>NC_085928.1:199830000-201080000 GCF_028885655.2 Pongo abelii
GTTTTAAGAGGAGGTTTTCTTATTTCAACTGGCAAACAGTATGAAACTGAATGTACCCAAAGTGTTGGAGGTTTACAAACATGATCAGCACTTGTTAATGACAATTTTTCTCCTAAGAAAATGGAATGCTACCTTCTAGCATGGGGACTTGTAGGCAATATTTCTGCGTTTGCTAGCCTTGGAAAGTATAACTCTTATAGGGTTGGGCAAAGCAAAGTGTATTTGCTTTGTAACCTGTAGAAATGATTATGTAGTGTAATTTGGTTATTTAATATAATTTGTTAATAGTTCCTCATTCATCTACCAGAAACTTAAGAGTTGGTACCATCCTGCTGATTTGGTTTTGGTAATGTCTCTTTTCCCTAATTTTAATATCCCTGTTCCTTGGCAAACCCATCTATATACCTACCTGTTGTTCAACTGGTGTGATAAGCCCCATCAGTGCTCCTAGACATTGTCTTTTCCAACTCTTCCTCTGCAGTGTCAGGCAGAAGGATCTTTCTAACACTCGCCTCAGTTCATGGATAGCTGATGGTCCATTGTTGGTGACTGCATGATGACCTTTAAGCATGTCACACTCTGATCAAAGTGTTTGTATTTGGCCCAATTCCCCACGGCTAACAATAATCCCTTTCTGTTTGGAAAATGTCTTGTATTTTTCAAAACGCACACATATATGTATTATCACATTTAATCCTCATAACAAACCTGTCACATTGGCAGGTATTATTCTCACTTCTCAAATGCAAAGTTATGTAACCTTTCTTGAGATTCTACCTCAGTTTGGAAAGTAGGGGAATGAGCCTTCTGCCTCTGTGAGTACCCTGTTCTTCACGGTGTACGATGCTTCCAAATGTATACTCTTCCCAACAGACAGAGATGGTGTTTAGCAGTCAACAAAAGATGATTTTTGTTTTGTTTTCCCTTCTGCACGCCCTGTCTCCTGCTATTTCCTCTGTTCAAAACATTTCTCTCTCTCTTTCCTCTCATTCCTGCCTACCAAAATTATGTCGTAGAATTCGGTTATTTAATGTAATTTGGTTAATAATCCTCATCTATCTACCAGAAACTTGAATTGGTATCATCCTGCGAATCTACCTTGAAGACTGGCAAAATGTTAGTAACTACTGAATATAGATGATGAGCATATGGAATTAAATCTGAAATCTCCAATTTCAAATTAAGAAATTTTCAATTTAAATCTTAAATGAAGAAATTTAAGAAATTTCTTGAAATTTTTACGTATCCTTTCTAGCTAGAGTTGCCAGATTTAGCAAATAAAAACCAAGGATGTCAGTTAAATATGAATTTCAAATAAACCATGGAAAAATGTTTAGCATAAGGGAATCCCATGCAATAGTTATTACTTTTGTTTTATATTTTGTTTTCTTGAGACAGTTTCCTTCTGTCACCCGGGCTGAAGTGCAGCGGTGCATTCGTGGCTCACTGTGGCCAGTACCTCTCAGGCTCAATCATTCTTTCCACCTCAGCTTTCTGATGGCTAATTTATGTATTTTTTTTTTTCTTTAGGGATGGGGGTTTTGTCATGTTGCCCAGGCTGGTCTCGAACTCCTAGGCTTAAGCAATCCTCCCGTCTTGGCCTCCCAAAGTGCTGGGAGTACATGCATGAGCCATTGTGCCTGGCCAAAAATTCATTACTTAAGCTGAAAAATTTCATTGCTTTTACAATGAAATTTTAACTAAGTGTGCTGGAGATTATCTGGTAACCCCATTCCCAGCTCAATCACCAACTCTCTAAGCAGAAGTAAATTTTTCATCTCTCTTGCCATAGTGAGGTCAGGATTAGTGAGGTGACAAGATTAAATATGAGCTAAGCTATGACACTTATTTTCCACAGTTTCCTGAGCCCCACTCCCTCCTTTTCTCTTTCTTCCTCCCTACCTCTCTTCCTCTCTCCCATTTATTCTTCCTACCTTTTTGTAGTTGTTGTGAGTGTCTTAACCTGTTTCCTTCCTTCCTTTATATTCCTGGTAATGTTTCAAATTTATTGGCATGGGCAGCTTCTCATGGTTTGTTTTTATTATTTTTCTTGTTATTACTAAAACATGTTAATAGATAGATTCTGACTTTATGGCACAACTAAGACGGTTATGTTACATTCTTTTCCGTGTTGGGGCTAATCAGAATATTAGTTGGGGCTAATTAGAATATTAAGAATGCAGAAAAAGCGAACAAGATGAAGCACGTTTCCATCTTAAACAAATGAACTCTAAAGAAATAGGAAGTAACATGATAACAAGCTTTTAAGAGATGTTGCAAGTAGAGGAAAGGGTTTGTTTAAATCTCTCCCCAAGCACCCCCTGCACCTACCCCCAGCTAACATAGATGCTTATATATTAGTGGCCCACACAGTACCTAATTATCAACCATGGAAATAGATGTCTCAAAATTGTTTCAGTACTTAGGGATTCCCTTAAAAAAGGAGAGGAGAGCAAAAGTTGAAAACTTGGCTTAAAGGTATTAAAAAGCAAATCTGATCTAATTTATTAAGTTACACCTTTCCTTTTTGGCAGTATCTTAATACCCCTAGGATCTCAGTATTTCAGCATATTGGTTTCCTGTACTTATCTAGAATAAAGAAACTCAGCAATTTGCCTATAGGATAGTACAGCCTTGAACTAAATTCATCTCATTATTGTTCACTTGAAACCTTGGGGACAGCTGTAGTTGAAGGGACCTTAAAGTCCCTTAAACTTCTCAGCATTTGCAGGTTCACTTTTAAGGTGCACTAAAAAGCAACTGGTATCCTAAGCTAAAAAAAAAAAAAAAAGGGAAAAGAAAAAGTAGATTTAAGTATACCAATGAGCGTGGACTCTGTTTATGTTTTGAAATCCATTTGCTACTCATTTTCCTCATTTTCAAATCCTATTATATTTACACCTGGGCATCCATTTCTCTGAAGAGAAAAGAATGAAGGATCTAAAATGTCAGAATAGCAGTGATTCTCAACAATTATTGTCGGTACTCTTTCATGAAGAGATTTAAAGCTCTTTGCTTATCTGACTTAATTCTTGCCGGAAGGACAGTACAGAGGGATTACGGTTTAAATATTGCAGTTAGAAGCACAAAGTGGAACCTGGACTTCCCCGACCTTTGTAGAAAAATAATAAAGTGTGGTTCCTATAAAATATTATAGGAACTTCAGACATCGAATGGAGCATCCATTTATAGTGATTTCAGTTCCAGTATTGAAACAGACCTTCTATTTTTATTTCAATCTGCCTCCCCTTTATTTTCTTTGTTTTCTGATTCGCCCCAAAACTTATCTTCTTATAAGGTAATATTAGCTAGTACCTTAATCAAAGATTGATCTCCAGAAGTTTGTTTAGAAAATTCCTTGTGTTACTCGTCTAGCAGTTAAACTGCCTAGTGGAAACTCAGCTAAATAGTGTGGTACAATCATGATAGATGCTGTTCATCAAGTATTTACCCTGGACCAAGCACTGTACTCTGAATATCATGTGGCTTTTTCTCCACACTCAGGACAAGCTTAAGGTGGGCAGTAGTATTATCTCTGTCTTGAAATGAGTCACATGAGGTTTTGCAGCAGAGAGAACTGTCCTCTTTTTCAGCCCTGTATAGGGGAGGAGCAAGGGTGCCGCAGTGAGGGGATCTGGAGTTGAATCTGGCTTAGTAGCTGTGAAAGATTGGGCAACTTATTTCACGTTTAGGAGTTTCAATTTACTTAACTGGCAAATGGAATAACAATGTCTACTTCACAGCTTACTGTGATGATCATATAAGACATAAAGAACTTAGCAAAGTGCCTAGACTGTAGGTCACAGTACGTGTTAGCTTTTTGTGTTTTATACATGAAGCATAAGTCTTATTTTTTACATCTGTCTTATTACCCTTTCCCGAGTATTCAGAGTATTTGAGTATATACGTACGGGTGGTAAATGTTGTTTTTCATTGAAAGTGCAGATCTTAACTTTTTTTTCATGCAGTAATCCTCAAAAAGGTAGATGTCTACCGTAATTCAGTCTATTGCTCCAATTGGAGGATGTACAATTGTTTTAGGAATTGAGTTTATTCTTTTTTTCTTTTCTTCTTTTTTTTAAATTCTTTTATCCTTTTCTTCTCCAAATTCAGGCAAACAGTATTAAACACTTGGCTTTAAAAATAGATTGTGTACGTGTGCGTGTGTGTTTATGAGCGAGAGAGAGAGATGGGAGAGGGTGAGAATACACAGTAAGGGCTTGGAACATATTCTTTGTGTGAAATGTTAAAAAATTGTTCACGGTGGCTGGGTGCGGTGGCTCACGCCTATAATTCCAGCACTTTGGGAGGCCGAGGTGGGCAGATCACGAGGTCAGAAGTTCAAGACCAGCCTGGCTAAGATGGTGAAACCTGTCTCTACTAAAAATACAAAAATTAGCCGGGCGTAGTGGCAGGCACCTGTAATCCCAGCTACTCGGGAGCCTGAGGCAGAGAATTGCTTAAACCCGGGAGGCGGAGGTTGCAGTGAGCCGAGATCATGCCACTGCACTCCAGCCTGGGCGACAGAGCAAAACTCTATCTCAAAAAGACAAAAAAAACTATTCAGGGTTTCCCAATAACCTTCTTGGGCTTTGAAGCAAGAGAGCACTTTGGAATTCATGCTCCATTATATGTGTGTCTTAATGCTACATACTGTTGTATGTCAGCAGTATTTATGTATATATAAATTTATATATATGTATATATAAATCTTTTGTAAATAGAGGGTAGATACTTTGTCCCCACCTTTTCCCATCCTAGCATGCAGTATAATGATTTGAACATGGCAAGGACACCACAAGTGCACAGGGAGACATCCTACAATGTACATACAGTATGTGCCTTATGTACAGTAAGGGCTCTGAATTTAAAGTTAAAACCTAGATTGGAGAATTGTAACTTAGTGTTATCGTGAGCAAAGTAGTTTACTGAAGTCTCTGATTCTGATTCTTCCTTGACAGAAAGGGAATACAGGTGATTTTCTTATAGAGTTAGCTGAGGATTAAATTAATAGGTATATGAAAATGCTCTATAAACTGTTAAGGACTATACAGATGGGTGAGTGATGGTGTCATTTATGGAAATCAGTAGATGCCATTACTCTCCATACTGTCGATACATAGTCTCCCATTTCTTCTTATCAGACTGGCCTGCCTAGTCTTCCGGTAAAAAGACTATCCCACAGATACAAACAAATTACCATTACTGGAACAGAGGACTCCCTTTTAGAGCAGATGTACAAATGAAACTCCAAAACAAGCCACAGATCTACAAGGAAAGAGAACCAATATGTGTGGTATTATATCGCCAAGGATGCCTGAGTCATTTCATAGAAATTCAGCTGTGAGTGCCTCCCAGAATGAATGGTTTCTGAATGTGTTTCTGTTAGGAATGATGCGACCTTCAGTAGATACCAGAGATTTAAGAATTCTATACTGTGAGTCATTTTAGAGGACAATCAAAGAGTATGTGTGGAAGCATAGACAATAATTTTCACCTCTAGCGTCCAGGTGTTGAAGGAGGTCAGCTACCAGGGAAGAACTCCTACGACTTTGGGTGCCACTGCGTGAGGCTTTGTCTTGGACCAGAGGGTAAAACATATCTCAGGCAGGACGCTGAGCTCTAGGTAGGGCTATTGTTTTTGTAGAAGCCAGACTTCTTGATACAACAAAGTAAGAGCTGAGGAAGGAGCAGGGAAATCCAGTTTGGGCCCAGAGGGGAAAGAAATGATAGTGTAGTAGCCCGGGGTTTCGCAGGCAGCTGGGAGTAGCAAGCCACCCTTAGGGGGAGGATAGTGTTTTCTCTACCTTAAGGGAAAATGATAGCTGACTTGCAGAGCAGTGCGCTGAGACAGACATGCTGCTACTGCAGTGGAAGGAGAGCTGGATGGTTGCAATGCATTGTCTTCTGTCTGGAGAGAGAGAGAGAGAGAGAGAAAGAGAGCGTGCGCGTATGTCATGTCTGTGTCCATAAAGCTCTCCAATTTGCCCACCAACCCTGCCCCCCCACCAATAACATCTTAAAGAGAAGAGGTACAGGAGTGTTTTACAGTGAAAAGATTACAGGGCTGGAAATTAGAAGCCGCAAGTTCTAATTATGTCTCATTGCTAACTTCTGGTGTGATCTTTTCTCTGGGTCTCTCATTTATTGGGGAGTTAAACTAGGTATGTCCAGTGGGGGTGAGAGGTAAGAGTTCTTTGCCCATCCAGGGTTTCTACTAGAAGAATTTTGACTCTACAGATAATTCTGTCTTCCTGTATTGCTAAGGAATGTCCAGGTTTGTTTTATTGAGGGGCAGGGAAACACATAGATGTCCAGTAGTCAGGAAGGTTGTTTGCAGGCCTTTAATCAGCACTGAGAAGAGGAAAAACTAACTGCCGTTCAGTTCTCAGTTCCACCATTCACTGGAGTGTTGCTTTCAACTTTTGAGCTCCTGTTTCTACACCTCTGACATATCAGTGTCATCTCACTCTGGCCTTTTTCTCATGATAGTTGTGACTTTAGGAAACATGTAAAAGTAAGCCGACCTTAACGCGAGTACCTGCTGTATGACAGTCACTCTGACAAATGCCTCCCAGTTTCTGCTCTGTGAAGGTAACTGTGAATGATATTACTGGTCAGGTGGGGTTGACAGAGGTGGCCCTGGCAGGAGACACTAAATGAAAGGTCATTTTACCCTCCTGGGGAGATAAAGTTGCAAAATTACCGATCAAGTCTGTCAAATCTTTTTAGACTGGGTTTCCAAATCCATACCCTCAGGCAACTAGAACAAGGCTGGCAAGCTCCACCCCACCCCTTCCCAAGGTGGGTGCCAACATGCTGCCCTTCGGCAGGGAGGACACAGCTGCCTCTGGGGCCAGTGCCCAGGGCTAGCCACAAAGCTGGCTATGGCCTCCCCAAGAAGACTCAGGACACATTACTCCCTGCAGAGGTTTTGCTGTTTTGTGACACAGTCTAAGTGTCGCCCCACTCCCCGAACCTGCCAGGCCCAGTGGGCTCCTGGCTGGTCCTCACGGTAAGTGAGTAGCAGACAGCCCACCTGCTTGATGTCAACATTTGTGGGCGCGGCCCGGGAAGAATGTGCCGCTCCCAGCCTCCTTGGCTCAGGTAATTAATCCCCGCAACTGACAGGTGGCAACAGGCGGCCCTTTGGCTGGGGCCATCAGGAAAAGTGCTTGGAGGAAGGATTTTTTTTTAAAAAAAAGATCAAGAACACAATTCGTACATGTCTGGCAGCTAGACGGCTGTGGCAGAAAGGGAGGCAGGGACAAGTAAATACTTTGCCAGACGACTGTGGGGCCAATTTTGGGATCTGCGGCTGCCTGATCATTGTGATAGATCCAAAAGGATATGGTGGCCTTGGACTTGTTTGCAAGCTCACTTTGCAGAGTTCCCCTTCCTTTGATGTAGATACAGTCTTAAAATGGAATGCCTCATTTGTGAATCAAAAAATCTGGCGCCAAAGTTGGAGCCCCAGAGGAGAAATAATTTGCCCAGGATGATGCAGTAAGTCAGTGGGCAGGTAGAGGACTAGAAGCCAAACTCAAAGCCTCTTGGCTTTGTTTCCATGATTCACTGGGCAATATTCACTGCCCCATTATACACATGTAGTTTAGAAATAGAATGACAAAACTGGGGTCCTAGTCAAAGGAAGGATGATCAGTTGTCTCTTGAAAGATATTAGTGTTTTCAATCTAACCACTTAAAGCTGGCTTCTCAAGAGAATGCCCCCCACCCCAACCCCAAACCACCTGTACTCATTCACCCCCCCACTTTTTATTTTTGATAGTTCGGGACACTGACTATCAGAGCACATTGACCTGATGTTTGTTAGGATGGATATATTTAAAGCCATTGAAATGAACACTTTTCCATTTTCTTTTCTTTTTTCTTTTTTTTCTTTTTCTTTGAGACAGAGTCTCGCTTTGTCTTCCAGGCTGGAGTGCAATGGCATGATCTCAGCTCACTGCAATCTCCACCTCCTAGGTTCAAGTGGTTCTCCTTTCTCAGCCTCCCAAGTAGGTGGGATTATAGGCACACGCCACCACACCCAGCTAATTTTTGGCATGACCTCAGCTCAATGCAACCTCCGCCTTCTGGATTCAAGCGATTCTCCTTTCTCAGCCTCCCAAGTAGGTGGGATTACAGACACATGACACCACACCCAGCTAATTTTTGTATTTTTAGTAGAGATGGGCTTTCACCATGTTGTCCAGGCTGGTCTCAAACTCCTGACCTCAGGCTGAGGTGATCTGCCTCAGCCTCCTGAAATGCTGGGATTACAGAGGTGAGCCACCACACCCGGCCGACACTTTTTAAACATTACATTTTTTAAAAAATAATATCTTTCTAGATATGAAATTTATAATGTTTTTCAAGTGAGTTTTTTTATGGAGGACAAGTCCAAAGTATAGTATATAATTAGCCCACATAACCTGATGTGATAGTTAATCAGTACATTTGAAGCAGACTAAACTGAAGCTGTGTCTAGCGCTAAGGGTCTTTTTACATTTTACTGAATTGGATCTTTAGAATTCATTTTTCAAAGCCTCCTTAGCAAAAATTATTGTTGGACCCTCAAATTTTTATTTTTATGTATCTCATTTCTCTTCCCTAAATCTTGCCTCCCACCAAATTAGCTGACAGAACTTTATCTGGTCCTCTGATAACACCCCATCTGTTTTGTATGATTTTTCATTCCCACCAGTTCTAATTATTGATTTTGTCACCCTCTTACCCTTATAAAAGGACATTTTTAATTTGGTAGTCCCAAGGAATATAGCTTATAAAAAGAAAAAAAATTAAGTCACTGACTGTTTTAGGATAGCGCTAAGTTAAGACAGACTTTGTACTTGATGATGGTTAAACATAGATTAACAGAATTGTTCTGAGAGTTTTAGAGCTTGACTTTTTTTCTTCCTGTCAAGTATTTTGGGTTATTTGAGATAGTACAGAAAACATTTTACCTCTTAAGTTTTTTGAACTAGAAGCCATAAATTAGAAGTGCACCTGGCATTTCCTGTTTGTGACTAGTGGCTATCTTTTAGATAACAGTTAAGTCCTCAATGTCATTGATAGGTTCTTGGAAACTGAGACCTTAAACAAAATGATGTGCAGGAGATCTTCGAGTAATTGTTTATACAATGTTATTTTCTTATAACGGTGATGTGAAAAACAAAATGTTTTGTTATATGTGTTTCGCTTAAAGTTACAGTTTCCAAAAATCTATCGAAAATGTTAAATGAGGACTCACTGTATTTGTAAATCTCATTATTTTGCTGTCTTCTTTAAAGAAACTAAATTCAAATTCATTCAGAAAGCCCGGCATAAAGTGAGACTAATATGTTCGTTGGTGTATTTAAGCCTTTCTTAGAGTTTTCTTTTTTTAAGACCCGGCCATCCTCAGTAGAAGAACGTGCCAGATGTGAATTGATCTGGAATTGCAGAATCAGGAGGGCTTTGATGCTACTCTATCTAGTTGCCTTCCTTGAAGAGGGATTGAGAAGAGAGGTGAGAGGTAGGTTATAGAATTACTGATTTTTTTTTTTGTTCCGTGAGAGTTTATTTCATCCATAGTCTCTAATATTTAGGACTCAAGATAGCCATGTGATTTGAGATTTGCATGTAGTATGGCATTTCTTCTGGGAGAGGTTGAAAGAGCTAAAGTTCTTGTTTTTTGGTTTTGGTGTAGTAGCAGGGAGGGTTTTGATTCTACCTTTAGGAAAGGGAGGTGTTGAAAAATTACGCAGGTGTGTGCTGATATTACCTGCCACCTCTATGCATTGTGATACTGAATTACCAGTCTGCCAGCCAAAAGCATGAAATATAGTATGTCTACTGAGGCAGGTGGTAAAGGTAGGGTCCTAGTCACTGGAATTCTTTTTTTTTTCCCCTTCTCTTTGCAACATATTATTAGTAAAGGAGCTGAATTTACTTGTTTTCCAAAATCCCCTGGAGTTGTTTTATTTGAACATGATATTTGGCTTTAAGCAGCTCACCCCTCAATATTCCAAACTTCCTCCCCTCCCTCCCAAAGAAAAACAAAATTTAGGCAAAGCTTACTTATCCATTTTGACAAGGATATTTTATAAAAATAAGGAGTTTAGTTCATTTGTTAGTTTTCAGGAACTTCTTTTCCATGTCATTGTTGAAATATTTAGTTCATGTGGATGGCCAAAACTGTCATGTCAGTATACAAGGAAATTTGGTTGAAGATGAATACAAAGTTAGGCTCGTCATTCTTGCCCATAGGCTGGTGCTTCCCGGAATGAACAAACTATTGAATATATATACAGCATGTATACAGAAGAACATATATTGAGTTCTACTTTATGTATTTATATATATATGATCAGAAATGGCCAGTAGGGTGTGTATGTGTGTGTGTGTGTGTGTGTCATCAGAAAGATTACCAACACTTTGTTTTCCACATTCTTTTTTTTTTTTTTTTGAGACAGTCTCACTCTATTGCCCAGGCTGTAGTATAATGGTGTGATCTTGGCTCACTAGAACCTCTGCCTCCTGGATTCAAGCAATTCTCCTGCCTCAGACTTCTGAGTAGCAGAGATTACAGGGGTGCAACACCACACCTAATTTTTATATTTTTAGTAGAGATGGGGTTTCACCATGTTGTCCAGGCTGGTCTCGAACTGCTGACCTCGTGATCCACCCACCTCGGCCTCCCAAAATGCTGGGATTACAGGCGTGAGCCACCACACTTGGCCTTCCACATTCTTTATTAAAGAGTTGTTTTGCCAGTGCAAATCTGGTAATTGGGTTCTCTAAGAGATTTGCACCAAATTATAAAATGAAGCCGGACTCACTGTCTCACGCCTATAATCCCAGAACTTCTGGAGATTGAGTGGGCGGATCACCTGAGGTCAGGAGTTTGAGACCAGCCTGGTCAACATGGTGAAACCCCGTCTTTACCAAAAATACAAAAATTAGCTAAGTGTGGTGGCGGGAGCCTGTAATCCCAGCTACTCAGGAGGCTGAGGCAGGAGAGTCGCTAGAACCCGGGAGGCGGAGGTTGCAGTGAGCTGAGATTGCACCATTGCACTCCAGCCTGGGTGACAGAGTGAAGCTCAGTCTCAAAATAACAATCATCATCATCATCATCATCATCGTTATCATCAAATGGAAGTAACACCATATATTATCTATTTTCCCCTCTATGAATGATTAGCTCAAGATTTAGGGGGCTCACATAAGTTGCCAGTTATTTCTCAGTGAGTGTCAGATATTTATGACTTCTTTGAAGAGGCCAATCATTTTTGAAAATTCTTTCAAATGTGCTTTCTTTTTTCCCCCCCTCTATCACAGTATTTTATTTCTGATTTCACTTAGATTTGCATAATGCAAAGAACCACAGTTGCACTGGGGGTCCTTTCTAAATATGCAACAAGGTTAGTGCAACCCACTGCTGACTTATTGAACCCAGGATCTGATGGAGTAGAGTTGATTCTTAAAGCAATTAGTGGACATTTTGTGTTGTTTTTATGTTCAAGCTCCCACTGTGAGAATATGGTTACACTTTAGGGAAGAAAATCTCAACTCTTAGACAAACTTATTTGCTTAACTAAAAATAAGTATATATACTCCTGTAAGAATTTGGTGATCATATTTTTGTTTTTGTTAATAAGATGACCTCTGAGCTTTATACTTGATTGTCTAATCATGTATTTTCTAATCATGTGTTTATTCACTCAAATTCTCTCTGGCACAAATACACCAGTTCCACTTTGGCCTCACACTATAACTGTTAAAACTGTGTGGGACATAGGGAAGAACACTGGTCTGTACATCAAGATGGTCCCAGTTGCTGAGAATTTTTGAGCAAATCCCTTCTCCTTTCTGGGGCTTAGATTCCTCATCTGCAAATAAAGTGGCTGAACCAAATGATCTTTAACTTTGAATTTTCCTGATCTAACTTTTCCTTTTCCTTTTCCTCCCTCTGCCTCCTCCTCCTCCTCCTCCTTTTCTCTCTCTCTCTCTCTCTGTCTCTGTCACCTAGGCTGGAGTGCACTGGTCTGAGGATGGCTCACTGTAGCCTCAACCTCCTGCACTGAAGTGATCCTCTGCACCTCAGCCTCCCAAGTAGCTGGGATTACAGGTGCCACCATACCTGGCTTTTTTTTTTTTTTTTTTTTAATAGGCAGAGTCTTCTTGTATTGCCCAGACTGGTCTCAAATTCTTGGGTTCAAGCAATACTCCTGCCTAGACTTCCCAAAATGCTGGGATGACAGGCATGAGCCACTGAACATGGCCCTTGATCTAACGTTCTAAAAAAATCTTAGCAAATGTATGTTAAACTAAAAATGCTTTGAAATGGGATGATTCAGTAATAGAAACATAGAACCAAGCCCTTGCTTTAAAATGTCAAGTTGGATTTCTACAGAAATTCTGTAATTAGAATATAATATTGTAGTAGAAGCATTATCTTCATAGAACTAAGGAAATCTGAGTTCACTTCTTCATTGCCCAAATTTAGTTGTGCACCCTTTAGAAACCATCTTATCAGGGATGCACTCCTGACCCTCTGTGATATCGTGAAATATGTATTTGGACTTTGTCCAAGTTTCTTGGCATATGACTCCTAAAATCCTTGGAATTTCCAAAATGCCGCCTTTTTTTTTTTTTTTTTTTTTTTTTTTACTTTTTATTTTTTTTTATTTATTTATTTATTTTTTCTTTTATTATTATTATTATTATACTTTAGGTTTTATGGTACATGTGCACAATGTGCAGGTAAGTTACATATGTATACATGTGCCATGCTGGTGCGCTGCACCCACCAACTCGTCATCTAGCATTAGGTATATCTCCCAATGCTATCCCTCCCCCCTCCCCCCACCCCACAACAGTCCCCAGAGTGTGATGTTCCCCTTCCTGTGTCCATGTGTTCTCATTGTTCAAATGCCGCCTTTTATTGTATGCTAATCCTGGCTCGTGGGTTCAGAATGGGGGTCTGGTCACCGGAAAGGCAAAGGCACAATTAAAGAGTCAGCCCCACCCCCCTGCCTCCAGGAAGGAGAGAGAGGCTGAAGGTTAAGTCGATCACCAGTTGCCAATGGTTTAATCAATCATGGCTAGATAATGAAGCCTTCATAAAAACCCAAGAGGACAGGTTTCAGCAAGTTTCAAGATAGTAAAACATGTGGAGATTTTTAGAGGTTGAAGCCCAGGGAGGGCATGGAAACTCTGCACCTCTCCCCCCATACCACTCCCTAGATATCTCTTCATCTTCATCCTCTGCAACATCCTTTATAATAAACCAGTAAATGTAAGTGTTTCCTTGAATTCTGTATGCTGCTCCAGCAAATTAATCAAACTCAAATTTTGGTCATGGAAACCCCAATTTGAAGCTGGTTGGTCAGAAGTTCCAGAGGCCTGGATTTGCTCCTGGTTGTATGTAGAGCCTTGGGAACTGAGTCTTCAACCTGTGAGGTATGACAGATCTCCAGGTAGACAGTGGCACAATTGAATTGGAGGACACCCAGCTTGGTGTCTGCTGCTTGGTGAGTGGTGAAAAACTCCCACATATTTGGCCACAGAAGTCATCTTCTGTGTTGATGATTGTTGCTGTGGTAATGTGAGAGGAGAAGAAAAAACACATTTTCCCAAAACATCCTCCAAGCTAAGTAGACCCCCATGTTTTACCTTCTCTCTTTTTGCTTTTTTTTTTTCAGGACATGTGTCACAATTTTAGAAATTTTTTTTTAATGTCAGTACTTCCTTTAGATCAACTCCCTTAGTGTAAAGTTTACCGTTGGTTCCCTAACAGCCAGGACAAGGACTGGCATGAAGCGGGTGCTCAATAAACATTTGCTGAATTAATAAGCTTCACCTCTTTAAGTCTCAGTTTTATATCAGAAAATTAGGAGAAGAAGGTTTGGACAAAAGATGCTGTAATGTTCCTTCTGAGTTCTAACATCTTCTGTATTCTCTGTCTTCTAAAATCATAGGTCTGTAAAAAGTTTACAGGTTGGTGCTACTCATAATAATTTATGTATTAAACATTTTAAGTAAGAAATATTTCAAGGTCAGGTGGGGTGGCTTATGCCTATAATCCCAGTACTTTGGCAGGCTGAGGTAGGCAGATCACACTTGAGGTCAGGAGTTTGAGACCAGCCTGACCAACATGGCGAAACACTGTCTCTACTAAAAATACAAAAATTAGCCAGGAGTGGTGGCACTCGCCCGTAGTCCCAGCTGTTCGGGAGGCTGAGGCAGGTGAATTGCTTGAACCAAGGAGGTGGATGTTGCAGGGAGCCAAGATCACACCACTTCCCTCCAGCCTGGACAACAGAGTGAGACTCCATCCCCCCTCACCCCTTCCCCCACCGCCACCACCAAAAAAAGAATTATTTCTAAAGTAAAAAAAATAAGTAAATTAAGACATCTGAGTATAAGACAAAATGTTAACATTTTTCCATATTACTTCAAATCTTTTCCTTAAATAAAATATAAAGCAAAAAGTACTCCTCCATTCTATCTCATTTCCCTTCTTTCAGCCATTAAAATGAATAAAATATACCTGTATATAAGAACATGGATACATCTGGGAAGCATGGGAATTGAAAATAGATTACTAAGGCTAAATGTAGGATGATGTAAATTAAATTTTAAGGACACGGGGAGGGATAGCATTAGGAGATATACCTAATGCTAAATGACGAGTTAATGGGTGCAGCACACCAACATGGCACATGTATACATATGTAACAAACCTGCACGTTGTGCACATGTACCCTAAAACTTAAAAGTATAATAATAAAATTTTAAAAAAAAGAAAAAAAGTTTTAAGGACTTGCAAAATTATATTACATATATTTATGGATGTGTATTAAAAATGTATGGGGTAAATAAATAAAATCTTTTTTAATAAATGAATCTAGTAATTTGAAATGGTTAAGAACTTAATGATTATTAGTAGATAAATATGAATTGTGTGATTTATTATAACTGGTTAACATTCAAACTTTAGCAGACTTTTACCATGTCAACAATTTCTCACCAGGTTGAAATACTGTTTTCACAGTGCTGTCTCAAAATTACTTAAGCTATGGTAAACACTTTATGTGGAGAATCTTAGAAATATGAGGCTTCAGTCATAATCGTTATACATGACTTTTATTTTGATCTTTGCAGTTGAGTAAGGATTTTTTAATCTATTTTTTCTTTCACCTTAAGAGATGTGAACTATAATTTTTTCCATTTTGTATGTGTAATGGTGAAGTGGCCAAAATGTGGGTTAGATGTTATTCTATTTCAAAGCTAGCTTGGGAAGGGACACAAAGCGTTCTGCCTTTAAATGTATTATTTCTAGCCAGGCGCGGTGGCTCACACTTGTAATCCCAGCACTTTGTGAGGCCGAGGCAGGTAGATCACTTGAGCCCAAAGAGGGAGAGACCAGCCTGGGCAACATGGGGAAACCCCGTCTCTACTGAAGAAAAAAAAAAAGAAAAATAGAAAAAAAATTAACCGGGCGTGGTGGTGGGTGCCTGTAATCCCAGCTACTCTGGAGGCTGAGGCAAGAGAATCACTTGAACCTGGGAGGCAGAGGTTGCTGTGAGCCGAGATCGCGCCACTGCACTCCAGCCTGGGTGACAGAACGAGACTCTGCCTCAAAAATAAATAAATAAAATAAAATGTGTTAGTTCCCCTTTGGAGCAGAAAGAAGTGGGCACTTTTATAAGGTAAGGAGGGAAGTGAACAAGGGCAGGGGGTCCCCCTGCTAGCTTGGTGGTGCCTTATCTACCCGATAGTTGAGTTGGCACCTACCTGGGCAAAAATAAGTTGTGAAAATGGCCAAGCAGGCATACTTAAGATATGCCCTCCTGATGGGTGAAAGTCCCAAGGCCACCCCCAAAGGTGAAAGTTCCATGGCAGGTGTGCTCTGGTCTGCAAATGGACTATCAACTCTCCAGGAGAGAGCTGTCTTGGAGCACACAGTTAGAACTTACCCTGCAGGGAGTATCTGGTGAGGGGGATGTGAAGGGTTTTATTTGCGTTTCTGAAGGGCTAAGTAGGAAACGGGGAACAGGAGGAAAGGGGACAGGAGAAGAGAAAATAATAAAAATAATAGTAACTCATTCCCTATTTCTTAGAAAAAATGGGAGTACTCAGTTACGACTACATGAAGGCAGAGGGAGGGAATAAAAAGAGGAGGCAGAATTTAAACAGGATTTTTTAACTCCTAGTCCAATAAATAAATGATGCCCACAGTTGTTGGTGTTGGACAAGAGTCTGTCTTCTGTTGCTCTTAGATCTGAGAACTGAGCCCTCTCCTCCTTCACAACAAAATTGGCCTATTAATTCCAGTGTTACTTCATGTAATTTTTTTATTTGTCCAGAACTAAAACTATCCTTTCTCTATTATTGACAATTCCATTGGCTAAGCCAGGTTTCACTTGTCTGCTGAATATCAGGAGCCCTGTGTTAAAATTAACTCATTCATTCTGCTTTGATTTTAGAAAATGGATAAGCAAATAACTGATAGTATTTTTGCAAGCATCTTTTGTTCTAAAACCAAGAAGGCTGAATTTAGTAAATCCAAAGAGTTTCCCCCATCTTTTTCCCTTTTTATTCATTTCTACTGCCCTAGGTTAGGCCCTCCTCATTTCTTGTCTGAATAGCTCCTGATGCATTTCCCCCGTTTTTACTTTGCTTGCTCCCACCACCTTTGTATTTCTGAATACAAAGAACTGATTAGGTCTTTCCCCTGCCTTATAATCCTCAGTGACACCTCTTTGCCTGCTCATAGTAGTTAATGGTATCTTGTGACATCCAAGGCTCCTCAGAATCTGGTAAGTGCCTTTCTAGCTCAGCCTCATTGACTTCTGCTCGGCTACTCCTCCTCCTTCTCTCATCCTGTCTATATTTCATCCACAGTTAACATCCCCTTGCTTTTACTGATGATATTCTCTCTTCATGGAAAGCCTACTGTTGTCTCCTGGCTTTTTCTTCCTTTCTTTCTTGGGTGCACAATCCAATTTGTGAATAATAACTTCTTTTTTAAGGCCTAGTTTAAATATCTCTACCTGTTTGAAAATTGTCTTTTCTATTTTACTTTTCTCTTTCTTATCCCCAGCCAGTCCATCAGCTAATCTGGTGACTTCTCATCACCTCTACTGCTGATCTAAGCCACTCTCATCTTTCATTTGGATTATTGGCAGGAGCCCCCAACTGGTCTTCCTGCTTCCGTCTTTGTTCCACAAAGTCTGTCCTTCACATAACAGCTGCAGTAGTCTTACAGAAATGAAAATCAGACCACATCAGTTGCTCAAGCCTCTCTAGTGACTTCCTATCTCACACACAAAAAAGCTCAAGACCCGTCCTGCTTTACGAGGCCTTGCGTGATCTGGGCTCCCTATCATCTCTGATCTCGGATCTTAACTCCTACCACTGTAGGCTTTGCTTACTTTTCTGCAGGTGCACTGGCCTGCATGGCAAGCATACCCAGCCAGGACCTTAGCACTTGCTGTCTCTAGTACTTGGAACACTATCTCCCCAAGTATACATGTGGCCCAGCTCATTATTTCCTCCAGATTTTTTTCTTTAATATCATCTTATTGAAGAATTCTTTCCTAACAGTCTTGGAAAAAATAATATCCTCTTCACACTCACTCCCCTGACTCTTGGCTTTCTATGCTCTATCCCTTTTAAATTTACCCTGATTTACTTTTTCTTATAGCGCGTATCACTATCTGATTTAGTAGTTATTTGTTTATTCTATAATTTTAGCAATTTTAGGGCATAGACTTTGTTTTTGTTTAATGCTGAATTTCCAAAATTAAAACAGAACCTTGGTAATAGTATATGCTCAATAAAAATCAAATTTATTACCTAGTAGTTAATTGTTCTATCTCTGTAATCCCATAACACTTGCAGATGGTTCCTTTATACCCAGTGTATTTTGGTTGTTTTTGCTGTACTCTGCCTCTAGACTGTGAGCAACTTGAGGATAAAGATTGATTTTTTTCTTTCAATTTATTTTATATTTCAAGTACCATCCTAGGCAGTATGGATACACAAAAGTCTGCATTCCAGGATTTTAAAATCTTACTTCTATCTGTTCCCAGTACAGAATAAGGACCTAGCATTGTGCAATACATGCTCAGGAAGAGTTTGCTAGATAAGGATTCAATGTTGTACAAATGAGAAGAGCTAGCTCTCATTCGTGGTTTATGATGGCAACTGACTAGCAGCTTTTAGTGTAGCCTCTCCTAAGTTGTTGGTTTTTTGTTTGTTTGTTTGTTTGAGACGGACTTTTGCTTTTGTTGTCCAGGCTGCAGTGCAATGGCACAATCTCAGCTCACTGCAACCCCCGCCTCCTAAGTTCAAGCAATTCTCCTGCTTCAGCCTCCCGAGTAGCTGGGATTACAGGCATGTGCCACCACGCCCAGCTAATTTTTTTTGTATTTTTAGTAGAGATGGGGTTTCTCCATGTTGGTCAGGCTGGTCTCGAACTCCTGACCTCAGGTGGTCCACCCGTCTTGGCCTCCCAAAGTGCTGGGATCACAGATGTGAGCCACTGCGCCCGGCCTCTCCTAAGTTTTTATTAAAATATTAATATTTTACATTCCAGAAAAAATTAAACTAAATTGGACACTCAAGCCATTGGCAGAATTTTGTGATAATTTTATGCCCTAAAACCTGATAGAATAGAATTGAAAAATGTCAAAATGAAATGAAAGCTGCAAACACTAGCTATGGCTATATCTTGCTACGTTCATGGAAAAGTAAAAAAGCAAGAAAGGCCTTATATTAAAAACAAACAAAATCCTATCTATAGGGGAACATCATTTTAAATACTCAAGAAAATCATCTTAGGAACTGGGAGAAATATTTAGAGGATTACTTTAGTGCAAATTAATAAGACAGTATCACTATAAAGTTGGGAAAACATGACAAACCTAAAATTGCAGGCTGAGATGTAAAGAGGACTAGTAAAAAGGGATGAAGATTAAATAAGGAAGGACATTTGAAATGCAGCAGAAGAAGTGAAAATATTATTTGTAGTAGAATAGAGCAGAATTAACTGTAGAAAACCATACACATACTGAAGGCAAATTTAAGAAGCTTTCCCAAAATGCAAACAATAGGAAAAACTGCATAAAATGTATGGTGGATAGAAAGTGGAGAGCCTAGAGTAAGACTTCCGTGTTTCTGGAAACTGATACAAGCAGAAGAAACAAAAATACAATTGAAGAACAAAATTTGTTGAGTTCAAGCATGAAAGTTAAAGGGACCCACCAATTTCCAAGTAACTTCAGTTTTAAAAATCACATTTAGAGGCATTGCCACTTTATTTTTTAAAAAAGATAAAGAAAATTCTACAAGAAACTGTGGAGAAATAAGCAGCTTACTTAATTTAAAGAAATAAAATTCAGATCGACCTTGGACTTTTCTACACTAAAATATACATTGACTCGATTACTCTGTTTTAAGAGATCTATCTGAGACCAATTTATATACTAAACTGTGCTATATGGTGTTATTGTTAACTAGAGTAAAATTTATATACAAGTATACTAAATTATACAATTATACTAAAAAGTTATGATTAAATAAATAATTGTATATCCCTTTTTAATACTGTAACAGCAACCACTTAAAATCATGTTTTGAAATTAGAACATGCTCATGATATATTAAATTATAAAAAGAATACCATCTTTGTATTATATGCCCGTAGTTTGTACAAGGGTGTACGTGTGTTTTTGTGTGTGTGTGTGTATGTATGTGTGTGTGTATGCACAGAAAACAGTCAACAATGTTAATAATGATATGTATCTCTTGAGTAAGCAAGAAATCATTTTTTTCCAGAATTCTGTGTGCACATGTTTTGACAATGATGAAATATTAATAAAAGGCAGATTGTAGAAAAAGAGAAGTTAGGAAGACGTTGATAAAAGTTTTAAATTTTCTGTAACTGCTTCTCATAGTGCCAACACTACAGGGCAAGATACTTTATACGTTCGCATAGAAGGTTTGAAATGTTTGCTATCCACCCAAAGAGCTGCTGGAAATTTAATACAATGGGCTGGCATAATCAAAAAAGTTCTTAGCTATAGAAGATATTTTTTCAGGTATAAAATCAACTGAGTTCTTAATTTAATGCCTATAAGTAAGAGAAAACTACATAGAGATATAAGGTAACCCACCCTGGGAATAGCAATTAAAAAATCTGTTTAGAATGGTAAAGAAATGTGTAAAGGAGAAAATAAGTTTGAGCTAGAAACGGAACCCGTGAAACAAGCAGAAGACCTAGAGAATTAATTTTCTTAGGAATGTGAGTAAATGTTGTCATTTGATATATTGGTTATGAGGACTGATAAAAGATTTAAAAGAAATGCTTCACATATTACTCAGTATTAAGAATTAGATATATCAAAACTTTGTGGATATAGCTAAGAAGTACTTAGAAGAAACTTGATAGAATTAAATGCTTGTATTAGAAAAAAACGTGAAAGTCTAAAAAAATAGCAAACTCAACCCTGGTTTAATTATTGCAGTCACATAAAAATAAAAATTTAAATGTATGCAGCTTTGAAAGGAAGAAGTAAAACTGTCTCTGTTCATAGTTGACATGATCATCTATGTAGATCGTAAATAAGGCATCTACAAAAAGCTACAAGTACTAGTAAGTTTAGCAAGGTCATAGGATACGTGGTTATTATACATGAATTAATTATGTATAAAAACATGACATAGTATAAAACACAATAGAAACAAAAAGAAATTTTCATTTTTAAAAGTACCATTTATAACAGTTATTTTAAAATAAAATACTGAAGGGTAACTCTAACAAAATATGTACAGTATTTATACACTGAAAACTATAAAGCATTTCTGAGTGAAATTAAAGATACTCTGTTTAAATGGAGAGATATAATATGCTCATGGTTTAGAAGACACCACATTGCTAAGGTATCAGTTCTCCCCTAAAGGACCTTACATATTTAACACAATCTCATGCAAAATCTTACCAGGCATTTTTATGGAAATTGTAAACTGCATGTAAATTTTGTATGGAAAAATCAAAGGATCTAAAATAGCCAGAACAATTTTTAAAAAGAACAAAACTGCAAGAATCAGACTACCTGATTTCAAGACTTACTATAAAGTAGACTATCCCAGACAATTTGAAATTGATATATGGATAGACAAATAGATCAACAGGAAAGAGGGAAATATTCAGATACAGACATGAACACATATGACCAATTGATTTTCAATAAAGAGTCCAAGGCAGCTCAACAAGGGAAAATATGCAGGTAATCTTTTCAACAAATGGTGTTAGAACAATTGGATATCTGTTAAAAAGGAGAATTATAAAGCCTTAACTCACACCATATACAACAATTGACTGAAAATATAGTTCTAAATGGAAGAGCTAAGACAATAAATCTACTTGAAGAAAACACAGAAAATCCTCCTAATGTTAGGCCAAGATTTCTTGGGATATAAAAAGCAAGAGCTTTAAAGGGAAAATATTGATAATTAAGTATTTTGGGAAAGCAGGAAAAAAAGCCAAGCTACAGGCTGGGAGAAAATATATTTTTTAAATGTATATCTGATAAAAGACTTGTACCAAAATACATAAGGGACTCCTAAAACTCACATTAAGTACAAAAGCAACCTAATTAACAAATTACCCCAAATCGCCAAAATAACCCAATTAAAGAATGGGCAAAAGACCTGAATGGATATTTCTCAAAATAGGATAAGCATATGAAAAATGCCCAATATCACTAATCAGGGAAATGCAAATCAAACTACAATGAAATACTACTTTGGTTAGAATGGCTATTAACAACAAGATAAGATAACTGTTAGCGAGAATGTGGAGAGACGAGAACCTTTACATACTTTCAGTGGGAATGTAAATTAGTACATCCGTTATGGAAAATAGCATAGAAGTTTCTTGAAAAATTAAAAATATAACTACCACATGATCCAGCAATCTCATTACAAGGCATATATCCAAAGGGAATAAAATCAGTATGTCAAAGGGATATCTTCACTCCTGTGTTTATTGCAGCACTATTTGCAATAGCCAAGATATGCAGTCAACGTAAGTGTCCATCAGAGGATAAATGGATAAGAAAATGTTGTGTATATGCACAGTAGAATACTATCCAGCCAGAAAAACATAATGAAATCCTGAGGCTGGGCATAGTGGCTCATACCTGTAATCCCAGTACTTTGGGAGTCTGAGACGGGAGGATCACTTAAGCCTAAGAGTTTGAGACCAGCTTGGGCAACATAGTGAGACCCCATCTCTACAAAAAACATACACCAAAATTAACTGGGCATAGTAGTGCGCACCTGTAGCCCTAGCTACTCAGGAGGCTGAAATGGGAGAACTGCTTGAGTCTGGGAGGTCGAGGCTGCAGTGAGCTGTGATGGTGCCACTGAACTCCAGCCTGAGGGACAGAGCAAGAACCTGTTTCAAAAAATAAAAAAAGAAATCCTGATCCTGTCATTTGCAACAACATGGATAAATCTGAGGACATTATATGAAGTGAAATAAGCCAGGCACAGAAAGACATAACTATGTGATCTCACTCAAATGGAATCTAAAAATGTTAATCTCATAGAAGTTGAGAGTAGAGTGGGGTTACCAGAGGCTGAGAAGGGGACACGGGGTGAGGGGAAATGGGGAAAAGATGGGTCAATGGGTACAATATTACAGTTAGACAGAAGGAATAAGTTCTGTTCTATTGCACAGTAGGGTGACTATAGTTAACAGTAATGTATTGCGTATTTCAAAACAGCTAGAAGGGAGGATTTTGAATGTTCTTACTACAAAGAAATGATAAATGTTTAAGATGATGGATATACTACATATCCTAATTTGATCATTATACAATATAGACATGTATCAAAACATCACATTTTACCTATAAATATGTACAATTATTTTGTATCCTTCATAAAACCTAAAAAGTGAAATTTCTGTATTACAACAGGGGGAAAACACGGTCTGTATTACAATATTTTTTAACTTAAAAGGTACAAAATATTTGAACAGATACTTCGAAAAATATCAAATAGTTGTATAGAATTATGTAACATTTAAGTTTGTTTTTATTTTTATTATATATAAATATGAATAAGTACATGAAAAGATGTTAAACATTATTAATCATCAGAGAAATGTTAATTTAAACCACAGTGAGATCTACTGCATACATACCAGAATAACATCAATTAAAATAACAGCTGACAATACCAAATGCTGACAAGGATATGAAGTCCTCATACATTGCAAGTGACAATGTAAAATGGCACAACCACTTTGTAAAACTATTTGGCAGTTTGTTAGTAAGCATATACTTACCCAGCAATCATATTTTAGGTATTCAAGAAAAATGGAAATGTACATCCTCACAAAAATTTGTACAAGAATGTTCATAATAGTTTTACACACAATAGAAAAAGGAAATAATTGGTGGGTTGATAAATAATGAAGTCTATTCAAAAATACAATGGAATGCTGATACATGCAAAAACCACAGATAAATCTCAAAAGCATTATCACATAAGATTACATACTATATTTTTCCATTTACATAAAATTCTGGAAAGGTAAAACTAGTGAAAGAAACAGGTACATGATGTTGAGGCCAGGAGCTGGGGAGGGGATGAACTTCAAAGAAGCAAAAGATAATTGGAACAGGGATGGAAATATTCTATATCTTGATTGTAGTAGTAGTTACGCAATGGTGTGCATTTGTCAAGCCATCAGCTTTTGCACTTAAAAACTGGTATACTTTGCGGAAAAGTATACCACATAAAACAAAACCCCCATACAAAAAAAGAACAAATTAGGCCTTAGAATGAAAAGAATCTCAAGTCAATGTTGAGGAGCAATTTAGAGGTGAATTTTTTAAATTCCACAGAGAAAGAAAGATAGTAAAATAAGCTATGTGTGTTCAAATTTACAATTTCTGCTGACTTGAATCATCAGGGTATTTTAAAATCTTGCTGTAAATCAGATTCCCATGTTCCAATCTTGCAGAAGCCGGGAAAATTGGAGATGATAGTGCTATTTTGTTAAGGGATACGGAAGTGGGCAAGTCTAAGGACTTGTTAATACACATAGACCAGGGAGACTGAACTTATTACTGCTCCAAAAAAATAAAGGTCATCATGGAACAGCTTTGCAAACAATGAAGTAAACAGAGTAGCAGAGATTTGGCTTCGTAAAAAGAAAAAAAGCGATTGTGCCAGACCACTTCAGCACCTCTAGTTGCTGAATTGCAGGACTGGTAGTTGAACCAAAAGCAATAAACATAATGCATCTTGGCTGTGGTCAGATATTTTGATTTAGTCAAATATGAAACCCTCACCACTAAAATTGGAAAATATGGTTTGTAGTACAGATACAGTACCAGCTGAAAAGTGATATCTGAATTGTCCTGGCATGACGTGGAGAGCAGAGGAAAAAGAGAAGTGTACCACGAATATCACTTTTGTTGTTGTAGTTGTTGTTGCTTGCTTGTTGCTTTTAATTTTTTTAGGTTTCAGATTCAGTGGGTACATGTTCAGTATTGTTACATGAATATATTGTATAATGGTGAGGTTTGGGCTTCTAGTGTACCTGTCACCCAAATAGTGAACATTGTACCCAATAGGTATTTTTTAACCCTCATCCCCTCCTACCTTCCTCATTTTTGGAGTCCTCAGTGTCCATTATTTCCATCTTTATGTCCATGTGTGTCCTTTTCAGGTTTGGTTTTTTTTTCATATTTTTAGTAGAGACTGCATTTCTCCATGTCGACCAGGCTTGTCTTGAGCTCCTGCCTGCCTCAGCCTCCCCAAGTGCTGGGATTACAGGCATGAGCCACTGTGCCTGACCACATGTGTATTCACTACTTATCTCCCACATGTAAGTGAGGACACATGATACTTGATTTTCTTTTTCAGAGTTGTTTCACTTAGGATAATGGCCTTCAGCTCAATTCATGTTGCTGCAAAGGACATGATTTCACGGAATAGCATTTTGAATTTTGGGTGATGATCCTATGGTGTGTTTGAAGCATTAAGAAGTTTGTATGGGTAGAACATGGGTGAGAAATCTGTGTGGTGGGGGTGGAGGGGTAGGGGGAATTAGAGATAGATAAGGCCATAATACAGAGGGCCTCATAAAGTCCTCAATAAACCATGTTAAAGAGCAAGACTGTATCCTTGAATTCCCAGAGCCAGCTGGTATAATCGTCCAGGTTGTCTTCCACCTAGCCCAAAGTTTTTTCAACTCTATCACTGCGTCTCCCTACAATTAAATGAGTAAGCAATATACTGAGAAATTAATAAAACTATGTTAAATAGACCACTTTCGAGCTCCATTTTAATGCTTGGAGAAGAGTATAAACATTGTAATTGATTCAGAAAAGAACCACAATGTTGGAAACTAGAAAAAGGTAAACATTTGTGTGGCTGAGTTAAGAGAATAGAGAGATAAGAAACTGTTATTACAGGACTAGGATAGACGCATATACCAGTTACTAAGCAGGTTCTTGGGCAAGTCCTTCCTGTACGTTTATTTTCTTGTTTATAAAATAGGGATAATAATTCAAGTCAATTATCTGTTATCTGCAATTCTGAAGTTCCAAGAGCTCTGAAAATCAGAAGTTGGTTCAGTTTTATTTTGATTTCTTAAGTTTGTGGCACATTCATTTGATGGTGAAACCCAGGCTTCATAGTCATTTATCAGTTAGTATGAATATTTATGAATTCTGCAGAAATAATGTTTGATCTTATGGTGCTACCCTAAATTCTGCTGGATACATTTATATGTTATACAAACTACCCTTTCTAAAATCTAAACAATTCTGGATTCTGAAAATTCTGGCCCCAGTGGTTTCATAAGAGAGAGTATGCTTGTAATACCTTCCTCTTAGGGTTGTATCAGGATAAAATTTCTTAAGGCAGAACTCAGTAAACGATGAAGCTATTATTATTTATCATTAATTTGGCTTAAAAGTTAGATTCCCACCCCCATCCCCGAGAATGGACAAGAATTAGCACTTGACAATCTTTAATCTCATTCTTAATGCTTTTACACTTTACTCTGTCGAGCTTGATTTATAGTATATCAGTTATTAAAATGGAATGTTTTCCTTAAGAAGCTTCTACACTGAACACTTAACCTTCATTTCTGCAATCTTTACATACTTGGAAGGGTACCTTATTTGCCTTTAGGTATTAGTTGACAGACTTATTTTTCAGTCATCTTTCCTAAGGGTCATCTTACGAAATTCATGGTTAGATTATGCATTATATACCTCCTAACGAAAACACGAATGGATACGCTTATTTTCTTCAAGTTCTCAATAAAAGGAAGTTCTTAATATGTCATAAAACAATTTCTGTGTAAGTTATTAGTTAAAAGCACAAGAGCAAAAATACCCATCTAGATTTCATTCAGTGTTTCCCAAGTAGAATTTTATTTTTGTGGTTGAATTTTGGCATGTTTCCTATTTCTTCAAGCTATATAAAACCCTTTTGCTGTGTCTAATCCATGGCCTGCGGGCATGGAGCACTGATTTTGCAATACTTTTCTAGCATTGGGAAACTTTTAACTAAAAACTTCGTATGCTGGAATACTTGGAAGAAAAGGAAAGGTCATTTAAACAAATACTATATTTTAAAATGAAGAAATAAAGCAACATTTTAAATGTGTGATTTTTGTTAAGATACTGGCCATTAGTGAGAGTTAGGGTGGGACATATCAGTAACGAATCCGATTGCCACTATGGCTCTGCCCCCCGCCCCCAATCTTTCCTCTGGGAGGATGTTGGGGCCAACTTATGATTGCAACCTGTGTGTGTGTTTATCCTTTGTTTGGATACACGTTACTAGGTGCCCCACTCTTGGCCAGCAGTTCCAGTGCCTGGTGGTTTGCCTGAGCAAAGTGCCTGAGTGGGTAGGAATGTAGTGATAGGGCTTTGACCCAGAGCACAGGGATGATAAGTTTTACTATAGTGTAAGGATTAGAATGAAGGTTCTCTTCTGCTTCAGAAGTGGGAAGAGGAAGCAACACAGGATAGGATCTGTATCTGGTTCTAGGTCTCAGGCTTTCTCCAGCCCGTTTTGCCAACTTACAACAAACTAACCACCACTAAACTTCCTCTCCCTGGAGAAGGAAAAACTTCACTCACTTGTGAGTGAGAAGATCTGCATCCAGATCCTTTCTGTGCCATGATGAGCTGTGCTACATCAGGCCCGGTGTTTTCAGGAGTTTAGGACAGAACAGCCCCTTTCAGCTCTTGCATTATCCTACTCTATGACATTAGAAGGAAAGTGCAGGCGTTCAAGGGAGTTCTTGTTTTACAGTTTCAAGTGATCTGACATCAGGCGAAATCTCTTCACTCTCTAACAGATATTCCATCTTAAAAAAATCCCATGAACCCTAATTCCTATGAGTCTCTCTAAAGTATATTAAAGACTGGATTAATTATAATCTAGGCAGAAATCTGTCTTTATGGTTGTTGTTTAATATCACTCAGTACATGCCAATACTCTTCTTTCACTTAGCTTCTGGTAATCTATGAAGCTACTCATGGTATCACTCATTTAAACCCCTCTGAGCCTCAGCTTCTTCATCCTAAAGGAAAATAACAGGAAATAATGGCATAAATGTGTTTTGATAAACATAAAACCTTTTGTAAACATGGGGTTTTATTTATGATAGCACAAAATATTAATATAACTTCCTGTCATAACATTGACATATGTCACATCTATAGTAGCCAGTAGTAAACAGGCAGCATGCAGCTCTAAAAAGTGGACAGATTTTCATTGTTCTGATTTGGAATGTAACAATATCTCCTCTTGGTTCTCTCCTTCCTTTCTCCACTGGCCCCAACTCTAAGCAGTATTCCACTGAACTGAAGAAACTCTACTGCCAAATTGCAAAGACATGCCCCATCCAGATCAAGGTGATGACCCCGCCTCCTCAGGGAGCTGTTATCCGCGCCATGCCTGTCTACAAAAAAGCTGAGCACGTCACTGAGGTAGTGAAGCGATGCCCCAACCATGAGCTGAGCCGTGAATTCAACGAGGGTAAGCAGAATTTGAATCTCTAACTGTTCAACCTCCTTGAAGGTCAAGATTCTGTGGGTATTTTTGTTTGAGACCCACCCACCTGGTTCAGACTTCTGCACTGTGATGGCAGATCAGTCTGCCCTTTTTTTTTTTTTTTTTTTTGGCTGACAGTATCTAAGAATAATGATAAATAAATTAATGGCTTTCATAGTGGTTGAACTATTTAATATTAGTAATTACTAGATGACCTGAACTACTGGTTATCTTTACTCCTTACTACTTCCTTCTTTTTATTTTTCTTGCCTTTAAAATAAAATAAGAGGCTGGGCGCGGTGGCTGACGCCTGTAATCCCAGCACTTTGGGAGGCCGAGGTGGGCAGATCATGAGGTCAGGAGATCGAGACCATCCTGGCGAATACAGTGAAACCCTGTCTCTACTAAAAATACAAAAAATTAGCTGGGCATGGTGGTGGGCACCTGTAGTCCCAGCTACTCGGGAGGCTGAGGCAGGAGAATGGCCGAAACCAGGAGGCGGAGCTTGCAGTGAGCCAAGATTGCACCACTGCACTCCAGCCTGGGCGACAGAGCGAGACTCCACCTCAAAAAAAATAAAAATAAAAATAAAATAAGAGGGTGCAAGGAGACTACATGGTAGCTATTCTACTTGGCCCAGGCTACAGTATCTTCAGATTTAGTGTTTTCCCAGAAAGATTCTCAAGTCTAGACCAGTTGAGACCTGGAAGGGTAAGAGAAAGGAGCACCAAATGAAAGAAATAATGAAAAAACCAGAAGAAGAAAGGGGAAAAAAAGATGAGAAGGCAAGTAATAGGTAAGGGGAATAAATAGAAGGCCTAGAGCATACTGTGGGCAATCAAATAAAGGACTGGGAGTCGAGGGATGAGGTATCATGAAAGCCACCTTTAGACTCCATATCCATGAATAAGTCATGCCTCATATTCTGCATCTCAGATCCTATAACAATTTAGCAGAAAAGGTCAGTATTTCCAAGAGTTCCCTTAGATCTGATATTATAGTTCCATGAAGGGAAACTAAATAGTGCTGAAAAGTGGAAGGTAAGAGCAGGATAAAGCATAAGCAATCCTCAAAGAGTATTGAGGGTGCCAAAGGTGTTGGGGGTTAGGATACTTTATAGAAAAAATATTAAAATATAAGGATTGATAAATATAGAGAATATAATTGTAGAGAAAATTAATAGAAGAAGAAAGAGAATGGATCGGAATTTAAAAGAAGAAAATAAAGTCAAAATACTCTTTAAAAAACTATTTTTTGCACATTAATTTCGAGTCCTTGCCCACATGGCCACATTATCCGTACGTTTGTGTCTTGCTTTTCACTTAACAATCTGCCATAAAGAATATTGCAATATAGATAGACTTCATTATCAGCCTACCTAACTTGGTATTTCACCAAGATAACATACTATTTGTAAGTGTTTTCTCATTTTTTAAACATAAAAATTGTTTTTAGTTTTAACCATAATAGATGATGCATCAGAGAACATTTTGATACACTTCGCTTTTTACTTTTATTGAATGATTTTTGTAGACTGGGACTATAGGACCTAAGAGCTGTTAAAAACAGCTTTATGGGTCCCAATTCTTGGAGCATCTTCTTTTTTCTGGAGCTCTGCTAAATATCACAATTTTATGAAACTTTACTCAGTCTCTTTTTTAAAATTGCATCCCTTTTCTTACACCCAACTTGGGACTCCTTCAACACACAGACACCAGAACGTTCCTTATCTTTGTAATCAACACAATGTTTAAAAGTTGAGGAGGAGGAAAGAAGAAAAAGTGGAAGTGGTATCCTTGCTATCTTCTGCTTCTCAGTATATTTGCTGTTCAGACTTTTGGGCAGCATTTTCTCAGTTAAACTGATTTTTTTTTAATTAATTTGCTTATTTCCCTTTCATTTTCCAGGAAGCTGGCAAAATTTCGCCCACAATGAGGTCAGAGATGTAGTTATAGAGTTCCATAAAGCTTGAATCATTAATCTTAAACTCCAGATTATAGGACTGTTCCCTTAAATATAGATGTGCACTCCAGCCCTTTCTGTTGCTATAAAGGTTATGACACCTTCATGTATTTGATACCTGGCTACGGGATCTGTTCGTTTCTTCAAGGATGCACATTTTCTTTATTATACGGACTATTTCTTTTGCCACCAACATCCTGTTCATGCAATTTCATTTTATTTTCTTTATTTTTAAGGTAAAGATCTAACTCTTTTATCGTTTTCTGCTCTGCAGGACAGATTGCCCCTCCTAGTCATTTGATTCGAGTAGAGGGGAACAGCCATGCCCAGTATGTAGAAGACCCCATCACAGGAAGACAGAGTGTGCTGGTACCTTATGAGCCACCCCAGGTAAAAAGCAAACCAAACCAAAACACAACACTCTATGGACTAAGTAGACTTGAGAGAACATCTGTTTCAGCAACAGGGATGTTTCTAGCATCTATCACTGTCTTAGTTCTTGTCATCAAATATGTAATATTTTTGTATTTTTTTCTACCTATTCTCCACATGCTTTCCCTTCAGAATACATAAATATGCACTGAATCAACTTGGTAACATGGCTCTGTGTCCATATTCCTATCTTAAGGGCAGATAACAATTGAACTGGCAATTGGGTGTATACATGAGATTGTTTTATCCAACTGGCAATTGGACGGGTAGTGGATATGCAATAGTAATGGATGCAAGTGTTACCATAAGTGGGAAAGCCTAAGAGGGATCTCTTAGCTGAAGTTTGAATGAACAGATGATAGATTGGTAAATCTGTTGCATGAAGCAGAGTAGTGTGGTTGAAAGTACACTGGTGTAACAGAACCCAAGTTCTTTGGTTTGCTGGCTTGCTGTCTGGACCTTCGGCAACTCTCTCTCTCTAGGCTTCAGTTGCCTTACCCATACGTATGTACTTTGGACTAGATTATTTTTAATTCTGAGAACACTTTGAGCTCTAAGATGTTATTAATGGAAGTGTATATTCAAATCTATATTGTACTGTTTTATCCACATAGGGAAAATATTCTTGGAGCATTGCTACTGTTTTTGGCAGTTATTCCCAGTTTTCCCTTTTCAGTGATATTCATGAAGGTGGGATAGCCTATTTGAATTACATGATGTGGATCAGCTTACAAACGAACAGGATCAAAGATCACAAAATGTTAAAGCCTGTCTCACCTAATGTAGTGTTCAGTGTTGCAAACATTAGCTTTAAGCTTCCCTGCAGGCAAGATGAAGAAAAATCTACAACAGGGTTCAGAGTTTGCCCTTTTAGGAGAAAGTGTATCACTTCATCAGAAGTGGAATTCCTTAAATAGAGGGAAGAACTGAGAGGGAACAACGTCAGTTTAAACCATTGTTAACACAGATTATTTTCCCCTTGTTTTCAGGTTGGCACTGAATTCACGACAGTCTTGTACAATTTCATGTGTAACAGCAGTTGTGTTGGAGGGATGAACCGCCGTCCAATTTTAATCATTGTTACTCTGGAAACCAGAGAGTAAGTGGCATATGTAAAATTGTCATTCTACACAAAAAATCATGAGCAGAGGGCAAAGTGAAATTGTGGCTGCTTTATCATTAATTTTGCGTGTGCAGTGGAGAGCTTGTCCTTTGTGCTTTAAATCCTTGCTACAAACAGTCACATAAAAGATCTAAGAAAGTGGAGACAAAGGCAGGTGGGTAAAGTTAGAAGGAAAAAAAGAGCTAGAAAAGTGTGCAAGTCACTTCATACCTGAATTCTTGACATTTGACTGGAATTGTTCTGATTAGACCGTGGTCCTCAAGGCATTTGACAGTTTTTTTAAGTCTGCACTGCCTTAGGGGATTTTATCCTTGAGACATCCACTGGCTTCGCTCAAGTTTCCTTCAAAATATGTAGCTAAATACAGCTGTTCAGCTAACAGCTCGGAGGTTCTTTGGAGAACAAATGGAATCTTATTTACTAATATTACTTGTGGCATGTTAGCACTTTTGTGTTCTGCCAAGTGCTTTTGGGTCCATTCTCAAAGCCACCATGGCTAAGCTGGTAGTACATTGGCAATGGCCCATATGGGAAGTGGAAGTAGGAGATCTTCAGGGGACTTTCAAAATGCTTTGAATTTAACTCTTTCTTCCCCTTTATTCTCATTCCTAGTGGGCAAGTCCTGGGCCGACGCTGCTTTGAGGCCCGGATCTGTGCTTGCCCAGGAAGAGACAGGAAGGCGGATGAAGATAGCATCAGAAAGCAGCAAGTTTCGGACAGTACAAAGAACGGTGATGGTACGAAGCGCCGTAAGTAGATGTAGTGGCCAAATGGGGTAGGGTTGAGTCTTCTCCAGATGTTGGAGAATGGGGTGATATTGGAGAAGCTGCATGATAAGACCTGTGTGTGACCTTCAGCAGCAAGTGGGACATCAGCCCTCAGAGCCAGTGAGAATAGGTATAGCATTGAAGTGGACTCCAGGCATGTACTACAGCTTTACAAAAATGAGCAGTCATTGTGACAATTTCTTAGTCCAGGGATTCTCACAATGTGACTTCCACACCAGTAGCATAAACATCATCTATTCACAGACATACACCAGCAAGATACGGGCTTTCCTGCAACATTACTTAAGCCAAAGGCTATTTCCCAGCATACTGAATTTCTTTTATTTATTCTTCCCCACCATCCTTCCACCTCCTTATTGCTAGGATCACAATCAATGTAAAAACAATTGTCCCCAGTTAAATGGACGCTTAAGACTAGAGCCTCTAATTTTATATGTGTTGCTGGTACCACTGTCTGTTTAATACGTATATTAAATCTGATTAATATTAATATTTAATTATTAAGTATATTTAATATGCATTATTGCTTTAGAAATGTTCCCAGGATGAAACTTGCATTTTTCCTCCACCAGCGTTTCGTCAGAACACACATGGTATCCAGATGACATCCATCAAGAAACGAAGATCCCCAGATGATGAACTGTTATACTTACCAGTAGGTCTTCCTTTGGTGTTCATGGTTGCTTCATTTTAACCTTCTTTGAATGGGCTTTTACAGTATGATCATCATCTCGTTATCTGTGACAATGGGAAAGGAGGTGTCTTAGTCAGTTGAAGCTGCTACAACAGACTATGGTAGAATAGATGGCTTATAAACAACAGAAGTTTATTTTCTAGAGTCTGGAAGTCTGAGATCAAGGTGCCCCTCTGGTCAGGTTCTGGTGAGAGTTCTCTTCTGAGTTGCAAACTGTCATTTTCTCCTCGTATTCTCATATAGTGGAGAGGGCTAGAGAGCTCTCTAGGGTGTTTTTATTTTTTTATAAGGGCACAAATCCCATTTATGAAGGCTCCACTCTCATGACCTAAATTTCTTCCCAAAGGACTCACCTTCTAATGTCATCACAATGGGGTTAAAATTTCCACCTATGAACTTTGGAAGGACACAAACTTTCAGTCCATAATGGGGAGGGGGGAAGGGGGTTGAGAGCTGGTGATACAAAGGAGAGAAAATATGTGTTTTTTAAAATTAGAATATTATTCTTTCTCTCCACAGTTTTGGACTGTATTACTAGCAGGAGCTTCTCTACTTACCCACCCACCCAACTAAAGCTAAACTCCTAACATAATTTTTCTTACCCTAATGTTTGAAATTAATTTGTTCTTCATTATTTGAGAATGATAAGATTATCCTAGGCAGCATGGCCATAGAAATTTAGGCCGAAAATGTTGTCAGAAAAAGTTCACAAAATTGATAATGCAGCAATGATAGCCTTGACTTTGATGTCTTTTAGGCAGCACTATAAAGAAAGCCAAGCAAGGCAGAAGCCTGAATTACAGTCGGCCCTCCCTATCTGCCTGTTCCATATCTGCAGATTCAACCAATCACAGATCAAAAATAGTTGGAAAAAAAAACAATAAAAAAATACACCAATCAAAATAATACAAATATAACAACAATATAGTATAACAACTAATTGCATGGCATTTACATTATATTAGATATTATAAGTAATCTAGAGGTAATTTTAAAGTATACAGAGGATATGCATAGGTTACATGCAAATACTACACCATTTTATATAAGGGACTTGAGCAACCTAGGATTTTAGTATCCATGGGGGCCAGATGGGGGCGGGTAGTCCTGGAATCAATGCTCTGCTGATATCAAAAGACAACTGTGTATGTAAATGGCCAGAAGTCTTAGCCCAATTATTATGTGAGAACCTCATTAATTCCTACAAGGGACATTACTTTTCTTGCGATCACTAATGAAATCACTTTATTAGATTATGGTTGCAGTTAGTTGAATTCTTACTGCATTAGGTCTTTGCCGTGTAGGGTGGCAATGACGTTTTGGTGGCTGGCATGGCCCTTGATGCCATCTAAAGTGATGACATGAGAGACAGCCAAGCAAGGCCAGGAAACTTGACCATGAACTACTACCCTGGGAGTGAACTAATGAAAGTCAACAGGTTTAGGTGTGCTGCACCTTCTTCCTCATCTTCTTTGGGTCCTGACTCTCAGGGGAATAAATTGCCAGTAGACCAATCAGATGGTGAGTTACCTGAGATTCCCAGTGTCTTGTTTCTCAAGGTATATATGGAAACTGACTTGTGATGTTAAAGTAAAACATTACCCTGATACACTAAATATTCCAAAAGTCTTAATATGTTTTCAGCTGATAAAACAGGAACTGCTTGAAAAATTATTTTAAAATTTCAGTTTGTGCTAAGAAGGAGGTATCCTTCTTAGTGTCATGTCTCAAGTTGAGAGAAGACTTAACCTAAATAATTTATGGGTGAGGAAAAACTCCATTAACTGAATATATATTTTGTTGGTGTTTGGTGAGTGGCAAATATGCTAGACCTTGAGCATTTAGAGTTCAGTAGGACACAATTCTTACTTTCAACTACCTTGCCTTCTATTGAGGACACAAACAGTTATAATGTAATAAAATAAACATTTCCTAGATCAAGGCCTAGTGCTGTGTGAGTACACAAGAAGTTCCAAAAATGCAAAAACTATAAGAGTAAGATCAAGAAAAGCTTCTCAGAGAAGGGGCCCCACAGCTGGGATGAGTGAGAGTTAATTCAACAAAAGGTGGAGAACATTTTTCATTTCTGAATTCTGACTAATTCTGCCTTTCCTGCTGGGTGCAGCAACTGGGGTAAGGCAGGCAAAGTGCCTAGGGTGCAAAATTTAAATAGTCACTCACACCCAAGGCAATGCACATGTGCTAAGTGCCTCTCTTGCCTCACTCTAGTCCTGGCCCTGCTCATCCTTTTTTTGGTTTTTGTTTGTTTTGAAACAGGATCTCACTTTGTTGCCCAGGTTGGAGTGTAGTGGCAGGATCATGGTTCACTGCAGCCTCAGACTCCCAGGCTCAAGCAGTCCTCCCACCTCCCCTCCCCAGGTAGCTGGGACCACAGGTGTGGGCCACCATGCCCGCTAATTTTTGCACATTTTTTAGCGAAGGAGTTTTTTTCCCACGGTGGTCTTGAACTACTGAGCTCAAGCAATCTGTCCCCTCCCAAATTGCTGGGATTATAGGTGTGAGCCACCATGTCTGGCCCCTGCTCATAATTGTAAAAGTCTTTAAGAGCTTTTATTTATAGATTTTAAGGGACTCTTAAAGAGAGAAACATATTTTATCCCACATGAAAACTTTTATCCTATCAGACATAGTTACAGTCTATTCTTATTTTTTGTAGTAGTTTAGTTTTATGAAGGTGTTGCAAAAATGGTATTGGTAGATGTGAATCATCTCATCGCTAGTAAGAGAAATATAGGTTTAAGTTTCTATGCACCTCTGGTCACATACATTTCATCAACAGAATAATATATCACTTCGTTTGTTGTGTGTTTCTGTTAAGAGACATTTTATGTAATATATACCGTTGACTCATTAACATCAGACTTATGGCCAATTAGCCTTATAACTCATGCCTGAATAAAGTTTCTCTAACACACATATTTTTTCCATAAGGCATGGAACAACCTTCTCGCACTTGGGGACACTAGATAGCACTTCCACACTGCCCTTGAGGGTCTTTTAAATAACAAAATCACCAATGAAAAGCACAAAAATGTAAAACATGTGGTGCTAAATAGACCATGAAAAGAACATGGGTTTACGGTATAAGAGCTACAAGATGACAGAGCATCTCCTTGTTCGAACCAGCTGGGAATGCGCACAGGTGACTCAAGTTTTTCATCACTCTGCTCGGGTCTGAATGACCACAAAAGGACCAAGAGTATTGATTTTCATGTTACAAATAAATGTTAGCAAATAAACAAATTGCAATTACGGAATCCTCGAATAATGAGGATTGACCACACTTCTAACAGTTCTACAGCTTTTCATGTTTCCTTCTTTCCTTCTGCTCACTTTCATAGGTGAGGGGCCGTGAGACTTATGAAATGCTGTTGAAGATCAAAGAGTCCCTGGAACTCATGCAGTACCTTCCTCAGCACACAATCGAAACGTACAGGCAACAGCAACAGCAGCAGCACCAGCACTTACTTCAGAAACAGTGAGTGTATCAACGTGTCATTTTAGGAGGCATGAGTGAGGGTGACTTTATTTGAATCAGCAATAGGGTGATTGATGAGCAATGTGGAACATAATGGGAGATAGCAGATTGTCATAGATTCAGATGACCTGGTGCGGCAACCCTCTTTCAGTTGCAACCTTTTGTATGTGTCTTATTATAACCTGCCCTTCGGAATTCCACTTATGTTCTGAAATTAAATACAAACCATTTCTGGTGAATTACAAAGAAATTCACACTAACAGTTCTCTTCTCTATATGCCTGATCCATACACACTAAGTACACACTTTATTTGGTAGTAATGTGTATATTTGAAAACATGAAATCTTTTCTCATCCCAATGGATTGTCTTGTAAATCTCCTGGGATGCACACTATCCACTTTTGGGAGTAACATTGTAGACCAGGGATAGCAAATAGGCTTTACTATAATATAAAGTGACTTGTTTGAATGCTGTGGTGAGAAGAATTCTGAGACCTAGTGCATGATAAGTGGGGAAATATCTGGGTGCAGAAGGATAAGGTAGCCTCATGTTGCCGTATTTTAGCATCTCTGCTCTAGATTGTCTTCCAGCAGTACATTTTTTACATAAATCAAGCCAGATTTTTCAAGTATATTACCATATACATATAACCTATTTATATGTTAAGCTTTGCCTTGAATCTTGGATCTTTCCTAAAGTTATTTTATGACTGACTAGAATAGAATAGCTCTTATGAAAGGATGAGAGGTTGACCAATCAGGACCTTGCTTATATTTACCTTTCTGTGGTTAAAAATAATCACTTGTTAGTTTAATTAAAATATTATATGTGTCCTGGAAATATTGTCGGAGACTCTGTAGATAAGTGTAAAATATATACATTATGAGCCCACTTGAGTAATGTAGACTTTCAACTTCATACTTTAGGCAAAAAAGAAGTCAAAATCTTTGCCTTCCAGCGGCAAAGATTATATTTTACAATAGAAATACAAATGAACAATAAAAGTGGTTATTTTCTATGTTATTAGCTGTTGTAGGGAGTTAGCTATGGAAAATGTAATAAAGAGGGCTTATGATTATGATGATGATGATTATTATTATTGCGTCTCACTCTGTCACCCAGGTTGGAGTGCAGTGGCACGATCTTGGCTCACGGTAACCTCTGCCTAGCGGGTTCAAGCAATTCTCCTGCCTCAGCCTCCCGAGTAGCTGGGATTAGAGGCACCTGCCACCATGCCTGGCAAATTTTTTGTACTTTTTAGTAGAGATGGGGTTTCACCATGTTAGCCAGGCTGGTCGCAAACTCCTGAACTCAAGTGATCCACCCACCTCGGCTTCCCAGAGTGCTGGGATTACAGGCGTGGGCCACCGTACCCAGCCTTATTATTATTTTTTAATCAATATGAATGTATCTCTGATAGTGAAGAAACACTTTCTGAGCACCTGTTATCTACAGAGTGGAGTAGACGGCAGGGAGAAAAGAAGCACATTCTCTGTCCAAAGGACTCTAAGCTATTTGAGCATCCAAGATCCTTTTTTGGCCAGAAAGGATCTCACCATTTACTTTTAGTATAAAAGTTTTGCAAATTTTAATGGTATGGTTTTATTTGTAAGCCTGAGCAGAAAGTTTAATCACACAGTGTATTCTGAAGGAGAATTAGAACTCAGAGTTGCAGACACAATTTCCATTGCTAATCGTATGGATGTTTTGGGATATCAGATAGAAATATATACTAACATATTTAAGTGAAAAATGATTTAGTTATTATAAAACCATACAACCAGGATCAAAGAAACAGAGACCTGTAACATCATTTATAGATCCAGGAGGGATATCTACCTTTCCTAAGATATGTGTGTCGTGGTATTAAGAAACAACCTCAAATTTCCTGCTGTTCACTCTGGAAGTTTGACTCTACCAAAATGACCTCCAAAGCATCACTAAGTAATGTATCATGCTGAACTAGTTGCTCTTCAGTACTCTTTCCTGTCTTTTTTTTTTCTTTCTTTTTTCAGTTAATAGGAATTTCCTGTACAGGAATTGGCAAGCTGCTTTTTGTAAAGTCCTGGTAGTAAATATTTAGATTTTCTGGTCTATATTGTCTTTTGCAACTACTCAGCTCTGCGGTTGTAGCACAAAAACAGCTGAAGATAATGCATAAAGAGAGTGGCTGTTCCATAAATGGAACTTTATGGACCCTAAAATTTGAATTTCATATAATTTTCACATGCCATGAAATATTATTCTCCTTTTGATTGTCCATCCCCCTATTAAAAACTGTAGGCCGGGCGCAGTGGCTCATGCCTGTAATCCCAGCACTTTGGTAGGCCGAGGTGGGTGGATCATGAGGTCAGGAGTTTGAGACAAGCCTGGTCAATATGGTGAAACCCCGTCTCTACTAAAAATACAAAAATTAACCGGGCATGGTGGCATGCACCTGTAGTCCCAGCTACTTGGGAGGCTGAGGCAGAAGAGTCGCTTGAACCTGGGAGGCAGAGGTTGCAGTGAGACAAGATTGTGCCACTGCGCTCCAGCCTGGGCAATAGAGAGAGACTTCATCTCAAAAAGAAAAAGAAAAAAACATACATACACACATATATATATAAACTATTCTTAGCTTGCTGTAGTTTGATAGTCTGTCTTATAAATAAATGAGTGGATCTCCTTTCATTGCTTCTTGAGGCTCCAAGTTTGTTTGATAGGTGTACTTGGAAGTTAATATGTATATTCCAAGCTAGAAAGGTATTAAAAGATTTTAGGATATCCTAAAGTGGTTTTTCAGGTGGCATTTCAGTATCTAATAAAAACAACACCAGCCTTGAACAGATATCTTTTTTGTCTGAGAAAGTGAGGCATGCCCATCCAGATATAAAATGCAGTTAATGACACAACCTCATTGTCAGATGAGGCTGGAATAGTTGACTTGATTCACGTCACATATTCTTATTGAAGATCTGCTATGTGAAAGCATTAAGGATAGAGGTGAGAAAGATGTAGCTCCTGCCTTCCCGTGGTCTACAATTTAATGGTGAATTTCTAACCTTAACACTCTGAGTTTGAAGAAAGCTCTGGAAATTTATTCTCAGCATTGTGCAAGTTAATAGGACAATTTTAAACAGTTTCCATGGATCATATGAGAAAAAGAATAGTTTCATGTCATTGTTTTAGAAACTTGACAAGCCAGGAGGATTAACATCATTCAGTTCAGGGACATATGCTAAATATATTTGTTTTTATGGCATACATGAAAATACATAACCCTCTTTTTCTATACGATGAGTATCCAGTGCTTATTGTCTGACTGGCTCACATTGCTCTAAAGGGAATTTTTTATTCATATTTCATAAAATAATCTGTGTCCCCAGAGAAGAAAACACATGTTAATATTGTGTTATTTTTAAAAGCACACAAGATTTTAGGGACATATTTACGCTTTTTTGCATCTGTGGTCAAGATAGATAGTGAAGAACTAGTAGCTTCATAGTTCCCTGGTGTGTTCATTTAAATGTATTATATGCATGTTTTTGAGTTGGTATCTCATAGCTGTGATAACTTGTGCATGGAAATCTAACAGACTGCAAAATTAAATCTTTGCAAAATATAGACATATGGTCTAATTATGTCTTTGTAACGTTATATATACATGGGTCTCCAGTGATTGATATTCATCTATATAAATCCTTCAGTTGAATTCTTCAGCTGAGTTTTTTTAGCTCTTATTTTCATGCAAATCTCCAAGAAAGAGCATGAATGACTAAACAAAGAAAAACGAAAATCTAATTTCCTGGCAATCATTTGAAAAGAATAAATCAGCTTGGAAAATACCTATAATAGCCTGTGATTTTCTTTCCAAAAATGTAGTACCAATTTTATGCTGGTAAGGAATCAATTTTGTATTTTTCTTTATAGTATAGGGAAAATTAGTGGGAAGAGAATGTACTTTCCGTAAGGTGGCACTACAATATTTTTACTTTAATTACTTCTATTAGATTCTCACTATGTGTTTTCTTCTGCCTGCTTTTCATTTGTGCATGGTTTTTCTTTTTAAAAAAATTTCTTCTCATTTACCTTCATGATCATAGGCTTTATCGAAGATAGACTTTACAGAGTTGCTGTGAATCAAATTGTTATAGATACAAGTAGGCTTTACACTACGAAGAAATGTGATTTTAGTTGATTTGCATACATTGGAATAAATATAGAGAGTTATGTTTTTAGATGCCAGAATCTAATAGAAAGACAAATCGGACCCTATCTTTAGACTTCTTGCCATCCTATTATCAAGGGGCATCAACGCTTAAGACAGCTTTGCAGAAGCCTCTTGAGACCTATTTAGCAACGTTTTGACTTCTGTACTTCAGATCAGTACTATTTCTTTTTTCATTTTTTAATTGTTTTCCCTTATTCTTAGCTTCCAACATAAAAGTGAGGCTGACATCATTTTGTTACAATTTTGCTTAGGCTAGATCTTACTTTTCTCTGGAAATTTGTTTTTGAGCTTCTACAGGATGAATTTTATTTAAATGATAAAACAGATCTGTGACATCCTGATGAGCCCTTAGTGTTTCCTTCTCTTTTATGATTACTTGACAATCGTGGCTCATTAGTAACACAAGTCAGAGATTATTAGAACAAAGAAGGATCTTCAAGTCCATGGTTCTAGCCCCTCACACCATAGCCGGATAAACTGAGGCTCTGTGATTTTATAGCCAGTTTATAATAAAGCTAAGACTAGAATCAGATTTAGAACATAGAGCTCTTTGTAATGTTGTGTTCTGCTTCATTGGCAAGTAAGTAGTTAATTATAAAACTTAAACATCTATTTCCATTTTTCTGTCTCTTTTTTGTATGATTGTTTTAGAGATGGGGTCTAGCTATTTTGCCCAGGCTGGACTTGGACTCCTGGGCTCAAGCGATCCCCTGCCTCAGTCTCCCAAGTAGCTGTGGACCACAGGCACACCCCACTGTGCCTGGCACGTTTTTCTGACTCTGTTGTTAGTTACTTGGTATTTATTCTTGTAGATTCAGTTTAAAGTCCTGTATCTTTAAACTTGTTTGGCGATGGTTATCATCAAGAATATTGATTTTTTTTCTCAGATTCGTGTATCTGAGAGAGAAGCAGGCTGTATTTTCAGGATTATCAATGTAGAAGAGAGAAAGGTACACAATCTCCAAACTGATAGAAAATGTCAACACCATATTTCTAGGTTTGACAGAGAAATCCTCCACGTTTCCAGAATATCTGTTTGAAATTGCCAGCTTTATAGGTTAAAAACAGATGAATATTGATAATTTCATATGATTCACCCTTATAGTTATTATGGAACTACACAAGCTTTTACAGTTTCCTTTTTTTTTTTTTTGAGACTGAGTCTTGCTCTGTCACCCAGGCTGGAGTGCAGTGGCATGATCTCGGCTCGCTGCAACATTTGCCTCCTGGGTTCGCACAATTCTCCTGCCTCAGCCTCCTGCATAGCTGGGATTACAGGTGCCTGCCACCATGCCCAGCTAATTTTTGTATTTTATTTTTATATATATGTATATATGTATATACATATATATTTATATATAAATATATATAATATATATTTTATATATTTTTATATATAATATATTATATTTTATATATTATATATTATATTTTATATATATAATATATAATATATACACACATATATAAATATATATGTATATATATACATATATATACATATATATATATATATACACATATATATATATATGTGTGTGTATATGTATTTTTTTTAGTAGAGACGGAGTTTCACCATGTTGGCCAGGCTGGTCTCAAACTCCTGACTTTGTGACCCCCGACCTTGACCTCCCACAGTGCTGGGACTACAGGTGTGAGCCACCGTGCCCAGCCTACATTTACTTTTGAATTTCATAGTTATGAAGTTTTCAGGGCAGAGATTTATTATCTCTGAATTGGTAATGAGGAAAAAACTCAATGATTAATTAAACTCAGATAGATTAAATTACTTTTGTAACTTCTCTTACCTCATTGCAGAATCAGGCTCAGTCCTAGGTCTTATAGGTCTTTAGTTGGCTGTACATTGCTTCCCTATCCATTTTTATTCGGGCACATTCTGTTAAGATGATATCAATTCTTGCTGGTGACATGGTTTACTGAATCCTAGCATTAAGCAAATAAAAATGGCTTTGTTCCTTTGAAAGACATAGCCAAATGTGATTCAAGAAGCCAATCTGGGAAACAGTTTCCAGACAGTTCATGAGATTGCCCAACTTTTAGCAAAATAAAAGGTTTATTTCTGGCATCCTCTTGGCCTAGATAATTTCTTAATTATGCAAAAAATTGCTTTCTTGGGTTTGATATATGCATTTATAGGCCGAGTTTGTTACTCAAAGGATTAAGGTATTTATCCATCTCAATCTGGGAATATCCAAAATACTCATTAAACAGTTCTTTGTAAATGCAAGATGACACAGGCCCCATTCTGATAATATCATATTTCTCCGTACCTCACACTTAGGCTAGACAAGAACTGTAATAAGGGATAATAATTGACCAGATGACATTTTATGAAAGATTAAAGTTTATTCTTCTTTCTTCATTCCTTTTTTTAATTGAGTCCAGTAAACCATATGCTAAGCACTGTGTTAAATACCTTGATCTATCTTATCTCAGTGGTCCTCAACTGAATCGCCTTGTGTAACTTATTAAAAGTATGTCTTCCTGGATGCCAGCTTGTGTTGGAAGGGATCCAGGAAAATGCATTTTTATAAGTTTCACAAGTGATTCTCATGTTTATTTCTGGTTAACTACTACAGCCTTATCCCATTTCTTCCTCATAAAAATCTTGAGACGTCTCAGTAATTGTAAAAGAAGATAAATTGGAAGAACAAAAATAGCTTTTCAGGCACCCTGTTCTGTCTGTACTATGATCATGAAGGTATAAGGAGTGTGTTTCTGTATTCAGTTGATTTGAATAGACGAAGTCCTAAGCCTTCATTTTTTCTTTTCTCTGGTTCCTCTCTGCAGTCTCCTTTCAGCCTGCTTCAGGAATGAGCTTGTGGAGCCCCGGAGAGAAACTCCAAAACAATCTGACGTCTTCTTTAGACATTCCAACCCCCCAAACCGATCAGTGTACCCATAGAGCCCTATCTCTATATTTTAAGTGTGTGTGTTGTATTTCCATGTGTATATGTGAGTGTGTGTGTGTGTGTGTGTATGTGTGTATGTGTGTGTGTATCTAGCCCTCATAAACAGGACTTGAAGACACTTTGGCTCAGAGACCCAACTGCTCAAAGGCACAAAGCCAATAGTGAGAGAATCTTTTGAAGGGACTCAAAACTTTACAAGAAAGGATGTTTTCTGCAGATTTTGTATCCTTAGACCGGCCATTGGTGGGTGAGGAACCACTGTGTTTGTCTGTGAGCTTTCTGTTGTTTCCTGGGAGGGCGGGTTCAGGCGGGGAAAGGGGCATTAAGATGTTTATTGGAACCCTTTTCTGTTTTCTTCTGTTGTTTTTCTAAAATTCACAGGGAAGCTTTTGAGCAGGTCTCAAACTTAAGATGTCTTTTTAAGAAAAGGAGAAAAAAGTTGCTATTGTCTGTGCATAAGTAAGTTGTAGGTGACTGAGAGACTCAGTCAGACCCTTTTAATGCTGGTCATGTGATAACATTGCAAGTAGTAAGAAACGAAGGTGTCAAGTGTACTGCTGGGCAGCGAGGTGATCATTACCAAAAGTAATCAACTTTGTGGGTGGAGAGCTCTTTGTGAGAACTTGCATTATTTGTATCCTCCCCTCATGTGTACGTAGAATATTTCTTAATGCTGTGTACCTGCCTCTGCCACTGTATGCTGGCATCTGTTATGCTAAAGTTTTTCTTGTACATGAAACCCTGGAAGACCTACTACCAAAAAAACTGTTGTTTGGCCCCCATAGCAGGTGAACTCATTTTGTGCTTTTAATAGAAAGACAAATCCACCCCAGTAATATTGCCCTTACGTAGTTGTTTACCATTATTCAAAGCTCAAAATAGAATTTAAAGCCCTCTCACAAAATCTGTGATTAATTTGCTTAATTAGAGCTTCTATCCCTCAAGCCTACCTACCATAAAACCAGCCATATTACTGATACTGTTCAATGCATTTAGCCAGTAGACTTATGTTTTGAGTAAGTGAGATCCAAGCAGACGTGTTAAAATCAGCACTCCTGGACTGGAAATTAAAGATTGAAAGAGTAGACTACTTTTCTTTTTTTTACTCAAAAGTTTAGAGAATCTCTTTTCTTTCCATTTTAAAAACATATTTTAAGATAATAGCATAAAGACTTTAAAAATGTTCCTCCCCTCCAACTTCCCACACCCAGTCACCAGCACTGTATTTTCTGTCACCAAGACAATGATTTCTTGTTATTGAGGCTGTTGCTTTTGTGGATGTGTGATTTTAATTTTCAATAAACTTTTGCATCTTGGTTTATCTTGCAGTTTTTTTTGTTTCTGTCTCTCTCACTTTTTTCCCACTAAATACTAGAATATTCTCATGTAAGTGCTTGAAGTAGCATGTGTAGGTCTAAGGAACAAGAATAATAATAGAATCATAGAATCATCACTTTGTTCATATGTACATTTCTTCTGTCAGTATTTGGTGTTTTTATTTAATATACCCTGTATCAAGGTCATCAATTGTAACAATGAACTAAAATGCCTAAACTAACTTAAAAAAATACTTTAGCCCTGTGAATTTTAAAGTTTGTCATAGGAAGCCAGGCACCATAGAATCATTTATCGACATTCCTGACAAACCCCTAGTTGTATGTTAATTTGCCAAATTCACTAAAATGAATTTCAGTCAAATCCAAATGTTTTAAATAACATGGCTTCTGTGACATAGACATTAGCAAATATTTGGCCAGAAATCAACAGTGGAACCTATTGTCCAATTTTTTTTTTTTTACTTATAATATGTTTTGAGCCCTGAATAATTGCTTTTAAAAGCTGCATAGGAAGTTCTAACCAAAAAAAAAAACTAGTATTTTAGATAAGTATTTCAGAAAAAAAATCTTTATATTTGAGATAAAAGTATATTAGTAAAACCAGATGCTCCTGTTATATTTGCAAAGTGTTTTTCAATTGGTCTAATAACTTTGATTCACAAAGCCCTTAAAGGATTGGTGAGTATGTTTCGTTTTTTGATATTTGCTTTTCTTTCAGAAGGGTTTTTCTTTTGTTTCAGCCTATTTTTAAGTAAGTTTTTGATGTGTTTACAGTGACTTGTATATAAATGCACATATTTGAAATGATGGAAAACATTAGAAAATTAGTTTTCCCATCTAGAGAATAAATGCTGCAGTCTTTAGAAGCCGGATAACCCAGCTAGAGAGAAAGGTCACAGGTAGGCAATACTGGCTAAAATTGAGAGAAGATATGATTCTTTTTCTGATGGTCCATGTTTCCCCTTTTTTTTTTTTTTCTTGACCTTTCTCATAACAAGGATGCTCTGCTCCACCCTTAGTATCCCTTTCTGCTCCCAAATTCTTTACTCCAGAAATGGTTTGTTGAAATAGATTTAGCCTAAGCTATCACCAAATCCTACTAGAGAGTTGCTTTTTAATCAGCAATGGAAGATTTTAGCCAAAAGAAGGAATCTAGTGGAATTCCAGGCATCTAGGAGGTAGATAGTGTAACTTGTGTCTGTGCGGGAATTTTTGATATTCTACCACATAGACAGTCACTAGGGTTGGAACCAGAAAACCTGATTTTAAGTCCTATATGTCCTAAAACCACTTCTCACTTTTCAATTTTGAATTTTATTCTTCGGAAACTGTGCAGAAGCTTATATTATTAAAGTTAAGAACTGGGACTTGGCTTCACCAGGATTTTTCTTCAAAACTAGAAATACATGAAATATGATTTTCTACATCTCTGTTACACTGAATTCTTAGAAAAATCTAGTGAGGCTCTAGAGAAAACAACCTGAGGTATACACCTTATGATTTTTTCTGCAGACAGCTGGATTCTTACTTTTTTGGGTTTTGGATAGGAGAGGAGCGTGTAGGCAAGAAAACCAGAATGGTACAGGTCCTGTTATTCTTTTGAACACATTTTCCTTCTCTTTAGTTTCTCCAGAAATTTTTGGAATATTTCACATAAGAACTATTATATTAAATTTCTAATTTTTTTTTTAAAAAGGTTGTTCTTCAAAGCTTTCACATTGGCTGAGTTTATTCAGCCTTGCTTCCTTTTTCACAGTATGTAGTTATCAGAATGCTGCTTCTAGTTCAGTCATTTTGAAATTAATAATAGACAGACTACCTTGCCTCCCCTTCCTTGTGGCTGTAAAACTCACTTTTATATTAAAGGGAAGGCATTCCGAATTTCTGACCTTTCCTGACTGTTAACCCCATTCAACTGTTCACCCTCATTTCTGGATATGTTCAATTAAGAATCCAACTCACCTCTGGCCACTTCCTCCTATTAATCCTTACATTGTTATCTTCTATGCCATGGGCCACATATCAGAGTGTTAAATATTTGAGGCTGGAGGGAAACAGTGAAAGAAGCTAAGAAGCTGGTGTTTCCTGAGCACCTACAAATCACTGGACCCTGTCCAGGGCTGTTACATGATCTTATTCTTAATAGAATCTTCTAGAGTAGGTATAATATCTAGGCTACAGGTTAAGAAAATGAGACTTAAGAAACTTGTACAACATGCTGCGTCACTAAGTTTGTGTTAGATCCAGAAGACAACCCAGATGTTTTGATTGACTTAAAATCCATGTTCCTTCTTTCTTCATCTGTGGTTTCTGACCTACCCTCCTCAAATTAGTGGCTTATGATGAAAAATGGTAAATGAACTAATAAAATAGTCAAAAATAATAGCCATAAGCTAAAGAAAGCAGGAGGTTATAACAGGAATTGTCAGAAGGAATTTACTCTAAGTGTCCAGAAAAAAAAATGCAAAACTTTTAAATGTAGTATTTTTCTAATTGTGGATATTATTGATTCAAGCACTGCTTTCTATTAGCTCTTGCTGTACATTTGACTGGTTTGGGGAGGGACAGATAGAGAGGTCTCCTTAGGTTACAGAGGACCAACTGCGTCAGGAATATGGGCTACCTGGAATCTTAGGTACTTTTCAGTGAGCAAAGAGAATTGAAGAAACATCAGCTGGCAGAGAATCTCCTTACTGCCTTGCCCCAAGCTTTCCTATACTCTGATATGGACTAATGGATGATCCTAAGTATAGCCATATGTACTGACTCTTTGGAAAGGCTCCCCCACAGGGACGGAGTGGATTCAGAAGTGCTTGGTAGTAGCTGGAGTTACCTCCTTTACCCCTTTTCCATCTTGGTCTCCTACATTTCTCTTACTACTTCATCTATTTCTTTTCCCCATAACCTAGAAAAAACAATAGGTGCCAGGAGACCTGGTTCTGCCCTCAGTGCATCCATTTAGCAACATGATGTTGGGCATATGTTTTTTTCTTAGAACCTTATATTTACCCATACGTATATTTGGAATAGTAATTTCTGTCCATCTCTGCCCTGCTATACCATGACCTGCTCCACAAGGATGGTGTGACAATCATTCAGAAAATGTACAAAGAAGAGTTCGGTAACCTGAAATGTTTTATAGTTGGGAGGATTTATTGTATCAACACCAGTATATATATACAATGTGGATCTATAATTGTGAGTATTTGATAAGGGCTAAAGAGAAAAGTCAATGCCCTCCTACCTTAAAGGCAGTGATTGTAAAATACACCTGAATTGTTAATTTACATTAATTGACATGATAATTTATACACATTAAAATAGAGCATATTGTTTGCATTCATCTAGCTGTGGCTCTCCATTGACATGGAATGGAGCCTTCCTTATTTTCATGTAATTATGGAGAGAATGCAGAGTGGCAGCTTCGAAGACCAGCCCTACGATTGCAGCACCTAAGTGCTAGGGCCATTTTTAAAATGATTTTTTCAAATATTATGCCATATAGGCTTGGAATCTGGGTCCATTTACAGAGCCTCCAAAATTTGAATTATACATATATATGCAGATAAAACTCAAAGAAAAAAGTTATCTCCCTTCTAATGTAAATATGGCTGTGACAGGGAAAAGGTAAACAGGAACAACATAATTTGTTTTGTTTGAGTATTGTTAAAGGGGAGTTTTCCCTTAGCAGACTAGAAACTTGCTTAAAGTCCAGTCTTCATTCTGTGGTCACAGTAATTCAATGTAGATACTGCATAGTCTGTACATTTCTTCCTCATCTTCTCTTTTTCAGTTCTCATCATAGCCGTATAAGGTAGGATGGATTATTATATCCATTGCCTCCACTACCTATGAGTGTCTCAAAGATGGGGACCATGTCTTAAGTTTTATTAACTCGAACATCTGACTCATGCAGCAAGTGTAAATGTATGTAGTTCATATAGTTTTCTTGTGAGAAAACAAAGGCCATGATGTTAAGTAGCTCGCATGGGCATCTATAGCATCCTAATAGATGACAGAGGAAGGCTTCAGCTCTTTGTGACTCTCATTGTAGTACACATCACTAGTTTTTATATTAAGATAAAACATCAGGAATGACAGTTGAGTTGGGAATATTATCTGTAAGATATAATATGACAAACGAGTTCTAGTAACTTTCCAAATTGAAGATCATGCTGAATGGAAAACTATTGGGTTTTTATGTTGCTTTGTTTTTTTCATTTCTCCCAGGAGACTTTTGGAAAGACAATAGAATAGTTATTTGGGCTTCAGCGTTCTCCTGTGTAGAAATGCTTTTGATATTCCAGTAGGTTCTCTCATACATCATGAACATCTCTGTTGAAAATGCATGTTTCCAAGTAGGGGCCTCTGCATGACAGCAGGATGAGCTGCCAAATGCCCAGTTTGATTGGCTTTGTAGTCATTTTCTGCATATCCGAAATGGAATATGCGGAAAGCTACAAATGGAATGCCTTAGCTGCAGTTTGAGGGTGGGATATCCATGTTTTTCATCAGCCTTTAAGTCTTTGCTCAATTCTTTTCCCTAACTGCTTTTCAAACTCATTTGAGTTGAAGGGAAAAGAGGAGAAGGGAATGGAGAAAACAATTGAAGGGAAAAGAGGAGGCAAGAATTTTCTCTTTCTCAAAGGAAATACTAAACCTTGCACTCTGCACATTCAGGAAAAATACGATTTGATGATAGCCTTGCAATCAGTTTCTCCCTATTCAGGAAATATTCTCAGATGGAAACAAAATTAACTTCTTACCATTAATCCTAGAAGAATGTTTTCAAATGTTTGGTTTGAGGCCATGTTTTAAACAGAGACCTGTTGAAAATCAATAGTCCCCACTCTTCAGTGTCCCGTGCTCACCATCATTTCCATGTTTGTCTTCCTAGGACCTCAATACAGTCTCAATCTTCATATGGTAACAGCTCCCCACCTCTGAACAAAATGAACAGCATGAACAAGCTGCCTTCTGTGAGCCAGCTTATCAACCCTCAGCAGCGCAACGCCCTCACTCCTACAACCATTCCTGATGGCATGGGAGCCAACAGTAAGAGCATCTCCTTTTAGCTGTGGCTGAAGGATGAACAGGCTAGCATAGGACAAGACTGTGATGGGGAAAGGCATGTTCTTAAGCTAAATGAGAGGCACAGTGGGACAGATCAGATCAAAGTGGAGTGGCTTGGGTTTCTGACTGAACCTTTCACTTTTGAAGTTTATCGTTCATTGCAAAATATACTACTGGTAGAGATAGAGAAGGATGTTTCTTTAGTGTAGGGATAAGGATTTCTGTGAAAAGAACAGTCTACTTCCTGCTATCCTGGATGGAGACTCACCTCCTTCAGCCTTTGAAATAGTCAAAAGGAAACGGATGCAACGGAAACGGATGCAACACGCATAAAGTAGCATGTTGCACTGAACTTCAAATCTAGAGAAATAGGCCGGGCACAGTGGCTCATGACTGTAATCCCAGCACTTTGGGAGGCCGAGGCGGGAGGATCGCTTGAGGTCAGGAGTTCGAGACCAACCTGGCCAACATGGTGAAACCCCGTCTCTATTAAAAATACAAAAATTAGCTGAGCCTGTTGGTGCATGCGGTAATCCCAGCTACTCAGGAGGCTGAGGCGTGAAAATCACTTGAACCCAGGAGGCAGAGGTTGCAGTGAGCTGAGATCACACTGCTGCACTCCAGCCTGGGTGACAGAGTGAGACTCGGTCTTAAAAAAAACAAAAAATCTAGAAAAGTAGATTATCATCTGGACTCTATGAAAAAAATACCTCTAATTACGAAGAAGTTACTTCTCTAATACTTAATTTTCTATCCATAAAATTATCACTATATATACTTAACATTTTATGTCTGTTACTCCATAATCCTGGCCTTTTAAACTCACCTATTCTATCCCAGACACAGTCAGTAAGGAACTGATCTACAAAGGAACCTGCCTTTTATTTATTCTCACACACATTCCTCATATCAGCTAAGTACAAATGAAAAAGGCACTGTAAGAATTGGGCCTCCAAGTGGATGATGACTGGCATATAGCTTTACTATAAATATAATTATTTTCTCCACTAGAACTAAATCTAGCAAAGTGGATACACAAACTTGAAGGAAAAAAAAGTTGTGGTAAAAATGCAAAAGATTGTATAACACCCTCGGGGATACAGAAGACTGAACATTGCATGGGTATCATGTAATCCCTACTACCTAAAAAACAGTACCCTCAAGCTTGTCTTTTGAAATCCTAATTATTTTGATCAAACCTCTAAACATGCATTTCAGTGTTGTCTCTTCTGAAAGAAATCAGGGGAGGCTAGGATTATGACTTTCTGTGGTCTAATGGCACACATTCATTGTTTTGGTTTTTTTTTTTTTTTTTTTTTAGACAGAGTTTCGCTCTTGTTGCCCAGGCTGGAGTGCAATGGCGCGATCTTGGCTCACTGTAATCTCTGCCTTCCAGGTTCAAGTGATTCCCCTGCCTCAGCCTCCCGAATAGCTGGGATTACAGGCGTGCACCAGCACGCCCGGCTAATTTTTTGTATTTTTAGTAGAGGCGGGGTTTCACCATGTTGGTCAGGCTGGTTGCGAACTCCTGACCTCAGGTGATCCACCCACCTCGGCCTCCCAAAGTGCTGGGATTACAAGTGTGAGCCACCGTGCCTGGCCACACATTCATATTTTAATGAGATAGAGGTGTGTGTGTTTGGAATGGTTGCCTGTTATGGCAAACATAGACTTTAGAGTGAGATCGCTCTCTCACTAATGATAAATGCATCATAAGGCTTAAAACCTGACCCCTTGACAGGCCTACTTTGACATAAAAAGAATAGAAACCATTTATCTTCAACTTTATTTTATTTCTTGTGACATCTTAGAGTCCTCAAGTTCCTTCTTGGTATGACAAAATTGTGATAATAGTGATGATGGTTCACATTTGTATAACTTACAGTTTGCCTACATTTTTTCTTATTTGTACTTTACAATTGTTTCAGAAGGGAAACAGATTGAGATGTGATAGGGTACTCTCTTTAGTTAGCTAGTTAGTGGCAAAGACCTTTCCTAGGGATACTGCTACTCACTAAAGTAAAAACAAATTACATTAATCTTTTAGTAAATTATTTTGTTCTTTTTGACATGAAGGCAAAATTCATTTTATAAATATTGATATTAAACTAGTTTTCTCTAACAGTGAATGTTTACACTTAATTGTTTAGTAAAATATCAGTAAGTATTGGTGGTGTTCCTGTATACAACCCTGAAAATGGACCATAACTAATAGAATATTTAATTGTATCCTCATTTATTAGGCACATGAGTCCTTCTAAATATTGAAGTCAGTCTTCCTATTCCCAAATAAATATTACAAGGGTCACTCTTTCATTCACAGATTTGTGCATTTATCCACTTACCCTAAGTTTACTGAGCACCTACTCTGTGCCAGGCACTGCGCTAGGTACTGTAGGGATCTAGACACCTATAAGGTCTAATCTCTATGCTTGCACAGGTTAGTGAGGGAGACAGAAATATCACCCTCGAAGGCAAATACAAGGAAGAATATGTTAACATTAAGAGCAATTAGCAATTAGAGAATTAGAAGTAGAGAAAGGGGAGGAAAGAGATTGTTCTCGGACAAGGTACAAAAGAGGTGCCTAATTAGTTTGGAGTCTAACTGTTCTGTTTGACTAGATGTAGGCTGCTTGAAGGGGTGTAGTGAGAGAGAAGATTAAAAAGGAAGGCTGGTAGTTTAGGCCCTTGATAAAATTGAACCAGACAAGATGGACCACTGGGATGCTGGTACATGATGATGGCAGTAACCCTTTTTGTTCCTCCTGCTTCTGTTCAGTTCCCATGATGGGCACCCACATGCCAATGGCTGGAGACATGAATGGACTCAGCCCCACCCAGGCACTCCCTCCCCCACTCTCCATGCCATCCACCTCCCACTGCACCCCCCCACCTCCGTATCCCACAGATTGCAGCATTGTCAGGTGAGTCCACAGCATGTGCCCCTGGGGGCCTGCCCTAAGCATCCCGGGATGGTGGAGGGCGGATACTGTTATAGTCCATCAAACAGTTGGAAGGAAAGACAGCAGTCCTGTGGTTGGAGTTCAGTCACTATTAACTCTGATCTGTGGAGTGGTCAACAATGTTTTATCAAGGAAAACTACTATAACCAGCATGGAAACAAGGGAAAATGTCCGTTTATAGGCATATGGTTTTCATGTCTGTTTCCCTCCCCTTCACTTACTCCCTCCTCTCACATTTTTACATTGTCAATTGCGGCCCTCAAGTTGGTGCTCAGGGCTGGGTTTCCAAAAGGGCAATAAACTTGCTGTCTTGCTCCTTTTCCTCTCTCTAATCCTCATAGCTCGCAGCCACCATGGGACCATTATTTTGGAGTTGGATGTCCATAAAAAGTTTTAATGCTATCCAAAATGACAGGGACTTTCAAAAACTGATGGCCTTTCCTACTCTGCCTATGGGAAATGGGCACAACTCCAGAAAAGGGGAGTCGAGATAGGCAGAAGAAAGAAATGCATGAAGCCTGAGAGATTTGCTTCCCACAGAGGCAAGAGTAGGTTCCCAGACTTCTTGCCTAGTGTATATCTTCTTCTGCTGCTTCATGTGCAGAATGATTGTTTCATTTGGCTACTGGAACGATTTGTGTTGATTTTCCTGCTACGTCAATCACAGGGATGGCAAAGTGCATGGCCTGTTCCACCCAGGGTCTGTTCCGTGATGATGGTGGCATCATCATCAGTCTCAGACCAGCACCAAAAGGAAGGGGATCTGTATCCTAAGGAGGACATAAATCAAAAGGCATGAATGACTTCATGGAGTAGAGGCCTACAATTTTTTTATTAACCACATGAACCATTCTCACAAAGCCCAGATACAAAACAAATAGAGATGTTCTTTTTGAAGTGTAGAGCCAAGCAGCGAGAAAGCTAGGAACCTGAACACTGGACTTCCCTTTCACCCTTTGTAATGGTTTCTAGAACACTTACACAGAACCCTAGAATTCCACAGATCACCATATGATAATCACTGATCTGCAGGAATCCTTATAGTTGATTTTAATTTCTGTAGACCTAAACTTTCACCAATAATCTCCAGACCTCAGACTTAAGGCCCACATATATATTATCCACTCCTCATCTCTGATGTGGGGCATCCAAGGGCAAAATATATTGGGTTCTCCCTTATCTCGCCAATGCAGTTGGGGTGAACTTTCTTTTTCTGTTTCCTCCTTCCTCTTCCCTCCTCCCTCTGCAGTTTCTTAGCGAGGTTGGGCTGTTCATCATGTCTGGACTATTTCACGACCCAGGGGCTGACCACCATCTATCAGATTGAGCATTACTCCATGGATGTAAGTAACTGTTAGACTTTTCTCAAATTTTATTTCTTCATCTCTTTCCTCTGATGACAACTGCCTTGTAGTTCAATCCCTGATAGTTTAAAAATTTGTTTTTGTCATGCCCCCAATTATCCATTTTGATGGAACCCATAACTGTGTTAGAAAGATTCCCAGACCTCAACCTATACATATTAGAAGCTTAGCAATCAATCTTCCTTAGCTTGTCTGATCAGTCAACAATTGTCTATCGCACCTACACAATTCGCAAGGTGGGAAAGAGAAGCTATTCCTGCAATCAAAAAAATCATAATTTCTAAAGAATTAATACAACTTTTTGAGTGTTCTCATTAATCTGTGTAAGTTCCCAGAAAGGATAGCAGGACACCGGTGGTGCTATTCTCTTAAAAACATGGAGAGATGACACAATAGTCATTTGCCATGACTATTTAAGACAAAACTAGGAATAGAACACAAACGTGTAAGCTTACAGTCTTTAACTTTATTAACTGGCCTTTTCTGCCTTTCTTTAAATTAGTACCTTGAGGGAGATTCAGCCGTTCCTCTCAATTAAAACTATATGTTCCTTTATTAATTTTCAGTTTTATCATAATAGAGCCCAGCCATTTCTAATCATTGGGCATTACCAATGGCCATGGGGTCAAATCCCAATCACCCTTTTTAGTAGCAATGAGAACTTGGGGTTATCACTTTGCCTCTCTGGGCCTCAGTTAATAAAATATTGGGTTCAAATTACTCCTTTCTGGCTCTGATATCCTTTGATTTGTCTTTGAAACAAGCTGGGCGAGAGGGGACTTTTTCTTGCTTCCTACTCCACTTTTTGAACTCCTGCTCACACGGAAGCTAGTGTTGCTCTGGTTTATGGCAATCTGATTTGTCTCTTAGGCCGCGCTCTTCATGCTGCTCTCTTTGGGGTTCGCTAGCCTCTCTTCTAGCTTCCAGAGGGTACTTTGGACTGCGGGAAGAAGACAGTCTCTGCCTCTGCTGCTACTTCTATTGTTGGGGACTCTTTCTTCCCCCTCCTTGAGCACCGATGCTAGAGACGCCCGTGCAGCATGAGAATGCCCCCACCATGAGGTGACGTGTACATAGTGTACCGCCCCTATGCTCACCCCTCTTCACCCCATAAATCACTCCTGGCTGCTGCTCCCTGATAGAATAAGTTATAAGTGAAAACTGCAGGGAAAGCTTTAAGAGTAAGTTCCAGTATTATTCTGATAACTTTACAGTCACTTCCATCCACTGAAGAGAACAGAGTTGCCCTGTATTTGAGAGAGCCTCCTGTAGTAGAGTCCTACATTTTAGAACAGAGAATCTTCCTCTTCCCTATATTTTTAAAGTTATACTTTCCACTTGCTCACTTATTTCCACTGGGGAATATGTCAGGCTGTTCCCGTGATCATTAGGATCTGCAGATACCCTCTATAAGTTCATTTCTGCTGATGTTGACTAAGTCCTATGCCAGTCTGTGGGCCACAGCTTTCTCACCTGTCAGTCATTAGTTAAAATCCATCCAGGGCATCATGACAATTAACACAGTCTAATTTACAAAGAGCTTTGCATTTACTGAGAGCCTCAAAAGTATAAACAATCCAAGAAACATAAAAAGCTATGCTTATTTAGGCCGGGCGCGGTGGCTCACACCTGTAATCCCAGAACTTTGGGAGGCTGAGGCAGGTGGATCACGAGGTCAGGAGATCAAGACCATCCCGGCTAACACGGTGAAACCCTGTCTCTACTAAAAATACAAAAAATTAGCTGGGTGTGGTGGTGCACCTCTGTAGTCCCAGCTACTCAGGAGGCCGAGGCAGGAAAATAGTGTGAACTCGGGAGGCGTAGTTTGCAGTGAGCCGAGGTCGCGCCACTGCACTCCAGCCTGGGTGAAAGTGCAAGACTCCATCTCAAAAAACAAATAAAAAAAGCTATGTTTATTTATTCATGGATTACCTTCTTTATAAGGTATTCTTCTGCTACAGTAAGAGATTAGGAATACCTCTAATGGCCTGAAAATTCACACCATAGAAAAATATGACACCAAACTACAAACTTCCAAATTGAGAAATTTTGGGAAGCTGTGCAAATTTCTCCTCCTCACCTCAGCCTCTTCCTGCGTATTTCTAGAAAGAGACACCCTTTTCTCAGCTTTTATCTTAGAGCCAGTCTAAGTTATTGGGCATCATCACTTCCTGGAAAAGGAATGTGATCTAAATTTGGGGAACTTCATTAGTATCCCCATAACATGCAAAGATCAGGTAACAATACACCATAATAATAATACAAATGGTTAATATTTATAGAGTGTCTTGTAATTTATAAAATACTTTCATAGCTGTATTTACCTATGAGTCTATAGCATCTTTTGCCCTAGAAAGCAATTGTATCTCATTTTACCAAAGAAGAAACTGAGGCTGGTAGAGAATAAGTGACTAAGTTCTATAGCCAGTCAGTGACTATCAAAACCTCTGCCACGGTTTTCTCACTCCAAGCACAATGTGCTGTTTACCTACCATTCTGCCCTGTGAAAATATGAGCTATCACTGAAGCAATCTAAAGAAGAGCTAATGCAGATAAATGTAAGCGATATCACCACAGTCAGTTAAGGTTGACCCTATTTGCAATGCCTTCTGCACCCATTCACAGAACATAGACACAATTGCTCTTCATTTTGATACCTTGCTTTATTCAAACACCAAGAGACCTTTTAGATAAAAGTGCCGTTTCAGGTTCTGAGGATGCCCTAAGTCCCTAATTTTTTCACTTAGTTATGTGACTTTAAACTTGTCAACCTCTCTGGCCTTCAGTTATTCTATCTATAAAACAGGTCTAATAATGTTTACCACAAATCTGAGGATTAAATGATATCATGAATATAAAATAATTCAGTGCCTGGCACATAGAAAGTACTCAATCTTTTCTTCTCATCTCCTCAAACAAGTGGTGGTGACATTCCACTAATACCTTTCTTCTAGTGACTAGCCAGGTAAATTCAAGCATAAGTAGGTACCTCATGTTTCTATTTGGGATTTTTGCCCTCTCGTCTAGCTATTATCCCAATTTTACCAATGAAGAAACTGAGGCCAGCAGAGACTAAGTGAAGTGTTATACACAGGCAGGAATGGCACCTCAAGGCTGTGCCTTTGTGCTTGGTTACATAGAGTTGAAGACTCAGAGAACTAATTTTATTTTCTAATTTGTGGATCAATAGATTCAGATCAATTAAACCAGAGCATCAGGGAATGATAGCATGCTATGGACTAAATGTCAGTTTTTCTCCTTGTTTTCATTCTCCATGACACCTTCCCCTGTTGCACAGGATCTGGCAAGTCTAAAAATCCCTGAGCAATTTCGACACGCAATCTGGAAGGGCATCCTGGACCACCGGCAGCTCCACGAATTCTCCTCACCTTCTCATCTCCTGCGGACCCCAAGCAGTGCCTCTACAGTCAGTGTGGGCTCCAGTGAGACCCGGGGTGAGCGTGTTATTGATGCTGTGCGGTTCACCCTCCGCCAGACCATCTCTTTCCCACCCCGAGATGAGTGGAATGACTTCAACTTTGACATGGATGCTCGCCGCAATAAGCAACAGCGCATCAAAGAGGAGGGGGAGTGAGCCTCACCATGTGAGCTCTTCCTATCCCTCTCCTAACTGCCCGCCCCCTACAAAGCACTCCTGCTTAATCTTCAAAGCCTTCTCCCTAGCTCCTCCCCTTCCTCTTGTCTGATTTCTTAGGGGAAGGAGAAGTAAGAGGCTACCTCTTACCTAACATCTGACCTGGCATCTAATTCTGATTCTGGCTTTAAGCCTTCAAAACTGTAGCTTGCAGAACTGTAGCTGCCATGGCTAGGTAGAAGTGAGTAAAAAAGAGTTGGGTGTCTCCTTAAGCTGCAGAGATTCCTCATTGACTTTTATAAAGCATGTTCACCCTTATAGTCTAAGACTATATATATAAATGTATAAATATACAGCATAGATTTTTGGGTGGGGGGCTTTGAGTATTGTTTAAAATGTAATTTAAATGAAAGAAAATTGAGTTGCACTTATTGACCATTTTTTAATTTACTTGTTTTGGATGGCTTGTCTATACTCCTTAAGGGGTATCATGTATGGTGATAGGTATCTAGAGCTTAATGCTACATGTGAGTGACAATGATGTACAGATTCTTTCAGCTCTTTGGATTCTAAATACATGCCACATCCAACCTTTGAGTAGATCCATTTCCATTGCTTATTATGTAGGTAAGACTGTAGATAGTATTCTTTTCTCAGTGTTGGTATATTTTTATATTACTGGCATTTCTTCTAGTGATGATGGTTTATGTTGGGGTGATTTAATCCAATCATAAGAAAAAGTTCATGTCCAAACATTCTCTTTAGTTTTTGGTTGGGAATGAGGAAAATTCTTAAAAGGCCCATGGCAGCCAGTTCAAAAACACCGGATGTCATGTATTTGAGCATATCAGTAACCCCCTTAACTTTAATACCAGATACCTTATCTTACAATATTGATTGGGAAAACATTTGCTTCCATTACAGTGGTATTAAAACTAAATTTCACTACTAGATTGACTAACTCAAATACACATTTGCTACTGTTGTAAGAATTCTGATTGATTTGATTGGGATGAATGCCATCTATCTAGTTCTAACGGTGAAGTTTTACTGTCTATTAATATTCAGGGTAAATAGGAATCATTCAGAAATGTTGAGTCTGTACTAAACAGTAAGATATCTCAATGAACCATAAATTCAACTTTGTAAAAATCTTTTGAAGCGTAGATAATATTGTTTGGTAAACGTTTCTTTTAAAGACCCTCCTATTCTATAAAACTCTGCATGTAGAGGCTTGTTTACCTTTCTCTCTCTAAGGTTTACAATAGGAGTGGTAATTTGAAAAATATAAAATTATGAGATTGGTTTTCCTGTGGCATAAATTGCATCACTGTATCATTTTCTTTTTTAACCAGTAAGAGTTTCAGTTTGTTGGAAAGTAACTGTGAGAACCCAGTTTCCCGTCCATCTCCCTTAGGGACTACCCATAGACATGAAAAGGTCCCCACAGAGCAGGAGATAAGTCTTTCATGGCTGCTGTTGCTTAAACCACTTAAACAAACAGTTCCCTTGAAACTTTGGGAAAACATGTTAATGACAATATTCCAGATAGATCTTTCAGAAATATAACACATTTTTTTGCATGCATGCAAATGAGCTCTGAAATCTTCCCGTGCACTCTGGTCAAGGGCTGTCATTGCACATAAGCTTCCATTTTAATTTTAAAGTGCAAAAGGGCTAATGTGGCTCTAAAAGGTAATGTATGGGTTGCCTCTGAAAAGTGTATATATGTTTTGTGTGAAATTGCATACTTTGTATTTTGATTATTTTTTTTTTCTTCTTGGGATAGTGGGATTTCCAGAACCACACTTGAAACCTTTTTTTATTGTTTTTATATTTTCATGAAAATACCATTTAGTAAGAATACCACATCAAATAAGAAATAATGCTACAATTTTAAGAGGGGAGGGAAGGGAAAGTTTTTTTTTATTATTTTTTTAAAATTTTCTATGTTAAAGAGAATGAGTCCTTGATTTCAAAGTTTTGTTGTACTTAAATGGTAATAAGCACTGTTAACTTCTGGAACAAGCATACAGCTTTGCAAACCCATTAAGGGGAAGAATGAAAGCTGTTCCTTGGTCCTAGTAAGAAGACAAACTGCTTCCCTTACTTTGCTGAGGGTTTGAATAAACCTAGGACTTCCGAGCTATTTCAGTACTATTCAGGTGACACTAGGGCCTTGGAAATTCCTGTACTGTGTCTCACGGATTTGGCACTAGCCAAAGCGAGGCACCCTTACTGGCTTACCTCCTCATGGCAACCTACTCTCCTTGAGTGTATGAGTAGCCAGGGTAAGGGGTAAAAGGATATTAAGCACAGAAACCACTAGAAGTGGGCTTAATGGCGTTCTTGTGGCCTCAGCTCAATGCAGTTAGCTGAAGAATTGAAAAGTTTTTGTTTGGAGATGTTTATAAACAGAAATGGAAAGCAGAGTTTTCATTAAATCCTTTTACCTTTTTTTTTTTTTCTTGGTAGTCCCCTAAAGTACAGTATGTGGGATATTGAATGTTAAAGGGATATTTTTTCTATTATTTTTATAATTGTACAAAATTAAGCAAATGTTAAAAGTTTTATATGCTTTATTAATGTTTTCAAAAGGTATTATACATGTGATACGTTTTTTAAGCTTCAGTTGCTTGTCTTCTGGTATTTTCTGTTATGGGCTTTTGGGGAGTCAGAAGCCAATCTACAGTCTCTTTTTGTTTGCCAGGACATGCAATAAAATTAAAAAAATAAATAAAAACTAATTAAGAAATTGTGTATGTATCTCTCTGTGTCTGTTTGCCTATTTGTCCATTCCTCCATCCTTTGGCCTTATTTATATTATCAAGGAAGAAGAGATACCGAGAGAAACATTGGAGAGGTTCAAATGTTGATGTTTCTCATCTGAGAACAAATAATCATTCTTTTCTCATTTTAGCCAACCTACAAAATAGGAAAGACCAGAATGGCATTTTCATTTGGTGAATGAGACATTCAAAGTTTTAATACTTTATTTGATTGAGGCCAGAAAGAGTTTGCTTTAGAACAGGGACTAGACTTCAAATATTCCTAATGTCTAACTTAGTGACCTTCCGATGATACTCAGCAGTGACCTCATCAGTACTGTGGGAGTGGAAAGCAGATAAGCTGGTGGTATGTGGGAGCATGCTGCAGATGGTGGGCCCTGACTGGGCCATGTTCCCTTTTAAACTCATTGTTAAATATCACCCTTCAATTATGTACATTGATTCAGCCAATACTATCTCTATCAAAATGGGTGAATTATTTTTATTAAATAAGAATGTATATTACTTTATGGGATAACGTTGGATGGCGTGAATACAACATAATGCCTTAGACTTATAAACTTTCCAAAGTAACAAAAATAAATATATAATAAAGATATCAATTTGTTTTTCTATTTATACATATAATCACATTATAAAGATATGTTCATATAGGCAAGCAGGTGCAGCCAAAAGATTCAATTCTTAGTCCTTGCAGTCTAGGTGATAGAGTGCCAGAAATGAAACAGTTAATTCGATGATGCTAGCATGAGGAATATAAAAGAGCTATAAAAATGATTAATGATCTGTCATTTTGGCTCTTTAAATTTTTATTTTTATTTTTTCCGTAGTTCTATTTGTATGGATTGGTAGTTCATGACTTTTATTTACTCTTAGCTGTCTTCTGGAGTAAAAGAAAAACCTCCTTTCAAAAAAACGCATTTGCTTAGAATTATTGGGTCTGTTAAAACCCTTTTACAAATACAAACTGCACTATGGAAACTCAGCGATTTGTTTTTTCATGTCTTGAGACTTTATTTTAGCCATTCTAGAAATTGCTTTATTTTTATCAATCGATTCTAATGAGTAAAAAAAGAATAAAAACCAAGAAGGATGGTGGGATTGCCCAAAACTGTGCTGTCCAATATGATAGTCATTAGCTACATGTAATTATTGAGCACGTGGATGGAGCTGGTCAAAACTGAGATGTGCTGTATATGCAAAATACACATCAGACTTCAGGGACCTAAAAATATAAAATAACTCCTTGATAATTGTTTAAATTAGATGTTGAAAATTAAATATTTTGGGTTAAATATACTGAAATTAATTTTACCCATTTGTTTATTTTTATATGCTTACTACAAAATTTGATATTATGTAAATGGCTTTCATTGTAGTTCTATTGGGCAATTGGCTAGAAAGATGATGTAATAAGAAGCCTGTAAGGATGATGAAATGAATTTACTATTTACTATTGTGTAATTATCCAGGTTTTTTGTTTGTTTGTTTGTTTTTTACTGGGTTGCTCATTAGTATTGCATCAGTTTTCAACAAAGTAATAGAATAGGAGACAATATCTTCATAGTTAGAAAATTATCTTCATAATTTTCTCCCCATAATGGTAAAGATATTAAAAATGATAGAGAAAATATTTCAAAATTGTTACATCAGAATATGAATACAAAACACAATGGCACTCTAGACTCTGGTGATGGTGAAATGGCTCGTGTAAGTTAAATTTTAAACTGAGTTTTCATGTAATGATATCCTTGATGAATTTTCTCAAGCACAAGGCTCAATGGCCAAGGAATACAGTTTTAAAGATAGAAAGGGTATGTGCTTACTCTAGATAGTTCTTCAATAGGAAGAATTTTACCATTTAAGGTTACAACAATAATCTGACCATCCAATTTTCTAAAAGGACATGCGATAGTATTATTTTAGTTCTAATGATTCTTGTGCACCAAAATTTACCAATATACTTCACAGGTGGACAAATAAAGGCTGGTGTGTATCAAAGGTAATCGGAAGAAAACAGATGATGTAGAAACTTAACTCATTGGATTAATCATTCTAATCGGTGTTTAAAAACTATTTTGCAGTTTTGGAGTGAAGAACATAGTCATCCTCTCTTCAACAAAGGCATGAGCCATCAAGGAGTCAAAAAGATAGTTCAAGCGTTTTATTTTGATGATGTAAATACAAGATAAGCAATCAGAGGTAATGATGTTAGAACTTATCAGAGGTGTATTTGAAATCAATATTTACAAGGTAGCTATGGCCCAAATTTCATGATAGTTCATGAGCAGTTAATTGCGTTCAGAAGATATTTTCTATTTCATGTACATGTGCCACTGAAATCGTTAAGAAAATTTTAGATTTACTATGTTTATATTAAAATTTATTATAAAATTATTCTTCACCATATATTCTGTTATTTATAAAATTACTAAAATAAAAATATAAAGCATTAATTAGACCCAGAAGATATGGATAATGACTACTGTACTGAGAATTATTAGAATAACTTATCTAATATTGCTATAGAATGCCAAAAACCTAATGTTCATTAAATACTCTTGAATTATCTAAAATTTGCATAGAATCTCTGAGATTCCAAGAACATATTTCTGCTTTTGGGTGCAGTTTCTGAATTATCTAAGAAGGTAGCCCAAGGACTTTCCTTGGTACAGTGATTTATTTTGTATTCCTAGTAGCAAAATAAAAGTATGGAATAAAGGCCTGCCCATAGGTGGGTAGACACTGGAACCTTCCTAGATCCGGGAAAGATACCTTTAATCTTGAGTCAGGGCGTCCACAGACTGGCAGAAGGCAGTGGTTATTATCCGTTTTGCCATTCTTTCTCTTTCGTATACCGCAGTTCTCTTGCTAGGTAAACTGGAACATAGGACACTTTCAGCCTTGAGTATGGATTTCCTAGCTTCCTCTTTCTTTGTACCCATAAAAACTTTGGTGTCCATTATCATTCTTCCAAATTTGATTTACACTATGCCTTTTCCCCTGGTGCTTCAGACTCATTCCAAAAAAAGTTATGCAGATGTGTAGATTTCACGGAAATATGAAAATCCACAGTGAAAAGAACACTTGACTGAGAGGAGTCTGGTGACTTGGGCCAGATGCTTAATCTTCTGCATTTCAGTTTCAACATCTGCCAAATGAGAGGTCTGAACCCATAACTTGTCAGTATTTCAGTAATATCTTTTGGAAGAAAGCCGAAGGATGGCATGAAACAACTCTTCCAATATAGAAGTGGGGTTAGAGTTTTCAGAAAAAATTCAGCAGTCTCAAAGCTGTAATCTTCATTAAATGCAGACCTAAAAGTGTCGGGAATCTTGTTCCTTCTTTAGAAAGGTTTTTCACAGAGCGCTAACCATATATATTTTTCTCAGATAAGAGTAGTTCACTAATTTAACTTTGTGGTTTTAGAGTCATGTTGGGTGTGTCCTTGAAATTTATGAGATTTGTAACTCCTTACACTAATCCTGACTCTGTCTATGTGCCAGGTGGGTGGCAAGTACTGGCAGGTGAACTTCCCTTTTGTGATTCTGATTAGAATTCTAGGCCTAGCATGCTGGAGGACCAACCTTTTGCAATTCAAGTAGAAGTCTGACACAGGACAAGGCACAAAAATTTTTCGCAGAGAGAGCTTGACATCAGAGACACCAGGCAGAAAATAATGAATCCTATGAGTGCTTTAACTCCTCTTACATTTGCTCCATAATTGGAAACGCTATTATTTTTCTGTGAAAGAAATTATGGTGACTTTGAATATGGTTCAATATTCCGAAATTCTAGGTACTACCTTCTATAAGTAGATTACTCTGCAGTGCAGTGGCACAATCATAGCTCACTGCAGCCTCGAACACCTGGGCTCAAGCAATCCTCCTGCCTCAGCCTCTTTAGTAGCTGGGACTACAGGTGTGTGCCACCAAAACCGCTAATTTATTTTAGTTTTCATAGAGATGGGGGTCTCACTATGTGGCCTAGGCTAGTCTGGAACTCCTGGCCTCAAGCAATCCTCCTGCCTCTGCCTCTGCCTCCCAAAATGCTGGGATTACAGGTATGAGCTACTGTGTCCAGCCTGCTCTTCTGTATTTTACCTAAGCTTGCATCAGCGGTCTTCAATATTTCTCCAACTTATCAATACCTTCCTAATACGATTTTGTCTCACCGATGATTAAATGTTAGAGAAAGCACTTGAAAGCACTCGCAATCCCTAAAGTACAGAAATGGTGGAATTTTAAAAGAGAATGAAAGGAGAGAGAAGAAAAGATCAACCCATTGTCAGATTCTGGACTGTGAAATGAATAGAGAAAATTCTGCTGTGTCATTTCATGGGGCCTCTTGCCAAATGCATTTTGGAAATGTTTAGAAAGTTTGTTCCAAAGAATTCTGGAATTACGTGGCATCCAGGTACCAGCACATTTGGTATCTCAGGACAAATGCTGACATCCATAAATATCCAATGGCAGTCGTGAAATAATATTCTAAGAAATAGAACACTTTTGTGAACCTCGCCCACGCAGAAGAAGCCCTAGGAAATATTTGCCTAACACCACCTGGTGTTCAAAATGACTTTCAGGACACTGAGAAGTAAATATATATATATATATATATGCATATATATAATTTTTGTTTTTACTACTTGGGGATAGGGACATCTCAGTATCCCTTTTCCTTGTCTTTTGCTTTCTCGGGGTCCTGTTGTCACCCTAAGTAATTGGCTTATAAGCAGCACAAACTCTCAGCAAAATGATATGAAAGTTGTCTTTGGAATATTCCATTTCCATGCCTGTCTTTCTTTTCCCTTTCTGCTGAAGACATTCACATTTTATTTTTTACCTTCTCTACTCAAACCTGATATTCCTAGCTGAGTGGTAATTTCCTTGATGGTGCATGAGACACCACGGTTAGATGCATTTTGCCGGGAGTTTCTAACCATGCCTTGGAGGTGGTTACCTGCCACTTATTCTTACCAATCCCCACTTTAAGGCCCATGATTCTTTCAAGATTCACATGTAAGGCAGGAAGCCATGGCTAAGCCTAGTCTCACCAAAGGCTCAGCAGAAGGCGTAATACTGTCCAGTGGCTGGCCAGTGTTCAATTAGCATTTGGCAATCAATAGAGTTCTGTCTTCTCAGATACAGCCCTTCTTCTTCCCTGGTATAATATCCTATTCATAAGAACATAGTTTGGCTGGCTCTCTCCTCCATCTTTCATCTCCTTAGCCTCATTATTTCTTGTCCTGGGGTACAATACCACAGTCTTTGCTCATCATCACAGCCTCTGTAACACTTTGACCTCCCTTGGTAGAGAATCAGGAGCGGTGAATGCCTCTCTCCCATGATTGTAATGCATTCTTTCCTTCCCTGAGGAAAAGTGATTCCCTGTCTCTTGGCTGAAAGACTAATTTTTTTTTTTTTAATGAACTCCACTCCAATTATTTCCATGATATTCTTGTGTAATACCAGTCTTTCCTCCTCATGTTGAATGGGTTGGGTGCATTCAGTGAGGAAACTAGAGGTGGTAAATATTGGGAAAAAGAGAATCTGGTGGAGCAGGTGGAGATCAGCAAAGGTCTGCATTGAGGCTACACATGGGCTTTGGTGAGGGTTCTGCTTGTGCTTCCTGTCCCAGGGGTTACTCAGCTGCCTTTGACAGACTCTCATATGTGCAAAGCACTGTGGGAAATTCAAAGTTGAAAAATACACAGCTCTATGAATCACCGAAGTTTAGACTTAGAAGCAACTTAAGAGCCAGCTAGTTTAAACTCTTCATTTTCTGGAGCGGAAAACTGAGACCCAGGTAGGAAAAGGAACTATCCAGATTCTCACAGCAAGGCCAAGAAGAACCAGGTGATCCACACTTCCCTTTCTCATTTGTAGTACAACCTAACTCAACCTCTACTTAGAAGTCTCTCTTCCATACCACAGTGACGCCCTTGTTATTGCTGTTGCTCTCTATTTCTCAATGGAACTTGTCAATGAATACTTTTGAGTGCTGCTTACGAGTGATTCCTTCTCTCACTCTGTTTGCTTTACTGTTTTTCATCCCCATGCTGGTTTTTACCACAAACACCCCTGGCCTAAAGAACTCTGGAATTCACACAATTGGTCTTGGTTTTCCCATCTCTAAGAGGAAAGAGGCTGGAGTAAAAGATCTCAAAGTCCTCTGCTACCTTCAGTGTTCTAGAAATGTACATTTCGCCATGAGGTAGGCCACGATTTAAGGAAGAAAATGGGATTTTCATTACATACTGACATTACTTAGCTAAAATTAAGAGGCCTTAAGAATTAATAACATTTAGGTAAAAGCTGTGAAAGGTGCTAATAGGAATTGCTGGGATAAAAGCAAAGATTTGTGCAACAGCTATAGGCATTTTCCATGACAATCTTCCTTCATAGCATGACTTTCAGTTGGGACACCCTCTTCCAATCTCTCAGGAAACAGAAGAGATGATGTCAACGTAGAGGAAAAGAAGTGGCACTTTTCTAGTTTATATATTTAAAAAAAAACAATCAAGTAAAACATAGCTAAAGAATATCTGTCAATAGGTCTGATGATCTAGATGGATTGTATAAATAAATATGAAATCTTTATATTCTTAATATATATGATTCACTGTTTCCTAAAACATTTCATATAAATTATTTTGTTTATTTCTTCAACACTGTGGAATAGACAGAGCAAACATTATCAGTACAAAGGGTGGAGGAAGCTGAGCCTCTGAGAAGTTACAGGCACGTCTAAGTTCACAAAGCTATTATAGTTAGTGGTAGAATCAGCAAGTCTTTCTATTCTAGTTTGGCTCTTTTTTTCCCATGGTACTGTTGTCTCCAATCAGAAAATAAGTTCTCAGTGGGTCACTCTCTTAGGCTGCACACACACACCTCAAAGAAAAGAAGCCTGTGGACTTTCCTTGGTTGGAGACAGAGTATGTGTTCCAAAATCTGTCAGCCCTAGATTGCATCCAACTAACCTAGATCTTTCCAGTTAGGCCCCTCAAGCCCCTTATTGAAAACATAACACTTCCATGACTGGCCATTGTCAGGAGGATAAAGCCTATCTAACTTTGTCACTAATTTGCCCTTTAAGTCTAATATTATCTGATGCTCCAACCAATTCTGTTTACTCAACATTCCCAGCTAGAATGTAATCTTCACAAGGCAGGTTTCCTTGCGTTGTTAATTGATGAGGCCTACTGTAGCCTTCACTCAATAACTATTTGTAGAATTCAACAAGTCAATTCTTGAATTTTCAGGTATCTGTGCATTTTCTATGCTGTTCTCTTCAACAGAATGCTTCGACCCTACTCTCACCCATCTCAATCCACCTCTTTCTGTCTTTCAAAAATTACCTCAAACATTACTTCCACAACAAAGCTTCCTTGATTATCTAACACTGGAAAGACCTAGTAGAACTTAGATGTATTTCTGTTTTCATGATAGATATGAACAAACTTGGCTTCTCAGTTTGATTGTCTTTTTTTTTTTCTTTTTTCTATTATTTCTGAATGTTAAAAAGCATTTTAATTGTTGTGGGGCAGAACATAAGAAATCCCTCCCCTATCCTCTAGGGGGTAGGAAATAGGAAGAAAAAAGGAAAAGAGTATATATATATATATATATACACATATATATAGAGTATATATATATATATATACACATATATAGAGAGTATATATATACACATATATAGAGAGTATATATATACACATATATAGAGTATATATATACATATGTATATACATATATAGAGTATATATATACACATATATAGAGTATATATATACACATATAGAGTATATATATACACATATAGAGAGTATATATATACATATATAGAGTATATATATACACATATATAGAGTATATATATACATATATAGAGAGTATATATATACATATAGAGAGAGTATATATATATATAAAAGAGTATATACGTATATATGTATATATATGTATATGTGTATATATATATATACACACAACACTATATAATATATACATATATAAAACCCTCAGCTATGGCCAATTATACCACCTGTCTTTCAAAAATGCCTTTTGAAAATCCCAGGTTCTCCTTGATACAAGAATGCTCATTCTTTCTTCAAACCGCCTAAAAATGTATCTTTTAAGGCAAGCTACCTGTTCTGATTGCTAAATGTGTGCATTTTGAGTGGTCTGTGCCCATTCTCTGTGGGTTGTTAAGTAGTTTGAATACAACCCCTGCCTCTATGGATGTCACCACAATCTGCTTCGTGTTTTCTGTTTTGTGGTCATATATCTCTTGAAAGTTGATCCTGTACAGTTTCTAGTCCAACCCCTAAATAAAGTGCTTAAGACATAATGGGTGTTTAATGAAGGTTCGATGGATTATTATTTTAAATGCTAATAAATACTTTGCAAACAGGAAAAACAGGTAGTATGTTTTGCTTTTTCTGAATAGCTTTCAGGGAAGGAAGTAGAAAGGTAAAAAGATACTAGATAGGTATATTCAAAATTTATTTTCACATACATATATATTTTTTTCTTTGAAGGTTTTCTTTCAGTCACACTAGATCTGGCTTCAGCGGTGGTTCAGCTCCTGTCTAGAAGGGACAGAGCTTTGCAGATGGGGTAACTCCTAATTCTTAGCTAGGAAATAACCCCTTGGGATATTAGAGATCTCAAAAGGTTTTACTATTTTCATTTGAGAGTCTAAAGCTCTATTAAAACCTACTCTAGCTTGCCCTTGATTGTCCCTTGATTTACTAGTGACATGCTGTCTATTGAAGAAAGAGGATTTCGTGGTCAACAAACCATACCCTAAGCTCTATGATGTGAAATGGAAATTTTCTAGTATATATAGAATTTATACTTTTAAAAATATAGAAAAGTTTAAAAAATAATTGATACATGTCCATATACCTACTGCCCATAAATTATGATTAACATTTTTTTGTATTTACCACAAATCTATGTATCTCTGTGCTGTTCATATAAGTCAAACTTAACAAAGTAAATATACCCTTTATCGCCCACCTATAGGTACACACAGCTTTCTGTTACTTCCCTGCGTTACCTGGGGCCAGAATTAATCTGCACCACAAGTTTAGAATGTTTCCTCCAATCCATTATCATTTTGCTTTCTATAGTACAGATAAGTAAATTTCATAGAATTGGAATAATATATATATATATATATATTTTTTTTTTTTTTTTTTTTGAGATGGAGTCTTGTTCTGTCACCCAGGCTGGAGTGCAGTGGCACAGTCTCAGCTCACTGCAACCTCTGCCTCCCGGGTTCATGCCATTCTCCTGCCTCAGCCTCCCAAGTAGCTGGGACTACAGGTGCCCACCACCATGCCTGGCTAATCTTTTGTGTTTTTAGTAGAGATGGGGTTTCACTGTATTAGCCAGGATGGTCTTGATCTCCTGACCTCATGATCCGCCCACCTCAGCCTCCGAAAGTGCTGGGATTACTGGTGTGAGCCACCGTGCCCGGCCAGAATAATAATCTTAAACGTAACAGTTGCCACATTAAGGTTTTTTTTTTTTTCATCCAGTTTCTCTGCCTTCATACGGTCAAGCTAAGTGATGGAATTGCCATGTTATAGATTGTATTAGTCAGGCTTCTCCAAAGAAACAGAACCAATAGGGTATATATAATGAGAATTGGCTCGTGTGATGATGGAGGATGAGGAGTCACACGATCTGCTGTTTGCAGGCTGGAGGACCTTGAAAGCAGGCAGTGTAATTCAGTCTGAGTCCAAAGACTCAAGAACAGGGCAAGAGGAGGAGGGTGTTGGTGGATTGTATGCATCCTTGTAGAGAACTGGGAATACCGATGTCTGAAAGCTCAAGAAGATGGAGGTTGCCGCTGAAATAGGGGGCAAATTTGTCCCTCCTCCACCTTTGGCTCTCTTCAGGCCCTTAAGGGATGCCACCCACATTGGTGAAGATGATCTTCTTTACTCAGTCTACTGATTCCAATGCTAATCTCTTCCAGAAACATCCTCACAGACACAATCAGAAATGTTTTTCTAGCTATCTGGGCCCATTCACACAGATGAAAAAGCAGAAATTCAAATATTCGAAACAAATTACCTAAGGCCATGCAGAGATTAAATAGAAGAAGCAGGATCGAAATGCTTTTTTTTTTTTTTTTTTTTCACTTCAAAGGCTTTGCTCTCCCCTTTGCATGGTGCTGTACCTTCTAAAATGATTGACTAAAACATGTGCCACTACTACTGAGCTTGGAAGTCCATAATTTTTAGTGGTACCAGTCTCCATGAATTATTCTTTGGAGCAAGACAGATGTAAGACTTATAGCCCTTGCCCTTCATGTGAGCATGGTTTAGAGTTTGGGAGAAGGTAGGGATGCATAAACAAACATGTATGAAGTCTTTCCAAGTGAGACTGCAGTATGAACTACTTGGGAGAATCCCTGGGGAAGAAAAGATGTTTTTGATTAGAGAAATCTGGAGAAATATCAGAGGAGAAGAAGCATTTGGACTCTCTTGTAGAATGAATATCATAGGCAAAGCCATAATGACATGGCAATGTGGCAGGTAAGTCAACAGACCACTTCATTAAGCTAGGAACATGAATGGGGACTCACAGCTTTACATATGACCAAAAGTCAGGAAAGACAGGCCACTGTACCTACTTTGGGGATTTTTGCCTCAGAAAGGTTTACAGAATTTTAGAAAAACTCTGTTTTCTTGGTACTCTACAACTCAGCTAAACATCTAAAACTCGCTAGTGCGGCTAGCCACCCCTCATAATATTTAGACAATTGCTCAATTACCCCTGGAGTAACTTGCAGGTTTTACACAAAGACATGTGGGAGAAGCAGGAAGGCTCCAATGCCTTGGGGTGAACCGCAAATTGTGAGTTTCCTAGTTTTCTGTTTTGTGGCTAGCTGATACAGGGACCATCCATTGTCCACAGAAACACTGGATACTATGAGAGAGGAATGAAGTTGCAGAATGCTGACCACAGCAAACTCATAGGGACTGCTTTTCTCTACAGATGGGGATGCCATTACTCAGATAATTTGAGTTATTTTCCTAAGGTCGCGAAGTCAGTGATTGACCTCCAGTGACTTCTCATGTCTCTTCTTCACACCCTGTGCAATACTCTTCCTGGCATGCCGTGGTAATAACACTCCTATATGTTTCTTTAATTTTCTTGCACAAAGCATGCTCCAGTTTAGCTTCAGCCAAGCAAGAGCACATTAGGAGGATCCTGAGAGTGAAATTTGTTCCCTAGAATATTAGGTGAAGAGTGCAACCTGCCTTCACTCTTCAGGTCCTATAAAATACAGAGGCCAGTTTGTTTTTCTCTAAACCTCTTAGTGTTTGAGAATCCCACTGGGGTCTCTAGAAAGAGTGCCTACCTTGGTCATCTGATGCCATTAGCTTGTGCCACTGCACCCATAACACTGCTGTTTCTAGATTTCCAACACAAAGACAGAGAAGATACAGGGGAAGATGACTTCTGTGGACCCACTTAGAGAGGTAGTCCCATCAATGTTAGAAAATACCTACATTCTTCAAAGACATTAAATAGTCATGCTGCTCCAATACAGCCAAAAGCATACTTTTTGGAGCAAAGTTAATCCTACCGAAACCACCTTCAATTAAACCAAGCTCTAGGGGCTAAGAAACAGAAAAGTGAATTAAGCTTCAGTGACTCAGCTCCTCCTTCCTCCCTGCCTTCGTCTATCAGCCAGGAATGTGGGGAGGAAGTGAGTTAGGGCAAATCTATGCTTGAGCTTCATAATGCAAAGAACCAGGATCTATACACACCCAAGGTGATTTTCCTACAAGTGCTATTTCTTTACAGTAAGTCTCCCCTAACACTTGGCTCCAGTGAGTATGAATCTTACATTTGCAAGTCTGGAAAGACCATGAATGGAAAGAAAGGCATGGATGCCCATGAAGAGGAAATTAAGGTGTGGCCATAGTATTCTCATTGGCAATAACATGAACTGGCTGATTTACTAATTAAGGTTAGATTGCCTACCATCAGACCCAGAAAAAAATTCATAATGTACAAGTGATTTAATAACAAAGTTCTCCATGAAAAAATAGTGGCAGAAACAGGACAGGAGAGAGGAAGAAGCCACACAAGCAAGAATACAGTGTCAAGCAAGGCGGGAGACAATAGCTTCAGCCTAAACTTGACACTGAACTATGAAATGTCAAGTTTCCCAAAATAGTCTCAACCTGAGGCTGGGAAACTTGGGATTTCATAATCCTGTACCTACCGATCATTGGTAAAGGGCTCTCCCAGGGACATATAAACTCTTAGGAACTCTCAGTTTTCTGTATGTTACAAAAATCCCAGGGGCAGTCATCCAAAAAGAACCATCACAATTGCTGGCTGTTGGAAGTGAAACATACCCAAGCCCAGGGAACATATTTAAGAAAAAAAATTATCTAGAAAAACATGTTCTTAGAATATCTAAACCTTAATCCAATAGCATCCTATCAGCTACATTTCCCAATTTTTTAAATTAATATTAACAAGGGGATCTATATTTAAGAGAGTTACCTTCATTTACTAATTTACAGACATCGCACTAATGCTTTCATATATACTCTGTGATACAGCATGGTGGTTTTGCATATACTACATGGCATTGCAAGATCACTGGAGTTCAACAGTTCCAGGTTTAAATTTTGACTCATCCATATTTTAGCTGAGTGACTTTGCTGAAGTTGCTTCACCTGTCTATGATTCAGCAGGTAGGTCAGTGCCTGTGAGAAAGGAATGAAATAAGCAAGTACAACCTTTAATAACACAGTCATGGCACATGATAAAGTCTCAATAAATACTTGTTATTAACAATGATAAGAATAATAATAATGTTCTTTATTTATTCATTTATACAACAAATATTTTTCAAGCACCTTCTATGTGTCAGAGCCTCTTTGAGGACAGGAATTACAGAGGGGTTAGTTAAAGACCCTGACCTCACAGAGTTTATATTCTAGTAAGGGACATAGATAATAAGCACACAAATAAGTATTTAATGCAAAGTCAGTTACTGATTAGCACAATAAGGAAAACTGAAGCAAGGCAAAAAACAAAACACAAAATGAATGGTAGAGTGAAAGATGGAGGCTATGATTAGATATGAAATTCAGGATACCTATGATTAGATATGAAGTCCAGGAATTCCTCTCTGGGTAAAACAGCAGACACCTGAATAAGTGGAAAGGATAAGATATCTTAGGAGTAGAGTTCCAGGAAAAGATAACAATGAAAGCAAAGACCCTGGGAGGGAATATATTTGTAATGTTAAAGAAATAGGAAGAAGTCCAGTATGACTGCAGTTTTGTGAGGCAGGCCAAGAGTATTAGGAGACAAAATCAGGGACAGTGGCAGAGAACAGACTAGATCACATAGAGTCAAGTAACCCAAGGTAAACAGTGGAAATTTCATTTAACCTGACTGATAGAAAATTATTGGAGGATTCTGAGTAGAGAGGAAAAATCTGGTTATGTTTGTAAAAGAGTACACTTTTGACTATATGCTGCCACAGGGCACAGGAGCTTCTATGCAAACCACTTTCGAGGAACAGACCTGGAGCTCACAGTAATCCTCAAGTTCAGTGAGCAAACTAAACCAATAGTAAACATAGGTTACTGGTTCATTCATGTGTCAGTATTGTCATTCAGAGAATAAGAGTAATTTTCTCTAATAGTTGCAAATCAAGTCCACGTAAGCCATCTCTAATATAAAGATAAGGTTACAAATGCACCATCTGGGTATTCTTTACCTTTAGTCTGTAACTTTAATTTTTCTGCCTTTTAGTGGAATAGTCTCTCTCATCGGAATAACTGTTTTTGGATGATCTTATATAACTGTGCCTGATTTGCTAGAAGCAAAATTACATACTGTTGGGAATTATTTTTTTGAAATATCGTGTTTCACAGAAACTCCCTCCATTTACACACCTCTGATGGCTGCCTTTTGATTTCAAATTAAAGCTCAACTCTGTAGCCAAGTATTCCATACTTCCTCTTCCCTGAACCAGGTAGAGCACTCCAATGTGCCTTACCTATGTTCTAACATAAGAGAACCACCTGCCCTGACACAACCAGGCTTCACTGTCCCTCAAACATACCATGCATAATTTTGTTACCACGTAACTGCTGATTTATTTTATTTGCTTAAGTGTTATATTTCTCTCAGGGCCAAGTTCAAGTCTCATCTCTATGTGGGGCCTTCCCTCACTACGAAAACCTCAATGATCATTCTCTCATCTGAACTACTTCTGCAGTTGTTGGAGTTAGCACATCATCTCTGGGATTATTACTGATCTTTTAAAGAATACATCCTTATAGGCCATCGGTAAACTTCTAAAAGATAGTGATTATGTCTTACAAATCTTTGTATTCTAGACACTCTGTATGTGGCACTTGGCTTTCCCGTAGATAATTCAAACTCATCATGGTTCATTCATGCTTTCACACTGCTTTCCACCCCCAGCACACCTACTCTTTTTTTTCCTTTTGTAACGTACATGAACCTCACTCCACAAACTTAAATGTGCAAGAAATTTACCTTTCTTTATTTTTATTAAATATTGACTTAATTTCTATTTCATTTATTTTTTTTGCATCAATGTGGTAAAAAATAAAAAGATTCTGGGTCAATTCAGGCTTTCTTCCTTTTTAAGTTCTGGTAGGGCGCCTCAGATCCACTCAGCCAACTGTCCACTCAGCCGTCTGTCCACTCAGACATACACTAAGGACTCCATAATCCCATCAGCTCCTTAGTCATTAATCCACTAGTGTCATTTCTGGAAGGCTTCTTTCTCTCATCGCCATGGCCATCCAAGGCCTGCAGCTCTGTCTCAGGCTTAGAAGCATGGGAGTCTCTCTGATGCTGTTTTGGGCTCTTCCTGCCTAGGCTCACATGCAATATGGACATTTTAAAGTCTTGCTACCTTCTTAAGGCTCTGTTCTTGGAGCAAGAAGCAAGACTCTTCTCTCCAGTATCTACCAATACCTATCTTCTCATCTCTGCATCATCACTCTGTCTTTCCAAGTGAGGAAAGATTTTACGGTCTGGAGGAAGCCAACTCTCATCTTTCAAATATATTTTTTTCTGTCTAAATTATGTAAGTTAACCTTAAAGATTTATAAGCAAACTCCAGAAAAACACTAGCAAGTAATTTTGTAACTGTACTTTGAAAATTTCTCTTTTTTAAAGCAATAATCCCTGATCAACCACTACTTTGATTAAGCAGGTATGGGAACATATAGATAAATTACTGGGAAAAAATGATTATGGGTTTAAAATGTCATCCAGCAACATTTACTTTAGTAATTAGCATAAATGTATACTTCTCATCTACCTAATCCATTAACTTGGTAGTCAACTTAGACTTCTTTCTCTTGCCCATCTCCATTGGTCTTGTTGTGCATAAACCAACACCAAAGAGAACCTTTTGGTGTAAAATTAGGTTTAATGGTAACATTCATGCCTAGACAATTCTGCTTGAGAAAAGCAGAATGAGTGAAATAATTCAAAAGTTCAAAGTAGGTAGGGATAAACCATAAGGGAAAAGAAATAATACGTGCTAGAAGTTCAGCTGAAAAAGAAATAAATTCTTTTGTCTTGTCTTCCTTAAGTTTCACCTCACTGTCTACATGTTCTAGATATTCAGTAGTCACTTGTTGTTAATCATGATAATGACAATGGTGTCCATTTGCAGCTCAACTTGTAAGTTTATTTTTCCTTTTAAAGCAGAAATATGGTGTTTTTTAATAATAGATAGCATATTATCTTTCTGAAAGACACCTATAGTCATTCAGGTTGAGAAGTGCACACAGACACAACATTCCAAAGTTGTAACTTTTACTGTAGCTATCATAGCCTTGTATATTTAGGACAACAACTGAAGTAAAGGGTCTTGAGAAAAGGACAGCATTTTATAATTAACACATAGCTACCGTATGAGATAGGGACTGTTCTTTCCCCTAAGTATCAAAGAGCTCTCTAATTTGGTCCTCAAAATTTTAGTTTTAAGAACCACCTGAGCTCTTTATTTCATTCATACATTCTTTAAAAATATACCAAAGGTCATTATTTATTTATTTCATTTTTCTTTTTATTTTTGTTTTTGACAGGGTCTTGTTCTCTGTGGCCCAGGCTAGAATGCAATGGCATGATAATGGCTTACTGTAACCTCAAACTCTTAAGCTCAGGCAATCCTCCTGCCTCAGCCTACTGAGTAGCTGAGATTACAGGTGTGTGCCACCACACTAGGCTCTAAGGCTCTTTATTTAGTTAGAAATAAAAAAGGCATTACATCAAGGACCTGTAGGCCTCTTCTTTCCTTAAACAACCATATACTAATATATGCAAAGCATGGTATTAGTTATCCTCCTGGGAAGAACCAAAATAAGATTACAGAAGTATATCAGACCTAGTCCTCATCCTCTGAAAGTTGACATTCTAACTTATGAAATAACACAAAAGCAAATAGTCACAGTACAAAGTGATGAGAGCTGTAACTGCTGCCGGTCCAAAATGCTGAGGAAATACCAAGAAGGAAGCAACTAACTCTATCTCCGGGATTACGAGAGAGCCTCAGTGAGGAAGTCAGGATTGGGACTTCCCAGGCAAAGAAGAGAGGGAATGCTTCCCAGTAAAAGGAAATAGCACATGCCTGTTTCAGGGAAGTAAATAATTCTGCTAGAAAATATTAACTGAGTCTGTAACTTGGGGTACAGGAGTGTAGAGAAGAGGGATAAAGCAAATCAGGTAAGATTGGCTGGAGTCTGGTAAGATCATGGAAACTTGTTTGTCAGGACTTAGAACTTGATTTTAAATGATTATGAAGGAGAGAAATGCAACTGTGTGAAGAAGAAACTTCAGATGGTGTTGGGAAGAACTGAGGCACTCTACCAGCTGAGTATTAAAACTATCTGGCAGCACTGTAGAGGTGGACTGGAGGAAAGCAAAGGACTAGTAAAGGTGTTAGTCCAGGTGGGAATAGGACAAATCTAACTTCAGGAACCTCTTAGCCATCTCTGGCCTTGCAGGACATCATGGAAAAGCTCTAATCATCTTGACAAGAGTCTAATTCTAAGACTCCTGTTGTCTCCACAGCACCAAGCAGCTCGTGGTAGCAAGTTTCTGTATGCCACCCACTTCTGAGGTCAAAAAAGAATGAAGGTGTTTCTTTACAATCCCTTCATTATTGCCTCTCATAGAATTGTGCTTCTTTCTTTCAGAGCATTTTTTTAAATTTGGAATTATTCTTTCATAAGTATGATTATTTGATAAATGTCTGATGAATCTCACTAAATTCTAATCTTCAAAATATTAAAAGTGGTGCCTGTATTTTGCTCATCACTGTCTCTGGAGGCTAGCAGAGAATCTAGCATATAGTAGACAATCAATAAATGTTTGCTGAAGAAACATTGACTAAAATATTGAGAAAGCTGATGTAATAGCATGCTACTTAGAAGAATGTTTAGTGGTTTTTTTTGAAATGATAAAATATTCAATTGGTGATTTACTGTTTACTAGATTTTTTTTGCTGTTTATAGCCAAATTTTCTCTTCAATATTGCATGTGTACACTAACTTTGTACATATTAAATTTCAGATCTGAAATTCACTTAAATTGGGAAGTAATTTGACCAAACTATTTAATTCTCTGGACTTTATATCCCAAGATAAAGTAATATCTTCTGTAACTAAAGGGGACTTTTTTAACCTAAGGCAAACAATTTTTCAATCATGACTTTACATTTGATGAGGTTCCATTGAGAAACTCTATGCATGTCCCACTTCTAACAGGCACACACAAAAAGAGACAGTCAAAGCACTTCATTAAAGGCAGAAAGATTAAGGCAAAAGATTACACAACAAAACCACCCACATTCAGTTTTGCAAGTCTAACAGTCATCCTGAATCATCACCCTAGAGCGGCCCGTATTCCGTTCCAACTCGTGGCTTCAGCTTACCATTCAAGATGCAAGAAAGTAAAATATTAGTACTGGTGACCAAAAAAGCAGGTGTGTTTCTCTTTCCTTAGATACTCTTAGCCCTGGAGGCAGCAATTGTTTCTTGATTTTTAGTTAGTAAATATACATCTCTTGGGAGGTAATTAAAGAACCAGCACATATTTTAAAATCACCAAAGAATAACACTTGATCGTATTTCTAGCAACCGAATCACTGACTTAAGAATCTCAGAAACTAGTTTTTAAAAAAGCTTTACCCAGCCCTGGCTCAGCCCCATAACAATATCCTCCAGTTATTCATCCTTTCCTTTATCAGGCTCTTCTCTCAAACTACCCTATTTTTCTCTTCTTGTACCTTTGTTCATGTTGTGTTCTTAACCTAAAGTAATGCCCTTCTGGCAAAGTGTGTGCTCCAATGCTAGCCTACCACATTCTCCCTCATCATTCTAGGAAAACTGTATTATTCCTTTGCCTGCATCCCTACAGCTTGTGGTTTATGCACCTGTTACACAGTTTTCTTCCTCTCTCCTATTCCAGTTATTTGATTGTAAGACCTGTTAAGTCAGGAAATATGGAATTCATCCTTATAGGCCTACTTAGAGACTAATTTGATGCCCCAAATAATGTAGGCAAGTGATAATAAATAACGAGTGAATGAACTTCATAAAGTACTAGAGAATCTTTATAATAATAGATACAGGTACAGTAAGACAATTAACTAAAATAAAAAAGTTTGTTATAAAACTAAGAAACAAGGTCAAGGTCAATATAATTGTTGTACTTAAATGTTAAACTTAACATGAAACTTCCAGGAAACCAACGAAAAAAAATATAACTAATGGATTACATATTTCTCATGACTTAATGAGGAGTAATGGTAAACTGAAAATAGAACAGTTGTTACGAGGATTGAAATTTAGCCTCACATTAGCACAATTCCTTATAGAATTGAAATGTTATACCCTATTCTAACTTTGAGCTTAAAAAAAAATATGAAGATGCTACAATCTTTTTTACACAATGTCAAGCATTCAATCCAAAATGATTAGTTATTTCCGAATAAGACAAAATGACCAAAAGGGGGGAAAAAAAACCACTAGAAATCACCCAACAGGTGATATGTATACAGGAAAAAAAAAAGAATTTTTCAGAACTGACTAAAGAAATTAATTCACAGATTTAAAAAGCTCTGTGTGTCTTCAAAGGAAATGATGAAATACAGAATATAACAAAATGCTAATGCTAAACTATTGAAAAATAAAATTCACAGACAAAACCTATATGCCAATTGAAAACATTTTTTAAATGAACATAAAATAATTTTCAGAAAAATAATGAGAAAATTTAGTGGCAGCAGACATGTACTAAAAGATATGCTAAGCAATATCCTTTGGGCAGAAAGAAAGTGATCCTAGATAGAAATGCAAGAAGAAAATCAATCCAGGCAAAAATTTAAGTAGAAATAAAATCACTGGAAAGAATAAACATATAAGGAAACAGAAATGAATACCGATAGTATAAAATGACAATGGTAATACAACATGGGGTTTAAAATGCAAGCATAATTAAAATACTTGACAATAATACAAAAAAGCCTGAGTGGGGTAAGTGAAATGGAAGAGTCCTCAAGTGCTCACGTTTCCTAAGAAATGAACAAAATATTAATTAAGAGTACATGCTAATAATTTAAGGGTTTATGTTGTAATTCTTAGCGTAAGCACTAAAATAAGAGAAAGATAACTTCTAGCTCATAAGCTAATAGATGGCAAAATGGAATGGTAGTTGAAAAAAATAATCAATTAAAAAGAAGGCAACAAAAGAGAAAAAAAGAACAGATGGGCTAAACAAAAAAAAATAGCAATACAGTAAATTTAAATTAAAAAAAATCAGTTATAAATTGCCTGTAAACAGACTACAAGTTTCAGATTTGATAAAAATAAAAATGCACATTCAATTTATGAGTCATACCTTAAACAAATATGTAGAGAGGTTAAAAATAAAAGAATGGAAAAAAGAATATACTATGCAAATATTAACCAAAATTCACTTAGGAAACTAATAAATCAAAGTAGGCTTTAAAGTGAAAAGCATTATTATAAATAATAAGAAATAAAAATTGTAACAATTACAAATCTGTCTTCACCTAATAACGTAGTCTCAATATATAAACATGTATAATGTGGCACAACTGCAGTCATAATGAGAGATTTACAACTTTCAGTAACTCATAGGACAAGCAGACAAAAGTCAGCACAAATACAGTAGGTTTGAACTACAAAATTAATAAGTATTGATTCAAGTTTAAAAAAATACAGAGTGTGTTCAACAGAAAAATATACTACACAGTATTTTTATAAAAATAATGGCCGGGCATGGTGGCTCATGCCTCTAATCTCAGAACTTTGGGAGGTCGAGGCGGGTGGATCACTTGAGGTCAGGAATTTGAGACCAGCCTGGCCAACAGAGCAAAACCCCATCGCTACTAAAAATACAAAAATTAGCCAGGCATGGTTGGTGGCGGGCGCCTGTAGTCCCAGCTACTTGGGAGACTGAGGCACGAGAATTGCTTGAACCTGGGAGATTGCATGAGCTGAGATCACGCCATGGCATTCCAGCCTGGGCAAAAGAGCAAGACTCTGTCTCAAAAAATAAATTAATAAATTAATTTAATTTAATTTGAATGTTTGGATGTTAATTATAAACTCCTAAAACAATTGATGAACCAATGAATAAATTGCAAAATATTTTGAATGACTTCTGAAGAAAAACATGGAGGTCAGGCTCATGCCTGTAATCCCAGCACTTTGGGAGGTACAGGTAGGAGGATCACCTGAGCCCAGGAGTTTGAGACCAGCCTGGGCAACATAAAGAGTCCCTGTCTCTCCAAAAAAATTTTAAGAAATAAGCTAGACATGGTGGTGTGCAGCTGCATTCCCAGCTACACAAGAGGCTGAGGTAGGAGGATCACTTGAGTCCAGGAGTTCAAGGCTGTGATTGTGCCACTGCATTCCTGTCTAGGTGACAGAGCAAGACCCTGTTACACACACACACACACACACACACACACACACAGGCGTACTAAAGCTTTACGTACACAGCTAAATTTGACAAAAAACAAACAAACAAACACTGATTTGCAATCATCTACCAGAAAAGAAAGGCTGTGTTTCATGATTTAATGCTTTATCTTAAAACACTATGAAAATAACATCAAAGTAAACATAAAGAACTCAGAAGAAAAAAAATAAGAGTAGAAATGAATGAATTAAAACCAAAAGTACAACGGAGAATATTAAAAAGGCAAGAACTGGTTTCTGAAAAATAATTAGTGAAGTGGATAAGACTTTTTTAAAAGATTGATCAAGAAAAGAAAAAAGTACAAATTACCACATTAGGAAGTAAAAGTGGGCATTATATATATTACAAAATATAAATTACAGAATATTTTTATAAATTACAAAATGTATTATTTAAAATATTCCATCTTTCATATATTATCTTTCATATACATATGAAAGATAAGAGAATACTAAGAATAATTTTTGATCAATATATTTGTAAATCAAAGGAAATGAAGAAAGTCATTGTGAAACACAATTGACCAAAACAAACACAAGGAAAAAGAGAAAAATCTAAGTAATCCAACATATGATTTTTAAAAATGAATTTGTAATTTTAAAACATTTTACAAATAAATTTCCTGGCACAAATGGCTTTATAGAAAACCTTTCCAATCATATATAAAAGAAAGAACACCACAAAATCATAAATAAAGGTAAAATAAAGCATTTTGTTTTTCTTATTCTTCATCTAAAGCGTAACTTTAAATTATTAATAGTTACAATGTATTGGATAATTATAGTACATAGATAAGTAAAAGGGATGACAACTTTGTCATAAGAAATGGGATGGAGGAATTGGAAATTCTCTATTGCAAGATATCTGTACTACATGTGAAATGGCACGGTATTATTTGAAAATGGGCTTTGATTAATTTGAATTGAATAATGCAAATACTACAGTAATCACTAAATAATTTGGAATAAGTAATAATAAATTAAATTTAAAACTTTAAAATGCGTATAATACATGTGCTAAGAGTGGAGATAAATGCAAATATGCAAAATGAATAATTAACGAGAGAAGAATTTTTTTAAGAAGAGAAAAAACAGCAAATGCAACAAATAGAAAGCAGTTTAAAACATGTGAAATTTGAATCCAGCTGTATAAACAATCACTGTAAATGTGAATGCTCTAAATACACTAAATAAGACAATATCAGAGTGAATAAAAACAAGTAAGATGCAACTATATGTTGTCTACCAAGAACCTACTTTAAAATGTAAAGCCTCAGATAGGTTAAATGTAAAGATATACCACGCTAATTCTAACCATGAGAAAGCTAGAGTAGTTATGCTAATTTCAAACAAAGCACACTTCAGAACAAGGACAATTTTGAAAGATAAAGAGGAGTAATACATAATGATAAAAGGGTTAACTTTCTAACAGGAGAAACCGATCCTTAATGTGCATGTACCTAACAACACAGCATAAAAATACGCAAAGCAAATCTGATAGAACTGCAAAGAAAAATTGACAAGTCCACTACTATAGTGAGAGACTTCAACACCACTCGTTTAATAATTGATAGATCCAACAGGTAGAAATCTGATAAGGATATAGATGACCTTAAAAACATCATCAATCACACTGATCTAACTGACATTTGCAGAAAACTCTATTTAATATGATAAAATATACTTTCTTCTCAAGCCCCCATGGAATATTCGCCAAGAAGAACCACATTTTAAATGATAAAACACACCTTAACAAATTTAAAGGAATAGAAGTTATACAAAGTATGCTCTCTATGCACACAATAAACAAGAAATCAGTAATATAAAGTTGGGTGAAAAATATCAAAGTATCTGGTGATTAAATAGCATACATCTAAATAACACGTGATCAAAAAAGAAGCCTCAAAATAAATTTAAACATGTTTTAACTAAATGAAAATAAAACATCAATATTTGTGAGTGGCAACAAAAGCAATGATTACAGGAAAATTTACAATTACATGCTTATGTTAGAAAAAAAGGGAAATATCTTAAATCAATGACTTAATCTTCTACCTTAGGAAACTAGAGAAAAAAAGAGTCATGTAAGCCTAAAGCAAGAAGAAGAAAAAAAAACATAAAAAATAGAGCAGAAATTGACGAAATTAAAAACAAAAATAAAATAGAAAAAGGTAAACTAAAATCTATTTCTTTGGAAAGATCAATAAAATTAATATGTAAGAAAGTACGAAAAAGAGAAGACTTAAATTGCCAATATCAGAAATGAAAAAGAGGTGTTTTTTTTTATTTTATGAAAATTAAAAGGATAATCATGGAATACTATGACAACTCTTTGCCTACAAATTTGATAACTTAGATAAAATTGACCAATTCCATGAAGAGAGAATCTACTAAAATTCATATAAAGAGAAACAGATAATCTGAATAGGCCTACATCTATCGAATAAGTTGAATTAATAATTGATAACCTACAATAAAAGAAATAATAGGCCCAAATGGTTTCATGATGGATTCTACCAAATGTTGAAGAATGAATTGTACTTATTCTCCACAATCTTTCTAGAAAATGGAAGCAAAACAAACACCTCAACTCATTCTATGAGGACAATGTGACTCTAGTAACGAAACTAGATAAATAAATTACAAGGAAAAAAAAATAACTCGTTCAGCATTTGAAAATCAATGTAATTCACCACATCAAAAGGCTAAAAAAGAAAAATCACATGACTAAATGCATAAAGTATTTGATAAAATCTAACACCCTTTCATGATTAAAAATGAGCAGAAGCCAAACAAACAAAAACTCAGCAAACTAGGTATAGGAGGAATATCCTCAACTTGATAAAAATCTATACTCATGGCCGGGCATGGTGGCTCATGCCTGTAATCCCAGCACTTTGGGAGGCCGAGGCGGGTGGATCACGAGGTCAGGAGATCGAGACCATCCTGGCTAACATGGTGAAACCCCATCTCTACTAAAAATACAAAAAAATTAGCCGGGCACTAATTTTTGGAGCGCCTGTGGAGGTGGGCACCTGTAGTCCCAGCTACTCGGGAGGCTGAGGTAGGAGAATGGCGTGATCCCGGGAGGCGGAGCTTGCAGTGAGCAGAGATCGCGCCACTGCACTCCAACCTGGGCGACAGAGCGAGACTCTGTTTCAAAAAAAAAAAAAAAATCTATACTCATATTTAATGGTGAGAAACTGGACACTTTCCCCTAGAATCCGAAACAAGGTAAAGATGCCCTCTCTTACCATTTCTATTCAACCTGGTACTGTAAGTTCTATCTAGTGTGATAAGACAAGAAAACAAAATAAAATATATATAGATGAGGAAGAAAGAACACTGTTTTTGCAGACAAAGTGATTGTCTATGTAGAAAGTCCCTCCTGGAACTAAGAAGCAAGTATAGAAAGGTGGCAGGTTACAAGTTACTATACAAAAGCCCATTACTTTTCTGTATACTAGCAATTAACAGTTGTTGGAATTTAAAATTATAAAAACAATACCATTTGCAGTAATACTATAAAACAAAACATACATGTATAAATCTAACAAAATATGTGTACAATCTAATTGTGGAAAGCAACAAAGCTGTGATGAAATAAATCAAATGCCTAAATAAATGGAGGTGTTCCATGTTCATGGATTGGAAGACCCAATATTATTAAGATGTCAATTCTTTTCAACTTGATCTATAGATTCAATGCAATTGCAATCATATCTCAGTAAGCTCTTTAGCAAACTGATTCTCAAGTTTATATTTAAAGGCTAAAGACCTAGCATAGTTAACACAATACTCAAGAACAGAGCTGGAGGGATAAGAACAATGGAACAGATTAGAGAGGCCATAGATAAGCCCATGCAAATACAATCAACTGAGAAAGGTGCAAAGTCAATTCAATAGTGAAAGCATAGATTTTCAACAAATTTTGCTGAATACTCACATGCAAAAAAAGGGTAAACTAGACAGACCTTATACCATTCACAAAAATTAAATCAAAATGCACCTTAGTTTAAAATATGAATTGCTACGCTACAAAACTTCTGAAAGAAAAACACGAGAAGATTTATGTGATGAGTTTTTAGATATAACATCAAATGCACAACCTGTGAAATAAAAAAAATTGATTGGACTCTATTAAGATTACAAACTTCTCTGCTGAAAACAATGTTAAGAAAATAAAAATACAAGCCATAGACTTGGATAAAATATTTGCAAGATGTATATCTGATAGAAGGCCTGCATCCAAAATGTAGAGTGATCTCTTAAAAATCCACAATAAGAAAACAACCCAATAAAAATGAGTAGAAGATCTGAAAAGACATCTCATCAAAAAAGATATACTGATGGTAAATAAACGTATAAAATGCCCAATAACATTTGCCATTAGGAAGTTAAAATCAAAACAATATGGAGGTACTACGACACATCTATTAGAATGGGTAAAACAAAACAAATAAGAAAAAAATCACTAACAATACTAATTGCTAGTGCAAATACAGAGGAACAAGAATTTTTATTTGCTGCTAGTGGTAATGAAAAATGATATGACCACTTTGGAAGACAGTGTGTGAGGTTCTTACAAAGCTGAACTTAGTCTTATGATCTAGCAGTCACACTTTTAGGTATAGACCTAATTGATTTGAAGAGTTATAATGAAACAAAAATCTACACACAGGTGTTTAGAACAGCTTTATGTACATTTGCCAATCCTAGAAAGAACCAAATTCTTCAATCGGTGAAGAGATACACAAATTGTGATACATTCATGCAATGGAACATTATTCAATGATAAAAGTAAAATAACGAGTCATAAAAATACACAGAAGAGCCTTAGTGTTGATTACCATGTGAAAGAAGCCAGTCTGAAAAGACTACAAACCCATATGATTTTCATTATGAGGACATTCTGGAAAAGGCAAAACTACAGATAAAGTTAAAAAGTAAGTGATATCCAGGGCTCAGTGAGAGAGGGAGATGGTTAAATAGGTAAAATTCCCGTGATTTTTAGGGTATTGAAACTATCCTCTATGATACTATAATGGTATATACTATAATGACATTATGCATTTATCAAAACCCACTGAACTTCACAGTACATAGTGTGAACCTTAATGCATGCTCATTTTAAAAAATCATCTCTGAAATTGGAGGATTTCAGGAAGAAGTGTGGACTGTGGCAAGAGAATCTTACTGCATTACAGATGTATGAAAAACTTCAATGAAAGGTTTGGAGGGAAAAGATACTGGCTAAATAAACTTTGGAAATTACTTGAGTGTGTAAAACTGAAAGTAAAATAAGCTATGTACAAGTGCTATACTCTAGTTAGTAAAGCTGTTTCTAGCAGGTACTAATACTGATGGTGCTATACTGTATACTGAAATTGAACAATTAAGTAAATGGATGGTGGATGGTGGACACAAGTTTCTCAGTTTAGGTGTGAGAGTTAACAGATAAGCAAAAAAAGTATGCCACAAGTATTCACATGGTAATGGATTGTATTTGGAGACATCAGTATGAACTTTTGTTTGCTTAAATTATAGATATAGATTATTACAATTAAAATATTTATAAATATGTGTATATACACCAATTAGTACCTTTCCTTGTTGGTTAGCTGATGACATGGACAAAATTCTTGAATGACACTATGATCAAAATGTACACAAAAGAGGCCGGGCATGGTGGCTCACACCTGTAATCCCAGCACTTTGGGAGGCCGAGGCGGGTGGATCACAAGGGCAGGAGATCGAGACCATCCTGGCTAACACGGTGAAACCCCGTCTCTACTAAAAATACAAAAAATTAGCCGGGCTTGGTGGCGGGCGCCTGTAGTCCCAGCTACTCAGGAGGCTGAGGCAGGAGAATGGCGCGAACCCGGGAGGCGGAGCTTGCAGTGAGCTGAGATCACGCCACTGCACTCCAGCCTGAGCAACAGAGTGGGACTCCGCCTCAAAAAAAAAAAAAAAAAAAAAAAAAGTACGCAAAAGAAATAGAAAACGAGAATAGCCCTATGTCTATTAGGAAAAATGAACTTGTAATTTACAACCTTCATCCACATAAAACTCTAGTCTCAGATGGCTTCATGAGTGAATTCCATCAAATATAAATTTAAAAATACAAAGCAAATTCTACATAAACTTTTACATAAAATAGGAGAGACTTGCCAAGTCATTTTATGAAGACAACATCACATTGTTATAAAAACCAGACTAAAATATTAGAAAAAAAGACTCTGAAAGACCTTTTTTTCGGGAATATATTATCTAGTCTATATATTAGCAACTTGAACCTAGCAATATACAAAATGATAATACATCATATCATGTAAAGCTTAATCTCATGAATGCAAAATTGGGTGAACATTAGATATTCAATCAATGGAATTTATAATAATACAATAAATGTGGCCAGGCGCAGTGGCTCACACCTGTAATCCCAGCACTTTGGGAGGCCGAGGCGGGTGGATCACGAGGGGAGGAGATCGACACCATCCTGGCTAACACGGTGAAACCCCGTCTCTACTAAAAAATACAAAAAAATTAGCCAGGCGTGGTGGCGGGCGCGTGTAGTCCCAGCTACTCGGGAGGCTGAGGCAGGAGAATGGCATGAACCCGGTAGGCAGAGTTTGCAGTGAGCAGAGATCGTGCCACTGCACTCCAGCCTGGGAGACAGAGCAAGACTCCGTCTCAAAAAAAAAAAAACAAAAAAACAAAAAACAATAAATGTGAGAAGATTATCATTTAAATGGATGGAGAGATAGCATTTGACAAAATTAAATTCATTCATGATTTAAAAAAACCTCTCATCAAATTAGGAATAGGATGTAATTTTTTTAACTTGATGAAGTGCACCCAGTAAAAGTAGAAGCTAATGTCATACATAATAGTAAAAGAAAATCTGACAAAATTGTCCTGATGATAAAAGAAGGTTTGAAGGAAACTATTTATTTGATTCCTGCCTATTAATTGACAATTAATGTCTATTGCAGGCAAAGTTAAATAAGCACTTTATTCATTTTCATGGAAATGTAAATTGGTATAATCTTTCAGGAAACAAGCTGGGCAACACGTTCAAGGAACTTTAAAACCATCATATCCTTTGACCTAGAGTTTTTACCTTTTAGAATCTACTAGAGGATCTTATCAAAGATATAGGTAAATATTTATATATGAGAAAGTTCACTGGATAATTTGTTTTTATTTGTTGAACCATGTATTGAACTTGAACTTTAAAACTCTGATAAGATTACTTAACTTTCCTTTTAGAGAACACAATTTGCCTTCAAAATTATTTAGGAACTAAATTGTTCGCTCCTCCTCCCACAAAGAGAAAGGAAAGGCATACAACTATCCTGTTACCTCTCCTTAAGCCAGCAAAGAAAGGATAACCCTGTTGGTGACAGGACTAGTCTAAGGAAACTCTCAGCTAATAGGCAATGAACAGAAAATAAATAAATAAATAAATAAATAAATAAATAAATAAAAGCTATGCTCCTCAAAGTGTTTGAAGGCAGACCACATCCTGTGAGACTGCCCCGTCTTGGAAAAGCTTGGCCGAAGTTTTTATCTATCTAATTCAGTAGAGCATTGATTTGACAAGTGCTAACCAGAAGCTGTGCTCTAGGTTCTAGCAGTTGGACTTCCTCTGTTAAAATTAGGATGCTTTTTTATCCATATGCTTTTGGCATCATTCCACCCATCTTCCTTAGATTCTAGAAAGTTATCTCTATTTGGTGACTTGCCTTTTTAAATAATGTTTTTCTTCCCATCAACTTAGGTTGCTTACAGAGATGTATAGCCCTTTAATTAAAAACGAGACTATAATTTTATAATCCAGAGCTATACACACACACATATGTATATATACACATCTATATGCCAATAAGTAATCTGTATATGTACACATAATTTTTTTCACACACACACAATTTTTACAGCATTGCTTAATGTGAGATTATTGGCTCACAGGACCGAAAAGGGATCCTCTGATCAGTGAGGTTTTTTGGTTGAGACCTCATACTACAATAGCAGCAGCAACGTCAACCATCAAAATAGCCATTAGGAAGAGATGGGTTAAAAAATTGTGTTATTGATATAAAATTGAATATTTTTTCATTCAACTGTTATGTTTTTGAGCAAAGAGCGTGAGAAATTTCACATTTTATACAATAGGTGCTCAACATTTCTTGAATTAATTTATTTTTATGTGTTTTACAATATTGGCATAATAATATATGCAAGTTAAATGTTTTTCCCCATTTATCAGTATCATCACGTCTATAAACCCTCTTTGAAAATGCATTTTACACACTACACAATATTTTACTACACGATGTTTTACTACACAATGTTTTATTATATGTTAGTAAACAAATTAAGAATAACTATAATACCACACATCATACTGGCCCCAGGATAAAATATAGATAGTTTTTTCCAGGGTTAATTCATTGTACCCTATTGATAAATATTTGTTAATTTTCTCTTAAGATTTACACATCTATCTTTACCCTCCCCCGCCACCAAAAGTATGGCCCCACATGGAAGCAATTCTCTAATTATCTAAGGCTATTAAAGAAGATTCCATTGTAACTACCATGAAATAATTATACTTGTATAAAATTAATTAGTTTATAAGTATGCCCTTTCATACTGAGTATACCATTTGCAACTTAAAATAGCTCTATTACATTGGCATGAGAAGGCATTAATCTCATTTAGCAATGAAAATACTGAAATCAGACAAGTTAAGTGGATTACCCAAAGTCACCTGAATAATTAGCAGTGAAATCATGACTTAATTTTCTGACACTAAATTCAGTCAGTTTCCTTTCACTACATCTTTGGTCTCCTGCGATGTTTTTCTGTAATAAATATAAAACATCGATCATGATTTTGCATAAGAAGCACATGGCATTTCTTGACTATACATAACCAATACCCATGTACCAATATAAAAACTTATTTTTGTTTCACTTTAGTTCTGTTTGTTTGTTTGTTTGTTTTTACCAGGTTTATTTAGCTGAACCTTAGGTATATTGAAATTCTAGGAGAAATATTTCTATTGCCTCAGCAACCAGATTTTGAGGAGTATTCTAGTTCTCATTTTGCAACAGAATTGATAGAGCTTAACAGATGCCTAAATCTTAATTCTAAATTTCAGTGCAAAGAGTCACTGAAATCTAGGTCGATATTGGGACAATAGGCAACACTGTCTGAGAGCTTCAAGGTGGAATGGTCCTAGAGCTTTCAGTAGGCATAAGAATCACTTTGGAGAGTTTTAAAATGCAGACTCCAAAGATCTATTTCTGGTTGAGCATAACAAATTTGGGGGGTTTGGAATTAGAATCTGCATTTTAACAAGATCTCCAGGTAATTTTAATGCGGGCACTTATTAGAAACATTTCTGTAAAGCCCCGCAGACTTGTTTTATCATGTGGGATGTTTGGCAAACAGTGAAAAGGCTTCAGAATCCAAATATCCCTTCACAAAGATTATCTGCCATATAATAATGTCCTTTTAAGCATGAGCACTTCTGTCTCTTGTCCTTCATTCACCCCAAAGATGACATTGGCTATTAAATGAAAGAAAGTGTCAAATTAGAGTCAGGACATTTGATAGCTGTTTCACCTTAGTATCTCCAACCTAACATAGAGAACAATCTCTGCCTAGACCAGTGCATCCAGTGGTTATGGAAATGAAATGAGAAATGAGAAAGCTTCAAAAACCAAATTTCAAAATAAAAGAGTATTTCTCAGATTAATTGTTCTCAAACTGTTTTTTATATTAGATCTTGGGAAGCTTTCAAAAATTCTGATTTTGAAATCAGAATTTAGGCATTAGTATGTATATTTTTAAACTTTCCAAGAGATTTCAGTGTACAACCAAGTTTAAGAACCAGTATATTAGACCAATCCTTACATTTTGCCTTAGCGCATTCACTTTTGCCTTAGTGCATTCAATCTCTTAAAAAATGAATAAGCACTGATAAACTCTGCTGTAGAATTGATTCATTGGATTCTTTAGGATCAACCCCACTCTCACCATAAATCAGCAGTGTTTTATGTTGGGCATGAGCAGAGCTGCCAAACAAGCCATTTTCTTTCTGTCCTTCAACATTGCTTCCTCTAGGTAACTCACTGGCCTTGGATTAAGGAAATTGGCAACTAAATCGAGTCTCAGGAAAAGCTGCCATACTGTACCTTGCTGCAGGGGAAAAGATCAGCCCTTCATTTCTGGGAATTCTTAGTCATAAGCCACATGTCATCAGCCATACCAACCATTTAGTTACATTTCCCGTCAGGTGAGACTGAGTCACTTCTCCAGAATGAGGACAGCAACCCAAGATGGTAGAGAGAAGAGATTTGTTACCAACGTGGGAATAAGGATAACTTATCTCACATTATTTATTCAACATACTTGCCTCTGGGTACCATTAGTTCAGAAAAATCATTAAATTATTCAGGTACCAGTCTAGATAAGGTCCTTTACCTTATATAACATTCATTTCAGGTTTCTGATACAGATCAGCACCTAATCCCCAAACTTATTTTGAAATTAAGAAACAGTACCACATGATGGAGAGAGTCTGTTGCACCAAAATGACATGGTAGGAGACTTTATTTGTCCACCTCGGCCTTCTGATAGCTGCAAAAGTATTCAGACCTTCAACATTGCTCCAAGCCCCTTCATATTTACCTGCACCAGAGCATCAGTCTCACCAGTTCACACCCCTAACTATTCCGGCAGAATATATGTCAGTTTACAAAATCTCTAACCCCACGCTACTACTATCACCATTAATTCTAGCTGCAACATTACAAGATGACAGCTTGCATTTCCATACCCTCTTAAAGTTTATTTCCATACTAGTAATGTAAAGAGACTGTATTTACATGTGGCTTTGATCCAGCTGTATGCGTGTGAGTCGTTAACATATTGTTTCTGAATCTCACTTCCCTCATCTGTGAAATGGAGCTAGTAATTCTGATTTAATAAGGTGTTGGGAGTTCGTAATGTCATGTTAAAATTAAGAAAGCACTTTCTAAACTAGAAAACTGTTACAAATTAGACTGTATTATCACTCTTCAGAAACCCAGGATGCCCAATACACTTCCCCCTTCATTTGAAATATTATCCTGTCATTCTGTCTTATGAAGATGTCCCAGTGTTTCAGGATCTGCAACAGGATGCCTACTGTGTTAGGAACTCTATGGCCCCCTTTTGTGCAAGGTGATGTTAGTGTGACACAGTAGCAAGTGCATTGGATAATGTCACAAAATCTGTGGTTTATTCTCATGACTGTTCTTAGTAATTTAAGGTCCATGAATTTCATTTTTCTCACCTGTGAAAATGAGAATTAGATCTATCTCAAAGATTTATTTTAGGATTTACATTTAATATTTGTGACAGTGCTCATAAATCATTAAAAATATATATGAAATTATCAGATTATGATGAAGGGTAATTAAATATTATGATGCTGGTTAACTATCGTTAGTCAAGTCTCTGGTATAATAATTTCATCTATCTAGCTATGTGAGATTGTTGTAATGCTGAAGTTTTAGGATCTAGCTATGGGGTGGTTTAGGGTCAAAATCAATAGCCTTTGAGTCATTCCAAGCCCACCTTTACATAGATTCATACATATACACACATCTTTTACTAAATCAAGAGTCTGGGTTTCTAGTTTCTCCTGTTTCCAAAACCCACTCCTCATCAGCCATCTTCCTTGTTAATCTTGTCTTCTCTGATGATAAATCTTTTCACTTGCTAAGATAATTTTTAGCATAAACTTTTTGTCTTTGACCTCCTTTACTTCTCCTTTCACAATATTTATTAAAGAAGCTCATACAGTTTTATAGCTTTGACTAACATGTATTTATTAAGAGTGTAATATCAGCCAGCTCTTGTGCTTTATGCAGGTGACTTCTGAATTTATAACTTTAGTGTTTAAAGTTCTCTTCATTTCTAGTCCCACAATTTCAACTCCCTGCCAGATTTCTGCTAGAATTCCCATCAGCACTGATAATAATAATAAATAATATTATAAAATAACCTGTGTGGTGCCTAAACCCAAAACCTCTCCTACCTAACTTTTTCACCTCGCGTTCTTGTTACTACTTCTACAACTTTTCAGGCTATAAATCCATCTTTAATTGAGTGACTGCCAAATACTGACAATGTTTCTTTCATGATATTTCTCGGACATATTTCCCTGACAACCACTGATCTATTTACTGTCTCCATAGTTTTGCCTTTTCCAGAAAGTTGTAAAGCTATAATCATACAGGTTGTAGTCTTTCAGACTGGCCTCTTTCACTTGGCAAAATGCATTTAAGGCATTTCTGTGTCTTTTCATGGCTTGACGGCTCCTTTGTTTTTAGTGCTGAACAATATTTCATTTTATTGAAGTAGCGCAATTTATCCACTCACCTATTGAAAGGCATATTGGTTGCTTCCAAGTTTTGGCAGTTATGAATAAAGCTGCTATCAACATTCATGGGCAGGTTTTTGTGTGGACACGAGTTTTCAATTTGTTTGGAGAAATACTAACCAGCATGATTGCTGGATCATATGGTAAGAGTCATCCCTCAGTATCGTAGAGGATTGGTTTCAGTACCCCCTGCAGAAACCAAAATCCATGGATGCTCAAGTTCCTTATATAAAATGGCACAATATTTGCATATAACCTATGCACATCTTCCTATATACTTTAAATCATCTCCAGATCACTTATAATACCTATTATAGTGTAAATGCTATGTAAGTAGTTGTTATACTGTAATGTTTTTATTTGTATTTTTTTATTGTTGCATTGTTATTTTTATTGTCGTGGTTTTATCTTTTCAAATATTTCCAGTCTGCGTTTGGTTGAATATGCTGATGCAAAACCCTTGGGTATTGAGGGCTGACTGTATTTAATTTTTTAAAGATTAATTTAATTAGTATTTGTAAGAAACTACCAAACTGTCAACCAGAGTGGCTGTACCATTGACTTCCCCATCAATAACGAATGAGAGTTCTTGTTGCTCCACATTCTTACCAGCACTTGATGTTGTTAGTGTTTGGGATTTAAACCATTTTAACAGGTATGTAGTGGTATCTCATTTTAATTTTCTAATGGCATATGATATTTAGCATCTTTTCATATTATTACATGCCACTTATATATCTAGTTTGGTGAGATGACTGTTCATATATTATGACCACTTTATATTTGAGTTGTTTGTTTTCTTATTGTTGAGTTTGAAGATATCTTTCTATATGTTGTATACCAGTCCGTTGGAGATATATCTTACGCAAATATTTTCTCTAAGTCTATGGATTATAGTTTCATTCTCTGGACATGGTTTTCACAGAGCAGCTTTAAATTTTCATGAAGTCCAACTTATCCATTTTTTCTTTTGTAGCTTATGTTTCTGGTGCCATATATAAAAGGTTATCACCAAACCCAATGTAAACTAGATTTTCTACATTGTTTCCCAGGAGTTTTCCAGTTTTGCATTTTAGATTTGGCTTTATGATCCATTCTGAGTGAATTTTTGTGAAAAGTATAAGGTCTGTGTCTAGATTCATTTTGTTTTGTATGTGGGAGTCCAGTTGTTTCAGTGTCGCTTATTGAAAAGACTATTTTTACACATCCTATTGCCTTTGCTCTTTTGTCAAATGTGAGTTGGCCATATTTGTGCAGATTTATTTCTGGGTTCTTTATTGTGTTCCATTGACTTTTTTATTTTTCTCTTTTCTTTTTTTTCCCCAATACTGTACCATCTTGAATACTGTAACATTATATTAAGCCTTATAGTTAGGTAGTGCCAGTCCTTCAACTTTGTTCTTCTCTTTCAATATTGTGTTGAATTTGCTGAAAGATTCTTTTATCATGAATGGGTATTTGATTTTATCAAAGGCTTTTTCTGCATTTATTAATAGGATAATATGATCTTTCCCTTCTTTAGTTTTTTTTTTTTTATTATACTTTAAGTTCTGGGATACATGTGCAGAATATGCAGGTTTGTTACACAGGTATACATATGCCATGGTGGTTTGCTTCACCTGTCAATCCGTCATCTACATTAGGTATTTCTCCTAATGCTATCCTTCCCCTGGACCCCTCACTCCCCAACAAGTCCCAGTGTGTGATGTTCCCCTCCCTGTGTCCATGTGTTCTCACTGTTCAACTCCCACTTATGAGTGAGAACATGCAGTGTTTAGTTTTCTGTTCCTGTGTTAGGTTTGCTGAGAATGAGAGTTTCCAGCTTCATCCATGTCCCTGTAAAAGATATGAACTCATCCTTTTTTATGGCTTCATAGTATTCCATGGTGTATATGTGCCACATTTTCTTTATCTAGTCTATCATTGATGGGCATTTGGGTTGGTTCCAAGTCTTTGCTATTGTGAACAGTGCTGCCATAAACATATGTGCGCATCTGTCTTTACAGTAGAATGATTTATAAACCTTTGGGTATATACCCAATAATGGGATCACTGAGTCAAATGGTATTTCTGGTTGTAGATCCTTGAGGAATTGCCACACCGTCTTCCACGATGGTTGAACTAATTTACACTCCCACCGACAGTGTAAAAGCATTCCTATTTCTCCACACCCTCTCCAGCATCTGTTGTTTCCTGACTTTTTAACGATTGCCATTCTAACTGGTATGAGATGGTATCTCACTGTGGATTTGATTTGCATTTCTCTAATGGCCAGTGATGATGAGCTTTTTTTCATATGTTTGTTGGCCACATAAATGTCTTCTTTTGAGAAATGTTTGTTCATATCCTTTTCCCACTTTTTGATGGGGTTGTTTTTTTTCTTGTAAATTTGTTTAAGTTCCTTGTAGATTCTGGATATTAGCCCTTTGTCAGATGGATAGATTGCAAAAATTTTCTCCCATTCTGTAGGTTGCCTGTTCACCCTGATGATAGTTTCTTTTGCTGTGCACAAGCTCTTTAGTTTAATTAGATCCCATTTGTCAATTTTGGCTTTTTTTTGCTGTTGCTTTTGGTGTTTTAGTCAAAAACTCTTTGCCTATGCCTATGTTGCGATTTTTTTTTTTTTTTGACAAGGTCTCATTCTGTCACCCAGGCTAGAGTCCAGGTGTGATCACAGTTCACTGCAGCCTCAAACTCCTGGGCTTAAGAAACCCTCCCATCTCGGCCCCCCAAATAGCTGGGACTACAGAGACATGCCACAATATCCAGCTATTTTTTTTTAACTTTTTTTGTAGAGACAGGGTCTTCCTATATTGCCCAGTCTTTTAGCCTGTTGATGTGGTGGATTAAATTAATAATTAAGTGAATGCTGAAGTAGCCTTGCATCCCTAAAATAAATCCCACTTGGTCATGATGTATAATTCTTTTTGTAGGTTGTTACATTTCATTTGCTAATAGTATCTTGAGGATTTTTGCATCTATGTTCATGAGTGTCAACTACCTTGTAATTTATGGATTTTAAAATGTAGTTGTAACTGTATCATAAAATTGCTTCATACAACTTGCAGTTTATTGTGGATTTATTTATTCATTTTAACATGAAGAACTCAGGATGTTATATTTAATTTGTATTATCCCAGAATGTTGCAAGCTGTGTGGCATATAGGAAGACATTAAATAAATGTTCATTCACTCAGCTGATCAACTGAAAAAGTAACCATGTGATAAGTAAGTGCATATTTAGATCCCACTCTATGTATGAAACTGGGCTAATTAATGGCAACACATGGGTGAATCAAACTAAACTCTGTCTTTATGGATATCACCGGGCACTGCTTGAGACATGGTTAAATTAGAATTGTTATAATTATGAGATCTACTCTAAAGTTGGAACCACAGTTAATGTAAAAATTGGCCAAACAACAAGATCCTCCGTTTGAAAGCTAATTCTCTATACTGCAAGGCAAATTTTCAGTAGATACTCAAGGTATTCAAATAGCACAAATTATAGTTGGAAATATATCTATTATGCAAACAAAGGGGTTATAAATAAAGTTTGTGAGGCTGGTGGATATGGGATTTTTATTTTTTCTTGACTTCTTCAATCAATCAACTTAATTCTTTCTTCCCTGATCACTCTCCTTCACCACTAACACTTATTGAATCCCGTAGTAAGCAATGAAATGGATACTCAGAGTATGAGCAAAGCACTGGTAGAAAATGTTTGCAGTAACAAAGGCAGGACAAATGTGTACTATTGGTTTTTCTATTCAAGTGCAATGCAGAACCTTGTCATAGGAATCTGAAGAATAGAGGCAGAAATAAAGTAATTCTTTACAAAATAAAAGGATATTGGGCGAGGTTTGTCATCTATAAAGATATGTCTTCATTCATTATGTCATTTATTTAACAAATGTTTACCAACTTCTTAGCATATGCCAGGCAGGCCTTATGGTAAGTACATTCGAGATGAATAAACCATGATCTCTATGCCTTCAAGAAACACAGTCAATTAGGAGAGATAAGATATGCACATAAGTAACTCTAACACAGTATCTAGCATAGTATAGGTGATCAATAGGTATTTAATGAAATTTAATTTAATAGATTCAATAATTATTTATAGAGCATGTAGTACTTTCCAAACCCTATTCTGGGTGCTTGGGATACACCATTAAACAAAACAAACAGACAAAATCCTTGCTTTCAGGTTGCTTTTGCACTCACAAGGGAAAAATTTAATGGTATTGAGAAAGATAAGTTGCTAGAACTCAAATGAGAAATGCAGATAAAATGTTACTAGCATTATATTGAAAGGTGGAATGGTTACAGTGGATGGAGGAAAGCCAAGAAATGTCATCCATACATTACAGCCCCATTTTGTTTTGTTTTCTGTTCTTCTTTGGAGATTCAGAAGAAATGCAGTCCAAGCAGAAAAGGACAGATGAGTCAGTCTCCAGTGAGCAGCTGGGTGTGCATGTGTCCCGGATCCTCAGGCACTTCATTGAATCTATATGCATTGGACATGTGGCTGGGTCTACTAAGACATAAAGTTTGAGAGTTAGATGAATGCCTACAAACTTTAAGTCGGATGGCTCTATAGCATGCAGAGGGAACCTAGTGAAGATTTTTAAAGAGAAGCATGATGTTATTCGAGTGATGTTTCCAGAAGGATGGATGTGGTAGTGTGTCCAGAATTGGTTCCTTCCTGTGGGTTCTTGGTCTCACTGACCTCAAGAGTGCAGCTGTGGACCCTCGCAGTGAGTGTTACAGGTCTTAAAGATGGTGTGCCTGGAGTTTTTTCCTTCAGATGTTCAGATGTGTCCAGAGTTTCTCCCTTCTGGTGGGTTCGTGGTCTTGCTGACTTCAGGAGTGAAGCCACAGACCTTCACAGTGAGTGTTACAGCTCTTAAAGTTGGCGCATCTGGAATTGTTCATTCTTCCCAGTGGGTTCGTGGTCTCGCTGACTTCAGGAGTGACGCCACAGACCTTCACAATGAGTGTTACAGCTCATAATGGTAGTGCGCACCCAAAGAGAAACCAGCAGCAAGATTCATTGTGAAGAGCGAAAGAACACAACTTCCACAGGGTGGAATGGCACCCCAGTGGGTTGCCACTGCTGTCTCTGGTGGCCTGCTTTTATTCCCTTATTTGGCCCCACCCACATTCTGCTGATTGGTCCATTTTACAGAGCGCTGATTGGCCCATTTTACAGAGTGCTGATTGGTTCGTTTTACAGAGTGCTGATTGGTCCGTTTTGACAGAGTGCTGATTGGTGCATTTACAAACCTTTAGCTAGACACAGAGCGCTGAGTGGTGCATTTACAATCCTTTAGGTAGACAGAAAAGTTCTCCAAGTCCCCTACGCAATTAGCTAGACACAGAGCCCTGATTGGTGCGTTTACAAACATTTAGCTAGACAGAAAAGTTCTCCAAGTCCCCACCCCACCCAGAAGCCCAGCTGGCTTCATGTCTCAGTAGTGTCATTGAGAATTAAAGAAAGGAATTGCAGACAAAGGCATATTTATGTTAATTTAAAATAGTAAAATAGTGTGCATGTGGATCTGTTCTAGTCTAAGGACAGAAGCTGAAGTTTGTGCCTACAGACTATGCATCAAAGTCTGTGCTCCTGAAGAAAGGCACCAAAATACTAGAGAAGAATGTTCTGCAAAGGAATTGCTGGTCTTTCTATGTCTACCTTGATATTTATAAGTCTCCTGAGGAGATTCTACTTTCTCTGTGGAATGATATTACATAATCATTTAGGAGTTTGACTTCAAGGCCCGCACAATGTATCTATTGCATCATACATGACACAAGATCCGGGCACAGAACAATGTGTTAAGATGATGACTCCACTGTGCTCACATTTGCCTCCAGGGAAAAGAAGGGCATTCTTGTCTCCAAAATATCTAACTCCTTTTCATCTCAGCTGTTGTGGTTGCACCTTATTTCCTTGTCATGTTAAGCTGAAGAAATAAGAGCAAAGCAAAGGGAATGAGCAGAAGATATCACAGCTTTGCTTGGAGTGGTTAGTCTCAGGAGGGGAGAGAAATGGTGAAAATTATTGGGGAAAAAACAAGACTGACAAGGTAGTGAGAGACACATAACTGTCTCCCACAGAGGCCAAACAGGAACACACCCAAGGCTAGGGGAAGTTGGGAAATAAGAAAAATAAAAACAGAAGATAAAACATGAGAAATAGCAACCTTAAAAGACACACATACACACACATGGCTATTGGGTGGTTCCCAGCCATCCTAGTGAAAAAGTATATCAAATAATTAAGTTGGCAGATGGAGCAGAATAAAGAAAAAAAGCGAGAAGCATCAAATAGATGCAATAAAAAATGATAAAGGGGATATCACCACCGATCCCACAGAAATACAAACTACCATCAGAGAATACTACAAACACCTCTACGCAAATAAACTAGAAAATCTAGAAGAAATGGATAAATTCCTCGACACATACACTCTCCCAAGACTAAACCAGGAAGAAGTTGAATCTCTAAATAGACCGATAACAGGCTCTGAAATTGTGGCAATAATCAACAGCTTACCAACCAAAAAGAGTCCAGGACCAGATGGATTCACAGCCGAATTCTACCAGAGGTACAAGGAGGAACTGGTACCATTCCTTCTGAAACTATTCCAATCAATAGAAAAAGAGGGAATCCTCCCTAACTCATTTTATGAGGCCAGCATCATCCTGATACAAAAGCCGGGCAGAGACACCACCAAAAAAGAGAATTTTAGACCAATATCCTTGATGAACATTGATGCAAAAATCCTCAATAAAATACTGGCAAACCGAATCCAGCAGCACATCAAAAAGCTTATCCACCATGATCAAATGGGCTTCATCCCTGAGATGCAAGGCTGGTTCAATATATGCAAATCAATAAATGTAATCCAGCATATAAACAGAACCAAAGACAAAAACCACATGATTATCTCAACAGATGCAGAAAAGGCCTTTGACAAAATTCAACAACCTTCATGCTAAAAACCCAATAAATTAGGTATTGATGGGACATATCTCAAAATAATCAGAGCTATCTATGACAAACCCACAGCCAATATCATACTGAATGGGCAAAAACTGGAAGCATTCCCTTTGAAAACTGGCACAAGACACGGATGCCCTCTCTCACCACTCCTATTCAACATAGTGTTGGAAGTTCTGGCCAGGGCAATTAGGCAGGAGAAGGAAATGAAGGGTATTGAATTAGGAAAAGAGGAAGTCAAATTGTCCCTGTTTGCAGATGACATGATTGTATATCTAGAAAACCCCATTGTCTCAGCCCAAAATCTCCTTAAGCTGATAAGCAACTTCAGCAAAGTCTCAGGATACAAAATCAATGTACAAAAATCACAAGCATTCTTATACACCAACAACAGACAAACAGAGAGCCAAATCATGAGTGAACTCCCATTCACAATTGCTTCAAAGAGAATAAAATACCTAGGAATCCAACTTACAAGGGACGTGAAGGACCTCTTCAAGGAGGACTACAAACCACTACTCAAGGAAATAAAAGAGGTTACAAACAAATGGAAGAACATTCCATGCTCATGGGTAGGAAGAATCAATATCGTGAAAATGGCCACACTGCCCAAGGTAATTTACAGATTCAATGCCATCCCCATCAAGCTACCAATGACTTTCTTCACAGAATTGGAAAAAACTACTTCAAAGTTCATATGGAACCAAAAAAGAGCCCGCATCGCCAAGTCAATCCTAAGCCAAAAGAACAAAGCGGGAGGCATCACACTACCTGACTTCAAACTATACTACAAGGCTACAGTAACCAAAACAGCATGGTACTGGTACCAAAACAGAGATATAGATCAATGGAACAGAACAGAGCCCTCAGAAATAACGCCGCATATCTACAACTATCTGATCTTTGACAAACCTGAGAAAAACAAGCAATGGGGAAAGGATTCCCTATTTAATAAACAGTGCTGGGAAAACTGGCCAGCCATATGTAGAAAGCTGAAACTGGATCCCTTCCTTACACCTGATACAAAAATCAATTCAAGATGGATTAAAGACTTAAACGTTAGACCTAAAATCATAAAAAGCCTAGAAGAAAACCTAGGCATTACCATTCAGGACATAGGCATGGGCAAGGACTTCATGTCTAAAACACCAAAAGCAATAACAACAAAAGCCAAAATTGACAAATGGGATCTAATTAAACTAAAGAGCTTCTGCACAGCAAAGGAAACTACCATCAGAGTGAACAGGCAACCTACAAAATGGGAGAAAATTTTTGCAACCTACTCATCTGATAAAGGGCTAATATCCAGGATCTACAATGAACTCCAACAAATTTACAAGAAAAAAACAAACAACCCCATCAAAAAGTGGGCAAAGGACATGAACAGACACTTCTCAAAAGAAGATATTTATGCAGCCAAAAAACACATGAAAAAATGCTCACCATCACTGGCCATCAGAGAAATGCAAATCAAAACCACAATGAGATACCATCTCACACCAGTTAGAATGGCAATCATCAAAAAGTCAGGAAACAACAGGTGCTGGAGAGGATGTGGAGAAATAGGAACACTTTTACACTGTTGGTGGGACTGTAAACTAGTTCAACCCTTGTGGAAGTCAGTGTGGCAATTCCTCAGGGATCTAGAACTAGAAATTCCATTTGACCCAGCCATCCCATTACTGAGTATATACCCAAAGGACTATAAATCATGCTGCTATAAAGACACATGCACACATATGTTTATTGCGGCATTATTCACAATAGCAAAGACTTGGAACCAACCCAAATGTCCAACAATGATAGACTGGATTAAGAAAATGTGGCACATATACACCATGGAATACTATGCAGCCATAAAAAATGATGAGTTCATGTCCTTTGTAGGGACATGTATGAAATTGGAAATCATCATTCTCAGTAAACTATCGCAAGAACAAAAAACCAAACACCGCATATTCTCACTCATAGGTGGGAATTGAACAATGAGAACACATGGACACAGGAAGGGGATCATCACACTCTGGGGACTGTTGTGGGGTGGGGGGTGGGGGGAGGGGGGAGGGATAGCATTGGGAGATACACCTAATGCTAGATGACGAGTTAGTGGGTGCAGCGCACCAGCATGGCACATGTATACATATTTAACTAACCTGCACGTTGCGCACATGTACCCTAAAACCTAAAGTATAATAATAATAAATTAATTAATTAAAATTGAAATTAAAAAAAAAAAAAAAAAGAACCACCCAGAGCCAGCTTGGGCAGGGCCTCTGACTGTTTCTAAGATAAAGCATCCTGGAGCCTTGGGAGAAAAGACACGGCACCTTTTTTTTGTTTTTTGTTTGTTTTGTTGTTTTGTTTTGTTTTGTTAAGGAGGCTTTAGATTGTTCAACTCCTACTTTTTTCCCATTCTCTCTTGTAATGTGCTGTACTACTTTGGAAATAACAATTTTACTGTGAACAGAGGTAAAATTTTTATTACAATTTTAGAGAATGACATGGCTGAGATCTATGGAATGTTTAGAGCATGAAATGAATTTTAAACACTTGGATTGTTTACTCTATCTTTTCTGTTCCTATTTACTTACTTATGTACATGTACCCCCTTAGCTGTCATGCTTTTCACTGCCTGGTAAACTCCTATTCATTTTTCTACACTTAACAATTAATTTAATTCTCATGTGAACCTTCACTTTCCCTCTCAAGCTACACCTGACTTTGTCATTCCATGTTATTCCATTCCATGTATATGCCTTCATTCGCAGCGATTACAAGGTGTTTAATATTTTAAGGTTTATCTCTCCTTCTAAGTAGACCTGAGGGCCAGGGCTATCTGATTCATCTTTGTTTTCCCCATGCAAATAATGCAATCCTTGGTACATGAGGAGGGAACAATATATTTAGGGGCAGACAATAGGTACTAATAAAATAAACAAATGAGCAAATGAGTTGGTTGACCTCTTCTCTTCTCTTCCTGAGACTATGGATGTAATTAGTGCTTTCTAGGGCACTGTGAGGACCTGCCACTCCCATGCCCTATCCTTGTGATTGGCCCCGTGGGAATTTGCCTGGCTTTTGCCGGATAGGTCACCCTCTCTTTTGGCTGGAGAATGATCAGGACTGGGTGTTGGAAGTCAGATACACCACTGAGTCACAGTACCTCAAGGCACTGTGGTTCCACTCCATGTGTGAAAGGTCTCTGCAGCATTCTTGCAAGATGAGTTTTCTAATTAGCTTTCCCTTATAAGGTGCCAGAGGGGACGGTTGGTCAGCATTAGAGCCTACAGATGGGAAAACAGTGGCCAAGAGACTTTGCCTAAGGCTACTGGGTGGGCTGAAGCCTTCCAGTTAACATCTGGTGAGAATTTAATGACTCAGTGCTCTATTCCCCACCCAAGATTCTCTCACCCGCCAGTTCCTTTCATTCTGCTGAGCCTTGACCTCAAGAGCATGAAATTGAGTGTGATGTGATTCTACGACTGCACTACTGGCTACATTTCGCATTGGTGACAGGAAAGCACGGGCTGAGGTGACTTTGTCTTTAAATGGCTAGCTTTAAATGGCTAGTCTGAGTATACTTGAACCTAACACCTTTGTTTAGGGTTGCTCTCCAGAAAAAGTTTGAGAGAAAGCCTAAGAGTTTGCAGAGTGGTCAAGAGATTGAATAATAACTGAGTAGCAATAATACTCAGATGGGTTATGTCTTTTGACTATTTAGAGGACTTTTGTATACCACTGCATGCAGCCTTATGAAATAAATTGTGTACACACACACACACACACTCACACATACATACATCTAGGATAAAATTAATAAATGGGTCAGTGTTAAAGATTGGAAAATATGGGAGGAAAAACAAAAAAATTGACATATAATGCCATCATCTAGATATAACTAGTGTTAATATTTTTGTGTTTCTCTTTTCTATTTTTATTAAATAACATAGTTCCTAATATAGGAAAAAAGTGACAATTAAAATTTTTATTTATGGAGGAGGATCTCAGACAGCAAGATGGCTGGAAGAGTAGTTCAGGAATGGAGAGAGAATCAGGAGTTCTGATGACTTCATGTGTGATCTTGAGTAGACCTTAAAATTTCTTAGTCCTTAATTTTTGCCCCTGCAGAAGGGCAGGAAATTTGAAGCCAATGTCAATACAAGCTCAATGCCCTAAGTTGAAGGTTAAACCTTAAATACCAAGAATTAACGTGATGAGAAGTTAGTCTACATGTAGTAGACAAAGACACCAAAATACACCCTTTAACTTCAGAGCTACTGCCAGGATTTGTATGTATCAAGGGACTGTCTTACGAATTAATTTTTTTTTTTTTTGAGATGGAGTTTCGCTCTTGTTGCCCAGGCTGGAGTGCAATGGCACAATCTCGGCTCACCACAACCTCTGTCTCCCAGGTTCAAGTGATTCTCCTGCCTCAGCCTCCGAGTAGCTGGGATTATAGGCATGCGCCACCACCTCCAGCTAATTTTTTATTTTTAGTAGAGACAGGGTTTCTCCATGTTTGTCAGGTTGGTCTCGAACTCCCAACCTCAGGTGATCCACCCACCTCGACCTCCCAAAGTGCTAGGATTACAGGCGTGAGCCACATCAACCATCCTACACTAGTAGTTAGCTGTAGTATAAAAGGTAGTTGGCCAGGCGTGGTGGCTCACACCTGTAATCCCAGCATTTTGGGAGGCCAAGGCAGGTGGATCACCTGAGGTCAGGAGTTCAAGACCAGCCTGGCCAACATCATGAAACCCTGTCTCTACTAAAAATACAAAAATTAGCTGGGCATGGTGGTGTATGCCTGTAATTCCAGCTACTGCGGAGGTGGAGACAAGAGAATTGCTTGAACCCGGGAGGCGGAGGTTGCAGTGAGCTAAGATCACACCTCTGCACTCCAGCCTGTGCAACAGAGTAAGACCGTCTCAAAAAAAAAAAAAAAAAAAGAGGTAGTTTTCTGCATTCAAATTATCTCCCATTTAATGATTTGACCACACCTGTTCTGTGGGCCTCATACCCTCTCCTCTGATGCCCAGACATCACAACAAGAGAACTCTACCTAGAACAGGCAAAGATTGGAGGAGATGAAAAAATGTCCACCCTGGGTCAAAGGAATGGCTCCACCTTTAGGGCATACCTCTCCAGACTTGGAAAGCTAGTTGGGGAAGAACAAGAATAAAGGACATCTGAGTTTTCATTTTTGCCTTGCTGGCCTGTGGTTTCTTGAGATTTTCTTACCATAAATTGCCCGCTATTTAGGAGAGAATTTTGATTCTGTGGGTTCAGAGAGACCAGGTAGGCTGTGGAAGAAAAAGGCGACGGCTAGTGGCATTCACTTACTCCTGGGCTCTGAGCTCTGGGCTCTCTCTGGGAGAGAGAGGATCTTTCTATATACTTCTTAGTGTATAACCCAGTCTAAGGTAGAAAAGAAGAAACTTTAAGGGCAAATATTCTATCCAGGACATTGGCTGGAGCATTCCTTGTCTTGTATCATATTGTGGATCGGCAGCAAAAGGCAGAGAACAACTCAGGGATGTAATTTGCAGAAATATCCAAACATTGTTGTCTGAACAAAACTCTTGAGTAAATGGTGATGGTGATGATGGGATGATCATAATTACTATTATTGATGTGTTCTGTATGCCGCTTTACATGCATTATTCTTTCTACAACCCAGTAAAAATAGGTATTATTTCTTCCATTGCACAGAGGAGGAAGATAATGTTCAGAACACAAACAACTCACCCAAAATCCCACAGCTAGTTATTAACCAGGACAGTATTGAGGTTTCCATAGCCTGTGAAATGTCTTTCACTATTTGCTGTTCCTAGTTTTGTGTTAGAGTCTTGGGTTTGGTCTGTTACAGAGAATGCAGGATGCAAATTCTGGAGACTCCTGCACCTAACATGTCTGGGCTACTGATCCGAAAAACCCTCACAGGTAGATTTAACTTAACTGGGTACAACTAGATGGCATTTTGTAGCAAAGGCTGTGAGCCTAAAGGCTGGGGATGGGGAGCGGTTCAGCCTTCATGAATTGCAAATAATTTTTCAAGTATCTTCTTAGGGAAGAAAGAGAGTTGGGGTCTCAGGATGGTGGGGAGAAGGAGCTATGGTGGGGCCCAGTGTAGAAAGAGGAGGCCTATAGCTATTTTCTGCCTCTGTTAGGGCAGATCACAGCTCACTTATTTTCCTTCAGCCTCAAACAAGTTTTGTTTTTTTTTTCAATTTAGAAAAGAGAAAGATTATCTTTAAACAAAAGTGGCACCAATATCCTGCCATCCTGATTAAAAGCAAGATGAAGATAAAATGATTTCTCTATCCCTCATGGCCTACAGAGCCAACACCTCCCAGGGAAATGGCCTTCTCCCAGCGGCAGCCCAGCTCTTCACCTTTGAAGCTGCCTCTAAACCTGTTTGCTTTTGGAGCTCCAATAAGATTTGTGCTTGCTGCCACAGGCTGGCCCAGATAGGCTGCTCATGCTGAGACTATGGCTGTCTTCCCGGGTGAACAACAATGACAGTTAATTACATCAACCCAATTAGCAGCAGCAACCACTTTGTGCAAGCCCCACCTGTGGTCTTACCTATGTCTAGCAAAGGGCCCCCCGGGCCTTAGTGGGGAAGCTGGTGAATTGGGAGGCTAGATGTTTAGCAGCGACCTCCTTTCAGAACCCTCCTTTCTTGGAGATAAGTGAGGGAACTGGAAAAAGACCAATGCCTTACACCATAGTCGGCTAAATAGCCTGCAGATCATAATGGTTTTCAGATTATTCTGCTAGGTAGGAACAGAGTCTTCCCTCAGCACTTAGTGGATGATCAGAGGTGGAACTTTATCAGATTTTGCCTTTGGTAATGAGGCCGTGTTTGCCTTGCCTCTAATAGAACACTAAGAACAAAGGCCTCTCTATGGAAGGTGGGAGGTAGACAAGAGAATGTGACAGCTGTTTTCCTTGGCTCCACATTCATGTTTTCCAGCCTTTACAGGGAATCAGAAGTGCTGGGTTCAAAGGCTAAATCTAATCACCTATTAGCTGCTTACCTTGGGCAAGTTACTTAAACTTTCTGAGCCTTGCTTTTTTATTTGTTAAAAATGTGTCTAGACAAACTGTAGGGGTGGAGAGCAAACCAGTGATTGCCCAGGAATGAGTCAGGAGTGAATGATACAAAGGGCAGCGGGGTGAGTGGGAGGAGAAAAGTTCTGTGTCATGATTAGTGGTGGTCTCACAGCTCCACGCATTTGTGACCCATAGAAGTGAACCTGAAAATAATGAATTGTACTGTATACACATTTTAAAAGCAAATAAATTCTAAAGAGTGATTAAAATAAGGGTGAGGATAATAATAAAAGATTTGAAAACATCTAGTACCATAAATAGCTCACATATGTACTAAATACACATCAATTGCTTTCTTTTCTGAGTCTGTTTCTTCATTCATAAAATGAAAATTAAAATATTACTTCTTATAATCATAAAACATGTTATCTTTGTCATAAGTATGGTATGATTATAAGATTTTGAATGTAAACACTTTATCGGTAGTCAAGATGTAGCAATTCATTCATTCATTCATTCATTCATGTTTTTTGAATGCTCTTGTTGGGTTAGGCCCTGTGGGGAGCGCTGCTGTTAAAATTTTAACAGAACCAATCTCTCCCATCCCAATGTAGCTCATAGTCTAGGGAAAGAGAGAGTGATGAAAACATGATTGTAATAAATGCTACATGTGTGCAGTTCCAACAGCTATAGATGTGTATCTAAGAGGCATCTAATGCAGACTTGGAGGACCAGAAAAAACTGCTTGAAAAAAAAAATTATCTAAAAAGAGACATGGAAGGCGAGTAGAAGATAGGCCCCAAAGGAAGCACAGAAAGAGGAAGGGTTTGCAGGCGGACAAGGCTATATACAGAAAGATCTAGAAGGGAGAAAGAACAAGGCTCATTCAGGAACAAAGCATCTTTCAGTCTGGCTGGGGCCGGGGATGATGGTTCATCCTGAAAATTCAAGCCTTAGACGGGGTGTTGGACGAAGTGACCACTAGAGAGATTTCCACTCCCATGGGCACATAATTTCATAATGACTCTTGGCTCCCTCCTTGTATTCATTTCTAGGCAACTGGGGTCTCAGCCCTTTGCTTTTCCTTGGGTATTTGGATTAGAACTTAGGGGAAAGTCTCTCTATTGAGCAGTGTGACCTTCTAGTTTCCCTGTGTCTGCTTTTGCATAATCACTCAGGTTCCAGCCTGCGGTCTTCACCACCAGATAGAAGGTGACAGGAGTCATGGAAAGGATTCAAATCCTCTAAGGCTGCTAGATGATGTCAACCCAATTACCAGAGACAGCACTATCTGAATGGCAATGCCCCTCAGGTGTCTGCACCTGTGTGGATCTGGGTGGAATTCTTTAATGTGACATTTGACTGGCAGAAGATCTGCTCCTCCCTGCCTCTTTTGTCCCCTTCTGAAAAGGAAGCAGCATCAGCAGTAGGGCAAAACTTCAGACAATTCATAAATAGCCACTTTCCCCAGCCCCAACCCCTGAACCACAGCAACCTCTGCCTCTAGCCTCCTCAGTTCCTCCTTTAAAACCTTGAGACCTCCTCACAATCCAGGTTGTGGGCCTGGCCCTTGCCCAATGCTTTATTTGTTCTGGTTGTTGAGAATGTACTGCTTGTTATATATTATAAATATCACCTCTTCAGAGGACAGAGGACAACTGACTGGATGACTGCCCCGGGAAAATCATTTTCTTTTTCTGGGTTGCTATGACTCAGTGAAAATAAAAAAGGATTATCATATAGTTAAAATGTAGAGTTACCAGCTTTATTAATTTCTAAGGCCTCTTCCACTCTTAGTAGTCTATGATTCTGTAAACCTTGAATAAATTCAGAATCCCATATCGGAGGTCTGAATACTGAGTGCTCATCCAAAGAAAGGAGTAAATAGTCTGCATCCGGATATGAGTAGGAACTTCTGCAAATCTTAGATTAATAGAACTTTAGATCTGGGAGTGAAATCAAGTTCACCCAGCAAGCCTTTTTAGATGTGTTCCACAGAGCTCTAGGAAGACCATGGGGAAAGATGAGAAGGGGTTAGCGGAGAGAGCTCCAAATTCCTGACTCTTGCTTCAGCCCGAGAAGCTCTGACTTTTCCTGCTGTTTACAGTGGTAGTCTGCCTAAGATTTTATGTGACGAAATATTTCTGTGTCTGGAAGACAAATCCTAAAATGCTTATATCCTAACTTGACAACCTGCTCTCAGTAGAGCCTTGAGTATTTACCTCCCAACTTCTCTGAGCCTCAGTTTTCTTGTCTGTAAATGGAACCAATCATTCTGGCTCTCAAGGTTTTAGAGCAGCACAAAACGTCTAAGAAAATGACTAGCATGAACTAGGCATTTGATATCTGTTAGTTGGATCTTAGTCCCATTTATGATTACTTCCTTAAGGTGGAAACCAGGTTCCCAGAGCTGCTCTGTGAAGATTGAAGAGGTTGGTAAACACATAGAGATACACATGAGCACACACACACACACACACACACACACACCAGGAACTGCCAAGAGGATATTTTAACAGGGACAATTACATCTGCAACACTTGCTATCTCTGCATTACCAAACAAGGTGACAACAGCAAAATCCTACTCAACCACAACGGCAGAAGCAGATCGCTCTGATAATCACCGCAACACCATGGGTTTGGTTACTGCAGAATAACTCTCTGACCTTACTGGGCACCGTTTCCATACAGTAGCTATACAGGGGAAGTTGAATAACCGGTCTTGTTCCTCGCACTCAGGGTGTGGCAGCCATAGTGCTTACGGTGTCTGTTTCAAATTTACTAATCCAATCCCTTCCACCCTCCTCATGTGCCCTAAAATGGTGACCAACTTGTTGCTCCCACCGGAGACGCTGTTGCAGTAGGCAGAAAGTCGTGCACATGGTGACACTGCTTTCCATTTCCGAAGAGGTGATACTCTTCTAAGTGGAACAGCCTAGAACTTAGATGTGTCTTCTCTTAAGCCTTCTGTTCTCATATGACTAATTCGAGAATCCACCCACTCTGGGGGCCATTAGGCGGGTACGAGGAAAGATTTCCAGGCAGTGTTCTCGTCACAAATTGTATCAGTGCAGGGCTTTGTAATCAGATGGGGACTGACTCTCTCTTCCAGGCTGCCAGGGCAACATATCCCTGGGCTGAGGTTCAATCCTAGCCCTGTAACAAATTGACGGTGTCAGCTTGCCCCAGTCACCTGCCTTTTGTGTGTGTCCTCACGTATGGAATTCTCATGTTTCTTGTATATATATATTTTTTCTCAGTTGGAATTTGCACAATGCTTCTTTTTCCCGTTATTGTTTCTTGCTTTCGGACCCTGTTTAGCAACAAATTTGGATTCTAGTTTATACTTATCATTGGCTCCTAGACTTTGAGAGTACCATTATTTATGGTATTCTCAAAGAGTATTGAGACTAATGCCTTCATTTTTTAGTTGGAGAAATTAAGAATTTGAGTTAGAGAGTAATTTTCTCAGAGCCTCCCAAATCCTGAGTGATTAAGCTAAAATTGGTGACTTTCAGTCAGTTGTCCTTTCCGATGTGTTTGTTCACTCTGTCATTTAATTGTGTGTACATTAATTAATTACTCATTAAATTAATAGTTATGCATTTCTTATCTGTGTCATGTAATATTTTAAACTGTGGAAATATAGCAATGAATGGAACTCTTGTCTTAGAAACTTTATTCTGGGCAGAAGGAGGCAGTCAATAAATCAAGTTAGGTTACACATAAGTAGGAAGTTATGATATTAAGGGTTATGAAGGAAATAAGCAGAAGGCTGAGGTGTGTGGATCAACTGAGGTCGAGAGTTCAAGACCAGCCTGACTAACATGGAGAAACCTCGTCTGTACTAAAAATACAAAATTAACCAGGCGTGGTGGCGCATGCCTGTAATCCCAGCTGCTCAAGAGGCTGAGGCAGGAGAATTGCTTGAACCCAGGAGGTGGAGGTTGTGGTGAGCCAAGACTGCACCATTGCATTCCAGCCTAGGCAACAAGAGCAAAACTCCGTCTCAAAAAAAATAATAAAGAAAAAATTAAGCAGAGAGAGGGAGTGAAAATGCTGACTGCAGGAGTTCAGTTGTAGAGAGAGGTCATGGCGGACCTCCCCAACTTGATAGACATGGGGAATGAGCCACGTAGGTACCTGAGGGAAGAATGGCTCAGGCATAAACAGTAAATGCAAAGCCCTGAGGCTGGAGCATGCTAGGCAACAGGCATGTTCTAGGAAGAGTAAGGAGGCCAGTGCCACTGCAGCCAACTAAGCAAGGGGAGAGTATATAGGATATAAGAACAGAGAGATAGCTGCCTCAGGTCTTGTTGGCTGTTCTAATGACTTAGCCAATGAGATGCAAAACCAATGAAAGATGTTTGAGCAGAGGAATGACATAAGCTAATTTAGGTTTAAAAGGATACCTCTGGCTTTTTGGTTGAGAGTACACCGAAAGAGGACAAGAGTGGAAGCAAAAAGAAAAGTTAGGAGGATATTGCAGTAATTCAGCAGAGAGATAGATGATGGTGGCTTAGACCAAGATGGTGAGAGTGGTGATGGCACAAAGTCCACTACCATGGACAGCAGAAGAGATGAACATAAACTCAATAATTAGGGGTGTGAGAAGGGTAAGGAAGGGCGGGTCTGGACTACTCTGCAGAGAGACCAAACTTAGCCTAGGAGTACATGGCATCAGAGAAGGCTTCTTAGAGGAAGAAATATTCCAGACCTAAGCCACAACATGAAGTAGAGTGACCAACTGTCCAAGTTTGGTTTTAAGACCCCTCAGTCCCAGGGAAAGCGGGATGGGTGACCACCCACTGTCGGAGTTTCCTGGTGAAACCAGAGTGGTGGTGGGAGGACAGCGTTTTCAGCAGAGAGAATCGAATGTAAACATCTGAGAGACAAGAAAGGGCCATGCTACAGGATAGGGAATAAAGAGGAGGAAAGTGGCAGCGTGCAGGGTTGAGGAGGTAGGCAACGGCGCCAGCGTACGGCGAGGAAGCCAGAAGATCCTGGGATTTGTTTCTACATCATCGGAAGGGTTTTAAGCAAGGAGTGTTAGCACTAACAACTCAGTGTTACCTGTCACCTCAGTTAATTTACCTGTAGAAGAGCTATTAAAAGTAATTTATGTTTTCAGGTACAGAAAAACATGACAAGCAAGAAATCACTAAACAGAGTAGGAAATACATTTATATGAAAACATTCCAGCTAAGGGTTCCGTTGCTACTTGGAAGTCCTTCTGTGTAATAAGGTCAAATTCCCTATGAAACCAGTTGATGTTTTCCCTCGTTCCCCTACTTGCATCACTGACATCATTATTTTCTTAGGCTCAACATCTCAGACACATACTTTTTATCTTTTCTTCTTGGTGACTCTGACAGCCTCCAAGTTCTGATTTGTTTTTCCTTCAGGATGTCTCTGCTTAGTCCTTTATTCGCACGTTCCACAGCTGCCAGCCTGCCTCAGGCTTCCTCACATGTGCCTTGGCAGTGGTGGACTAAGGTAGGCAATCAGTAGGATTGGATACCCCTGGGTGCAGGCAATGAAGAGGTGTTGTCTTTAGAGGTCTAAAACCAATATAAAACCAATTCGAAATTAGCCTGCCTTGTATTATTTCTGTGTGCCAGCAACTATAGACAATGACAAAGATAAAATCTCCTTCCCACTGGGGCAGACTACTCCCAAATTCCCTCCCACCCAAGTCTTGATTAGTGTAACATTTGCTTTATTGGTATCCCTGACAATTGACTTTTTTCCTCCAATCCTTCTCAAGCTGACTTTGCTAATCTAACAACTACAACCTATAACCACCTGTGTCAAGCTCCCTCAAACTTCAGAATCCTCCCTGAGGTTTACAGGATCAAGCCCCAATACCTCAGTTTAGCTTTCAATCAAGCCCTCAGAAACCTGTAGGTAGCCTAACAGCTGTGACTTTTCCTTTTTGTTCCGCATCCCAAACCCTCTTTTCCAGGGGAGTCTGTGTTAACAAAATTTATGGTTTCCTGCTGCACTAGCAGGGAGGAAAACCAGTTTTGGATCCCAGCAGTACTAGTGACTGTGTGAGCTTAAGCAAGTCACTTTCCCTCTAAAAGCCTTGATTTTCTCATTAGTAAAATTAGGATAATAATACCTATAGAGCTGAAGTCACAGGATTACAGTAAGGGCAAAATGACATCATGGTTGTGAAAGCAACTACCCATGTGAGCCACGATGACTATTATAAGCAGTAAAGGTAATACTTGTCAGGGTAGTGGTTGTCAACAGTTAGGGTTGATGTTCATGCATGACTTACTGATTTTTTTATTGTTGTCTATTTTATCTTTTATATATTTTATCTTTACCACTCCATATCATACTCATCATTTAAGAAACAATTCTAGACTAACTTCTTGCCAAATACTTTCTGGGTCACACTAGCCTACCGAACTGAACTCTGCTGTCCTCAAAAACCTCCAAAACATATACCCTTTACATTCAGGCATGTACCACATGTATCATTTTATATTATGTTCCCACCTGGACTATAAATGCAACATCTCATGCTTGTTTAGCATTTCTCTAAATGCTGAGAACATAGTAGATGTTAAATCAAGACTTGCTAAAATGAACGAATGAATGAATGCAGAGAGGCATCTCTTTCTTTTTTATTGTTAACCCCTCACAGCAAAATATGCTAATAGTGCCCTCTGCTGCTGACTAACGATTCTGTGTTTTTTACACAGTTGAAAAGCAAGTGACAGAAAGCTCAGTAAAAGGAAATAGGTAAAAATTGTGTCTTTCAAGGTGCTTGGCACAAACAAAGTATCTGTAATGTCACAGTGCAGACAGAAAGCTAGGCTATCAGAAGGACCAAATGAGGTGGCTGCAGAAAAGACAAGCCTCTCTTTTCTGGACTGCTGATTGACAACCAGCTTGGAGTTAAAACACTCTCAATTTTGTAATTTTGTAACAAGTTTCTTTTCTCCTGTGCCCCTGCCCTAGCAATAAGTGCGTTATTTATAATCAGAGACTATTTCTAAATGTAACTGTATGAAAATTAACTTTGAAGGTTCTGAGGTTGATCAAGGGATAATGCACCAAAAAAAAAAGGCAAGGCAAAATATTGCCAGAGAATTTGCAGTCCTATTCATTTTCCTTCATTTTAGGTGTTCTGATATAGTCACAAGTCATTGTCTTTTAATGATTACCTGCTATGTGTTCGGCTCTTTCCTTTTATAACCTCAATTAATCTTTCTTCTTTTCTTTCTTTTTCTTTCTTCTTCTTTCTCTTTCTTCTTCTTCTCTTTCTTCTTCTTTCTCTTTCTTCTTCTTCTTTCTCCTTTCTTTCTTTCTCCTTTCTTTCTTTTTCCTTCCTTCTTTCCCTCCTGCCTTGCCTTGCCTTGCCTTGCCTTCCCTCGCCTCGCCTCCTCTCCCCTCCCCTCCCCTCCCCTCCCCTTCTCTTCCCTTCCCTTCCTGACAATATCTCCATATGTTGCAAAGCCTTGTCTCAAACTCCTGGCCTCAAGTGATCCTCCAGCCTTGGCCTCCTAAAGTGCTCAGATTACAGGCATGAGCCATCATGCCTGGCCAATTAAATCTCCAGCTAATTTATGAAATAGACATTACCAGCCTTTTCTTTACAGATAAAGACACTGAACAGATGTGCATTAAAGGCCAGTAAAAGGCAGAAAGGGCTGCAAGTTCATGTAACACAAAGTCTGCACTCTTCTCTGCAATTCCATAGGTTCTCAGTATGGTCCGCTGCTCTAGGAGTCAGAGGACCTGGTTTTGAGTCCATATTTCTACCAGTAACATTTCAGTAAAGCTGAGTAACTCACATTTCTCCAACTCCAAAATAAAGGGCATAAGGTCAGGTGCTTTCTCAAGTCCCTTCCAACTTGGAGTCAGTTGTTTGCAGTGTCGTTCATTTGCTAAGCTATAAATACAAAGCACAATTGTGGCTATGATTCTTCCTTGGGGTCCCTACCGTGGACTTGATCTTCCCTGTCTAGCCTGCTCTGATGAGTTAAACGCTGACCTCAGATCAATAATGAAAAGCCCTCTGTGCTGAGTTTGACGGTCATTCAAATATCATTCTATTTAATTTGTAAATCCTTCTACATATAAATGACGTGTTTTGACCACAGCGTTCAAGGCATGATAGTCTATTTTATGCTGATTCTGAAGGTAGGGCAGTTTTAAGTTTTGGCATGCCAATTTGTCACATTTGACATTTTTGACAATCAGCCTTTAGCTGGTAAGTGGCTTGGTGGGCAATGTGTCCCTGGTTGATAGGCACACCCCGATAGCTCACAGTCTCCAGGGACAGCCATCTCTGCAGCATGCCTAGCCTTTGAAGCGGCTCACGCGTTCTTCAAAGCAAACTTCCTGGTACAGGGAGCAACATCTGATGTACTTTTATTACCCTTAGAGACAAAAAAAACATCACTCAGAAGCCAAACGTCTGCAAGGAAAAATCTGTACCCTGTGCTTAGCCCTGCGGCCTGGAAGTTCAGAGAAGGCTGAAAGTGCTGCCTGTGAGGAAACCAGGGCATGTTTAGACAGAGCTTTAATCATGTCTGACCAACTCAGAGCAGTGGCAGCAGCCATCTTGCTGAAGATGTCGCCTCCTTCTGGATTTCCACTGGAGTGTGGAGGAGTGGGTGAGATCTAGTGTCAGATAAGCTCATAATAATTCCTACTGCTTCCTAGTTTTTCAAAACATCAAAACTGCAAAATATTCTTAGAGAGTTCAGCAACTTTTTTTTAACTTAAGGAACTGACATCTACTGACTTTGACTTCTTTCAAATTATTTATCTATTCTGGTGTTTTATTTTTTCCACTGTATGAGAATAATAATCACATCTATTGGGATGTCGTGAAAAACTTAGCAAACCCAATGCTAAACGATGAAGTGGACTACTTTCCCAGAAATCTTTACTCTGTCTAGGCAAGGGAGCTTCAACAATACCGCCCATGCCTGTTCTTTACTTAATACTATAGTAGTAGCTAAAGTTAGAATAAATTGCAGATTAAGACCACTGAGAATCCAGCTGTCCTAAAAGATGTTTACACCTTTATCTTGGCTGCTGAAGGGGTGAAAATCTCCAAGTAGTCTTTATTTAATTAACCAATGTTAACTTCAAAGAAATATAATTCTGGTTCATATTACCTTGTGAAAAAAAAGTCCTGAAATTCTGAACTTGAAATATAATAAAAATTCTAGCACCTATTCAGTAAATGTTGCTAAACACTGGACTATCGTGATAGACCAGAATATTACTCCAGTGACCAGAAGCCTTGAAGTCAGCTTCTGAGCCTCAGGGACTCTATAATTTATTCTAAATCTAAGTAGTCTGATTGCCTAAGAACTTCAAAGGCATTCGCAAAGTTTAACACACCAAAAAACAGGTACAGAGAACCAAAAGGGCGATTGGATACTTGTTGCTTTATGTCCTATTTGACCCTTTGGTTTTAAATGAGGTAAATTGCCCCAATTAACTCCTGTTGGAGATGGTTTTCTTTCAATGATTCCTTCTGTTCCTTGCTTGACATTGGAAAAGATATCATTAGTAAAGCATGACATGGCTTTCGGGTTTTATTAAAAGACTGACAGTTTACCAAATGCTAGGCTTTTCAGACAACACACCTGTGTGCTGCAATATTGTCATTATTCCCATTTCTGAAATGAAAGTGTAATAATTTGAGTGAAGTAGATTAGTTCCAGGTCATGTAGGGCAGGAAGTTTCATGGACTTATGGGCAGAAGAATATGCTGCTGGTAGAGCCCATTGACTTTAGTCTGAACGATGAATTCACGTCAGCTGTTTCTGATAGTAGCTGCTCCTCTGCTTTTCAGAAAGAAGTTCAGTCCTTCAAGGCTTCACACTACCCACTTGAATAATACCTCCCTTGCAAGTGAATACAATAAAACTTACTCTTTAACTGGTATTTATTAAGATTTTCACAGCATTCATTAAACTGCTTTCCCAAGGCTATCTCACTCCACTCCACCCCAAAACACCAACTTTCTGAACTCTCATTTTCTCTGAAGTCTCAATCCTTTAGAACCCAAGAAATCATTCAGTTCAAATGCAACACTTTTCAGCTGAGGACACTGTGATGCAATGAGAGGTTAAGTGGCTAATTCCCACATATTGGTGGCAGATCAGGCAGGCCAGATCCAGCTCACCTGTCACCTTCTCTCCAACTTTTCCCTACCACTAACCACTCCTTTCCCGCTTGCATGACCTTTCCTCCTACCGCATCACAATCCTCTGCCGTAACATTCACCTTACTTTAAGTTGATCATTTGTTTACATCTTTTTTTTCCACTTTGAGTTCCTTAAAAGAAGGGATAACATTTTATTCATCTTTAAATGCCTCCCTAAGCCTACAACTGCACGGCCACTCAAAAACTCTCTGCAAAATGAATTAATACATGACCAGGGCTTTACGACATCACCTTCTCCATGCCTGTTTGTTTTTTCCCATTTACACAATGAAGATGGCATTGATGTGTCTCTCAAGATAATTATGTAGTTACATATGATTGCTACGCGCTTCAAGACCATAAAAAAGCTTTATAAAGCCAACCACGATTACAACCTTTGAAACAATGGAATATGCGATTAACAAGTGGAAAGAGATGAGACATACCAGGTAATGCTTATTGTCCATTCCCTATTTCTGCCTCCACCCACCACCAGGTAGTAACTCAGAGGTAGAAACATAAACTTGGAATAAGAGAGGAGGGTTTACCTCGGGTCTGGATAAGGTTATTAGGACCGATGTCATCACGCTGCCATCATGCGGGAAGGCACCTAGGTCTGATGAGAGAGGCCCGGGGCAAGATTCCCATATATATAGGTAACACTCAATTCACTGTTGAAATGAGGCTCAAATCAAGAAGGCACTTGGCCTTATCTATTCAAAATTGATTCACCCTTCAAAAGCAGAAGATATCAGATAATTAGAAGAGGGACTGTTAAGGTAGAAAGACTGTCAAATTCTAGGCTACCCTGGCTCTCCTCTGTGGCCATTCTACCAAAAAAAAGAGACGGTACAGCATGTCTTATTCACCTTTTGTTCTCCCTTCCCTAAATGTACCATATAAAATGACTAGAAAACGTGTGTCATATGTTGACTAAATGAAGCATTCATTTAGATTTTCCTCCCCAGCAACATGTCAGGAAAAAAAAATGATAGGAACATCTTGTTTGGTTATTTTTATTGCAGGCCCTTAACAAAATTTTTGAAGCCAGAGGTGACTCATTAACCCAACTTTTTACAGCTGATGCCATCCATTGTAGAGCGAAACAGAATCAATAGTCAGATTGTTCCCAACTTGGCTTTGCCCGGCCTCAGAGGTCAGCAGTGGGCACAGAAAACACCGTGAATTACAAGGAGGAGGAGGTAAAGGGGAAGCTCTGACAGAATGAGTCTGCAGCTCCAACCCAGCAGTGAGCTCAATGAGTGGTTGATGTTACTTGTTTTGATGTGTTTGAAGAAATCAACCAGATTCAGAAAAAAAAAAAAAAAGGTCTATATGTCTCCTGTTGGAAACATCAAATTATCTGGGAGTACAGGATTTGTGGGTGGGCAGTTGGAACTTTGTGAGACGTCATTTCACATCACAGGCTTCTTGGCAGGAGGCAGAGAGGGCTTGTAACACGGACTTGTGGTCTGGAGTTTTTGCCAATGGCTCCTGTTTCCCTAAAGTGCTCTGGATGTGGGAACAGGTCAACGTTTTCCCACTTCTCAGCCATACCACTGTCGGTCAGCTCAGAATGTTTAATGCTTTGGCATAAGGAACTGGTCAGGTGGCCCCCATTACCTCCTTTCTTGACGTCAGTGAAGGAGTCTTTCCCTGTGGCTCTCTTATGTGAAATAATTCAGCATTTGTACTTCAATTAAAATTCACAGGTATATATTATTAAATAGCACTGACTCATTCCGTGGCTTCTCCTCAGCTGAGGAAGTGCCAAAAATGTTATGATGTTAATGATGAAGAGTGCATTAAAAGTCTTAAGAGTGCATTAAAACTGAGATTTCCGTGTCAAACAATGTACGTTCAGGGCTGTGAAGAAAGCACTTCGCACATCCACAGTATCACTCTGTCCTGTGTCAGATTTTTCTAAAGAGGAAATTTAAGTTCAAGATTCTTTTTGCCTTTGAGGGAGAGAAAAATGATACCTGACTAGAATCCTCTTCCCTTTTGTGAGCTCCATAAAAAGAAGTTCAAGGCTCACGGTATGTCTTTAAAAATAGGGCTGAATCAAATTGAATAATACAACTCGTATTTAATATATCACAGAGGAGAGAAGAGGAAGTATGCCAACATACATCCCTCAGCAGGAAAATAAAAGAGGAGAAAAAGGTTTTCTTGATTTTGTAAAATCAGACTTTTTTATTCACATTTATTATTTTATATTTAATATGCCTAGAAGCATGGCCAGAGGAGCAACAACCCTGGTGCTCTTTTCTCCCTTCTGACCCAAAAGACTGTGCTTCTAGCTCAGACCTGGACACTCTGAGCCGAGCGACCCCAGGTAATCACCTCACTCCACTGCTCTCCATGTCCTCATCTGCAAAATGGACATCACAATCCATGCCCAGAATACCTCCTGGGGTTCCCAGTGTGTGAACATGCTCTGTGTTATAAGCATTCAAAACAAGAATATAGGTGAAAATAAAAGCTTTGTGACTGCAGACGTTTCACACAAGGGAAGGATCATCACCAAGACCAATGGCAATTCCTCAAATAACACAGATGAGATGTACTGTTCATACACATTGGACTATTTAGCCTAGGCTGACTCAAGCACATTCAGCACTTTGTGAGAATTAGGAAAGACACCCTTTCTGGAAAGATATAGCCCTTCAGGTCCATAGATTGGTAAGCAAGTACCATCTCTGGGCAAATAGAATAAGACATCCCTTCCACCAGCTGGACAAAGCCCTGTGCCAGGGTTCCAGCCCCCACGTACACTCCCGCAGGCATTCTTGCATAACCAAGTTCAATAGTCCTGGCTTTAGCTCTGGCTCTGTTGCTCAAATTCTGTAACCATGGGATCATCTTTACCACCTCTAAGCCTCACTTTCTACCCAAAAAGAAAGATGAAATTGAATTGTGATTTCTACACCCTCCTTCAGCTGTAAAAGCAACAAACGTCCTAATGGGCTTTTCCATCCTTCTGCACAAGGGATTATGTACCATACGAACTGCAATTTCTAAGCTTCACTTTTTTTTAAGTCGTCTGATGACACTCCCTAAATATTTGAATGAAATTATGTATGGTTTGATGTGGAGCAGATTAAGAAGTAAATGCTTTAGTATATACATGATGTTTCAGGTGTAAAGCAACATGGTTAACCAGCAAAACAAGAATAACTACCCTGTGTTGTCAGCAAACGGCACAATATGTGGCTCTAACACAACATCTATTGGGCCTTCACCCACTTTCTGTGGGACTGAATATAAGAATCAGTAATGAAGTCCCTGCCTCTCCCCTAGTGCCCATTGCACCCAGGAAGTGGGAACTTTAAGGAGCCAAACAAAGACTGTTTCTGTGTTGATGCCTTGTTGCCAGAAAACAGAAATCAGATCCTCACCCAGATCCTCCAATCGGCAAATCTAGTGCCAACAAGCTCTTCACAGTGGGAGGACGAATAGCGATCTACCTTTGCAAAGCTCAAGAACTTTTAGGCTTAAATTTGGGTTTAAGTTTTTAAAAATCAGGTACACACATAAAAAACCCATTCACGGCCGGGCGCGGCAGCTCACACCTGTAATCTCAGCACTTCGGGAGGCCGAGGCAGGTGGATCACCTGAGGTCGGGAGTTCGAGACCAGCCTGGCCAACATAGTGAAACCCTGTCTCTACTAAAAATACAAAAATTAGCTGGGCATGATGGCAGCCGCCTCTAATCCCAGCTACTCAGGAGGCCGAGGCAGGAGAATTGCTTGAAACTGGGAGGCAGTGGAGGCTGCAGTTAGCCGAGATTGTGCCACTGCACTCCAGCCTGGGCGACAGTGAGACTCCGTCTCAAAAAAAAAAAAAAACCACACACACACACAAAAAAAACCATTCACGACTCTCTAAATGTTAGCAGAAATAAATTTGGTTGTACTTGTGACTATTTCTAAAATGGTTTTGGTTTCTTTTTTTTCTTTTTGCTTTGTTTGTATTTTGAGTAGGAGGGAGGGCCTTGTTACAATCAATTATATCATTTTCAGAGAAGGGAACTAAAGTCTGGAAAGGGAAAGAGAGTAGTTCCATATCACACAGCAGGGCATATTTGATAGGACTGGGAGTATAATCCAATGCTCTTTCCACTTTCCCATGATTAAAATACAACCAGAAGGTTTAGTAAAAAACAGATGGCTCATACATCACTAACTCAAATTTTCAATTTCAATGGATGAATGTTCTTACCACTCACCAGATTGTAAACGGCAGAAAGTAAATCTTCCCTCCACCACTGCCCATCATAAAGGCATGTGATCTCCCACGAGCGAATGATAAAGTCTTCCCTAGGTTAGAAGAACCCCATCCCCCATGAACTGTGCCTTTGTAGTGTCTTTCTTAGAAGTGGGACCTGGAACCAGGCATTCTCTGGATCAATGCCCAGTTTGGTCTCCATCTCTGTTCTTCAAGAGCGGTGTTCCCACCTTTCCTGAGGCCACTGCACCAGCAACACTAGTCATGTCCCAATGTTGCCCCTACAGTGGTCCCAAAAGCTCCTATGTAATTACAAAACCATTCTGTGAAGATAAACCAAACATTTGGGAGAACAAAAATAAATGCCAGATATTAAAATAAGGCTCCCTTTATTAAACAAATCAGACACAAGCACAAATCTGTGTGCTGGATAGCAGCAATGAGGAGGGGCCCCCAAAATATAAGCAGATGACGGTTAAAATCAATCAGAAATTTATTTTTCTTATGTAAGTACAAAACACTTCTTTTCATCAGTGGACCCCACTCCTAGGCAACCTGGCCATGGTGCCTGGATGCAGGCAGTATTCAAGATTTTCTTCCAAAGTCACCAGGGTGAAAAGCCTTCTACTACAACCTCTACAGGACCTTTTAAAGTGTACAACTTATAGGACAGTCCTTTCTGGAGTACTGTGGAGGGTGAATCAAAGCGTCCAGTGTAAGTTTATCGTCTGGTGAAAACACCAGAGCCAAAAATTCCACCAAGGCCCTGGAAAGACTGGAGGCCCCTCTGTCTCATACAGTAATCATCCATGAGATCTCCCGGAGCCTGGGTGATCATTACGCCCATGATACCTGAGGCAGCGTGGACTCTGCCAGGGGCTCCTCAGACCCAAAGTGGAGCTCAATTTGGAGAGTCGGAGCTCATGGCCGTTAGCACCTAAGGTTGTGGCTGAAAGGCACAGAGCAAGAAAGGGCTTCAGAGACCAGGCACAGGTTAATTTTAGAACTGGAGCACACATGAGAGTTGTAGTTTCACCACCAACAAGCTTATTCTCTCTAAGCTTTTGAATTTGCAGCAAATTGTGTGTGTGTGTGTTTGTGTGTGTGTGTGTGTGTTTGGGGGAGGAGAACTGGGCTTTGATGGATACATGAAATGATGAAAAACCAAGAAAGAGAGCTGGGTGTGGTGGCACGTGCCTGTGGTCCCAGCTCCTCAGGAAGCTTGAAGGATCGCCTGAGCCTAAGAGTTTGAGGCTCCAATGTGCTATCATCACATCTGTGAATAGCCACTGCCCTCTATCCTAGACAACATGGTTAGACAATGTCTCTAAGAAGAGAGAGAGAGAGAGAGAAAACCAAAACAAGAAAGATAGATTGATAGATTGAGTGAGGCAACACAAGCATCCTTAGGAACAGAAGGAAGATCTGATGACTGACATTAACCTGTTAATTTATACCATGGCTCTGTACAAAAATAAAAAGGTTCTCATAAGATTAACAATTTAAATAAATATTTGATAGAACATTCTTTCTCATTTTTATAGCTCATCTTTAGGGTTGATATTCAGTTCATGCTTCCCTTGCTGTTCTTGATCCAGAATTGCAATCACTTCATCAGCCTGTATTCGCTCCTGCAAAAAAGACAATTTACACATTTCTGTTACAAGCATAATAATCAGTCTCATCAGCAGACGCTTCCCAAACACTTCCTGGCATCCATCTGTACATGGGTTGATGCTAAATCCAGTTAAGCATTGAACACCTCCTCTTCATCCCCAGACTGATGCCTTCTCCTAACGTTCCTGGGTCCTAAGCAATTACTTTCTAAGATTTCTCTCCTGCAAAGAACGATTGTATGTTCAACTGCTTCCCACCCTTTCTAATTCACGGCCCCATAGCCATCTCCAACTCAGTTCAGTGGTCAAGCTGAATTCACCATTTTCTCCCCAAGAACCTGCTCTGTTCTTCACATAGGCTCTCTCTCAGTAAAGACCAACATTGCTCACCTACTTGCCTTAAAAGCCCGACCATGGTTTCCTGCATCTGATAAGCCACCTACTCTGTTCTATCTGCCGTCTCTGCCCCTTTCTCCTCAATGCACTATTGTTGCCAGAGTTTAGGTCAGGGTTTCTCAATTTTGGCCTGATTGGCATTTTTAGACCAAATAATTATTTGTTGAGGGGTGGGAGGGTGGTGCTGCCCTGTGCCCTGCAGGATGCTCAGCGACACCCGTCCTCTCTACCTACCATAGGTGTCAATAACAACCTCCCCCACCAACCCCCAGATATTGCCAAATGTCCACTAGAGGGCAACATTGCTCCCTCTTTTTTTTTTTTTTTTTTTTTTTTGAGATGGAATTTTGCTCTTGTTGCCCAGGCTGGAGTGCAGGCTGGAGTGCAGTGGCTCACTGCAACCTCTGCCTCCCGGGTTCAAGCGATTCTCCTGCCTCAGCCTCCCAAGTACCTGGGTTTACAGGCGCCCACCACCATGCCCAGCTAATTTTTTATATTTTTACCATGTTGACCAGGCTTGGTCTCAAACTCCTGACCTCAGGTGATCCACCCGCCTTGACCTCCCAAAGTGCTGGGATTACAGGAGTGAGCCACTGCGCCCGGCCAATCGCTCCCTCTTAAGAGCCACCATTGCAAGCCCTCATCATCTCTTAATTACTGCCGCAGCCTCCAAATTGCTCTCCCTGTTTCACTACTCACCCTCACATGCTTCTAATGAATCCTACTGGCTTATATCTGATTATATCTCTTTCCTGCTTACAACTCTTCAACGGGTCCCTACTGCTTGAAGTTTCAGGTTGACTTTTCTTGGTGTGCTTATAAGAATTTGCCTTATACCTGTCTCTCTTCTTATTCATACCTTTCTCTCTTCTTTAGGTTTATTTTGTCTCTTTCTCCTCACCTTATACTCCAACTTCTTAACTTACCTCAAGCTCCCTGAATGTAACACTTTCAAAAGAATTCCCTAATCCGATTCTGAATTAAGTGTTTCTCTGGATGTTCCCATTATATGCTACGCTTTCTTTTATTCCTCACATTAATCCATCAGCAGGTCCATTGGTCTACCTCCAAATTGTATCTCAAACCTTCCATCTCATTTCACCTTCTCTGTTACTACTCCAGTCTAAGCCCACGTGTTAGCTAAAGTGATCTTCTGTATCCTGTAACTCTCCAGGACTGGAGGAGATGTGTGTGTGTGTGTGTGTGTTGGGGTGGGGGGACTACAATGACTTTCCACTAGTCAGAATACAATTCACATTTCCTAATCAGCCTGTGGAATCTGGCTCCTGCCTCCTCCATGTCCTCTACTGATGTCACTCTCCCTCTTGTCTGCCACATTCTAGATGCTCTGGCTTCGTTTCTTGACGACTCCAAACATCTTATTTTCTCTGGGCCTTTGCAGCTTGTCCTCTGCCTGGAATACTCTCCTCCAGACATTTATCTTAGTGGACTTCTCATTTCTGAGGTTTCAGCTCACATGTCACTTGTTTGGCGAGGCCTCACAATTTGCTGCTCCTACCCTTTCACTCTGAAATCAGTTGTCTTGTTCCATTTTCCACACATCATTGGTCACTATCTGAAAAGTCGATTATTTATTTTATGTATTTTTTTTTTTTTTTTTTTTTTTTTTTTTTACTTTTTTGGGATCTGTTTCCTTCCACTGGAATGTAAACTCCAGAAGAGCAGGGCATCTTATCTTCTTGGTCACTACTGTATTTTCAGTGCTCAGAAAAGCCACTGACATGTGGCAAGAGTTCTATTTTCTTTGATGAGTAAATGTATAAATGGATGAAGCCTTCTCTGTCTAAAATGCCTCTCCCTAAAGAAATTGATCTTTTAAAGCTTTTTTTCAAATGTCATCTCCTCAAAGAAGCCTTTTTGGATTGCTTTTTTATATCCCTCAAACCATACGTTTGCTGCTAAGGATTCTTACCAAACCTTGCCTTGTGGTTTAATTAGTTGGGTCCTTGTATTATTTCTCCAATTTGACTTCAAGCTCCTTGAAAATAGGAATTATATCCTACTCGTGTGCATTCCCCATAGGCGATCTTTAACACAGTGCCTGGGCACAGTAAGTTAAATAAATAACTATTTTTATGAATTGAAAACAAAGCCCCTTTCATGCAAGAGCTTGTAATAAAAAGGCAACTAAAAGGCCCAGATATATTAAATAACAGAAAACTAAGTTACTGCCACATCTAAAAAAAAAGCCCGAGTACTACTTTACAAATATAAGGAAAACAATCTTTTTTTTTCTTTTTGTGAGACAGAGTCTCACTCTGTTGCCCAGGTTGGAGTGCAGTGGTGCAATCTCGGCTTACAGCAACCTCCACCTCCTGGGTTCAAGCGATTCTCCTGCCTCAGCCTCCCCAGTAGCTCGGATTACAGGCATATGCCACCACGCCTGGCTAATTTTTGTAATTTTAGTAGAGACGGGTTTCGCCATGTTGGCCAGGCTGGTTTCGAACCCCTGACCTCAGGTGATCTGCCCGCCTCAGCCTCCCCAAGTGCTAGGATTACAGGACTGAGCCACCGCACCCGGCCGAGGAAAACAATCCTGATACTTAACAAATCGACACGCATACAAAGCTTTCACATCTGTTGACCACAAGAAACGATTGTAATCCTGTCTCTCATTAAGGGAAAGAAATTCAAGAGCTGGAACCAACATATATGAAGCTTCGAACATCCTTGCATCCTTAAAAGGATGTTGCTAAATACTCCTTGAGAACTGAGACCCTTTAAAGTAATTCATAATAAGCATGAGAATCGGCCAGCTCTAATGACTTGTTCATAGGTAGGCATTTTTTTTTTCTCAGAGATTCAATCTGAAAAAAGACGTCTAGGCCAGGAACTCCAAAACTCTGCTGCTGCACGTTACAATCACCTGGGGAGCTTTTAAAACTCCTGAAACACAGACGTTAGTAGTTTGTAAAGATCAATAGATGATCTCCACGTGTAGCAAAGAATGATTCACAGCCTGGGCTAATTTAGCTGAGGAAAAAGTTCTGGTCATTTCCCACTGTGGCCACTAGATGCCGCTACGGCCTGAAGACTGGAGAGGTTTTCTAGTACTTTTCCATCAGAGGAAGGGACGCTGGCGTTGATGTTTCCTGATTACAAAGGAGCAAAGAGAACTAACTTTGTGTTAGCTTATTTTGAGAGAACAATACCTTCGAAGAGAGAGTTTGGATATTGAATGATGAAATAGATTAAATGTCTGCTGAATTGAATACTAAAATAGTGAGGTAATATTTCAATAATTTTATCTTCACTGTCTACCCATTTACGTAGGTTCGTTAGTTTAAAAAAAAAAGTGCTTTGATGGAATGCTAGCATTTTGGAGATGGAAAATACCAGGATATAAAGTAATAATAGGGGAAGGCAATTGTTTGCTGCCCCCTTGAGGTTTTCAGGACTCTGTGCTCTGATCCTTTTGTCAGGGCCTTTCTTTCTTTTTTTCTTCTTCTTCTTTTTTTTTTTTTTTTTTGAGACAGAGTCTCACTCTTGTCGCCCAGGTTAGAGTGTGGTGGAGTGATCTCAGCTCACTGCAACCGCAGCCTCCACCTCCTGGGTTCAAGCGATTCCCCTGCCTCAGGCTCCCGAGCAGCTGGATTGCAGGTGTGCGCCACCACATCCGGCTAATTTTTGTATTTTTAGTAGAGATGTAGAGATGGAGTTTCACCATGTTGGCCAGGCTGGTCTCCAACTCCTGACCTCAGGTGATCCACCCACCTAGGCTTCCAAAAGTGCGGGGATTACAGGCGTGAGCCACCGCACCCAGCCAGGGCCATTTTTTCTATGCCTGGCTATCGTCTTCGCTTCTAGGTCTGAGCTTATAGAAGTTTTCCTTGATCCCCTGCTACAAAACGTATACTGTTCTCTTCTTACAGCCTATTTACTAGCTGTTTTGTCCAAGCTCCTCATAGTCCAGGACCTTGTTCTGTTCACCCTTCTACCCCTAAGGCCTACCTAGCAGAGTTTTCAAGGCAGATAATAATAGCTCTTCTGTACAATAAAAGGTCATAATAGGTCTTTTGTAAAATATGTGAAAGAATGGCTTAGGGAATGTGGGCAAACACTTTGTGAGTTAGATTTGATGGTGAAAAGTATACGAGAAAAACGCATTATTTTTAAATAGTTTCTGATGAAATTGGATTCAATTTAGGAAGCTAAGAAGGAAAACTGGATAGAATGCCAGTTTTAAGAATAGAATTTCATAGCTTCATCAATACTTAGGGCTGGAGAAGATCTGGAGGTCATCCAGTTAAGCCTCTGCTATGATGTTTTAGATTCCATTTCAGCGTTCCATGCCAAGCAGTTGCCTGGGCTTTGATTGGAGCCATCCAATCAGTGCTTCCAAAGCAGACAATTCTGCCAAACTGTGGTGACTATTTGAAAGTTATTCCTTGTGTTGAGCCCAAATTTTCCCTCCAGGGCTTCTACCCATTGGTCTTAATTCATGCCTCTGCAGCTCCACAGGTAGAGACTATGACATCTGCCCACGGGCTTCCAAAATGATGAGATCACGATCTCCTCCTAGCTAAGTGTCCTCAGCTAGTTTGCATACAATAATATTGAAATACTTAATGGAATAACAGTAATAAGTAATAATAATCTTTGAGGTTTCCTTGCCCTCTTTTAAATACGTTTCATGAATGATTCAATACTACTTCTGATGATTTGCGAGAAAACAAATCAGTCTTCTGGGTGACCAATAAGAAGTGATTCCTCCCTGATGCCACAGGGTTGTTTTTGTTTTTGTTTTTGTTTTGAGACAGAGTCTTGCCCTGTTGCCCGGGCTGAAGTGCAGCGGTGCAATCTCGGCTTACTGCAATTTACGCCTCCCAGGTTCAAGCGATTCTCCTGCCTCAGCTTCCCGAGTAACTGGAACTACAGGCGCATGCCACCACATCCAGCTACTTTTGTATTTTTAGTAGAGATGGGGTTTCAGCATGTTGATCAGGCTGGTCTCGAACTCCGGACCTCAAGTGATCCGCCCGCCTCGGCCTCCCAAAGTTCTGGGATTATAGGAGTGAGCCACCACGCCCAGCCTTACAATTTGTTAATAAGCTCAAGACAGATTAGTGACTATCAAATATCATTGACACAGCTATTTCTACAAACAAAATATGTTCTTCACTTACTAGAACATATCTGATTAAGAACTGCCTTTACCCTCTTCTTTTCCTCAGATGAAGCAATTTAAAGGACTTCTCAGATAAAGCAGCTCATGAAGCAAGCCTAACTGGCTTTCTGGGTGGGTGAGAAACTCACCAATTCTCTATAAAGTGGGTCCAAGGTGAACCACAGAGCCACAGCACACCTCTTTCCCTTGGTGACTGCCTTCACCCCATGAGGGTTCTCTCCTCCAGATGAGAAGCTGATCATGCGCCCACATTTTGGTTTTATAGAGGCCTGAGAAAGAAAGCAAAAATTAGACTTTCAATCGTTGTATCATAAACATTTCCACAACTCCTGCTTCTCTGGCTATGAGGTTATTTGAGTTAAGGCCTGAGGCGAAGAATAAAGGAATCCTAGGACTGAAGATGATGTAAATCATCTCAATTTTCTCACCTGTAAAACAAAGGTAAGGTCAAAATAATATATACCTCAGAAAATAAAAAAATGTTCAAGTAAAACGTGTAGCAAAGTCCATATACATAGTAATCATTCAATACATGCTATATGATAGCCTGCAAATTCAAAGAAGGCAAAGTTTTTCTCTCCTAATTCATTTCTGTAGCTTTCGCACTAGCAAAGCATCTGGATACAAGGTAGGTGTCCATTCCTTACTTGTGGAATTAACAAACAAACAAACAGGACATCTGCGGTGCTGGAAAAGTTGTTACTGATCTAGGTAGTGGTTACATGAGTGTATATGCTTTCTAATTTTTAAATTGTACATTCATGGTTTATGTGCTTTTCACAGTACAAACATTTTTAAAAGTCAAAAGTCATAATTCTGTATGATATTTCATTTCCTTTACACTATTGTTTCCCAGTGGTCGTTTAGGCATTGTTTGAACATCTCCAGTGGTGAGAACCCGACACCCCTTGGAGTGGCCTATTCGCCATCGCCTTTAAGTGTTTTAAGACTGACACAGTCCTTCGCAGCTTATGCACTGCTCAGGTGGAGCTGTCCACAGCGTTTAGGTAGAAGAGTGTAGTGAGAGAAAAAGAAATAGTGCTGGGCTCACTGAGCTAGGGTAGAAGATCAAACAAGCTGCCTCTTCAAATCGAATGAGCTTAAGCAACTGAATATTAGAGGCCTTGCCTCTGTGTTTGAAGAAGTGTCTCATGTGAGTAGAGTTTTTTGTCTTTCTTGGGAAATACAGAAACTTTATTCATTCCTCTGTATAGTTCAGAAAAGTAAAGTAAAACCAAAAAAACGTGGCACTACCATTTTACTAGGTGAGAACATGGACTGGTTCTCACTAGCCATTTTCTGAATTGCCTTGAGTTGACATATGCCCATAAATCTTTGGTTTCCTTCTGCATAAAATGAGCTGGCTGGTTTTTCACTGCTAGCTTCAGGAAGAATATTTGAAAAATTTCTTAAAGTCCTTGATTGCTACGTAACATAGGCACTCCCGGACTATGTGACTACACATGGAAGGTCAGAGGTAGGTGGAGGAGTCAGAAAGCCAGAGAGGTGGGTGCATATGTGTTTATGTGGGCACGTGTGTGTGTTTATGTCTGTGTGAGCCTGCAAGTGTGTGTATATGTGACTTGTGTGTGAGTGTTAAAGGGAAAAGCAGAGAAAAAGTGGTCAGTTTCTTGTTACTCTCCTATTCACAGTAACTGAAGAGTGATTTGTCTTTGCTGGAATTGCTTTTCCTAAACAGCTTTACCAAGGCAACTGTTCTGATGTAAATCTAGAGAGTTCACGAGTTAGTCGTGTCCTCAGTATCAATCTGATTCTGTTTTTCTGGAGAAGGAATTTGTACATTTCCACACAGAAACAGCAAAATAAGTGAAACGTAAAACCTATGAAGTAGGATAGAAAAGCCTTCTGAGGCTGGGCATGGTGGCTCACGCCTGTAATCCCAGCACTTTAGGAGGCCAAGGCAGGTGGATCACCTGAGGTCAGGAGTTTGAGACCAGCCTGGCCAACATGGTGAAACCCGGTCTCTACAAAAAATACAAAAATTAGCCAGATGTGTTGGTGAGCGCCTGTGATCCCAGCTACTCGGGAGGCTGAGGCAGGAGAGTCTCTTGAACCTGGTAGACAGAAGTTGCAGTGAGCTGAGATCGTGCCACTGCACTCCAGTCTGGATGACAGAAAAAAAAAAAGAAAGAAAGAAAAGAAAGGAGAGAGAGAGAGAGAGAGAGAAAGAGAAGGAAGGAAGGAAGGAAAGAAAGAAAGAAAAGCCTTCTGTAAATGGCCTTGGGATGATGGAATTTCAGGTTTTCTGGGCTGCCCACTCCCTGGGTGCTGGTCAGGACTCACTCAAACACGCATTTGCCAATGTTTCTATGTGATTACCAAGTCTTGGTAACATCTTATAAGACTAAAGAAAGGATGTGGGGACAAATTAGTATTTTCTTTCTTCTGGAATTGAAAGTACTTTTAAACATGAATAACTTTGGGAAAGTTTAGGAAAAGAAGCTGTGAACTGCGCGAGGCAGTTGGAACTGATCATAGGCGTGGATTCACAAGGATCTCTAAGACCCATCTCATCACACAGCGAACATCATCTGTTACATGTCAGGTATCTGGAGGAATAAACAAGCTTTAGTGAACCTGCTTCCATGTGTGACATTGTTTCTACAGTAAAAATATGTTATGAAGTTTAGATAAATGATTATAAACATACTTTTGTAACACAGCCCCATTTATACTGAATTTAATTTTTCATGAAACAAATGGAACTCGTTAAATTTTATCTTCTTTGAACCTGCACAGAGAAACCAACATCCTTCAATTCCCAAGTCTCACAAACAAATGCTGCTATTGAAAAGAATCCATGTATCTTCCAAGTAAACTAAGCATAATTTAAAATAATCCTTTTGCTTTCCGTCTAACTGATGATTGATTTAGAAAAGCGTTTGTGCTGTAATTGTCTTTAATAAAAGTAAAATTTCAGCCACCTTTTAGATAATTATACAACTTCCAGATTTTTCCAAAGTAAAGGACTCAGAAGACGTTACTTCCTTGTGTGGCCTCAAATTACGCCATTTCTCTGCTCCATTTGTCCCTCCACAGTCAAAGGGAAACTAAAGCAGAAAAATACCCATTTTTGTTGTTGTTGTTGTTGTTGCTGGTACTAGAATAAACTTCCTGTGGGGAAGGATAAGAACTGCCTTATGTAAGAATTTTAGTTATCTACGTTATTCCCTAAAATGCCATTGTATGCATTAATATGAAGTATTGAGGAAATAAACGTGCTCAAACAGGAGCTTTTGGATTAAAAATTTGTTTAAATCAGTTTTATTTTTTTAGGGGAGGTTAGATTTTGGGTTTTAAAAAATAGTTATAGACTTTAATTAAAACTGTAGCACTCTGAAAGGAGAATATTATCTGCTTTCACATCTTTAAAAAGCAGAATTCCAGTTAACTTGACATTCAACAGTTAATGAAACAGGCATCCCTTGCTTTAAGCATCAAGCATTTCCAAATACGGCCACTAGATGGAGGAGAAGCAAAGAAATCTTTTCAACCACCTGTCTGGCTTTCTTTGAAACTGCGAAATGCCAGTATTTTTGTACCTCAGTTTCAGTGTTAGCAGAGATCAGAAATAAAATGCTTCCTACACTCAAGCTTTCCCAGAAGTGCAAAAAACCTTCTGGATTTTAAACTTCAATACAGATCGTCAATCTTGATTTAATTTATCAGATTATGGAGCATTAAAGTACTCCCATATTAACATTTAAGCTTTTTACCCAAAAAGTGAGGCATCATGACTTTTTAACATATATTATTGTATGAAGTCACATGAAATATTTTTTCTTAGTTATTACAATGTTTCTAGACAATTTTAACCAGAATCCTCACAGGAACCACCTTTAAACCCGGTAATACATACTTTTTGATTTTACCTGCTTATATCACAGTACTGTGATGAATGACATATGTGTGTCATGAATGACAGATATGTTTCATGAGAAAAGCATGTAAGCTATGAGGGACAAGCATAAAATTCAAGAAAAGTTTAGAAATAGCTTCTATAATGCCAAAACCTTGAAGTTTATCACATACATGTCCCAACTACTTAGATTTTGTATGCTGGTGAGAGATACCTGGTCATCTATAATCTGCTTACTTTCTCAATTGGAAATTTTTTTTTTAATATACTTTTAAGTTCTAGGGTACATGTGCAGAATGTGCAGGTTTGTTACATAGGTATACACGTGCCATGGTGGTTTGCTGCACCCCATCAAACCATTATCTACATTAGGTATTTCTCCTAATGCTATCCCCCTGACAGGCCCTGGTGTGTGATGTTCCCCTGTGTGTCCATGTGTTCTCATTGTTCAGCTCCCACTTATGAGTGAGAACATGTGGTGTTTGGTTTTCTGTTCCTGTGTTTGTCTGCTGAGAATGATGGTTTCCAGCTTCATCCATGTCCCTGAAAACGACATGAACTCATCCTTTTTTATGGCTGCATAGTATTCCAAGGTGTATGTATGTGCCACATTTTCTTTATCCAGTCTATCATTGATGAGCATTTGGGTTGGTACCAAGTCTTTGCTATTGTGAATGGTGCTGCGATAAACATACATGTGCTTGTGTCTCTATAGAAGAATGGTCTATAATCCTTTGGGTATATACCCAGTAATGGGATTGCTGGGTCAAATGGTATTTCTGGTTCTAGATCCTTGAGGAATCACCACACTGTCTTCCACAATGGTTGAACTAATTTACACTCCCACCAACAGTGTAAAAGCATTCCTATTTCTCCACATCCTCTCCAGCATCTGTTGTTTCCTGACTTTTTAATGATGGCCATTCTAACTGGCGAGAGATGGTATCTCATTGTGGTTTTGATTTGCATGTCTCTAATGACCAGTGTTGATGAGCTTTTTTTCATGTTTGTTGGCCACATAAATGTCTTCTCTTGGCAAGTGTCTGTTCGTATCCTTCTCCCACTTTTTGATGGGGTTGTTTTTTTTCTTGTAAATTTGTTAAAGTTCTTTGTAGATTCTAGATATTAGCCCTTTGTCAGATGGATAGGTTGCAAAAATTTTAAAACAGAAAACTGGGCTATATTCTTCAGGCTATGGAGGGTTTTTGACCATTCCATGGACCCTATGTGAAGTATGGTAGTGAGCAGTAAACTTTTGGCTTTACCAGCATTTTCTTTCAGGGTCTTTAAGTCCTGGTCCACCGAAACTGCTTCCTTGTGCTCCTTCCAGCAGTCATAATCTGTCGCCATGGCGATACTCGCATAACAAATTCCAGCCTCTTTAGTGAGAACCACCTCTGGAACTGTGGTCATGTTGATAACATCCACCCCCCAGGTGCAGAACATGAAGCTTTCTGCTCAAGAGATAAAACAAGGTCCCTCAGTTGTGACCGTTGTCCCCTTTGAATGTCACCAGAGGCCTAGCTTCTTAGCAGTCTCTATAAGAACCTCTCTCGGTTGGGGGCCTGGCCCCCATTGGAATATGGCACACTCCTCTGGCACAAGAATGACTTCCATCATAGAAGGACTGCGGTCTCATAGTGGTCCCATCAATGAACTGATCAATAATGACAATATTGCCAGGTTGAATCTCCTCCCTCAAGGAGCCACAAGCTGTGGTCCCTATGACATGTGTACAGCCCTCTTCCTTCAAAGCCCAGATATTCGCCTGGTAGTTGACCTTGGAAGCCAGGATGGTGTGCTGCCTCCAATGCCTTGCAAGGAGGACACAATCAACATTTTTTATCTTCCCCAAAATAAAGGCATCAAATGGCTTGCCAAATGGAGTATCCACATATTTTTCAGTTCTTCCTTCTAAAATTTCTGGATCATCCAGGCCTGTTCCACCAATTATTCCAATCTTCATGGCAGTGGTGGTGGTGCTTGAGGCCATGTCTGCACGGGAAAGGAAGCTGCAGTGGGCGAGCGCTCAGGACTAAGGGAACGAAGTGGGCCAAAGAGTGGCAGCTGTAGAAAATATGTTTTTCTACCATTGTGTATGCTCTTTGGCTTAAAGACTAAAGGATGCTAACTATATGGTCTTTAAGTAGGCTTCTTTCCAGAGGCACGGGTTTGCTTAGGAAGACGGTGGTCGAATTGAACTTTTGATTTACTCTTTGTTTACATATGTGTGTGTGTGTATATCGATTTTCAGGTATAAGTTTATTACATACAGTCACACTCATATATCTCTCTATGCATATATATATGCAAATATATGTGTGTGTGTGTGTGTGTGTGTGTATATGTATATATATATATGAGGCCATGTCTGCACGGGAAAGGAAGCTGCAGTGGGCATATATATATATATATATATATATATATATATATATACACCTATAGGTATGTATACACACACACATACATACACAAATATATGATAATTTTGGTAACTATATATTTGAAGGCCAATACTCAGTCCAAGTATGTAGAACACCAGGTTGCTTGAAAGACACCTTGTAGAATCATTTGACTTATTCTAGACTTGGGTGACTTAGGAACTGATGTTCTTATGTTTCCATCAGATTACTTGACAAAGAATTAGAAGACCTAGGTTTTGCTTCCAAGTCTAACACTAACTAGCTATATGATCATGATAAAATGCTTAATATCTCAATTCTTTAATTTACTCATCTTTACAACATACTAGATTTTTACGGATACGTCTAACAGTTTATGATCTATACGTTTACTGAAACTCTCTTAACCTCTTGAAATCTTGAGCTCAGAAGTATTTGAAATCTAACAGTCTGTAAGTCCTTAGAAAAATGGCAATACTGAGCTAAACAATACTAAATAAGTATTCAAGAATAGGTTTACTTACAGTCACAGTCTTAGCATCCATCTCGGTGAATATGAATTCTCCTCCTTCAAAGTCATCATTCATATAGAGGAGAGCACTATAAGAATGAAGAGAAAACCATTTGTATTATTATACGCTTATGATGGCATGGTTATAGAATACTGAAGACTGGTGATGTACTGTCCAGCCTCCATTAGTAAGTTTCCTTTGAACTACACATTGACATAATTGGCCCTCCAAACTCTTAAAGAGAAGATCAGATAGAGTTTGGGTTATACCTCTGAAGAGTTTACTTATGCCACCTTTATTAAAGTTGTAATCATATTTCAAAGCTTGTCTCACATTTCACTTCCTCCACAGAAGACCTAACTAGTTTTAATTTAATCTAGCCCTCTGAACCCGCCCACCCTAATTACAACTCTCTTTTTCCCTTATATAACTCTAAAGGATGATTTTTTGTTTGTTTGTTTTGTTCTTGTTGTTGTTTTTCTCCTTAACTTGCTAGAGAGTTCCCTGTGGCCTAGCCACGCCTTGCAGATAGCGGGTGCTTAATAAGTGTTTTGGAATAGAGTACAGTGTAGTAACGATGAACACATGGTGACTATAACTCCTGATTCCTTACACACTGAAATATCTCTCAATAGGTAAGGACCTTCTTTTCTCCCGAGTTTCTAGTGTCTTATTTATAAAATGCAGACATCGTTCTTCTTGGGTGTGAATAAAGATAAGTGATGTGATAAAGTCCTTATGTAGACCAAGACTCCATGCCCTTGTATTCTGACTGAAATACACATACCACAAGGAATATGTTCCAGGGAGAACAGGAATTTTTTTAAAAGAACATAAAATTTACTTTTCGTATTAAAACAAATGGACATTTTGTGAAATGGGATGCAAAATGTGCACAATTTTTAAGATAAAAGTGAGATGATAATGTCACTTATTGGTTATGGCAGCTGCTTCAGAAGATTATTTGAGAATTTCTGCCTTGGAGATATGAACACGACGTCAGGCAAAACAGAGCACCTTTCCAGTTTTCATTGTTTGAAAACTCTTGGGTAAAAGCTTTGTTTTGAAGTAGGTTCTAGCTATACCTATAGTCTCGAAATGTGTAAGCAGGAGGCTCCTTCCAGCATTCGTTGGCCTCTGGATCCAACAAACAGTTGTCAGCATGGATGGGATGACTGAGGTCATTTCTTCTATCCTGCTGACCTGCCAGAAAAGGGAATAGGGAAGAACGAGAAATGAAGTGCAGCAACTTCCACCAAAGTAACTGACAATCTCTCTTCTCCCAGTCCTGATGATCTTTGCAAATGGGGGGAGGCAGACAACAGGAAAGAACAGATAAAAAAACAGTGGACAAGTAGTTAAGATTCTGGTCTGGTTCTGGTATGAACTGGATGTGAAACCTTGAGCATGTCACACCTGTCTCTTCAGCTATAAAAGTTATTTCTGATATAAACATACATGAACAAATCCCATGCGTTTCATGGGTTGTACTTCACGGAGGGCAGCAAAACAATGGGAAGGAAATGAAAATTTTTTAAAAAAACAAGATTTAATTCAGCTAAAACTTCCCAAGTGTAAAAGTCTACTCCTGTGACAGCATTCTTCCCCCCGCCCCATTCAGGGGGGCATAAGACATAGAGGAGAAATAATGATGAGCAGGGACCGAGGAGGTCCCAGTCTTTTTAAGAGTATTTCTTTCAATCATCCCTTCATCTTCTATGCTTCCACTTAATGCTGGTAGACATCATGGAGACTATGATTTCCATCTTCCTGATTCCTCAAAATGGGAAACCTACAGCAGAAAAGCATTTTTTTTTCAAGACTTCAGCAATTGGGGAAAATTGATTTGGAAGGGAAAATGTTCAGAATGAGGGTTTTCTGGAACTTCAGAGAAACAAAATGAAGAAAACGAGAGAAGCAGAATAAGAGTTCATAAGCTACTTTTGTTTTAGAAATCTAGAATTCATCTAAAATATTAATCTACCACGCTGTAGAGCTTTGTTTTGCCTTGTTTCATTTCCCAATGTATTGTGGGTAAAAGGGAACCATTTCAGACTGGAATCTCACCAGACAGGGCTGTTCGGCAGACCATGTGTGTATAGGAAAAATACAGAGTTGAGTTCAGCATAAAATAAGACTCTACAATCCTTCGAGCCTTTTCGCTGATATCATAAAACAGACGAGCGCTCTTCAGTGGGACTCGACCTTCATAACCAGACTGGAAAAAAAAAAAAGAACATGAGAAACAAATGGGTTCATTGGAGGACGTAAGAAAAACAGGCACTAGATTGCATTGAGCCAATATAGGATGATCATGTCTGTATTGACTAAGGGGAAGGCTACTACATATTTGTGGATTTTGGTTAGGACGTTGTGCCATTGGAATAAACTCTTCCCAATAACAGATGGAAAGCTAAAACTGCTTGGTTCCTCTTCTCTTCTATTATAATATGTTCTACCGTCCTCTCTAACAACTCTTCCTGCAGTAGAGAATAATTTCTTGTTTGAATATGTTTTCACTATTAGATCATGATCTTACAAAGAGGGATTGTATATTTTTTTGTCAGGAAATGTAAAGTTTGATAAGTTGATGGCTGAATGGAGGAATGATTAAATACAATGAAGGTTTCATTTCACGCTTGCTTCTTTCAACTGTCCTGACAGGTATATATTCTAAACTTTTTTCTTTCTTTTTCTTTTTTTTTTTTTTTGAGACGGAGTCTCGCTCTCGCCTAGGCTGGAGTGCAGTGGCGCGATCTCGGCTCACTGCAAGCTCTGCCTCCCAGGTTCACGCCATTCTCCTGCCTCAGCCTCCCGAGTAGCTGGGACTACAGGCACCCACTACCATGCCCGGCTAATTTTTTTGTATTTTTAATAGAGACGGGGTTTCACCATGTTAGCCAGGGTGGTCTCGATCTCCTGACCTCGTGATCCGCCCGCCTCGGCCTCCCAAAGTGCTGGGATTACAGGTGTGAGCCACTGCGCCCGGCCACTTTTTTCTTTCTTATATCTGCCATTTACAGAAGCCTTAGGCTGACACTAAGGAGCTCAAACCCAAAAGAAGTTAAGACTTTACTTTGAGTGCTTTCAGGACAGTTGCACCTTCAAACTTTTCATTGGGCGTATGGGGTGAAGTTTTTCCTCTGTATCCATCACCAACAAGCATGATTCCCTGGAAGCAAATACAAGAAGATATGTCATCAATGATAACTATGAATTCATTGGGTCTTTTTCTGCTTTGGCTGCCAGAAAGCTGAGAACTCTAGTCAATGCTATGAACCATCCCCATTTTATTCCAGGATGCTGGTATAACTATTTCTTTTAATTAAAAGAGATATCTTTATTTAATCTTCATTCTACATTTTTATTATCAAATACTGTCACTTTTTATGGAAATAAAAAGAATGTAAATTATTGATATATTGGCTAATTATTAACTAAAATAAAAGGATTTCTCCAGCAACTTTATATGATAGGCAGGGACCTTGCTAGATGGCTGTTGGGCTAGGAAATATTCCAGTAGCTATTCCAGATCCCACCTGGGAAAACTAAAATAATCCCAAACCAAAGGCTATAAAAGTTCCTCAAAAATAATTTATGTCTTTCTCCTAAAGAAAGCAATATTTCAGGGCTTGTTGTCTGGCTCCAGATGAGACCAGGACCAAAGCACTTCCAACTTCTTGGCAGGCCAGTGCAGTGAGCTCCCCTCCTTCTCCGGATCCTCACACTGGCCACGCTGTGGAGCTCCCGGCACTGTTCTTCCGACAGGACGTTATCCAGGAGAACCCGCTGAGTCCCGTTCAGCTGCTCCGAGTTGTAGACGAATGTGATGTTCTCATAGAGCAGAGGACCACCTAAAGGAACAGAGCACATTGTCTTCCCTGTTACCTCTGTCCCCCGAGAGGAAGCACAGAATACCAAACAGCTTTCAATGTGCAATTCGAGTGAGTCCGTTTCTTCATGAATATTTAGAAATGCAAAGACAAATTGCAAATTAGGAAGCTTGATAAACACAATATAGATTCAGGAGAAAGATGTCTATCAGGTTTCCTCATAATGTCATAGTAATGTTACATGTGTAACATTATTTTGGGAGAGATAGAACTATTTTTGCATTTGTTTCTAATGCTGATCCCAAAATGGCGACTGGGCATTTCATAGGACTCTCTTCTGAGAAAGCCCACCCTTGTTCACAGCCCCTCATTCATACCTCTGTCGCAACACCACAGATTGCATGTTTGGGTGCCCAGGTATGACATGCACACCTCAGTTTCACTGGTGTCTAGAGCAACACCTTCACCAGGTGATTCAGGTAGTCACACCCATGTCACTTGACTCCTCCTCAGTCTTCTTCCTACCACACAACAGACCCTAGGTTGTCTTGCTTTTGGAGTGTTTTTCTCTATTCTCTAGGCAAAATCTTCACGTTTCTATTTCCACACAGGAGGGTTTCCTTTAGGCACCTACTCTCTGCCCAGAGAGAGGCCACAAGTTTATAAAAATTAGCTCCAGATAGGCTCTTCAGAGGGTGATGCTTTTGGGTCACATTTTAGGTTGTGAAATTATAAAATCCAGACCCGACAAAGACATTTTTTCAGAGTAGGACTGAAGGACAAAGCCTCTGATAGAGAGGAAATCTTCTGATGTAGCACAGTGCAAACATTTTGAACCAGAAAATTGAACAGAAAAGAAAACACTGCTTCTAACCATTTATAACACTCCCAAGGGGCCTGATGCGTGCTTGTCCATAGCAACAGCTGAAGATAAGGACAGCAGGGATAGGGAAGGCACAACTCCCTGCCACCCCAGGTCTAGCAAAAGTCACCAACACGTTGGCCTAAAACACTTCTGTTGGAGGAAGAAGAGACAATTGAAATTGATGTCTACTTTATAAAATAGATTAGTCAGCCTAGGGAAGAGCACTATCTAAATGTTTATTAGTCTAGCTAGGATAAAAGACTCACTACAGCTCATGATTAATGGAATATTAAAAGAATGAGGCAGTGTTTCTCAATCTAGAGTAATGTTCGGTTATCTGTTAAAGCAAAAGTTCCCTAAGGAGCTCCAGTGCTGACAAATTATTTTTACTCTAATTTTACTTCTATATATGCAATCACAAAATTATGTTCACATTATTTATTTTAGTAGTTTCATACAGTACCCAAACCAATTTACAAGACTAAATAAAAGCAAGACCATAAAATGAACTAAATTCCATTCAACAAATGAAATGGTTAATGTTATTTTTCTGAAAATAAAAAGCTACTTTCCACATGAATATTCTACTCACTGATCTGGTCTGGGTTCTTTTGAGCCAGGATTCCTTATAGTACTGTTGGTGTGAAATTACTATTCTACCACAACTTTTCTCTAGTTAAACTACTACACAATCTTAATGTACCATGATTAATTTTGGCCTTTGTATCAGTCCATTTTCTTGCTGCTAATAAAGACATACCTGAGACTGGGTAATTATAAAGAAAAAGAGATTTAAGGGACTCACAGTTCCACGTCTGGGGAGGCCTCACAATCATGGTGGAAGGCAGAGAAGGAGAAAGTCATGTCTTACGTGGTGACAGGCAAGAGAGCCTGTGCAGGGAAACTCCCGTTTGTAAAACCATCAGATCTTGTGAGACTTATTCACTACCGGGAGAATAAACCACCCCCATGATTCAATTATCTCCACCTGGCCCTGCCCTTGAAATATGGGGATTATCACAAGTGAAGGTGAGATTTGGGTGGGGACACAGCCAAACCATATCAGCTTTCATCTGAGCTTAATATATTATTTATAAGTTCATCGTATTTCACTTATTTCTAGTCTTTAATCATTGAAGTATTATTAATTGGCATTAATATGACCATAACTGTGCCCACTGAACTGTGGAATCCCATGATACCACCTGGCTAGAAGCTGATCCCTTAGATAACCCCTAATTGCTTCTCTTAATTTTTGAAAATTGTGATTAAAATCTATAAATATGGAATTTTTGGATCCCAAGAATATATCCATAAGCCCCCTGTTTCAGTATCACATCTTTTAGTTGAATAGAAGAATATGCTTTTCTACAATTCACAATTTCTCAAATTGTGTTGCATTGAAAGTTCTGGGAAAGCACTGGGTTAAATAAAATATAAGAGGACGTCTCAGAACTTTTAATATGTGAACAGGCCTTATTAATGTCCTAAGTAGTAATATAATATGCAGCAGTTTTTAACCTTAATTGAATACAATTCTCTCCCTCCCCCACTCCCCCAACTTCCTTCCTGCAGCAGAGACTTTACGACGGGCTGCAATGATCATTGCCTCCCAACATTCATACAGCTGTGCAATTTGCTTCCCACAAGTGCGAGTGGAACCTGGAACTTACTTCTAAACAGTAGAATATGGCAAAGGTGATAAGGTGTCATTTCTGTGACTACGTTACATAAAATTGCAACTTCTATCTTGCCTTCTCAGTCTCTTGCCTTCTCCGCTGGCATGCTGTAATGAAGCAAGCGACTGTACTGGAGAGGATCATACGGCAAGGAATAGAGGGCATCCTCCAGCCAACAACCAACTAGGAACTAAAAGGCCATAGTCCAACAACTTTTTAGGAACTGAATTCTCAGCCCTGGTCAACAACTTGACTGAAGCCGGTGAAAGATCCTGAAGCCAAGGACACAGTTACGTTCTCTGCAGACACTTACCCCACAGAAACTATGAGATAATAAATGGATATTTTCATAAGCTGCTATATTTTCTTATTTTTTTTCACAGCAATAAAAAAAATAGTCTTTAAAAAATTTATTTGACAAGGTCTCACTGTCACTCAGGCTGGAGTGCAGTAGCACCACCATCACGGCTCACTGCAGCTTTGACCTCCTGTCCTCAAGCAATCCTCCCACCTCAGCCTCCCAAGTAGCTAGGACTACAGGCGTGCGCCACCATGCCTAGTTTTTTTTTTTTTTTTTTTTTTTGTCAGGGTCTTGTTATTTTTTTATTTTCAGGGACTCGCCCAGGCTGGTCTTCAACTCCTGGACTCAAGCCATCCTCCCTCCTCAGCCTCCCAAAGTGCTGGGATTAGAGGCATGAGCCACCACGCCCAGCCAAGTAGTCTTTCAAAAATCCCCCCCAAATGTCTTAGCATAGAACGAAATTTGGAAAAGGCTGCTCTAATCTATGTAGCTGATTAAAATTTGTAGTCAAATTGAGACAGGCATTCCCTCGAATATTTGGAAAAGTGAACTGTATATTCCATTCCAATTTAGAAGTATAAAAAGAAATGTTCCTTCAAGAAGAAAGATACTTGTAGATTCACTGAAAAGCATTTGCTAATAAAAACTCAAATAGAAATGAAAGACAGATGAGAGATTTATTATATTATGTTGGTTTATACTTTGCCAAGTTTTTCTCTTTTTCTACATTGAAGGTGTATTATTTTAAACATAATTAGCTTATTTTCAAAATATGATTTTGAAAGTTAGCAAAAATAAAATATTCAGGAAAATGTCTACCAGTCTTAAGCTCCGTTATAAGTATGTATTATCATTACTATCATTATTGTTGAATTAATAAGCTACACCTGGAATACTGTGTTAAGTTCTGATTGAGACACTTCAATAAGCGTAGAGCCTTAAGAGAAGGCTACTGGGATATTGACAATTCTCCTAGCATTCCACAAGTAACATGCAAAGATCAACTGAAGGAAGAATGCAACATGGAGTCTTCAATATCTGAATCTTGTGTTCCGGGAGAATCTGCATTAGAAATCTGCCTTTCATGTAGCTAACATAATCATTAATATTACTAAGTGTAGAATTTTACACAGATAATTTCCACACGTACATTTAACAAAAACGACCCATCACCCATCAACTAACCAAAAGAAAAAAAAAGATAAACAAAACCCTATCATTCAACAGGCAAGTCAACCAGCCTCCATATGACTACCAGTCTTAAGCTGGTAGCTTAATGACTAGTAGCACACCAGACAGAGGAAAACATTAAAATAAAAATAAAAATGTAGTCCAATAAATTGTGGTTTCTGGGGCCTGATTTGATGGCTTCAGCCAATTCTTAACCACAGCCCAAGAAGATTTAGTCAAACAAGTTAATTCTTCCCTCATTTATAAAGTATGTGCCTGGCTCTGACTCTCTGGTTGCAATAAGAAGGGATCATCTAAGAAAGTACTCCCTTGTACTCACTGTCTGGCTCATGGCAAGAAGAATCACTTTATCAGAAATTCGATAGTGTCACACAAAGCATCATGGTGTAGGCAGGCTAACAATCCCTTATATGAGTACAGCCTTTTACAGTTAAAAAAAAGAAAAAAGGGCAAGGCACAGTGGCTCACACCTGTAATCCTAGCACTTTGGGAGGCTGAGGCGAGCAGATTGCCTGAGCTCAGGAGTTCAAGACCAGCCTGGGCAACACAGTGAAACCCCATCTCTACTAAAATACAAAAAAAAATTTGCTGAGCATGGTGGTGCGTGCCTGTAATCCCAGCTACTCAGGAGGCTGAGGCAGGAGAATCACTTGAACCCAGGAGGCAGAGGTTGCAGTGAGCCAAGATCGTGCCACTGCACTCCAGCTTGGGCAACAGAGTGAGGCTCTGGCTCTAAAATAAAAAAAAGAAGAATTTTCTATGTTTACCATCTTAAAACAGTTACTATCCTTCTTTTATAGATAAAAATCATAGGGCCCAGAAAAATTGAGTCACTAGATCTTCATCACTGTGGAGCATATCAGACTAAGATAATCCCAGAAACTAAGCCTCCTGATTCCAAGTTTATTCAACATTGTTTCTACTATCCCCCTACTGACTGTGGAATCATATCCAGCACAACCTTTAAAAATCTGGTGGGTGGGCTGAGCATGGTGGCTCAGGCCTGTAATCCCAGCACTTTGAGAGCCCAAGGTGGGTGGATCAACTGAGGTCGGGAGTTCAAGACCAGCCTGACCAAGATGGTGAAACCCCGTCTCTACTAAAAAAAAAAAAAAAAAATGAAAAAATTAGCCTGGCATGGTGGCATGCACCTGTAGTCCCAGCTACTCGGGAGGCTGAGACAGGAGAATCACTTGAATCCAGGAGGCGGAGATTGCAGTGAGCTGAGATCGCACCACTGTACTCCAGCCTAGGTGACAGGGTGAGACTCTTGTCTCAAAAAAAAAAAAAGAATGGACAAGTGACAGCAATGTTTTTTAGTGAGTTTCCATATCACTCATGTTTCACAGACTGAAGCCACTGTGGGATGTAAGTAGCCCTGGGTCACCCCATCTTAATGCTTAGGAGCCGTCCAGTAGGAATAATACTAAATACTAAACACTGATAGGCATCCAGAGTAGATGACAGTCTCTTTGGGGAAGATGAGAATAGCTGAAGTATACTTTATTCTGCGACACATGCCTCCCTGACATCCTCTTTTAGTCAGATTAAGATATGAAAATGTTGCCGGGTGTGGTGGCTCATGCCTGTCATCCCAGCACTTTGGGAGGCCGAAGCGGATGGATCACAAGGTCAGGAGTTCGAGGCCAGCCTGGCCGATATGGTGAAATCTCGTCTCTACTAAAAATGCAAAAATTAGCCGGGTGTGGTGGCATGTGCCTGTAGTCCCAGCTACTCAGGAGGCTGTGGCAGAAGAATCGCTTGAACCCAGGAGGTGGACATTGCAGTGAGCTGCGATCACGCCACTGTACTCCAGCCTGGGGGACACAGCGAGATTCCACCTCAAAAAAAAAAGAGATATGAAAGTGTTTTCTGGTTGGAAACTTTGTCTCTATCTACAACTGTTCTTAATTTAGATCCTAACTAGGTATCTGACAACTGGACAACAGGCTTTTTAGTTATGATATAATGAGAAATATACTGGTTTTTATCCCTTGTTTCTAGCACAGAGCTCCTAAATCCCTTGGAATTTCCCAAGGGATAAGAGTGTCCTTTTTTACTTATAATGAGATCCTTTTGATCACACTTAAGTTTATGCCAATGAGGTGAATTAGGGTAAGGCCCCTAAAAAGACTCAGAATGGGGCTGATCACCAGAAAGACCAAGTGATCAGGAAAGTGAAACTTTTAGCCCCACCCACAGACCTCTGGGAAAGGAGTTTGGGGCCTGCAGATTAAGCTCTATAAAAACTCTCGAACTACAAGATTTGATGAGCTTCTAGGTTGCTGAGCACGTGGAGATGCTGGGAGGGTGGTTTGCCCATGGAGGACATGGAAGCTTCTCCTCCCATCCCCCCATACCTTTCCCTATGTACCTCTTCATCTAGCTGTTCATCTGTATCCTTTATAATAAACCATTAAACACAAGAGTTTCCCTGAGTTCTGTGGGATGCTCTAGCAAATTAACCTAACCCGAAGTCAGGATCATGGGAACACTGGTTTATAGCTGGTCAATGAGGGGTTGGTCAGAAGTATAGGTAACAACTTATACTTGCGACTGGCATCTGAAATGGGAGCAGTCTTGTGGGCTGAGCCCTTAACCTGTGGTATCTGACACTATTTACAGAGAGACAGTGTTAGAACTGAATTGGATTGTTTCACACTCATTTACTATCCACTGGAGAATTACTGGTAGTGTGGGTAAAACCTCACACACATCCGGCCACAGAAGTATTCTGTATTGAATATGAGAGTACAGTAGGTAAATTTTTTTTTTTCCTTCAGACCAGTAAGTGCCCAGAAAACATTCCATCCTACAATCCATTAGCCACTTCATCCTAGACAATTCTATAGAAATGGTGGATTTGGGTAGCCCAATTAATCATGATCCTTCTCTATCACATGTAGTCTTCTGTTCTGCTCTTCTATTAACCTTCTAGTCAGTTGCTGGACACCAGATTCCCTGGTAGCCAGGGAAAAAAAAAAATGCTTTGAAATTTGGCAACTGTCCTGGAGTTTCCCAAACATTTACAGCAATGTGTTGGCTTATTGGCATGAACTTCCTGGGTGATTTCTCAGCCTAAAAGGCAACATGAACTCTGGCTGACCATGAAGCTCTCTGGCATTTGTAAAACAGCTTGGGCTTTGTGGCTGCAAACTGAGGTCCAGGTCAGATTAGATGAGCATATTATCCTGTTTACTGGTTCAAACTGACTTGGAAGCTAAGGAAGGAAAGGGATGGGAAATGTGAGAGCTGTAGAGAGCCAAAAGTTTTCAAATCAGAGGAATGTGCTGACAAGGTCTCCTGGGGAAAGAAGTACTGTACAGCTTCCCAATGCAGCGCTTTGAAAGCCTCTTGTCTTGCAATTCTTTAATCAATAGATGATACATTTTTGATATCTACACAATTCTATGTTTCATGCAGCAGGTGAAGAAGAGAAAATGGGATTTCGGGTCAAATGTCTGGGTTCAAATGCCTGTTCAACCTGTTCTGAGCTTCTGAGACTTCAGAGAAGCCATTAAATCTTCCCACATGAGGTGCTATTAGTATTAAAATAGTATGCAAATAAATTGTGTGCAAATTTGCTGGGAAATCATAAAACATATAGAAATAATAATTGTTAAGAATTACTACTGCTGTTAGTATTACTATTGCTAATAGTTTTTATTAATATAACAATGCTTGGCTCTACTTAAAAACTGTTTTTGGCAACATTCCACCTGTGTCTCTACTAATTTTCATCTTACATAAGTAGGCACATAATGTTCCGCTCGCTTCATCTCTGTGCCTTTGCTCCGTTTCTTTTAACCACTAGAATGGTTCCCTCTACATCCATGCATCCTACTACATTCTGCTTTCTCTAAAGGCCCTGCTCAGATCTATGTGCTTCAAGCATCTAAGGTTAACTAATCTAATATCCCATGTGGCTGGTCTCCTCTCCAAGTTCCTCTGATATAGTCTGTCCCACACTACCTAGCTCTTACTGACTGTGTAACAGAAGTAAACCATAGGAAATTGCTAAGCCCCTGGTATTCTGAGACTGGTGATGACCATGCAAGTTTCCTTGGGAAACAGATGAGGCAGTGAATTTGGAGGCTTTTTCTTTTTTTCTTTTTTTGAAACCTATGGTAATAATACACAAATCTAAGACTTTCTTTTTTTTTTTTTTTAAGTCTTGCTTTCAGACTATTAGGGAGTGTAGTAGCTTAGTCTTATTCTTTATTTTCTAGAGAAAGTGGGTTCTTCCTTGATCTGGAAAAGAACTGGTCAAGCCCCATCTTCCCCTTCCCCTCCTTTATAGAGTAAAAGTGCACAGCTACTTACCTTCTCTTAGGTCTCGATCTATCTTGGGTGATAGCTTTTTTCCCATTGACAATCCGTGAACTTCTGCTCCCTCTACGTTCACTCCTGAAGGGACCCTGCCCATTCAAAAAATTTAAAATGGCAATTTGTCGTTGAATAACGATGTTCAAAGGCAAAGAATACTTTACCCAGGTAGTCTGTGACTCTGTATTGTGTATGTTGTTGTAAACAAGTTCACCTGTCTTTTAAAGTCAAATTAAATGTCACTGCCTCTAGGAAGTTCTCTGTTTCCTCAGTGAGTTTGCCCTATTTCACTCCTCTAAATCTTCTTAGCAACCTTTATTACAATTAATTGTATGCATAACGTAACTCTCTTCAGATTAGACTCTAATCTCAAGTAGGAAAAAAATTATCATGAGCATCTTTATAATGCTCAGAGTGTCCAATGGGGCCTGGAACATGGAGTGCATCTGTGAACAATTGTTGAATTGAAATAAATTATGTCATAATGTAGTAGTTCTTGACTATTGTGAAAAGAAGACACAGGTTTGTCATTTGCAAACACACAAATGATAGCAGGCTGTCCTTTATACATGTAAAAATCAAACAAATCCAAATGTGTATATACATTCTTGGATCTCTTGAAATAATTTTATGCCACCCAAGGGTTGAGTTTTTGAAGCCTAGTGAAAGACTTCAAGATTCTAAATGAGAAGATCTGGATCTGTCCTTCCTTTGTGATGAGACTCTAAGCAAGTTGCTTGCCTTGTCAGGGCCTCAGGTTCCCAATTTGAAAATGAATAAGCTGGACCATGTGATCTCAAGCAGGTGTTTCTAACCTTCTGCGTTTCAGTCCTTTTAAAAGATGTAAATTGACTTTTGTCATTTTAAATAATGAACTTTCTTGATTTCTGATTCAGTTAGTGACACCTAATATTTTAGCTATTTTAGTAAAACTTGCTGAACTTCATTATTTCAAGTAAATACAGTAAGGGAATTCACCATCAAAAAACCCATTTCATAGTTCTTCTGTTAATAAATCAAAACCAGTATCCAACCTTCTCAGATTTGGAGTCATGGAATGTTAGCACATAGAGATCACCTGATGTAACACTTTTTTTTCTGGGAAAAAAAACACGAGATCCAGAAAGCGGAAGATGTATTACCTAAGGTTACAAAAACGTGGCAGGAAGAGCTGGGACCTGCATGCAGAGCTCCTAATTCACAGCTTAGAATTATTTTATTACATCTCCTTGCCTATTTCATAGAGCTACATTTCTCTGTGATAGGTTATGACACTAAGTATTTCTCCTCATAAAAAACCAGTTTGCATTCTGAATGGACTTACCGATTCTCATCCTGTCGTCCTCCATATCTGATCCAATAATTCTGTTTTGAATCGAGTAAAAAAAAAATGCAGTAATTTTGTCACTAAAACATCACTTACAAAATTAAGGTAAAATAAAATATGCACAAAACATTCAAAAGATCTATAATTTAGGAATTTTGCATATCGTGTAAAGATACAATATATTTATATTTTATAGATTAATGAAAAGGAAGGCTAAAGTTAGTGGAGATTTGGCAAGGACAAAATGAAATACAAATCAATTTTTTGAATAGTATGGAATTAGCCTAGATATCCATCCTTTTGCCCAAGAAAGTGACTTGGAATTTGGTGGCAGAAAAACATTTGAAAGATCATTCAGTTCAACTTCTTTATGTTTTCTGAATAAAACAGGCAAACAAAATCGAGCTTGAGTAATCATCTATATAGATCATGAAATTAGTAAATAACATATTTTAAGGTCTCTTGGATAACACAATTTTTAAAGAATAATAAGTAAGACCCGATATAAATATTAATATATTAGAAGGTGTTATATTGGAAATAGTACATTAAAATTAACCCATTTTAAAAAGTGTGCCTATAAACACACAGCATAAGAAATGAAAGAAGGTTGTAAATGGACATATTATAAATGATTTTATAAATGTATTAACTTCTATATCATTTGAAGAACTTGCATAGTAACCGATGCCCAAGTAATTAAAGTAAGGGAATTCACCATCAAAAAACCCATTTCATAGTTTTTCTGTTAATAAATCAAAACCGGTATCCAACCTTCTCAGATTTGGAATCATGGAATGTTAGCACATAGAGAGCACCTGATTTAACCCTTTTTTTCCTGGAAAAAAAACATGAGATCCAGAAAGCGGAAGATGTATTACCTAAGGTTACAATGCTAATGACAACCCATGCCCAAGTAATTAAAAGAAGAGGAAAAATAGTTAATATGTGAAAAGGTTTATTCTTGCTGGTCATCAAAAAATTACAAGTTAAAATGATGTATTATTTCATATATAATATATAAATAATAAAAGTGATTTTAAAATGTTATTTCTTATTGCTGATAAATTTGTGGTAAAAATGGTACTTTTATGCATTACTAGGATTCAAATGCCTGTTCAATCTGTTGTGAGCTATGAGACTTTACAGCAGTCACTAAATCTTCCCACGAGATAGTGTTAGTATTAAACTAGTGTGCAAATAAATAATTCCAAGAGAATTATTTATTCTCTTAGTAATCATATAGAATTATATATAATTATAAATAAATAATTTCTAAGAGAATTCTCTTAGAAAAGCAATTTAGTTTCAAGAAATTTAAAACCTTATATCCTTTGATGACAGAATAATTTCACTCTTAAGAATTTATTTTAAGGACATAGTTCAATAGAGAAAAAATGCTTAATACATTATGTATAATTCAAAAATCAGAAATAATTCAAATGTTCAGCAGAAGAGTTCGTTTATTTATTGTATGTCAATTCTACCTATCTAAAATTCTAAATTCTACCAACATTTTAGATACTAAAATGTATCTAAAAATACCTTTTAAAGCTATACAAATGTAGAAATTTCTTACGATATCTTCTTAAAAGAATACAAATCTCTTTATACCATAGCATATGTTTCTGCAAAAGATATGTCTTCATATAAACAATGATTAGAAGACAACATGGAAAAGTGAAGTCAGCATGATGGGTGTGATAGGATTGTGACTGATGATATTTTGAAGTCTCTTTAATGTTTAGGTAATATACAAGCATTAAAAAGAAAAATTTAAAACACCGCATCCAGAATTTAGGAAAATAAAACACTCCCGGGGCAAATGAGTCATACACAAAATACTTTTACCCAATAGATTTGCTTTTGACTTTGGACCTTGTTAACATGGAATGACTGATGTGGAAATCCATTAGTCTTTTAAAGTTCATCAGATGGCCAGGTGCGCTGACTCATGCCTGTAATCCCAGCACTTTGGGAGGCTGAGGTGGGCGGATCACCTGAGGTCAGGAGTTCGAGACCAGCCTGACCAACATGGTGAAACCCCATCTCTACTAAAAATACAAAAAAAAAAAAAATTGGCCGGGCATCGTGGTGCATGCCTGTAATCCCAGCTACTCGGGAGGCTGAGGCAGGAGAATCGCTTGAGTCCAGGAGGTAGAGGTTGCAGTGAGCCAAGATCACGCCACTGCACTCCAGCCTGGGCGACAAGAGTGAGACTCCATCTCAAAATAAATAAATAAATAAATAAAGTTCATCAGATATATTGAGTAAATATCTCCCACCCCCAATTTTTACCTCAAGGAGGGCATCAAAATCTTAGCTTTTTGAGGTAAATGGCAAAAATGGAGGCAGGTAATAAAAACATGAAAAGGATTCCACTGAATCATTATTTCAATAAACATTTCCTCTTTCCTCTTACCGGTTCAGTGTATGAAAACCCCAGACCTTCTGCAGCTGATTTTATCAGCTCAGATTCCAGCTTATGACGTTTCACAAACATTGTTAAATCCTAGAGAAAAAGAAGTAAAGAAAGACATTTTTTATTTAAATAACAGGTAAGAGATATGATAAATGTTCAGGTGGCAATGTTTTCATTAGATAGTCACAAATGAGCTAACAAATATTCAGAGCTGCAAGACTTGGCCCCCATCTCAACATACTTTCACACGCTAGCATGTATGAATAAAAATGTGCTTCAGGCATAAATAAAGTTTGAAAGAACCGAGTTCAACAACCTTTGCTAAATTGTTAGATATCTTTAAGACCAGTGTTATATTTTTATCAACTCTCCCCCGAACACATGCAGAATCAAGAATTTCTTTTCAGGCCAGGCGTGGTGGCTCACGCCTGTAATCCCAGCACTTTGGGAGGCCGAGGCGGGCAGATCACCTGAGGTCGGGAGTTCGAGACCAGTCTGACCAACATGGAGAAACCCCATCTCTACTAAAAACAAATCAAAATTAGCCGGGCATGGTGGCACGTGCCTGTAATCCCAGCTACTAGGGAGGCTGAGGCAGCAGAATCGCTTGAACCTGGGAGGCAGAGGTTGCGGTGAGCCAAGACTGCACCATTGCACTCTAGCCTGGGCAACAAGAGCGAAACTCCGTCTTAAAAAAAAAAAGAATTTCTTTTCAAAACATTGGTCTCACCTCTCTGGCCTCAATGGATGCTGGGTCAATGCTATCATCCAGCAAACTCTCATAGTAATCCACATTGTCTAGGACATCCTCATCATCTGGATGGCACAGAAGATAGGCCTTGGCACACTCCAGGGCTTTCACATACTCACCAACTGAAAGACAAAGGAGTTGCAGCATTAGAGTCAGCCTAGTTCTGTCCAAAGGATTTTAAAGGGAGGCCATCAACATGTCTACAGAGGTCAGCATTAAACATGAATAAGAGGGAAGATAAATTGAGGCTCAGCAGAGAAAGCAGAAACAGTCACAGGTAAAAGGAAGGACGTGATTTCAGGTATTCAAAAGTTATTACCTTTGGTCTGCTTTGGTGCTAGTTGTTTTGTGCAAATCGTCAAGTTTCTATCTGAAGCTGTTTTGACAACTTTTCTTATTTAACACAGATAAACAGCAGAATTGTATGACTTAATTCTGATTTTTGTACTGAGTTTGGGTTAAGTAAATATCCTAAAGGTGATCTTTGCAACAGTAATGTACCATTTTATAGATAATGTATGAGTAATATAAGTGCTTTTAAAATGTTATTTTTCATTGCTGCAGCTTGTGGTAAACTGGTACTTCAATACAGAGTCCTTCATAGAGTCCCAGATGTTCTGGAGGAAGCCCCTTAAATCCTTCACTATACAATTATAGCTCATCCAACAGTAGCAAACTACTAAAAGGAACTAACAAGGATGTTTCCAATATAAACTTTTCATTATAGAAATATTTAGCTATTACAAGGGAAATTTTAAATGTCTGTATGCTTTGTTTTCAAATAGGTCACAACATTGTATTTCTTCTAATGGAAATTTACAATATATGTATGTGTGTATATATATATGTGTGTGTGTGTGCATGTATGTGTGTATAATACATACACACACACACACATATATATATACTCTGAGATGACTCTGATTTTTAAAAAGAATGATAAAAATTAAGCAACTCTCTCATCTTTGATTCACTGTTGATGACTTGAGCACATGATTCATTGTGTGCCAGCAATGCCAGGATAATAAATAATGTTTTGTTTTTGCAAAGGAAGAGGATTTTGCAAAGTTCCTTTTAAATTCAGTTTTAAGAAAATTAAGTCTAAAAAATCATGCAAAATGTCAATCTAGTATAATTTTCAGTAAATTATCACAGCATTAAATTTTTTACTTTGCCCATTGGTGATGTCCCCTTCTGCTCTTCTTGTCCTTCAGCTCAGGACGGAAGAAATGCATAAATTCCTATTGCTTTCATAATAAACTTAAGAAGTCAGAACACTCAATTACAAAAATGTGATGTCTGTAATGATGAACCACAACCCCCCAAGAAGTCTTCACGGATGATCCAAGCTTTACCTCGATAGTAGGCAAACTGTAGGTAATCATAGTGCAGAGGAAGAAAATTCTCGATGGGTGAGAGGCGGCCAGGACGGGTGGCAAGTTCCCTCACACATTCATGCTGACAAACAAGCACCTGCATGTAGTGATCTGGAAGACAAGAGCCAATACGTGTGTTCCTCCAGGCTGCTGAGTGCCCAAACGTCAATGTTACAGCCACAGTTACACAGGGCATTCCTCACCTCACCACACTCGGAGAGCAAAATTACTATAATCCTCACTTCCGGACTGCAAAACCTTTTTACAAAGAAAGTAGGTGACTTGCCAAGGTCTCCTGGTCAGCGATCACTAGAACGACAGTAGATTCCGAGTCCTCCAGCTCACAGTCTGTTCTCTACACCTCACTTTTCCCTTCCCATATACACTTTTTATACCCCACAGTCCACTTTACCCCACCTACACCCAGCTGAATGTCAGTTTTCATATTTAACAACTTTGGGGCCTCTCTTTGGATATCTTGGATGGCTTGAAGTGCCCTGGAATCGGGAATGGAAGTTCACATGCTAGTAAATGTTAAGGAACAGTTCGGAAAAAGAAACCACCATGGACGTGGAAAATTCAGGCTGAGAAGTGAAGCAAAAGTGCTCTTTTTCTTTCTTAACATTTTCAAGCCAAATTGTCCTAAAGGAGAAATAAAAACTCTTTTTTTTTTTTTTTTTTACACCTATTGGTCAGAAACCTATTCTACCCAGTTATAAATTAGTCTATCGCCTAGACATTGTATATTCTAATACTAGGGACATTGTATATTCTTTACCAGGACTGGTAAAATAGGGAGAAGGATGTAAACTGAAGGAATTTAAATGAGCATCTTATTTCCTATTTCTCTTCACTCCCCTTTCTATTGCTCCCATTCTTCTTGCTTGAGGGTTCTGAAGTGTTAGGGTCTTCATGCCGCCTTTGGCTCTGGACTCTATCTTATCAAAGCCTGAGATGAGGAAATACAAGTGGTGAATGTCCCAGAGAAGAAAATGCCTCCTACATTTCACCTTGACTGATTTTTACAATGAAGATGGATGTATTTTCCAGAAAGAATGGTTCATTCACGCCTGTGCTGAGTGGGTTCTTTTGAGAATGATGATAAAATCATTTGATCTCATAGCTGTGCAATTTAATTGACCACAACTGCCTTTTTTTCAAAAGGTTCTCTGTTTAGTCTGAGTTTGGCTTGGATCTTGATGATTTTGCAGAGCGGCCCCAAAACACAACAGGAAGGAAATGTGCATTTTCTGGTGTGGGGGAATGTGCCAGTTTTGCATAACTTGGCAAACTGAATCATTTATAGTACAGCTAGTGGAATCCCTAAAGCCCATTGGTTATTAACCCCAGTCAGGGGATGTGAAGGAAGAATGAGTTCTATTTATTTGATTAGCATGTTAGAAATAAATAACCAGCTGTTTCATTTCTTAAGAAAACAAAAACAAACAACCTTCAACTGTTTTCTCCTACTCAACTTACCATTTGCATTTCTATTTACTTTCTAATATACATTCCTTTTAATTCCAAGTGACAAGCAAAAGGTAAAGGCGAAGGATACCCACCAAGAACTCAAAATCTGAATGGAAATATTTTTTCAAAGCGGATATAAATAGCAGCAAAATAGGACTGACAGAAAGGTATCCTTTAGGGTTTCATAGCAGGGCTAGTAATAAATAACTGCATTCAGCAGCCATTTGTATTTTTCCCCAACTGTTAATGTCTAACTCTAAAATTCAAATATTCTGATTTTCTAATACATTTGCTATTTAGAAAGCCAGTTTCATTCCTAATTTAGGACAATTTTGAACAAGACAAGAATTTACATAGTGAGAGCTGTCATATTACTTTTATTAGGTATATCCCTCGCCTCCTTTCTATCTTAAATGACATTGTGCAATTAATATGTTTTTAATAAGTTGGAGTCTTAAAAATTAAAGAACCTGAGTTATGAGATCTCTATTCTTTTCCAGCTACCAACATGCCGTGGTGACCTTGAGCAAATCACTAAATGCTAATCTGTGGGAAATCGTCGGTCAATTTTCCTAAACCAGATCTAGGACATTGGCCAAAACTGTTCAGTGGCCATTGGTGGAAGCAGGTGTAGAGGCCAATGTGGGCGTGAAACCAGGATGCATATCCCCCCACAACCACAACATAGTTAACTATAATAAAGGAAGAATCTGCCATTCTCAAATACAAGATCAAGTGTACAGAAATAGCAATTAAAATGTGAACCACACAAAAAACTGACATTCCAAAAATTTAGGCAACTGGATCTGGCAGAGATCCAAAAAAATAAAACTTTCAGGAAAATATCCTCAATAATTGAGATCGTTGTATTAAATTTAGGTGAACTGAGTTGATTTTGGGTAACTGGGTGTGTCACAAATTGGTCATTTGTCATATTAATTTTCAGTCTACTTCCTAGTCTAATTTTTGACAGCTATACCCCAATTGTCTCTATAAGAAAGCTTAACAATAATTCTTAACAATAATTCTAAACCTACATTCTCATAAACATGGAGTATTTAACCATTTTAATCCCTGCTATGAGATTGATGGATATGTCATCTCCTTCCTTCATTCATTCATTAATCAACCCATTCATTTAACCAGTATTTACTAAGTATCTACTATTTGCCAGTCACTCTTCTTAGGCACTGAAGATCGAGCACTAAACAGGACAAGGCATTAGCCAAGAGATAGAAGAAAACAACACTTTGAAGATCTGTAAGTGAAAAAAAGCATGGCATATTTAAGGAATCAAAAGGCAAGAGAGAGAGTGAGAGGGAGAGAGAGAATGAATGAAAACATACACAAATGCTCAATCATGAAAGTTCTTATTAAAGAATTGGATTTTATTCCAAGTGGAATGTAAACCATTTGGGGTGTTTAAACCAGATCTGTGAGCAGAATTTTGTTGTTTTAGAGACTGCTCTGTGGGCATTCGGAGCAAAACCACAACAGGATATGAAGAGCAGCAAGGAGGCAATCACTGTTGCTTCGAGCTGGGGTGGTAGCAAAAGGGGTGGAGGGAGTTAGGAAGTGTTCAGTGCTATTAGGGGATAGCATCTATCCAAGTCTGGTAACAAATCATATGGGAATAGGAATTAAGGAAGATGTTGGATTGAAAGGTAACTTGGTTTGAGTTATTAGGTGAGTAGTGCTTTTTGTTTTTTTGTTTGTTTTTCCTTTGAGATGGAGTTTCGCTCTTATTGCCTAGGCTGGAGTGCAATGGCACGATCTCGGCTCACTGCAACCTCCGCCTACAAGGTTCAAGTGATTCTCCTGCCTCAGCCTCCTGAGTAGCTAGGATTACAGGTGCCCACCACCACACCTGGCTAATTTTTTTATATTTTTAGTAGAGATGGAGTTTCACCATGTTGGCCAGGCTGGTCTCAAACTCCTGACCTCATGTGATCCACCTGCCTCGGAATCCCAAAGTGCTAGGATTACAGGCATGAGCCACCGCGCCCGGATGAGTAGTGCTTTTTAGGAAGACTGAAAGCATTGGAAGTTGGGGAGAGCAAACTGATTTTATTCACTGGCATTTTAGTAAGTAAATGAAGTTGAACGTTGCTTTTCATATATGGGTAACTCAGAAACAAATGTGTGCTCAAAATATTTGTGAAAAATTTATTAATAAATTATCCTTTGCCTACTTTTCAATTACGTAGACCTTAAAAGTATAGATTCCAGATTCAGAAAAGTCCAAATATGAGTTCCAGCTTCACTCTAATCACACCACTTAATCTTTTTCAGATAAATTCCTCATTTACAAAAGGGAGAGGAGAGTAAGTAACAATAGTATCTATAAGAGTTGCTTAAAGCATTAAATAAATAAAAATATGTTAAGTGCTTTGTATGTTATAATTGTTACATATGTGTTGGTTATTATTACTACTGATAATTAAGAAGTAAATTACTATGAACAATAATAATTTACAGGCTCTCTTTGAATATGAAATATATTAACACTTTGCCTATAAAATATTTTGCAATACTTTCTATTTGTGTTTGTAGATCAGCTTGGTTTATTGTATAAATCTGTACTTATAAATCTTAGGTAAAGTTTAACTTGTTCTTTATTTTTCTTGTCTTTTGTCATGCTTAGAAGAGCTTTTCTGCTGGGCATGCTGGCTCACGCCTGTAATCCCAGTACTTTGGGAAGCCGAGGTGGGCGGATCACCTGAGGTCAGGAGTTCGAGACCAGCCTGGCCAACGTGGAGAAACCCCGTCTCCACGAAAAATACAAAATTAGTTGGGTGTGGTGGTGCATGCCTGTAATCCCAGCTACTCGGGAGGCTGAGGCAGAAGAATTGCTTGAATCCGGGAGGCAGGAGGTTGCAGTGAGCCAAGATCACGCCATTGCACTCCAGCCTGGGCAACAAGAGCGAAACTCCATCTCAAAAAAAAAAAAAAAAGGGCTTTTCTTCTCCTAATATTATACAAATATTTTCCCTCATTTTGTTCTAACAGTTTTATATTTTACACTTATATTGTTATTACAAACACAATTTATTTTTGTGTCAGGCATACAGCAGAGAACCCACTTTCCCCTCATAAGTGGTTAATTAGCCAATCTCCCAAATTATTCTATAGTGTGCATTACCTACTATTTTAAAACTGCTGCTTTGTAATATATTAAATTCTTATTAAATAATAAAACATTTTAAGCAGTTGAAGACTACACAAAAGTGTTCACTACTACATTGTTTATAATAATGAAAAATTTCAGTCTCTTAAATACTCATCACTAAAGGAGCAGTCAATTAAATTATGATGCGTTTATATAACAGAGCATTACCCAACCATTAAATACAATAAAATGGCTCTACGTACTTACATGAGAAGAAGTCCACAATATATTGTTAAGCATAAAATAAAACAACAAAAGTTGAAAAACAATATATATAGTATTGTCCTATTTTATAAAAAATGAAATAATAACTATAAATAAATACATAAATATTTACATAAGGACCTGAAAAAGTTTGGGAAGACAGTCACCAAAATTTTAACTACATACATTTCTCTACAGGAGATAGGCTGGGATAGACACATGAGAGTCTTTTATTTTTACAATATATTCTTCTATTTTGCTGGAATAGTTTTTTACAAATCGCAAGTAGTATTTTTATAATCAAGAAACAAATAAAATGAAAAAATAAGCTTTACCTGCAATAGCTTCATACAGACCAGCCTTATACCCTAAATACTCATATTCTTCAAATCTCTGAGGCCCCTCACATAGGGTCCGGCATTCTATATCTTCAACGAAATATTCTCTTAGGGCTTGTTCAAAGTGCCTGATGGCCATCTCAAAGTCATCAGCCTCATAATGTTTAACTCCTGCATTGTAACTCTCCTGTAATGAAATAGACAAAAAAACAAACAAACAAACAAAAAAACAACCACACAAACAAAAAAACCTCTTATTTTCAAAGAGAAGGGTTTACGTTGACTGAGGATCATCTAGGTAGGTGGGGGTACCGGATGCTTGTGCTGCAGAGGGATAAAGAAGGGTTGCATTGGGAGATAAAGAACAACATTCCTGGCTTCAAATACTTGTAAGCGAGAGGGGTCTTACTGAGCAAATAGATTGCTATGTGATCAGTCAATGTCGTTTTTTTCTAGCACATGCAAGACTGTAGTTTTGAAACCATTTGCCTATAGGTAGGGCCATGTAACAAGTGTAGGACAACAGATGTGGGTGGAAGTGACATCCACTTTTAGGCCCTGCCTGTGTTTTGTTTTTTTTTTTTTAAATATTTTCTAAAATCTTTCCTTATCCTTTTCTGCAATAATTTTGGAGGCTACATGTTGAGAATGGTGATGTCAAAAAATCTAAAAAAAAAAAAAAAAAAAAGGCTTTCAACACGTGCCTTCAAGTAATGTTTAGTCTATACAAAGAATTACATCACTTTTTAAAACCCCAGTTTGAAACATACAGGTACAATGGGCAAACCACTGGACTGGGAGCTGGAAAATCACAGTATAATCCTGAACAATTTACAGTGGCCTCACCTCCTAGGTATAAAATAAAAGTATCGGAAAGGTTTGGAGAGGATTATAGAGAATTATATGATGTTCTAGTTTTTATCACATTATACCGATTTTCTAAGTTAATTTTTATTTTCTCTTAATTTAAAAATTTTTAATTTTTTAGTTTTTTTATTTCAACTTTTAAAATTTTAATTAAAATTTTTTAAAAATCTCAATTTTTTCAGACCTGATCATTATATTCTGAGAACTCTGAAAGTCCAAAAATGTTACTAAAATTTGAGAATAAATTTTATGAGATATTCATTCATAGAAATTTGCTTTGACTCAAATGAAACTTAGGAGCACTTAGCTCCCTGTGGTGAGGGCAGGGGTCCACAGAGCTTACCATGTGTGGCTTGGCTTCTCTGTCTACCAATTGCAATGCTTCAACACCAGCTGTCGCCCTGTAATTCTCAATGTTCTGCTGCATTTCCATGTGCTCAGGGTTAGCCACGAAAAATGTGTGAGCTGCTTCCATTGCTTTTTCGAGCTGGTTAAGCTAAAGAGAAAAAAAAATGACCAAATGAAGGCAAATATTTCCAAATCACACTCAGAGAAATACAAAGATCAATCCAAAATCTCACAGTTTAAGAATGAAACTAGCAGCCTTGGGTTTTTTTTTTTTTATCAGACAGGCAATAAAAACAAAATAAATGGGATTATAACAAAGTAAAAAACTTCTGCACAGCAAAGAAAGCAATCAACAGGTGAAGATACAACCTACAGAATGCAAGAAAATACTTGTAAACTATATATCCATATCCAAAAGGGGTTAATATCTAGGATCTATAAGATATATAAAAAGCTCAAAAAACTGTATAGCAAGAAAAAAAGATTAAAAAATGGGCAAAAGATCTGAAATGACATTTCTCAAAAGAAGATATACAGTTGGCCAACATGTGTGTGAAAAAATGCTCCACATCACTAATCACCAGGGAAATGCAAGTCAAAATCACAATGAAATACAACTTCATTCCAGTTAGAATGGTTATTAACAAAAAGATAAAAGATAACAAGTGTTGACAAGGAAGTGGAGAAAAGGGCATCCTTATACACTGTTGGTAGGAATATAAATTAGCAAGACCATTATGGAAAACAGCATGGAGTTTCTTCAAAAAATTAAAAAGTAGAACTACCATAAGATCCAGCAATCTCACTGCTGGGTATATATCCAAAAGAAATGAAGTCAGCATGTTGAAGCTATATCTGTACTCCCATGTTTATTGTAGCACTATTTACAATAGCCAGGACATGAAATCAACCTAAGTGCCCATCAGCAGATGAATGGATAAAGAAAATGTGGTACATATACACAATGAAATATTATTCAGCCATAAAAAATAATGAAATCCCATCATTTGCAACAACATGGATGAATCTGGAGGATATTATGTTAAGTGAAATAAGCCAGACACATCTCACTCTTACATGGAATCTGAAACAGTTGATCTCATAGAAGAAGAGAGTGGAACGGTGATTGCCAGAGGCTGGGAAATGCAGAAAAGGGAGAGACAGGAAGAGGTTGGTCAAAGAGTACAAAGTTACAGTTAAAGAAGAAGAAGAATTTCTGGTGTTCTATTGCACAGTAGGATAACAATAGTTAACAATTATGTATTGTATATTTCAGAATAGCTAGAAGAAAGCATTTTTAATGATGTCACCAAAATAAATGATAAGTGTTTTAGGCAACAGATTTGCTGATTACCCTGATTTAATCATCATACAATGAATACACATATGGAAACATCACACTGTAACCATAATTATGTATCCTTATTATGTGTCAATTAAAAATAAGACAAAACTTTTTAAAAAATTAAAAGGATAAATTATTTCAATGCATAAAGATGCTAAGAACAGCACATAAAATGCTTTACCACTCAGCTTTGAGATATTTGATTCCAAACTTACAACTTTGATTCTCATTAATAAAAAAGAATTTTGAATCACCACTACACAGACACTGCCAACTGTCTCCTACACCACTTAATACAATGATCTCCATGTAACAAGAAATGATATAATTTTTAAAAACTGGAATTAATTTACCCATTTTAACATATTTTTAAAAATTATTTTTGAGACGGAGTCTCACTCTGTTGCCAGGCTGGAGTGCAATGGCGTGATCTTGGCTCACTGCAATCTCTGCCTCCAGGGTTCAAGCGATTCTCCTGCCTCAGCCTCCCGAGTAGCTGGGACTATGGGCACGCTCCACCACGCCCAGCTAATTTTTGTATTTTTAGTAGAGATGGGGTTTCACCATGTTGGCCAGGATGGTCTCGATCTCCTGACCTTGTGATCCGCCCACTTCACATGTTCACATATGCTTTAGTCATGGAGAATTTCAATAGACAGATCCATTTACCTCACATCAGAAAAATAAAAATTCACATTAGTTATCTTTTTCATGGTAGAATCTAAAATATGCTCAATCCATTTTAAAGTGTGAAGAAATGAAAACTAATTGTTGTTGAATAAAATAAAATCACAGAATGGCATGTAAGATTCAACTGCATCTGCTTTTGACAATTTTGCCACTCAATTATTAAAAACTAGAAGTAGTAGACTCACAAGTGCCCAGTCCCTGCAGCCTTGTGAAATATAAAGAATCAACTCTTAACACAAAAACATAAACTGCCCTGTTTTAAGACCTGACATCCCACAATAGTAAAGCTTTCCCTTTTCAAATGTATTTTGCACATTTTTAGCTACTGTCTTTCCTTCCATTAAATCTTGCCTGAAGTGAGCTCTTCCTGCCACTTTTACCTTTGTCCTAAATTCTGTGCACTCAGAATTATTTTGACTGTCAAAATCACTAATTTGGGATTTCATCTTTCTCAACTTTAATTTTCTCAATCTCTTACATATCAATACAGATAAACATGAATGGTATGCATCTACATAGTAATAACTATATAGGTATAAAGAATGGGTTCAAAATTGTGTGTGGGTTGCATTTATTGGCCAAGTGAACCTGGAAAAAGTTGTTTAAACATTGATGCTTTAATTTTCCCTAAAGAAAAAATGCTCAAAAGAACTACATACCATCATCTACTGTGGAGGATTTTGGAAGGATTCAACCGTGAAATATATATGAGTGTGTTCAGCAGTCACTACAGCACTAGAAAAAAAATAAATAATAGCATACAATATATAAATGACCTGTTTCAAGGACGTGAATATGCTCCCATTAATGAAGAGTAGAGTTTATAGCTCCCATGAACACATAATATAAGAGGATAGAGTAGGTGCTTCTGGTTGGTGAAAATTTTCTCTGGGTAATAGCCAATCTACAAGTTATGAGTAAAACAGGTTAGTACTGACATACTCTGATTCTATAGCACTAGAGGTTAAAGTTAATGGAACACAAATAAATATTTATGTTCTTAATTTTCCTACTTTATGCTTTGGCTCAGGATATTCCACCGACTTAGAGAACCTTTGTCCCTCTGTCTTTTCTTACTGAAATATGTCATGTCCTGTAAGGCCAAGCTTAAATCCTACCTTCTCTAAGAGACCCTTTCCCATTCCTGTAGCCATAGTTAGGCACCACAGTATAACCTCAACCCTGTTCCTTTATTGGTGCTTACTATTCTGTACCTTACATATGCATCAGTGTATCTGCTTCTCCCATTAGAGCTTTCTGTGGATATGGATCATACGGTATACTAATCTTTTTATTTTCTACTTACTTTACATACAGAGTATATCTATGATACGTCTTAGAAAAGAGAAAAAAACTTATAAGAAGTAAATCTTTTATACATAAGTTCAAAGGTATATTACATGTGAATATGCTTCACAAATTATAAGGCAGTGGTCTCCAACCTTTTTGGCACCAGGGGCCAGTTTCGTGGAAGACAATTTTTCCATGGATGGGGTGCAGGGATAGTTTCAGAATTAAACTGTTCCACCTAAGATCATCACACAAGATTCGTATAAGGAGCATGCAACCTAGATCCCTCCCTTGCACACTTCACCAGAAGGTTGGCACCCCTATGAGAACCTAAGCCCTCCACTGATCTGACAGGAGACAGATCTCAGGTGGTAAGGTTCACCTTCTGCTGTGCAGCCCTGTTCCTAACAGGACTGTACTGATCCATGGCCCAGGGGTTGGGGACCCCTGCTATAAGGTACCAAAAGTTTGTACATTTAATAAAAACTTCTCTGAAATCATCATTCATATTGAGAGCTTTCAATGTGGTTATCACGATGAATGTGATTCAGTAGCTCTTGAAAACAGTCAATGTCGACAAACTGGGTCCTTTTCTCAAATTTGACATTTTGCTTATTTGGTGCTTTCCTCCTTTATAGTCCAGAATTGAAGATACTACCATCTATAAAAAAAGATTCCATGACTTAAGGCTGAACCATACAACTTCACGAACTGGCCCTGGCTTTTAAATTATTTTGAACCAGTTTAGGAAACTAGAATTTGCTGCCAGAGTCTATAAAATAAACCACTGTTTTAACTGGAAGCTTGATATCTCTGTCTTCCATTTTATAAATTAAATACACACATCCAAAGTGGTAAGAAATGTCCACATAAACATGTGCATGCTACATATAATGTCATACGATTGGATGGAGGTTATTACAAGGCTTTGTCAGTACTAGGTTTCAGCTAAGGAAGGACCTACCCACTCCTCCAATGAAACAAACCAACAGCACACTACAGTTAAAGGCTCCAAACTGGACTTCCCTTAAGACCTAATTAAAACAAACCACAGGAGCGAGTAAGTCTAATACGGGGGTAACTCTATGCATTAGAAAAATAAATTGTGAACTAAAGAACAATGGAGAAAAGGGGAATAATCTGACATGAAGATGGTATTGACTTTTAGGGGAGGACACTGAGATATCAGAAATACTGGGAAAAATGCCTTCAAGAAGCTTCGGGCCATCTCCTCTCAAGCTGTGAAGAACTGAGCAAATATTTTCTCTTGCCAGCCCAGAAGCATGACTACGTGGTAGTCATACGGTATGGAAAAAGAAATGAACATTGACTAAATCAACAGCCTGCTGACGTTCAGAAGTTACACTGTCCTTGAACCTATGAGTGAATGAGGTTCTTCTGACACAGAGTTTTCCACAGCTAGTAATAAAGGAGGGATTGCTAAAGCATGCATTGACTATTCAAAAATCTCCAGTAGCCATCCATTGACCAGAAAACAGATTTCAGACACTCCACACCGTGATATTCAAGAACTCTGGGATTTGGCTCCGGTTTTCCTAGCATCACTTCTTCCTCTCTGCCATTATACCAACTCTTTCCAGAGAAACTGAACTTCTCTAAGTTTTAAAACTTACCATCCGCCTATTCAAGAACACACACATAGGTCCAGTTCTCCAGTCATGCCCCAATTCATTAGTTCCCCCATTTACTTATTCAGCAAATATTTATTTTGCACCAACTCTGTATCAGACACTAAAGAGAATACCTACGTGGTCAAGACAGACAAAGGCCCTCCTTTCTAAAACAAATGTTGACATTCTCATAGAAGGGGACAAATCCCAAGTAAATAAATAAGTAAGGAAAGTAATTTCAGATTGTATTAAGTGCTATGAAGAAATAATGAACAAAGTTGTGAGCACTGGCTGGGACTGGGCTGGAAGGAGAACTCCTTTAGATTCATTCATCACAGAAGATCTCTCTTCAATGTAACTTTTGAGCTGAGACCTAAAAGTGGAGAAGCCAGGCATGCACTGAACAAGAGGAAGGGCATTCCAGGTCAAAGAAAGTCAAGTGAAAGGTGCCTGAAGTGGAAAAAGGCTTGATGTGTTTTCAAAGCAGAGCAGAGATTAAGGAGGGAGACTTTAGAAGTTAGAGAAGGACGCGTCATTTGTATAGGCTATAATAGAGTTTAAATGTCATTCTAAGTGCACAAGGAAACAGTAAAGAATGTTAAGGAGGGATATAATCAGATCTGATACACATTTTAAAACGATAATTCAAACTTCTTTGTAGAAAATAGATCTTCCTAGCGGGCAGAAGAGCACTGCAGTAATCAGTCAGAGATGATGCTTTTACTTTGCAAAATAATGCAGCACAGCGTAAGTCAGTTGCCTGTTTTACTTTCCTTCCGTTCCCTGCCTCCATTCCTTTCTCTTCGTCTCTATTTTGCCCATCCTTGCTATAACAATGTTTCTCAATTCAGAAGGCAAACACATAACACAAAAGGAAACACTTCTAAAATTTCCAAACATTTTGTGTGGAAAATACGTAAGTTCCCTATTTTCTGAATTAGGATATGTAGCTCAAATATTTTGAATACGAAATTAAGAACAGCTTGTAAGGCACGTGCAACAAACAAAAGGGGCTAATAATTCTAAAGCACATTAAAACATGGAAAGACCACTGTGTACTTCTAAAATAGAATATTTGGCAGCACTTTTTACTCTTTTGAAGGTTTTTTGTACAGAGTAAAACACCAAGCCTAAAATAAGTAATTTCCATTATTCTCAAACATCAACATTTTCAATAAATGAATGAATTCTTTTCTACTTTCGTCACCCTAACTTTGGGAATTTATCCATTACATTTTAATGAAGTGCTATAGTTTTTGCCTTGGGTTTTTTTTACTTAAATTTCACAATATAGTAACTTTAGAGATTTTTAACTCCCAAATGACAAGCATGCAAGCTGACACTGAAGACATCCTGTTTCTAAGCCACAGTGCAAGTTTTAAGCTCTAGCTAGCAGCATAATCACAACAGCTAGAGAGAAAGGAAGTCATCAAATTACAGCATGTATATCATACTAAACAACAAAATTCATCCTTGGATGAACCTGTAAGATGTGTGTGTGTATACACTCATGTACATATACATGTCACAAGGCATGTTTGTAGACATTTCATTACTTGCTAAAAAGTCTCCAAATTTACTCGAATTTTTGGCAACTTGAGTTAATTTTTCTTCATAGAATCAAATAAATAAATACATTTCTTACAATATGAAAAATATATTAAAAGAATATTCTTAAAATTTACAAAACATCAAATTTTGAAATAAAATTCGGAAGCAGTTTGTTCAACCTACTGAATTAAATGCATCCCTGTAAATTACAGTATTTAAATGTAAAGAGTGGGCTGTTGAATGAGAATTTAATCTTATTTTAGGAAAATCCTAAAGATTTCTATATAACAGAGTCAGATTTTTAGAGTAAAATAATAGCCATATAGCAAATAACTTTCCATTTTATTTCACAATTACTGATGATGTTAATACATTAATATAACTTGTAAAAGGATCCATATTTGAAATTATTTTCATAATTCAGTTACAAGAAATAGCAGTTTATTTCTCTTGACAAATTTATAAAATTAATTTTTACATCCATAGAGAACTACCTAATATATTCTGTTGCACCTTTTGCCTTGACTACTGGGAAGCTCAGAATTGCATTCACTGTCATTTACAGTAACTATATTATGTTGGGTTTCTTTGTTTCTTTTTTCTTTTCTTTTCTTTTTTTTTTTTTTTTGAGATGGAGTCTCGCTCTGTTGCCAGGCTGGAGTGCAGTGGCATGGTCTCAGCTCACTGCAACCTCTGCCTCCTGGGTTCAAGCAATTCTCCTGCCTCAGCCTCCCAAGTAGCTGGGATTACAGGCACGCGCCACCACACCCGGCTAATTTTTGTATTTTTAGTAGAGATGGGGATTTCACCACGTTGGCCAAGCTGGTCTTGAACTCCTGACCTCGTGATCCGCCCACCTTGGCCTACCAAAATGCTGGGATTACAAGCGTGAGCCACCGTGTCCGGCATTATGTTGGGTTTCTAATGTGTCAAACTAAAGCTGGTATATTTCACTTTTTTCTTTGAGTGTTTTTGTTTCCGTTTCAAAAATCTAACTAAACAAATAGTTGCCTTAGCAAGGAAACTCAGGGACATAGAAAAGGTACAACCCATTTAAAATATATACTCCCATAGTAAGGGAAATTTTTATACAATATATTCCTTTTCTACATCTCAAGGCAGAACATTTTAAAATTTCTAGCTTGGAAGAACACATGTTAATTCACAAGTTAGGTGGCCATGCTAATGCAGAAAATGAACTTATCTTTGCATTTATGGAAAGTTACTCTAAAATATAGTCATAGGTATAAGTAACTATTTATAGTTTTCAAAATGCAATTTGGTAAGGATTAAATGGAAATGACGTTTCTAAAGATTAACATTTCCTCTGTGGAGTAAGTTGGAAAGGAAGAATGAACATGTTTTCTTAAAGTGCTTTCTTTTGCCAAACTGCTTATGCTCTTTCCCTCAATTACTTATGGTCCTGATTCTGATTAACAGACTCCTGCTTTTCTAAACGCTCTAGTGAAGTTTTAGTCTGATATTTACATTTTAATGTTAAACACTAATGGTGACTAGCCACGGCCAAATGAGGATACTCTTAGGAGCTCAGTGAAACAACAGATTCCATCAGCTTTCTAGAAGATTTCTTATCTAAATAGAAACCATCTTTCTGGGTAAGGAAAACATTAAAGTGAAGAAACAGAACTTTTAAACACACTATTTCCGATTAGAGACTATTAAAAATGAAATGCCCTTGATGTTTAAAAAAAAAAAAAACTATCTAAGTATTAGCCAGAAATAAGTGTGTGCTTTGAATTAGACAGAATCGCTCAAGTCATCTGTGTATTGTCTAACTTCCTACCAAGGGAACAGCCAAAACTTGAATGGCTGCTGGGTAAGAAGGAGAGCACATTATCTTAGTGATAGAATGTAGACAAGTTGTCTCTGCCTCGGGTCGAATGAAGTTACTGTGCATGGTTTATTGGTATGTTACTGTTGTTTTTGGTTCTAAATGCTAGGACAGGGTAAGACTGAATAACTGGGCAGGGATCTTAACCTCTGCAGTGTTTGTCCAGCACTCTCCCTTGAGGTGTCAGATGATGACTAATGGTTACCGAAAAGCAGTGTGGGCCAAGACCTTGCTGACATTTGTTTCCTGCTACTGTTTTTGGAATCAGCTTTAATCCTTTTCAAAGTTTATTCTGAAGATAGTTGTCATTAATTTCATACCCTAGTTTTGCCAGCATCCCATGACTATGGTAGCAGTCATTACTTTAACATCTAAAGAATCTAGTTCATGTCAGATTTTGAAAAATAAATAAATAGAAATCCAATGTCTGTGAGTACAGAACTCTACTCCTCTTATACATGACCTCTGCATTGGGGAGCACAATCTAACTTGTGAGGTTGCCAATAATAAAGATTGCATTTGTCATACAGTTTGTATGTTTTGTATAGTTGGCAAAGCATTTTATAATATTAGTAATAAAAATAAGAGAAATAAAAATGGCCATTTATTGAGTGTCTGCCCAAGAGGACAGCTTCAAAAAGCTAGATGAGCCCTTACCTCTACTTCAGACCAGTGCAGAAAGTGGCTGGTAATTATTGACAAGGGTACGTTATGATACAAACGATAATTTATTTATTTATTTATTTATGTTGAGATGAAGCCTCACTCTGTCGCCCAGGCTGGAGTGCAGTGGCGCGACCTCGGCTCACTGCAAGCTCTGCCTCCCGGGTTCACGCCATTCTCCTGCCTCAGCCTCCCGAGTAGCTGGGACTACAGGCGCCCGCCACCACGCCCGGCTAATTTTTTTGTATTTTTAGTAGAGACGGGGTTTCACCGTGTTAGCCAGGATGGTCTCCATCTCCTCACCTCGTGATCCGCCCGCCTCGGCCTCCCAAAGTGCTGGGATTACAGGTGTGAGCCACCGCGCCTGGCCACGAACAATAATTTATAGCACCAAGTCAAAACTTGTCCAGGGACAGAGTTTCCCCTTAATGAACTTTTAAGGTACAAAAACAATTTTGTTGTGATAACACTGGACTCATATTTTGCCTGGTTTTCATTATAATAAAGGGGGAAAAATGGTGTCTTTCCCTAGTGACTCAATAAAAAAAAAAAAAAAAAAAGTTTTAGCTGGCCATCAATTTACTACAGCTAAATGCCAGCTTCCTAATTGTTCACTACCACAGTTATGTCTCTACAACCATTAGCAGCCAGATCACATTTTTTCCTCAAACTGTATGTCACAATCATTTGAATTTGTCAATTATGATAGCAAAATGGCAATTAACTATGGGTTTCTGTTTCTAAGATACCTTTTTGAAAATCAGCAGTGAGATAGCTTAATGCAGGCCTGGGAATGATTTTTCTGATCTTGAGAATATGAAAAAAACAATTTCAAAAGTTTGTTGCTGTGTCTGCAACATTGTTTTGTGAAATGACAAAGCATCAGACATAAAATGCTTGTCATAAGCAACTGGGAATGAAAGTGTGGGTTTATTCCGTGTTTCTCCTGCGAGTCCACATGTTTCCTGAGTAGAATGCATGGGGTATAGAGATGAGGGAGAAGAAGTAATCATTTGGGCCCTGGCCTGTTTTAAATTGTAACGATGCTAGGATAACACTGAAAATAGCTTGGCAAATTTGATGATTTGAGGAGGGTTTTAGGGTTTAGTGAATGTACAGATAAATTCTGTCATTACAATTTCCAACATGCTTGGTCAGCCTTCCATTTTGTGTTTATGAAACAAACTTAACATTCCACTCAAATCGCTTTACTGCGAGCAACGCAAGAAAAGCAAACAAGTAACTCAAAAGCCTTTCCACTTGTACCTTTTTGGTATAAATACGCCACGTTCTTCTGTGAAACATAAACTCTTGTTTTATAGGAGTGGGAAGATTTACTTCAAAAATTATTTCCAAACACTCATTTCAGCTCATGCAAAGGAATGCATCGTGGCTGCAAGCCAAGGGGAATTTTATTCCAAAGACCCCTCCTGGAGGAATCTTTGAGAGGAGACTAAGGTCTCTGCAGGTATGTAACCCATCAAGCTCACTAATAGGTACTCCTAACCTGACGGGCCACATGCTCTTACTAAAGAGATGGTTTTGATGATAGAGTTCTTTCATTTCAATGTTTCATAAATTCCTCTGGCATCACACCTGCACTTTTATAAGTATCCAGCCACAGCAATAACCTTCAGGCTGTACAGTATATGAAATATCCCTACCATATATACGGGTTAAATATAACTCAAACATTTTCTTTGTACCTCAGCCAAGAGACTATATTAGAAAGTTCTAGTCAATGTAAATTCTAGAGAAAGCTAAAGTTTGGGAGAGATCTACTTACTGACTAAACATATCGAGTAGCATCCGTTCTGTTATTTTTGTGGCACTTGCATTGATCTTATAAATACCAATTGCAATTAAGTCTATAAAGACTAGGGCTGGATAGACTATTTATATCATATAGTCCCACTGTTTCATTTTACAGGTGGATAAAGAACCTACCTAGAATATTAGCAGCAGAAGTATAATTAGAAGCTACCTCTTTGATTAAAACAAACATTCACAAATAGACACTTGAGATTTTAGTCGCCACTATTTCAAAGTAGAGGTGAATTGGTGCATGTCTTGTTTATGTAACAGGTTTGCTGGTCCCTTCAGTCATAGAAAGAACTGTGATAGATGACAAGTGTCTGAGTATACAAAATAAATGTGACAGGATCCTAATCTTTTATTAAATATAGCCCAGTTAGGACAAGAAGACATACACAGACTATTGATATCAAGAACTGTGAATTTACAAGCTTTTAGGGCAGAGTGGGTGGGTGGCAGGCAACATAATCCCGTAAAAATTAGGAGAAATGTGAAATCACAGTAACCTGGAAGGTTCAGGAAAGACCTCACTGAGAAAGTTGGACTGAGGGTCTTGAAAAACAGAAAACATTTGGATGTCTCAGCTGCAGAATAGCATGATAATGGTACAGTAGAAATGTCTCAGATGTATTTATAAGATAGTGTTTTGGATAACGTGGCTCATACGGAAGGTTTTGATTCCAGAGTAATGGGAAACAAGGTGGAACAGGACTGGATTATGGGGATCTTTGATACTAAGGTGAGTTGTTTTGATTTTTATTCCTGGAAAAGGGGAAACAGATAGATATATCTATGTATCATCTATATGTGCATGTTTGTGAATGTAGTCATAAAAATATATCTCTCTCATTCCAAAAAGGGCTGTGGAAAGTAAAAACTAAAATATGTGAAGTAAAATTTCACTTATTGGCAGGGAGAACTTCCTCACTGGCAGGGAGGAGAGTGTAAGACTGGAGGCCTATGATAAACTTGATAATATCCTTTTAGTTGTGGAAACATTAACCTGGTTGTTGTAGGACTAAGTGGGAGTAAAGGGATATTGGAGAAGAGGCAAAATTTTGGGGAAACCATTGTACTTCTCTTTCTCATATAACAGAGAAGAAGTAAGTTAGTCAAAGGGAAATGCAAAGTTAAAGGCATTCTTAAAATTTCAAAACTAGTTAACTTGGAATATGGTGGTAATAGCAATGGAAATAGTATTTTTTAGGTGGCTACAAATTTTGGTTGTGGGTTGGAGAAATTTTTCATGTCACTTTGAGCTAGTTTGTGTTTGATATAATGAAAAGGCATCCAAATAAGTACATCTTCTTAGCAGTCAAGAACCTTGACAAGAGATCTGATCAACCAAATATCGAGCAAAGTCTTCACTTGAGACACGCTTGAGGTCTTTTCCCAGAGAGAAAGCCAGAGAGAAGAGTTTCCTAAATGAAGGAGCAATCTATTATTATAAATAAGTTAGAGCAACCAAGAAGGACAGAAAAAAAAAAGTTTATTTTGATGTTTAGTCAGCCCTTACCTTGCTAAGAAATGTATTGCCCTAGATGTTCATAAGACTTATAAAAATGCTTTTATAATTAACAAAGGGTAAGATGAACTGTAGTAAGAGTTAAACACATTTCTTTAGGATACAGCGTTCAGATTTTTTTTTAATGTACTACTGTAACAGTCAATCCCTGTAAATGGGACATTGTATTTCACATTTTTCAATGTATTTCACATTTTTCAAACTCTTTTGGCCAGAAACCTTCTAGTATGCTTCAGAGTGGCTCAAAAACTAATCAGCTGCCTGAGACTCTATTTGTTGACATATATATATATATATATATATATATATATATATATATATGGTAAACTTCAGTAATGTTGATGAAAGAATGACTTTAATTATAAAATAATGACCTAAGTGATCCCAGAATCCCGAATGCAGATATTGAAATAGCTCTTCATCTGCTGTGACATCTGCTTCCCTAATATACTTACATGAATAAGATAAGTATAGAGTGAAAAGTGTTCTTCTCAGGGTCACGTGGGTTCTGACAGAAGAGCTGAAACCTGATCTTCTAATTCCAAAGTTAATAATTTTTTTAGTATAGTTCACTGTGCCTGAGACTAAGTGGACAATTTTCCTTCTTCAGCAGGGAAATTAAGAGTCTACCATTTTTAATAAGTGCATATAAAAATGTCAGGCCCAAAATGTATCTCTCCAAAAGTCGGTGGCAGACATCAGTTTCTCCATGCCACCCAGAATAACGCAAATTAAAGTTGCAAAGTGACTGCTAGTAAGTATAGAAGAGAACTATAGGATTGTGTTTAAATGAAGAAACTGGCTTGAATTGAACCACAGCCTAGAAAAATCATATCAAATAGACTGTGAAATTACATTCGGTGGTTAAAAAAACTAAGGGTTTCTGATTCCAATTTTGTATATACTGTGGGTTTACATTGGCTCCCTTCCCCTTGAAATGTTATAGTGTGGCACAGCGTAGCAGCTGCATGTTTGGTCTGTGCTAAGAAAAGACTGCCACTATGCACTTCCACATATGGAGTCCTGCTTTGTCGGCAGAGAGGACTACGAGCTTTCTATTTCTAGAGGTTCTAAAGCTCAGGCTGCTTTACTTCATCTTTCCATTCCACCCGAGCAACATCTAATGAGGGGCCTGTAGTGGGCAATGGGTAGGTGGGTACAGTGGGGAGAAATCTGAGATAATTCCTGTGTTTTAGTAGTGAATCTTGGGGGTGGGGTGGGAAATCAGGCAAATACCTATAATTTGGGGTTAAGTAAGGGCCCTTAAGAGAAGTAAAAAGAAATTCTATAAGTATTCAAAGTAGGAGAAAGAACTTCTGAATAGATGGATCTGAAAAGTCTTCATGGGGATCTTACTACAAATATGGCATCTGTAACAGACCTTGATGGATACATGAGATTTCAACAGGCAGAGGTGCTGGGAACGGCATTTCACCATGAGTAAGACACAGAGGAAAAGCGTCATCTATATTTGAGAGTTAGTTTATTGGAAGTACAAGTGTTGGGAGTGGGGTTTGAAAGAGCAGAGAATACTAACATAGTAGTCTGATGCCAAAGTGGGGTGGGGTTTTAAAGTTAAGCACATATTAGGTTTTATTTTGGGGAGTACACGAAACTTGTAAAGCAATTGAGTGATTTGTAGCTCTAAAAATTTCCTTCCAGAAACATCTCCATCTGAGAGGAGAAAGTCTAGGTTGCCAGTTTGTTCGAGTAGCATAGGATGGTCTACGAGAGAGCTGGATTAGATCAATCTTACTGAACAATACGTGCCAGTATACCCTACTCCTTCCAACCAGTTCTCCACCTGGCCCTGAATGCTGAGTGTTATGGAATCAACCTGCATACTCACACTCTAACAGTTCAGTTGGTAGGCCATCCCAATAAGGTACTACACTTCCACATTTCACATTTCTGGAAGACTCACTTTCTGCTCTTTTAAAAATTTCATATTTTGAAGGCTCCATAGCAAACCCAATTTTAAGCCAGAGAGAAATTTTAGCCAAGTCATTAAAATGAATATAGCCTTCCATCTGAGAGTTGCCATCTCTACTCTTTCTACCCAGAAAAACATGTGGTTTTATTATGAAATAATATAAGCAGCTTTTGTTCTTTTTTATTTGGAAACACTCCCATGAGGCACTAGAGGAAATCTCATTTGCCTCTACTTGGAGACAGTGAGGCAGAGAGATTCTGTTCCACTTTCATTAATCTTTGCTCCTTGCCCCATGTGAGCAGAGGAAGTACTGTGGGAAAGGCTATATGACTTGAAACTTACTAAATTTGTGTGTCTAGGAGCTGAGGATGCTGAGACCCTATAAAAATAAAAGGAAGATGACTAGGAGCCTAAGTCCCACCCTTCCAACTTCCAGCTTTAATGTAAAAAGAAGCTAATAGCAAACGCCTGGATGCAACTTGCATATTCTCAAAGAGAAGATGGTGAGTATATGTGTGTATGCCTAAAATACACAAGAGTATCCTACCATTTAATTTACAAAGAATGTTAATATAAATAATCTTAAGTCATCATCATGTGTAGACTGGGCAGATATCAACATCCCAATTTTGCAAATAAGAAGAATGAAGTTCAGAGAGGTCAGGTAATAACAGTTGCTACTATTATTAAACATGTAATACACCAGAGACCCGAAATAAATGTATTACCATGTGTTTTGCGCTAAATGGTGTCTCCCAAAATTCTTATGTACTAACAACTAGTATTTTAGAATATGGCTGTATTTGGAGATGAAACCTCTAAAGAAGAAACTGAGTTAAAATGAGGCCATAAGGGTGGGCCCTAATCCAATCTGTCTGGTGGTTTTTTGGTTTGTTATTTGTTTGTTTTTGAGAAGAGGAGATTAGGACGCAGAGAGAGACACCAGGGGAACGAGCACACACAAAGGAAACACTACATAAAGACACAATAAGAGGGCCACAATCTGCAAGCCAAGGAGAAAGGCCACAGGGAAAACCAAACCTGACTCCTTGACTTTGGGCTTCTGGCCTCCAGAACAGTCAGAAGATAAATGTCTGTTGTTTAACTTACCCAGTCTGTGGTTTTTGTGATGGCTGCCCTAAGCAAACTAACATATGCTGAAAATAACAAGTTTAGCATCAATAACTTCATATACAATTGAGAAATTCAAAAATAATAAGTAATTTCATCTGACTTTAAACTCATTTCTGTCTTACACCAGAAATCAGACCCTTAAGCTCTACTATATCCTCCCGGCATGATCAATGACAATGCTGGCAACTAAAGTATTCTAACTTTTAATGCAGTGTTCTTTCTACAAAGGTATCAAAAAGTGACCTTGGTAGACTCATTACGACATTAAAACAGAATGGGAAACAAAGTTAAGAAAAAATATAGTTCCTTGGGAGGCCGAAGCAGGCAGATCACGAGGTCAAGAGATCGAGACCATCCTGGCCAATGTGGTGAAACCCCGTCTCTACTAAAAATACAAACAATTAACTGGGCATGGTGGCACGCACCTGTAGTCCCAGCTACTCGGGAGGCTGAGAGGAGAACTGCTTGAACCCAGGAGGCGGAGCTTGCAGTGAGCCAAGATTGCACCACTGCACTCCAGCCTGGCAACAGAGGGAGACTCCATCTCCAAAAAAAAAAAAAATAGAGTTTCATGCAAAAGTGAAAATGTCTGCTTTTCTTTATACTTTCTCAGAATAAGACTAAACAATTCAAGGTAAATGATTTTTGTAAGCATTCTGGAGTGATACATTTGTTTTTATTTATGGTCCTTAAACCTTCCATTTTGGTTTATCCTAAAAAATAAGTTTGATCAAGACCCTCTTCCTTTAAGCATCTCCATTTATTTTATTGTAAGTAAACAGTTTTCCTAATGCAGAAAGCTTCCCAAAGGGAAGATACTTTTCTGATATTATTTTGATTAGCTGGTAAAGTTACTGAAAAGTGCTGAAAACCCCAAATACCAGAGCACCCGACAGAAAGAGCTGCCTGGGGAATGTCATCTTAATTTTGTGAAGCAGATTTTTTAAGACTCCAGATAAACTATGGTCTGATTAAATTAAAAGCAAAATTTCTAACGGGCATAGATTAACTTACAACACAATCATATGGTAGAATATTACATGCCCACTGAGAATAATTAGAATGTGAACAGGCTCATGATATACTCTCGAATGAAAAAAGCAGATTGTATGACACTCTGGATAATATGATTCTACTCATGTAATGTAAACTCATTAGAAAAATGTTACACATCAGATGTTAATGGTCATGATATCCATGTGGAGAAATGAGACTTAATAATTGACTACTTCTAATTTTTTTCTTGTTTTCTAATTTTAAAAACAAACATATGTGTGGTATACGAAGAAACAGGAAGAGAAGTAGAATGAGAAAGGAAGCAAAGGTAGAGCTTAATCATGATTTCCTAAATAAATATTTCAAGCATGAAAGGGCTTCATCTGGAAATTGGGACAAATTATGCCACCAGTCAATTTAATTTATATAGTTTATATAAGACAAGTGAAATTCCAAAAAGGTGTGTGCCTGTGTGTAGGTAAAGGTGTGTTTGTGTGTGTGGTGGGGGGCGGGGGGCATATTGAAATGTACAAAGGAAAACAGCTGTAGGAAATTTTCTTGTGAATTCCTGCTGTCCTTAATCTATTTACCACACTGCAGCCAGAGTGATCTTTCTAAAATGCAAATATGATCTTATCCCTCTCTGATTTAAAACTTCCAAAGGCTCCCCACTGGTCTAAGGATAAAGTTCAAATTCCTAAACATGACTCACAAGCTCTTGCCTGACTGCTCGTGGTTTACCTGCCCAGACTTAAATCTCATTCTCTGCTGTTTTCTAAAATATGGTCCTGATGAATTTTGTCTCAGTTCCACTCAGTCTCCCCTCTGGGTTTGTAGTGTTCCTCTTCTTGGGAAATTCTCCTTCCAAATCTTTGACTGATTATTTCTCACTCATCTGTAGTGACTAGCTTAAACATCTTTTCCTCTGCTACGTCTTCCATGAACAACTAAATCCCATATGATCCCATCCACTTCTGGACTTCCCCTCATGGTGCCTTCCTGGTAGTATTATAATCATCCACTGTTATGTCTGTATTCCCCCCAGTGGCTCTCTGGGGGCAGAGTTCTGAAGACACTGTTTACCAGTATACAGAAGATTAAGAGATTTTGTAAGTCAAAATAAAAACTCATCTGTATTAAAAAACAGAACTGGTTTCTCTCTTTAAACTTGAAAGTCTGCTTAGCTCATAAAAAGCTGTATCTCTATGTGTCTCTGACTGATCGTTGTATTCGCAGTGACTAACTCTTCTTGGCACACCTTGGGCTCTCAATAAGGACTGTAAGAAAAGCTGTTCATATGGTTGTTCACTCATCAAACACTGATTGAGAGCCCTGGATGGGCTACTGTGGACTAGTTACCAACTATGCATGATAGGCACACAGGGCATGGGTGTGCTCTTCAATATATGTCGATATGAATATAATAAAAGATGATAGCATTGGGAGGGCTACACAGTAAATAAACATGACAATGATCAGGTAGTGAGTCAAGTGCAAAGGAGAATGATGTGAGAACACATAGAAAGGACACCTAACTCAATTTATTATACCACCAAGTTTTAAAAATTATGGCAGCTGGTTACAAACTATAGCAGTCTCCTGATAGCTGTTTTTCAAAGAAGTTTAGTTAAACTGGAACTAGTAAGTTATTCTTAAGAATTTGTTAAAAATAGAAATAAACCAATGACAGTTGAAGATCTGTTAGCAAACTTTGATAAGCTGAAAGGCATTTACTAAAAAGGCATAGAATTCAGTCAGCTACTGGATGACGGATACATCTGTGGAAGGACAAGTGGATGAGTCTTCCTGCTACATAAGACGGGACAAGGGTGAGACATGTAAGAAGAGAAAAATAGACAAATAAAAATCTGTAAATTCCAAAGAGAAAACAGATTTTCCTTGTAAATATTTTCCCTTAGGACTTTTAACATCCTTTAGGGAAATGGTGATTTTAACAACCCTGGCTTTGCCTGAGGCTCAGTTTTCAAATATCTTTTCCAGGTCCAGAGAGTAAGTGGAATGGTCCTGGCTGCCAAATGCTAATAGCTTGAAAATCCTCCACGAGAGAAGAAAACCAATTAAGATGTAATTAAATCATCACTTCATCATTTCTGCATATGAAATATTATACTGAGATCAAGAATTTGGTGTGAGTAGAGTATCAGTAAATGTTAGCTTTGATCTTATTTTTTTTTTTTAAGTAGGAAAAAAGTAGGTGTAATGTTTTCTTGATATTTTTCCTGAAGAAAATTACTCTCTGGGCATGTGCTGTCTACTAGCGAGAAAAAAAAAAAAAAACTTTTGGTGGCAAAATATGGACAATAAATAGTTGATTTAAGAGAAGTATTTATTGCTTACAGGTGAGGAATTAGGGAATGATTCATGAAGAATGTAACATTTGTGCTGATCCTGGAGGAAAAGATGTGATTTGGATATGAGAAGCAGGGCTCAGCCCAGGCTTGTTAAACTAAAAGATTGAATGAAGGAATGAATAACCTATTTCAAGTCTTTGTAAAGTTACAGGATTTCTTGTCATTGAAATTTCTTCTCCTATTTTTATGCAAATAATTTCACCCCTTCTGAGAGAAAAGTAGACAGGTGATCCACAGGTATGGCTACGTGAGAAGCATATCATTTAGGAGAGAGAAGTAAGGCTCCACATAAAGGAGCAGACACTTAGGATCAACCTTGACAGATGGATAGGGTTTGGCAGCTTAAGGTGAAAAGGTTATCTTCTAGGTAAAACAATCGTAACTGATGAAAGCAGGCTGCCCAGAAAGTGCAGGCTATGTACTGGGAAAGAAGCTCCAATTGGCTGCATCTGAGAATGACGACTGGAGAGAAATGGGACATTAGGAAGGAGGAGAGATTTCATTCACATCGTGGTTGTATTTGAGTGAACATAGACACCAATCTTGAGCCCACATCTTCTGCGGCTTGAGTCATAATGAAAAGCTCACTGGCTCTTTCCATACTCCCCGGCTGGTGCCTTCAGAGCCACAGAAACTTCCTTACTAGACTTGTGAGGAAGGACGGAGCCTTGGTAAAAGGGAATGTGTAAGACTAGACATCAGAAGAGAGGAATTCTAGTTTTGGCTCTGCTGGCAACCTGTCGAGCGACCTTAAGCAAACCTTTCAATATCTCTGAATCTGCTACTTCATCTGTAAAATGAAGGGTTGGGCCAGATGATTTTATTTCATTATTATTTTTTAATGTTTAGAGACAGAGTCTCACTCTGCCACCGAGGGTGGAGTGCAGTGGCTGATCATAGCTCACTGCAACCTGCAACTCCTGGGCTCAAGTGATCTCACCTCAGACTCCTGAGTAGCTGGGACTACAGGTGTGCACCATCATGCTTGGCTAATTTTTAAAAATTATTCGCTGACACGAAACCTCACTATGTTGCCTACCTTCCTGAGATTACAGGCATGAGCCACTGCACCCAGCCTAGGACACATGATTTTTAAGATGACTTCCAGTTTCCTATGTTTATTTCTTTAGTTTCTACAAATTCTAAGAATTAAAGGCTTAAATAGTATAATCTGCTTAATCCACTTTAGAAACTAAATTGTGAAAAATGTAAAAGCATGCTTCAGTGTATAACAAGCCTTACTCAGAGCCCCTTTGGCTCTGTTTACTCACTGAAGAATAACGGATTCCAGCCCACGGTTTTCCCTTCATGCCAATACCAGAGTTCTATGGTAGAAATAGCACTGACCCAAGAGTCTGGCATGAACTTTTTTTGTCTCCCTGAATCATCTCCTTTCGACCAATCTTGAACTACTCCTCAAGATAAAATACCTCCCCAAGAGTGGGTCCAGCATTTCTGATTTTCCCAAGCTGATATTGGTAGGATATGATTTATCTCAGCATCACTGCACTCAGCCTGGAACTGTCCTACAAAGGGCAGAGATTACTTCAATCTTTTGGTTATTCCCTGACCAAGCTAAGATTGAACCAGTGCCCTTGGAGAGCTGCTTGAGACAAAATCATAATTGCTACACTCTGCCTGGACTGAAGCTCTGCCCAAGGACAGGACTGGAGATAAATGGTCCACTGAAAGTACGCAGTTAGGGGACATTTGGGTGGAGAAATTTGTGTGTGTGTGCGTGTGTGTGCATGTGCATGTGTGTGTATCTGCGTTGGAGGGTGGGGGTGCTTGCATTCTACTTCTTGACTATTTCCCATAAAGTTCAGGCATGGGGGGAGACCTCTATTAAATGTCCTTGCTCTTTAGCTTGCTGTTTTGCCTCTTTATTATCTGTGGCTTCCTTATCTTGGAAGGAGAAAAAATCCACAACGTATATCACTGATGGGATTTTCCATTCTTCTTGTTTTGGTATGTGATAAATCCTAATTTGTTTTACCTTAATTGCCTCATGTGTATAATGGAAATATTAATACCAAATCCTAATTTTTATTTTTATTTATTTATTTATTTCTGAGATGGAGTTTCACTCTTGTTGCCCAGGCTGGAGTACAATGGTGCGATCTTGGCTCACTACAACCTCCGCCTCCTGGGTTCAAGCGATTCTCCTGCCTCAACCTCCCAAGTAGCTGGTATTACAGGCGCCCACCACCACACCCAGCTAATTTTTTGTAATTTTAGTAGAGACAGGGTTTCGCCATGTTGGCCAGGCTGGTCTTGAACTCCTGACCTCAGGTGATCCACCCGCCTCGGCCTCCCAAAGTGCTGGGATTACAGGCATGAGCCACCGCAACCGGCCTGCTTATTTTATTTTTTAATCTGGCATGTGATTTGTGCAATGAATGCCAATTGTGACCTAAACTGGTTAGAAAAAATAATAATAATAATGCCAAGTTTGCAAATTAAAACTCCAACATATGTTTAATGTAGTCTCATTGCTTTTTTCCATTGAATCTGAGACTGAAAAGTTCTTAAGAGTCATCTGGCCAAACCCCACTCTCTCTTCTGGTACTTGGACCTTCTGCAAAGTTCTGTCAATTGTCCTGTGACTCCCTTCTTGCATGCATTCAGCAACAGGAGATTCACTACCTTCCAAAACAGCCCATTCCAGCTTTGGGCAGCTTTGGCCATTCCAAAGTCCTATACTTTGTCTTCTTAGAATTTCTACCAAATTTCCCTCAATCTACTGGTCACAGCCATTCCAGATAGATCTAAGGTAGCCATTCAAGTATGAGCCCACTGAATCAACGTGGTTAATTCAGTAGAAAATGTTGTCCTTCTAAGAATGTTTTTATCACGAGCTGCCAATATCTTAATGTACCTTTAGATAGGTACATGCATATCTCTATTATGGGAGCTGCTGCGTCTTCTCTGTGTTTCCTTGCATTTGTTTCTTAGTCCCTTTCCAGCTGTCCTGTCAGTCAGGAGAGGTCTCTCCATATCCTGAAGAATTTTGTTCAGAGAACCAGAGATACAGGATACATACAGCAATGTCATTTCTTTGTTCTTCATAAATTAGCCATGACTGGGGCAGTGAAATTCTATTTAGTAATATAAATTTAAGCCACCTCAGCTGCTCTCTCAGGGAAAAAAAAATAATACTGTTGCTTCCCCAGTTACAAAAGTTTGGGACTCCTCCCCAAAAAAATATTTCAAAAAGAGGTATTATTTCCAGAGGCTAAATAGCTAGCATACACATGGATGCAAAAGAACTGTTGACTATATGGAGCCAGTAACAGCATGGTAAATATATTTGACTCCTGACAATAACAAAAACAAGTCCTGAAGACAGCTTGTATAATGGGAAATAGATTTTAACAGAAATTCTTCTCTGGATTTCTCTTTAGCACATTCACCACCAGCAGTACAGTTATGTGTTTGCCATTGAGCCACACCCCTAAGCCACAATGTATTATGCATGTGCTGAGTTGCTGAGTATGGCTGATGCTGCAGCCCTTGTTAGTCTTGGAGAAGGAGGAAACACTTTGTTTGTGGATTCACAAGAAAACCTCTACAATCTATTTCCTGAAAGGTTTTTCTCTTTGACTTGAATGATCCTGACTTTTTGATTAAAGCCAGATTACTCAGGACATTGGAATGGTGAAAACTGGCCCCAAGAGGGCAGAAAAGTGCTTCAATGGCAAAGAGAACTTGCTAATGCCATAGACACATATGTCTCTGTATATATACAGAAATACTAGCCCAAGTACAACAAATCTGAGCACGTCAATGGAAAAAAGGTGTTTACATTACCCTTCTCATGAATTGTCAGGTGGCTGAAGTCACAGTGACTGATTCTGTAGTTTCTTATGAATTCATCTTCTTATTATGAAAGGTTTCACAAGCCGTTGGTCAAGAATTATATGAAACTTGGTAAGGAAGTATTGTTCTCCTTGGCAAAGATCGCTTCTATTTTAACATCGATTTTAACTTATTTCACCCATCATTGTGGTCTACCTTGAGGAACTAATCACTCACATTTGCCACTAATTCAATCTCTCTTGCATCTAGATGCACATTTCTACAAAATAATAACAAAATCATGATTATCATTTATTGTGCCACCTTGCTAAGCACTTAAAATGCATGTATTGTATTTAATCCTTTTAACATCATTATAAAGCAGGTGTTAATAGTCCCATTTTTACAGATGAGAAAATCAAGGCTTAGATAAGTAGGCCAGGTGTAGTGGCCCCTTCTTGTAATCCCAAAACTTTGGGAGGCTGAGGCAGGAGGATCGCTTGAGGCCAGCAGTTTGAGACCAGCTTGGGCAACATAGCAAGACCACTGTCTCTATAAAAAATTTAAAAATTAGCTGGGCATGGTGGCAAGCACCTGTAATCTTAGCTACTTGGGAGGCTGAGGACAGAAGATTCCTTGAGCCCAGGAATTTGAGGTTGCAATGAGCTATGATTGTGCCACTGTACTTCAGCCTGGGCAACACGGCAAGACTCTGACTCAAAAAAGGAAAAAAAGATAAGTGACTTGCTAACTCCACTACTTAATGCTGCAGTTTAAGTTAGATATAGGCATAAGAGGGAATGAACCATAAGTGGTTGTTGATATATTTATGCATGCATCACTTAAGACTGTTGTACTCCTTTCTAAATTATTCACTATTTTAGATCAGAACAAATATTTCTATCTTTCCTTATAACACAGCCATCGGCAAACTTCTTACACAGTAATGGCCCAGGATATTATGGAAATACATGCAGAAATCTTAGTGTCACTGTGACAGACACAGGAAGAAACTACTGGATCCTATGCCACTCATCCTTCTCCAAAACACATATGAATATGGTTTGACCAAAGCCTGCCTTGAGAAAGCCAAGATAATTGCCATTCATTTCAACAGCTGGGAAGATTCAACGCAGTCACTTTTTTGACTTGGCATTTAAGGAAGGGCTAGTTAGACAAACAGAAGCGAGGGAAACCAAAGAAGACTGGCCCTCCCAGTGTCTGTGAACACAGGCTCCTCTCAGGCAATGGAGATTAAGGATGCTGATGTTATTTTTAGCCACATTTCCCCTGGAGTGAATGCCACTTCTTATGCCAAAAAATAAGGTATTTCTTTCCATTCCAAAAGTCCACTGTGAAAACTTCATATTCAGAATACCTGAGAGGGTTTAAACTTAGTTTTCAGAACCGAAAAATTGTCAAAATATTCAATAGCATTTGTTCAGTGACATTTATTTATTCTTACATGAGACTGTCCCTTTATCCCTATATCCTTAGATGTCTGGATGCTCATTATCATTTCTATTACCATTAATTTTGCACATTTTAATAGTAAGAAGACAGATGACCTGGGTCTGTCTTTCATTTTTGAAACTTCAGCAAGCCACTCCATTGCCTGTCTCCTTTCAAAAGCCTCATCTATAGTAATAGCAATGATGATGCTTGCTTGGGTTGCCTCAAGAAGTCGCTGTGAGGAAGAAAAGGAAAAAAATCCAAGTGACATTAACTAGAAATTTAAAAAAAAAACAACGTATACTCAGAAACCCACAATTGATGCTTCTGTAATTATTTCTATTTAAGTATGTCTTGTCTCCATCCTGATGACAAGGACTTGCCACATGTTTCGTGTTATCTCAAGTGCTTCAGAAGAGTAGGCATTCAGTGGATATAAATGATAATGATGAGAATGAAATTTAACATACCTTGCCCCATGAACACAATTCTGCCAGTAGTCATCATTGCCAGCAGGTGGGGACACAAGTCTGAAGACTTTAATTAGAAAGGTTCACAGTTGGTCTACTGCTGAAATATGGTGAAAAGCTATCAAATTAGTTCAAAGTTTCTTCCATTATCTGTGGTGGCTGCCACCTTCAGAAAGGCTAAGGCATTCAACACCAGGTTTCTGGCAAAACAGAGACTGTGTTTCAGGAAACCTACATCAGGTATCTGAACAGCACTGGATATGAAATCAGGAATAAGTCTTAGCACACGAATGTGTGATCTTGCTAATGTAAACGTCAAAGGATATAGAAAAAAGTAAAATGAATTAGAATTTTTCTTTTGCGAAAGACTGGAAGAATTGTCCCAATAACCAAGATTGGCTTCTCTTTTCCATCTTAATCCAAACATGTTTTTCTTCTTTTTTAAAAAATAAAGCAGCTTACTGGATTCCCAAATATAGTATTAATATCAGTGGTAACTTCAAAGAAGCCACGATCATTCTTTAAGGACTTTCCCTCCTAGCATCTTTTTTATGGCTCAATAGGCCTGACCTCCAGGTCTCATCTTAAAAGTCAGAGCTTTCCCCTTTCATGAAAGCCTCCTATGTCTCATCAGTGCCAGATACACAGCAAAGTTAAATAGGGTCACAGTTTAGTGCGGATCTCTAGGGTGAAGCCCATCCAGGGGTGTGGTGATTTTTCCTATGCATGGTCTGGCTGGGCGGCTGCTACCCACACGTTGATTACTTTAAGCCTGCTGAAGTGCTTGGAGCCTAACTGGCCTTTTAGAAAGGCTTCCTAAGGAGTCCTTTTCCAAGGAGGAGTGGAATCTGTCAAAAATTTCAAACAAAAGAAAGCAATGTCTACAAAATCCCTGTTAAAATATTGGGGTAAAAGCTGGATGGCTATGGAACTGCAAGGAACTTTTAAGTATACTTTAGTCCAAATCCTTCAGTTATATAAAAAGAGAAACTGAGATTCAAAAAGGCAAAATAATGCTTTCAAAGTCACTTGGAAAAATCTCAGACCCCAGGACCCTAAGTAACCATCTTTGCCTTACACCAGGCTAGAGTCCTCTAGATGTTTATTCTAAATAATGCCAACTACAGCCATCTGGAAACCAATATTTACAAAACAGCCACCATGAACTGTTTCCAATAATCAGAAACTTGGTCTGAAAAATTAATAAAACAACAAAAAGTACTTGAGAGGTTCCAGAGATTTTACATCCTTTATGCAGATGTTTTACTTTGGTGGAGAAATAACCACAATCAGTGGTTCCCTTTCTTATGCATCAATGTGGCTCATTAAAACAATAATTTGCCTTTGTCTCTATTTTTTGTCATTTTCTTAAGATTGAAAAAGTAAAATTCAATTATTAAACTATTTCAGTTTGTTTTTAAAGTCTTCCTTTTTTCAATTTTTTGTTCTGTAACAAATAGATTTTCAACAATGTTATAATGCATAAATTCTAGCCAAATATATTTTTTCTTTTATAATTTCCTTTTTTAAAAAAGTAATTTTCTCTTCTCTCCAAATATTTCATCCCTAAATTATGTAAACTTTTCTCTTTCAGTTTTAAAAAATAAAATCCATACTTCTGGCTTAAATTGCACACATTTGTAATATTCATACCAACAGATGCCTATCCAGCTAGCTGTACATCTGCCTACCCACTCATCCATTCATGCATCCTTCCATCCATCTTCCCAGTTATTCACTTTTTCAATAAATCTTTAATGAGTGCCTTTCATGTGCCAGGCATAATGCTAGGTACTGGTGATCTAAGTGTTTAAAAAATAAGCATCTCTGACCTTGAGGATCTACTCCAGTGGTACTAAATTTGTAAATTCTGGATTTTGTTAGACAACTATGTGCAATATTATATGATAGTATGTTTCTGCAATGTAACTGACGTTACAGGACAGTTCTTAAAAACTGTCAATGATACGTTATTGCCTATTCATTCAACAAATATGTAATGAATATATATCATGTGCCAATTACTATTTTAGGGATACATTGATAAAAATAATGTTCTTCTGGGAATGTACAATGACATTAGCCTCTAAAGAGTATAGAGAGTATCTTGGTTACAAATGAGTAACCAGACTTCTCCCAATAACTGAGAAACAAATTTTACCATTGATTTATTTTTCTCATAATAAACATTAAATAGCATCTCACAAATAATATTCCATATAACAAACAGTAAATTCTTAAAATTTACATATGTAACATTTGTGACGTTAGCTCTCTGGAAATGACCAAAGGCTTTTAAGAAGTAGTAGATTTGTAGTTTAAGGCACAAATGAGCCCCTCAGGGGTGGGGTGTGCATTCAAGAAAATAGATCCAGCCAGGGGACCAAAATGTTCAGCTCAAAGTGGCTTTGCTTTTCTAAACTCATGGTAACTAATGCAGTAACTCTCAGGATTCCATAAGACCATTGTTTCTTTATGAAATATAAATAATGAAGTGAAAGTCTCCTTTAGGTATTTTATACAGAATAAACTTGTATATACTTCTTTATCTAACATATTACCCTCAAAGAAACATTATTGCTTAGTTAAATGCACATACACAAATTTCTCTATTTGCAAAGTTGGCAATTTAGAGGGTATCTAAATAGATCAAAACCCCAAATGCCTTCAGAGGCCAGGCAGATAATATCAATAATGAAGTGGGTACTTTATAAAACCATTAGGCAGTGGTTATCAAATTTTGTTATGCCTCAGAATCACCTAGGGGTCATAATAAAACAGACTGCTGGTCCCCTCCTCCGAAGTTTCTGATTAAGTAAGTCCAATATGGGGCAAAAAATATATATATATATTTCTTTTTTTTGAGATGGAGTCTTGCTCTTTTGCCCAGGCCCGAGTGCAGTGGCGCAATCTTGGCTCACTGCAAGTTCCACCTCCCGGGTTCACGCCATTCTCCTGCTTCAGCCTCCCGAGTAGCTGGGACTACGGGCACCCACCACCAAGCCTGGCTAATTTTTTGTATTTTCAGTAGAGACAGGGTTTCACTGTGTTAGCCAGGATGGTCTTGATCTCCTGACCTCACAATCCGCCCGCCTTGGCCTCCCAAAGTGCTGGGATTACAGGTGTGAGCCACCGCGCCCAGCCAAAATATATATATATAGTTCTAACAAGTTCCCAGGTGAAGCTGGTGCTGCTGACCAAGGACTACACTATAAGTCTGCTAAAGAAATGGTGAAACTGATGACAAATTAAATAGCCTTACTCAATTGCCGTTTTGGGAATGGAGGTAAAGTACTGGCAGGTGATTCAATTTTTTATAGAGATGATGAGTGTGTTACTCCATTTTCATATTGCTCTAAAGAACTGCCCAAGACTGGGTAATTTATAATGGAAAGAGGTTGAATTGACTCAAGAGTTTACATGGCTGCAGAAGCCTCGGGAAACTTACAACCACGGAGGATGGTGAAGGGGAAGCAATGAACCTTCTTTACGAGGCGGCAGGAAGGAGAAGTGCCGAGTGAAGGGGGTAGGGCCCCTTATAAAACCATCAGATCTTGTGAGAACTCACTATCAGGAGAACAGCATGGGGAAAACTGCCCTCATGACTCAGTTACCTCCACCTGGTCTGTCCCTTGACACGGGCGGTGGGGATTATGGGGATTAGAATTCAAGAGGAGTTTTGGGTGGGGACACAAAACCTAACCTTGTCAATGAGAGTCTATTTATCTATGTAAAATTTGTTGGCAGTATTTAAAAGTATTGTGCAAGTCTACACTTGGAAGCTCAAAAGATTAAGTCCACAGATTGGATTTGCTATGAAGGCCAAATATTTGTGTATTTTGTTCAACTGTATTTAGTTATGTTAGGTTTAATGTACGAATGTTTTTCATAGTATTACAAAGGCAACATGATGTCCAGAAAGCTCTGTTACCAATACCACTTATTTTTATGCATCCACTACACATTACTGGTGAGATATAAAGTGAATTACTTAACTGTTATCGTCCCGTTCCATCATCTGTAAAATATAAACATATGTGCTTTAGAGGATATACTATAATATTAAATATAATAAGGACATGGTGCATGGTGCCCCTGCAGTTTTGTTAATGCAGGGGCCCTGCTTGGTATGAAATAAATTAAGTGTATAAATAATTGTTCCTGAATTTTAAAATATCTATCAGAGTACACATGGTGCACATAGTATACAGCTAATATATAAATGTTAGCAAAAAATATAATATGTAAATCTTACTATTTACGATAGATGGATTGGCCAGGTGCAGTGGCTCACACCTGTAATCCCAGCACTTTGGGAGATCGAGGCAGGTGGTTCACGAGGTCAGGAGTTCAAGACCAGCGTGTCCAATATGGTGAAACCCTGTCTTTACTATTAGTAAAAATACAAAAATTAGCCAGGCGTGGTGGCGCATGCCTGTAATCCCAGCTACTCGTGTGGCTGAGACAGGAGAATCACTTGAACTGGGGAGGCAGAGGTTGCAGTGAGCCAAGATATTGCCACTGGGCAATGGAGTGAGGCTCCCTCTCAAAAAAAAAAGAAAGAAAAAAAGTTTTAAATACATGGATTCCAACAGTCTGAATTTACTTTTCTCTTTCATATGCATTGATGGAGCGCTTGGTAAATGTGTCTGATGCCTTCTGTCTGCTTTGGTACCTCTACAGGTTGTTATACCTGCAATGATGTGAATTTGTAATGCTAGCAGAAGAAAACTCTATTGTCCCCAATATAAAAGAATGACTGAGAAGATAAAAAGAGGATTTCAAGCAAACAATGTGAGAGAAAACACACAGAATTACATTTTTCTTACAGACAATGTTAATACTGGAGTCATTTCAATTTACCTACACATGATCATAAATGGAAACCCTTCTCCACCCTATAACACTACCCTAAATGTGGCAAGTACTTTTGTCCTTGATACCCAGAGGAAAATCCAGTCCAAAAACAGACTGACTTATCAAAAGACAAAAAAAAAGCCTTTTAAAAAGACTCTTAAAGGAACTATAAAATTGGCACTCTGTCGAGTCCTTGATATATGCTGTCATATTTAGCTCTTAAAATAGACCTATGAATATGTAAAGCCTACGAAAGGCGGGCTTCCTGCTTAATGAATCATTTCCTCATCTAAATTTTTCAACCACAGTCACTAGTAGAACTTTTTTTTTCTTTTTGCCTCTAACATAATGTTTCTCCAGGAATAATTTCCCTCAGAGACCATAACTTTTCATCCTTTGTAAGCCAAAAGTCCATAAAATTATTATCTTTTATTTTTCTCTTTCGCAGGCTAAAAAAACCAAATTGCATTATCCCTCAATCACTTTTTAAATTCTTAATATTTTAATCATTAATAAGTAGCATGGTGAGTTAGTCAAGACTGTATACTCTAAAACTAATTGGCTGGATTTTAATTTAACTTGGTAATTTAGTAGCTTTGTTTTCTTGGATCACTAATTAACCTCTCTGTGCCTCAGTTTCCCCAAGTATAAAGAAGACATAATAATAGTATTCACCTGTGAGGGTTATGATGAGGATAATGTAAATTGGCATTTGTTAAGAACTTAGAACTCTCCTTTGCATATAAGAGTTTGATAAAGCTATTATCATTATGTCTCACTTATATTTTCTTCTCTTTATATTGCAGCCCCAAAATAGATAAAAGTCAAATAGAAGTATGAATGAAAGAAAATAAAATGAATTCGAGATATTTTTGGAGCTGATTCATTTACAAATGGACTAACACATAATAAACCTCAGTCGGGAATCTTAGAAGTAACCATCAATGCCTCCCACAAGAATGGAAATTATCTGTAAATCAAGAGCAGAATCCTGACCATGACCAAAAAAAAATTTTTTTTGAAAAGCTAATTTTAGAAATTTACTACTGGATTTACAGTACACTTTTTAAGACCAAAATAATAAGTATTTGTCTTTAGTAAGGGAAAGTACATTTTAGAGTTGCTAACTTTATTTTGATTTGATTTTTTGTTTTTATTAACCATTATTTCTTGGGCTCCCGAAAACATTTTTCTTTCATCTGGGGAGGTTCTGTTAGTCAGTTTACAAAACTTGCAGCATTTCATTTTTTAAATGAAATTTAACAGAATTTTGTCTCAGCTTTTACATGATGTGTATGAACTTGAATAAATTCATCCCTTTCTTTTGGCCTGTTTACTTAAAAGTCAAATTTTGGGAAATTCCTGTAATCTCTTTCTCATAGTATTGTTGTGTCAGAGACGTTTGAACCAGAGCAACTCCATCTTGAGTAGTGGCTGGGTAAAAGGAGCCTGAGGCGTACTGGCTGCATTCCCAGATGGTTAGGCATTCTAAGTCACAGGATGAGACAGAAAATCAGCACAAGATACAGGTCACAGAGACCTTGCTGACAAAACAGCTTGCAGTAAAAAAGCCAGCTAAAACCCACCAAAACCAAGATGGCGCTGAGAGTCACCTCCGGTCATCCTCACTGCTACACTCCCACCAGTGCCAGGACAGTTTACAAATGCCGTGACAACGTCAGGAAGTTACCCTATATGGATGGTCTAAAAAGGGGAGGCATGAATAACCCACCCCTTGTTTAGCATAGCATCAAGAAATAATCATAAAAATGGGCAACCAGCAGCCCTCAGGCTACTCTGTCCATGGAGTAACTATTCTTTTATTTCTTTACTTTCCTAACAAACTTGCTTTCACTTTGCTCTGTGCAGTCACCCTGAATTCTTTCTTGCGGGAGATCCAAGAACCCTCTCCTGGAGTCTGGATCCAGACCCCTTTCTGGTAACATAAAGATTAAAGTAAAATAAGAAGTGCTTCATAAACTGAAAATATCATACAGGTATTAGTTGTTCTAATAACCAGGTCTGGTTTCTCAATCTGGGAAGTGTGTAGTATTTATCAAAACTCAGTGAATATTTGCTGGCTATATGAAGCTATAAAATGAAAAGGGATAAGCTAGGAGAAAATATTTATACTTTATTTAAAACATAACTGCCTTCTATAATACAAGCCAAGCACCATTTTAGGTGATTTAGAAACATTTACTCATTTAATACACATAACAATTTTATAAGGTAGGTACTACTATCATTCTCACTTACATATGACAAAACTGAGGCACTGAGAAGTACAACTAACTTCACCAAACAAATGGGTTGGAAATAACAGATAATGTAATGCAAACACAGGCAATTTGGCTCTGAGGCCTGTAATTTTAAACTATGATACCTAACTAAATCTCCGCCACTTAGCTCTGGAGAGAGAAACCACCCAACAGATAATACTATACTATGAAGCAAAGATGATGTAAACACATCTTGTGGCATTTTATCTCTGTGTTCTATCCATAAGGGCAAGAAAAGGGTTTCACAGACAGCTAATTCCACCACTATGGAAAATACAGTAACCCATTCTTAACCCATGTGAGGGAGAGTGGTTGGGTACCTGAAAAGTACTGGAATAAAATAATTAACTCTGAGGAATTGTGACCTTATAATGAAACATCAGGTTATAGAGAAAGAGGTCATTAATTAAACTATAAAAGGGCTTGTACATATTTGTTGTATTTTCACTAAAATAAAGTAGATATTTAGATATAGGTTGGTGCAAAACTAATTACAGTTTTTACTTTTTTTTTTTTTTTTAATGGCAAAAACCGCAATTACCTTTGCACCAACCTGTAGATACTGTTAACATTTAGTGTTTAGTGAATCTTAAGTGGGTAATGGATTCATAAAATATTATTTTCTATCATTCACTGCTCAGGATTTCCCTCTGCTGCTCTTCCCACCCAATGCTGGTACATGTATTTTGCACACAGGAGGTCCTTTGTGCTGGGTCTGAGCATTCACCTCCTCTCTGGCTGCACGGAATACATTTTAAGACCAGGCACTTGAACCCGGAAAGTGGAGATTGCAGTGAGTGCGCCACTGCACTCTAGCCTGGGCGACAGAGCAAGACTCCATCTCAAAATAAAATAAAATAAAATAAAGAACGAGGCTTCCCCTACCTCCTCTGCTCATATTGTCTCTTGAGCCCTCTGCACTCTATTCCTTGGTCTTTTATTTAAGGTGCTTTTCTATTCCTGTCAATAAGTTCCCTCTATTTCCACATATCTCCAGAAGAATGATTGATAATTCTCACAATTTCCATAATATGGAAGCAAAATTTCACAGTACTATGCCAAATAAGAGACACATATTAAATGTTACTCCCACTTTTAAAGGAAAAAATTAGCATATTTAGCAAGAGAAATAGCAAAGCCATTCTCAACTGGGGAATAATTTTTAGGCTGGCCTCTCATCCAGCAGAGTGAAGAGAAAATACACATGATTGATATTCTCCTCAAGCCCTACTCTTGCAGAGCACTCAGGTTTAGAGGCTTAGTGAATGTCAGGACTGGGAGAAACAGAGAATAATCTCTTTGAAGAGGTATCCCAGCCAAACTCTGGAGACCTGACATCCTCCATCTTTTCTGTTGACACACAATTAGAGGGGAACTTGTCAAATATTTCCATACCTGAGGGGCTCTCTCAGTAGCCACAGATCAGAAGCCACAACTTAGACCAATGATCTTTTTGACCACGAGTGCCATGGTTTAATCTTCATAGTGCCCTGCATAGGATTTGCCATTCATTGAATGCTGTCAGAATTAATTAAAATTCTGTGCTTCTTAGAATGGAGACACTCTATGTTTTACAATGATTTTATTATTTTAATAATTGTTTGAATTTTCTCTGCGTCTCCTCAGAAAGTTCATTCCTTAAAAGCCCCAAACATACCTCTGCTGACTGATATAAGAAAAGGATGATATGTTTGTACTTGGGCTACACAGTCTAGGGAGAGGAGTGTGAGGGAAGCCAGGGAGAAATTTCCAGGAAGCTAAGGTAGAGGTAGAAACCCTGAATTTACGACTAACTCAAAAAGTCATTTACATGGCTTAAAGAAAAATTTTCTCTGGTTCTTGCCAAATTCTAGTGTTCCGGCCTGAGGTTCTTAAGACAATATTTGATTATCTCTTAAGAGTTCGAGTGGGGGTGGTTAGTATTTATTAAGTGTCCATTGAGTTTGGAGCTCTCAATATCTGAATAGAAGTTGATTATCCAAGCAGCTGAGAACCACTGATTCAATCCACCATATAGTGTTTATATCAAAGGTGAAATTCTTATTTAGTCTTAGTCTCATGCTGGTAATTACAAAGAAAATTTTAAGAAATCAGAGAAATCTGGGGACTTTTAAAAGTTACCATACTGTTACCCCTATCTACTCTTAAATATCATCAACTTGACAATTTCATTTGGTGAGAACTGTTTATTCATTCACATGCCAAGTTTTGGGCTGTCACAACTGATAATCCTCTAGAAACGTCAACAGGCAAAAGGAAATTGGTGACTTTCTTTTTTTTTTGCTTTTTTAATTAAAGTATCTGACCAATACACTTGATAGAATTTCTGACTCAAAAAAAAAATGCTTAATAATTAAATATTAAAGCAATCTTTATCCACATTGTTATTTAACCCTGTTCTAGAAATTCTGATGAATAAACAAGATGTCAAAAAATTACAGAAAAGTAGAAGACAAAATGTGTCATTATTTGAGGAAACAAAGATAATTTGCTGGCCAGGCACGGTGGCTCACGCCTGTAATCCCAGCACTTTGGGAGGCCAAGGTGGGTGGATCACCTGAGGTCAGGAGTTTGAGACCAGCCTGGCCAACATGATGAATCCCCGTCTCTACTAAAAATACAAAAAATTAGAAGGGCATGGCGGTGGGCGCCTGTAATCCCAGCCATTCGGGAGGCTGAGGCAGGAGAATTGCTTGAACCCGGGAGGCAGAGGTTGCAGTGAGCCAAGGTCGCGCCACTGCACTCCAGCCTGAGCAACAAGAGTTAAACTCCGTCACAAAAAAAAAGAAAAAAAGATAATTTGCTGAATTATTAGACTAAGAGTTCAGTTAAATAGCTATATAAAAATATATAATTACATGAAATGTTTAGCTTTTCTATATTCCTTTAAAAATAAATTTATATAATGAGAAAAGATAATATCTATATATTCCATACACAAAACCTGAACACATGATCTTTATAAGCAATGTGTCATAGCTACATGAAAAAAATATAAAATTTCACTGAGATATGAAAAATTAAAATATTAGAAAAACAATGAGATTTTGGCTGGGGTGGTGGTGAATGCCTGTAATTCTAGCAGTTTGGGAGGCTGAGGCTGGCAGATGGCTTGAGCCCAGGAGTTCAAGATGAGCCTGGGCAACATGACAAAACCTCTTGTCTACAAAAAATGCAAAAATTAGCTAGGCGTGGTGGCACGCACCTGTAGCCCCAGCTAATCTGGAGGCTGAGGTGGGAGAAGCACCTGAGCCCAGGGAGGTCAAGGCTGCAGTGAGCTGTAATTGTGCCCCTTCACTCCAGCCTCAGCAAGAGAGTGAGACCCTGTCTCAAATAAATAAGTCATTAAATAAATAAATAATAAAAACAATGAGATTGTATTGGAAGTTGGCAAAATGATTATCATGTTTGAATGGAAAAATGAAAAAGCAAAAAGGAAGAGGTAAAATTTTGAAAATTAAAAGTAATGAAAGTAAACATGCTACAGTAAATTTACAATAGCTAAAATAATCTGTTAGAGAAAATTGGAGAAAATAATCAGTGGAACAAATTAGCCCCCAAAGAGATCTTAGACTCTAAAAGAACTTAATATGGGAAAAATGAGGCAATGTCAATTAATGAGAATATTACATAAAATCAATAAATGATGTTAGAAAAATTGGTTGATCATTTGGAAAACATCACTTTGATCTTAGCCTCATATCCTGCTAAAAATAAGCTGCAGATGTATTAAGAGTATGTACTATAATTTGTAGTGAATGCTTTTTCAAGTTATATATTTTTTTAAAAAGCTGGAATAAAATACATGTGAATATTTCTGACACTTAGATAAGGATGGATTTTCTATGCTGAGAAGTGATGAAAGACAGCACAATAAAATAAACTAAAAATGAATTAAAATACTAAATGCTCTAAAATAAACATAAAACAACAAGACTAAAATATATGCAGATATTTCTAATTTATAGATGAAAGGATTTCTCATGTTTAAAAGTGATGGAAGATATAACCAAAAAATGTCATTCAACATGCATATACATAAAATGAAGAAAAATAAAGCCAAAATAAACCCTTGTGTACATAAAATTACATTATCATGTTAGAAAAAATATTTTTAAAGAAGTGTAGGTCAGGCGCGATATCTCATGCCTGTAATCCCAGCACTTTTGGAGGCCAAGACAGGCTAATCACCTGAGGTCAGGAATTCAAGACCAGTCTGGCCAACATGGTGAAACCCTGTCTCTACTAAAAATACAAAAACTAGCCAGGCATGGTGGCAGGTGCCTGGAATCCCAGCTACTTGGGAGGCTGAGACAGGAGAATCACTGGAACCCGGGAGGTAGAGGCTGCGGTGAGCCAAGATCACACCACTGCACTCCAGCCTCTGTGACAAAGCGAGACTCCATGTCAAAAAAAAAAAAAAAAAGAAATGTAATTTCTGTTAATATCTTAATATACAAAGATCTTTTCTAACTTTTAAGGAAAATCACTAAAAGTCTAATAGATACAATCAGATAAATTTGCAAAGAAAAAAATGCAGACTGGTAACAAAAATTTAAAATTTAAACTACGATTTGTGACATACATATTTCAAATGACTCAGCTAGAAATAATTGATCAGAACTCAATGTACCAAAGTCATGTAAGACAAGTATAGACCAAGAAACTGGCACAGTATAGAGGAGACTAAAAAGACAATGTGGGATCAGGATGGGCTTTATCATTTTTTAGTTTATTCCAAAACATTCAATAAGTGTCTACTAAGTGCTAGACATACTGCTATACCTCATAATGCAAGAATGATTGAGACAAGATCCCTGTCTTATGGGAGTAACAAGGCATTTAGCTGGCATGAGCTGAAACTCCAGAAATGCATGTCCAGTGTGATGGAGGATATGCTTCCTTCCACATCCTATTCTGAAGTGGATTTTTATAAATTATTTGTTATCCCTACAATTCTAGAAATGTTTATGGTAGCAGTGCCTGGTCTACATTGTTTATTTTCAACAAAGAAATGTTTTTTTTTCAAAGCACTATATTTCTGTAGGTGTGTTGTCAAAATGCTGGCTCATTCACTCAAGTATAAAATTTACTATATGAATTGCCTTAGGAGCCTGAATATTTTCCAAATTCTGTGTCTTAAATCAACATGTGAAGATTTCAGTTCCATAATTTCTGTGATTTAGTCTCAAGAAATTCAGAGTAAAAATTCAACATTAAAGTTTTGGTAACATCACAAAAAGAAGGAGGAAGAGAAGGATGAGAAAGAGGAAAAGGATAGGAAGGAGAGGAGAAGAGGAAATGCAAGCAAGCAGGTTGGCTCACAACACATGAAGGTAAACTTTGGACACAGACTCAAAACGCATGAGAACATTTATGGGTACATTTAGAGCTTTGGATTTGTAAGATTAGAATTTGAAGCTTTACTATTTCCTCCTAGAAACTTTGTCTACAATAAAATTAAATTGTCACCCTATGACAGAGTCACCAGATGGAATGTTCAAGTTTTGGCTTTTTTGGTAGGTGTGATTTAACTCAGCGGTCTCCAGCCTTTTCGGTGCCAGGGTTTCATGGAAGACAATTTTTCCATGCACCACGGTGGGGATTGTGAGGGGGTGGGGTAGGGTGATGGTCTGAGAATGATTCAAGTGGATTACATTTATTGTGCACTTTATTTCTATTATTATTACATTGTAATATATAATAAGATAATTATACAACTCACCATAAGGTAGAATCTGTGGGAGCCCTGAGCTTTTTTTCTGAAACTAGACGGTCCCATCTGGGGATGATGGGAGACAGTGACAGATCCTTAGGCATTAGATCTCATAAGGAACGCAGAACCTAGATCCCCCGCATGCAAAGTTCACAATAGGGCTCGTGCTCCTAGGAGAATCTAATGCCCCTGCTGATCTGACAGGAGGCAGAGCTCAGGCAGTAATGCAGGCGATGGAGAGCAGCTGTAAATACAGTCGCTTGCTCACCTGTCGCTCACCTCCTGCTGGGTGGCCCAGTTCCTAAAGGGCCACAGGCTTGTACTGGTCCGTAAACTGGGCGTTGTGGACTCCTGATTTAACTGAATTAGTAATACTGTGGTGTTTTCTCTTTTCAAAATAACCAGAATATACACCTTTATTAAAATTAATATTGGAAATTTAGAAAAATATAGAGAGAAATCTGTGAAAGAAAATAAAATATCTAGAACCAACTGGGTACTTTTCTCATACTCCTTGAGAGAAAATTATCTATTATTTTTAAAATTTTTGTCATTTATGACTGCAAAAAGAAAACTTATGATTTTTTTCTTTCACTAATCTCATGTTTAATACACGTCTATTGCTTTATGAGCTCAGGATCCATACTGTATTGTTTGGCCGTAGCAGTTCAATCTTCATTTGCAAACCACACCGCCTTCATTCCATTTGGATGTGGCTGGTCCTGTAAACTTGGCTGTAAAAGTCCCAAAAGAAGTAACTATTCTTATCAAGTTATCTGTACTTGGTTTTGCTGCCTTTTAATGCCCATGATTTAAGGTATTCGCAAGAGACTGCTGAAGACCTCCTATCCTAAAATCCCATGTTGTTGTTTATTTTTCCAACCAAAAGTGAATGATACTCATATCCTATTGCCCAGGGTGAAGACAATCTCCTCTTTTCAACAATTTTGTTATTTTATCGCCAAATATTTAATAAACAGAAATTTGCATACAATGGTTTTCTTGGCAACTAGGGAAGCTTACGTTTTCTGCTTTTAGATATTTACCTTCCTAACATGGGTTTTGCTACAATTTCAAGCTCAGGTTACAGAATACTTCTGTAAACAATATTCAGACAGAAAGCAATGTTATAAAAAAAGATTTAATGTAGTTACTGTGGCAAGATAAAACTCAACATGATATAAAGACATCTAAAAATTTGCATAGACCTCTTTTATAAATAATCCTGTCCAAAGGATTAGATAAAGGGATAGTTGAAATAATCACGTATCAATAATTGTTCCTCATAAACTCAGTCAAAAGTCAGATTTAGTAACGAGAGAGACACCTAAAAAAGATGACAGCTGGACTTGCACTTTTGGTGGTAGTACTTTCTCTAGGCATATTAGGTATAATCTTTAAGCGGCAGAATTTGAACAATAATTTGTCTCACTATTTGGACATTGAGTTTCACAATAAACACAATAATTCAGAAGTTTCTGCAGTATTGCACAGTTTCAGATATGTAAAAAACATAGGAAAATAATCACATACTCTCCATGTGATTTTGGTCACCCATGTAAAATAATCGAAAACAGAAAGAAGCCAGAAACAAAATGATTCATACTGTTTGATCCCATTAATAGACTTTTGCAATAGGCAAAACTTGAGGAAGAAAGAACAAATGGTTGTCACAGATTGGGAAGGAGGGAGGGGTTGATTATAAAAGGGCTGCATGAGGGAATTTTGGGTGGTGACGTAACTGCTCTGTATCTTAGTTTCTGTGTGGTGGTCAACATGACTCTGAATTTGTTGATAGGAATCAATCTATACATCAAAAATGGGAATTTTGCTGTATGTTTATTTAAATTACATTAAATAATTTCACATATTTAAAAATATCTGGCCAAATGGCTTTTTCTTTTTTTCTTTTTTTTTTTTTTTTTAGACGGCATTTCACTCTGTTGCCCAGGCAGGAGTGCAGTGGTGTGATCTCGGCTCACTGCAACTTCTGCCTCCCAGGTTCAAGCGATTCTCCTGCCTCAGCCTCCTGAGTTGCTGGGATTACAGGCATGTACCACCACGCCCGGCTAATTTTTGTATTATTATTAGAGACAGGGTTTCACCATATTGGTCTGGCTGGTCTCACACTCCTGACCTCAAGTGATCTGCTTGTCTTGGCATCCTGAAGTGCTGAGATTACAGGTGTAAGCCACCATGTCTGCCCCCAAATGGCTATTTTTTTCTTTTCTTTTTTTTTGTTTTTTTGTTTGTAATTGCTTCCTTGGCAACTAGGAATAGTTCATAAAACAAAAGCTTTTATATCAGAAGACCAGTGTTTAAATGCTGGCTCCCACATTATTTGCTGCATAACTTTACAAAAATATTTTACCTTCTCTGGTTCATTCTATTTAATAGGTATTAGAGGATACCTGATACCCAACCTGCCTCAATATATTTGATAATTGAGTTAGTCTATATAAAATCCTATTAAAATGTTATGTGAATATAAAGCTTATTAAAGAGATATTTAAAAGTTTTAAATTCTTAAACAGTCTTAAATCCTTAATTTTTGTTTCTCTTGTAAACCCTTGAATAAATTTCTCAGGACATCTCTTTGTCACTCCCTTTTAATCTACCAGCTATGATGTATACAGCAATTTTCTGTCACCCATTAATAATCTTATGCGTTTTCTTTTTTACTTTTGCTCTTTTATTGATACTGTTATCATGTCCTTTGCCTTAATTTACACTAAAGGACAGCAGAATGGGAGTATTGCACTATCGATAACTCAAAATAATCCCCATTTAAACAAAAGGCAAAAGGCTAAATACCTTCTGTTCGGCTTTAGGCTACTTGGGGAATTTAAAGCAAACACAGATCTTATACTGGAATGTCTTAATAGAGTTTTTCCTTCAACATGTGCTTCTAATTAGCAGTAATATTTAGAGTGGGGCAGGGAACAAAGGGTACATACAGGTTATGTTCTCAATTGTTAAGTTACTTAGTTTAAATTCTACACAGTAAGCTGCAGCGAAGAGTCCCTGGAAACTATTTGTTAGTCGGATGAATTTTTCCGACCAGTTATTTCATTCAATCGCAAGAATTGTCTCTACTTCTGCACCATTTGGTTTCCCATTTTTCCATATTCAGAATGAAATTTTTTCTTCTGAAAGTCTCAGTTGCCACCACCATCTCCTTCCCACTTCTGTTGTTCTCTAAAATGAAGTCACAGTTTGTCTCTCTTTTTTGTATAACCACGTGACTCTTCCTTTTCTCCCAAACTTTCTCATTTTTCAGTTAGTCTCTAATTTCTGATTTGAGAATTTTGCTCTTAACTAATGATGCATTTCACATATTTCTTGTGTCTCCAAAGGAACAGTAAATCATACATATAGACTACATACATGTTTGAATAAATACAACAGTATTGAAAGCCCATCAAAAGGAAGTCCAAGGGAGTGATCAAATTATTTTGCACCTTAGAATTTCGTGCAAATGACTATGCCTTAATAATTAATAACATCTAAACTGGTATATCACTTCATAGTCGACAAGCTTCATCCCACAGATATGATAATTTCATGCTTAACATAATCTTGTGAGATTATTCTTTAAAATCTCCATTTTAAAAACAATTAACATTGAGTCTTAAAGGAATCATGACTTGCTTAAGATTGCATGATGGCAAGACAGAAATTAAAACTCATAATCTAATGTCAAATCACATTCATTTCCACTTTTCTATTTCTTCCTCAGTCTCACTCACTAAGTCTACCTTTGACTTCAATTATAAGGAAACAGAATTAGTTCCCCCAAGTTCCCTCTGTAGAATCTGACAAAGACCAGGGACACCCTCTGCTCTGCCCCTGAGCGATGATCCCTCCTCCTCCACTGTGATGTAAACCAGGCAGCAGCCATGGTACATTAGATACTTACAATGATTCATTTAACAACAAAGGCCTCCAAAGGCATGGAAAAACTGAATCATCATTCTTTGAGAAACTATGTTGGCAATGTTGGAAAGATAAAAATATATATATATTTACTTGGTAATAGAATAAAATTTTCAACTAACAACAACAACAAAAAAGTATCATGGATTGGCACATGCAGAAGCCCAAACAATAGTAATAATGTTTATGTCTGCAAATAATTTATAGTTTATTCTGGCCAATCATGTAGCTCATCTCATTTGACACTTAGGAGTGAAGGGATTATCTGCCCATTTCATATATAAAAACAACATTGTGGTTGGATAACTTGAGATCATACAGCTGGAAAGGAGAGCATTAAGGTGTATAATTTATGCCTTTTCAACTTAATTCTAGAATTCTGACACTGCCTTCCCTAAAAGGAGAAGCAAATTATAAGTAAAAATCTATATTAATGATTCTTAACATTACTGGATCATTACTTTTAGAATCTACTATAAGCTCTAGATTTCTCCCCAGAAAGATGATCACATCTACACAATTTTATGTGCTTCATAGACCCCTAAGCTTCAGGAAAAATACGGACCCTAGGGAAGAATCATTGCTCTGGATAGAGTCTGCAGAAAAAAATAAGATACTGTGGCTCAGATTTTAGCAAATAGTTTGACTTAGTTACCTGTATCAACTCTTCTCCCTTGATGTCAACACCTCAATCTGTCACATCTATTCACCTTATTAGGATGACTCTGTTTTCCTTATACAATTACTGATCAGCATGACTTTAAAGGTCATTTTAAATTACTGACACATATTTGAGATATGAATGTTAATGATTATATGGTAAGACATTTTAATAAAGTCAATTTATAAGCAACTTAACTATGGCTATTGTGTCTAAAATACTTTTTGCACCACCTTTATGTCACATATTGCAGACACTCAACATTTGTTAAGCAAAATAATAGTTTCTTTAAAATGAGACAACAGAATATTTCTATAGCAATGAAAGCATTACACATGGGCTCAAATAATAATATCGATAAGCCATTACCAACATTTATTTTTGTAGCAAAGCCACTCTCCTGCCTACGTTGAAACTTCTCCACTGATCTCAAAGATCTCCAAGATCTAATGACAAGCTAATTAACACCGGCGATGAAAACTATCTTTTTAGAAAATCAGCAAAAACAAAACTGAATTAGAAGTTGGTATTGAGATATAACTAAATCCAAGAGAAAATTAGATCAAATTGCTTTTGATTCCCACTCATACTGTTTCACAAAATGCTTATCTACTGTGCCTAACACACTGCGAGTCAAGACCTGTCGCGAGCCGAGATTGCGCCACTGCACTCCAGCCTGGGGCACAGAGCAAGACTAGGTTTAGAAAAAAAAAAAAAAAAAATCTGTCACAAACAAGGAAACCTGATTGGCTGCAAGCTTCCTGGAGACTATGAGTGAGTAACATGATGAGGTAAACAGAACTTTTGGCACTAGAAGTGTTGTGGCCTCTCAGCCTCCTGAGCATACAGTCTTCCTCCAAACACCAGATACACCCCTGCATTATCTCAATCACCCCAGGTGTCCTCCTAGATAAAAACCTAGATATTCAACAAGAAGAACTAACTGCAGAATGAAAAAAAAAAAAAAAAAGTGAAACCCAAACAGGAGTAGAAAAAAGTCACATAAAATAAAAGCTGATGACTTTTCAGTTCCCTTTCTGCCTAAAGCTCCAGGGATGAAATAAGGATAGAAACTGGCATTACAGCCAAAAGAAAGTTGGTCCTCTAGGATGCATTAATCACTGAAGCCAGAGGTGGAAATGACTGCAGAGGCCATTTATTTCATCCCCAAGACAAGCCAGAAATATACCTTATAGTTTCCTTCCTAAAGTACATACAATATTTATCATACACTGAATGAAACCATATGCCGCAATAATTCACATTTATGGACAAGGCAGAGGTTAAAAGTTTTAAAGAATAAACTGCAGTTAGTATGCTTCATGAAATCCTACTCTTTAACTCTATGTTTAAGAATTGAGGACTGTGGCCAGGTGCGGTGGTTCACGCCTGTAATCCCAGCACTTTGGGAAGCCAAGGCGGGAGGATCACCTGAGGTCACAAGTTCGAGACCAGCCTGACCAACATGGAGAAACCCTGTCTCTACTAAAAATACAAAATTAGCCAGGCGAGGTGGCGAATGCCTGTAATCCCAGCTACTTGGGAGGTTGAGGCAGGAGAATTGCTTGAACCCAGGAGGCAGAGGTTGCGGTGAGCCGAGATCACACCATTGCACTCTAGCCCGGACAACAAAAGCGAAACTCCATCTCAAAAAAAAAAAAAAAAAAAAAAAAAAAAAAGAATTGAGCACTGTAAGGAAGGAAAATTTTATGGAGCATATGATTGTTGAGTTCTCCACTAATAGTAACAGAATCCCCCAAACGCAACTACCAGCCATAGTTAACTGGCAACTCACGTTTAAATGGAAGCACATATTCAATTTTAATAAGTCTGTACTTTGGTACAATGCTTTGCTTCTCAGTTTGCAAAATTTAATGCATCTAATTCTGATATGATAACTTCACGAAACATAGCATATGTTATCTTCACAGATGAGAAAACAGACCCCAAAGATACAAAATTACTAGCTAAGAGTCTTATATATTGTTAATGGCAAAACCATTGAACCTTTTATTTAAAAACATGTGTTAAGCACATAGCATGGAGTAACCACTACACTGGGAACCAGGGATATAAAGATAGGGAAAACAAAGTCTTTGCCTTCCAGGCATTCAACATCTACCAAGGAGCATAAAAGAAATGCCCATAAACTCTTAAGTGATATGGACTATGATAAATCCCTCCAAAGGTTTCCAGAATGCATGAGGACTCACAGGAAGGAGGAGTCAATATGAGATTATTTGGGTTGATTTTCTACTGATCATGAGGTCAGTAAGGGGAGAAAATGAGATTTATTGATTCTTGTTTCCCCAATGAGCCTAGAACACTCTGTAGGTGTTCAGAGTATTGATGGAAAGGAATGAATAATGAATGCATTAAGCTTTCTGTTCCCTGTATTTACTTTCTATGATATTCATTCCTAAAATGATCACTTTACACTCTAAGGAACAGAACAAAAACTCACAGGAATATGGAGAAGTGAGAGCAGTGACTATAGTTGCATTAGATATTTCTTAAATAGATTTTTAGCCGTTTAATCTTTTTATATGTAATAATTCAAGATGTGTATCTTCAAGTCCTTAGTAACTGGCATCACACACACAAAAGAAATCTGTCTTACACTTTTACCAAATGATATCCAGGCGACCATCAGTTATAGAACTGCATATTTGGCTGCATAGATTCCAGGGGATATTTGAAAAACCTGGGATGAAGATATTTGTAAAGCACCACCAGATATTTAAACAGTTTTTATTGGGTCTATAAACCATTGTGTTACTCATTCGGTCCATAAACCTGGTGTGTACACAGGATTACCTGAGGCTTGTAAGGGAGAATGCCAACTAATGGTTACTGAATCCACCACCTGCAGAATAACTTTGGAAAAGCAGCTTGTTCCATCAGAGTCAAGACACGAGAACACCATCTTTTCATAAAGACATGGAATCTGATCTGACTGGTCATCTAAGGGCACCAGATATACGATTAAAAATGTTCATATTCATCACCTAAGGAAGGTAATGCTTTTATGTTCGCTATCACAAACATAGACGGTAGTGTTTTTCCAGGAATGGTGATAATATTGCCTTAAATCATTTACATCTTCTGATTTCTTGGTTTCACACAAAGTATCCCTGACTTAAGACAAATTGCATCATGGCCTGTGGAAAGTTATTGGAATAGCAGATACATTGGATACATTTCTGTTATGAACTCTATGCAAAAAATGAGCTGATTAGCATGTAATCCATTCAACAAATATTTAATTTATGATTATGATGTATCAGCTACTACAAAGCTAGTACACATAGTACCAGTTAATTTCCATATGATGATGTGTGTGACCTTCAAAAAGGCACTAAAGGTCTGGTATGGTGGTGCACACCTGTAAACACAGCGCTTTGGGAAGCTGAGGCAGGCAGATCACTTGAACTCAGGAGTTAAAGATCAGCCTGGGCAACATGGCAAAACCATGGCTCTACTATATATATATATAGCTTATATATATATATAAGCTAGGCATGGTGGTGCACACCTGTAGTCCCAGCTACTTGGGAGACTGAGGTAGGAGGATCATTTGAGCCTAGGAGTTTAAGGCTGCAGTGAGCCAAGATTGTGCCATTGCACTCCAGCCTGGGCAACAACAAAGTGATGACTTGTCTTTAAAAAAAAAAAAAAAAAAAAAAAAAGCACTAAAATTTGTGTTTACATAAGTTCTTCATTTTTTATTTTCATGCTCTGTTTCTTTTTAGCATATTAAGAGTATATTTTTTAAAGGAGGGTGGCAGTGAAGAGAAGAAAACTTTACTGCCTACTCAGCAAAATGTTTAAATTCTTAGTCCAATAAGGGGAATCCCGAGAGGTTCACAGCTGGCTCTGCTTACTGCAATTACAGAATGCAAACTAGTACTTCAGTCAGAGCCTGCTTAAAAGTTTCCATGCCTGACCTGCAAATGCTTAAGGAGAATAATAGCTACTTTGCAACCTGAAAGGCCTCAAAGACCTAGGTCAATAGCACAGCTGGTCTAGTCATTGTTGCCCCTCTGTTAACATGTTAAAACCTGAATTAGCTAATTTCTCCCTATTACTTTTATATGGTTTTCTATGTTCTCAAGTACCAGGAAAGAGACACTCTCCTTTTTAAATTTTTAATTTTTTACATGAAGACAATTTTTAATTTTTAAGTGAAAAACAATGCTGTGAACAGAACTTAAAAATTCATGGTCATGAGAAGTTCAACTTAAAAAAAATTTTTAACATACAAAAAAGCGTATGAAGAAAGTAAAAAGAAAGTAATCACTTACCCAGTTTGTTTATTTTTCTTACCTAGTTCGTTCTCAGTTTAGAACAGCATATGCATGGAAAACACATTCCCCACGGGGCAATTCTTTATTCTTAATGATTAAAGTCTGTAAGTGCCTAAACCAATGGATTTTGGTAATTAGCGGCTTTAAACTCTAAAACTGGCTTCTATCGTCTGAATGCGATGGTGGAGGAGTAGAGGGAGGGATAGAAGAAAATTATTTATTTTGGTTAAGACCTATCCTGACTAGGATCTTTGATGTGTAACTAACCTAGTGGACATGAATAGGAAGTCGAGATTCTGAACTCTATTAGGGGCTGAGGGCTATTGCCATATTTGATGTTTTTTGTTTAACTTATCCAGTCCACAAAGTTTGTAGCAAGTAACCATGAAATTGTCAGCAGAAAGTGTATGGTATTAGGAATCTGAGGACACGGTTCCAAAAATTTTTACTTGTTTACTCTGTGTGTCCTTGGTGTCAGGATATCCTAAGAACTTCATTGTCTTGTAAGATTGTGTGTGTGTGTGTGTGTGTGTGCATGTAGAATCTGGCCATCTATCTCACAGGCATATTGTGGAATATATCAAAGTATGTCAGAATATACTGCAAACTCTAAAGCTATATAGCAATATAAGATGTTTGTATATTTGTAATAAAAGATTTTCAAAATTAATGTAGAATCTTCCTTCAGAACAACCTTATGAATAAAAGTACAGTATGTTCTACTTTGCATCATTTCCAGTCCCTACAGTAAACCTTTTGACCTGAATTCAAAGGAATGGTTCCTATTTTACATTGGCATAGTTACTATTCCCTTTTAGGGGTAAGTGGGATTCCAGCATGCTGACTGTTCTTAGAAACAAGAGTCAGGAGAAGGCAGTGAAAATTTATCCCCAGAGTTCCACATTTTGGAGAAAATTGTTGAGCCCTTAACATTTTTTTTCACTCATAAAATAATACTTTGGTAGAAAGTCGGACTAGAAACTAAGGCTAGTCAATTTTAACACTGAAAATGAAGGCAGATTTTTTTCATCTGAAATGTAATCACTAGAAATGGCCACTAATTTTTCTTCCTAAACTAATCTCCAGTAGCTGAACAGAGTACCATACATGGCCTATTAGCAAAGGGTTGTGAGAGAGTAAGTATAGGAAAGTGTTTGAAAATGTAAGAAATGAAACAATTTCAAAATCACTTTTATAATTATCACAAAATAATAGAAGTGTCTGTGTGTGTGTGTGTGTTCACGTGCACATGCTAAGATGGAACATCATGTATATTTATCATATTCCTAATTATAGTAAGATCTCATATAAGGCTTATTATATACCTTCATGAAAATTCAGGCAGTTTTCATCCTTTAAGAGCCAAAGCAACAAATCAAAATTAAGGAACCAGAGTTGCTAACTTCCAGAAAGCCATGTGGAGCCTACTGATGAATGGAGATGATGAGGCTGCAGAGTGATGAGTGGAAAGAGTGCTGACTTCCTATGGGTAATTCACAACTCTCAGCTTCTTCTTATTCTCTTTAAACTTGTACTTTACACAGGTGGAAAAAAGAACAGCAGAGTGCAGGTCACCCGTGAGAACTTGCCACAATTTCACTACACAAGAATTTCCTATTGATCTTTATCCCCCCTCACTTTATTGAGGTACAGCTGGTAAACAGGAATTGTATATAGTTAATGTGTGCAATTTGATGTTTTGAAATATACATATAATAAAATGATCACTACACTCAAACTAACATATCCCTCGCCTTCCATAGTTACCACTATCCAGACCTTATACTGTTGTTGATATCAACCAAGTGTTTATATATCATAATTAGAAACAATAATGAGAGTAGGAGTTATGAACCTTGAGCCAACATGTTCCACAAGTTCACAGCTGTGTCTCCCAGAGTCAGATGGAAGATTCTCAGGGCAGCAGACTCTGACAATGCACCTCAGGAGCATTTTTCTAGCAAATCTGCCTTATAATCATGCTTTTGTTACTGAAATAGGAGTTTTATAGTATTATTTGGATGAATTTCAGGGAGATGTCAAAACAAAGCAACAGAATTGTATTGCTTTCCTGAACTTCCAAGGTAGTCATAAACACTTTACAAAGAAGTATAAAATGAAAGAGAGATTGTTATATTTTACTTCATTTTTAGTTAGCATATTGCACACCTCTTAAAATAAATGCAGGGTCAAACAAGTGTTTCTTTACAATAAAAACAAAACAAAAGCACAAATAAGAGAATGAATAGGTGTCCAACTCCATTCCCAGGATATTTTGAAAATCATTAGCTAATACTTGAGCACTTGTTAGGAGCAGACGTTATTTCCCAGATGCTCACTGCCTTCTCACCACTCTGCATAATCCTAACACATGACACATTAGTTTCAGATGAGCCAGATGCCAAATGGGAGACATTTTACAGTACAGAGAAATCAGAACGGTGGAATAATACAGAAACTTTTAGCCAAGGCACATTCTCTGGGCTCTCAATCCTTTGCAGCTGCCACACCTCTCGCTAGAATGCGGTGCACACAGAAAACAGTTCTGACATCTGCCTCCCTTGTGGTCCCCAATAAGAATTCTCGACATTGATAAATGTTGTTCCACTCAGGACTGGAGCATGAGAATCCTCACCAGGGACACTTGATTAATTCTGCAAAAGCATACATTTATCAATAGACTATACACTAACAACTTCCAAAAATAATAGTGTAAGATAACTTATAATAATAATATATGTAGCCAGAAAATATAACGGTACAAGCTAGGGCAAAAACTATCACATATGAAGGAGTGATTGATTGTACTTGGAAAATGAATTGGATGCCTCTATTTATTCCATGAGTATGAGGTAAACTCCGACTAAATGTCAGGTAAGGCTATTGTCACTATGATTTAGTGGAGGGAAAAAAAGAGTCTCTGTTCTCAATAACATGAATAAAGTGAAGACATGCAGTAACTAAAAAAACCTGTGAAATCACCAAGATTAATATAGATACAACTTTTCACTAAAAATTGAAATTGGGTGGTAGGATACAGTAATTTGGGGAGGAGGAAACTCCTTTAGCTAAGGTAGCCAGAAAGGCCTCTGAGTAAGTATTTAGTAACAATTGAGCTAAGAACTCAATCAAATGCCCAGAAGAGAAAATACTTTGAGGAAGATCTTTAAGGCAAGGAGAGAAGCAAGTGCAAAGGCTCTTTGAGGAAGACCTTTGGCATCTTTGAGGAAAAGAAAAACATGCTGGATTTTATAGGACCTAATAAAATTAGGGAAGGCTTAACAAGCAGGCAAGGCCCAGATCATCTAAGCCATTGTAGGCCAATGTGAAAAGCTTGGATTTTGCAATGATGAGAAAATTAATGCAATTGTGTGGTACACTTAGATATAAGCTTCATGGCAGCTAAGATCTCTAAACATTCTTTTCCCTTAGCAAGAATAAATAGGGCTCTTGTTGCAAGAAGAGACATCTGAAAAAAATTCAAATTTTCTTCTTCCCATTAATCTGCATTCCTGTTTGCTGCCTTTTATTCATTTTTCCTTTCCCCCAACCAAATCCTTCATATATCCTAGTTCTAAGTATGACAGAAAGAGAGAGAGACAGAGAGAGAGAGGCAAAACAAGAACCAGCTACACAGCTGTGATGTGTCAACTTAACTAGACTACAGTCCCCAAACACCAATATAAGCGTTTCTGTGGAGGTATTTTTGTAAATATGAGTAAAGCCCACAATGAGTTGACTTTAAGTAAGACAGAGTATTTTAGGTAATCCTGGTGGGCCTGATTCAATCAGTTGAAAGGCCTTAGGAATAGAATTGAAACACCTTAGGAAGATAATTTCTTCTTTCCTGAGAAAAAGAGAAATTCCTCCTGTAGACAGAAGTCTCAGCTCATGGTTAAGAGTTCAAACCTAGGCCGGGCACGGTGGCTCACGCCTGTAATCCCAGCACTTTAAGAGGCCGAGGCGGGCAGATCACGAGGTCAGGAGATCGAGACCATTCTGGCTAACAGGATGAAACCCCGTCTCTAAAAAAAAAAATACAAAAATTAGCCAGCCGTGGTGGCGGGCGCCTGTGGTCCCAGCTAATCAGGAGGCTGAGGCAGGAGAATAGCGTGAACCTGGGAGGCAGAGCTTGCAGTGAGCTGAGATCGCACCACTGCACTCCAGCCTGGGCGACAGAGCAAGACCCCATCTCAAAAAAAAAAAAAAAAAAAGAGTTCAAACCTGCTCTTCCTGGTGCCTGCCCTAAGGATTTCAGACTTGCCAAGCCAGCCTCCACAATTGTGTATGCTGTTTCCTTGCAGTACATCTCTTGTGATCTATCTGGTTCTATGTTTTCTGGTTGAATCCTGACTTACACAAGATATCACACTTATTTTGAATAAATGTCTTAAAGATAACTTATGCCAAACACCAAACGGGTAAAATCAACATGATCCCTTTATTTCTGTGACCCATACAATATGGTTTCAATTACGTGGAAAATGAAGAACAGTCTACTCAGGTACAATGCTGCCAAATTCCACTGTTCTGGCCAAATGAAGTAATGGTAGATGATGATGAAGAGAGGAGCGGAGTTAGAGAGCCCTCATCCATTTAGGTTGTGTGGGCCACTGTAGCTGTGGATGCTATTGCCAGAATAGCTTGTCATAGTGGCCAGTAACATTAAAAATAAACATTTCAACACTATAATCCCACAGGTTACCTTTAAGAAACAATCAGATATAAACTCAAAATTGATGCAAGTGGATTTCTCAATAAAATTTGTAATTGAACCACAGAGAATTAAACTAACTAAATGCCCAATATTAATGTGAATTAAAGAAATCTATGGTAATCTATTTTTAATTTAATTTAATTTATTGTAGGGTAATTTACCCTATTAAGCCACTCTAATTGGTATTGTAGAAGACCTCAAAAGCTCAGGCAACCAAAACAAAAATTGACAAATAGAATTATATTAAGCTAAAAAGCTTCTGTACAGCAAAGGAAACAATCAACAAAGCGAAGAGATAACCTACAGAATGGGAGAAATATTTGCAAACTATTTATCTAATGAGGAATTAATAACTAGAATATATAAGAAACTCAACTCAGTAGCAAACAAAACCAAACAAACAAAAAAACAAATAATCTCATCTAAAAATGGGCAAAAGATCAGAATAGACATTTCTTAGAAGATATACAAATGACCAACAAGTAAATGAAAAGGTGCTCAGTGTCACTAATCATCAGAGAAATGCAAATCAAAACCGCAGTGAGATATCGTCTCACCCAAGTTAAAATGGCTATAATCCAAAAGACTTCATATAGCAAATGCTGACCTGACAATGACGTTGGTAGAGATACAAATTAGTGCAGCCACTATGCAAACCAATATGGAAACAGTATGGAGAGTCCTCAAAAAACTAAAAGCAGAATTACCATAAGATCTAGCAACCCCACTGCTGAGTATATATCCAAGGGAAAGGAAATTAGTGTATTAAAGAGGTATCCGTATTCTCATGTTTATTGTAGGAGTATTCACAATAGCTAAGCTGCGAAATCAACCTAAGTGTCCATCAATGAACATGAAAGTACAGATATCTAAACATAAGAGTTCCCGCAAATGACAGGGTTGTATTCTTTTTTATGGCTGAATAATATTCTCGTGTGTATATAGTGAAGAAACATTTGCAGCAACATGGATGGATCTGGAGGACACTATGTTAAGGTAAATAAGCCAGGCACAGAAAGACAAATTTTGCATGTTCTCACTCATATACAGGTGCTAAAAAATTGATCTCATAGAGGTAGTAAATAGTCTCTGGTGGCTACCAGAGGCTGGAAAGGATAATGGGAGAGGTGAGAATGAAGAGGCATTGGTTAATGGGTATAAAAATACAGTTAGATAGAAGGAATAAGTTCCAGTATTGAATAGCACAGTAGGGAGACCACAGTTAACAATAATTTACAATCTATTGCAAAATAGCTAGAAGGTAAGATTTGGAAAGTTCTCAACACAAAGAAATGCTTTACCCTTGTTTTATCCTTTTTTTATGTATACAGGTCTTTCTTCTGATTTCTCGTATTTGAGAGAAGTGGTTGTCACAATGACTTCTGGAGGTACTTTAGAGGTGCCTCAAGGACTGCTGAATACAGAAGAGGAGCAGTTTCACCAACACAACTATCTTCATTTATTGTTATTTTTTCTTCTTTTTTAAAAAATTACAATCATTCAAGAGATTTCATTTTAAAAATAGCTTCTGCTAACTTAAACATGGTTTGAGCCGGGTGTGGTGGCTGACACCTGTAATCCCAGCACTTTGGGAGGCTGAGGTGGGCAGATCACTTGGGGTCAGGAGTTCGAGACCAGCCTGGCCAACATGGTGAAACCCCGTCTCTACTAAAAAATACAAAAGTTATCTGGGTGTGGTGGCAGGTGTCTATGATCCCAACTACTTGGAAGGCTGAGGCACGAGAATCGCTTGAACCCGGGAGGTGGAGGTTGCAGAGAGCCGAGATCACGCCACTTCACTCCAGCCTGGGCAACACAGTGAGACTGCCAAAAAATAGTTTCCAAAATAATATAACTACAATAGATTTTGCTTTATTTTACTAGATGATTTTTGTACCTGGTAGGCTATTGATGGACTATGACATTAATAACCAAGTATATTAAAAAACAAACAAATGAAAACAAAGTTAAAATATAAGCTTGACATCATTGGCTATAAAAATTCTCCTGGAGAAGATGATCAGAATTGAAGCCTTCTAACTTTTCGGCGGACTATAGGGACAGTAGCAAGAGATCAGCTACATATCCAGGAAGCAATCTTTCTTCCAGGTCAGTATCATGTCATTCACAAGTGAAAAAATAAACACTAAAAATAAATAGAAATTCTATAACAGAGACAGGAAAGGGACTCTCCTTGCTGTCTCCTGTCTGCATGTCCTTTTAGCCTTAACACCTTCCAAAGGAAGGAGAAAAATAGCTTTGCAGGTGTGCAAATGTGTGTAGTTAGCATTTTAAGAACAAAAACGGGCTGCCTCTCACAGCTGTGTTGGAATTTGCTTCAGATTCTGCCTTCAAATTACAGAAGACGTGAGTAAGGGCACGTCCGTGACTCAGTCCTCAACCCTTGCCAAAGTAGTAGTTTTCTAGATATAAAACTACAGGGAAAGAAAAATAGAAAGTCAGAAGAGGAAGAAAAACTGCATGTTCATAAATCTTGCACAAAACTGAATCTCGAAGGTGTGATAAAAAGATCACGATCGGGGAGTGTTTAGGAAAGAGAAACACACATATGTGAGGCACTACCTAACATTTCAATAGACACATGGTTTTTTTTCAGTCATATTAATTAAGTTCTGTGCATGGTGCTTGCACATAAATAAAACCAGATGCTTAAATTGTAGCTCAATCATTACGCTGTATTTGCTCACATCCCCCGTTGTACTCCTGTACCACTTTCAAGAAATTGGCTTTTTGCCTAAATGGCAGGGGAGGGAAAGGGAAAAAAAGAAGAAAAAAAAGTTCTGGAGCTTTAGCCTTATTCTCAGGTTGATGAGTGGTTGTTGATACGTGACAAATACATTCTGCTTTCATGACATCTCTATGGAAAGTTAAGAATTGTAGTTTTCTTGAGGCAGTTGAGATTCTTAAAGGAGTATTTATTCATCATGCTATTAATTTATCGGCCCTCATAAAAACTCTTTCAAAATTGTCACCTATATATAGATAAGCCTTAAAACCCACCCTCTGCTATACAGACACACACAAACACAAACACACAGATGTATGTGTGTGAATTTATAAAATAAAGTGTCAATACATATGGAGAAAATAGTTTCATGGAATCAAAGTCATCTGGTTCACCTCCTTTAAGTGCATTTCCCAGTGTGTGTTCTGAAGCATACTTGTTCCATGATATGTGAAAAACTGAGGGGCTTAAATAAATTAGGAAATGCCGGGTTACACAAAGTTAAACAGCTTTCTTTATTGTGGAACTTTCAGAGTCTCTAATATGCTGATGCACATTGTAAATATTCAAGAGGTCAACATACTCTGTAACAGCTCTCAAAGCTAGTTGACCCAGAAACTTGCAAAATATCTTACAAGGGTGGTAATTTGCAGGACATGCAGTGAAAAATGCTAATATAAATCAATCTAAAGTGTTCATCCAGTCTCTGGTTAAATTTTCCCCATGTGAACAAAATTGCTACTTTCCAAAAGAGTTCATTCTATCCTACGAAAGATCTAAGTCAAACGGGATTTCTTTCTTACGCTGAACCATAATCTATTTCTCTATAACTTCCACTATTGCTCTTGATTTTGCACTTTGGAAGAACAAAAGGAAGAGTAATGCAATTCCTTTCTGGCAATAGCTTTTTAGATATTTGAAAGCGACAATCATATTCACAAACTCTTCCATTTTGCAGGAAGACACATCTCTAGTTCTTAAATGAATGCGTCAAATTAATCCTCTCTACTTGTCAATGTCTTATTTAAGACATGGGGCTTCAAAATGATTACAGAAATTCAGATCTCTAGAAGTATCTATGCTTCTATAGATGCAGACTTAGATGTCAGGTTTTGTTTTTTTCTGGAACGCGTGTCTTATCATTGATTCCAATTAATTTACTAAAACTTTTGAGTCCTCATAAATATTGTGGCTAAGTCAATTCTCTACAGTTCTATATCTGTATGATCATTTGTTTGTGTATATGAGTTTTTTAAGGAATATTAGGAAAACACAAGTCCATTAGATTTCATTTGCCCTTCATGACAGAGACTGTGCTTTATAATAAAATTGGTCATCTTTTCTCAGTTACCTTCTCTTATAAAGTTATCATATCTCAGCTTCATGCAAATTCTATTACATTAGAAGAATGGAGAGTATTAGCCTGAAACTTACTACCTATACTAGTGACCTCCTTCCAGCTTAATACCAATTCATTACTTGATACCAGGTAAATTATTTCACAAACCTACACAATACCAATGATAATACATTTATCTAGCTGGTCATGAAACCATAATACAAAAGACGCTGTCAAATGCCTTTTGAAATTAGGATATTAATCTGTAGCAATTTCCTCATCTGCGAACTCAAGCAGACCAGTCATAGCTATAGGTAGTGCAGGTCTTGTTAGTTCACCTGTGGCATCAATAACGGTATCATCATGTAATTTGATATGTTAGAATCAATAATGCAGAAACAGGACAATGCTAATGCCATTTGATGTGGTTATAGGTTAGGATTTGAAGGAAGTAGGCTATTAATAGCTGGGAGGTTACACTGGATGAGAAAAGAGTGAAGAGGCAACTGAAGAAAAAGTTACTTTTGTCAGGATGATGAACGACCAATACAAAATAACACTTGATTTTTCTCTATAAAAAATGGAAATAGGAAAAAATGACATAGAATTTTATGGCATTAAGATAATGTCATTTCATCTTTGGTCAAACAATGCAATGTAATATGGAAAAGGTAAAAATTTGCTCAACTTTTCATACTAGAGGCCATAGTTGAAAAGCATATGGAGATAAATCCTGGGCATTTAGTAGCTGTAATAAGAAGGTCTTGCTTAAAGAAGAGCTAATTTTTAAAAGTTACAGCTTATTTTCTTTTAAAAATTAAAAGGAGCAAAGGAAACCTGCCATTTGGCAAATTCAAGGGTCTTGTAACTGATCTTCAAAATCCTCAATAATTTAATTGGAACACAAAAAATAACAGAAACCTGCAATACTTGTTTGTCATTTTTAAGAACAAACATTACTTTCAAATCACTTTCCCTCTGCAAGATCTAATCTGCCAGGTTTCAGCCCACAGTGAATTCTTGCAGCTGGGTTAGGATCCCCCAAGAAAGGGCGTTCAAAACAAAAATGCTGAGGGAGGCATTTCAGCCAACGGAGGCATTTCAGCTGTGGAGGAGGATGGAAAATTTCTAAGCACAAGGACTTCCCCTCTCAGGCCTGGGAATGCCATTTGAAAGGCTTCTTCACCCATCTGTTCTATTCACACTTGCCCAGGAGTCAGACCTTCTAAAAACTACATACCACAAAATAGTCCTTGAGGAAACACAATATCTTTCCTGGTAACAAATATTCTCAAAAACAAAGAAAAAAAATGGAGAAATAGAATAAACAAATCTTTTTCTAATAAATTTTACTTTAAGTTCTGGGATACATGTGCAGAAGGTGCAGGATTGTTACATAGGTATACATGTGCCGTGGTGGTTTGCTACACCTATCAACCTGTCATTCAGGTTCTAAGTCCCGCATGCATTAAGTATTTGTCCTAATGCTCTCCCTTCCTCTTGCCCCTCACCCCCTGACAAGCCCCGGTCTGTGATGTTCCCCTCCCTGGGTCCATATGTTCTAATTTTTCAGCTCCCACTTATGAGTGAGAACATGCGGTGTTTGGTTTTCTGTTCCTGTATTAGTTTGCTGAGACTGATAGCTTCCAGTTTCATCCATGTCCCTGCAAAGGACATAGACACTTCTTTTAAAGCATATTTCTTTTAAAACAAGCTTTTTAAAAATATGTTTTAAAAGAAGTGAACTATACTACAGAGTAATAGTTTTAGCTCACATTGATTGAGATCTTTCTCCATGCTTAGCACTGTTCTCCATGAAGTAAGTAATATTATATCCCCAATTTATACAAATGTAAATCAAGGATAGAAAGGTCATTACCTTGTCTAAGAACATATTGCTGTGTGTTTATGTGTATATAAGTATATATATATAAATGTGTATGTATATATATATAAGTATGTGTGTATATACACATACATATCTGTCTATCTAGCTATCTATCTTCAGTGAGTTTAATTGATGATAAGTAAACCGTACATGTAAAAGAATATAATTTGATGAATTTCAGCATATGAATTCCCCCATGAATCCACACAGCGATCAAGACAATGAATATATCCACTCTCCCTAAAAGTTTCCGTGTGCCACTTTCAAATTCATCTTTCTTCCTTAGTCCATACTGAGGCAACCGTTTATCTGCTTTCTATCCTACTGGTTAGTTTAACTTTTTATAAAACTTTATATGAAAAGAAAAATACAGCAAATCTTTTTATCTGGCTTCTTTCATTCAGAAGAACTATTTTAGGATTCAACCATGTTGTGGCATATATCAATAGCTGACTCCTTTGAATAGCCGAGTAGTATTCCATTCTAGGACAATACCACAATTTGTTTTGTTATATATTTGTTGAGGGCCACTTGTTTCCAATTTTTAGCTATTACAAATAAATTTTCTAAAAACATTCAGATATAAGTCTTTAACTTCTCTAATGATGTTGAGCATTTTTAATGTATTTATTTGTTATCCACATATCATATTTGGTGAAGTGTCTATTCAAATATTTTTGGTTGTAAAATTGGATTTTCTTATTGAATTTTAAGATACATGTCTTTTGTTAGGTATATATTTTTCAAATATTTTCTCTCAGTCTATGACTGTCTTTTTATTTTTATTTTTAAATAAGGTAGTTTTTTGTTTTTTTTTTTTTTTTTGAGACAGAGTTCCACTCTTGTCACCCAGGCCCCAGGCTGCAGTGCAATGGCGCAATCTTGGCTCACTGTAACCTCTGTCTCCCGGGTTCAAGCAATTCTTCTGCCTCAGCCTCCCGAGTAGCTGGGATTACAGGTGCCCGCCACCATGCCTGGCTAATTTTTGTATTTTTAGTAGAGACAGGGTTTCACCATGTTGGCCAGGGTGGTCTCAAAGTCCTCACCTCAGGTGATCCACCCACCTCGGCCTCCCAAAGTGCTGGGATTACAGGAATGAGCCACTGGGCCCAGCCAAAAGTGTCTTTTGAAGAACAACCACTTTTAATTTTTATGGGGTCCAATTTGTTGATCTATTTCTCTTATAGTTTATGTATTTTATTTTCTAATCAAGACATATTTTTCAAATCCAAAGTTACTAAGATTTCCCTGTTTTCTTAAACAAATTTCAAAATTGTAGCTTCTACACACAGGTCTACAATCTATTGAGTTTTTTTATATCAATGTTTCCATCACCATTTACTGAAAAAAATATTCTTTCTCCATTGAACTTCCTTCATACATTAGTAGAAAATCAGCTGGCCATATATGCGGGAGCTTTATCTGGACTGTATTCTAATGTTCTTAGCCACTATGCTGCATTATACTCCAAGGTCACTACTGGAACAGTGAGGTTACTGAAATAATGCCTAATCAGAGCCCTCCACCCCCACCTATAGTTTATTTTCTAAATGCCTTATTTATCATCATTAATCAATTTAGGAAATGAAAGCTTCTGCCTTATATAACTATGGGATTCAAAGGAAGTTCATAGTCTGAGAAAATTGAATCTTGAATAATTTGCAGGGAGACTAGCCTGGTCTCTGAGGATCTGGTAAAGCCATCAGCCACGACACAGACTGATCTGAGAGCCGACGTCAGTAGTGACATCCAGCCTTGTCATATCTTTGGAATGTGGTGGAGAAAAAAAAAAAAGATCATAGAATATCAGCACTGGGAGAGATACTACTGGGCCTGTAGTTCAGCCGTTTGATACTAGGATCTTTATTTTTTTTTTAATCATGTAAAATACCTTTGCTCAGTCATGAAGCTTTGATTGGACCTCTACAGAGATGCCAGTATCACTCCCTCCACTACTCCAGGCAGCTCATTTATCTATAGAGAGTCCTAACTGCTTTAAAGATTGTTCTCGCGTTGTACAATTTCTAAGATTCTGAATTTTTCACCCATTCATCCACATCTTGTGTCCCTTCATGGATTTCAGCTACCTGGGCATCAGGCATATGAAAAGACTCAGGCACTGCCCCCATCCCCTCACCTCACTTCATTCAGTATTATGAGTAGAAACTGAGGGAACTAAGCTTACTACCCGCCTCTTCTTCACATTACAGAATTGTAGGCCCCCCACCATCTTGTTCTCCATCTGTAACAGCTCTTCTCTTTCAATATCCCTCTTAAATGCCCCCAAACAGACACAATTCTCCAAGAATCTACCCGTGAGAAATACATTGTGAAAGTCAAATTCCATGTTCATTAGGCCTCCCAATTCCTTTTCCTTCCTTCAGCAGTTAAAGTGGGATGCACATCTTTCTTGTTCTCTGAGGGACAGGCCTCTCTTGAACAAGAGACTCCCCCGTCTTCCCCAATAGAAACAGGAAAGTGTAACACGGTCATCAGATGTTAAGGAGACCACTGACCCCTGTGTCCACAAACAACTTTTAATAGTGCATTTTACAATCGGGAATAACTATAAGCTGTGCGTAATATAGGGTCTTACATTCAGCAGTCTCCTCATTACTTAGCCAAGTTTGTTTTTGTTTGGATAAAAACTTCTAAAACTTTCCCACATTAATTTTCTTCTTTCAAAAAGTGACATTATATTTAATTTATAAAACTTCAGTTTGAAAGATTGAAATTCACATCAGTGCATTCTCAATTTTACCCCTTTACTTAAAAAAGAATCAACATAACAAAAAAGTTTTAAATTCATTATAACAAGAATCTTTAGATATTAAACAAAATGTGAAAAAAAAATTGGGACTGAAACTCTATACAGAGTGATATTTTTTTTTCCTTTCTCTCATTTCGCTGAATACCAAAAAGTCCAGTACTTAGAAATGTAATTACATTTCAAGAGTCAGGCAATGGCCATAGTTACATTTTACAAAACGATCATATTCTCTTGAAGGAAGTCAAAGATTATTATGTGGGCCTTGAGGCAAGTACAAACAAAATGGATTCAGCGTTTCAAAAAAGAATACAGAATACAATATCATTCTCAATTTTACACTCCTGGCTCTTCTGATTTATATTTTTAGTGGATAATAAAAGTAAGCTTTCTATAACAATTCCATGGAATGCAGCTCTAAAAAGAGCCTCTTTTTCCTTCTTGGGATGTACTATGCTTTGTAATTGGGATTTACTTGTATGTTTACTTGTACTATGGACTGTTTGTGTCTACCCAAAATTCATATATTGAAGCCCTAACTTCAGTGTGGCTGTATTTGGAGATAGGGGATACTAAGGAAGTACTTCACGTTAAATGAGGTCATCAGGGTGGGGTCTTTTAGGATGGGGCTGCCACATGATAGGATTAGTAGTATCCTTATAGGAAGAGACACCAGAAAGCTCTCTCTGCCTCTCACACGGAAAGTCCTTGTGAAGGATGTAGCGAGAAGATGGCCATCTTTAAGCCAGGAAGGCAGCCTCACCAGAAACTAATCCAGCTGGAACCTTGATCCCGGACTTTTAACTTCTAGAACTGTGAAAAAATAAAAGTCTGTTGTTTAAGTCATCCAGATTGTGGTATTTGTCCCGGCAGCCCAAGCTAATACAGCTTGTTAAGAAGCTGTCCCCCTGATAGAGACCATAGGCAGTTCCCTATGGTCATGAGGGCAGTTACTGCCTTCATTTGGTTCACCGCTATATTCTCGAGTACTCAACACAGGGTTCACATAGCAAGGGCTCACTAAACATTCATGGAAAAATATGCAGTTTTAAATTAGATGGTTCTCAAATGAATTCTGGGAAACCTTTAAATATTTTCATTGCATTCAGAATGTTTGATAGGTGGACTCTTTCTGAAAAGCCAAATCTACAGGGATTGTAATTTCATGAAGTCGTGATGATAATCTGGATTAATCCATTCATCACCAGTCAAACTATGATTAAGCTTCTGGGGGCCAATAGAAATGATAGAGACTTTGAGCTATTGGATAGCTCAGTCAGAAATGATGGAGACTTTTTCTCAGCTGCAGTTCACTGGGATGCCTTAAACATGCCAGCGGTCTATTTCTATAAATCCAAGAAGCTGGATTAGAAAAGCACACGAAGCTGCTCTGGGCCTCCCCATTTCCTCTGCCTAGGGAAACTCCTCAGATCCACACTCTACCCAGACCCTGCTGTGTTTTACAAAGAATACGCTTCCCAAGCCTCAACTGTTCAAGCAGACCCTCCCCCTTCACCAGAGACTAGAAACATGCTTTTGGAAAATGTGACCTCATTCCAGGGTAACTTGGATTCATTTATAGCAGAGAGGACTGATGAAACGGCTGCCAACCTTTCAGACATGAGAGAAGGGAAAGTGGGGAACTGGAGCAGAAAGAGAATGACTTGAAAAGCGGATGTCTGTATTACCTACAAATCAACTTGAAAAATTTAGTAGGCCTAACTTTAAGTATCTTCTTATCCTGCTTCTTTTTACATAATGATGAATAGTTTAGAGTCTTGTTACTTAAAGGGTGATCCTTAGACCAGAAGCAAAGGGAACTTGTTAGAAATGTGAATCTCAAACTAGATCAGACCTACTGAATTAAAACTGCATTTTAACAAAATCCCCCAGCTGATTTGTATGGACACGAAAGTCTGAGAAGCACAGCTTTTCAGTGTTAGGGGTAAGAACCACGGAAGGCTAAGTCCCAGGGACGTATCTGAACCCCACTGGTTCTGATTCCTAATCATGTCTGGAATGAATTTCTCTGCTCCTTCTCATGACTTTCTTCTAAGGTCTACCTTCCACCAGTGTTATTCCTTTCCCTGGTTCCCTGGAAACAGAATCCCACATCACTCCTCCATCTGAAGCAAGCTATCCTTTGAGAGTTTCGTATAGGTTTCTATTTGGGATAATGGTATGGACGCTGAGGGGAAAGAAAAAAGCCATCACACTTCATCTTACAGGATCGTCCTGCAGAGGGAAGGCTGAGGCAAACAGATGATGTGGTGTGGCCTTTGTTTTAGACAGCTTTACATTCATCTATATTTAATAAAAACCCAAACTTTGGCTACTAAGAGCATTTTTCCATCGAAACATGGGAGTGAAAGGAAAGATGAAGGAATAGGTAACATATTCAGCAGTAGGAATCTATTTTCAGAGTGTAAGGAAGATGGGTGAGGGTTCCTTCTTGAGTTTCCCTTCCTTCTTCCCTCTCTTCCTCAGTCATTCCCAGAACTAAGGCATAGCTGACTTTCAACTTGAAGTACTCATTAATGAGAAAAAAATTCTGGGTCTGTTTGTGAAAGATGGGAATATTAGAGACAGAGGAATAGCTGGGGCAGATAAAAAACAGGATTGAAAGGGCCTCCCCAACACACACACACACACACACACAAAGAGTGTAAGGAAGAGCATGGAAAATCCCAATATCACCTCAGTCATTCCTGACTTAATATAATTTAGGAGAATATATATTCCTCAACACATATCCGTAAGGGGCCAGCAAAATGCCTTGTACATAGATTTTAGTCCATATCTGTTAATTGGCTTGTTGAAGTCCTAGTTCTTTTTCAGTAAGATGGGGATAAGCTACCCTCTCTTGTGTAAGTAGTATTTATTGTTTCCTATAGATCAATTTATTTACCTCACAGTGAAGATACCAGGTATTGATGATACCTATCCCCACCCCCAAGGAATAAAAGTATTTATTCCTGTCCTAAAACAAGGCGAAAACTACGGAAGCCACAGGAACTACAATGGGTTAAACTGGTGAAGTTTCAAATATGGGTCAAAGTTGTAAAATGGAATGGGGAGTAAATGGTCCCAGGAATGCTGGAAACAACTTGGTAACAGAATGGGAGTGAGTAGATGTCCAGGAATGGAAAGGGTGAAATGTTATATCAACTTAAAAGGGTAAAAAGACTTAATTGCCTTGACAGCTTCAACATTACTGGAAGCTGTGGGCAGAAGGGCGACCTGCTTTGCTGATGCAGACAGCAAGTTATAGGGAGGATGTAAACCAGTCAGCAAAATTCAACCTTCATTTCAGCTACTGCTGTTATTTTAACCCTGTGCAAAAGGTCACAGTGTTCTGTCCCTGATAATAAAAGGATGCTGGGAAAAGACCAGAGAAGGCACACACACAAAGGAAACTCACTAAACAAAGGCCAGATTTAGTTCAGAGAGAAAACAACTGATTTTTGCTGAAGAGACTTTACAGTGAAACACAATGGCTTCCTTCTTTCCCTGCTACCCTTTCAGCTTAGTGGATTGGGGAAGGAGGGCATTCTTATTAGCTACCAACATTGTACATTCAGTTGTTAGATCTCTGCTTTGCTAATCCCTTTTCTAGATCATTTTCTGATACCCAGGACTTCCTTTAGACAAAGGCTGGTCTACACAGAGGATGCAGACTCAGACAGGCAGTCCCTGCTTCATGGCAGTTGGTGAGGCTGCAGTAGCTTCCTACCCTACACTACCGTAGCCTTGTGAGGATTCTCCTACTTCCCCCAACCTGTGCCATAACAGTATAATTATCTGTCTTCATGTCTGTCTCCTCCCACTGATGGTGAGTTTCTTGAGTAGCAGGTCTGTGTTTTAATAGCTGATACAGACAGTAGGTGGGTCAGTATGTGTTTGGCAACTGTATTCCAGGAGGATAGTCTCATGAGTAAGAGACTCTCAGCACAGCTGCACCGAGAGGTATCAAAAGCACAGAATTGTCATACAACACTGGAGGATGGAAAATTGGAAAGGTCACTGGTTTTAGTCATGGGGATCCTTTTCCTTCCTGCATCTCCAGCCATAGTGTCATGGTGAAAGAAGCAAAGACTAAGAGAATGAGAAAGCTCTGAACTACCAGAATTGGAAAAAGTGACATTTTCCTATTTGTCATTATCCTTACTTCACTGCTTTCCTCCAACGCCAGCATCATTCACCTTCACTGCCTCTGCCACCCACCCCTCCAACGCTTGCCACCAATTCCCACTAATGCCGGCCTCCTCATCCTGGTAGCATCTTTAGGATATGAAAGAAACACTGCATGATGGCTGGGGGACAAAACCAAACATAATTCTTGATCATTTTTTAGTATCCTGCAAGAGCCCTAACCACCCTCCACAGTGTCTTCTTGTTCACAAGTCTAACTTCTTGTTTTTTAAGCTTTGAAAATGAAGATTCCTTCTCGTCATCTGAGATTTTTTAAAGTCACATGGTACCATATGAATGAAGTGCGTTACACTGGGAAACTCTAACTGGTATAGTTCCAGTTTAAGGAGAAAAGACAGGAAATTTTTCCAGGTATCTACCTTTTGCCAACATCAAGAATTTTCTTCTAAAAATGGCTTTATCTAAGACACTTAATGTAAGAATTTAGAACGTTTTGATGAAAACATTTTTCTTAAGACTAATCCAATGCCTGAAAAATACCCAGGTTTTGTAACAAATAGCTGAAAGTGTTTGTCCTGAAGCAGATGAAGCACCCAATTTGTTGAAATTCACTGCTTTGGAGGTTCCTAAAATGCCTGGATGTTAAGGGAAAAAAAATAGCAGTCACAGAAAAATACAACATTTGCCACTACTAATGAAGTATTTGGCTAAATCCTAATGCAAAGCATCTATTTTAAAACTAGGCTGGAGATCTGTAAGGAAGCTTACAATGCATTCAGCATCCAAGTCCGCCAATTTTCTGGAGGTTACAAGTGATCACAAAATCTGTTCAAGTTCACATATTAATTTTCTGGGAATTAGAAGAATCATGAATGCCAAGCCAGACTTAAGAGAAAAATTTCCTGGATATTTTAAATAGTCAGTGACTCCTGGAAGTGGTTTCCTCTCAGTTCTTCTAATTCCAATTTTATATTTTTTAATAGCTATCATTGCTTTCAGTCAGGCACTCTGTTTTTATATAATTGGATGATGCACTGTATCTTAGTCACAATGGCCTAATTTAGCCTATGATCTCTACTTACTCGAATGAAGCATATCTCCAAGGGAAAAACAAAGATTTCACATCAAACTATAATTTGGTGCTATTTTGTTCCACTGTCTCATAAATGGATAAACATGCTTAAAAGAACTTCTGAGAATAAAAAATTGATTGTAAATCAAAATCCATGTACTAACATGCTAAAAATATAGGGAAGGGGAGTATAGAAATGGGAGGAACCACACTACATGGTTTGTTTTATTTTGGTGACCTTTATGGAACACTAAGTACCTGCTTTATTTATTTTTTATTTTCTTATTTGTACAAATTTATGGGGCACATGTACAATTTTGTTATGTGTAGATTGCTTAGTGGTGAAGTCAGGGCTTCTAGGCTATTCCATCACCCAGATAATGTACACTACACTCATTTACTAATTTCTTATCTTGCTTCATTCTTCACTAAAGGGCTCCGGACATTCCATTGTTTCTGACTATAGAGGAATATACAAAGTAAGATTGAACTGGAATTAAAAACAAAACTAAAACACCTTCTTCCTCCACTCTTCATCCTCCTTACTTGCCCCACAAGTGCCTGAGAATAGCTCCTTCACTTTTTTTCCTCCGGACCTTAGGAGAGCATTTAAATACCGTTCTGTGTTTGGGAATTAATGCCATAGGAATCCCAATGGAGGGAAAACTGACAACCATTAAAACACACATTCCATTGAAAGGTTGATGCCAGGAGCTATGGGTGGATTTTATTTAGTGCAATATGGTTCTGTTTTTAATGCAAACCCTCATATGAAGGTGAAAGTGATAAAAATGACTCAAGGAAGGGTCCAGAATTACAAAGACTGGCAGCTAGGTGACAGGAAAGCAGGTTCAACCACAAATTTCAGAGTTAAAAACAGGTTACCCAGTTTGTGTTTATCAATATCTCCTACTATACTACAAAATCTAAATAGTACTAAACCTTTTAGAGTTCATTTCTGCCATGTTCTGAAGATGATTTCTTACTCTTCATTCACCTGCCAGTTTCCTGCTAAGGACACTCCTATCCCTTAGCCTTGCCTCCTTCTAACTCAGGCAAACTGGTGCCAGATAGCACGTACTGTCCTAAGAAGTCTTTAAGGGTTTCTTATTGCCTTCAAAAGAAACCGGTCATGATGAAATGGAAAGAACAGATGCTAGGATCCACACAAGCACGAATTCAAACCCTAGTGAATTACTAAACGACTTTGAGAAAGTTCCTCAGTCTGTCCGGGCTCTTGTTTTTGTCTTGGTAGGACACAAAACACAACTACTATTTGTGGTTGTGAGAATTACATGAGAAAAGTATATAAAATGCCTGGCATATATTAGGTACTTAATACATGGTAGTTGGATTTTCTTTCTCCTCAAGGTCCTCCATGATATGCTAACTTACTTTCCAACCTCAGCTTACTTCTACCCTTCAACAGGCAAAATCAAAGAGAATTAAACTCTTTCCTCTAAAATTCTCCCCTAGCCTTCTTAATCCTTCATCACAGTCATTTTATATCAATTGTGTTCATATGCTATCCATCCTTCAAAATTAAACTGCAATACTATTTCTTTGCTCTCAAACCCTTCCTTATTTGCTTCAACCGTAATCTTTCCCCCTGTATCCATGGATCCTTATAATTACTTGTCTTTTGGCACCTCCTAATTCTGTGTCCCATATCATAAACTAATGTATATGACAAATCCCCTCCCAACACAATCCTTGATGCAAGCATCATTTATTTAATGCTCTAGTCTCAAAGTTCCTTGCACAGAATATCCCCATTTAACAAATTCAAATTGGATAAATAAATAATTTTTCACTCTTAAGAACTAGCTCTAATAACTAAAACTGTGGCCCATACATTACCCACTGCTTTATCACTAAATGTAGAATATCCACACTTGTAAGTCATGGACTTAATAGGTGTCCAGTGAATACTTACTGATTAATAATAAGCCTGGCACTATTATTATATATAAGCTTTGCATTTTGAAATAAACCCAGACTTCCTTTGTTGGAATCCCAGCTTTCCTTCTAACTAGTGACATAACCTTGGGCAAGTTACTCAATCTCTCTGTGGCTTGGTTTTATCTTCTGTAAAATGGAATTAATAATAGTATCCTGCATCAGTGAGATAACGTTATTCCCCACCGATTCAATCTCACATTTACAAACTCCATACCCCAACCACCACCAAGGACTTGAACAGGAAGCAAGACCCTGGCATAATGAACTGGTGGGAACAGAAGACCAGAATGGGATAACACCAGAACTGGGAGCAAGAACGTGGAGCAGGCAGTAGTTGAGGGCCATGAGCAAATTCTATTGAATAATTTTGCTTATGATTAGCTCTGAGCTTTCATCGTTAAAACTTTTAATCAATCAGAGAAGTTATAGAAAGCTATTCTTCTATTAAGCCAGTGTATTTGGGCCCAAACCACTTTCCCCAACAAATGGCTCCTGAGATGTTTTAGTTTAAATTTAGGAGTTCTACTTTTTACAAATGGCTTCATAATCTATGAAAATGGTGCCATGGGGTGAGCACAACTACTAGTAAATGATAAGGTGCTTCTAGTTAGTTAGCGCTGGAGAGTCTGCAGATAGCAAGGGCTGTGGATTATTAAAATGTGATCAGTAATCTGACATGAAGAGACACTATTAATCATTTCCATGCCTGAGCACAGCATCCTACTTGTCAGCATTCCACAGGCAACAGCAAACGTTCTTGGGAAAAAGGCGTTTTGCTGAACTTTTGCTCTGGTCTATACATTTGGCTATTGCATTACAGACAGTTCTAATGGTTCTCTTTAAATAGGACAACCACATCAGACACCGTTTGGTACAAAAGTTATTTTTAAAAATCATATCTGCAGTTGCTTTCAGACTTCCATTTTTTAAGTTTAAAAGCTTCCCTTTGCATGATTAATGTGTTATTAAATACCAGGTGTGTGCTTTGTTAGCGATTCAGGTAACAGTGCTTCAATACAATTTCCACCCTTGATGTTCTGTGACATATAAATGTGTCAAAGTCTCCTCACGCCCACTGTGGTGGTGATTGTAATGACAATATTTATTTTTGGAGTGAGTGAAGCCTGTATGGTGACCGTTAGAGACTTCCGAGCTGCCTCTGGAACATAAGCTGTTACCTCAGGATATGCAGAAAAGGACGGGGAGCAGATAGGCAGAGGCTTTAAAGAGAGCAGCCAATTTGTTACTTTCTGCAAGAAATGAATTTGAAGAGCCTCCTTGCTCTTTTCACCATGAGTTAGATTTGAGAATGTTTATACTTAACTATATATCTATTTAAGCATTTAAATTTAAATAAACATTTAAGAAATCATTTTAGAATAAACAATAAACATTTTTTTTTTTTTTTTTTTTTGAGACAGGATCTCGCTGTTCCCCAGGCTGGAGAATAGTGGGGCAATCATAGCTCACTGTAGTCTTGACCTCCCAGGCTCAAGTGATCCTCCTGCCTCAGCCTCCCAAGTAACTGTGACTACAGGCACACACCACCACACCTAACTTATTTTTTTTTAATTTTTAGTAGAGAACAGGCCTTACTATGTTGCCCAGGGTGAACTCCTGCTGCTCAGTTCTTGAAATCCTGAGCTCAAGTGATTCTCCAACCTCGGCCTCCCAAAGTGCTGGGATTATAGAGATGAGTCACTGAACCCAGCCAGAATAAATATTCTTAATAACTAAATTCTTGGCTACACTTCGGTAATTTTGTTTCTGATCTTTCCTAGGGAGTGAGTCAACAAATAGGGCTGTGCTGGAAGGGCTAGGCTGATAGCTGCTCAGTAAATCTCATCAGGGTATGAATCTTCTGAATCTGAAGTCGACAGGTTTAAGCAAGGGGATATTTTGTAACTTAAGATATATTTAAATAACATCTGATGTACAATTCCAGTCTTTGTGCATTCACATATATATTTATCTATTTAGCCTAGTTTTATTGAGACAGTGGTATGCCAAATACTCTGAAAGGCACCAGGGACGAGTGGAGAGCAAAAATTGGTATATCTGAGGCTTCACTGAAGTAACAGTCTAAATGTATATATTTATAATAGCAAAGATGTCTATATTTGAAAAATATAAAATTTGAGTCATTCCATATAGTTTTGAAAATCCCTCCTAAATTAACATGCTATCTTAAGCATTTTCCTGGCAGCAGGAAGTAACAGGACATATCAGAGGCTATAAGATAAGCCTTCTTGTTTTGTGTCAGCCAGTCTTCTGATATACAACAAAATCAAAATGTAAAGCAGGTTCGTTAGGCACAAACAGTAGACTGCAGGGGCTGTTCAGCTAATTCCATCTTCTAGGAAAAGCCTGTTGTTGCATAAAGAGTTTGGCTTCTTGGTTTCTGGTAGGCTGGCTCTCCATAATTGCAGGACTCCCCGCCTAAAAACTGCTTATGCCAGAAGGCATTGATGTCCAAGGTCTCCAGGACAGCACTGTCTCCATTAAAAAACTGAGTCTCCCCAAGGCAATGACAGCATTTCAGAGTCTGTCTAGTTGTTCACCAAACTTGCTTCTCTGCCATCCTGGGCAAAAAGTGAGACAATATTGTCCAGTCCTTTTGCATTAACGTGGCCACAAGACTGAGTTATACATCAGAATATGGATGCTTGTGATACATGCCATTCCCAGGCTCGGCCCATAAAAACCTTCCATGGAATCCATTACTCTCCCTCCCTTCCCTTGCCTATCAACTGGTTGATCAGTGTCAATACCCAGGAGATTTTGAAGCCACTTGTTGAAGACGTCAGAGGAAGAGTACTCCTCCCCATCACCCAACACGTCTTGAACTTTATATGAGAAATAAACTTTTATTGTTTTAAGCCACTGAGATTTAGGAGTTTCTCTTTTACAATAGTCAGTGTTAGGTTAATCAGTAATGACACAGAGTTTTTTTTTTCAGTACCTGCTCCTATAGAATTACTTTCTAACTGAAGACTTTCTCTAGCCAAAGTCTTAGTCAATACAGGATTCAAAAAAATATTGTTTGGCTTATTTTGTCATTTCCTTAATTATATGAAATGTCCTACATGTATTTGGTCATCATATCTGCCTCTGTTACCAAGATATAAGCAAGCCATTCTGGGCTACTGCAATAGCCTCCTATTTGGTCTTTCATCAATCTCCCTTCCAATAATCTATAATTTATAAAAGTTTATGAAATACTTTTTGATGTAGACATTTAAGGCTATGAACTTTCCCCTTAGCACCACCTTTGCTGTATCCCAGAGATTTACATAGGTTGTATCACTATTGTCGTTCAGGTGGAATTTTTAAATTTCCATCTTGATTTCATTGTTGGCCCAATGATCATTCAGGAGTGTGCTATATAATTCCATGTATTTGCATGGTTTTGAAGGTTCCTTTTGGAATTGATTTCCAATTTTATTCCACTGTGGTCTGAGAGAGTACTTGATATAATTTCAATGCGGAACAGATCCAAATGCCCATCAATCAATGAGTGGATAAATATTTATATATATATGAAAATATATATATAAATATATATATGATGGAATATATATATAAATATATATATGATGGAATATATATATATATGTGGTATATACATACATATATATGATGGAATACTACTCAGCCATAAAAAGGAATGAATTCATGGCATTCACACCAACCTGTATGGGATTGGAGACTATTATTCTAAGAGAAGTAACTCAGGAATGGAAAACAAAACATTGTATGTTCTCACTCATAAGTGGGAGCGGAGCTATGAGGATGCAAAGGCATAAGGATGACACAATAAACTTTAGGGACTTGGGGGAAAGGATGGGAAGTGGGTAAGGGATAAAAGACTACAAATTGGGTTCAGTGTACACTGCTCAGGTGACGGTTACACCAAAATCTCACAAATCGCCACTAAAGAACTTACTCATGTAACCAAACACCACCTGTTCCCCAAAATCCTATGGAAATAAAAAAAATGTAAAAAAGAATGCAATATAAAAAAAGTTTATGAAAAAAATCTGATAGTGAAATCCCTCTACTTCAAATAATTTGGGACTTACTATCTATAGTCCAAATTTCTTAATATGTCATTCATCAACAATCAGACTCCAACCCAGAGCTCTAGCCCTGTCTATTCATGGCTCCCTGAAAAAGTCAAACAGCCCCTCATCTGTGCTTTCGCTCATGTTGTTCCTTCTGCCTAGAGTGCCTTCTCCTTCCACCTTTCCAGATCCAGCTCAAATGTCACTTCCTGGGTAAAGCTTTCTTTGACAGTCGCTGGATGAACAATAATTCTCTCCACCACATTCACACAGTTTATTCTTTTTCAATTTTTTTTTTTTTTTTTTTTTTTTGTAGAGATGGGGTCTTGTTTTGTTGCCCAGCCTGGTCTCAAACTCTTAGGCTCAAGTAATCCTCCTGCCTTGGCCTCCCAAAGTGCTGGGATTACAGGTGTGAGCCACCACACCCAGCCTTATTCTTACATTTACCTATTATTTGTGTATTTTTGTAGATGTCTCTACTATCAGATTCATAGCTTTTTGCAGATATGATTTGAATCTAATCCATCTTTCAGACTCAAGGCATTCAGGAAATATTTACTAAGTAAAAAGTGAAGGAAGAGAAAGGGGAAGGAGGAAGTGGGAGGAATACGAATTATCAAGCAGTCTTCCTGTACCCAGGAACTTGAGCTCCATGTTTCTTCCACAGAAGCAAAGAGACAAATCCTTGCATGACCTCCATACCCCTTTTACTAAGTATTTCCCTCATACACCCAAAACAAAATAAAAACAAAGAATTAGTCACTCAAAATCTCCCTATGACAAATTCTCAGATAAATGCTACCATTCCATGTTATCTCAATTTCTCTAGAGTTTTTCTTTTGAATAACTAGTGATTCTGTGTCACTCTCTGGTATATTCATTTAAAACGAATCTCCTCTTCACCTCCCTTCCAGCCATAAAATTCTACATATGGTGCTGGCACATTTACCTACTAAGCATATACTTTTGATTCTTCTTCTCCTCCTATTAAATGTTTGTTAAAAAGTTTTAAAATTATTTATGAAATCTTTCTTGGGGGGGAATATTTTCTTTATTCTTAAGTATACAAAAATTATTTCTCTATATCTGGAATCCAATAAAAATATAAAATATTGCATTTTGTTATTTACATAATAAATCCAAGTACAAGTTGTGTGCATCAGCATCTCAATATTTAAGCTGAAAAATGAATTTGAAAAGAAGACCTAAGAAAAAAATGTACATAGTTATAGCAATTTAAATATAAAAATTAGGCTCCATCCGCAAATAGCATGAGTTAGATTTTTCATATGATAACAATAAAATATATATTTTTTATTTAATTTTAAGTCAAATTTATGCTTAAAATGTTTATACAATTTTTTTCAAATCAAGAAAGGTTAAGATGAATGGGATAGTATAATCTCATGTCTGAATTACATTGTTTATAAAAAATTTTCTAAGATAAATCTTATAAATCACTTACAATTTTCTCCAAACATTTAAAGAGAATACATTGTTACCAAACATTTGAAAGGACCTTCAAAAGAAAATCAATCTGGTTGAATTTCAACAATAATTAAAATGAAAAACAATAGCTAAGTAACAAGTACTGAAAAGAAGGTTGGAAAATCTACCTTGTCCCATCCTCTGAAATATTACTAGATTCCAGATACCTTAACCTCGACAGCCACTCTATAAATGGCCAAGCGGTCTGGTCACATGAGGGTGGACTCAGCCTCCTGGACACATACATATGTTGGCGGGAAGTTACCCCACACCCTTGGTCTCCCACAAAAGTTATTGGGTCTTAAAACTGCTAGATTTGGTAAATTAGGCTTACTCTAAATCTTTAGTGATATCAAAACAGAACAGTTACTAAGGAGCTGGCAAAAATACATAAATTAAGTCTATGTAGGAGATTTGTTTTCTTTGAAAAACTACTGCTTGCCCAGTTCATTCCTGGATGAAGATGGACGAGTAGACAGAGCTGTTTCCTAAAAGCTGAAGTTGTGATTTCCTGAGTGAGAAGGCTTATCACTTAAAAGAGTCACCGATTTTTCTCGGTAAAATGACAGCTATTTGCTGATCTACATAATGTGTTTTCTTCTTTGGCAATAATTTTCAGCTTCTCTACATACAGATGCTTTTGCACACAAGAAATTCAAACCAATATATAATTTATAAGACTTTTACCAAAAAAATTGCAAATACGAAAAAGAGAACAATCACATTTAATATCCTATTACAACCAACTAAACGTTTGCTATCGATACCATCCCATGTTTGGTAGTACACTGAAAAACCACGGAAAAAAAGTTTTATATGAGTGAGGTCAGTATTTTCATAGGTGGCACCTTAGTTCATTCTAACAAAAATTCTGGTATATTAATCCAAGAGAGCCTCACCTATCTGTGCCTTTCACATGGTAAAGTTCAATAAATACTTAGGTAATTAAGGATTAAATATCTATAGGCTCAGCTCCAGACCCTAGAGTGTCTTCTGAATTAACTATACCAAGAAGAAAAAGTCTATGATGACACAGTCTTGGTTTCTCTACTGGGACATTGCTAAGACTTGGGTTTCCAATAAAAGGATATCGCTACCTTCAATATGAGGCCTAGTTAACTTACCAACCTCACTGAGTAAGCATCTTTTGACACTTCACTGATTTCAGGACTAGAAAAAATGGAAGGTTTTCTAGTCCTGAAATCTTCTCCCTAGAAATCTTCTCCTAGTCTCAGTGTAAATCTTATATATTTGATGGGATGTTTCAAACTTCTCCCATAAATGAATCTCCTCTTCACCTCCTCTCCAGCCAAACAGAACTTCTCTGTAAAATTTATAGCATGTTTATCTTTTCTTCTTTTCCCAGTCCTCCTCATGTTTATCTCTGTGTGTTAAAATTCTACCCATATCTTTAGCAACCAAGATGCTGAAGCACACCAACTTTCAGAGGACCAGTAAAAGAACCAACAAACAAATAGAGAGAAAATGTCCAGTTAAATAGAAGGAAATCTAGCGAGGGTGGGAAGAAATGTCCAGAGAAGAAAGGGTTTCAAGATGCGAGATCATGCAAGTGAAATAGTGCTAACAGGCCAAGAAAGCTGATGGCCAGTAACTGACCATTGGCTCTAGCAAGGGGTAGACAACTGGAAACATTTATGAGTGACATTTCAGAGCAGTGGTGTAGATGGAAATCCAATTAGCATGGATTGTGGAGAAAACTGGGGGTAAAGCCAGCCAGCAGGTAAAGCCAGCAAGTGTAGACAAGTTTTTTTTTCTTCTTCTTCTTTTTAAGTTGTGGTAACAGAGAAGTGAGGTGAAAGGTGGTTTACTTGTTTTAAGATGCGTGCATTAAGGTTGTGCTGATGGCAATCATGTGGTGGCTATGGAGAAACTGATGACACAGGAAAACAGAAAAAAAGGATAATTCCAAGCATGAAGTCCTTATGAAGGCTAGCGGAAATAGGTCAGATCCAGGGATTTAGTCAAAAATGTTGAACTTGTATTGTTCTTACATAGAGATTTATTATTATTGTTATTATTATTACTTACTATTGAGAGAGGAAGAGAAGCAGATTTTGGCTAAGTGCATTGGAGGAACTGGTGGTAAGAGGATAGGATTATCCTCATCTGATCTATCTTGTTTTCTTAGAAGTCACAGTACATAGGAAGATATAGAAGGGGTTCTAGTAAGCATGAGGTTCAACTTTCTTGCCTTGCATTTGGGGTAACTGAGTCACAGGAATATCAAGTGAGTTCCTGAAGTCATAAAAATACGAAAGTGTCCTTCATGAGGGTATCCAGGGTCATCTAGCCATGAAGCTTCCTCTCATCTTTTCCAGCATTATAATCATAGTGCTATAATCAAGAGCACACTGTCCAAGGAGGGAGTGGTCACAGTTACATCAAAGAGGCAACAACTTACAAGACAAAACATTTTGACTATCTATATGTAGCCAATTCCCCTTCTCACATTAAAGTTCTTATTACTAACAATCCATATGAATAGCCAGCAGTCTCAAAAAAGCTATCTTCAGTTAAACAACACATTGTCTGCCTGAAAAGGGAATTTCCATTACCTCAAACTTGCCTTAAATTCCAGCCCCTTGCTACAGCTTCAATTTTCACGCTTATGCATTGCTCACAGTTCATTAACTCCTGTTAATTGAGAAAAAATGTTGTTCTTTTAGCTGACCCGACTAGAACATCATAATCATATTACATGTAGGCTGCACACAGTCTTTTTAAATGACTTAAAGCAGAATAAATTAAATGAAGGAAAACAATTTATTAGAACAATTTTAATGAGTAAAATAATTTTGGCTTTTTTCCAGATTATAAACATTTTCCACTAGCTTCGAAGATATTCATCAAATCTGAAGTATCTAATTTTCTCAGTAAATACTATCATGTTACAGGATGACATATTTGCATTGAAACTGATGAACTAAGCAAATCCCTGTGACATTGACTTTAGCTATTATGGTTTGCTTCAGGCACTCAGATAGTATCCAAATATTTACTAGGTAAATGTTGAAATAAATATCCTTCAAAGGGCCTACATTAATTTTGAAATGTCTTATTACAAGCCACAATAAATAAACTTTTCAATGCCAGTCCTTAAAAAGAATCTGTCACCTAGAATAAATATTGAATTACAACTTAAAATATATTTAAGTTCTTTCCTGGCAAATCAGTTAAATCTACTCGTAGTTCTAGAAACATGTAAATCCAATCAGCTTCCATACTAATTCTGAATAACATTAATCACTAAGCAAATATTAGTTAATAGCCACTATAAATAGTAGTAGAAAAGTTAAAAATAAGGCAATTAATTGTATTCCAAATTATTCCAATGAAGAATTTAAAAGCACGATTGTGCTGTTTTACTCCTTTCCATTTGAGGAAAGATCATAGTCACCAACTTATTGTGCTATTCATGGGTTTTTCCTAGGCACATACATATCGAAATCAAAAAGAAAAAGTTGCAGATGTGAAAGAGTCATTTGAGAGTGATGAAAAAGAACATTTCTTTTTAGTATCCAGGATTCATGTCAAATTAGTTTTGGTAAGTCTGTTGAACTCAGCTATGATTATAGGTGATCAATAATAGAAAGGACAATGAGGAACTGGGAAAAGTCCCTGCATACCTATCTATAAAACAAACCTAACACAGCAATAAGAAAAACACTTCAATAAAATGGACAAAAGACATAAACAATGAGCAAGAAACATATTTCAAATTTTTTATATTGATAATAAAAGATGCATATTAAAACAAGATGAAGGTTTTTTTTTTTTTTTTTTGAGACAGAGTTTTGCTCTTGTTGCCCAGGCTGGAGTGCAATGGCGCCGTTTCGGCTCACCACAACCTCCACCTCCCAGGTTCTCCTTTCTCAGCTTTCTGCGTAGCTGGGATTACAGGCATGATTACAGTGATTCTCCTGTCTCAGCTTTCTGAGTAGCTGGGATTACAGGCATGCGCCACCACGCCTGGCTAATTTTTTGAATTTTTAGTAGAGACGGGGTTTCACCATGTTGGCCAGGCTGGTCTTGAACTCCTGACCTTAGGTGATCTGCCCACCTCGGCCTCCCAAAGTACTGGAATTACAGGCATGAGCCACCATGCCCAGCCAAGATGAAGTTTTAATCCATCAAATTTTAAGTCTCTTTTATTTAAAGTATAATTTAGAGCATTGGCAGTGGCTCTAGGAATCAGAGAATCTCATCCACTGCTGTTTAGAGTATTAAGTGGTACCAACTTTCTAAAGGATGATTTAGCAATATATATCAAATATATTAAAGTGTGTCTGCTATTTAATCCAGCAATTCTACTTCTAAGGATGTACTTAAAAATTTAAAAAAACTAATATTCAGATACAACAGTGACCATCAAGCAATACTTATTAGTGCAAAACTGCACACAAATAACTAAAAATCAGTATTTATTAAATAGATGCCAATATGCTCATATAACAGTTATACTACAGCTATTCAAAAATTTTATAAGTATCATTTTATTTTTGTAATTAATAAAAGTTACTAAACAACATGCACGATATAATTCAAATATTGTTTAAATTTATATGTACATGTGGCATATGTGCATTTCAAATGTTATACTGGAAAAGGTTATCGATGATTAGTTCTGGATGATGATGTTGAATATTGATTTCTGAGATTTGTTATCTATACTTTGCTTCTCTATATTTTGCAAATTATCTACCATGAACATAAATTATTCCAGAGAAAGTAAATATCATTCTCAAACCACTATTGTAACAGTCTCACATCAGAGTACCATATCTCCTGTACTATTTTAACTGCATTCATATCACTTTAAAAATCACAAAACAAAGTCACGTGGTATATACAGAGGTAATAGAAACAGTAGTTTGTGATCAATGCTGTGAAAGTATTTATTATCAGAATTTGGCACCAAAGAACAGATACATCTAATTTAGAATTTTAGTCTTCATTAAATGGATGCTCACCTTGTGATTTATATAATCAATGTACTTTTCTGTGTGTGTGTTATACTTCAATTAAAAAGATTACAAGTAACTCCAGCCTGTTATTTCTTAGATTCACAGCAAAGCTGGCAGGAAACCCAAGAGGTCATTTCCAACCTCTCATCCCATTTCTCCAGTTCTACAGATAAGAAGTGCTGCGATCCTTAAGCATCATTCCATTGCCACGCAGCCCTGATAAAAGCCCTCTTCCTCAAAATGAGCCATAAACAATCTGCTTGTTTTCAGCTTCCAGGCGATTCTGAGCTAATTAGTTACAGGCATGCTTGAGCATAGATGGTAAGAGAGTCATTAACCACCAAGGCCCAGAGTGCATCCTGTCATCTGGCCTGGGAACTGTGGCTGCCACAGCAGCTCTGGTGGGCATGACTGAAGGTCGCTGACAGCGGTGTGCCCAGAAACTGCAGTGTGGACAAGGAACATAGGCCGAGTGTAAATGTTAGGGTCAGAATTTCTAAGGCTCAGTTACGGCAAACTGAGTTTCACTTCAAAGCCAGTGGTATATATACACCCAATAAATGTATGCTTTTAAAGGAAGAGATGCTTGCAATAATGGAAATGATTCAACTGCAATCAAGGACTTTTGCTCTTTTTGTGCCAAGGCCATACCTCAAATGAGCTACAAATAAGGCCGTTTGGAGAATTATGTCTGTAGTTGTATGAACTTTGCCTGAATTTTTAAAGTGACAAACAAAACTTAACAAATAATGCTGTTGGGGATAGTTCACTTTTTTGAGGAAGGATCAGCTATTGAAGCACATCATGCAGGGAATTATTTGTCATTAGATTAAGAAACACTCTCGTATCAGTAAAAGACAGGACACTTGAAGTTAGGACACTTGGATTTTACCTTTGAGCCTTCATGTACAAGCTATATGACTAAATTATTTGATCTTGTGGTGTTTCAGTTTCTGGATTAGTGAAGTGTGATTGGATAACTTAATCTTGAGATCCCATTTATTCCAATAATTATGAATTTAAATCTAAAATACTATGATTCTTGGCCAGGTGTTGTGGCTCTTGCCTGTAATCCCAGCACTTTGGGAGGTCGAGGCGAGTGGATCACTTGAGGTCAGGAGTTCGAGACCTGCGTGGCCAACATGACGAAACCTGGTCTCTATTAAAAATACAAAAAATTAGCCGGGTTCAGTGGCACGCACCTGTAATCCAAGCTACTCCAGAAGCTGAGGCAGGAGAATCACTTGAACCCAGGAGTTCGAGACCTGCCTGGCCAACATGACGAAACATGGTCTCTATTAAAAATACAAAAAATTAGCTGGGTTCAGTGGCACGCACCTGTAATCCAAGCTACTCCAGAAGCTGAGGCAGGAGAATCACTTGAACCCAGGAGGTGGAGGTTGCAGTAAGCCAAGATCGCACCACTGTACTCGTGCCTGAGTAACAGAGCGAGACTGTGTCTCAAAATAAATAAAATAAAATAAAGTAAAATACTATGATTCTGAAGGTATAATTTCACACCAAAAGCATCACTGTAAAAAAAAAAAGATATCGCCTAATTTATCATAACACAATGTAATTCCTATATTTACTACAGACAGCCCCATCTCATTATAACCAGAGGGGAAAAAGTAAAAACAGGGAGGGTGCATGTACAACTGAATGTAAATCGAACATCTTCTTAACCAATATGTCTTTTGATTTTCAACAATTTGCTTTATGTCTTTTCTCTCACTTCCTTATGCATCCTCTAAGTTATCTTTAATAGATTATAAAAATAAAATTAAGAAAGATCTGAAAGCACAAGAGAAGAAAATATATACAGATAATCAATCAAATACATGGTCAATGTGTACAGTGCAGTCTACGATCACTTCTTTTTGAAACTTCTTCTCTTAGTCAGAGGGGATTTGTTCACTAACTTTCCACTGTGCTACTCTCAATTCTCCCTGAAGAACATCTGACCAACAGCACCTCCCTCAGCTATCATTCATCCACTCCACTCTCACCTTTTAGCATGTAATGAGAGTGACGCTATGACCAATACAGAGGCAAAACTGACAGAGATCCTGTTCTCAAGGAGTTCATAGCCTAGTAGTGAAGAAAAGGATATGAAACAAATAACTGTCATGCAAAAATAGAAAAGAGTAAGTGCAGCTGGGCACAGTGGCTCACGCTGGGAATCCCAGCACTTTGGGAGGCCAAGGCGGGTGGATCACCTGAGGTCAGGAGTTCGAGACCAGCCTGCCTGACATGGTGAAACCTTGTCTCTACTAAAAATACAAAAAAATTAGTTGAGTGTGGTGGGCGCATGTAATCCCAGCTACTTGGGAGGCTGAGGTAGGAGAACCACTTGAACCTAGGAGGTGGAGGTTGCAGTGAGTCAAGATTGCACCATTGCACTCCAGCGTGGGCAACAAGAGGGAAACTCCATCAAAAAAAAAAAGAAAGAGAGAGAGAGAGAAAGAAAGAAAGAAAAACAGAAAGAGAGAAAGAAAGAAAAGGAAAGGAAGGAAAGGAAAGGAAAGGAAAGGAAAGGAAAGGAAAGGAAAGGAAAGGAAAGGAAAGGAAAGAAAAGAAAAGAAAGAAAAGAAAAAGTGCACCAAGATAGGTACACATAAAATCTTATGTGATTTCTGAGAAGTGAAATCTTCCTGGTAAACTACAGGAATTGGGGAAAGCTTCCCAAAATCTATGGCATTGGACAAGTGCCTTGAAAAAAAAAGGTGGGATTTGGACATGTGGAGATTAAGAGGGAGAAACATCAAGAAAGAGAGAAGTGGAAGAGACATTTGGTATGTACTCAGGGTACCTGAAAAGGATTAATAGGAGATCAGGCTGAAAGATAGGTTGGGTCAGATCCCAAAAGCCTTGATTTTCAGATGAAGACAGTCACATCTGTGTCCTACAGAGGACTCATTACAGATTGTATTTTAGAGGAATAACGTGATTGAATTTTTACATTAGAAATGTATAAACTTCCCAAAACTAAAACACTTTTTTCTGCAGATGTATCAACTACCTTTCAGAAAACTCCTCCAGGAAATTTGAGCATGGCTTTGTCTTGTACTCCTCATGGTAACACAAATGGTCACTCTTAGACCTGAATTGGGCAGATTTCATTTCGTCTATTCAGTTCATATATTTTGGACAAATTTGGGCTTGTTTCTCCTGGGCTGAACCTTCAATGTCAGTAGTGGTGATTTCCAGCCATATTAAAATATGAAAAAAAAAACCCACCAAACACACGTGCACACACACACACACATACATACACACACAGAGAAACAATTAAAGACAAGTGTCCTTAATTTTGAGATATTTATGTGCTTTGGCAGGAGCACACTCTGGATTTTGAGGACCAAGTGCTCCCTGCTTCCTGGAACCTTGACAAGAAAGATAATGTGTTTGACCATAAACTATCAAAAGCCAGAACATTCCCTGAAGTTCTTTGCTGGCTCTAGGAAATGGAACACTGGGCAATTCTTCAGTACAGTGCCGTGCTACCTTAATCATGGAAAGATGGGAAAGATGAGGCAGCTATCACTACAGCTGCAGCAAAGTAAGAATGCCTGCTCACTCATTCACATATCCACCTCCCTATGTCTACCTGGTGATCCCAGCATCCGTGTGCTTTAGAATTAATATAAGCAGATCTGGGTTATTGACATCTGCCTGTGGTCCCAGAACCAAATAAAACTGAATATTTTATAAGGTATTATAACCCACAATTCTAGCCTCATTCATCTGAGAAAAAGAAGACTCCTAGACAAAGATGACATGTCCAAGCCCACAGGGATGCTTGGTGGAAACCGGGATTAGTAATGAGTTCTTCCAAGTCCAGGTAAGGACACACCACAGCCTTCTCTTATAAACACTGCAAAAAGTCTAGACTCTAACTCAGTAATGATGATTCATTTTTATCAATAATTTTGACTACCTCAAAGTAACTCTGATGACAAGCAAGTTAAAACTCCTCCAGCTTAGTCTTTTGGAGGAAAGGGTTTTTCATTCTAAATGCTGGTGTACACACAGTACCATCTGCCTCAGGGTGTTACTAAAAACTTTTAAGCATCACATATCTACTGCTGAGCCTTTCATTAGGCATTTGTATCTGAAAAGAAAAAGAATTTAAGGGAAAAACCAAAAAGAGGTAGAAAAACTTTCCTGACTGTTTTTAGCTTCAGTTGATTCTGACTTAATCCTACTGGCATGCATGATTCAATAGTTTATGTCAAACACAAATTCCAGCCCAGTGCCCTCCATCCGACATGTTCTCATTCCTGAGCCTGACAGCAGACCTGGTCTCCTAGCAACACTGAACATTTTCTCTGCCTAGTCATCTGTAGCAATTGGTTCTTTTTTCACGGCTGTGCTCTCGTCTTCAGTCCAGACAAACCAAAAACCTTCCCTGTAATCAAAGGGGTCTGACATCTAAAGTCAGACCTGGAAAATCAGTTGAAATTGAATTTATTTTCTTCCTTCCTAGGTCTCCAGCTCCCTTTCTCTCTCTTCTTCTTTCTCTTTTTTACACACAAACATTTGTATGCACATGGATACACACACAAACCAGCAAAAGAAAGGCCTGAAATCTGTCCTGGAGATGGGAATACTATCTAGTACAACAAGCATAGAATTGTTCTTATCTATTGAAGAGATCAGATATGTCCCAGTGCCTCTTTGGTTACCTCATCATGTAAAAGGGAGATGATAAATACTCAACTCAAAGTGTTATTGTGAGACTCAAAAGATACAATGAATGATGAAAGGTTTTCTAACAATAATGGCTATACAGACTAATACAGTTATTACATTATAAGCAGAGGAAATGTTTTTAGACATGTATTTAGGAAGAGATACAACTACGCAAGCCTGTGAAAAAGTCACTACTCACTTAAGAACAAAGCTCTTATCAAGATATAAATGGAATTTATTCTCTTTAATCATCCAAATTTCAACTTGTACCAGAGCCTTCCTGGGACCCATAGAGAGTAATGATTGCAACTGATGAGGCATATAAGACCAGGGAAAGCAACATATCATTAAATTGAATAATTGTTGCATGACCCAAAACTGCTCCAACTGGCCCAAGGCAAATAAATCAAGAGCCCTTCCTATTGCTTTCAATATAGTTCAAGAGATGAAAGTATCGATGGGTAGCAACTCTAAATCCTCTCCATCCCCTTTCTCAAGGGCTAATGGAGTAGAACTAAAATTTGAAAGTAGACAAGGTGAGGGAGTGAGACTCATTCAGCACTCAAAGTCCTTGGACTATAAGCTCCACTAATCCAAAAATTATGTCTGTTTGTTTGTATTATTTTTTACTTATTGTATCTTCAGTGCTTAGGACAGTGCCTAGCACTTGATAACCACTTAATAAACATTTGTTGGAAGATGGGACAAATTCAGTAGTCAGGGCTATGAAATTGGTCATTTTAGCAGTTTTTACTGCATTTATGATGAATTTGATTAAAACTTACAGGGTTACTATTAAACAAGAAAATATATGTCAATCATTTAGCACTTAATAGGATTTCAATAAATGAAATCTGTTGTTTTATCTTCTACTATTATCGATTTCAACCATCACTCATTACCACCTACTAAAGGCAACTGATTAGAGAGAATTGTGTATGAGGAACCTTCTAATCAAGCAAAGGAGACCAACAAGCTATAATAGCCCCATGAGACAAGGGAGACATAGTATGACCCAATGGCATATATATTCACAAACTGGAAAAGGACACAGAAATGTAGTGTTATTATCCTCACTCATAATTTCATAGGTAAGAAAAAATAGGCTCAGTTCCCTGAGCTCTAACTGTATACCCAAATTTTTTATTTGTTTCTTATTTATTCTTTATAGGATCATCATTCTTTTCCTTCCCATTAAGACTTTGTTCTTCCAGGGAAGTAGCAAAGAAATCCGTGTGTATGCCCTAATGTTCTTAGTTAAGGGTGGAAGAATCGTCAGACAGCTCCCTTGGGAAGTGCAGGAGGGTGAAAGGACTGTTTACATGAGACTGTATGCACAGTGGTTGACAGCACAGACTCTGGAGTCCACCTGCTCCAATCCTAGCTCAGTCACTTGCTGCCTATGTAACCTGTGACATCAACACTCTACGACTTAATAATCCATATTTGAGCCAGGTGTGGTGGCTCACACCTGTAATTCCAGCCCTTTGGGAAGCTGAGGCAGGTGGATCACCTAAGGTCAGGAGTTCAAGACCAGCCTGGCCAACATGGTGAAACCCTGTCTCTACTAAAAATATAAAAATTAGCTGGGCAGGGTGGTGCATTCCTGTAATCCCAGCTACTCAGGAGGCTGAGGCAGGAGAATCACTTGAACACAGGAGGTGGAGGTAGCAGTGAGCTGAGATCACGCCACTGCACCAGCCTGGGTGACAAAGCAAGACTCTGTCTCAAAAATAAATAAATAAATAAATAAATAAATAAATAATCCGTATTTGTAAAGCTGGGGACATAACAGTACCTACTACAAAGAAGTATTGTGAGAATTGAATTAGTATATGTAAGCACAGATGAATGATACATCAATTTAAATTTTATTAGTAGTAGGTTATGATTTGGCAGAATCATTTTAGATATATGCCAAAAGCTCATGAAACCTTATTTTCTTAATACCTGATATTTATGATTTGAAAGTCCACTAATGTCACAAAACACAGAGACACTGCCCAGTGTGCATCACCCTTTCCACCTTCTCAACAGAGTACCTAACACCACCACACCTGGGGCTAGCAACTGTTACACAGGAATGCATTAGCCACTGAACCTCCCCTTTCTTAATTCACTGATTTCAAGCTGTATATTATAGTGGTGAGAACCTTTACCTCAAAGCAGATAGAACCGACTTTAAATACTGGCTATCATTTACTAACTGTGACCTAGGCAGTTAACCTGTCAGTGCCCAGTTTTCTCATCCATAAAAGGGAGCAGGAGAGTATTAATGGCAATTTCAGAGATTTATGATACATCATTTAGATAACATAATATATGAAAAGTCATTAGGACAGTGCTTGTACAATAAAACTACTCAATGAATCATTGTTACTATAATAGAGTAGGAAAAGGCAAGTTATATATTTCCCTTATTAAGTAGAGGCATAAAAAAATAGTATGACAATTCAAAGTCATAAATGGGTAAGGAAAGTAGCTGTAGGATCTTGAAAATCAGTTCACAGGTGGCATAAGGGCCTGACAGGTAAAAGGAAGAGCATAGACAAAAATCATGGATACATGTGTGAGCATGATGCATTGAGGCAATCCCAATATTTGATTGGAGTTGGATAACAAGATACAGGCATAGCAGAGGGCACTGAGGCTACAGAGTAAGCCAGGCTTTATTGTATGAAGGACCTTGAGTGCCACGGTAAGAGTTTTGGCCACAGAACATCTGATCTTGTTGGCACAGCTGGGAGAGAATTAAATTTGAGCATTTTTTCTTTTTTCTTTTTCTTTTTTTTTTTTTTTTTTGAGATGGATTTTTGCTCTTGTTGGCCAGGCTGGAGTGCAGTGTCACGACCTTGGCTCACCGCAACCTCTGCCTCCCAGGTGCAAGTGATTCTCCTGCCTCAGCCTCCCGAGTAGCTGGGATTACAGGCATGCAACACCACGCCCAGTTTATTTTTTGTATTTTTAGTAAAGACAGGGTTTCTCCATGTTGGTCAGGCTAGTCTCGAACTCCCGACCTCAGGTGATCCTTCTGCCTCGGCCTCCCAAAGTGCTGGGATTACAGGTGTGAGCCACTGCGCCCGGCCGAGATTTGGGCATTTTTTCTAACCCCAACTGCAGATGGTGTCTGTAGATTTGAGAGGCAAATCATAAAAACATAACAAATAAAAAAAAACATATGGCAACATCTGTAGTGGAGACATAAAAGAGAATGAAATAAAAATAATGACTTTCCCGTCTCTTGAATTCACAGAAACCCTCCAGAACCTCATAATTAAATAAAAAGAAATACGCTGATGTTTCTTTCTGTCACAGACAATAATTTACTTCAAAAGAAGTTCAGAGCTTAGATTACCATGTTTATGTGAACAGCTCTGGCTGATAGTCACACTCAGAATACCTAATGCTTAGAGATACTCTGAGCAAACCCTTGGCTCTTCTCTTTGTTAGTGTCTCCAACTGTATAATAGAAAAAGCAGAAATATTCCTGTCTTTTATATAGAACTAAAGAAATTATCAAATAAAATTATGAATATGTATCAATCTGTAAACTCTAAAGATTTTATGTGTTCTGTGATATTTATTATTATGGTTAGTTTGTGTATGCAAAGTACTTTGACACACAGAAGTCTAGAAATAAGATAGAAATTATAGTATTAGGCACTTAAAGAGATAGAAGTCTTTAAGACTTTCTTATCTGAATTATTTTTCTTACTTTGGTATATAATTAAGGGCAAAAATAAGGTAGCTTCATGTTACCATCAACCCTAAAGTAAGTGGATTATTTTTAAAAAGGCTTTCCAAATTGAATTGTATGTATGTAGTGTATCTTTACAATAATACAATGAATATAAATGGAAATAAAAAAGAATGATTTGGAAAAAAGAGAAAGGGCCTTCAAATTTTTTCAAGAAAATGAGTCTGATTTGTAAAAGTGGACTACCATCTACTGTCGCCATTTTCTCCTCTTCAGGCCTGAGACACAAAGTGACTAGTAACAAGTGACTATCGTTCTAGTCTGGAGGAGAGGCATTAAGAGACAGATGCCAACATTGTTTCAATGCCAGCCCTGCATATTATTGTTTTGCACGCATTAACTTCCTCAAAACCTTTGAATGATGAATTTAACCACTTCTATTTTAGAATACGAACTAAGTTATAATATGAAATGCAGACAAGTTGAGGAGTCAATCATAGGGCTGGGGCTGTAGGATTATACCCAGCCACTCATTTTGGCAAAATTATAATTTATGAAGTATAAAAATGTGCTGAACAGCTAAGGCTTTCTGAGACATCAAACTTAAGGCATTCAGCTGTACATGCTAAACATGGTTAAAACAATGGCCTTAGCTTGTGGCCGGGCGCAATGGGTCACGCCTGTAATCCCAGCACTTTAGGAGGCCAAAGTGGGCAGATCACTTGAGGTCAGGAGTTCGTGACCAGTCTGGCTAACAGGGTGAAACTGCATCTCTACTAAAAATATAAAAATTAGTTGGGTGTGGTGGTGAGTGTCTGTAATCCCAGCTACTCAGGAGGCTGAGGCAGGAGAATCACCTGAACCCGGTAGATGGAGGTTGCAGTGAGCTGAGATCACGCCTCTGCACTCCAGCCTGAGTGACAGAACAAGATTCTGCCTCAAAAACAAAACAAAACAAACAACAACAACAAAACAACAAACATTGACCTTAGCTTGAGACGAACCTGGATGCAAGTCCTGAGTTTGCCTTTTAATTGTGTGAAAACACACAAGGTAGTCTTGGTTTCTTCATCTATAAAAAAAGACTAATAATAATGCCCACCCAAAGATTCTTGTTTTAAATTGATATATCATAGTTGTACATATTTTGGAGGTACATATGATATTTTGATATATGTACAAGGTAGAACAATCAAGTCAGGGTAGTTGGAATAGCCTCCAACTCAAACATTTATCTGTTATTTGTGCTAGGAACACTACCATTCCTCTCTTCTAGCTACATTGAAATATATAATAAATTATTACTAACTATAGTCTCCCTACTATACTATTGAATACTGAAATTTATTCCCTTTATTGAACTGTATTGTCAACCTTAGGATTCTTAACAGGAATAAATGAATTTGTGAAGGTGATGAGCTTAGCAGAATGCTTTGCATAGAGTATTGAGAGCCAATGCTGTAGACAACAGAGGTGGGTTTTTTAAAATGTTTTCTTCTTGTTACTTAATCAAGTGGGAAGAATATAATTACCTTCTGTTTACCATTAATATGAATAATAAAAGAAAATGAAGAATCACTTTAGAGAGATTGTATACATATATTTATAAACAAAAATAAAATTGTATCATACTCATGATTTGATAAAGGAACATAACACTCCAAGATTAGGTGAATAAATATGTACACATAATCAGGATGCCATAATGCAGAGGATCATGGAGCTTATCTGCATTTACCTAAGGTCATCAAATTCTCACAACCAAGCAACTCATAATGGTGTCCAGGTCTTTCTCTTACGATAAAATTAATTTTCTAAAGTCTTGAAAACACAATTATGAAAATAACTTGCCTTTTTTGCCTCTTTAGCCTAACTTACCACGAAGACATATGATCTGAAAAATGCAAAACATCATATTTTATGGGAAAGACCTGGAGAAGGGATGGGAATTTCTAGAAGACAGTGAATTTCTAACAAAGAGGAAACACCACAGCCATCAGGAGTGTTAGAGAAGAAGTTGTGCCTTATCCACATCAAAGAAGGAAAATCCACACCCTTTCTATTTTGAATAAGGAAAAGACTCAACTCCTGGTGTGTTCTTTTTGGCTAAAAACTACAGCCTATATAAATCTCCTAAAGACTGGAAAAAAATCTGCATGTATGAAAAGGATCAAACCATTTTCAAAGGATTTTTAACTGGCAATCTTTTAACTGGGGAGAAATGAGGGGGTAGAAATTACATCTGTCATCAAAGGATACACCCTTCTGAAAATGTGTAATTGTGGTGTGTCCCGCCCCATCACAGGCATAAAGGCGGCTCTAAATAAAAGTTCTTTCTAAAATTAACTGAATATAAGAATTCCCTAGTCACCCATTGATATTTAATCCATTCTCAAATCATGTATGGCCTCTCAGAGACATTTCAGATTAACATCAAACCTTTTTCTCTCCCTTTTGCCAACTGGACCTGAGAGCCACTCTTGGCTACATAAGACAACAGAACCCTCCCTGGTGGCTCCCACAGGGGCTGTAGTTGTGTCTGACAGAGTAATGTTTGTTTAAAAGTGAATGAACAATAACCACAAGCTTGGTTGGATTTTTAAATGGGTACGTGGATGTTTTCATTATAATAACATTCTTCTAGGTTAAGAGTCTACTTAATATACTCCATTCTCATTACGTTTTTTTAAAAAGTCATCAAATCAAAGGATATTTCTTAGAGCAACTTGGATTCTCAGTAAGATGACTTAAATGGTGGCATATTCCCTCAGTGACTTAGCCAAGGTCAAGCAGCTATTAAAAAGCCGAGAAAGGACCTGAATCTACACATGAAGTCAGGACTCAAATGGGCTGATTATGTATATCGCATATAGAGCGAGAATTTCCTGAATAATTTCTCACCATTCACTTCCTCTACACCACGCCAAAACCTCCTCAATGTGTTTGCAGCTAACAACCTTCAGAATAGAAAGATGACATAAATAAATGGTCTCTGCTAAAGAAGAAAATAAGGATGACAATCTGATGATTTCACAAACGTTTGCCATAATTTTAAGTAGCACACTAATAGCATTATTTTGTATCTTATTTTCTTCAGAAAGTTGTATTAATTTTCTCCATCTCTCGGCCAGAAGACATACCTTTAGTCTTAGCTCACGTTACTTCCAAGACCTAAAAGCACATTTAAAAGGTAGGTGTGGATATTGTAAAAGCTATGATGCTACAGACTTAATAATAAATTAATAATCATAGGTGCTGAATCTAAAATTGTTACTCTGACAAGTGGTTTTTGCATTTTTAAAATCTTATCAATATTAAATGAAGAATAAAATATTATTGTACAAAAATAAACCAACTCTGCGAAATGCCTTTATTCCATATCTTTATTTCTCCTGTAATGAAGCAATATGAAACAATGCAAACTATACAAGTTTAGGATTAACACAGACCTTGGTAGAACTTTTCTGAATTGAGGTTTTGTTTTAGCCACAGTCTCTACAACCTGTGGAACAGACTTAATACCTCTCTCAGTAGGCGTTTTCTGATGTAAGATAGTATGTACATAGTTCATAGCACCGTACCTAAGGGTAATTCCTTTTACCTAGTTTTTGCCGAGAGCTAAGAGAAACAAAGGAAAGAAAGAAAAGAAAGAAAGAAAGAAAGAGAGAGAGAAAGAAAGAAAGAAAGAAAGAAAGAAAGAAAGAAAGAAAGAAAGAAAGAAAGAGAGAAAGAGAAAAAGAAAACAAACTATAAAGCTTTCAGATAAAAATTTAAGATGGTGTTCATCTCAAATACAGAATTACAGGGTATGTGCTGCCTGGGCCTAAGGTTCTTTGTTTGGGGAGCAGACATTGAATTATTCTCCTATTGCTTCTGGTGAAATTCTCATCCCACAGAAGTAACAACCAAAGCACAAAGAAAAATCATGACTTTTGCTTGCGGGCATAATAAATCAGAGACAGAAGGAGGTAGAACCCAGTGTTTTTTGTTGCACAACATTATCTCTAATGACGCAGTCATTGGTGATGTCTGCTGCTTTTACTGAATTTTTAGTGTAAGTGTGATGTTAACTAAGAAGATCAAAATTATGACATTTCTGTTTATTGATACAGACATACTCAAAGGTAGCTTACCCCTAATTAAAAGTCTCTGGATATATGTGATTAAATATATAAACTTCTGAATGGAGAATAGAAATGTTGCCAAAACAGGAAAAGGATCGATTTCCCAATTTCTTGACATGTGCTTGCACAAATTATCTAAGCATTTGCAGCTCCACACAGTCTGATCGATTAATATGCTCCTTCCTTGTAAATAAATAACTCTTTAAAATTGTTGTTCTTACTGGAACTGACTATACAGTTTTCCCTTTTATAGCTTATTTTTCATTGCTCAATAACAACTACTTCTAACCCTTTGTTTGAGACAGATTAGAAAACCTAGAGAGAGAAAATACTAATATTTATGTACAAAAGTGACTTTTGAATTATTGGCATATTTAATATATTTATTAATTCTCCCTCTATTAATTAATATAGATAAAAAAATCATGGTATTATTTTACTTTGTTGATAATATTCTCTTTACCTTAGTTGGGTCTCAAACCTAAAAACCATCCTTATATATATCCCTAGTAATTTTACAAAATTAATAATATGTAATGGTCTAATTCTTGAATTTTTAGAGTAACACTTTTCACTGGACAGGTAAAGAGAGATGGGAATATTCTATTGGGTGCAGCAAAATTTACTAAAAGATTTTAATAAAGATTATTCTTCATTACCAAAACTGCCCTCAGTAAATTCTCCCCCAAACCCATTACTTTGCTTGATGATATCATTAGCTACCCCACGACCCAAGCAACAAATGTCGAAGTCATCTTCCACTACTCATCCCCCAAATTCAAACTAAATCTGTTTGCTTCTAATCTTCCTAATACATCTTGGACTCATTGTCTTTTTTTATTCCCCAAAGCCACTGTCCTATTTTAGAACCTCATTGTCTCTCACTTAGAGTCTCTTAAGGGCTATCACTGAATACCCTGTAACTGCATAACAAAGAAGATTGACAGCTCAGAATGAAACCTCTGTAGAAAGAAACAGATACTTACAAAGGAGAGTACCACAGCATGAGGTGTCTGCTTCTCTGAGTGTTTCCTGGGGGTAGTTGCTGACCTCCAGATGCCCAGCTCGTCTCTGGAATTCCCAACCTGCAGCAGTGCTCCTGGATTCCTTACCCTGCATATAGCTGAATAAGAATCAGAACTCCTGCTTGTGCAGAAGCAGCCTCAGAATTGATTAGATCGCGGATGTGCATAGGCCTGAGGTTCTGTGGTAAGGTTTCAGCATACAGATTTCTCAATTTCACAAATGGTTCGGACTAGGGAAATCATGAATCCAAATTCTCCCTTAAAGGTCAAGTGGGACACACCACACCTCAGTTAGTGCTAGCCCAGGGACTCAACCAGACCAGCATCCAGGGGACTCCATGAAGATCTGAAAGAACCATACTCTCTGCTACCAAGATGTCACACAAAGCCTCTCAAATATCCAGGCATTGTGTTGGAAAGGGGCATTGAGAAGAGAGAAGAAATCTGAAAGACCAAGTATTTTCCCGAAAAGACTGAGCCATTTAAAACAAACAAAACCAGAAGGGGACTGATTGGCAATTTAAAATTCTTCTCGACAGCCCAGCCTAAGTAAGATGGGAACTTGAGAGGAAGACTCGATCTGCTGTGGACCATAAGCTTTAAATTATTTACACATAAGAGTAATAGTAATTAAATTAAAACCTACAATCCCTTTATGAAAATCCATGCTATTTCCTCTACTTTGAAAATCCAGCAAACTTCTATTCATCTCCCTAGACTAAATTAAGTTAGCCTTACAAATACTACCAGGTAGAACAAATTCTTACTCTGCATATTTTATACCACACCGAATTTAACTCTATAAATATACTTTTCAAACTCTATCACTGCTGTTTATACATCTGTATCATCTGCTTTAATAAAATACCATCAAGAGGCTGGGCGCGGTGGCTCACGCCTGTAATCCCAGCACTTTGGGAGGCTGAGGCGGGCAGATCACGAGGTCAGGAGATCGAGACCATCCTGGCTAACACAGTGAAACCCCGTCTCTACTAAAAATACAAAAAAAAAAAAAATTAGCCGGGCGTGCTGGCAGGCGTCTGTAGTCCCAGCTACTCAGGAGGCTGAGGCAGGAGAATAGCATGAATCCAGGAGGTGGAGCTTGCAGTGAGCCAAGATCATGCCACCGCACTCCAGCCTGGGCGACAGAGCGAGACTACATCTCACAAAAAAAAAAAAAAACCATCAAGAAAAAGCAATGCCATCCATTTATTTGGCTCTTCTTTATAAATTAAATATATAAATGCATTATGGAAGGTCAGTATTTGAATACGATCGGTATTTCTAAATTCAGATCTATAAAATTCCATAATGATCCCAATTTTTGTGGGTTTTTGTTAGTTTTGTTTCTGGTAATGATTCTTGGGTGGGAGAGGAGTGGGAAAAAGTAAGCAAAAGTGGAAGAAGGAAGACTTCAAGACAAAAATTGTTCTGGTTTACTGTAAGTTAAAAGCAGACCTGATCATCTGTGCTTTCACAGCTAACTGATCTCAAAGATGCCTTATTTTATATCACACATTAACAAATATTGGAAATAAAGGCATTGGTCCAAGTGTACAACAAGTTCCTGAAAGTGATTACTTTCTGCCCTCTCAACGTGAGTTCTATTGTGCAAGTTTTCTTATCAAAACTTATGTGCTAGTTTTCAATTTGGCTTTACTCAAGGTAAGCGTAACAGAGACCAAACATAAAATTTCATATGAAACACATGGAAATAATCTTCATTTCAATAGATCTAAAGTCTCATTGAAGATAATAAAAAAATTTAAAGCCATTTTTAAAGGAGTTCTTTCTTAGGTTCTTAAAATGAACACATCATTTAAAAAAACTAAATCCCTAAAATATTATTTCCTCAGAATATTAACATGTATAATACATCTGGATAGGCATGCTATGGGATAATTCCCTTGGCAATATTAAGTGAAAAACCTTAACTGGACACATTCTTAGATGTCTAGGGAGAGAAGACACGTTATTCATTAAGCTCAATGATTCTATATTTCTTTGTTAATTTGGAAAGTGGTAAATACAAACAAGGTAAGCCTGTGTTCCTTTTTACAACACTGATGCGTAAAGAAAACACATAGATCTCTCTTGTATTTAGGTTGTCACCAAAATTAGTCATAATTGGGAAGGGAAGGATAAAATTTGACTCTGTTATCATATCCTGCTCTTGAATGGTACTTGATAACTGAATTATTAGGGTCAAAATTAACAGAACATTAACAGAGACCAGATTAGAAGGAGGGCAAATGGGTATAGGTTTTTCTTCCCAGAATAATAGTTACGGGCTTGTGAGAATGTCAAAGATTGAAAAGAATGACCCTTGTACTTGATTTTCTCATTTTTTAAAAAAGTAAGAAACTTAATGAGATTAATTCTTATTAAAATGAAAAATTTTATATAGCATTTTTATATATACTACAGCCATGAAAACAGCTCCTATAATACTTGCAGATGTTCATAAATGAACAAACTCCCTCTACCTTTGGAATATAGCATGTTCGACCCCTACCTATAGCACACTTCAACTCTTCCACACTTACACCACCCTAAGTACTTAAAGTGTATGAAAACCAGAGGGAACAAGTAATAGATCCAGTTTTGTTAGAAGTCTTCACCACGGCCCCTGTGGTGTCCCCAGGCAGATATTGGAGCTCCACACTGACACCATATTCTCTAGCCCTTTATCTTATCTCCTAGGGCCAGCATTCATGCCAAATGACTAAGGAAGTTTCCAAATGAGTGAATCAGATGTTGAAAATTCATTGTTAATGAGAACACTTGGACACAGGGTGGGGAATATCACACATCGGAGCCTGTTGTGGGGTCGGGGGAGGGGGGAGGGATAGCATTAGGAGATATACCTAATGTAAATGACGAGTTAATGGGTGCAGCACACCAACATAGCACATGTATACATATGTAACAAACCTGTACATTGTGCACATGTACCCTAGAACTTAAAGTATAATAAAAAAAGAGAAAGAAAATTCATTGTTAAATCAGATGTTGAAATTTCACCAAAAATTCCAAAGTAGTTGTTTGAAACAACAGCAACAGAGGACGAGCATACATGTCCAGAGACTAGTTCATTAAAAAACACCTTAATGTCTCCTTCTTTGTGACCTTCTGTTCCCGCCCTCCTAACAGGAGGACTGGACGGATGTTCTGTCTTGACTCTAGAGGGTGGTCACACACACCTTATGCCTCATTCTCCACCTCCCCTCTTTCTGTATTTTGTCAGTAAAGGGATATAGCATTTATAGGAATAAGTCATGGGCATCTGAGACACGGGAGGGCAAGTATGTCAGAAACTTGGAAACAAGTGCTGGTTGTCATGTCGGACTTTCCAAACCCATGGAGTCATAATAATACGGGCAGAACAAGATGGGTGTCCAATTTGTGGGGCCTGTTTAAAAAGACTTGCATACCACAAGCCTACCACCCTGGTGCAATTGGGGTTTTTGATCCCATATTTAGCTAGTAATGCCTGACACCACATCACATTTTAGTCACAGGGTGAAGAAATGATGAATGGGGACGTTTGTTGGGGAGGCTTCCTGGGTCTGGCAGAGTCTCAGTGGTCAGTGAGGTAAAGAACTTGTGGTTTGGTGTCTGTGTCATGAAGCACAAAGACTGAAGTCAATGAATCTTCTCTGTAGGTAGATTTATCTAGGGCTTGGTATGTCAGCCTTCAGAATTGCTCCTTCCTCTGGCCCCAACAGAGCCTTTCCATTTCTCATTATGCATCAGGTCAAACATGCTTCTTAACTAAATAAACATGGCTACATCCCCAAATAGATTGGCAATTTCTTTAGAAGATATCATTCGTTTTTATTTTTTTCCATTTCTCCCTTTCCTCCTGGAGTATACTGGATCAAAGGCATTAAAAAATATGCTGAGTAAAATGCTTACTGAGTAAAATGCTTACTGAGTAAAATGCTTAAAATTTTTTATTAAAAAATAAAAAAATTTAAAAATATGCTGAGTAAAATGCTTACTGAATAAAATGCTTACTGAGTAAAATGCTTAAAATTTTTTATTAAAAAATAAAAAAATTAAAAAATATGCTGAGTAAAATGCTTACAGAAAGGTAAATAAACATTTTATGGACACATTTTTCACAGTTCTCACTGAACACATTTTAGACTCAAAAAATATTTACCACCTATTGGCTGGGCGCAGTGGCTCACGCCTGTAATCCCAGCACTTTGGGAGGCTGTGGCGGGTGGATCACGAGGTCAGGAGATCGAGACCATCCTGGCTAACATGATGAAACCCCGTCTCTACTAAAAATACAAAAAATTAGTCGGGCATGGTGGCGGGCACCTGTAGTCCCAGCTACTCAAGAGGCTGAGGCAGGAGAATGGCGTGAAGCTGGAGCAGAGCTTGCAGTGAGCCGAGACTCTGCCACTTGCACTCCAGCCTGGGCGACAGAGCGAGACTCCATCTCAAAAAAAAAAAAAAAATTACCACCTATTACCTTAGAAAACAAACTGTAAACCTAGTAGAATTCTTCACCAGGCACTTGAACACTACCAAGTCTTTATACACATTATTCCTTTTTCTTGGAGAGCCCCCACCCCATTTCCTCTGTGTGGAATGTTTTACTCCTTTGCAAGGCATAACTTCAGTGTCAATTTCTCACAGAAGTTTTCCTTCATTCACTCAGTTACCTACTCCCTCATCAGTACTATCATAGCCTTCTCATATATTATTTTTTTATTCCACCTGCTGTCTCTCAAAACTATGAACAAATAAGGTATGTCTGTGCTTCTTTCTACCTGCCAACACAGGTATTCAGTCTTATTTGGAATATAATGTTTGTTCTATAAATAAAATAAATATCAAAGCTAGTTTTTTATTGTGCAAGTGAAGAGGAATTTCAGCCACAAAAAATCAAAAGCCAAGTAATCCAAAAATTATGTGTTGGCTTTTAGTATCGATTTGGATTTGTGGAGACAATTTTAGCTTCTGGATTGTGTTTGCCAAGATACAGCATTAAGCTCAAATTTGCTAAATGCTTTCTGGTCTGATATAAAGCATTCAGACTGATGAAAGTGGTTCTAAGAGTCATGATTGCCATATGGAAATAGGAAGTGGACACATTTGTTACCTTAACAGTAACTTATTTTAATGAATATACACTCTCAACTTCACACTTCTGCATAATTCATAGTTAATGAAATGATACAATAGGATGTCCCAGACTATTTCCCAGTATTACTAAGAAAAGAAAGGAAGTGTTACTACAATATCAATTTAGCACAGGTGACAATTTAGGTTATAAAATGATACATCTTAATGTCTGTAAATGGCTATTTGTTTATATATATTATACTGGAACATCAAAGATTGAAAAGAATGACCCTTGTACTTGATTTTCTCATTTTTTAAAAAAGTAAGAAACTTAATGAGATTAATTCTTATTAAAATAAAAAATTTTATATAGCATTTTTGTATATACTACTGCCATGAAAACAGTTCCTATAATACTTGCAGATGTTCATAAATGAACAAACTCCCTCTACCTTTGGAATATAGCGTGTTTGACCCCTACCTATAGCACACTTCAACTCTCCCACACTTAGATCACCCTAAGTACTTAAAATGTATGAAAACCAGAGGGAACAAGAAATAGACCCAGTTTTCTTAGAAGTCTTCTTCCAAGCCTATCATAGTTCAATGAGCACAGACACCCAACAAGGCCAAAAGGTCTCCATATATTAAAGAGTGGAGTAAATTGCTAAATTATAATCTCTTCAGCTTGGAAATACTACCTATCAGAAAAGATAAAGACAGCATCATGAAAAGACATCTTTTTATGAAAAGATAAAAGCAGCATCATGAGAGATGAGAGCCTTGAAAGAGAAATTTGTTTATATATATAATATATATTACACTAGAAATATATATTATATATAATACTAGAAATATATATTATACTAGAATATATAATACTAGTTTATATATTATATATAATTTTATATATATTTTACTATATTTATTATATTATTATATAATATTATATATTATTATATTGTATATTATATTATATTATTATATATTTATATATAATATATTATATATAAATATTATATATATTTTTATATATAAATTATATATATTTATATTATTATGTATAATTTATATATATTTATAGTATTATATATAAATATATCTAATATATTATATATAAATTATATATTATATATTATATATAAATTATATATTATATGTTATATATTATATATATAATTTATATATTATATATTATACATTATATACAATTTATATATTATATATAACATATAATATATAATTTATATATTATATATATTATATATAACATATAATATATAATTTATATATTATATATATTATATATAACATATAATATATAATTTATATATTATATATATTATATATAACATATAATATATAATTTATATATTATATATATTATATATATAACATATAATATATAATTTATATATTATATATATTATATATATAACATATAATATATAATTTATATATTATATATATTATATATAACATATAATATATAATTTATATATTATATGTTATATATATAATTTATATAGAATATAATATATTATATATTATTTATATATTTATATTGTATTAATATATATAAATTATATATAAATTACTTATATTATATATTATATTATATATATTATAATATTATATTATATATATTAATATATAATTAATATAATATATATTATATATATTAATATATAATTAATATAATAGAAATTATATATTATATATTAGATATTATATATAAATTATATGTGTATATATAAATTATATATTTTTAATATATATATAAATATAATGTATATAAATATATTATATATTATATATTTATCATATATTTAATTATATATAATATATATGAATTTATATAAATTATATATATAAAACTAGGAAGTTTTCTTTGAAAATACCAATCAATATAAGTTTCAAAGGAGAGATGGCACAAGCCAGATCCTTAACAAATAGACTACCTGATAATTCTGAAAAGAATGACGGCAAATGAGGCTTTTTAAAGAATACATAGGCTGGCAGAGAAAAAGTATTCTGACAGTACAAAAGCAAAGAGATGTAGGAAATGTCATATTTGTTTTTTTTTGTTTTGTTTTGACATTCTCTGTGAAGTAGGATAAGTTACATACAAAGAGGCTGAAATATTAAAGAAAACACTATAGAAAGGGAAGAGGGAGCATAACCTGATGTACTAGAATAGGAACAACCTGGAACCAGGTTTCACTAATGTGCACTAAATAAGTGGGGCCGTGTTTTACATTTAAAAATGTTTTCCAGCCCGGTGCGGTGGCTTACGCCTATAATCCCAGCACTTTGGGAGTCCAAGGCGGGTGGATCACCTGAGGTCAGCAGTTTGAGACCAGCCTGGCCAACATGGTGAAACCCCATCTCCACTAAAAATACAAAAACTATCCGGACATGGTGGTGGACACCTGTAGTCCCAGCTACTTGAGATGCTGAGGCAGGAGAATAGCTTGATCCCGGGAGGCAGAGGTTGCAGTGAGCTGAGACTGCACCACTGTATTCCAGCCCGGGCGATGGAGGGAGACTCCATCAAAAAAAAAAAAAAAAAAATCCAGTTGGTCTTAGCAACTCTGTATTTCTATCAAAGGAGAAATACTTCAGCTGAAATAGTATAAAAGGGCCATGTACTCAGGGCAAGTAGTTTATACTAAAATAACCCCAATGCCATGAGTCACTTCCTCACCAACTCTGTCAATCTTTGGTTTGCTAAAAAGCAAAACCCTCCAAGAAGACAGTTGCTTAGCAAAATAGCTGGTGCTTAAGGCAAGGAACAAAGTCTAGAAAATCCGCTCATTAAGAGCTACGTCTCGCTTACATGGCTATCTTTAAAAATAAGGAAAAGTGCAAGGGACTTATGGCATTTTTCCAAAGGCAGAGTGCTGTTCTAGTTATCCAGCATTAGAAAGCTTACAGCTGCCTTATTAAGAGGATTATTCTTTCGGGAAGCTGGGATCTGAACTCTTTTCAGTCTTACTGGTATGTGCCCTTTTATTTTGAAAGCTCATTCATTTCAAGCAGTAAATTTTTCTATTTTATTTAAGGCAATTAAGCAAAAATAATGAGACTTTTAAAAAGACAAAGAGGAAAAGAAGTGGCAAAGGAAAATAATATCCTTCCTTCCTATTCTACATCCACTCCTGTAGTTCTTGTTTTTGCTCATAGAATCACAATCCATCAATCACCCAGGCTTTAAATCTCCGAGTCAATTCTGATCCCCTTCCTTTACTTTCTAATCCCCCCAAAAAATGATACAAACACCTATTAATTTCACCTGCTTAATGTCTCATACATGTGACCTCTCTTCTCCTATCCCAATTCACCACCCAAAATTGCTCCCTTTATTAGAGCGTTTCTTAGTAGTGTGGGAGATAAAATCATGAAAAGAATGAAGGGATACAGTTTGAGAAGTAGAAATAATTCTGACATCAATTCTAAGAAAAAATATTAAGCAATGATAATAGAAAATTGATAAACAGCTCTAAAACCTTAGCTATGATCATGCAGTGCCAATACATAGTAGATAGCAGAGACATAGCTCTGTGTCATTTGTCTGCAGTGCTCAGTGAACAGTGGTGGAGTGCTGTAAAGCTTGACAAGACAGTTGAGGAAAAGAATGATCATCAATCTTTATCGCAATGCAAATGGCCCTACCCTTCCATACATGTGAATAGCTAAAGAGGTTGGCCATGAGTTGGGGGTTGGTCTGCAAAGAAAGGGAAAGACAAGTGAAGGCCATAGAGGAAAGTTCTGCTGAATAGCTAGAAAGGGTGAAATCAGATAAAGAAATCTGAGAAAATTAAAGGAAAATTATTAAGGCCGTGTCCTCATGGTTGTTGAACTCACAGGCATTGGTAGCTGGAGGGTGGATAAAAAGGAAGGATCGTGATGAACCACAAGCCAGAAACTGAAGTCATCAAAGGTGTCCAAGATGGAGAAGAGAGAGAGTAGATGGCACTGCTGAAAATGTGACTGAGTGGAAGAAAAAAAGTGATTGCTACTATTTATAGTGTTTGTTTGCTTTGTTTTGGGTTTGGTTTAACATTGTTGTCAAAAAGATTTGCAGTAGATACACTAAAAATAATTAATATGCTGGTGGCTTTTTTGGTTAAGTTTTAGAAAAATTCACCACATTAATCATTAATGAAAATTTCATTAAAATTAAAGATTAGACGCCATAAGTTTAAATGGTTCACTGAAAAATTCTCATGAAGTCATTTAGTTTTCATTTTACATGATAAAAATTTCACATCCTTTTCCCATGATCAACTTGGCTCCCAAGAATAAAAAAGTGGTGCTATGTAGCATAAACTAAAATAATTTTCATTAATTTTAAGAATTCCACAAACATTGATATAGAGCAATAGGTGACAATCTGATATACTGTGAAATCAGAATCGAGAATGTGTTTCTCTGGAAAATTAACATCTGCTCTACTGACTGGAACTATGGAGCTATGTACATTGCAATGACACTAATCAGTAATCCAATACTGATACTATTTCTTCCACCCAGGAAAGCAAAATCTTGGACCACGTCCTCATGATGACATCCAAGTAACAAGCAGGAAATTCCAAGCTTGAAGTTATAGTTTCTATTTAGCTTTCTTTAGTATTGCAACTAGCCTCGGGATTCTTGCAGAAGGCATTCCTTTGAAAAGTTATTTTCCATTTCTCTTACATATCTGATGTCCTTGAATTCCGTGACCCTGGTTGCTGATGGCAACCAGAACCATTCTAGGCAGACTTGTTCTGATTTATGAAACAGTGAACCAAATTTAGCAGCCAAGTAAAACAGCCCACTGATTCACATTTTCCCTACAGGTTCCGCAGAACCCAGGCACAGCTGCATAACCATTGGGACAATGGTGGCCTTGGAAAGGCTGACTCAAGCTCATAGCCTTGATGTCCTGAGTACAATATACCAACAACAGTGGGGTACTGGGTCTCTCTGACATTCTGCCCAACCCAAAACAGGAACTGATAAAGCTGAGATAATAAAAAGACATACATAGTACTTTGTAATTTGCAAAACACTTAACACAGCCAATACAGAGAAACATCCTTCTGTTCATCCTATAAAGGAAGAGGACCACTTTTCTTCACTAGAAGACAAAAGAAACAAGACTCAGAGGTGTAAATGACTGGTCCAAAGTCAGGCAGCTAGAAAAGGAATGACTAGAACAATTATTCAGATTTTTTGACTGATCATCCACGATTATGTCATTGTATCGAGACAATTCTGCCACAGCCAGGCCAAATATAATCAATATCACAAGTTTGAAAACTTAGCAAAAGAATAGAGTCAGTATTTCCCAAAGTAAGATCCATTAGTTTTAACAGAAAAGTTAACATGTGCTTTATTCTTATGTCTTCACAGGTATATCTAAGCATTTTATATGTATTAGCTTATTTAATTATTATAACACTTTTAGAAGTTGCTCATTGTACAGACATGAAAACTGAGACTTATTATTATGTTCATTTTACAGATGACAAAACTGAGTCTTACACACATTAAATATCTAACCCAAATTTACATACCTATACACAGGAACTTGAAGCTGACTCACGTCACAAAGACAAATTGTCTCAAAACATATATATATATAAAAGGATTATCATCTCAAAATGTTAAGCAATGAACCTATATCTACACCAAAATGAGTTACACAATGTTCAACATTTTGCTTACAATTCTGCAATGTAAGCAAACCAAAAAAACCTCATCCAAAGTTTACGAGGAGAATTTAATTTCTAATTTCTCTTGGGTTCCACAGTGAGCAACAATAAGAGAGAGCCAAGTCCATGAAGATATGTAATTTAGAGGGAAATTAAAAAACAAAAACAAGTTGTGATTCCTCTTTTTTCGTTTGTTTTCTTTGAAACGGAGTCTCGCTCTGTCGCCCAGGCTGGAGTGCAGTGGCGCGATCTCGGCTCACTGCAAGCTCTGCCTCCCGGGTTCAAGCCATTCTCCTGCCTCAGCCTTCCGAGTAGCTGGGACTATAGGTGCCCGCCACCACTCCTGGCTAATTTTTTTGTATTTTTGGTAGAGACGGGGTTTCACCATGTTAGCCAGGATGGTCTCGATCTCCCGACCTCGTGATCCGCCCGCCTTGGCCTCCCAAAGTGCTGGGATTACAGGCTTGAGCCCGGGCAAAAACAGGTTGTAATTCTAACTCATTATGACTCAAGTGAAACGCAAGTAAATACAGCATAAAAGGCAACAACAACAACAACAAAAACCCATGTGTAATTGTAAACCATCTCTTTTGATGCCCTATCTTGGATTCTGAAAATCATGTAGTCCTTTAACTGATTAAGGAATGAAATACAACACTGCACATCAGTGTGTACACAGAGCACAAACAGAATGTTTACAAACAATGCAAACAAATTCCAAGAACCTGACAAACAGACCTAGGCCCATACAACTGCCATTTCCTTTAAGTACAACAATGAACAATTGGGAATATTATTCAGTGATGCGGTTTGGATTTGTGTCCCTGCCCAAATCTCATGTTGAACTGGAGAAGGGGCCGGTGGGCGGTGATTAGGTCATGGAGGCTGATTCTTCCCTTGCTGTTCTCATGATAGTGAGTGAATTCTCACAAGATCTAGTGGTTTAAGTGTGTGGCACTCCCTCCTTCACTCTTTCTCTCTCCTGCTTTGCCATGGTAACACGTGCTTGCTTCCCATTTGCCTTTCACTATGATTGTAAATTTCCTGAGGCCTCCTACCCATGCTTCCTGTGGAATTGTGTCAATTACACCTCTTTTCTTCATAAATGACCCAGTCTCCGGTAGTTCATATATAGCAGTGTGAAAATGAACTAATACATTCAGGATGCTTAAGAAAGAAAGAGAAGCATGTAGCTTTCACTTCAGATGAAAAAAGCTTTTGGGTAATCCCACATTCAGTCATGCAATTGTGTTAGCATCTGGCTGGAAACAGTATTCTCACACCCACCTTCTTCCATGCCTATCACAGATCAATGAGCAGAGACACCCAACAAGGCCAAAAGGTCTCCATATATTAAAGAGTGGGGTGAATTGCTAAATTACAATCTCTTCAGCTTGGAAATACCACCTATCAGAAAAGATAAAGACAGCATCATGAAAAGACATCTTTTTATGAAAAGATAAAAGCAGCATCATCAGAGATGAGAGCCTTGAAAGAGAAATTTATTAGTTTGTAGCTTTGTGTCTACAAAGAACTTCAAATCTGAACAGACAGCAACTGTGACATTTTGGCAAGAGCACTGGCCTTGGAGTCAGGAAACTTCTCTACTGAGCCATAGCTCTGCCACACTTGAGACTGGACAACCCATTAAACCTTAGATTTCTCACAGGGCTCTCGTGAGGAAGGGAAGACGTGTGCGATAAAGCTTCAGAGCATGAATTTCAGAGCATGATGCAAACCTGAGAGGTGATTATCTTCCTTCTCACTGTAATTCTCACCATTCAAAAGCAAGGAGAATCAATGTGAAACTGAGTGCTGGAACATATCATGCAAGCACTGACTCTCACAGATGTGCTGCATTACTTAAAGTAAAACAAACAATCAAAAAAACCACTATGATTTTCTCAATACTGATTCTTCCCATATATTTGAAAATCAGAAATAATGTTGCTGGTTCCTCATATATAGTTCAATAAAGAAGTCAATAAGAGACTGACTTATACCTACAAACAAACAGACTATGGACTAAAAAATAAAACAAAACAAAACCTACGATTACAACTGTTATGACATGAAAAACAATGAGGCCCCCACATACTGTGCTCTGGGGCTGATTCAGACCTCTCTCACAGGTACATATTCCCCTTCTTTCTTTCTGCCTCAGGTATCATATCTACAAAGTCTTACTTGAAAACCTAATTTTTATTGTTGTTGGATAACCCACAACAATAAAATTGTTTTATTGTTGTTGGATTGCTACATAATCTTTGGTAGTGGATATCATCATAAGAATTCAAAACAAGAAGCTGCAAATATTCTAACCATTGGCCTTATCAAACAATTCCTACTGGAAGTGTTGTTTTAAGCAGCAGCTTTCATCCCCACGCCCCACTCCCGCAGGATAAAGGCATGCATGAGTCTGGAATGTATTAAAGGAGGTCAGAGGCCTTAAACCTTTCAAGGCCCCCAAAAAACCCCTACATACGCTCTTTGTGTCTGCACTATCCATGTCTGATTTACATAAGCGCAATAGCATTTGGAAAAATACTTTAGGTCACATTAAGCTTTATGGCTAGTATGGATATTGTCATTGTTAAAGTAAAAATAAGCAATTACTGTGGTGAAAAATAAAAAGAAACATTTTATGAATATGGTAAAAGTAATTTTTTAAAAATGAAACAATTTTAGACGATGCAAATTCTCATATGAGAAATAACTTTACAGTCGTGTAAAATGTATACATTTATATACATTACATTTGTATAGAACTTGAACATTTCAAAATACTTCCTTAGTCCTTATTGCAAACGTGTTCCATAATCAATATTAGTAGCCCCCATTTTACAGAAGGAGAAACTAAGTTTCCAAAAAATGTATGAGTTTTGCAGGGATCTGTGGAATCGCTCTTATTGTTTTATAATCAGATTGTGTACAGTTTGATAGGTTAATCTCATGCTACAAAATTAAAAATTAAGAGATGAGATCTGAAAGTGACAACAGTCATAATTTTCCTTAGTTGCTATAAATGAGACAGGATAATAGATGATAGAAAGCCCTTAGAAAAATGATAATGATAGCACCAATAACAATTATTATTTACTAGTGCTTACAATAAGCTGTTACTATTCTAAGTGCCTAACTTGTATTCACTAATGAAATCCTCGCAATGCCACTGTCACTTACTCCTCCTTTCTGGATGAGAAAACAGAGGCAAAAGAGACTTTAAGTAACTTGTCCCAAATCAAAAAACAGTGTCTCATTTATTTCTCTAGATCAGTGTTTCTCAAAATATATTGATCATTCATAATTTATTACATGGACCACCAACAGTTTCAGACTTAAAAATCATTTGATTTAGGTATATTTTTCAGAATTAAAATGCAAGTTTAATTATGATTTTCTTAGCAATCCCATTACATTCTTAATAATTATGACATTCTTAAGGTCATACAAGATATTCATTGGATTCTTCCAGGCATTTTCTGTCATATACCACTTAGTTGTCCAGGTTTATTTAATCTTGCTAACTTAATATTGTTGATACAATGCTGTTTACTTTTATTAAATTTGCAGTTTTAATGCCATTGCTATATTTTGCTATAGCTCTGCTTTTTTTTAAGAAAAAGGGTTCTTTCATGATTTACTGAAGCTTAATAGTAGATATAAAGATAATAACAAATACTAGATCTAAAAGTAATTTAACTAATAAAAACATTTTGTAAAGTTTCGCTTCTTGAAGAAAAAATACTTACATTAAATATTATTGCCAAGAAGCTAGTAAAAAATGCCTCAACATGAACAACAAATTATGAGTGGAAAGAAGAATAAACTTCTGGCAAAACTTCATTTTCAAATGATGCTGTAGGATATCACATAATGTAATACAATACACGCAATGAGGAAAGACAATTACTACCACATGTTTAGATACAACAGATATTGCTTTATAGTTGGACAAACCACGAGAGAAGAATTACACTTGGACAACGGGTATATATGCAGGGGGAAAGTGTGGAATAACTTCTTTTTTCTTTATCACTAAAGCTTTATAACTTTATAAAGATTTTATCAGCAAAAACTTCTTGTTTCTTTATCACATAGCAAGAAAGATTCTGTTGCTCTTGTTTAATTCACAATATTGTGTAAATCAGAACCTGGATGTGTTGAACCAAGGTTGGCTGAAATAAAGAATGATACAGAACTGACCTTTTTTGTGCAGCAAAAAAGCACATTTCTAATAAGTCTTACCTGAAAGACAATCTATAAACTGCTTTATTCATAGAAAAAAGCTGGTATTAACAATATATATCTTGATTTTTTTAGCATTATGGAAAATAAGGAAAATTGTGAAGAAAGGAGAATGTTAACCATTGGTTTATATCATTTCAGAGCGGAGTCTGCAGAACTGTGTGGCAGGTACAATACCTTTATCTAACACTAAAGTTAAGAGGAAGGGGTACTGAGGTTAATGGTGGAATTGAGTGATGAAACTAAAATATTTCTTCAGAACCCTGACACTGCTATAAAAGACCACTTCTGGCTGGGCGTGGTGGCTCATGCCTGTAATCCCAGCATTCTGGGAGGCCGAGGTGGGTGGATAACCTGAGGTCAGGAGTTCGAGACCAGCCTGCCCAACATGGTGAAACTCCATCTCTACTAAAAATACAAAAATTAGCCAGGCGCAGTGGTGGGCACTTCTAATCCCAGCTACTTGGGAGGCTGAGGCAGGAGAATTGCTTGAACCGGGGAGGCAGAGGTTGCAGTGAGCCAAGATCATGCCATTGCACTCCAGCCTGGGCGACAAGAGCAAAACTCCGTCCCCAGCCCCCCTACAAAAAAAAAAAAAAAAAAAAAACGCTTCTATGATTGCATAAGGCTTGCCAAGGTCACTTTTCTCTGCAATATATTCAATATTTTATATTACCTAAGCTTATTATCTTAATGTCTAAATGTCACAATTTTTGGTATTGAGGACAAGATACTAGGATTTATTAAGACCAAAATGAGGAGTGAACAACTGCTGAGAGTTTCGTAGTTTAGCAGCATTTAATAAATGTTTTTATCAGAGGAAATATTCTGCCAAATATTCAAATATATTGAAGCTGGCAGAGACTTCCAAGATTATATATTACAATCACCTCATTTTATAAAAGAAGACACTGAGGCCAAGAAAAGGTTAACTATTATAAAACCCTACAGAGTTAGTGACATAATTAAAACTAGAGCCACACTTTCTAAATTCCTTAGCCTAATACAGTTTCCAAAATGTTCCACCCAATTTCATGCTATTATTTTCAAACTGACCTATGAAGTTGGTATCATCATGAAAGATCTGTCTTTACAAAACTATGATCAAGTGCAGAAAACGGTATTTTTGAAGTATGTAAGTACAGGCACACCTCTTTTGATTGTGCTTCATTTTATTGCACTTTCCAGATATTGTTTTTCACAAATTGAAGGCTTGTGGCGACTCTGCATCAGGCAAGTCTTTGGGTGCCACTTTTCCAAGAGCATGTGCTCACCCCATGTCTCGATGTTTCATTTTGGTGAGTCTCACAATATTTTAAACTTTTTCGTAGTTATTCTTACTGTTATGATGATCTGTGATAACTGATCTTTGATGTTACTATTGTAATTGGTTCGGGCCCCGCAAACCACGCCCATATAAGATGGCAAACTTAATAGAAAAATGTGTGCGTTCTGACGGCTTCATCAACCCACCATTCACCTGTCTCTCTCCCTCTCCTCAGGCCTCCCTGTCCCCGAGACACAACAATGCTGAAATTAGGCCAATTAATAATCCCACAATGGCTCTAAGTGTTCAAGTTAAGTGAAGAGTCACATGTCTCTCACTTTAAATCAAAAACTAAACGTGATTAAGTTTACTGACGAAGGCAGGTCAAAAGCCAAAATAGAATAAAAGCTAGGTTTCTTGCATCAGTTCACCAAATTGTGAACACACACACACACACACACACACACACACAAAAAGCGACTGAAGGAAATTAAAAGTGCTACTACAGTGAGCACATGACCGATAAGAAAGTGAAACAGCCTTACTGCTGATATGGAGAAAGCTTTAGTGGTCTGGATAGAAAATCGAATCAGCCACAACATTCCTTAAGACCAAAGCCTAATTCAGGGCAAGAGTCGAACTCTCCTCAATTCTGTGAAGGCTGAGAGAGCTGAGGAAGCTTCAGAAAAACAGTTTGAAGCAAGCAGAAGTTGGTTCATGAGGTCTAAAAAAAGAAGCCATCTTCATAACATGAAAGTGCGAGATGAAGCAGCAAATGTTAATGTGGAAGCTGCAACAAGTTATCCAGAAGATCTAGCTAAAATAATTAATAAAGGTGGCTGCACTAAGCAAGAAATTTTCATTGTAGATAAAGCATCTTCTTGGAAGAAGACGTCACACAGGACTTTCTTAGCTAGAGAAAATGTTAATGCCGGATGTTAAAGCTTCAAAGGATAGCCTGGCTCTATTGTTAGAGCTAATCCAGCTGGTGACTTTAACTTGAAGCCAATGTTCACTTACCATCCCCCAAATCCTAGGGCCCTTAAGAATTATGATAAATCTACTATGCCTTTGCTCTATAAATAGAATAACAAAGACTGGATGACAGCATATCTGTTTACAGTATGGTTTACTGAGTATTTTAAGCCCACTGTTATCTGCTCAGAATAAAAGATTCATTTCAAAATATTACTGCTAATTGACAATGCTCCTAGTCACCCAAGAGCTCTGATGGAGGCAAACAAAGAGATTAATGTCGTTTTCATGCTTACTAACATAACATCCATTCAGCAGCCTGTAATAGAGGAGTAACTTTTTAATTTTCAAGTCTTATTATTCAAGAAATGTACTTTGTAAGGTTATGACTGCCATAGATAGTAATTCCTCTGGTGGATCTGGGCAAAGTAAACTGCAAACTTTCTGGAAAGGATTTACCATTCTAGATGTCATTAATAGCATTCGTGATTCATAAGGAGAAGGTCAAAATATCAACATTAACAGAAGTTTGGAAGAAGTTGATTCCAACTCTCATGGATGATTTCGAGGAATTCAAGATTTCAGTGGAGAAAGTAACTGAAGTGTGGTAGAAATAGCAAGAGAACTAAAATAAAAAGTGGAGCCTGAGATGTTAGTTAATTACTGAAATCTTACAATAAAACTCGAACAGATAAAAACGTTGCTTCTTAAGGATGAGCAAAAAAAGTGGTTTCTTGATGTGGAAACTACTCCTGGTGAAGATGCAGTGAACACTGTTGAAATGACAACAAAAGATTGAGAATATTACATAAGCTTAGTTGATAAAGCAGTGGCAGGGTTTGAGAGAATTGACCACTTTGGAAAGTTTACTGTGAGTAAAATGCTATCAAACAGCATAGTATGCTACAGAGAAAGTGTTCATAAAAGGAAGAGTTAATTAACGGGGCAAACTTTCTTGTTTTTTTGTTTTCATTTTTGTTTTAAATGCCATAGTCACTCCAACTTACAGTAACCACCAACCTGATCAGACAGTAACCACCAACCTGATCAGTCAGCAGCCATCAACACTGAGGTAAGACTGTCCACCAGCAAAAAGATTGTATCTTGCTGACGGCTCAGATAATTTTTAGCAATAAAGTATTTTTTAAAATTAAGGTATGTACGTTGTTTTTTAGACATAATGTTATTGCATATTTAATAGGCTAAATTATAATGTAAACACAAATGTTATATGCACTGGGAAACCAAAAAATAAAAATTGTGAGGCTTGCTTTATTGCAATGGTCTGGAACCAAACCTGCAATATTTCTGAGGTATGCTAGTTTTCTAAATAACTGTGTAAAATCATATGGACAAACCTATGTCCTAGGAGGACTGACAATTCAAATTCAACAAGCATGAGTTTCCATCACATGCAAGACTCAAATAGTACTATCAGCCATATGTAAATGTTTAGGTCAAAGATTCACACAAAATAATCTGGAATTTAGGAGGTATTGATCATAAGACTATCAGACTTAATCTGGGGCAATGGGTTACAGGAAAAGAAATCATCACTTAGAAACTTTTTTTTCCTATTCCAAACTCTGAGTAAATTGGTTTTCCATAAATAACACATTAGGTAAAGCTTTGCTAACTATCCTATTGGGAAAGTGGACCAGGATGATCAAATCTGTATTTATTTATGAAGAGTTAAATCACAGTGTTCTAGAGGAGCCTCATCTACAGACATATAAACAAGTGAAAGGGCAGGCTGGTGGCAAGGCTGAAAGAGCACTGGGACTTTTCCATATGTCTAAAGCAGAGGTAGGAAAGAATACTCAACAACTTGACATGAACTATAGCACAATCCGGTTCACCTACTTATGGTTGATTTAGTGGTGGTGACAAAGTTGACTTAGAGATTTTTATTCAACATTAGAAGTTTTTCAGTAGCTTTTGTTTTTAGACGAAGTTTTGCTCTGTCACCTAGGCTGGGGTGCAGTGGTACGATCTCGGCTCACTGCAACCTCTGCCTCCCAGGTTCAACCGATTCTCGTGCCTCAGCCTCCCAAGTAGCTGGGATTACAAGTGCCCGCCACCACATCTGGCTAATTTTTGTATTTTTAGTAGAGATGGGATTTCGCTATGTTGGCCAGGCTGATCTTGAACTCATGACCTCAAGTGATCCGCCGGCCTCGGCTTCCCCAAGTGCTGGGATTGCAGGAGTGAGCCACTACACCCTGCCTTCAGTAGCTTTTTGTGGTAAAGTATTGGTAGCAAAACTCTGCTAGAGATCTGAAATCATATCCATTCCAAATTACATTCATCATCATCATCATTCAAAGATCATTTAGAAAGCATGCTCTCTCTAGTCAAAGGATTAGGCATAGCAGAACAGAAATATTCGTGGTAATATCTATTCTACTCCAGCCAAACAGCATGGGGCAAAAACCATGGCTCAATTCACCTTTATGTCAGCTGGTCCGAGAGAGCATAGGCTTCTACCCACTCCCCTCCACTCCAGTGGTGCTATCAGGGCACTCCTCCCGCTCCCAACTAGAGAGTGAGGGAAGAACTTCAAAGAGGAGGGAGCCGGATAAAGGGATTCTTTAAATATTACTTTAAAATATTTAATATTTTAATACCCTTTAAATTTCTTTAACAGTATAAAAGTTTGAGAAATGAACTACAGTGTAGAACACCACCAGGTTTAAAGATTGGCCTCTGGACAGCATATACAGCAAGCAAATCAGAATAGGATTGCAAAGCCTCTATAAATGAAATTGCTTTTACTTGGTATATCATGATATATTTGCTCAGAGAAGCATACCTACTTTCAATTCCTAAGCATGGGTGTCCTGATCAGTTGTAATAAATTTAACTTAAAACCCCCAGTGGTACTATGTAACCACAACTAAATCCATCTCAGATGTTATCTCATGGAGACATGAGTCAGAAATCAGAGGACTGATGCCAATCATGCATGTGGATATTATTACTGCTAAATATTCCATGCATGTGTGTTCTGCATGTGTGTTTTAGGGCCTTAGTACTGTTTTTTCCTCTTTTCTTTTTTGCATTATGTAATTATTTATAGGGAGTAGGCTGGCAACCATGGCCTAAAATACATTAACTAGAATTCAAAAGTAAGCTAGAAAACTGTATGACTTTTTCAATGAAAAACACTTTAATGATCCCTTCTGTGGGTACAAGACAAATTTGCATTTCGCAAAATCATGGAGTCTTATAGACTTTGGATTGGAAAATATTTTAAATCTCATTTATTTCAACATCACTCTGGTGCTTCCACCTTAAATACAACCTCTACATTAGGTATTTGTTGGACTCACGTTTGAACACCTTCTAGGGCTTCCTATTAGATCTCAGAATAGCTGTTAGTGTTAGGAAAGTCTTTCATATTTGAGCCAAGATCTTGTTTTCTGTAATTTCTGTTACTTGGTCCTAGCGCTTCAATTCTTCAGTGCCATAAAGATCAGGAACAATCGCCTCAAATGATAATCTTTTTTGAACCTCCAAAAGGAGATTTTGTTGTTGTTGTTGCTTGTCTTTTCTTCATTAGCTTACTCATCCTCTATATCAGCTGTTTCTCATATACGGTTTTGAGTCTTTTATCTATCTTCTTTGTCTTTCTTGAACATGGCCTAGTTTATTCTACCCTCTTAAAGTACCATTAAATTAAATATTTGTGTAACTTCCTTTCAAGTTTTACTTTAAAGAGATTCACTGCCCCAAGATGAGGACCAGCATTAGATAACTGGAAGTAATTCCTTTCCTGTAATCTTTTAAACTATTTTATGTCCATTGCACTTTATATTCCATTATTTTATAATCTCATCAATTTTCTGTTTCCACAGGTAGACTGTTGGCTTGCTGTACCAATCCACTAAAGAATTTTAGCATCTCAAGCTGGCAGATGCAGAACAGCTCTTATTAAGCAACTGGCCCAATGCTGCCCTAGTCCAAATGCAAACCCCAAGGACTAGAGAAAGCCATTTATGACAGAACTGGCTGTAGAGCCTAAACTGCTTGATTCCTAGACTAGTAACCTTCTACTCCTTTTTGTGAGCTACTACCTGACTGCTAAACAAAAAGCAGTTTCATTTTGGTGTCTATGATGAAGAAATGTTTGTTGATTCTCAAACTTAAGTCATCTCCCATGGGTACAAGAAATCAGGGTAGGAAGGAGGTTTAAAGAGGTTTAAAATTCCCAAGATGCATCTGTGGGAAGAGATTTTATCTATTAATATGAAACAGAGGAGATCTGGAACGTGTTTGAACAGAATCCATTTTAAAAAAATACAAAGAAGAGGACACAATCTCAAGGAAATTGTGAAATCAGAGAATGGGAGAATTTAGTGGGGAAGAAAGAAAAGACTATTTTTTAACATAGCAAACAAACAGCCTCGAATTGCCATTAAGAGGATGATTTTTGTTTTATCTTGATGGTGAAGAGGCTGGTAAGTCTGTACTACAATGCGCAGTGTTGAACGTGAAGCCAGTTACTAAGACTGAATGGGTCGAGCGCCTGTTTTATATGTCCCCCAGCATTCTGTACCTGTTATAGATGTAATTATTTTCTCCACTTACCATGATATATTTGCCTAAATATTCTTTTGCCCTTCATCTTCCCTTAGAAATTCACCATCTGCCTAGCAGCTATGAGGCAAGGAACAATCTTTTTTTTTTTAACTTCTCACAAGTACCTTGTAAAATAGGTATGATTATTGCCATTTTCCTGATAGAAAATTCTGATTCATGTAGACAAGTTTCATACAGTCCCAAACAACTGATATAAGTCAGAACTTTTTTTGACTATATATCTGTTTGATGTCAAAACTCAAGCTATGAGAAGTGGATGACAACTCAGGATTTGTGATCAGAAAAATCTGGATTCAGATTCTGATTCTGTTACTTACTAGCAGTATAATCTCAGACATATTATTTAATCTTTCAGGTTTCAGTATCCCTATTGAAAAATGAAGAATATACTAGAGTTTAGATCTCATGATTGTTGAAAGAACTTGATGAGAAAATTTACATAAAGCTTTTAGCATAATACCGAGTACATAGTAATAGTCAATAATATCTGTTATCACTAATAACTATAGTCATAAAACATAACTGTCTTCAAAACTAAGATCAAGTGTTTGAGTTCAGTGACTTTTTAAGTCTGTTAAAGGAAATGTCATTTTGCTATTTCAGGTTTCTTTATAATCTGTTTTGAAAACAAAATGTATCAAGAAGATAATATAAGATGGTCTTCAAAGGCTGACAATTTTTTCTATATGAGTATTTAGTCTGATTCTTTCTGCACATACACAAAACATTTTTCGTTATTAGTTTAATGACTTTCTTGATATATATTTAGATGATAGATAGATGATAGATGGATACACATTTATACCTAGTGAGGTAAAATAATTCAACAAGTTATCTTGATAAAGTAGGGAGATTCTTTGACCTGTGTTTCAGCTGTATGAATAGAAGATTTTCTTCTTGTTGCGCTTTCATAGCATTTTTGTGTGAATAATTTAGTCTACGAATAGGGATTTTAATTTCTCCATTTTCTCACTCCTAATTTTATGTATCCTATCCCTCATAAATGACTTTCACAAATATTTCCTCATTTTGTCCTTTCATCAACCCTATGAGTTGGGTAGTTTTTATTATTATCTTTTCACAGAGATAGAAATTGAGACACAAAGAGGGTGAACAATTTGGAGAACTGTAAAAGGGAAGGTTGAGCTTCACCTAGAATTTTAAAGGAACCTGAAATGGCAAAATGACATTTCCCTTATCAAACTTAAAAAATCTTTAAAGCTACAATTCACTTACATTTAGCTTTGAGGTAATAGATTTTATAACTATTAGTAAAATTCCCTAAAAGGCATTGTTTCATATCTTACTATACATACATTTCTCTCAAGCTTCAGAATAGTACAGATTCTGTTACAAACTATGTAGTCAAATTTATTCTTAAAACTGCCTGTACTATTGATTAAATTAATTCTCCAAATTTTTCACTGTCTCTGTTTCCAACAGTATTTTTTGTTTATTCCTTTTTTCCTATCTAAGTATTAAAAATTACCAGTATTTTATTTTTACTTATTTATTTTTTTTTTTTTTAGAGACAGGGTTCCCACTATATTACACAGGCTGGTCTTGAACTCCTGGACTCAAGCAATCTTCCCGCCTCTACCTCCCAAAGTGTTGGGATTACAGGCATGAGGCATTGTGCCCAGCCTAAAAATTACCAGTAGTTTTTAAATGGCAGGTTTCACACACCATAATTTTTTTTCTTTTTTGAGACATGGTCTTGGTCTGTCACCCTGGCTAGAGTGCAGTGGTGCAATCATGGCTCACTGCAGCCTCAAACTCCTGGGCTCAAGTGAAACTCCCACCTCAGCTTCCCAAAGCACTGAGATCATTTACAGGCTGTGCATTTCAGGATGGCCAGCAACATTCCTGGCCTTTACCTGTTATATCAGTAGTAACACATTCCACTCCCCTCCAAGCAGTGATAACAAAAAATGTCTCCATATAGTGCAAAATGTCACCTGGAGGTCAAAATCATCCCAGATGGAAAAACACTGATTTAAACATTTAGCCATATTTAAGATGACTGGGCCAGGTGTGGCCAGTCTATGCCCAGCCTGTAAATCTTTACTTTTTCTTTCCCATATTTAATTTCACTGTTTTGATACAAAACTTCTCTGAATTGATACTACATAATCACATAGGAGTACCTCTGTTTATTACGTTAATTAATATTATAGCTATATACACATTTGTTTTTTTCAATGGACTGTGACTTACTTGAAGATAGGAAGAGTGTCTTACTTGTCTTCATATCTCCAGGGTCTTAAAAAAGAAGGTTACATCTAAAAGGCCTCAGTATTTTTTTTAAATTGCTGACAGTTTAATTTAATGAAAACTATTAGCTAGCATTTTTTATTTGGGATCTTTCTCTTTTGTTTGTTTTTTTTTTTTTAAAGGGGAATTATATCATTTGGTAAATATTCAGTGTTGTACATGTTGAATTTCTAGCCAGAGGAATTATTTCCTTCTCTTTACTGAAGAAGCTGATTAGCTCTGCTGTTCGGGCTTCAGCAAGGCAGAAGTGTCTCAATAGAATATGGCCTTACGGCAATACAGAGCGGAAGAAAGACAAACATCTGCTTCCCAATTACTAATTTTACAACAGAGACAGATATCAGAGTGGGAAACATCCTAGCTTTCTTTCGTGAGACTCTTTTCATGCCTGAGACCTTTGGACTTCAATCTAATTGCTCTTGGCTTTCCTTTGCTTCATTTTTGTTCATTATCTCGTCATCCTTCTTCCTCTGTTTCTGTATCACTCTTTGGCTCCCTCCTTCCCTCCCTCTCTCTTTCTTTCTCTCTCTAATATTTTTTCTTTCACCTGACCTCCTCTTATTTCCCCCACTTCCCAGCCTTCTGTGAGTTGGCATTTTTGTTTTGAGTCAAGCTGCTTCCTAAGAATGGATGTGACACAGAGCTAACCCAAAGAAAACTTACAGATTGCAGTGGATTATTTAGAAATAATTGGGTTTGGGAACTTTACAAGGTGAATGAGAAATATAGTCATTCTGGAGTTTGAAATTCACAACTAAGATGTGTTAGTTTGTATTGTTAAAGCAACCTGTCTCATCATGTTAGGACAATCAGTAGAGAAAACTATCTTATCTTTTCTATAAGCTGAGCTACTGCAGCTATGGAGAACCAGATATGGGATATAAGCCAAGTGCTTTGCATCTTGAAGAGAGAAGCTCTATTTCCAATAGATTTCTCCTCTAAAAGATATCTAGCTGCAGCCAAACTTTTTTTTTTTATAAATATTATAATTCATCAGTTGGCAAATTGTCTTCTAGTATAATCTAGTATAAATTGTATTTCTCTAACCATCTAACCTTGATAGATGGTTTTTTTTGTTTGTTTGTTTGTTTTTGAGACAGGGTCCCGCTCTATTGCCTAGGCTGGAATGCAGTGGTGTGATCTCAGCTCACTGCAGCCTCTCCCTCCCAGGTTCAAGCAATTCTCCCATCTCAGCCTCCCGAGTAGCTGGGATTACAGGCACACCACCAAACTCAGCTAGTTCTTGTATTTTTAGTAGAGTTGGGGTTTCACCATGTTGGCCAGGCTGGTCCCGGACTCCTGACCTCAGGTGATCCACCCTCTTCAGCCTCCCAAAGTGCTGGGATTACAGGCATGAACCACCACACCTGGCCCAGTCATCTTAAATATGGCTAAATGTTTAAATCAGTGTTTTTCCATCTGGGGTGATTTTGACCTCCAAGTGACATTTTGCAATATATGGAGACATTTTTTGTTATCACTGCTTGGAGGGGAGTGGAATGTGTTACTACTGATATAACAGGTAAAGGCCAGGAATGTTGCTGGCCATCCTAAAATGCACAGGACAGCTTGCCACAACAAAGAATTATTCATCCCAGAATATCAATCAGCCAAGGTTGAGAAACCCGGACTGAAATGCTTATTGACCTGAAAACCTGCAAACCCCACTGTTTAACGGAGCCCTTGGTAATCCTATAGAAACAATGATTGACTGTGAAAGTCTCTGTCCCTGGCAGCATTTATAAATGGCATATATTAGAATCAAATGCTGATTGTTGATCCTGGATTTCATATGAAAATATTATTTTAAAATAGCACATGCTTCAGTGGAGAAATAATTTGTATGGTCTACTGGATTAGTCTTTGATACTATAATTTGAGCTCATTTTTAAAAAACAGCCAAATCTGGTTTTAAGGTAATTCTCTATGCCTGGAGTCTTAATTATGTGTCAATTTCTCTGTTCAAATCTATAGATTTTGGCAGACTTACAAATTTAGCATTCAAGCAAGAAGAGTATGTCAAAATTGGCTCAAATTTCCTGTGCTTCCAGATTTGTTAAAAGTTTCTTTGTTTTGTAATCATTTATTATATTACATATTTTGCTTTTATCCATTCCTTTCCAGGGTCCCAGTACAATTAAACTGCAATCCCCAGAAGTTTCCCTGTTATGTGCTCAAAAACTGAATCTAATATTTGTAGATAATGAATTCCAGCAGGATCATTCTGATAGCCCTGCACTTCTAGAAATTCTGACGTTTTGGATCTCCCCCTTTCTGGCTCCTATTCCTCTACTTCCCTTCCAAAGAAGATCCTTTGCCTCATTCACTTTCATTAAGCTAACTGGGAACAGCATTGACTCAGGTTCTTATTTCTGAGTTTTCCCCAGAAGTAGGAAGAACAGTAGTACAAGGAATAACATTGCATAAGAAGATTGTGGCTTTTATTTCACGGTCTCTTTCATTTAGCAAATAATGCAAGTGGCATGCTGTGTGTTTCATTTTAACTTCGTTAAGCTTGTGTTTTCACTGTGGGCCTTACAAATAGTGGTCAACAGCCATTTCACAGAAATGGAAGTCAGGGTTCTTGGATTCTAATCCTGGTCTTTCTCTTACAGTGCTGTAAAATTTGGGTCACTCAATTCTCTTTTGGCCTTTATTTTCCATCTGTAAAATGGGATGCCTGGAATACTAGTGTTCCACTAATGTGGCAGGGTACAGCTGCAGAAAGATAGGGTGGTAAAGGGTGGGGAGAAAGAATGCCTTTTTTAAAAAAAAATCAGTCAGAGGGGCTCTATTTTAATATACTATATACAGAAATGACACTGTAGCTTTCATCTGTGTATCCAAAACCCCAATGTGGAAACTAGCATTAGCCCCTCTAGAATAAAGATTTTAAACAACACTTCCTCCATGAAACCAGTTTCTGGTCTTCCTATTCCCCACTTGAATGTGACTCTTTCTTTCTTATGAACTTCCAAAGACACGGAAAATTTTGTACAGAATATCATGCATCTAATTTACCTGATGCATGGATTCTTGCCATAAACAATATTCTTGACAGCCTCAATGTCAGAATCACAGACAACTGGTCCAGCCACTTCTATTCACAGGAATTCATGGAAGATGCTCAGAGAGAGAAAAGTAAAACTTGTTGAAATCGTTAATGTCCCTAGGGTTAAGTCACTTTCTCATTAACGGAATAATGGGGAGTGCAATAAAAATAATCCTATAACTTGTATTATGGTTGACAATTTTCCCCATGGGTCTTGTGTTATAATTATGTGCCATTTGAAATCTTCTATATTAGATGTGAGCTCATTAATGGGAGGAACCCTATTCTAGTGTGGATCTTACAATTAGTGGTCAATGGCAATGTCACAGGAGTCGGAGGGAGTCTGGGTTCCTGGATTCTAATCCTGGATCTTCCATTTGATTGCATTTACTTTGATCAACTCAATTCTCTTTTGAGCTTTATTTTCCCATCCATAAAATGAAATGGTTGGAGTACTAATGTTTCATGAATGTGCAGGGGGGCAGTGGCAGAAAGAGAGAGAGCTGGTGGGGAACATCTTCCTGCAACCCATACCCAGGTCTTGCACAACACACATGACGGTAAGTGACATAAAAACCGTATCAAAAAGTAGATACCTATGACTGTTTATCAGATTAAATGAGAGGCTCAATGGCTTTTATTTTATTACAGCTAGAAATCTGACCTTAGGTCTACCACTATTTTCTCTTTCCCCATTTTTCCCTCTGCTCTCTTCTTTTCAGATGTACTTTCATTGTGTAGACCACTAACAGGACAATGCACGGGTAGGGCCAAGGAAAAACAGAGAAATAACTAGAGGAAATGATATAGTACAGTAGAGCAGAAAGGAGTGTGGTCAAGAGAAATAGCTTCTTTCAACAACAGTCTGCAGTCCTCTTCAGTACTAAAACCAGCAAAACACAGATACAACACTAGGAATGCCACTCAGAAGGTTGACACCAAATTATTTTTTTTAAAGATATGTGTAGGCCATTTGGCAAATGATGACAAGGTCTGGTGGAAAATACTCGGCTAGAAAATCAGACAGCAGGAAAGGAGGGATGAATAAAAAGACAGAAAAAGAATTACAGAAGAAAGATGAATGGAAAAAAAAGACAGGAGGAATTATTTTTCCTAATGAGAAATGCAACATTTTCCACCAGACAACTGTGACTTTTGGCTGAATAACTTATGTATCATGTGAATGAAAGTGCAGGGTGGAGGGGGCAGTCCAAGATGTGTCTTATGTCCTCTTTGTCTCTGAAGGCAATGGGTTTACTGCAGGTCTCAAGTGCACCACTGATTCACCAGACCACCCCTCAAGGAGGTAGCCATGACTTACATAGAGGCTGGAAAGAGCAGGAGACTGGAAGTGAGAAAACCTACTCTGGACCAAGCTCCATTTGCTGGCCCTTCTTGATTTGTTGTAGAATCTGTGAGGCCAGTGTCATCATCTGTTAAGTGACAGGGATAGATTTTTTTCATGATCTTTGAGGGCCTTTCAAGCTATAGCATTTTTATAATTTTAATAACTACCACTTCCACCCTTGTTAGATTACATTTCTTGAACAAAATAGTTATCCTTCCCTTCCTCACTTCTACGTCACTGCCCCAAAGCAGTTAGTTGACTTGAAGATGTTCCTTTGGAGTCTCTTCCAGCTATAAAATCTGTGATTCTAAGAAATCCACAGTTTACTTAATTCCTTAGCAATACAAAAGAATAGTCATTATATCAAATCCAGCAAGTCTTCATTTAGGTGAACCTATCCACCTTTCAAAATGTATCAAGTCTCGCCTATGAGGAAGTTGACATTTTATCAAGCATTTCCAAGAGAATTTCACAGCTACCCCTTTGGAGTGTATCAACGAGCAGATGATATTACTAACAGAATCCATTTGATTCTGAGAGACGAGGTCTATGAAGAAAGGGAGACAGCAGTTTATTAATTTCCTTTGTTAAAGGCTAGGAAGGAGGCCGGGCGCGGTGGCTCACGCCTGTAATCCCAGCACTTTGGGAGGCCCAGGCGGGCGGATCACGAGGTCGGGAGATCGAGACCATCCTGGCTAACACGGTGAAACCCCGTCTCTACTAAAAATACAAAAAGAAATTAGCCGGGCGTGGTGGCGGGCGCCTGTAGTCCCAGCTACTCGGGAGGCTGAGGCAGGAGAACGGCGAGAACCCGGGAGGCGGAGCCTGCAATGAGCCAAGATGGCGCCACTGCACTCCAGCCTGGGCGACAGAGCGAGACTCCGTCTCAAAAAAAAATGGCTAGGAAGGAATCCCTGATTAACCAGGCTGATTACCCATGGGAGAATACTTGCAAGCAGTTGCTGCCCTCATCTAATTATTATTTATTTATTTTTTTTGAGGCGGAGTCTCGCTCTGTCGCTCAGGCTGGAGTGTAGTGGCGCGATCTGGGCTCACTGCAAGCTCCGCCTCCCAGGTTCACACCATTCTCCTGCCTCAGCCTCCCGAGTAGCTGGGACTACAGGCGCCCGCCACCACGCCCGGCTAATTTTTTGTATTTTTAGTAGAGACGGGGTTTCACTGTGTTAGCCAGGATGGTCTCTATCTCCTGACCTCATGATACGCCCACATCGGCCTCCCAAAGTGCTGGGATTACAGGCTTGAACCACCATGCCCAGCCCCATCTAATTAAATTTTAAGCCTCTGTGGCACTTATCACTTATACGGGCAATATATGACTGATAAGGAGTTGACCAGGCTTTTAAATATGGGTCAATCCCAAGGAGGAACAATTGTGATTCTAATTCCTTACCACACGGGACCTAAAAACTAGCTAGATGAACAATCTCTCAGGTTTCCTTCCTAAGGAGTGAGACATAAAGACAGTGACCTGTACATTTTGATGATTTAAGCACAAAAAAGTGTTCAGTTGTTAAAGAGAGGGGGGAAAAGCTTCATCTTTTGAGGAAATAACCATTAGAACAATTTCATAACAGCTATTTCAAGAAGATACGAAATCAATCTTCTATTTGAAATAATTTGCAGATAAAATATACATATTCTACAAATAGGTAAAAATAATTTAAATATGAAATTCAGGAAAGCATTTTATTCTAAACTAATAAGATCTATATGATGCACTTGTCTGGGTTTTCAATTTCATTTTAAGACATTCATTATAGAAAGAGATAGCAGTTGACAAAACAGAGTAAGAGTGAGGAAATTCCTAGAGTTTACTTTGTTTTCCCCTAGGAACCACTAATCAAATAGATTATGGTCAAGATAAAGGAAGTTTCAAGAGGACTCTAGGACCAAAACAGAATTGCCTAATGTAATTGTGTCTTTATTTTTCCCCTTCCTTTTAATACTAATCAAATAGATTATGGTCAAGATACAGGAAGTTTCAAGAGAGGACTCTACGACCAAAACAGAATTGCCTAATGTAATTGTGTATTTATTTTTCCCCTTCTTTTTAATCCTAAGAAGAAAAACAAAGGTCAAATGGAACAAAGCAACGGCACAGAAACAAAACAAGCCGGGGCAAGCTTGTTTTGAGTAGAAAAACGAATAAATAAACAGCATTTTTTTTCTTTTCTTTTTTTTTTTTAAATGGTTGGGAAAAGTGGGAGAAAAAAAAAAAACACACTGTCAAACCATTCCTGATTATAAAGGACACAGATAAGAAAGAAAAGTATCCCTCATGTTTGTTTTAATTCCAGAATTGTGCATGAAACAGGTACAATATGTCAAGGGTATTCTGAAGTACAGTTTTAAGTAATAAGAACTAAAGAAGAAAAAGGGGGGTGGGAAAGGGGGTGAAAGTTTGCAACATTAGCCAGAACTTTTAAGTAGAAAATAGTGAGAAGTCAGGCAGTCAACAGTCCTGTAACGTTCTCTCCCAACTGACCAGCCAGGAAGCCAAACAACTAAAGTGAGAAAACCTCCTGCCACCATGCAGAAATCTTCCTCAACATTATTTCATATGCATGGAACCAAGTTATTATTCATTCAGCAAACATACACTGAACATCTACTGCTACCACCCCCCGTTTTAGGTATTTGAAGGGAAGATGGTTGCCGATGACCCAACTCAGACCTACTGAGCCTTTATCTCTAATTTTAAATCACATTTTAAAGCCCCTGATGATTAATAATAATTATCCATTTATTAATCATCCAAATCTGGGAACCTCTACTTTAGGAGATACAAGAATCACTAAGACAGTTCTTGATTTCAAGAAGCTCACCTAAGTAATAACAAAATTATCAATTTTTCCAAAATAAGGTTAAAAATGAAAAATGACAGAGGAGGAACAAATTTGTTACTGTGGGAATTCAGAAAAGGGAGAAATGGTGTACTTTTGGGAGTTGTAGATGGAGTGAAGGAAGAACTCACAGAAATAGGTGCATTTATATGTTAGGATAGTTATGATTTGAACATGTAGAAAAGGAGGAGGAAAGGTCTACTATTTTAACTAATAAAAAGAATAAATGTATCTCCAATGGTTACTGAGAATCAGGCCCTATTCTGGGTGCTTTACATCACTCATCTCTTAAACTTAACCTAAAATAGGAAGGTAGGCCCCATTATTTCCCCATTTTGCAGATGGGAGAACTAAAGCTGAAAAATCTTATGTAATTTGCTGACAGTCACACAGACAGAGACTGGGAAAACTAAAAATTAATCCCATATCTTTCCTATTCTAAAGCCTCTACACCTCCCAAGAAAGACTAAACAAGGCCAAGAGATGCAAAAGTGTCAGGCATAAGACAAAGCACTCATTGTTACCTTTGGCTGGAGGGTGGCAGAGTTGGGGAAGATAGGGTGGGAAGGTTGAGAGGGAGCCAGGCTGTGGATGCTATGGTTAACTATTTGAGCTTTATATGGTAGCAAGGAAGGCCACTGAAGGTTTCTGAGCAGAGAATGCAATGATAAAAGCTATATCTTACATCTTAGGCTGTGAATCATGGGTTATCTCTAACAATCTTAAATGATAAAAATCAAAAGTTTGAAGAGTCTCACGCTGCCTTTAAACAAAAAGTATGGCTAGGAGCCACGTGAAACTACTGCCTCATAGCTGTCTAGGCAAATTCCCAACATGCCAGGCCTTGAAAAAATTCAACAGAGCAAGGCTTATGAAAGATGTAGTGAGTATCTGTTACCCTGCAAGACAAGGACATACTCATCCCTGGAGCTGTCCAAATCTGGCATAAGGATAGCCCTGGGGTATGCAGCATTCTCTGGGACCTGATGTGAACCTACAGGCCAGTGGGCACAGGAAAGCTATCGGAATCAGTTATTGGAAGAATCCAGACTCCTGACTTCCAGCCCTGTGCTCATTTCAACAGATCATTTGGTATGCCACTAAATATGTGACACTGAGCAAACCTCTTTACCTTTCTATTAAACATTTAGAAACATCCCTTTCCTCATCTGTGAACCAAGAAATTGAACTCTTTGGATCTCAGATTTCATGATTTTTCATCCTTCTTCCCCTCCAACACACCAGCACAAATAATCTGCTTTCATCGGAGGCCCACTCAGCAGGATTTGGGGGCGCAGTAACATATCCTGAGAGCTTCTATAGTTGGAAAATCTCTTAGCCGAGAATAACTGTACTTTCTTAGCTTTATGAAGCATTCTAGTCCTCCCTCACTGAATTTGATCTAGTCCAGGATTATCCTTTTAAGTGCAAACTGGATCACTGATGTCAAAAGCAATTAAACAATACACGGCACCGTGACCATATCCAGTCACATGCAGGGAGTACCTCATCCTAACATCAGGGAATTAATGCCCTAGAATCCAGACCTGCCAGAGCTCCGGATGTTCTTTTATTATTTGAGAGGTTTTTTTTTTTTTTTCAGTCTCAAAAGATGGTGTGTGTGCATATTCATAAGTGAAATTCCAAGGAAGCCAAACAAAGGCTAAAATTGTGGGGTTCTTGGGGGCTGGGGGAGGGGGATGCAGGGGAGAGAAAAACCATGATGCATTTTTAGATGTTCATAAACTCCAACTTTCAAAAATGAATTTCCAAAGGGATAAAATATTTTCTTCTTAAGAGATTATCAATTACATAGATCCAAGAAACTGCCAGAGAAGAGAAGTAGGGAGAAGATGCAAGACTTGTTCTGCTCTCAGAAATATTGCTGGTAGAACTGAAATGAACACATGAAGCCACATATCTTTGAAAGAACTTCTTAAACTTCATTAATTCATCAGACAACACCCAGTAATTCACTTACAGAGTGTGACTTGTTCCTGTAATCAATTCACCACAAAAATTTGAGGTATGTTAAACCTATGGCTTCACCTTCTTTGACCTCCAACCAGGGAACCAGAGGAGAAATGACTGACAAATGCTAACATTAACAGTGAAGCAAGCAGAATTCCAGAACCAGGGAAACCCACATATTGAGAGTTACCTCATGGTTATTTATTTTTATAGGACTGACCTTGAATATGTATTCTTTCTCCAGATATGAGAAAGGAAAATATGTCCAAAATTTGTGACAGAATTAACAGCAGGACTGCTAACCTCACATCTGAGACTCCTGGGAGGACCAAGCTACAGGGACCACCCATGTTCTGCTCTGGGAACTAGCTTATGATAACTTCACTGTCAGACACTCAAGGTCCCCTCTCTGCCTGGTGTTGACTGATTTCTGTAAGACCACCAGAAATTGTGTCAATCACTTAGAAGAAATTAGAGTTATATTTCATACATGCCTTAGCAATCAGGAGGCACAAGCAAGTAGAAGACAACTCCTGGAAAGGATTCAGGCTTTCTCCTCATTTCTTGCCCAAGATACTAGTCCAGGGAACTCCAACACCTTAGCCACAATACACAGGAAGTTAAGATTTATACTTAGTTGAAATTTCGTGCACTCCACCAACAGCTGCCAATCTGAGAGAACCCTACCACAGATGAGGGCAGAGATCTTGTGGGATGAGCTGCAAAAGGCATTTGGATATTTGAACATGGTATGTACTTTCATCTCCTTAGAAATGCAGCCTGGTCCAGCCATGCTCATGCCTATAATCCCAGCACTTTTGGAGGCCAAGACGGGCAGGTCACCTGAGGTCAGGAGTTCGAGACCATCCTGGCCAATGGTGAAACCCCTTCTCTACTAAAAATATACAAACACACACAAAAATTAGCCAGGTATGGTGGTGCACACCTGTAATCCCAGCTACTCAGGAGGCTGAGGCAGGAGAATCGCTTGAGCCTGGGAGGCGGAGGTTGCAGTGAGCCAAGATTGCACCACTACACTCCAGCCTGGGTGACAAGAGCAAAACTCCGTCAAAAAAAGAAAAGAGAAGAAAAGAGAAAAGAGAAGAGAAGAGAAAAGAAAAAAGCAAAGCAAAGCAAAGCAGCCTGGTCCATTGGCTAGCATGACCAACCAACCCCAAAGCTTCCACTTTTCCAGTAGCTGTAGAAGAGACATTGATATATTAACATAGAAAACCAGAAAGAAGGGTTAAGAGTGTCAATGTGAAGGAAAATTGGGTGAGTGGCAGTGGAGGTTGAAGAACTCATTCAAATTCCCTCTGCTGAAGCATCCAGAGAGATCTTCAAAGTTATGGATGTGAACAATATGTCAATATGCACACTATACCTCCTGACACTAACTTTAGGCAAGTTAGGCATACAAAAATAAAACTAGAAAGAGAGGACTGATGCCTAGTAACCCAGTCCAATGGATACCACCAGAAAACGGAAGCCCTCTATCAAAGGAGAAAAAGTCAACACTTAGGGTGGATACTTTGACTGAGACTGCCTCAGACAGCTTCGCCTCCTCCAAGCATACCTTCTCTTTAACCTTTGATCTTTACTTTTTTGTAGGTAAAGGGGAGAAGAGAGAGAAATTTGCTTTGGAACAGGTCTTTCAACTTCACTATTTTGAAGATTCTTTTAAACTTCAGAGAAGAGGTGCAGACTACAGTACAGGAAGGATGAGAGAGAGGAGACAAGAGAAATGGGAAGTGAGAAGGGAGAAGAGAAATGGGAAGTGAGAAGGGAGAAGAGAAATTGTACTAGATTCAGCTTTGTCAACGCCTCATGAATTAGTGCTGAATGGATACTTTAAACATCACCTTATCAGGACAGTCCTCTTTGTGAGAGAGAGAAGCTGGCTCTGAGAAAGAGTGAAAAAGACTTGTTCAAGTTAATTGTTGCATACAGAGATAGGGCCACCAGATATCTGGATTCACAAACTGAGACACATATTTAAGGAGACCCAATTTGAAAGACTGAACAGAGATGACGGGGGCAGCAGGGAGGGCTCAAGAGAGCATGTGAGAGCCGCAGGGGCTTTGGAGCGGAGGAGCGCTCTGTGGGTACCTTGATGTAGGCCCGCTGCAGGTAGTTGTAAGGCACTCTGCGCTGGAAGTCGCTGCGCACATCCTCGCTGACGCGGTGGCGGGATGCGGGGCCCCCGAGGCGCTGGGTCTCACAGCTGTGATAACAGCGCGCCCGTCCCAACAAGGAGCGGAAAAGGGGCAGCTCGGCCCCGGGGCCCTCGCCGGGGAGCGCGAGCGGGTGGCGCGCCGCGCAGTGGCGGGCACAGCGCGTGCGGATTTCCCGCAGGCGCCGGTGGCTGCGCAGCGCCGCTTCCAAGTCGCGCACCGCTTGCTCGTAGTCTCCGCTGTAGTAGGCGGCCGCGCCGCTGGCGTAGAGCAGGTCGAAGGGCTGCAGAGGCCCGGGCTCCAGCTCCAGCTCCCGGCGTGGGCTATCCGGGGGGCCGCCCCACAGTGGCGGCAGTAGCAGCGACAGCAGCAGCAGCGGCAGCGGCGCCCAGATGCGCTCCCGCATCCTCCGCCTCAGAGAGGCGCGGGACGGTTACGCTCGAGAGGGCTTCGGGGCACCTCGCGGCCGGGTCCCCTCTCCCACCTTAGCTGGGGGAAGCGCGCCGACTCCGCCGCGATCTGGCTGCTCCGCGAGCCCCAGGTGACCGCCGGCGCTCCGCGTACTGAGAGGCGGAGGCCGTGCCTGGCCAGCCGCTCTTAAAGGGACGCCCACAGCTCACACGCTCCTCCTGCTGCCTGAGACTCCGAGAGCCGCTCTCCCAGGCTCCCCGCTGCAGCGGCGGGGCTGCCGGGGGCGGCACACTCCAACGCCAGCCAGAGAGCTAGCGCCGCTTGAGGCCAGCCGGGGACGAGGCGCTTTACACGTGAGCTCCCTTCTAGTTGTACAAGTGGATAGTGTTAGTCTTCTTTTTGGGAAATAAAGAAAATCCAGCTCAGCAAGATTAGGGCCTTAATCATATTCTGGAATCTGTGTATGGCCTCGCAGTTTGCAGAGTGCTTCACCTTCTAATGAAGCCTGGAGCGCCATTTCAGACTGAATAAAACCATAGATGCCATGTGTACCTACGCAACAAATCTGCACATTCTGCACATGTATCCCGGAACTTAAAGTTAAAAAAATAAATAAATAAATAAACATAAAAAAAACCCATAGAGGCCCTGTAGGCCCAGATGCGGAGGTTTAAGAAGATAAGTGATTTGCCTAAATGCATAGAGCTGAGAAGTGGCAAAGGACGGACCCAACCCAGGGCCTTTAGAATCAAAGCTTACTGCTCCTTCTCTTGGGGAAGGTTTCTCCCTTACCTTTTCGTCCAACTTGGTGTGGATGTGTGTCCGGGCATTGGATCAGGGCGCTGGGCCAGGAGAAGAACAATATATAGCCTGCCTTTCCTGTGCAGCCCGTGGTTTTACAGGGCCCAGAGAACCTTTGGAGGCAGGAGGAGCTGTACTCGCGTTCTGGCTCCCTCCGTTTACCAGCTGTGTGACCTTGACAACTGAGGGCCTCAGTTTCCTCATCTCTTAAACAGCCAGACGCCTAACACGTAAAATGCTATTCAGAAATAAATTCTTGCTGTGGGCCAGGTGCAGTGGCTCACCCCTGTAATCCCAGCACTTTGGGAGGCCAAGACGGGTGGATCACCTGAGGTCAGGAGTTCGAGACCAGCCGGGCCACCATGGCAAAACCCCGTCTCTACCAAAAATTCAAAAAAAAGCTGGGCGTGGTGGCGCATGCCTGCAGTCCCAGCTACTCAGGAGGCTGAGGCAGGAGAATTGCTTGAACCTGGGAGGTGAAGGTTGCAGTGAGCTGAGATCATGCAGTCTGGGTGACAGAGTCCGTCTCAAAAAAAAAACAAAGAAAAAGAAAAGAGAGGAGAGGAGGAGAGGGGAGGGGACGGGACGGGAGGGGAGAGGGAAATTCTTATTCTAAGAGTTGAACAAAGAGGCAATTTAGTATATCCCTTACCTTAAGGAATTAAGCAATGTGCATCAATCTAGGAATGGGAAAGCTGACAGAAATGGTTGCCAGATTCCAAACGACTAGCTGGAGGCTTCCTGTTCCTCCCCTTCTCCTCTGTCACAAATACATTCTTAGCGAAGGTGTTCCCCTCTTTCGTGTACCTTGGCTTCACACTCTCACAAGAGTATTGGTTGGACCTTGGATCCCAGCCTGCCTCCTGGAGGCATTTCTGCCGTCTTCTAGCGCCTGTGAGAATCTCATCAGTCTTTCAGCCCCTGCAATGGTGAGCAGAGGGACAGGCAATGGGAAAAAGACTCATGCATGTATCTAGCTGCCATGATTTTTCCGAAGAAGGCTTTTATGTGGAATCACCACTACGCTGAGGGGCTTGCCAGAGATTCATGCTGATTCCTTCATTCATTTTGTTAGGTTTGACCACTCAGGCCGTGAACAGCCCTGGCTGTGTAATTCCAAGAGACACTGATGAATCATGCTCTTTTTTTTTTTTTTTTTTCCCACCAAACGTTACTAATTCGGCTCATATCACTGATGAAAAAGCTCCAGTTTGGAGCTGAATGTATATTGAATGCCTTGGATGGTCAGTGTTCCAGAATTAGCACATCAGTCATCTGCCCAGACTTTTTCTCTAGAGATTGTCTCTGTTTTCAGATAAAGATTTTGGAGTCTAGTCCAGGGTTATCAGTCCACTTGTGGAAGGTTTTGAAGCACATCAGGATAGGAACTCCTGCTGTGGGACTGAGGGCAAAGTGCCAGGATACCTTGCTACATTCTATTTGTACATTTGGTGACATTTCTACATCATTTAATATATTTCAATTAAATTAACATTTTTTGATGCCTACTCTTAAAGTAAATATTCTAGGTGAAAGAGAAGATGTGTAAGTCAGGATTCTTATCTCTGGAAAGCTCACAGTACTGTACAGGAAACAAATTTGATATATATGATGTATAGAGCTGTAATACAAGGTAGAATGTGGTACGTGTTAGATAAGATTGAAAGTGTTGGCCGGGCGCGGTGGCTCACACTTGAATTCCAGCACTTTGGGAGGCCAAGGCAGGCGGATCACCTGAGCTCAGGAGTTGGAGACCAGCCTGGCCAACATGGTGAAACCCCGTCTCTACTGAAAATACAAAAATCAACTGGGCGTGGTATCGGGCACATTTAATCCCAGCTACTCAGGAGGCTGAGGCAGGAGAATCACTTGAACCCGGGAGTTAGAGGTTGCAGTGAGCCGAGATCGCGCCATTGTACTCCAGCCTGGGCCACAGAGTGAGACTCTGTCTCAAAAAACAAAAAGAAAAAAAAAAGAAAAACAGAAAAGAAAAAAGAATAAAGATAGATCTCTGGGAACACAGAGGTTACAAAGAAAGCTTCTGGCTAGAAGGATCTAAAAAGACTTAGGGAAAGAATTGGCATTAGCACACAGTCAGTAGCCTACAGACTGCAACCACATCCTACTGATTCCCAAATTGGCCATGTTCTTTCAAGCCTTTTGCATGTCCTACTACCTTATTTCTTATATCTTACTACAAGTAGTAAGTAATACACCTTGTATTACTACCTTACCTACAATCTCTGCCTGACTTGAGAGAAACTATTCATTGACAACTCAAATTTGCTTGAACGTTAGAATCACCTAAGAAGTGTTGTCTGGCTCCTGCTCTGAAAGATTCTGATTTATTGGTCTGGGATATGACCTGAGCAAATGGGATTTTTAGAAGTTTACCAGATGATTATAATATGAAGCCAAGGTTGAGAACCACAGGTCTACAGCTAATGCCACAGCCCAGAGAATAAGTCTATGAGTTGGGGTTCCAGGTGCTGTGTAGAATTCATGAGTAGGTAGGGTTTGGGGAATAGGTAGGGTTTTGTGTAATCCCCCAGATATTCCCTCCCAGGAAAGCCAATCTGATCTGCTTTTTAAGGCTGGATCAGGACAAAAAGTTCCTGACCCTATGGTAATAAGAGCCATGCAGTGCAAAGAAGCTGATTCCAGGTCATGCTATCCCAGTGGTACTTACTCAATGTTGGAACAGACATTCATCCATGAGTCTCTTACACTCCTGAACTTCTTGCAGAGTGTGCCAAGAATGTGCTTTTTCTTACATAATTAACTGACTTCTATCTCAGAGTTCTGGATTCACTAAACCTGGGGTGGAGCTTTCAAATTTGCATTTCTAACTTGTTCCTTGATGATGTGCTGGCCATACTTTATTATCTGATTTCTTATGAACAATGGTTCTAAAACTTTGTTGTGTTGTTAAAAAGCTAGTAAAATCGTGGAGACCTTGGATTTTTGAACTAGAATCTAGTCTGGGCCTTTATATTTTTACTAGTTTCTCAGGAGATGCAGATACTAACCAAAGTTTAAGAATCACAGCTTTAGTTAGAGCAGCGGTTCTCAATTGAGAGTGATTGTACTCCCCAGAAGACATTTCACAATATCTGGAGGTATTTTTGGTTGTCCGATCTGGGGCGTGGTAGGTGGGAGCATTCATACTGTTGGTGTCTAGTGGGTAGAACCAGGGATGGTGTTGACCATCCTGCAATACACAAGACAGCTACCTACAGGAAATAATTATTCAGTGTAATGTGTCAGAGGTGCCAAGCCTGAGGGATATAGCATAGTTTGAGCACTGCAAAGCTCATCTAATTCCCTTAATTTAAAAATGAGGATACTTAGACCTACAGGTAGGCAGTAGCAGGAGTACAATGCTTAATTTGATATAGCAAAATATAAAACATATATGCTAGATGTCATGGGGCAGTGGGTGACAGTAGTTTTGTAAATTCTTTTTTAAAAAGCAAAAGAAAAAAGCACATGACAGTAAGAAAGAAAGAAATACGATTTGAGAAAAGATGACATTGGAACATAAAATGTTGACATTTCTACTAAGATAGGTATGAACTGGGAGACTGAAATTTTGCTTTTGTTCCTATTCTTTACAAAATCAAAGAATAGCCGGAGCGCGAGAGAATCCATCCAAAAACATTAAAAGACATTCTGGGCGAGAGAACCCTTTTTATTATATTTGGAATGAGTCTTAACAGAGCTTGAATTTCCTTTTGACTTCTGTTTACAAGTCAACAGCATAATTGCACCGTCTTGCTTTAGGGAACCGTTAGCAAGTAGGAATTCAGAAGAGATTTTTAAGTGCTTCTTATTTTCTCCAAATCAGCTTAGTTTTTAAAAACCAACTTTTCTCCATTCTAGTAAATATTTTTGGAACAATAAAAGTGTACTCGGACTTCAGCAGTAGACTTAACACTTTCCAAAAGCAAATCTGATACTAGTTTATTTTGATCACGTGTAACCAGGGCTCTTGCTTGCCCCAAACATCTTTGATTCCTTTGAAATGAAAGGAGTAATTCTCACTGTGCAACAACCCAACTCGTTGTTCAGCTGCTGTTGATGCTGGTGACAAGGGAGTTGTTTTGGAGATAATTTTTTCTTACGCAAATAGAATCATCTGAAGACTTTTTTTTCCTCCAAATAAGTTAGTGTGAAAGGCAAGCCACCAACAATCTGTCAACGTAAGAGAGTGAGAGAGAAAGCCCTCCCTGGAGAAAGAGAATTTTTTTTAAGAAAAATTAATATTTAACTTACATTTAAAATCAAACAGGAGCTGCCACATTCCAGGACCGTCTGTTCCTTTCCAGTTTCTTTAATAGAGCCATCCTTGTGCTTACCTTAATTCTCAGTTGAGCTTTAAAATTCCAAATCAAACAAAACACGCAAACACTCTGTCCTCACACTCATGTTATGGAGACATTCTAACTTCATTCCTTGGAAGACTGACATTTAGTTGAACAACAACTACAAAGAAGTGAAAAAATAATGCTGGCCAGGCACAGTGGCTCACACCTGTAATCCCAGCACTATGGGAGGCCAAAGTGGGTGGATCACCAGAAGTCAGGAGTTCGAGACCAGCCTGGCCAACATGATGAAACCCCGTCTCTGCTAAAAATACAAAATTTAGCCAAGCGTGGTGGCCCCCGCCTGTAATCACAGCTACTCGGGACGCTGAGGCAGAAGAATCATTTGAACCCGGGAGGCAGAGGTTGCAGTGAGCTGAGATCATGCCACTGCACTCCAGCCTGGGTGAAAAGAGTGGAACTCCATCTCAAAATAAATAAATAAGTAAATAAATAGATAATAACGATGCTAAGTATTCCCAAACAATTGAAGCTAAAAACACAATTCAGATTGAAATCCGGATTACTGGGTATATCCTATGTGTTTAGCATTTTACCAATTATTTTCACAAACATTAAGTTATATAACCTTCAAGGATCTCTTTGAGTAAGACATCTCCCGTTGAAATAACTGAGGCTTATAAAAGAGAAATGACTTGCCTAATGCAGTAGTTTGAAACTGACAGAGCCAAGACTAAAGCTTATTTAGTGCTTTTCTCACTGCTTCTCAGTGCTTCCTTCTAGGCCTAGAATACCTTCATAGCTTCTGTCAAAATTCTGCCTTGGTTCAACTTATACAGACCACATTTCTGCTTCAATCACCAACTTTGTTTTATAATCCTCATTCAGCTAGAGTCCCAGACTCATAAAATTATTTTGCAGAATAAATATAGACAAAGTGTGTGTGTGTGTGTGTGCATGTGTGTAAAGCCATATGTATTGGACAGAAGCTGAATACAACTTTGAACTCAGCTTGATAGACGATATAATGTGTATAGGAACACTCAAGACAACAGAAGTAAATAGATCTTAATTCATTTCCGCACAAGGGATGCCAGAACACTGTTCATGGGTGCAAAGAAAAACCTTACGCATCAGAAATTCTGGAAGAGAAGAATATTCTGTATGCATGGGATGATCTGTCATCCTGAGATAACCCTTATGCCCTCCCTGTCCCGAGACCCTCTTCCCATTTCCATCCCTGCACTCTTCCTTACAAGGGCTCCCTGATATCTCATTTCAGAAGCGTCTCTGTTGCAGGCTCTAGGAACTGAGTCTGGCTCTGGTCATTCTGTAGTTCCAGGAGGCTTTGTCCCATGGCAAAGTAGACACCACTGTTCTCCTAGTGGCCTACTCTAACTTGGAACACTGGTTTAGAAACTGATCCCTTGTATTTTCCTGTTTAGGTATGTTAGGGTTGATCATTAATGACTTATCTTTTCCCAACTTCAAATTTGGAATCACTTGAGATAATTACCCAAATATATTACCTTTATTGCTGAATAAGCAGTTCTGAAGAACATGGGTTTTAATCTTTAGTAAATGGTCTTTTTATTTCTTCAGCCAACCACACCCTCAAATCAAACTTACCTGCCTACTCCCAGGCCAAGCTAGACAAGTATGAAGTATTACTGTAGAAATTTCCTCATTGAGATATTTAAGAAAAATGAGGGCTTCCTTCAACATTCGACTTAATCTCAATAATTATCACCCTATTTCCTCTGAAATGGGTCCCTTGCCTTACTCCTTCTGGCTCTACCTGAAATTGTTCCTAAACCTAAGTCCCTTTTATTTATAGCTGTTAGATATCAGTAATGCCACTAACCTGCCTGGACCAGCACCTAGCTCTTGCTATCAAACTCCTTGGGTATGAGCTTCATCTCTCTGGTATGGCATCTTCCTGTCTCCCTTTAAAGCCACCCGAATACTGACTGCTTTGCTATTGGACATCTGCATTTCATCTTGTTGCTTTCTGCCTATATACCCCTAAGTCTGGTCCACTAAAATGTTCTGACCAGTTGCTAGGACCTTCCTTCTGGATCTGGCCTGCCGTGCTTCTGACAGGGCCCCTGAGCTGACACAGTGCACTGAGGCGTGTTCTGGCTACAACAGAGCTATTGATGTGCTCATCTCTCTGGTCTCGGCTTCATGGGAAAAGGATGGAGACGCACACTTCAATTGTGAATCATATCTTCTTCCCATTTTCAGAAAAATGTAGGCTGCTGCAGTTTTTACATTTTGTCGGGGATCTAGATGGAAAGCCAAATATAAAAAGTGCAGGAAGGAATACAAAAATGTTAGTTGACTGATAGAAAATTTACATTAAGTTCCCGTCTAGCATTAAACTTTCATCTTTGTTCAGGTTCAACTCATACTAATTGAGGATTCTAAACTGGAAACATTTTTGTGATTTTATTTGAGCCCTGAGGTTTAGAGACGGAGAAATTAAAGGATACAATATTATACAAACTTTATGAATGAAGACATTTGTAAAGATATTTGTCTTTACTGCCTAATTTATGATTTTTTTGTGGATTTCAAAAAATATTTTAAGTCCACAGAAAAAAAATAAGTTACGCAGTAGAGAGTTGAATCTGAATCCAGAGCTCACTTTACTGGAGATATCTTCCTTCTCTTGTGAGGACCTCCAGACAGGAATTCGTTTCAGCGCCTGCAAACAGGAGGCTTTGTTCTAGTCAATTTCTTCAGACTTCTGGTAGCCTCCAAACTCATCATCTGGTAGGATCACGGGGAAACTAAAAGAGCCAAATACTAGGACAATAAAGCCTCAGCTACTAAGACCCTCTGATTTGTACTGCTGGGTATCCACCACTCTAATGATTCTAGGCTGCTTTGCCCACCCTTATCACCATTTCCCCACATCTACATTATGCATCATGTAACCTGTGGTATCCTGCATGCTGGCACCAAGTTTTCCCACCTAATCTTGCATCCCTGCTTCTCTGAATAGCATCTACATGTGCTTGCCCCCAGGACTTTTGAGCCCCCTCTTCTGTTCTCTTCTTTAGTGACTGATGGGTACTAGCAGCCCACCCCAGCCAGATGGAGGACAAGGCCTCTCCAAGTCTCAAGGAAATGCACAATCCTTCCTTACCTCTGGCCTCAGAAATCTCAGCATCTCATTGATTAGCAGCCTCGTCTGTGGCAAATCTAAGGTAATTGCTTTGAAGGTAATAAGATGATGTAATATGTAATGTTTTTACTTTAAATATATATAAAGCATCAGTAGCTCACATTTTATGATTTGTAGTCACAAAGATTAACAACTCATGATTTACTATCAAGTATAGATCAAAAGGTAATTAGATAAAGAGTCAACTTTATAAATATATACATGTATGTTTTTTCTCCCATATATACATGGACAAAAAAAAAGGCTCAGAGGAAAAAGAACAGATTTGCTTTTTTCTTAATAAAGAAAGGTGTCTTGAATTCACTCTGTAGAAATTTAAAACTGCTTGATGTTTTAGTGATCAAAATAAAATTATCAAAGCTAAAATACCAAATAGATATGTCACTAAATTGATTATTTTGTTCCTCATAGTAATTTTAAAAAATACATTCAGGCCGGGTGCAGTGACTCACGCCTGTAATCCCAGCACTTTGGGAGGCCAGGCAGGTGGATCACGAGGTCAGGAGTTTGAGACCAGCCTGGCCAATATGTTGAAACCCCGTCTCTACTAAAAATGCAAAAATTAGCCAGGCATGGTGGTGCGTGCCTGTAGTCCCAGCTACTCAGGAGGCTGAGGAAGGAGAATCACTTGAACCTGGGAGGCGGAAGTTGCAGTGAGCCAAGATCATGTCACTGCACTCCAGCCTGGGTGACAGAGCAAGACACCGTCTCAAAAAAAAAAAAAATGCATTCAGAGGAAAACATTGGCAGAACTTATAAAACTTGCCAATGTGACTTCTGGAGAAATCTTCACTCATCATACCTGAATATTTTATATTCTGTCTGACTTCACTACTCATCTTGGCTACCCTGAAAATAGATTCCAGCTTCCTGATTACCTCACCAGTCTGTCTGTGGTTTCTTTAACCAGGCTGTCCCTACACCAGTCCAATCCTGCTGTGTTTATTTCCAAATTACCTCTTGGTAGCAGTACCTGACCATATGCAGATTACCCATATGGAAATGTATTTGAAGGGATAAACTAGTGATCATCATTCTCTTAACCTCTTGGAAAAAAGAGATCTATTTGATGTCAACACTGTGTCTGTGTTCTAGCAAATAATATTTTGTTAAGTGAACAAAATAAATTTATATTTCAAAAGAGATGTGCACATAAAATTACTCTGGATAGGAAATTAGAGTATCTTGGATCCGGTCTGTTTCTTCTGTTAACTAGGTCTGATATCTTAGGCAAGTCCCTTTCTGGGCTTCTTTTACTCCATCAGTAATGGAAAATGTGAAACTAGACCTCTGAGATGTCTCCTAGATCTCCATATTCTTTAATTCTTTCATTTAAAATATATACTTTTATCACATTCCTAGAGATTCCCAAAGCATTGCTCCCCCTCTTCCTACATCTGTCTCTGGGATAAAGTTAAACTTTGGTTCCCAAGCAAATTTCGAAGCTCCCTCTGGGGTCATTAAAAGTCTCAGTTTACTCAGAGCTTGTTGGTTTTGCCTAGAAATCTCGGCTGCACTCACCCGGTAGAGCAAGAGACTACTGTTATTGTTTTGAGCCAGCCCGTAGCATAGTAACAATTCTAGGCAATACAGAGTTGATCCATATGCCCAGCTCCCTGGGGAACCTCCTTACTTCAGTCTGTCCAGCATGCATGTTCGCCTTCTTTGGACCTTTATCCATAAGAAAGAAGAAATATGAATATAATCCAGGACTGAGGGAAAATAATGACTAGAATTGCAGCTACTCTGTTCTACCACTTCACGTGATAAATAGAGAAGCTAAGACCCAGGTGCAATGATGAAGCTCACCTAAAATAATAACAAATGATTGGTTAAACCAATATCTTAACTCCTCTCTCCTATTGGATTGAACCCCTTGTCACTCTGTTCCTTGGAGAAATTCGGAATGTAAGTAGCAAACTAACTGAGCCAGTTTATTTCTGAAGGAGAGAGACACTTTATATTCTAAAATAAACTTATTTAACTCTAAACCAGTTTCAAACTTTCAATCACTACTTTTGAGGTACTATAAAAATATACATATGTATGCTTAAAACCTTTTTAGGTTCAGAGGACTAGGACTAGCTTTAGATGACTCCTTACTTTCAATGATGCAAGTCGTATAAACAAAATATCCATTTTTGTTCCCACTTCAGTCCTAATATACCCATGAGAAAACATGAGTCACTAACTTGATATTCTACTTCTGGAAGACTGCCAGCCCTCAGGTTCTATCACATAAAATCAAATTATACGTTGATTTGTTAAAATAAATATCAAATAAATTATAATTAATTTCCTTCAAAGTAGACACCTTGGTGTTACATATGCTGATCTCATTGATGATACCAATGCTTTGGGAAGGACTTGTGGAGAAATTTCTTATGTTATTTTATAACCAAAACTGATTGTTTTTCTTTTTTTACCAAAGAAGAGCCTTTTTAAATTCATTTTCCAAAATCAACTCCAGGTGACATTTAAATGTTTCCTGAATTCGAGTAAACTTCAAAAGATAAATAATTACCCTTATTAAAAATAACAGTAATTGAAGCCAATCTTCTAAATGTTCAGAGACCTTTCTTTTGATTAATGAATAATCATTTCATATGTAATAATAATCACTGATTTTTAAAATATAATATTACTTTAATTTTTATAGCCCTTGATCATTTTCAAAGCCCTTTCACATGTGTAAAATGATAGTGATACAGCTGTTGTCTCACCACCTGGTCTGGCTTCTGGGCATTTCCTATATAAAGGCTTTGGGTTGTGTTGCAAAGCAGGAGAAATTCAAAATCTTGCTTGCCCCCTGGGACTGCCGTTAGTAAACCAATGACAATCTGCTTACCTATACCCTGGGACTCTACACTTCAAAATAATGTACTCCTCACATTTCCATCATTATTAAAAACTTGAGCTAGTAGGAAAACAATTTTATTAAAGCAATCCATTTATCTTTCTAGAGACATTCTCTGTACTCCAGAGTTTTCCCACACTTTGAGAAATAATTGTATGAATCTCAAATGTTGGGATATATGAAAGAGTTGCTATTAAATATCTTTCTTTTCTCTATTTTTTTCCTTACTCCATTCCTGATATATTCACTAGAAAACAGTTACTGAACTCTGCATCTGAAAGACTGCCAGACCTCAGATTCTGTTACACAAAATTTGAAATTCTCCAGGGATCTGCTTCTCTATTATTGCAAGATAACAGAAAAGAACAGTTGAAAATAGGAGTTTACCCTTGTATTACACTTGCTACCTCATGTTCATTGGCAAAACTTATGACCCTTCTCTTGGAAGATTATGCTGTAATTGACCAAGGCTTTCTGATAAGGACCTTAAAATTCAGAGATAAAATTTTTATGCATTCACTTTTTTTTTCAGTGACATTTCTTGTAGGAGGGCCTCTGATCTGACATTTTAAGAATAGAACAATGTGGCCAGATTATGTATTTATTCAAAGTCTCTGTTTTTTCCCCATGATTAGAGATTAAAACTCAGATTTTCCTAATAATGAAACAGACTATGACCTCAGGATATGCTTTATCCCAAATCTCACAATGAATCTAGAACTAAATCAGCGAATGAGGCTCAGTGACTAGCTTTCCAATAGTGGTTAGGCAAATCACACAGTCTCCTACTATCATACTTGTCCAAACTTCCTATTACCTTCCCTTTGCCCTACAACCACACACTGACCTACTATTCCAAAAGAAAGTTGAAGAGCTCATGATGAGCATGGAAATTATACAGAGATAAGAGATAATCTTGAATGCTTAAGCTCATTGGATGCTCCAGGCTGAGAGAATCTTTTAAGTTCCTCTAGTCCAGATTCCTGATTCAGATGAAGACACTGAAGCCTAAGTTAGAAAGTGATTAACATACAATGTTATAGTGATCGGTGGCCGAACTAGAAAAAAATCGTGTTTTTGTAGATAAAGCTCTTTTTTTTTTTTTTTTTTTTTTAAGAATAACCTTATCAAGATTGAGATTTAAAACTCTTCCTTGCTGATTTAACAAAAATCGTAGTTAAACTGCATGTGGGATCCTTAGATGTTCTTCAGAGTCTCTGAGACTTTTTGAAACCCCTGCTCCGAGTTCGACCAGAGCTCTTTGATTTTATTTGCCTATAATGTATTAGAAAAATAATAAGATACTGCTACTTCATGCTCTGAAAAACTTTAGCTTCCGAAAAGCCACACATACAGGCATCACACCGCATAAACTCCAGGCAGGATCTGTGAAGAAGACATTATTGAGGACAAAGAAAACATGCAAGATTTATCAAGGGCTCAAAGTTGAAAACATCAATATTGTTCAACTGCACAAGAGTTTAGAAGTCGCTTTTGCTTTTACTTTCCATTGCATTTGTGGTGTGTTTTTCTCCATTTCCATGGAGAAGAATACTCTCATTTACTTCTAGGTTATAGGTCAAGATGACCAAGAAAACAAATCAAGCAACTGTGATCCAGCAGCAGAGTATGAAGATGGATCTAAACACAATGGGGATTCAGTGAGGGATCAGGGATAGACTCTGAACAATAGTGTTAAATCCAAAAGGCAAGTTGAAGAAACTTGGAAAGACAAGGACAGAACCACTGGTCAATCAAACAAATTAATATTGGAACACTAGAGAAATGAGAAGATGTCTTTATTTCGGGCCCCTCCCCTTAATCTCATCTACTCTTTTTTAGTCTTTCCCATATCATTAAATCTCTCAGCATACACCTAGTTGCTCAAACAACAACAAAAAACCTTAAAATTATTATTGAGATCTATGTTTCCTCATACTCAATAGCTAATCCCTCAGCCTTGTCCACTGAAAATTTTAAAAGTATCTCACTAAACTAATTTCATTCTTTCTAATGTAGGCCACTACTCGACAACAAACAACCAATATCTCTCACTTGGTAAACTGCAATAGCTTCTTACCAGTCTCCCAGCTTCTATTCTTGTCCCCTGAAACTTTTTCTCCATACAACAAATGAAAATCTCTATTAATAAAAATATCCTGGAACTAATAGATAATTATAGTAGTTTGCAGGATCCAAAGTTAATATTCAAAAGTCAGTTGCTTTTCTATATACTAGCAATGAACAAGTTGACTTGAAACTAAAAATAAAATGCCATTTACATTAGCAGTCCCTAAAATGAAATACTTAGGTATAAACCTAATAAAATATGTACAAAATCTATATGAGGAAAACTACAAAACTCTGTTGAAAGAAATCAAAGAAGAATTAAATAGGTAGAGTGATGGTCTATGTTCATGGATAAGAAAACTCAATAGTGTCAAAACGTCAGTTCTTCCCATTTTGATCTACAAATTTAAAGCAATTCCAATAAAACTTTCAGCAGGTTGTTTTGTGAATATTGACAAACTGATTTAAAAGTTTATATAAATAGACAAAAGACCCAGGATAGCCAACAAAATATTAAAGGAGAAGAACAAAGTTGGAGGACTACCACTACCCAACGTCAATACTTACTATGCAGGTACAGTAATCAAGACTGTGTGGTTCTGGTAAAAGAATAGGCAAATAAATACATGGAACAGAATAGAGAGCCCAGAAATAGATATATATAAATATAGTCAACTCATCTTTGACAATGGAGCAAAGGCAGTACAATGGAGGAAATATTCTTTTCAACAAATGGTGCTAGAACAACTGGACAATCATATGCAAAACATAATAATGAATCTAGACACAGACTTTACAGCCTTCACAAAAGTTAACTCAAAACGGATTATAGACCTAAATGTAAAATGTGGAACTATTAAAGTTTAAGAAGATAACATAAAAGAAAATCCAAATGACCTTGAGTTTAGTGATAACTTTTACAATACAACACCAACAGTACAATTAATGAGGAAAAAGAATTAATAAACTTAACTTTATTAAGATTTAACTTTTCTGCTCTGTGAAAGGCACTTTCAAGATAATAAAAAAAGAAGCCACATTGGGAGAAAATACTTTCAAAAGACTTATCTTGTGAAGAATCGTTATCTGAAATGTACTAAAAAAAAACCCTTAATGGCCAGGCACATTCGTTCATGCCTATTATCCCAGCACTTTGGGAGACCAAGGTGGGAGGATCACCTGAGGTCAGGAGTTTGAGACCAGCCTGGCCAACGTGGTGAAACCCTGTCTCTACTAAAAATACAAAAATTAACCACGCATGGTGGGGCGTGCCTGAAATCCCAGCTACTCAGGAGGCTGAGGCAGGAGAATCACTTGAACCTGGGGGCTGGAAGTTGCAGAGAGCTGAGATCATGTCATTGCACTCCAGCCTGGGTGATAGAGCAAGATCCATCTTAAAAAAAAAAAAAAAAACCTAAACTAAAAAACCTTAAAATTCAGCAACAAGAAAAAAAAATAACAGTGATTAAAAAATGGTCCAAAGACCTTGACAGACATCTCACCAAAGAAGTGATACAGATAGAAAATAAGCATATGGAAAGATACTCCATGTCTTATGTCATCAAGGAAATCCAAATTCAAATAATGAGATACCACTACACACCCATTAGAATGGCAAAAACCCAGAACACTGACAATACGAAATAGTGACAAAGAAGTGGAGCAACAGGAACGCTCATTCATTGCTAGTAGGAGTGCAAAATTGTACAGCTGCTTTGGACAAAATTTGGCAATTTATGACAGAACTAAACATACCCTTATCATGTGACTCAACATTTTTGTGTTTCTTGATATCAACCCAAAAAAGTTGAAATATTGTTGTCCACACAGAAGCCTGTACACAAATATTGATAGCAGTTTTATTTTTAATTGCCAAAGTAACCAAGATGTTCTTCAGTAGGTGAATAGGTAAATAAACTGTGGTATATCCAAACAATGAAATATTATTTGGTGCAAAAATAAAAAAGTTATAAAGTCACAAAAAATAGAAGCTTAAATGCATCTCGTTAATTGAAAGAAACCAATCTGAAAAGGTTACATACAGTATGAGTCTAACTATGTGAAACTCTGGAAAAATTAAAACTATGGAAACAGTACAACAACCAGTAGTTGCCAAGGGTTAGGGGGAACTCAGGGTTTTTAAGGCAGTGAAATTACTCTGTGATACTATAATGGTGAACAGGTGTCATTATACATTTGTCTGAACATAGTCTATACAACATCAATAACGAACTTAAATGTAAACTATGGACTTTGGATGATAACAATATGTCAATGTAGGTCCATCAATTGTAACAAATATGGCACTTCGGTAGGAGATGTTGATCATGGGGGAGGCTATGCATTGTGTGAGGACAGGGAGTGTTTGGGAAATCTTCATATCCTCCTCTCAATTTTGTTGTGAATCTGAAACTAACCGAAAAATAAAATGAAATATAAAAATGTAGTATACTAGAACAGAAAAGATACAGAAAGCCTACAGTTTTACAGGATTAATATGGCAAAAGATTCAAAATAGTTAACTTATTTGAAAAATGTTGTCTTAAATAATAGTTGTTAGATATTGCTGAAATATAATGTGAATAAAACAAAAAGAGACTATGTGAAAATAATTAGATAGTATTATGTACATAGTTTTATGTTAAAGGCAGTTAGAATTAAAAATATCTTCTCTTTGGTAGAATTTGTCATGAACTTATCAAAAACCTCAGCATCAGTTAACTGATCACTTTCTTACTTAAAAATATAGTTTATAGAGAAGAGTCCCTTGAAGTCATCAATAATTTCAAATTAATTAATTAATTTTTAAAAAGTTTGGAAGAACGTTACCAGTAATTTTATAAAGTTAAAAATATAAAGCCCTTGTGATGATATTTGCACAACCCTGTAAATTTATTTTAAAATATTAAATTGTACACTTAAAATGGGTGAACTTTATGGTATGTAAATTACACCTCAATAAATCTATTAAACATTAAAAATAAAAGAAACCACTTTGAAAAACAAAATATATTCTAGGAAACAAAATTAGTAATATAATGGTCGAAGTTAAAAAAGAAGACATTAAAATTTAGGAAATGTATCAAAAATAATTATTCTATTGTTTCTTCATAATATTTAATAAACAATTAAAATAATTATATTTTAATAGATATGAATATATGTTATTTCATCTTTAAGAGGTTAATTTTAAAAAATAATATTTGAATTAACTATTATTGTTGGTTTATGAGGAAACCATTTGCTATGATCAATCGAAATTTTTTAAAAATTTACATATGAATATGGTTATGTCATTGTCCAGCTTAATATTCTTCAATGATTTTTCACTGCACTTGAGCTAAAATATGAAATCTTCCATTTTTCTACAAGATCATGTGTGATCTATGCAATGTTAAACTCATCCTACTTACTACTCTATTTCTATTGGACAACTCTCTTTTTTTTGAGACGGAGTCTCACTCTGTCACCCAGGCTGGAGTGCAGTGGCATGATCTCGGCTCACTGCAAACTCCGCCTCCTGGGTTCAAGTGATTTTCCTGCCTCAGCCTCCCAAGTAGCTGGGACTACAGGCACCCGCCACCACGCCTGGCTAATTTTTTTGTATTTTTAGTAGAGACGGGGTTTCATCGTTTTAGCCAGGCTGGTCTCGAACTCCTGACCTCGTGATCCGCCTGCCTTGGCCTCCCGAAGTGCTGGAATTACAGGGGTGAGCCACCATGCCTGGCCGGGCAACTCGCCTTTTTTTAAACTTGCCCAAATCTTTCCCATCTCAGATCCTTTCTATATTCTCATTTTTTGGAAATTTCTCCTATCCTTCAGGTATCAACCTAATTGTTACTTTCTCAAAGAGACTTTTCTGGCTCTCTTTATTCTGAATCCGTCTCATAGTCTATTACACATTATACTGTCATTTGCCTTCATGGCACTGACCACTACATATGTGTGTGTGTGTGTGTGTGTGTGTGTGTGTGTGTGTGTGTGTGTGTATAATTTTTATCTTTCTCCTCGAATACTTTGTAAGCTCCATGAATGTAAAAATCACATATTTTGTTCACCACTGTGTATCTAGCAACTAGAATCGTTCTTAATATAAATCAATATTGTCAACTGACTAATTGAAAAAAATGATGAATAAATAAGAATAAAATAAGTAAAGAAAATAAAGAAGTAAAGAGAAATGTAACAAATACTCAGCTGATATACAGCCTAAAAAATGCAGGAAAAGCTTCCTTTTTAACCTGCATGCCCAATGCAACTTCTGTCAACTTGTTTGCATTATCCCTTGGGAGAACAATAGAAAAAACTCAAGTCCATTTATTTGACATCTCCTCACATATTTGAAAATAACACTTTATCATTAGTAAGATTCTTAATAATTGAATTAATTTACTATATATCTCTTATGTGTCTGTTATGTGCAAGTGACTTAATTCAGTGGAGAATTCATCAGATAACACACCCTTTCCTCAAAGAAGACAATCTAGGGGACGTAGAAACAAATACAATTCAAAGAGAAAGGTGGCTTGTGTTATAAGAGACTTCAAAATAACCTATTATACTAATTCTAGCTTAGTGGCCAGAAAATTCATGGAAGAGGTAATATTTGAGCTGAACTATGTAGGACAGGTGAGATTTCAATAGAATGAAGTTAGGAGAGAAACAACAGCATTCCAGAGAAAGAAAAAGTATGACATGATGCACACGTGTAGAAATATAGGACACAGTTGAGAAACAGAAAGGAGCCCAGTTTTCCTGCAACGTATGTCATGAGAAGCAGTAAGACATAGCCTGAAAGGAGGGATGAAAGCAATTTTTTGAAGTCAATGATTCCCGAGGTTTAGGCTCTATTTATTTATAGAGAATGGTAATCTGTTAAAGCTCTTTTGCACAAAGTAGTAGCACATTTACAAGATTAAACTGGGACATATACATCAATTATATTAAGTAGGTACTCTGGACCCCTTGACCAGGAGCTTTCAGCAAGATGGTTACTGCAATTGTCTTGGAAAATAGTACTATAAACCCAAATTAGGATGTGGTGTGGATAATGGAGAGAAGAGCAAAGTTAGACCTTGGTTGTGATAAATGAGACGTGTTCTATTTTCTGTGAGATTTCTCTGGTATAACTGAGCCTCGATTGCCTACAGTATTAACATGTTCCATAATACAACATTCACCAGCTTCCTTCCATTCTCTCTCTCATTTCACCACTTTCCATAAAGTTCTTCCTGGGATCACCTTCCAAATATGCTGCTTGCACTTATATACGTGGTTCAGGGATATTAGCGCAAGTAGCACTTGATTCTGAAAACAACAACAACAAAAACCAACCTCAGTCAAATAACATTAATAGTAACAAATACAAAAATAAGAACAACTTGAGAGTGGAGGTTGGAAGGAGAGGATTAGCAATGATTTTTGACATTTGGAGCAGAATCGGAATTTTTATTATTACCCGTACTTAGCTGAATCAAATCAAGATAAAACATAAAGTATAATTTGAGTTTATAAGATACACAAATATGTGTAAATGATGAATTGTAAGGATTTTACATACGTAAATATTGTATCTCTGTTTTCACATTTTTAATTTAACATTATTTTTCTATCAAAGTGATAATAAATCAAAGCAGATGAAGGCTGTGGTTCACACACATACCAATATAGCCCAAAATTGAACTCCAAAGATCCTCTGAAATAGCTCCACTTGTAATAGGGAAAGCTGAAGTATAAATTGCTCCCTTTTATTAAACATATACCAAATAAAATCTCATTAGAATCGAAGTTAAATATAAAATCTGTAGTTATAAAGGGATAGGTAAAAATGAAAGTCACTACTTGATCTGTAAGTGGGGAAATCACTTCTGAACATAAAAGCAAATGAATAAATTACAAAATAAGAGACTTAAATACTTAGCTACATAGATAAATTTCAAATATTAAAATTAAATATAAATAATGAACTTTGAAAGTATTAAAACATTATACAGTATCATTATCATTAATATAAAGAATTCTGACAAATTAGTAAGATAAATGCTTCAACTGTGAAAGAAAAAAGGCATAATAGGGATTCTGAATGAAAAAAATATAAATGAATGTTAAACGTTAAAATGTTTAAATATTCCTATTTTAGCTTATCAAATTGGTAAAATCTAAAAATAATACTGGCTGAAAATTCTATGAATCATCATTCTCATCTGCTCTGGGAAGGAGTATAAATTGGTATGGATTCACAATCCCTCATCCACACTTCCAAAGTTCAAAGATTTTTTCATAGCTCATTTGCCACTAAACACTGACTTGAATTCATATGATGCTGCTCACAGTTTGTATTGCTTCTACTTTATGAGACTATCAATACATTTTGCTAAGGAAAGCATTTCCCTAGACTCCGAATAGGATGTTACTTAATAGAGGTTAAAGGCAACACGTTACCTCTCTAAAATCCAAAAGTTGGAGATCCTCAGGACCTTAATCTAAGAAAAAATAGTAGCATATAGAAATACTTTATTTTAAATAATGATGTTGCTGAGTGTTACACATAATAGTAAAAAACTGAAAATAATCCATTCATCAATAAGATAGTGTAAGACAAACAATGGTATCAATGAATGCTACAATATCATAGTAAAAACACACTTTCAAAAAATTTGATGACCTGAGCCAGAACTGAGGTAATAGCAAAACACCTATGCATACATGAAACAATAATCCCAACTACATATTTATGGAAAAAAGTATTTGAAGAAAAAGATTATCTTTGGGAAGTAGAATTATGAGTTTTGATTTTTTAAAAACTTAACTCGTGTTCCATAAATCTTCCACAAATTACATACTACTCCAAAAAGAAAAAAAAAATCCTATTTAAATTTTGAAATGTTTTCACTTATTTGAGCTCAGAATGAGCTCTAAAAAATAGAGCCCAAGCTCAGAAATTTGGACTAATATTTACATGGTTCAGACTCAGACTTGATGAAATTAAAGGCTATATGTTACACTTTGTAATTAAAAGAAAATATTTCTCTTTTCTTTATAATTTCAACTTTTACTTTAGATTCAGGGGGTACACGTGCAGGTTTGTTACCTGAGTATGTTGCATGATGCTGAGGTTTGGGGTATGATTGATCCCATCACCCATAGTACCTAATAGTTCACTTTTCAACCCTTGCTCCCTTACTCCTTTCTCCTTCTAGTTGTCCACTATTGTTGCCATCTTTATGTCCACAATACTCAATGTTCAGCTCCCACTTATAAAAGAGAACATACAGTATTTGGTTTTTCATTGCTTCATTAAATCACTTAGGATAATGGACTCCGGCTGCATCCATGTTGATGCAAAGAACATAATTTTGTTCTTTTTTTATGGCTGCATAGTATTCCATAGTATATATGTACTATATTTTCTTTATTCAATTCACTGTTGATGGGCACGTAGGTTGATTCCGTGTCATTGCTATTGTGAATAGTGCTGCAATGAACACACAAGTGCACGTGTCTTTTTGGTAAAATAATTTGTTTTCTTTTTGATATATACCTAGCAATGTGATTGCTGGATTAAATGTTAATTCTGAGTTCTTTCAGAAATTTTCAAACTGCTTTCCACAGTGGCTGAGCTAATTTATTTTCCCATCAAGAGTATATAAGCATTCCCATTTCCCCACAGCCTCGCCACCATCTGTTTTTATTTTTTGAGACAGAGTCTTGCTCTGTCGTCCTGGCTGGAGTGCAGTGGCACAATCTCGGCCCACTGCAAGCTCTGCCTCCTGGGTTCACGCCAATCTCCTGCCTCAGCCTCCTGAATAGCTGGGACTACAGGCGCCCGCCACCAAGCCCATTTAATTTTTTTTTTGTATTTTTAGTAGAGACAGGGTTTCACCGTGTGAGCCAGGATGGTCTCCATCTCCTGACCTCGTGATGCGCCCGTCTCGGCCTCCCAAAGTACTGGGATTACAGGTGTGAGCCACCGTGCCCGGCCCAGCATCTGTTGTTTTTGACTGTTTAATAATAGTCATTCTGACTGTGAGACAGTATCTCATTGTGGTTTTGATTTGTGAGACAATACTTTTCATTTACCAATTGTTGACTCAGGGTGTTTGTTATTCTTTGTTATTTATCATAAGGGAATGTATAAAGAGCTTGAACATAGCTTAAACCTCAAGATTAAAAGTTATAATATCTTAGAATATTATTACAGAATGTTTATGTAACATTTTTTGCAGTTTGTATACCACTAGAATGTCTGTTTTCTAATACTTTATGTGTGTATATGTGTTTCTGGGTATATAAAAATGGAGTTTAAAAAACACAAACACATACAAAGAATAATTTCTGAGTTCTCACACCCAGTATTAGTATCTATTAACATTCTGCCATTTTTTTTTAAAGGAACACCTTCTACTTAAAATTGAAGTCTTCTGGGCTGGGTGTGGTGGCTCACTCCTGTAATCCCAGCACTTTGGGAGGCCAAGGCATGCGGATCACGAAGTCAGGAGTTCGAGACCAGCCTGGCCAACATAGTGAAACCCTGTCTCTACTAAAAATACAAAAATGAGCCGAGTGTGGTGGCACGTGCCTGTAGTCCCAGCTACTCGGGAGGCTGAGGTGGGAGAATCGCTTCAACCCGGGAGATGGAGGTTGCAGTGAGCCGAGACCACACCATTGCACTCCAGCCTGGGTGACAGAGTGAGACTCTGTCTCAAATTTAAAAAAAAAAAATTGAAGTCTTCTGCAACTTACTTCCACCTTTCACATTCACACAATATCTCACATGTATGTATATATGTATACACATATATCTCTATGAACAATATATAGTATTCTTTTGTATTGTGTGTGTGAGAGGTATTTTAAATTCTATGTAACTTTTATTGTATATATTGTTTTTCCCCTTATTTTTGAATTCAATATTAAACTCTAACTTTTATCCATGTTGGGAAGAAATACACACACACACACACACACACACTTGTCATTTATTGTGTAAACTACAAAATTTTCTTGTCATTTGATCTTTGAAATAACCCTCCCACACTCACTTTACAGACAGGATATTAAGTGAGTCACCAGGATTTGTAAAAGACACTTAACTAGAATTGTTGTAAACTTAGTTAGGTGTCTGATATTCTTTCTTTCACTCGCGTCCGTGTGAAGAGACCACCAAACAGGCTTTGTATGAGCAACAAGGCTGTTTATTTCACCTGGGGGCAGGTGGGCCGAGTCTGAAAAGAGAGTCAGGGAAGGGACATAGGGGTGGGGCCATTTTATAGGATTTGAGTAAGTAGTGGAAAATTACAGTCAAAGGGGGTTGTTCTCTGGCTGGCAGGGGTGGGGGTCACAAGGTGCTCAGTGGGGGAGCTTTTGAGCCAGAATGAGCCAGGAGAAGGAATTTCATAAGGTAATGTCATCAGTTAAGGCAGGAACAGGCCATTTTCACTTCTTTTGTCATTCTTCAGTTACTTCAGGCCATGTGGATATATACATGCAGGTTTGGGCCCAGAGACCTGACATTTTTTCTTTTTTTTTTTTTTTTTTTCAGATAGAAAAACCAGGTTTACAGAAACATGGAAATACATCATTGATTATCAATTTTTGTTGTACTGGAGAACATTTGGAGATTTGTGTATTTTTGAGGGATGAGTTAGAAATGATGGCTTTAGCGTTTACTAGCATAATTTGCATGTGAAACTTCTGACATAAATGAAATATAACTGCATATATGTCTCCTGTCAGGCCTCTGAGCCCAAGCTAAGCCAGCATATCCCCTGTGACCTGCACGTACACATCCAGATGGCCGGTTCCTGCCTTAACTGGTGACATTCCACCACAAAAGAAGTGAAAATGGCCTGTTCCTGCCTTAACTGATGACATTGTCTTGTGAAATTCCTTCTCCTGGCCCATCCTGGCTCAAAAGCTCCCCCCACTGAGTACCTTGTGACCCCCACCCCTGCCCACCAGAGAACAACCCCCTTTGACTGTAATTTTCCTTTATCTACCCAAATCCTAGAAAACTGCCCCACCCCTATCTCCCTTTGCTGACTCTCTTTTCGGACTCAGCCCACCTGCACCCAGGTGATTAAAAGCTTTATTGCTCACACAAAGCCTGTTTGGTGGTCTCTTCACACGGACGTGCATGAAATTTGGTGCCATGACTCGGATCCGGGGACCTCCCTTGGGAGATCAATCCCCTGTCCTCCTGTTCTTTGCTCTGTGAGAAAGATCCACCTACGACCTCAGGTTCTCAGACCGGCCAGCCCAAGAAACATCTCACCAATTTCAAATCCAGTAAGCGGCCTCTTTTTACTCTCTTCTCCAACCTCCCTCACTATCCCTCAACCTCTTTCTCCATTCAATCTTGGCACCACACTTCAATCTCTCCCTTCTTTTAATTTCAATTCCTTTCATTTTCTGGTAGAGACAAAGGAGACACATTTTATCCGTGGACCCAAAACTCCGGCACCAGTCACGGACTAGGGAAGGCAGCCTTCCCTTGGTGTTTAATCATTGCAGGGACGCCTCTCTGATTATTCACCCACATTTCAGAGGTGTAAGACCACGCAGGGGCACCTGCCTTGGTCCTTCACCCTTAGTGGCAAGTCCCGCTTTTCTGGGGAAGGGGCAAGTACTCTAACCCCTTCTCTCTGTGTCTCTACCCATTCTCCACCTTTCTGGGGGGCAAGAAACCTGCAACCCCTTATCCTTCACTCTTAGCGGCAAGTCCCGCTTTTCTAAAGGAGGGGCAAGTATCTCTGTGCCCCAATCCCTTATTTCCATGCCCCAACCTCTTATCTCTGTGCCCCAATCCCTTATTTCTGTGCCCCGACCTCTTATCTCTGTGCCCCATCCCTTATTTCCATGCCCCAACCCCTTTCCTGCTTTTCTGGAAGCTAAGAACCCCTGAACCCCTTCCCTCCATGTCTCTACTCTCTCTTTTCTCTAGGCATGCTTCCTTCACTATGGGCAACCTTCCACCCTCCATTCCTCCTTCTTCTCCCTTAGCCTGTGTTCTTAAGAATTTAAAACCTCTTCAACTCTCACCTGACCTAAAATCTAAGTGTCTTATTTTCTTCTGCAATGCTGCTTGACCCCAATACAAACTCAACAGTAGTTCCAAATAGCCGGAAAACGGCACTTTCAATTTTTCCATCCTACAAGATCTAAATAATTCTTGTCGTAAAATGGGCAAATGGTCTGAGGTGCCTGACATCCAGGCATTCTTTTACACATCAGTCCCTCTCTAGTCTCTGTTCCCAATGCAACTCATCCCAAATCTTCCTTCTTTCCCTCCCACCTCTCCCCTCAGTCCCAACCCCAAGCGTCGCTGAGTCTTTCTAATCTTCCTTTTCTACAGACCCATCTGACCTCTCCCCTCCTCCCCAGGCTGCTCCTCGCCAGGCTGAGCTAGGTCCCAGGTCTTCCTTAGCCTCCACTCCTCCACCCTATAATCCTTTTATCACCTCCCCTCCTCACACCTGGTCCGGCTTACAGTTTCGTTCCATGACTAGCCCTCCCCCACCTGCCCAGCAATTTACTCTTAAAAAGGTGGCTGAAGCTAAAGGCATAGTCAAGGTTAATGCTCCTTTTTCTTTATCCCAAATGAGATAGCATTTAGGCTCTTTTTCTTCAAATATAAAAATCCAGCCCAGTTCATGACTTCTTTGGCAGCAACCCTGAGACACTTTACAGCCCTAGAACCTAAAAGGTCAAAAGGCCGTCTTATTCTCAAAATACATTTTATTACCCAATCTGCTCCTGACATTAAATAAAACTCCAAAAATTAAATTCCGACCCTCAAACCCCACAACAGGATTTAATTAACCTCGCCTTCAAGGTGTACAATAATAGAAAAAAGTTGCAATTCCTTGCCTCCACTGTGAGACAAACCTCAGCCACATCTCCAGCACACAAGAACTTCCAAATGCCTGAACCACAGCGGCCAGGCATCCCTCCAGAACCTCCTCCCCCAGGAGCTTGCTACAAGTGCCAGAAATCTGGCCACCAGGGCAAGGAATGCCTGCATCCCAGGATTCCTCCTAAGCCGCTTCCCATCTGTGCGGGACCCTACTGGAAATTGGACTGTCCAACTCACCTGGCAGCCACTCCCAGAGCCCCTGGAACTCTGGCCCAAGTCTCTCTGACTGCTTCCCAGATCTTCTTGGCTTAGCGGCTGAAGACTGACGCTGCCCTATCACCTCGGAAGCCCCCTAGACCATCACGGACGCCGAGCTTCTGGTAACTCTCACTGTAGAGGGTAAGTCTGTCTCCTTCTTAATCAATACTGAGGATACTCACTCCACATTACCTTCTTTTCAAGGGCCTGTTTCCCTTGCCTCCATAACTGTTGTGGGTATTGACAGCCAGGCTTCTAAACTTCTTAAAACTCCCCAACTCTGGTGCCAACTTAGACAATACTCTTTTAAGCACTCCTTTTAGTTATCCCCACCTGCCCAGTTCCCTTATTAGGCCGAGACACTTTAACTAAATTATCTGCTTCCCTGACTATTCCTGGATTACAGCTACATCTCCTTGCTGCCTTTCTTCCCAATCCAAAGCCTCCTTTGCATCCTCCTCTTGTATCCCCCCACCTTAACCCACAAGTATAAGACACCTCTACTCCCTCCTTGGCGACCGATCATGCATCACTTACCGTCCCATTAAAACCTAATCACCCTTACCCCACTCAATGCCAATATCCCATCCCGCAGCATGCTTTGAAAGGATTAAAGCCTGTTATCACTCGCCTGCTACAGCATGGCCTTTTAAAGCCTATAAAGTCTCCTTACAATTCTCTCATTTTACCTGTCCAAAAACTGGACAAGTCTTACAGATTAGTTCAGGATCTGTGCCTTATCAACAAAATTGTTTTGCCTATCCACCCTGTGGTGCCCAACCCGTACACTCTTTTGTCCTCAATATCTTCCTCCACAACTCACTATTCCCTTCTCGATCTTAAAGATGCTTTTTTCACTATTCCCCTGCACCCCTCGTCCCAGCATGTCTTTGCTTTCACTTAGACTGACCCTGACACCCATCAGGCTCAGCAAATTACCTGGGCTGTACTGCTGCAAGGCTTCACAGACAGCTCCCATTACTTCAGTCAAGCCCAAATTTCATCCTCATCTGTTACCTATCTCAGCATAATTCTCATAAAAACACACATGCTCTCCCTGCTGATCGTGTCTGATTAATCTCCCAAACCTCAATCCCTTACAAAACAACAACTCCTTTCCTTCCTAGGCATGGTTAGTGCGATCAGAATTCTTACACAAGAGCCAGGACCGCACCCTGTAGCCTTTCTGTCCAAACAACTTGACCTTACTGTTTTAGCCTAGCCATCATGTCTGCATGCGGCGGCTGCCGCTGCTTTAATACTTTAAGAGGCCCTAAAAATCACAAACTATGCTCAACTCACTCTCTACATTTCTCATAAGTTCCAAAATCTATTTTCTTCCTCATACCTGACGCATATGCTTTCTGCTCCCCGGTTCCTTCAGCTGTACTCAGTCTTTGTTAAGTCCCACAATTACCACTGTTACTGGCCCGGACTTCAATCCGGCCTCCCACATTATTCCTGATACCACACCTGACCCCCATGACTGTATCTCTCTGATCCACCTGATATTCACCCCATTTCCCCATATTTCCTTCTTTCCTATTCTTCACCCTGATCACACTTGATTTATTGATGGCAGTTCCACCAGGCCTAATCGCCACACACCAGCAAAGGCAGGTTATGCTATAGTACAAGCCACTAGCCCGACTCTTAGAACCTCTCATTTCCTTTCCATCGTGGAAATCTATCCTCAAGGAAATAACTTCTCAGTGTTCCATCTGCTATTCTACTACTCCTCAGGGATTATTCAGGCCCCCTCCCTTCCCTACACATCAAGCTCGAGGATTTGCCCCCAGCCAGGACTGGCAAATTAGCTTTACTCAACATGCCCCAAGTCAGATAACTAAAATACCTCTTACTCTAGGTAGACACTTTTCACTGGATAGGTACAGGCCTTTCCTACAGGGTCTGAGAAGGCCACTGCAGTCATTTCTTCCCTTCTGTCAGACATAATTCCTCAGTTTAGCCTTCCCACCTCAATACAGTCTGATAATAGACCAGCCTTTATTAGTCAAATCAGCCAAGCAGTTTTTCAGGCTCTTAGTATTCAGTGAAACCTTTATATCCCTTACGGTCCTCCGTCTTCAAGAAAAGTAGAATGGACTAAAGGTCTTTTAAAAACACACCTCACCAAGCTCAGCCACCAACTTAAAAAGGACTGGACAATACTTTTACCACTTTCCCTTCTCAGAAGTCAGACCTGTCCTCAGAATGCTACAAGGTACAGCCCATTTAAACTCCTGTATAGACTCTCCTTTTTATTAGGCCCCAGTCTCATTCCAGAAACCAGACCAACTTAGACTGTGCCCCCAAAAAACTTGTCATCCCTACTATCTTCTGTCTAGTCATACTCCTATTCACTGTTCTCAACTACTCATACAGGCCCTGCTCTTGTTTACACTGTCGGTTTACACTGTTTCTCCAAGCCATCATAGCTGACATCTCCTGGTGCTATCCCCAAACTGCCACTCTTAACTCTTGAAGTAAATAAATAATCTTTGCTGGCAGGACTATGCTGAATTTCCTTAGGCACTCTCTAATCAGATGTCCGGAGTCATCCCAATTCTTAGACCTTTTATACCTGTTTTTCTCCTTCTGTTATTCCATTTAGTTTTTCAATTCATACAAAACCGTATCCAGGCCATCACCAATAATTCTACACAACAAATGTTTCTTCTAACAACCCCACAATATCACCCCTTACCACAAAATCTTCCTTCAGCTTAATTTCTCCCACTCTAGGTTCCCACGCCGCCCCTAATCCCGCTCGAAGCAGCCCTGAGAAACATCGCCCTTTATCTCTCCATACCACCCTTCAAAATTTTCACTGTTCCAACACTTTATCACTATTTCATTTTATTTTTCTTATTAATATAAGAAGACAGGAATGTCAGGCCTCTGAGCCCAAGCTAAGCCATCAGATCCCCTGTGACTTGCACGTACAATCCAGATGGCCGGTTCCTGCCTTAACTGATGACATTCCACCATAAAAGAAGTGAAAATGGCCTGTTCCTGCCTTAACTGATGACATTGTCTTGTGAAATTCCTTCTCCTGGCTCATTCTGGCTCAAAAGCTCCCCCACTGAGTACCTTGTGACCCCTACTCCTGCCCGCCAGAGAACAACCCCCTTTGACTGTAATTTTCCTTTACCTACCCAAATCCTATAAAACTGCCCCATCCCTATCTCCCTTTGCTGACTTTCTTTTCGGACTCAGCCTGCCTGCACCCAGGTGATTAAAAGCTTTATTGCTCACACAAAGCCTGTTTGGTGGTCTCTTCACACGGACGTGCATGAAATCTCCCACTGTCCTCCAACTTTTCATCAGTGGAGCAAGTCCCCAGGGGTGTTGGATGACACCCCCGCAAGCCTGTGGCTTCAATTCTTGGGTTCTGGTCTTCTGGTGACTTTAAGTGTAAACACAGTCTGAATTTGGAAACTATAATGTCCTGTCCAAGATACCAGACAAAATCCTGGGCCTGATGTATTGGCTAATTGTTTCCCTGGTGGAGTCTGGGTCCACTTCAGACTGGAGGCCTTGAATGAGTCAAGGGGTGAGCTGAAAGGGGCAAGGTCCTTCCTCTGTTTGCTCCCTCTCTGCTTGCTTTTTCACCCACTCACTAGTTGTTTTCAGGTTTTATTCTCTGTAGGAATTTTATTAGGAAAAGGAGGAAAGACAAAAGGATAGGACATTTCATACTTGGTGGGTGGTTTTCTTATCTATGGACCTGACAGACAACTAAAGGCGCTAACCCTAAGTGGCCTGGCAGATAAGAGCCAGATCTTTCTCTTAGCAAAGGTTTTGTGACTTCTGTGGAGATTCCTTCCTGGGTCTCTCTCTGAAATCACCTTGAAGCCTCCTTTTTGGTGGCTGTTTGTAATTCCTTTATCAGCACCTGGCTATCAGCAGTTACATATCCAGTGGTTTTTCACTGAGGTCTCCTTGCCCCTCCAGGCAACACCATCAGACAGCAGCAAGAAGGCCGTTTGTGGACTTTCTCTCATGTGACCTTTATCTGACTTTGGAAAGCCTCAGCTACCTTACTTAGTATGAGGTGACAGATTCCAATGCAGAAACCTTCTCCAGGCTCTATCACCACAGCCAGGCCTGCTTTACCCTTCAGCTATTCTAGTTAAAACTTGATAAAGCTTTCTCAAAACTGAGGCAAGCAAAGTGCTTTATATCTCCCGATTACTGGAAGCAAATTTCTGAGGTCTTTCAGTTATTTCCTTGAAACCTCTCTCCCTATATTTAAAGGGAGAGGTTGACAGCCTTCCACCATAAATGGTAGGGCAGAGATTTACAGCATAACAACCTATTCCCAAAAAGAAGTCTCTGCAGATCCCCTGACCATACACTCTTATAGACTAGGCATCATTTTATGTATAAAACTGCATTGATGGGAAGGGGTTTGATTTATGCTTGGGTAACTGATGTTATTTTATCAGCCCCTTAGTCAAAAATGAGATAGGAAACATGTCATTCTAATTTCCTGTGTTACCTGACCAAGTGTCACAGGCACAATGTTTTAATGACTCTAAAATTTCCCCATGCTTAAAATGAGGATTAAGTGAGGTACTAGGATACTAATGGTACTTAATTCAGATGGTTATTGTGAGTATTAAAGGAATTAAAACAGTAGAGGCTGAACACATGTCTGGCTTGTCGTAGAACTCAGTAAGTATTAGTTGTATTGAGTTATCTTTCAAAATTCAACTCAATTCACATTTTCCTAATTAGCTTTTCTTAATTTTTCCTTTCAGTGTTAAGCATACTCTCCTCAGTGTTCTCAAAGAATATTAGGTGAGTTCTTTTTTGTTTTTAAAATTTATGTATCAAATTCCTACAAATCATTGGAGTGTATTTGTCTGTCTTCCCCCTTTAACCTCTCAAGCCAGGGACTTTGATCTATTTATTTTTGTTTCTCAAGCATTTATCACGTTTGAGGAGTGAGCAAATGGACAGGTCTGATTAGATGGCTAGACACTCGAGAACAGATCAATCAATTTGCTTTAGAGTGTCCATAAGGATGAGCCAGAAGGATCACTTAAACCCGGGAGGCGGAGGTTGCAGTGAGCTGAGATCACGCCACTGCACTCCAGCCTGGGTGACAGAGCAAGACTCTGTCTCAAAAAAAAAAAAAAGAGTGTCCATAGATGGTCAACTTTGCTGAGGTAGATGAATGAATGAGTAAAGCTTGCAGAGCAAACAAATCTCTGAAAGCTTTCAAAAAGCACAGAAATATGCACAGTTTACACATAGCTGTGCCAATATTTTCCTATTAAAGCCATAAGTATTTGTAACAAAAACAAACTAAGAAAGCATTGGATCCTGCTAGATGTTTAATGATACTGGGCTGTGTTCAGAAAAAAAAGCAAATATCTTTATAATTATTCCATTTGAGTAATTTACTGAAGGAATGCTGTTCTAAAAAATGATGGCCAATGGCTTCCTGTTGCTTGTAGATAATTCTAGCTGTTCATCATTCTTTAGGCCTCAAAGAGAAAAAATAGATATTTATAACTGATCAAATTAGCTAGATGATTAAACTGTTGAGTATTAATACTGAAAAATGTAATAAAAGTGGAAATAATTCTTATTTATATAGTTAAATATAGTATTACATTATTTTTTCTTTTTATTTATATGTTTTAGTAGTAAATACATTCTTTAAAAATAATATGATATTGATTGGGACTAAAAGGCACCCATACAGAAAGAAAATTGATTTCTTTGGCATTTAAAAACTATTAAGTTATTTTTCAAATGGAAACTTTCAATAGTTACAGAAGGTAGCAGATGAAAGTCATTAGTAATCATCAAGAGAAAATAATAGTGAAGTTTTTGCTCCTTTGTTTTCTCCTTTTAATTCAAAATCTTCCATTTGTTTAGTTATATAAAATCTGAAGCATTGGGATTTTTTTTTTTTTTTTTTTTTTTGAGACGGAGTTTCGCTCTTGTTGCCCAGATTGAAGTGCAATGGCACGATCCTGGCTCATCACAACCTCCACCTCCTGGGTTCAAACAATTTTCCTGCCTCAGCCTCCCAAGTAGCTGGGATTACAGGCATGCACCACCACACTCCGCTAATTTTGTATTTTTAGTAGAGATGGGGTTTGTCCATGTTGGTCAGGCTGGTCACGAACTCCCAACCTCAGCTGATCTGCCCGCCTTGGCCTCCCAAAGTACCAGGATTACAGGCGTGAGCCACTGTGTCCAGCCAGGAATTTTTTTTTTTTTTTTGAGCCATGAAAAATAAAATTAACTTAACCGTCATAATTCTCCTTGGATTCCTCTGCATAGCATAGTTTTAGCAACAGATGTGGAAATTATGCTGGACCTTTGGATATGTCATCATTTTCTCTGCCTACTTCAGTCCTATAAGCTGTCCTGAAAAACTTTAGATGGCACTATGGAGAATGAAGACCTGGATTTGACTCATTCTTCTTTCAATGTGCTATTGAACTTTGGGCAAGTTATTCAACCTCGGCTTTAGTTATAAAATGGTACCTCTGTTTAGCTATTGGTAAAGTGGAGACGAGTACATTTACTCTCCAGGGTTATTTTGAAGCTCAACAAAGTCAACTTTTATTAAATGCCTTAGAAGTTTCTACATGCCCTATTTTTTTCTTGCAAAGAACAGAAACTATTTTAAATAAAGGATAATCCTCTTCATGGTTGGATGGGGGTGGGCCTACTGTCTTCTGTTCTCAACTTGGGACATATTAATATTGTCTAGTCCAGCTTAGAGGGAATTAGCTCTTAATTCACCAGGTAAAGCCATACTTATTTTGGTCTATGAAAACGTGAAGCATAGAGAACGTATTTAATTCATTCACAGTTTGGCTAGATATTTAATTCTGAAGTATATGCAGAACGATGTTCCTCTTTATACAAAAGCAGCTTTTCCTAAGGAATTAGCAGCTGGCCAAGGTACTGAGTCGGTTCTGTTCAACACAGCTCTGGGCCCCTGAATGGTCCTTGTGAAGGTCCTCAGACCCTGCTGGTTTATATGATGCAGATCATCAATGGTCCCCTTTAAAGGCTGGTGTCTATAAGGCATCCTTGCTCCCTTTCTGCTTTCCTGATGCATCTTCCTTAGGCTTTCTTCTTCAAAACTCTTGTTCAGTTTCTTGTCCTTCATGGGCTTAATGACTAATCATAAAGAATTTAATGGCCCAATTACATGGAACTCCATGACTTAGCAACATAAAATACACTTTATGCCCTTATCCAACAGATGGGGGTCAAATTCGTAGAAACACAACTGCTGCACTTTTCTAGCTGGAGAAAAGGGAGAGTGATTTATTTCCTTCTTGATACATGATCAGTTGGCAACTAGGCTTCTTGGTAAAGCAGCATAAATAAATAAGTATATAAATTCCCCAAACACAACAGAGTTTCTCTGCCTTATGACACCACCAGCACTTGCCTGGATTTCTGAGTTGGGAAATAAGGTACCATTCTCAGGCCTCACAGAGAACAGAGCTGGAATGCCAGGTGTGGAAGAGTTTAACTCTCAGAGGCCACACCATTTTTTCCATTGCTTCTTCTCTTTGCATAAGTTTGCTCCATTCCCCTCTCTTTGCTCTCCAGCTTCCTCTGCATGTTCATCTTGAACTTAATCCAGTATGACTGTGATCCCTTGCTATACATCATGATTTCTTAGGTCCAGCACCTACTGGCAACAGTCTCTGGGTCTCTTAGATCAGAAAGACAATCAGCTTGGCCCAGATTAGTGGTTCTATCTATTTCCCACTCCCTGAAAATTCCATTAAGATAACTTGTTGGTCACCAAAATAATCTCTTGATAAAGCAAATCAGAGTTTATTGCTTGCTGTAATAAGGGAGTGCAATGTGTTGACCATCTCAGTAGCATCTTAGAAGGGTGTGATGGATTTCAGGCATGAATTTGAGGATTTGGAGGTCTACTTTAAGGTGAGTCTTTCTGCTGGAATCAACTTTGGATTGGACAAGTTAGTGAAAGAAAAGTTTATGGCTGGTCAACACAAGAAAGTGAGGGTTTCTCAGAGTCTTAAAGAGTAAACAGTCTTTTGACGAGCCTACTAAAGTGACATATTGTCCTGTGAACAGGTAAGGAGAGCTAGAGGAGTAGTCTGTTGTTCAGATAAATGGTTTCTGGAGGAAGTTCTTAAAACAGACAATAAAGTCAGTTGGAACTTCTTCTTCCTGGGCTAGAGTTTTCTAAAGTTCTGTTAATTTACTCAGTGAGCTATATGTTTTAGATTGTTTCTTTTCTCAATTCGCAATGCCATCTCTTATTAAAATTGTGTGGCAGAGGGAGGGCACATATTGTGATTTACTCCATTTCAGGAGATGAAATTTTCATCTTTAGGGGAGGTGCTTGGCCATTGGTTTTTTTTTTTTTTTTTTTTTTTTTTGAGATGGAGTCTTCCTCTGTCACCAGGTTGGAGTGCAGTTGCCCAATTTTGGCTCACTGCAATCTCCACCTCCTAGGTTCAAGCAATTATTTTGCCTCAGCCTCCCCAGTAGCTGAGATTACAGGCACCACTATGCCCAGCTAATTTTTGTATTTTTAGTAGAGACGGGGTTTCACCATGTTGGCCAGGCTGGTCTCAAACTCCTGACCTCATGATCTGCCTGCCTCAGCCTCCCAAAGTGCTGGGATTACAGGCATGAGCCACCATGCCCAGCTAGCCACTGGTAAATTTTTATAAAGCTTTTATAATGTTCAGACAGGGCAGCAACCCAATGGCCTAGATCAACATATAAAGCCAGGCCACATAACTCAATGGTGTTTTGTGTGTGTTTGATCAGTTATCCATCTGTAATGGTGGTGGCAAGGGTCAGGTAAGGCATGTAATATATAAGATCACTCCTTCTAGGGACTGTGGGAGTGGCAGGAAACTGAAAACATGTCTATCACAGGTATTCATTGTCTCTAGGGAGTGCCTGGTCTGAGATGAATCACAGTATGTGCTCTCCACCCACATTTTTAATACAGGTATTAAAAGGCCAACACCCTTGGAAATCACAGGGCTTAAAATTGCCAGTACATGAGTACTCTGTCTAGAGCTTGTGTAGGCTGAATACACCAGGTGCCATGGCTGCTGTTGATGACTAGAAGTGGGTGGAGGCAGCAAAGGGGATCTTGTTGTTCCTGGGCCATGGTCCAGAGTCTCCAAAGAACAGACAGTGAAAAGATTATGAATCAGCTAATTGGTGTGGCAGTGTCAAATTATGGTCAGGAAAAGGCTGTTGGAAATATCAGGGAAATGCAGAAGTGGGAGAAGGCTGGAGGCCTGTTAGTGCAGAAAAGGGCCTGGAGGGAATTTGAACTAGTATACTACAGTGTTCTTGGTTGGGGAGGGAAAGCCTGGTAGGAACTGAAAGTGAGGTCCTAGGGAGAACACAAGGAATAATCTAGCCACATATTATCAGAGAAGAAAAGGATCCAATCCAGGTACAGCTGTTGGTTGTGCTTTGGTCTCAGGCTACTTGAAAAAAGCAGAACTGTAAGTATTCTATGCAATGACCAACCACAACAAGCAGAGAATTCAGGATTAGTAGCATAAAGGGCACGCAGACAACCTCCCAGTGTTTTCCCCAATGACAATGAGCCATAAAAGGAAAATAAAAATTAAATCAGGAAGGGTGTGGTTGCTTACACCTGTAATCCTAGCACTTTGGGAGGCTGAGGTGGGCAGATCACCTGAGGTCAGGAGTGTGAGACCAGCCTGTGCAACATGGTGAAACCCCGTCTCTACTAAAAAAAATACAAAAATAGCCAGGTGTAGTGCAGGTGCCTGTAATCCCAACTACTCGGGAGGCTGAGATAGGCGAATGGCTTGAACCCGGGAGGCAGAGGTTCCCGTAAGCAGAGATAGCGCCACTACACTCCAGCCTGGGCGACAGAGCGAGACTCCAACTCAAAAAAAAAAAAAAAGTTAAGTCAAATGAAAAAGACATACCTAGAGAAACATTGTTCTCAAGGAGGAATCTAACGGGCCCAAATCCATGGATTTAGTACTTATGGGCTAGGAGGAAAATTAGAACCAAAGATGAGCAGCCATAGATCGACGCTTCCAAAAAAATTATGCAAATACTACTGTGTCAAGATCATGGAGACACAACTATTTAATATACTGCCAGTTTATAAAATCCCCTTGAAGAGGATTATGGCCTCATTTACTAAATCAGCAAATGAGCCAGCAATTTCACTTCTAGGTAAAACTTCTAGATAAATGTTTACATGTGTACATAAGAAGGCATTTATAAGTATGCTCATTGAAATGTTGATTGGAAACCAAAAAATTAGAAATAGTTATATTAGTTACAGAATAACTAAATTTACTGTGTTTTATTTAAATAAGAGAATACCATATGTCCATTAAATAAATAACTATAAGAACTGACATTTATAGATAATAAGTGAAAAAGTAAGTCAAAAAAGGATACATTCAGTATGGCAAAATTTGTATATACACATACACAAATAAATAGACTAGTAGCTGGGTGTCATGGCTGCGTGTCAAATCTGTATTTCCAGCTATTTGGGAGAACCACTTGAGACCAGGAGTTCAATGCTGTGATGTGTTATGATCATGCCAGCGAATAGCCACCACACTCCAGCTGGGGCAACATAGCATGACCTTGACTCTAAAAAATAATGACAGTAATATAATTCATGTATTGGTACATACATATTTAGAAAAGGAATAAAAATATAGATTGCATATGCACCAAATCAATAAGAACAATTTCCTCAGAAGAGGGAATTGGGGTTTGGGATGGTATCACACAACACTATGTATAATATTTTATTTTTTAAAACATGAAGTACATTTCTTATAATATTATCATTTATAATTTCAGTATGGTGGGCTTGTAGGTGGTTATATTTTTGCTGGTCTTAAACCAACCAAAAGTAAATATACAAACAGAACAGAAAAAAAAATCACATGGTGCTCTTTATAATATTTAATACATGGTACTAATTCAATTTATCTAACCCTGTGTAGGGTATTAACGATGTCAAGGATAACATTTAGTCCATGCTTCCAAGGAACAACTGATATCGAAAGACACACACACACACACACACACAAGCAATTACAAGAGTAAGTGTAAACTTTTATGAAAACACGTATAAAGAAGATATTTCTTTTTGTTAGAAAAGGGAAGTCAAGAAAAACTACAAAGAAGAAAAACATTTTAGATTGGCCATTCAGAAAGAATAGGATGTTCAGGAATGGGGGACAGCATGAATAAAGGCATAGAGATATCAAACAGGTAGACATTTTAAATAACAACACAATGTATTGTGTGATTGGATTATATATTGGATTATAAATTCGGTATGGATTATAAAGGTAAATGACAGAAAATAGACCTGGAAATTGGGGATAGTTAATAAAAGGCCCAGAATGTCATATTAAGGAGTTTGGGGTACAGATGTACATCTCAGTAAAATAATGCTGTTGCTGATATGGAGGATGACTGAACTGATGTGAATCTGGAGAAGGAATACAAGAATCTAGGTAAGAGAGACCCATCATTCATTACTAGATGATGGTCAATATCCAGTGAGTCACTTCTACATCACATACGACAAATATAGCCTCAACATTTCAGAAATGAACTGAAGGTCAGAACTAGAATTATTACCCTGATGGTGGCTGGTGGCAACCTCAGAGAGAAGCTAATATTAGCCTCAAAACAATCAGAAAAGTCGGGTACAAAACTGCTGTTTACCCAATAGAGAAAGCTTTCTGTTGACCATCTATTAGTCATATAAAGAATAAATATATAATCAACACTCTCCAGGCAAAGAAGGTTCATTTGTTTGTGAAGCAAAACCAGCTTTCTTGGATGGTTGTACTGTAAACAAGAGCCCCTTTTAACTACACGCTTAAGAGTCTGTTGAACCTGCCAAAGGGTGGGTCACCCTGGCTGGAGTAATAATGCAGACTGGCTCCTCCACAGGAAAATTAGGGATTTGCAAAAAACCACCAAAGACCCTGAAAGCATTTGTGTGAGTGACCTACATATTTGCTGGAGTGACATTCTGGATGGAGACAGAGTTTTTTCTTTGCTCTCATTCTCACCCCTCTCCCTACCTTGTGGAGACAACATTGGTCTCAATATCAGAGGCCTTTAAGTTAGTCTTACTTATACCTTTTCATCTCATTAGACTTTTAGAAACTTGCTTCTCCTCTCAGGATTCCAGGGCCCTCATCTGAGAGTAAAATTTTTTTTTTAATTTCTCTCAACTGACTGCATCTTGACCTTGGAGCAGAGAATATGGTAACTACATTACTCAGTAGTTTTATTCAGCATGCTGATTCAGTGGTCTTTCAAATCCTTTCCACTAATTCGTGCAAAGGAAGCACAATTCTGAAACATATGTGTCTGAAAAACATGCCTATTTACCTTCTAGCCTTTCAGGAGAATAATGATCTAAACATGGCCACTGATCTTCAGAGTACCAGGGAAAGAGCAATAGTTCAAGTCCCAATTAGATGAAGATGAGTGCAGCTCAGCTGACCCCAAAGGTCTGAGATCTTGAGTCCCAGTGACTCTCCCTGCCTTTTTCTACACTGCTCAAGGCAGAGGCTTCCTGTAGAATTCCTTCAGGGACAAATTAGGTGCTTGGCTACTACCTTGAACTATTTTTATGGTTCTTGTTCTGTTTCTAACATCTGGTCCAATCAGATAATCTTCTCTCATTTGATGATGTTGGAGGCCTTACCCATCTTACATCTCAGAGGTTTGTGAGTGAATTCAAAGTAAGGTCTGTGCTTCTCTTTAAAGAAATAATTTGGAACGCATAATGTAAAGGTCTTTTCAAGATCCACATTCTCACTCTTGCCAAGGGCTTTCATCTCTGTGCTTGGGAGATGGAAAGCAATGTGGAAAATTTTGATAAAGGTCTTTTATTAACCCTGAAACCAGGGGTGAATTATTTACTTTACAGGATCTTCAATTTATTTGTAACTAAAATCAGACAAAGTGCTCACTTACAAAATTGTTATCATCATCACTTAAAGGATAAAGTTTGTGTAAGAGCTCTTGAAGTAAAAGAGATGTTCAGCACACAGCAGTTCATGTTACTATGCTACTCAGGATAATCAACCAAGAAAAAAGTGCTATTGCATTTTAGTATTAATAGCAGCTTCAAATTTGAGAACTGAATTATTGTAAGTCATTTTTCTTTCAGTTTTCTTTGAAGACAAGGAATAACATTGTTGTGAATAGATTATAGTAGGTGAGAACGGGGTAGAAGTGGGAGGTGGGATGGGGAGCCTACTTTCTTATTTACCGGTCTCCTCATCTGACTACACCGTGACTGCTGTCATGCATCACAAACTTATGCTTTGTACCTTTCTCTTTCCATTAATCTCATTTACAAAAAGATAACTTTGTTATTATGCTGTGTTCACACCTGAGTAGACAAACATGGCTGAAGAAAAACATGGGCTCACTTTATATTTACAACTCACTTTAGATTTATAACACAAACCTCACATGTAACCTCAGGGCTACTAAGCAATTCACTGAGGTCTCATGATTTAATATATTTTCCTCTCTTTAGACACCTATTTAATATTTTTCCCATATCCGAAAACCTTGCTTACCTTCTCACTGATAGCACAGGACTTTGTTTTACAGATTCACCTGAAAAAAATAGAAGTGATTAGAACAGAGTTTCATCATCTTCCCTCCAGCAAACTGTAGCTGAGCTACATCAGAATTCATGTGTTGTACCTTCTGTTAAAATGATGAGCTATATCCCTTTCCCGAATTAAGATCAGAATTTTCACTTGTGTTCTGAAATCTACTTCTTGGCCGGGTGCGGTGGCTCACGCCTGTATTCCTATAAGTTTGGGAGGCCGAGGTGGCTGGATCGCTTGAGGTCAGGAGTTCGAGACCAGCCTGGCCAACATAGTGAAACCTCATCTCTACTAAAAATACAAAAATTAACCAGGCATGGTGGTATGTGCCAGTAGTCCCAGCCACTCAGGAGGCTGAGGCAGAAGAATTGCTTGAACCCTGAAGGCGAGGCTGCAGTGACCTGAGATCACACTACTGCACTCCAGCCTGGGCGACAGAGTAAGACTCTGTCTCAAAAAAAAAAAAAAAAAAAAAAGAAGAAAGAAAGAAATCTACTTGTTATTATCTTCTTGAGGGCTTTACTCTTACATCATAGATGTTATACTTTCTGTAAAATAATTTCTATCAACGTAAACGTGGTGTAATATATTTTACCTTTAAAAAACCCTTATGGATTTGATGTTTTCTGCTCGTCAGAAAGTAGTTCATACATTCTACCTTCACCTTTTTCCTCCTGTTAACTCCAAACACACTCTAATCAGGAATCCCTTCCACTCTGCACTGAATCCACTTACCAAAGTTACCAACAAGCCTCATGAACCAAATCCAGTCATCAGTTCCCAGTCTTTATGTTATTTAACTTAGAAGCAGCATTACTAGAGTGCATTATTCCTGCTTTGATATGCTTCCTTTTTTTTTCCTTTCATTTTTCAATGCCTTGTCAGTTAGGCAAAAGATTCTAAGTTCATAGGGGCATCATTTCATAGTCGCTTTACATGTAACTTTCCATAGAGAAAGATCTTTCTCAAAAAAATTATTGACGTGTGTTGCGGGAAGTCGGGGACCCCAAACGGAGGGACCGGCTGAAGCCATGGCAGAAGAACGTGGATTGTGAAGATTTTATGGACATTTATTAGTTCCTCAAATTAATACTTTTATAATTTCTTATGCCTGTCTTTACTGCAATCTCTAAACATAAATTGTAAAGATTTCATGGACACTTATCACTTCCCCAATCAATACCCTTGTGATTTCCTGTGCCTGTCTTTACTTTACTCTCTTAATCCTGTCAGCTGAGGAGGATGTATATCGCCTCAGGATCCTGTAATAATTGCATTAACTGCACAAATTGTACAGCATTTGTGTTTGAGCAATATGAAATGTGGGCACCTTGAAAAAAGAACAGGATAACAGCAATTCTTCAGGGAATACGAGAGATAACCTTAAACTCTGACCGCATGTGAGCTGGGCAGAACAGAGCCATATTTCTCTTCTTTCAAAAGCAAATGGGAGAAATATCGCTGAATTCTTTTTCTCAGCATGGAACATCCCTGAGAAAGAGAATACATGCCTGGAGGTATAGGCTTATAAACAACCCCCCCAGGTGCGCCTGTCTCTTATGGTGGAACCTGCAGAGATGAAATAGACTCCAGTCTCCCATAGCGCTCCCAGGCTTATTAGGAAGAGGAAATTCCCCTCTAATAAATTTGGTCAGACCGGTTGATCTCAAAACCCTGTCTCCTGTTAAGATGTTATCAATGACAATGGTGCCCGAAACTTCATTAGCAATTTTAATTTCGCCTCGGTCCTATGGTCCTGTGATCTCGCCCTGCCTCCACTTGCCTTGTGATATTCTATTACTCTGTTAAGTACTTGATGTCTGTCACCCACACCTATTCGCATACTCCCTCCCCTTTTGAAAATCTCTGATAAAAACTTGCTGGTTTTTGTGGCTTGTGGGGCATCACGGATCCTACCAACATGTGATGTCTCCCCCAGACGCCCAGCTTTAAAATTTCTCTTTTGTACTCTGTCTCTTTATTTCTCAAGCCAGCTGACACTTAGAAAAAATAGAAAAGAACCTATGTGAATATTGGGGCAGATTCCCCGATAGACGTGGCTTTTTTTCTGAGTAAGCAGTTATATCCAATCTGTTTTCTGGGAAATAAACAAACTTTAAGAGAGTTGGGGCTGGGCATGGTGACTCACTTCTGTAATCTCAGCACTTTGGGAGGCCGAGGCGGGAGGATCATTTGAGGTCAGGAGTTCGAGATCAACCTGGCTATCAGAGTGAAACCCTGTTGCTACTAAAAATAAAAATTAGCCAGGCATGGTTGTGCACACCTGTAATCCCAGCTACTCAGGAGACTGAGGCACAAGAATTGCTTGAACCCGGGAGGTGGAGATTACAGTGAGCCGAGATCATGCCACTGCACTCCAGCCTGAGGGACAGCGAGACTCTGTCTCAAAAAAAAAAAATATTAAGAGAGCGGTACTGAGAAAAGTACCACCAGCATTTATTTATTTATTTATTTATTTATTTAGAGGGAGTCTTGCTGTGTTGCCCAGGCTGGAATGCAGTGGAGCGATCTTGGCTCACTGCAACCTCCACCTCCTGGGTTCAAGTGATTCTTCTGCCTCAGCCTCCTGAGTAGCTGGGACTACAGGCATGTGCCACCACACCCAGCTAATTTTTGTATTTTTAGTAGAGATAGGGTTTTGCCATGTTGGTCAGGCTTGTCTTGAACTCCTGGCCTCAAGTTATCCATCTGCCTCAACCTCCCAAATTGTTGAGATTACAGGCAAGAGCCACCACACCTGGCCCATTTAAGTCTTTAATCCATCTTAAGAAGATTTTTGTATATGGTGTAAGAAAGGGGCTTTTCTAGTTCTTTTAGGTGCATCACTAAGTTATCGGTTGGAAGTTTTCTAATTTTTTGATGTAGGTGCTTATGGCTATACATTTACCTGTTAGTATTGCTTTCACTGTATTCCATAGGTTTTGGTATGTTGTAGTTCCATTTTCATTTGTTTCAAGAAATTTTTAAATTTTCTTCTTAATTTCTTCATCGACCCACTGGTCATTCAGGAGCATATTGTTTAATTTCCGTGTATTTGTAGGGTTTCCAAAATTCCTCTTGTTTTATTCCATTGTAGTCAGGGAAGACACTTGATATTATTTCAAGTTTTTTTAATTTTTAAAGACTCATTTCGTGGCTTAACATATGGTCTTTCCTTTAGAGTGATCTACCTGCTGAGAAGAATGTGTATGCTGCAAGTATTGGATGAAATGATCTATAAATATCTATTATATCCCGTATTAGTCAGGGTTCTCTAGAGAAACAGAACTAATAGGATATATATATATATATATATATATATATATATATATATATGAGTATATATGAGTTTATTTAGTGTTTTTTTGTTTTTTTGTTTTTTGTTTTTTTGAGTCTTGCTCTATTGCCCAGGCTGGAGTGCAGTGGCAAAATCTTGGCTCACTGCAACCTCTACCTCCCAGGTTCAAGCCATTCTCCTGCCTCAGCCTCTCGAGTAGCTGAGATTACAGGCATGCACCCCCACACCCAGCTAATTTTTGTATTTTTAGTAGAGACAGGGTTTCACCACATTGGCCAGGCTGCTCTTGAGCTCCCGACCTCAAGTAATCTGCCTGCCTCGGTCTCCCAAAGTGCTGGGATTACAGGCGTGAGCCACTATGCCCGGCCTATTAAATATTAACTTACACAATCGCAGGTTCCCACAATAGGTTGTCTGCAAGCTTGAGGAGCAAGGAGGGCCAGTCCAACTCCCAAAACTGAAGAACTTGGAGTCCGATATTCAAGGGCAGGAAGCATCCAGCATGGGAGAAAGATGTAGGCTGAGAGGCTAGGCCAGTCTTATCTTTTCACGTTTTTCTGTTTTTCTGCCTGCTTTATATTCAGTGGAAGCTGATTAGATGATGCCCACCAGATTAAGGGCAGATCTGCCTTCCTCAGCTCACTGACTCAAAGGTTAATCTCTTTCGGCAATACCCACACAGACAGGCCCAGAATTAATACTCTGTATCTTTCAATCCAGTCAAGTTGACATTTGGTATTAACCATCACAGTTCCATTTGGTTTATAGTGCAGATTAATTCTGATGTTTCTTTGCTGATTTTCTGGCTAGATTATCTGTTCAATGCTCCAAGTGGGATGTTGAAGTCTCCAGCTATTATTGCATTGGGGTATACCTCTCTTTAGCTCTAATAATATTTGCTTTATATATCTGGATGCTCCGGTATTGAGTGCATATATTTTTGTAATTGTTATATCCTGTGGCTAAGTTGACCCCTTTGTTATTATATAATGACTTTCTTTTTTTTTTTTTAATAGTTTTTGTTTTCACATCTATTTTGTCTAAGTATAGCTACTCCTGCTCTTTCTTGATTTCTATTTGCGTGGAATATTTTTTTCCAACTCTTTATTTTCAGTCTATGTGTGTCTTTATAGGTAGGGAGTGTTTCTTGTAGGCCACAGATGATTATTCTTTAAATCCATTTAGCCACTTTATGCCTTTTAATTGGAGAGTTTATTCCATTTACATTCAATGTTATTATTGATAATTAAGGGCCCCTGCCGTTTTGTTATTTTTCTTACTGTTTCATGGCCTTTTCCTCCTTCATTCTTTTCTTCCTGTCTTCCTTTTAGTGAAGATGATTTTCTTAGTAGGTTTGTTTTAATTTCTTGCCTTTTATTTTCTGTGTGTTTGGTTTTTTTTTTTTTTTTTGATTTGAGGTTATCATGAGGCTTGCAAATAATATCTTATAACTCATTACATTAAAGTGAAGAAAACCTAGCACTGATTATATAAACAAACAACTAGCAAACACTCAAAGAGAAAACTGATAAAAACTCTACACTTTAAAGATATGGACTACTTCACATAATTGCATGTTATTCTTTGACAGGGGTCATGGTAATCATCTCTGTATGACTCTACTTTTATTATATGTGGTGCCAATGTAAACACTCAAGTATTTATGTAAGTAAATTAAATTCTCCAATCAAAAGACCTAGGGTGGCTGAATGGATTAAATAGCAATTTACAACAATATAATTCCTGCAAGAGACTCACTTTAGCCTCAAGGAAAAACATAGCCTGAAAGTGAAGGGATGGCATAAGATATTCCATGCAAATGACAACCAAAAGAGAGCAGAAGTGGCTGTACTTAGAGTAGACAAAATAGACTTTCAGTCAAAACAGATGAAGAAAGTCACTACATAAAGAGGTCAATTCATCAAGAGCATGTAACTATTGTAAATATACAAGCATCCAACTTCAGAGCACCTAAATACATAAATCAAATATTAACAGAACTTAAGGGAGAAGTAGATAGCAATACAATAGTAGAAGACTTCAGTACCCCGCTGTCAACAATGGATAAGTTATTCACTCAGAAAATCAGCCAGGAAGCAGCAGACTTGAATACCACAATAGATCAAATGTCCTAACTGATAAATACAAAACATTACATCCAATAGCAGCAGAGTAAACATTCTTCTCAAGCTTACATGGAACATTCTCCAGGACAGATAATATGTTAGGCCACAAAACAAGTCTTAACAAATTTGGAAGACTGAAATCATATCAATTATCTTTTCCAACCACAATGTTATGAAACTAAAAATCAATAACAGGAGGAACTTTGGAAAATTAAAACATATGTGGAAATTAAACATACTCCTCAATAACCAAATTACTTTTTCTGGTCAGAGAAGAAATCAAAAGACAATGAAAATAGACTCACAACACATCAAAACTTATGGAATGCAGCAAAAAGCTTCATTCCCTATGGGGGAAATTTACAGTGATAAATGCCTACATCATGAAAACTAAAGGTAAGAAAGAAAGAAAGAGAAAGAAAGAAAGAAAGAAAGGAACAACCTTACTTTATACCTCAAGAAACTAGAAAAATAGGGAAAATATGAATCTAAAATTGACAAGAAGAAGGAAGTAAAAATTAGAGCAGAAATAAATGAAACAGAGATTAGAAAAACAATTTAGTCTCCAAGAACACTCAGGCTGGTGGGCAGTGAGGGTGTTAATTATAATTTGGATATAAAACCATTTTCCTAGCCCACCTTAGAGAAGACTGTTGCCACACTAGTTGAAGTCGTTCCAATAGCCTCCCTTGCAAGTCACTTCAGATTCAAAGAATTTTCTTTGTAAAAACAGCAAGGGAGGTGTCACAGTTTTCCATTTAGAGCAACAATTTTAAGTTCTTGCCATAGAAAATTCAGAGAAGACAGAAGTGGCTGTCTTTGCTTGTGGTTCCTTTAATTCTGTCACCAACAGGCACCTCAGGTTGTTTGAGCTGGCCAAGGACTACATGAAAGGAACAGGAAGATATGGAGTTTTCAAAGGCATAATCTCTCCTGTTGGTGATGCATACAAGAAGAAAGGACTCATTCCTGCCCATCACCAGGTCATCACGGCAGAACTTGCCACCCAAAATTCCAAATGGGTAGAAGTTGATACATGGGAAAGTCTTCAGAAGGAGTGGATAGAGACTGCTAAGGTGCTGAGGCACCATCAAGAGAAGCTGAAGGCCAGTAACTGTGATCACCAGCAGAACTCACCTACACTAGGAAGGCCTGGATGAAAGAGGAAGTGGACTGAAAAAAGACAAGATTCTGATCAAAAGGAATCCCCTAGAACCAAAAATGAAAGATGCACCAAAGTTCCATCTGCTGTGTGGGGATAGATTTACTGGAGTCTTTGGTGTTCCCAGTTTGTGGAAGAGTGAAGATATCATCCAAATCGTGGCAGATTATGAGCTCATATGCATTACTTGATATATATTATCATGGAAAAATCAGATTAAGTTGGAAATGATGCTCAGAAATTCATCTATGAATCTGATGTGTTGTGGAAACACCAGAGCAACATTCACATGGTGAATGAATGGATGACTAACGAGATCTCATTCACAAAAATCTGGAGAGTCCTCAGAAGGGATCAGAGAATTTGCTAGTTGGCACTAGATCTCGTCCAATAACACCTTGAAAAGCATAATTTGTACAGCTTGGAGAGTGAAGACAGGAATGTTGGGATCATCCTGCCCCTTTGCAGAGAAACACTGCAGAAGCTAAGGCATAAGAATTCTACAGCATGATGTTTTGGACTTCCCTTTTGGGGATTTGAAACAGTCTAGGTGTTAGTAAAGGGGCAAAGAAATTGTGATCCTGTTGCATAAAATAAAGCTTAAAAGTTTAGTAAAAATCAGTGGTAGGTTAAAATCAGGATTTATTTTTATTAGAAGTTGCTAAGATGAATGTTTTCCGTATGTTTTGGTTTTTTTAGAATGTACAAATCTCTTTATCTTTAAACCAAGAGATTAGCAGCACACTAAAACCAGAAGAATTTTCAGTGAAACTAGCCACAAATAAGAAGTAAAAAAGTACATTTGACTCTACCACATAAAAGAAACAGAATGTGAAGAGCAAAAGTTCATTTAAAATTCTAACTTTGGTTATGAAGGGAATTGACATTTTATGGATGCCTGTTGCTGGGTAATCAGGAGCCAGGGTAGACAAAGGAAGGAACTCTTACAGTGGTGATCTTGTAAAATGCACCATTGATAAATCACCTCCAGTTATGCAAAATAATGATTGTGAATTTACCGGCAGAAACATTGCACCAATAGTTAGTTTTCTGTGACACACATCAGAATGGCTGAATAAACTTTGGCAAGACTTACCTGCCTAGAGCTCCACCTTTGGAGGTAGGGAGTGAGGTCCAAGCCCGTGTATGTTTAGAAAGGTGTGCAGGTATTTCTGATGCCCACCACCAGAGGTAGAGAGCTGCTGCTTTACAGGTTACACACATTCACTTAGCCTTTTGTGAATCATGTTCTAGCCCTGGCCGTCTGCCACCTCTTTATCTTCAGGAACAACTTCAGAGATAACATCATGCTGCTTTGAAATGAGAAAACCGCAGAGAATGAGGGGTCTCATTCAAGGAATTTATAAGTCTGAATGTTCTCAGCCTTTATTGATAGCTTAATCAAAAGATCTGAGTGGGGCACAGTGGCACATGCTCTGGAATCCCATCTACTTGTGATGCTGTGGCAGGAGGGTCACTTGAGCCCAGGACTTTGAGACCAGCTTGGGAGAAACAAGGAGAGCTCATCTTAAAAAAAAACTCTGGAGTTTCTGAAGAGCCCTGCTCTTTCTCTGTTCCAGCCCACTGTGAATCTGCCATTTGTGAATTTAAGCAGAAAAAGGGTCTGTTTTCTTATACTTTTCCTCTTCCTGTCCTTTTGTGTGACGTTTAACTGAAAGTAGTACTCTCAAATAATTAGTCATAGCTTTATGATAAAACTGGTTAAAATTTTGTGGAAGTTCTACCAACTGGTAAAATGAAAGACTAGAAATAGCTTTTTGTAAAATAGTTTTAGGGTTTGTGAAAATAGTTCTGTGATAGGACTAAAATTAAATTTCTAATGAAAATAGAATAAGTTGCTTTTTTGTAATTTCTATTTCATACCTATACCACCCCAGATTAAGGGTTTGAACTGCAGAATAAAAAACATACTTAGAATTGTGCAATTGCATAGTCAGACCTGAATCTACAGTTTAAAAAAGGAAAATGTTAAATAAGGTTAAGCAAATGTTTATGCTATAGCTTCCAGCTTATTCTTACTAAAGCCATCCGGCCAACTCCCAAAGACAGGGAAGGCGAAAAGCCTCACACCCAGCAGGTTTCATTATCCATCTGCCGAGTGAATGAAAGATTGGAATCTCAAATCCTAGAGATGCGAGTCATTTTTCTACTCCTTAGCTTTTTGGAGTTTAAGAGTTGAAGCAGCACTGCAAAATAACAATTGAGCAAGATGAAGCTATCATAAATGAGCTTTAGTTTCTTCTGGGCAACTTCTAGTTCGTCTGAAACTTCTCTCATACTGTCATGCCTTCCTACTTAGAAGTGCCCGGGCCCTGCTCACCTGTGACACTATGGACCTCAGAACCTCACTGGATAAGGCACGTGCAGGAGGCCTGGTAATGGAGCAACAACTTTATACAAAGAACAAGTTATTTGTTTTTTTCTCCCAGTTCTGAGGATGCTACTGATGCTGCCACATAATAGTATAATTTTGGGTGTCCTCCTGAACAGAACTTCCCCTTTGAAAATGGAAATAAGAACAATGAACTTCATGGGAGAATGAATATTAATAACTGTTGTGACTTTAAGGAAGAAGAAAATATGCCATTGCTTATTCCCTGCTTCATAATCTATGTAATCTGCTTTTGTAATGTGAATTTAGAGGAAATGTGTGATGCTGGTATTGTGTTTTGTTGTTTGTTTGATGCTGAGAGCTTTATTTGTTGTATACTCCGTATATTGTGTAATTCGAATGCAACAAACAAACATGCAGGAAAAGTCCTTTCTTGACATCTTCAGAAACAATTTAAAAATCAACAAAACTGAGTTGGTTTCTTTTGAAATAAACAAAATTACCAAACTTTAGCTAGACTAACCAAGAAAGAAGAGAGAAGCCTCGAATAAATGAAACTGAAAATGAAAGAGATGATACAACTGATACCTCAGAAATACAAAGGATCGTAAGTGACTATTGTGAACAATTATACTCCTAGTTTCTAGAGAGCAAAGTAGCAGTTATGTCTTCATTAACTAGGACTAAATGTTCAATTACCCCATATGGTAATATACTTGAAAGAAGGATCATTGTTTGTTAATTGTTCTTGGCCAGAATATCAGGTGATGGAGAATAGTAATATCATCTTAAGAGAGTTGACGGCAGTAAGAAAAACATATTAACAAATGTTATTAATATAACATTATAATTTTTTATTTTACTACCATTTATAGTTTCAATGGCTGTCATTTTAAAATGCTTTATCTCTACACCTGAGGCAGCATATGTATTTTGGAAAGCAGAATACCATGCTTAGAAGTTAATAATGCAAAATTAGTCACTTATTAGCTCAGTGACATCTGATGAGTCAATTAACCTCATTGTGCCTCGGTTTTCTCATGCATAAAGGGAAAAATGATAATAGTGCCTTTATCTTATGGAGATAATGTAATGTTTTATGGAGTTAACACCAATAAGAATCTTAGAAGTGTGCCTGGCATATAGTAAATGTTACATATACATTAGTTCTAATTATTTGTAGAGAGAACGTTAGTCTTCTGGTCTTAGGTCTGTTACTCTCTGATTATCTGTAATCTTGGGCAATATATTCTGATCTCTGAGCAGCCTCCATTTTCTTCTGTAATATGTGCATAATATTTCTTTATAATATTTTAATGAGAAAACAGATACAAAACTACACATAGTCTGGGCGCGGTGGCTTACACCTGTAATCCCAGCACTTTGGGAAGCTGAGGAGGGCGGATCACGAGGTCAGGAGATTGAGACCATCCTGGCTAACACGGTGAAACCCCGTCACTATTAAAAAATACAAAAAAAAAAAAAAAAAAAAAAAAAAAAATTAGCCGGGCGTGGTGGCGGGCGCCTGTAGTCCCAGCTACTCGGGAGGCTGAGGCAGGAGAATGGCGTGAACCCGGGAGGCGGAGCTTGCAGTGAGCCGAGATCGCGCCACTGCACTCCAGCCTGGGCGACAGAGCGAGACTCCGTCTCAAAACAAAAACAACAACAACAACAAAAAAAAACTATACATAAAAAATTCCACATCACTTAAAAATGTATTTATTGCATAGTATAAAAAGAATATGTGATCTCTGGTTCCATCCATTTTGTTTCATATGACTGGATCTCATTCTTTTTTATGGCTGAATAGTACTCCATTGTGTATATGTAACACATTTTCTTTATCCAGGCATTTGTTGATGGTCACATAGGTTGCTTCCAAATCTTGACTATTATAAACAGTGCTACAACAAAACTAAGAGTGCAGTTATCTCTTTGATATACTGATGCTGATTTCCTTTCTTTTGAGTATATATAGATACCCAGCAGTGGGATTGCTGGATCATATTTATGTTAAGTGAAATAAACCAGGCGCAGAAAGGCAAACACTTCATGTTCTCACCTATTTGTAGGAGCTAAAAATCAAAACAATTGAACTCATGGACATAGAAAGTGGAAGAATGATTATCAGAGGCTGGGAAAGGTAGTGAGGGTGTGGGGGAGGTGGGAATGGTTAATGAATAAAACAAAAATAGAAAGAATGAATAAGACCTAGTATTTGATAGCACAACAGGGTGACTATAGTCAGTAATAACTTAACTGTATGTTTCTAAGAGTGTAATTGTATTGTTTGTAACTCAAAGGGTAAATGCTTGAGGGGATGGCTACCCCATTCTCCATGCTGTGCTGATTTCACATTGCATACCTGTATCAAAACATCTCATGTACCCCACAAATATATATACATCTACTATGTATCTACAAAAATTAAAAAAAATTAAAAAGAATGCATGAAAAGTATGGAGAAGAACAACAAAAAGAACCATCTAACATACAGAGAACAGACCAAATATGTTATAGTCTTGATTGATAATTTGAGATAGTTTTGTTCCATTCTACCAACGATTTTTTTGCTTCCTTCCTTCTTTCTTTCCTCTCTTCCTTCTGCCATCCCTCTCTTCTTTCTCTCCTTCCTCTTTTCTTCCTCAGTATATTCAATAATTTATCACACATATGCTGAGAAACTATACTCTAACAGGCCCAATGCTAACTACAAAAGCATTCTCCACCCGTGGGAGAGTTCAGGCAGAGAGTAAAGAACCAGGCACACCAAACATCCATAGATGAATGGGTAACACAGCTAATTTAATCTTCAGATTTGAAGTTCCACAAATTAGTGACCTCGGGATAATTTGTGTGGCTTTTAAAGAAATACAAATTTCTAGACCCCACTTCTTGATTCTACCAATAGGAATTTTGAAAATGAGGGAAGGGAATTGCAGAGAGAAATGGTCTATATTTTCTAACATTTCACCAAAGAATTCTGATGCAGCAGGTCCACAGACATTGGCCAGTTTGAAAATTTATTGAAATATCTTATGGTTCATTCCAATATAGGTATATAATTAATCATTTTTAAAAGATAGTTTTACATAAACCAAAAAATATTGTCATTGTTGCTTTCTTAATTTCAGCATGTGGGTATTGTGATATAGGTCCCTTTCATGATTTTCCAAATACAATGTCATCACTCAAAATGTAGCAATACTAATCCCAATAGTAGAAAAAGAAACACATTCCAACACCTTCTATACATAGATCTAGAATTTTTGTCCAGTGATATCAATCACCTTGTTCCACAAATCTAAATTTGAGATAAATCCTCTTTTTTCACTTAGGTGGTTTTGTTTCATTTTTATTCCACATCTGAATTAATCCAAACTCTTGATAACAAAGGAAAGAGGTGAAGAAATATAACTTGATTAGCCTAAACCCATTACTACTATGAAAAAGAGCATGTAGCCAGCCTGTGAGCAATGGTGAGTAACATCATCATTACTAACAAATATGAGCCATTTTTAGGTATTCTAATCTCGGGCTTCAAAGTCTGAAACATTAAAAAATAAAAGAATAAAACCTTTTTGTCTAAAGCAATGCTGATTTTCTAATGGCTCAAAGGTCAATCATTTGCTTATGTCTAGTGAAAATGAGGATTACATGTTATCTCTTTTAGAACCAGAAAACAAGATTATATTGGAATGCAGATTGTTGGAAATGAGGCATTTTTGATTTATCGGTTTAATTCTCTCATTCAATGTATGTCTAACCTGTGTGATTTTTCTGTTAAATATCTAGGCCAACTAGAAATCTACACAATATTTCTAGTCGTGATTATTTTCTATGGGTTTCAGAGCAAGTACCAAAAATGTACAAATATCTAAAATTTATTTTTCATTTATTGAATGCTAAAGCATGTGAGCATCTTGGTCTATTATATTTAGTCAAGAATATCTTTCCACTATTTCTGCATTAAACATTAATGAGTAGATTCCTTTGGAAATTTGGCATTTTGTCCTGAACTAGAATTAGAAAAAGTTTTCTCCTCAAACAACTGGAAACAGCATGTGTTCTGTTTATTGCTTCACATCAAAGCCAGCCTTATAATTCCTTTCTGATTTTGTCTGGATAAGTTCAAATTAGCTACTATATGACTAGCCCAGACAGCCTTTCATAATCAAAACTGGTTGGCAAATGGTAAGACCTTTGGCTAAAACTGTGTTTTCCTGTGCTGTTATTAATTGTCTAGCTTAGAGGAAACTGAGAGTTGTACAATTGCTCATTTTCTAATGAAGTTTCTTAAAATCATAAAATGGTAGAGTATAGTAGAACAACAACAACAAAAAAAGCTCTCTGAGGATAAATTTCATCCTGTGTTTCTGTGGAAATAACTAGATTTTGGTTGTATTTTTCCCCAATCTGTGAGACATGAATGCTTTTGGAAAAAAAAATAAAATAATGAGTTATTAGATTAAAAGATACTAAAAATTAAGCTCCATGTTTTATTAAATTCAGCAGAAATAAAATTACTCTGTCAGAATGCTGTGAAAGGTTTTTAAACATTTGCTTTCACTTTCTGTACTCATTTAATCTCATATCAGTAACAAAAATTTTCAAAACTGGCATCATTCTACGGGTCATATGTTGAATAGTAGTAATACAGTTGGTTTCCCTCATTTAATATATGGTGTCTCTGAGACTCCTGGAGGACTAATGTTTTTCTCAAAATCGCAGAGATAATTGCTGGTAGAAATAGGGCTTGATTTTATGACCTTCAATGCATAGGCCAAAGTACTTTGTAGTAGAGCGGGCTGCCTCAACTACTAACTCTTAATGAAGATGTAAGGAGAGCCTAGAAGACTCAAATTCAGGCACCTGTGCAAGTCACTGCCAGAGTTCAAATTGGTTTTCACTCTTGTATAAATTCCAAAACATGTAGGTGTTGAGTTCCTGGACACTTCCCTCAGAAACTTTTGACAGATAAAAAAGTACTTTGAGCATTTTCAATGTAAATTTTATACTTTTATTTAAAAATTAGAAGCATTAACTTTGTAAAATAATTAATATGGATGCCTGTATAATCATTTTAAATTTTGACTTTGCCTGGGAATTCAAAGCATATCAAGTCCATGTGATTTATATATTTCTTTTTCCTCTTTCTTTCCTTTTTTCTTTTCTTTCTTTCTCTCTTAGTTTTCTTTCTTTCTCTCTTTCTTTTCTTTCTTTCTTTCTTTCTCTTTCTTTCTTTCCTTCCTTCCTTCCTTCCTTCTTTCTCTCTTTCCTTCTTTTTCTTTTTTTTTTTTTGATGGATTCTCACTCTGTCACCCAGACTGCAGTGCAGTAGCATGATCTCAGGTCACTGCAACCTCGGCCTCGTGGGCTCAAGAGATTCTCCTGCCTCAGCATCTCGAGTAGTGCACATCACCATGCCCTGCTGATTTTTGTATTTTTGTAAAGACAGGGTTTTGCCATGTTGTCCAGGCTGGTCTCAAACTCCTGATCTCAGGTGATCCACCTGCTTTGGACTCCTAAAGTGCTAGGATTATAGGCATGAGACTGTGCCCAGAACTTTCTTTTAAAGAAAATTTCTGGATACAGACTGATATCCAAACTGACAGCGCTAGTTTTGTCTTTTTAATTAAATCTTCCCTGGGAAGTAGATTATCTAACTGACACTGTTAATTTATTAAAATGTCATTAAATATCAGAAGATTTTTGAAAAATGAAACAGCTCCACAGATAAGTCTGCATGCAGAAAATGTCTAAACTCTTAGATTACCCAGTCAAGCTCTACTTCTCATCTTGATCTGCATGTTGCTGATTGTTAAATTAGAAAAATGAAGTTAATTATATTGTATACATTCTAGCATAAACTCATAGAGGTATATATACTATAAGTATTTAGTCAGTTTCTAACTTACCAATACACTGATATATTAATGATCTAAATGTCAGTTTCTGAGTAGTATATTTCTAACTTACTTTGTAATTTTCCAAAGGAAAAAAATCCTATAAATGATTTCAAAGTACCCAAGCTATTAAATAGACATATTATATATATATATATAAAAGATACCTCAATTATAATACATAGAGCATGATAGAAACTTACCATCATGCTTAGCAGTGTGTAAACTTTTACAATGTGCACAGTATTCCAGGAAAGCAAAGATAAGTCTGACTCATTCTTAATTGAACCAGGGATTACTTCACCCCAATGGGCAATGCCTTTCTGTTAAAGTAGAATGAATTCTCTTTCAGTTCTATAACAATAGCAAATCCTATCACTTTGAAGGCTGTAGAGGGCAAATAGATGGATATCTTAAGCACACTAGGCTTCGGACCAATTAGTTGTAGTCATTTAATAATTATTCAAAGGCCTGTTAATCCCAAAGTCTGTGCTCTTGTCACCAGAAACACCAGAAAAACAATTTTTTAGTAGTTGAGTTAATAAGGAATAATTTCAAATCATTTATCTTCTTTCAGTAATTTCAAATACACAGTAGTCAATAAGAAGTTAGAATAAACAGTGGCCCATTGGAAAAAGTCAAGATAGTGGACACTAAGAACCTGATCAAGAGCTTAAAGAAACCAACAAGGGTAGAATCAAAAAATTCCATAAGCAAATCCTAGTTGATTAACTTATTTTGTTGATTTGCAAGGGCTATTGTTATTGATACTTCTCCCTCAGTATGATAAATTGTCTATAGAATGGCATCAACTTTTCAGCAGACCGGTGCAGATTTACCATGGAACTGATGGAGGTAAATTTCTACAGGCTCTTCCCTGAGGCCTGGGAGGTTCCCTTTTGCAACCATGTGGTCTTATGTTGTTATAAAGTTTACAAAATATTCTTATCCTTTAAACTTCCTTTTTGTTACTCTTCTATTAATGAAGTGTGCCCATGGAGTGGCCATAGGGAAAATGAGTTGGGAACACATTTAGTTTGAGTTCACTGCAATATGTTTGTGTGGCCTGCATTTACTGAATATAAAAGTATTTGAGTGCTATACACTAGTAGCAATGAACAGGCAGATCTAGCACACAAACCATCTCCGCCTAAAGGAATCAGGGCTTTTGGGACTTATGGATGGTACCAGGGTTGGGGCAGATATAAAGTAAGCCTACTGAATAACTTGTTAATCAAGAACATAAATTGCTCAGAAATATAGGAACATGTACAGAGACTTGGGAGCCAGCTTGAAGGGGCTCCCAATGGCCATGTATGAGACAATTTGATGACCAAAAAATTAAATACAGTAATGAATTATAAATTATTGAATGAATAGAAATTTATGAATCTACATGATAATAAATGAATAAACTAGTAAGTAACTGGAGGAAAAGAAAGCACTCACAATAATATGGCAAATGGATTAAAATATTAGCTATAGGTAAATCTGCATAAGGGTCTATACAGTTATTCTTTTACTGTGTTTATTTTCAAAAACTCTCTGTAAGTTTGAGGTTATTTTCAAATTAAAAGTTTGTTTTTTTTTAAGTAGGTTATTGCTAATTTCTCCTGTGCAGGAATGATTTTCAGGAATACTCCTATGGCCACTGTGTCCACTCATCCAGCGATGTGCCCTCAAGATGCAGAGCCAGAGGTCATAGTGTGATAAAAATGGGTCCTGTATGACTCAGCACACAACATATAGGCTGGTAGAAAGAAAGAAAAGAAAAAAAACACAGTTTAAAATGCATTAATTTAGAAGATAATGTATAAGAACTTTTTCTAACTATCAGCTGTAACAACTGACATTTAAGTTCTTATTAGCTCCTAATCCATAAGAAGATCTCTTCTTATAGAAATGTAATTGGTATTACGGGGTATGCAATTATAAACATTATCTTTATTTCAAAATTTGGTTAGAAACTATGCAAAATAGAATGTATTATAATATCTGTGTTTGATGGGGCCAAATGTGAGGTAATGCTATAATAGTGAGTACATCTGTGAGTGAAAATTCGTATCTTATACATCCCAATATATGGGATCATGTCTGCACATATCTGCTTTTACCTTGCCCTGACAAGTCTGGAGCTTTCAGATAAAACAGCATGCAAAATTGCTTTTGACACAGCGAAATGGTCTGAAGAAAAAAAGTGTTCCTACATTTTCTATCAATGATTCAATTCATATAATACTTGATCATACAATTAGGTAAGCCAATACACCATGTCAGACAATTTCAAAAGCATTTGAATTGCTCTTGTCTATGGTATATCGAATAGTGAGTTATAAAGTTGAAAGAAACTCTTTTAAACTCAAGAATGAAAAAACTTTGATCAATCACGCTAAAGCAAATATTGAATTATCCTTATATTGTATGTAGAATACAATATCACAACATTATTATCTTATGAAGAGTCAAACTATATGGAGCCAAAAGTATAGAAAAAAAAGATTATAGAGTATCAGATAGTTAAGTAATCAGAAATCTTATGTAATTTCCTGGATTTTTTTTTTTTTTTTTTTAACATTTGTGCTGTTTGTCAGCTTTAAAAAAATTGGCCAGGCATGGTAATCCTAGCACTTTAGGAGGCTGGGGTTGGAGGATCACCTGAGTCCAGGAGTTTGAGACCAGCCTGGGCAATGTAGTAAAACCTCTCATCTACAAAAAATAAATCAAATTAGCTGGGTATGGTGGTGCACATCTGTAGCCCCAGCTATTTGGGAGGCGGAGGTGGGAGGATTGCTTGAGCTTCGGAGTTTGAGACTGTCGTGAGCCGAGATCTCACCACTGTACCCTAGCCTGGGTGACAGAGAGAGACTCTGTCTCAAAATAAATAAAAAATTTTTGGTAACTAGTAATTATTTCCTGATTCTAATAAATGTTGTTTTCCTCTGTCGGCAGACATATAATGTCTCATTGTGACTCTTTTTGGGATATTGACAGTCATTAATGATCAATGCCTGGGTCCTTTAATTTATTAGAGGGTGAAAGATTGGAAGATTTTAATTCACTTACACCTTAATATAATAGTACAAATGCTTCCATAAAGAAAAATTTCCCTCTAGCTGTGGTTACACAGTAGTATACTTTTCAAAGGAAAAGTATGAGGGGTAATGAAGCCCATTTCATAATGACAAAGGGTTCAATTAATCAAGAGGACATAACAATGCTACTAATGTATGCACCTAACAACAGAGTTTCAAAATAAAAAAAAAAACCTAAAAAATATTGATATAAATGCAAGTAGAAATAGACAAACTCACAATTAGCTGGAAACTTTAATAACCTTCTCAATAATTGACCAAACAAGTAGACAGAAAATCAGTGACTATACAAAAGACTTGAACAATACTAATAAGCAAATTGAACCAATTGACATTTATATAACACTGCACTTAATAAGGAGAGAATGCACATTCTTTCTAAGTGTACACAGAAAATTTACCAAGATATATTGTATTCTGTGCCATACAGCAAGTCTCAACAAATTTTAAAGGATTTAATTGTACAGTGTATGTTATGTGATCACAGTGGACATTAGTCAGTGACAGACATCTGAAAAAGTCCCTCATATTTGGAAACCAAATGATACACTTCTGAATAGGCTATGAGTCAAAGGAAATTTCAAAAAGTAAAGTAGAAAGTATTTTGAACTAACTAAAATAAATACATACTCAAAATTAGTAGGATGCCACATAAGCAATCTTTAAAGGGAATTTTCTAGCACTAAACCTACATTAGAAAAGTCTTAAATCAATGACTTCCACTTTAACCCTTAGAAACTAAAATTAAGTGCAGTACTTTTAACCCAAATTGAGCAGAAAAGATAAAATAATAAAGAGAACAGAAATTAATGAAATAAAAAGCACTTACAACTGTAATGAAAGTTAATGAAAGCAAAACTATTTAATTGAGATGATTAATAAAATTTATAAACATCTAGCCTGACTGATCAGAGAGAAAAAAAAAGATGATGAACAAAATTACCAGTATTAGCAGTGAGAGAGATGATATCACTACAGATTTTATAAAGAATAAAAGAATGAAAACAGAATGTATAATTCTACAATACCTTAGTTAACATAGTTGAAACAGAAAAATTCCTTGAGGACAGAATTATCCTGATACCAGATCTTGACAAAAACAATACAAGGAAAAATATATCTATTATATACACATTTATATTTATTTATTTTAAGGTAAAACACCTCATGAGTTCATACTCATACTTTCAAAATAAAATTCAGAGCTATAGGTTGGGCGTGGTGGCTCACGCCTGTAATCCCAGCACTTTGGGAGGCCGAGGCGGGCAGGTCACTTGAGGTCAGTAGTTCAAGACAAGCCTGGCCAACATGGTGAAACCTCACCTCTACAAAAATACAAAAATTAGCTGGGCATGGTGGTGGGCACCTGTAATCCCAGCTACTTGGGAGGCTGAGGTGGGAAAATTGCTTGAATCCTGGAGGCAGAGGTTGCAGTGAGCTGAGATGGTGTCACTGCACGCCAGCCTGGGTGACAGAGAGAGACTCCATCTCAAAAAAATAATAATAATAAAATAAAATAAAATAAAGTAAAAATAAAGTGCATAAAAATAAATAAATAAAATTCAGAAATATGGGATTTTTAACTCTTCCCTTATAACATCTTTATCTTCTTTCTTTAATGTGTCAAATATCTTGGTTCTCAAGAACAATGAAGGTATGTAATTAGAATGTCACATCATTATGCCTTTGTTTTGTTCCATATTATACATTTTATTGTCTCAGAAAGCAATACCAACCCTAGTCCTGATATTATGATAATTGAAAATATTTAAATATTTTAGTATGTTATTTCTTTATCTCTCCCAGATAATGCAGTAAATTTGTTCTCTCCTTGGAAAAATTAAAACACCCACATTTTTCTGACCTGAAATAAAATGTAAGGTTTAAGCTGACACGCATGTGATATAAGAAAGATACTAGACTTTATAATTAGACACACTGTGATTGAATTTCTGCACTACCATTTCTAAGTTTTTGCATTTGAGCAAGGTCATTTATCTCTCTCTTTTTTTTTTTTTTTTTTTTTTTGAGACAGAGTCTCCCTCTATTGCCCAGGCTGGAGTGCAGTGGCGCGATCTCGGCTCACTGCAAGCTCCGCCTCCCGGGTTCACGCCATTCTCCTGCCTCTGCCTCCCAAGTTGTGGGGACTACAGGCGCCCACCACCATGCCCAGCTATTGTTTTGTGTGTTTTTAGTTAGAGACGGGGTTTCACCATGTTAACCAGGATGGTCTGGATCTCCTGACCTCATGATCCCCCCCATCTCGGCCTCCCAAAGTGCTGAGATTACAGGCGTGAGCCACCGCACCCGGCCAGTCATTTATCTCTTGAAACTGTTTTCTTCATCCGTGGAATGGAGATCATCTCTACATTTCATAACTGTTAAGTATTAACATTCATGTGTTACACTCAAAGTGTCTAGCATATGGTAAGCGCTCAATAAATAAAAGTTATTGTATCTGAAGGAAATATAAAGATAGACATGATGGCCCGAAACCGCCTTGGGTATGTTACTAAGAAGTATCTTTCGCATTCCTACTCTACAATGTGGCTATAAGTGTACGCAGGAATGACTCAGGTGAACATTAATTATTCTTAGTATATGTTTACACCCATGACTATGTCAGAAATCCTGAGTACTTCCACAAACATTTACTCTCTAAATGCTGTCAGTGAATCAGTCAGGTATTAATGTTTTCTTTTACATTTGAAGAAATTATCTTAGAGAGTTAAAGTGGCTTTGAGGTCACAGTAATACAGAGATTCTTGCCCGGAGACAAGAAAGAGCACTAAGTTATAATGCCAAAGTGACCAACATTGTGACTTTGGAATTATAACTCAGTGTTCTGTCTTGTCTCCAGCACAAGAAGTTCTATATTACTGTGAAGCATGTATATAACCAAGGCATTACACGGATGGAGCAGTGCAAATGGCAGGAGGCTGTCTAATTTCCCTTTAGAAGTTCTAGTACTACTGCTCTATTCCTCTTTATTTTCTCCAGAGCACACATTCTGAGGCCAAGACAGTGTGTTTATTGAGGGACTTTACTGGGGACACATTCAGGAACTTTTCAGTAGAGAGGTTTGGCCAAGAGGTGCTGGTGTATTTTCCATGTGATACATTTTTCAGCTGAAGATGGGATTGGAGGATTATCTCCCAGCAGTCACTGCTTGTTAAGTTCTTTTCTTTTCTTCATTTGAAAGGCTTGTGGAATTATGCTGTGATCCACTTGTAGTGGAATATAGAGTAGAGACAAACAAACCACTAGAAATGGGATACAGACTAGAGGAAAACACACTTTATTGTCTTAGTCAAGGATGCCATTGGCTGGAAGAAGACTTAAATGAGTTGCTGTCTGCCAGACCACAGCCTGTGGCAGACAAACAGAAAACAATGAGGTCATGCAGAAGCAGCTCATTATGCTGAACCCAAAAATAGAAGCCTGACAACCCAGCTTGGTGTGATGTTGAAAAGCACTGGACTGGCAGTCAAGACATGTGGGTTCCAGTCCTAGTGTTAGTGGCAACTTGATGTATGGTTTTAGTCAATTCCTCCTGTTTTTGGCCTCAGTGTCTCTGCTTATGAACAAATAATGAAAGAATAAGATTAGATAACACCTAGGACCTTTGCTAGTGTGGCAATCAATAAATATATATTTATTTAGCACCCACTATGTGCCAGGAATTTTATTATGTCCTGGTAAACATTAGTAAACAAAACAGACTTGATGCCTGCCTTCATTTCAACATGAAGAAAGAGCCAACAAATGGATTTATCTGGACTTCACAGGCCTCAAATATCGCCTGGGGAGTAAGAACACTCCAGGAGTTCTTTTGCTATGCCTGAAAGGGGATATACATTTGTATTAAAATTGCAACTTTACTGCCATTCTCTACCTTATACTCTCATTATTTCTTGCTGAAGTGGTAACAGTCACCTCTTCACCAGTCTCCTTGTTCCCATTGTCAGTCTTCATATAACCATGCAAATTGCTATCAGAAATTGTTATCAGTGTTTTCAGAAACTGTCAATATCATTTTTCTTTTCAAAAGTCTTATTTTCCCTGGGACACACAAAAGTAAGTACAAATTTCTTAAGATGAAATTGAAAGACTCCCGTAGTCAGCCTGAAATCCCCTCTCTTATTTTCATCCATTACATGTATACATGTATTAGTCTATGCTTTGTTGTTGTTGTTGTTTTTCTTTTTTTGAGACAGAGTCTTGCTCTGTTGCCCAGGCTGGAGTACAGTGGCGTGATCTTGGCTCACTGCAGCCTCCATCTCCTGAATTCAGGCGATTCTTGTGCCTCAGCCTCCTGATTACCTAAGACTACAGGTGTGCACCACCACACCAGGCTAATTTTTGTATCTTTAGTAGAGACAAAGTTTTGCCATGTTGGCCAGGCTGGTCTCGAACTCTTGGCCTGCAGTGATGTCCCCTCCTCAGCCTCCCAAAATGATGAGATTACAGGCATGAGCCACCGCACTAGGCCTAGTCTGTGTTTTAAAGGAGATGAGCTACTTAACAGCTGTAATCCCTATCGCAATCTGAGTTGTCAGTTTCTGTCACTACACCAAGAGCTCTTGGAGAGCAGAGATGGCTCCTTATATATCTCTGAGTCCTGGTGGTAAACCTGCACTTGGTGGCACAGTAGGCACCGTAAGTGTTTGTGGAATTGATTGGTTGCTCTTTTGGTAGGATCTCTCCCTACCTGTTTTGTCTCTCACACTACAAGCTCTCAATATATAACTGCTGATTGTTGTCTAAACTAGTGCTGCTGATTGTTGTCTAAACTAGTATGATCTTTGAACTGCTAGCATCGGCTTGATCTAGGAACTTGTTAGAAATGCAAATTCTCGAGACTTGATCCAAGTATTTTTTTTTCTTTTTCTTGTTTTTTGTCAGAGTCTTGCTCAGGCTGGAGTGCTGGAGTACAGTGGTGTCATCATAGCTCACTGTAACCTCAACCTCCTGGGCTCAAGAGATCCTCCTGCCTCAGCCTCCCGAGTAGCAAGGACTACCAGGTACACACCACCACACTCAGCTAATTATTTTATTATTCTGTTTTTGAGATGGAGTTTCACTTTTGTTGCCCAGGCTGGAATGCAATGGCCCAGTCTCGGCTTACTGCAGCCTCCACCTCCCAGGCTTAAGCAATTCTCCTGCCTCAGCCTCCTGAGTAGCTGGGATTACAGGCATGCACCATCATGCACAGCTGATTTTTGTATTTTTAGTAGAGACGGGGTTTCTCCATGTTGATCAGGCTGGTCTTGAACTGACCTCAGGTGGTCCACCCACCTCAGCCTCCCAAGGTGCTGGGATTACAGGCATGGACCACCATGCCTGGCCTAATTATGTTATTTTTTGTAGAGATGGGGGTCTAGCTATGTGGCCCAGGATGCAAAGTATCTTCGAGAGTGGGAATTAGGAAATCTCCAAAAGTCTCCAGAATTGTTATGCATGCTAAAGTTTGAGAAGCACGTTCCTAAACCATTACCAGGAACTAACTTATAGATTCTGGGAAGATGCTGACTCATGTTTCATTTAATAAAAACATGGTTGTTTAACTAGTGCCAAAACACCAAGACTGGGGATTCCATTAGTTGGTAGAATCTTAAGACATAGCCAAGATAAAGCCTGAGTATTGGCAAAGGTGGGACAAAAGCCAAGAATTTTTAAAGTCGCTTTGCTTGTGATGGCTCCAACTGTAGTGTTCTGCTCCACTCGCGATGAAAAATAGCAAAAATCAACACTTGCTAAATTCACACAATATAATGAAACTCCCCTGTAGTATATAGTATTGCTGTGTGTTAGGCAAGGGCTAGGAGGGTGTTAATATGTTAAGCCTCAGAAAATACAATTTTATTGTATAGGAACCTTTATAATATCAATCCTTTATTCACTAATTAGATCATTTATTATCTCCACTAATATTTATTGAGAGCCAATGATGTGTAATCTGTATGCTAACTATTGTGGAGTTACACAAATAAGTAAAAGGCACAGGCTTCACAGTTAAATTGCTGACAGTGTAACGGAGGTAACACACAATGAATACGCAATTTTAAAACAATGCCATTTGTGTTAACTAGGAGTAAATACCAGCTGTCAAACAGCCCAGCACATGAACACCAACCCAGTTTAGAGGGCTCAGAGAGGCTTCCTGGAAAAATTAGTGTGTTAGTTGAGGCCAGTAGCATCAGTAGGAATTATTTAGGCGATGGGTGCAAGGAGAAGGAATGAAGTGGGGAATAGAGTGAAAGGATGTTGCATGTAAAAGGTACTGCATTTATATAAGCCAGAAAACAGGGTGACAGGGTGGGAACCGCAGCGAGGTGCCTTCATGGGACTGTAGCTTGTTCATACTGGACAAAACGTAGAGTGCAAAATGGAGTGAGGAGAAATGAGGGTGGTGAGATACAGGACCAAACTGTGAAAGTCTCCTAAACCACAATAAAGTCTTCTAAACCGTATTTGTCCTGGAGAAGGAGTGAAGGAGATTAGAGTGGGTGCGTGGCAATCAGCCAGAAAGCACTGAAAGGTTTTAAAGCGGTGAAATAGCTACAGTCTATTTCTGCTGTAGAAGTAGTCTGGCTACAATGTGCGTAACATTGGAATGGGACAAGACTGGAGGCAGGGAGGCCACATAGAAGAATGGTGACTTTAAGTTGCAATGGAGAAGGAAGAGAGGTGAACTCAAGAGGGTAAGTACTAAGAAGCAACAGCTTGATGGTATACTGGATGTGGAATCTAAGGTGGTGCCTAAGTTCAGCCTTGCATAAAACAGTGGGTATGGGTTCACTGAGATAGGGAATTCAAGAGTTATAATGCACTGGGGATCCAGGGTTGGAGGGGACAGGAGTTTTGAGACAGTGATGACTAAGTGACCTGCTTTAACCCCAAAGTTAGAGCATATTTGAAAGCTGTAAGCCTGTTGCTCTTCAAAAGCACACTGTGGGCCTGGTGTGTTGGCTCATGCCTATAATCCTAGCACTTTGGGAGGCCGAGGCAGGCAGAGCACGTTAAGTCAGGAGTTCGAAACCAGCCTGGCCAACATGGTGAAACCCCATCTCTACTGAAAATACAAAAAAATTAGCCGGAAGTGGTGGCAGGTGCCTGTAATCCCAGCTACTTTGGAGGAGGCAAGAGAATCGCTTGAACCTGGAAGTCAAAGTTTGCAGTGAGCCAAGATTGAGCCAGTGCACTCCAGCCTGGGCGACAGAGCGAGACTCTGTCTCAAACAACAACAACAACAAACCACACACACACACACACATGCACACATACACACACACACTGTGAAACTACCAGTTCTTCTCTGAATTTCCATGCTATTTCTGAATGAATATGCTTCATTGCACAGAACAAGGGCGTGCTGGGCACTCTGGATCGAAGGTGAGGCTTAGCAGTAAAATCGCTTTCTGTCCCACTATCCAGTTCAGTGAGCCAAGGAAAAGATTGAAGACCAAAGACTCTGCTCTTGTGTTGCTCTATAACCTGCATTTTAATTTTTTAGTTTGTGAAGTGGGAGAAATATTAACTTATTTTTCACAGCTGAGCTAAAATCTTTTTAATTAAATATAAAACATCCTAAAAATTGAATTTGATTATACATGCCTAACAGCAAACTTGCACAACTTAATTTTTTAAAAAAATCCTAATCTGGAAAACTTAATTGTTCTGGAACTGTTCTGAAGCCACAAGCCCTGAATTTTACTTATTTTTGTTTGTTTATATTTTTTGATATAGAGTCATACCCTGTCACCCAGGCTGGAGTGCAGTAGTGCAGTCACAACTCACTACAGCCCTGAGTTCCTAGGCTCAAGCATTCCTCCTACCTCAGCATCACGAGTAGCCGGGTCTATAGGCACATGACATGCCATCTAGCTAATTTAAAAAAAAAAAATGTAGAGGTGGAGTCTCGCTGTGTTGTCCAGGTTGGTCTCGAACTCCTGGGCTCAAGCAATCCTCTTATCTCGGCCTCTCACAGTGCTGGGATTACAGGCACGAGCCACGGTGCCCAGCCCCTGAATTTTTGTAAATTGTGTGTTTGCCATCCCATCTCAAGCTCAGGGAGAATATAATATTCCTTCTACATATTTAAAAACAGGTAATATGTTAACCTAAGAAAACCTTGCTTTGGGATTAGAAATGCAGAACACTTTTCATACATTGCTGCTGCATATCTAAGCTTTTGGCCACTGGTTCTATATAATCTTCTGTTTAATGATCTATTATCCTACTTTGATTTGAAGATGATGTTTTGAAGGAAAAAAAATCCCATGATTTATTTCATAGAATTGAGACTTGGGTCTTGGCTTTGTTATTGCCTAGCTGGGTGACCGTTGGGCAGGCTTCTTTGTTGTTTATACCTCAACTATTTCAACTGGGCCTATAAAAGTATTCCCTTCGGACACTCTTGATTCATAATTACTTTCTCAAGATCATCACTGGCATTCAATTTGGTCCTGTGCTACATCAGTGCAACCTCCTCAAGCCCACATTTTTATCCTGGTAACATCTCTCTGTTTTTCTTAACTGCTTTTTCCTCTACCCCCTCATGCAGACACAAGCTGTTTGGTTGGATAATTGAAACTAAAAATGGTAAATTCTTGAAAATCCTAAGATATTTCTAAATGGAACCTAAGTTTTTCTTCTCTTTCTGTACCCTACAAATATTATTGCATCTGCTAAATACCTTTCTGGAGCCCAACTTCAAATCAAGCATCTTGGAAATGGCAGAAGTATTTAAATTGCCTCTGAATTAGTTGTGAAAATAATAAGACATGAGATATAGGTATTTATAAAGGCTTCATTGATACTGCCAGTTCCTATAGAGTTCCCCGAATATATTGGCTCTTGTTCCAGTATAAAGCAATGAATAGTTATAATTTACAATGAGATGAATTGACTATTAAATTTATTAAATTCAGCAGGAATTTCTCCCTCTGGATTTAAGACCCACTACCATGCAGCTGAAACTCTGTCATTAGTTCCATCTTCCATTCAACCCCAAGGCCCTGTCAGATAATATGGATTATGTGCTTCATTTGAATATGCCTTTGCATTCACATTTCATGTCTATACTCATGTTGACCCTTTGACTTGGCAGAATAATAGCCTGGTTATTAATAAGAGTCTACATTTGTGCAGGCATCTCCATGGTCTTTACAAGGACTGATTCCCATTTTGCAAAAGAAAAAAGTGAAAACTCAGGAAAGAAATGCCATATTGCTAGAAAGTTACAGATCTGAGATTAGAAACTAGGTTTCAAAGCTTCACCATGGCCATATTGCCTCTCCTGGTGTGACAAATGCAAAGAAAGATACTTTTAATAAATGCAGCCATATATTATGTTGTTTAATGAATTATATATGAACAAATATACACATATTCTGACCCAATATGTCAATAGCACTGAGGTTGAGAATTATTGGTCTACACTGAGGGTACAGCAAACTTTTGAACTGGCATTCTAAGCACTGGTCTTTGAAACTGCTAGCAGTACTATGTAATATGCTGATGGAAGAAAGGGCTGACTCCTCTGCAAAGTGCTTTTGCTCCAAATTTTAGTAGAATTTTGACAAATTTGCTGGTGAGATTTGAGGCTGAATTTTTTAGAATGAATTATATAGATTCTCAACTTTAGTCTAGAACAGCAGTCTCAGAGATCCAGGCACCCTTAGAGGATCCTGAAACACTTTTAGGGAGTATTAAAAATCAAAACATTTTTGCAATAATATTAGAATGCTGTTTCACTGTTATTTTTTTATGAGATTAGAAAAAAGTTTTCCAGAGTCAACATGATTTGCAATATTGCAACAAATTAAATTCAGAAGCCAGTATGAGCATCCAGCTGCTTTCTATTAAGCCAGATATAAGAGATTTGCAAAAATGTATAACAACATCACTCTTCTCACAATTTTTTATTTTATAAAAATATAATTATTTTTCGGCCAGGCACGGTGGCTCATGCCTGTAATCCGGGCATTCTGGGAGGCCAAGGCAGGAGGATCACATGAGGTCAGGGGTTAAAAATCAGCTTGACCAACATGGTGAAACCCTGTCTTTACTAAAAATACAAAAAATTAGCCGGTCGCGGTATGCGCCTGTAATTCCAGTCACTCAAGAGGCTGAGGCAGGAGAATCGCTTGAATCCGTGAGGTAGAGGTTGCAGTGAGCTGAGGTCGGACCACTGCACTCCAGCCTGGGCAACAGAATAAGACTTGATCTAAAAAAAAAAAAAAAAAGTGATTGTTTATAAATATGTGATTTATGTTAACATATAATGGGTTTATTAAATCAATCAATCAATCAATCAATCAATAATTTGGAAAGTCCCCAGTTTTCATTTCTAATATAGGAAATAGCAATAGATGTAACCCACATAAACAGAAGCACTTTGAAATCCTCAATATTTTCAAGAGTATAAGGAGGTCAAGAGACCAAAAAGTTTGAGAATAGTTATTATAGTGCAGAGCTTCTTAAACTTTAGTATGTGTATTAAATTTCTGCATATGTATAATATGTTAAACCACATGCTGATTCTCTAGGTGTGATGGTTCATTTTATGTCAATTTGACTAGCACACTGGGGTGCCCAGATATTTGATCAAACATTATTTTGGGTGTGTCCATGAGGGTGCTTTTGGATGAGATTAACATTGGAATAATTGAACTGAATGAAAAATAAAGCAGGTTGCCCTCTAACATGAATGGGGCACATTCAATCAGTTGAAGACCTCAATAGAACAAAAGGCTGAAACTTTCATGAGTAGCAGTGAATTTCCTCCTGCCTAACTATCTTGAGCTGGCATATCAATTGATGTATTCCTTTGAACTAAAACTGAAGCATCTTGGGTCTCGGGCCTATAGCCCTTCACACTGAAACTATACCATTGGCTCTCTTGGGTCTCCGGCCTGCTGACAGCATATTTTGGGAACTGTCAGACTCCATAATTTTGTGAGCCAATTCTTTGGAGAACCCTGATTAATCCAGTACTTCTGGGGTGGTACCTGAGATTTCGCATTCTATCTACCTTCCAGATGATCTTGGTCCACGGACCACACTTCTAGGAGCAGAGGTCAGAGCACCAATGTAACCTGGGAGTTTATTACAAATATAGAACCTCAGACCCTGAGTTCAGACCCACTGAATCAGAATCTTCATTTTTAACAAGATTCTTAGCTGGCCCATTTGCACACAATAATTTAAGAAGCGCTGTTCCAGGATGGTAGTAATCAGTCCTGAGTATGGAGTAGAATTGCCTGAATAGCATTAAAAAACAAACAAACAAATGATGTCTAGACTCCACTCCAATTAAATCAGAATCTCAGAGAATAGAGCCTGGATGGGTTTTAAAAACTGCACAGATGACATTAATGTGCAGTCATGAATGAAAACTAATGGTCAAAAATAAAGACTGAAGGCCAACAATGACCATCTTTGAGGCTCTTAATGAAAGAAAATTAATTATCTAGATGCTAGGATGGAAGTCAAAGATCTCAAACAAATATAGTATTTCTGGAAATTGAATCAATAGTTAACCAAGCAGTCAAACCCTTGACTAAACGCCAAAGGAAATATAGCACTACTGTGTATAAGAAAAAAACTGTACAATTTATTTTGTATTTTTTAATTTTTATTTATTTATTGAGACGGCATTTTGCTCTTGTTGCGCGGGCTAGAGTGCAATGGTATGATCTCAGCTCACTGCACCCTCCACCTCCTGGATCCAAGCAATTCTCCTGCCTCAGCCTCCTGAGTAGCTGGGATTACAGGCACGGGCCACCACGCCCAGCTAATTTTTTTGTATTTTTAGTAGAGACGGAGTTTCTCCATGTTGGTCAGGCTGGTCTCAAACTCTCGACCTCAGTTGGTCCACGTGCCTTGTCCTCCCAAAGTGCTGGGATTACAGGCATGAGCCACTGCGCCCAGCCGTACAGTTTCTTATGTGTTTGATATCTTCTTCTTGGCGTGAGGACTTAGCTTTGAGTGTTAACTGAAAATTCTAAGTCTAGGGTTCTTAAGTTGTTATGTGCTGCACTATATAAGTAAACCTACAGAGATGGAAGTGTTCTTAGAGATTATCTAGTCCAAGCACTTCATTTATAGGTAAAGAAACTGGGGCTCAGAGAGGGCGATTCACTCACAATAGCAGGCAGCATAATTTAGTAGCAGCAACAGACGTGAGTTAACTCATAGCCCTTACATTTGCCCTGGAGGCATGCCTTTGTTCCCACAACAAGTTACACACTTCCATCAGTACTGCCTGCAGCCAGTAAGTACAATGATCACAATGCCTCCTCGAAATTCTGCTCACTGTTGATTGACTGTGATATATACTATGCATTTAGGTATTTACAATTGTTTTCCTGGTCATTCATTCAACAACTGTTTATGGAGCCTCCACCACATGGCACCAGGAAACTAGTACATATGATTGAAAATAGTTATTTCATCACATTACCATTATTTGTAGAATTGTTTAATAGATTTCAGGTCTCCTGATTTCCACTTCAGTGTTCATATAACTGCATGTCCTACTGTCCTCCTTGGCACATGAAGATGGCTAAAAAAATTGAACTGTTCACCCAACTGGGCAAGTAGGACTAAGACCTAGATTTCTGGACCCATTACATTGTCCTCTCTACAAACAAACTATGGCTTTAAGAGCAAACATTGATGCTGGAAATAATTAGTAACCAAAAGCTCCTCCCAGCTTTTCCTCTTTTCTCTGAAAATAGAAGTATTTAAAAAGAGAAAGAGGGAGTATGAGAGAAAAAGGAAAGAAAAGAAAAGGCACACTGTTTGATGTACTGTATGTTGGAAAGCTTTGGAAAAATTTATAATGTGCTCTGTACTCAGAGACAAAATTTTCCAAGAGGACATTTATACAATTTCTTCCAAGAGTCTGCATCCTGTTATACTCTGGAAGAAGTGACCTCATGGTGTTTGTATTTGTCTCTCTCACAAAACCTCTTTTATAGTATTAATGCATGTGCAGATCTTAGGATATGTAATACATGAGGCCCTGACTTGAGCAGGTTATTCTGAGAACACGCTGCTACTTTCATAATGGCATCATCATGTTTTATAGTGGCAGAGGGGATGGGCGGAGGAGAGCCGGCTAGGAGAAAGTTCTATGCCAAGTCATTTGGAAAATATAAGCTACAAGCAATTGAGGGAACCTAATAAATTTGAAGGCTATTAAAAAGCGATACATGTTACTAGTCTCAGAAGAATTAACAGTAATCACTATAACCCCTTACAGCATGTTAGAATTACAGTAGTTCCCTCTTACCTGTGGTTTCGCTTTCCATGCTTTCAGTTACCCACAGTCCAGAAATAATAAATACAAAATTCTAGAAATAAACAATGCATAAGTTTAAAATTGCAAGCTGTTCTGAGTGGCATGACAAAAACCTCACACCATCCCACCCAGGGCGTGAGTCATCCTTTTGTCAAGGGTATCTATGCTGTGTATGCTGCACATTCACTAGTCACTTCACCCTTTTGGTTATCAGATTGTCAGTGTCAAGTGCTTGTATTCAAATGACCCAAATTTTACTTAATAATGGTTCCAAAGCGCCAGGGTAGTGATGCTGGCCTATTGTTTTAATTGTTCCATTTGATTACTGTTGTGTTTACCTAGTTTATATATTAAATTTTATCGTAGGTTTGTATGTATAGGAAAAAAACAATATATTTAGGGCTTGGTGCTGAGGTTTCAGGCACCGACGGGGGGCCTTGGAATGTATCTGCTGTGGATAAGGAGGGCTACTATCTAAGATGATTGTGTGCATACTACTTCATTTGTACATCAAGTTTCCGGTTTATAGAGTGATCATCCCTAGAGGATCTTGATTGTTTCTTCCAACATCCATGTGAGCTATGCAGGACCACTATTATCCCAAATTTATAAGTGAGAAAATGGAGGCTCTGAAAGAAATACAAATAGTAATTAAATTTTACATAGAATAGGGCATTAAAAGCTCTTATATATATGAATTCCTTTGATTTCTACTGAAAATTCCTGTAGTAAATAAATTTATTATAAATCCAATTTTACATATAAGCAAGTCAGTGGACAGATTAAATGACAATGCAGATTTCACAGCAAATAAGTGGCAGAAAAAGAAGTTGGATCCAGATTATCTGACTCCCTATAAAGTGCTCTTTTCATTGTGTAAAACCGCCTCTTTATAGAGTGCAGGCTTTGGAGTCAGCCAGATTTTGATATAAAACTTGGCCCTTACACAGGTGGACTGTAGGTGAAGCCTGAGAAACCACTTAGCTTCACTACTACGCCTTTCTAATTGGTAAAATAGGAAAAGTAATTCCACCTCAAGGAGTGAGCTAATGTTTGTATAATACAATGTTTAGCATAGTGCCTTACACGCTCGAAAGGACCCAATGACTGCTATTGTAATACATTTTATCTCTGATCCCTATTAGTACACAAGCCCATAAGAGAATGGCATTTGTTTTTTCTAGCTGAAGTTGTAGACTTCTATTGGAACAGTGCAGAAAGATTTGCATTAATCTCTGGAATAGACGCAAAGATTTGAAGTGCCTTCACTTTCATCTTCCTCCTTTCATGTCTCCTAGAACCCGTGCAATGCAAGCCCTCTCCTTTGCAGCCTCCATAGCCAGCTGTAGCAGTCAGTGAACAGAATGAAGTGAAAAGCACACTCAAAGGGAAAACAAACTGGGGCTCTGTCAGAACATATGGTTGAAATTCCAGAGCCCAAGACCCCACACCAAGAGGCTCCTCCCGGCCCTGCATCTGGGGCATCTCAGTTAGGCTCAGCTGTCTCTACTGTACCTCTACTCTAAGAAATCAACCACTCAATTCCTAAAGCAGTTTTAAGACCAAAACCAGCGCTCGTAGATAAGGAATAATTAATGTTTGTAACTATCAGTCTAGGTCACTTAGCTGTTAAGCACACTGCTAATTCTCCTAGGAGACAGAAATTACTAGATAGATATTACTATTATAGATAATGCTTCTCGAGCCTTTCCTCCCTCCTCCATGTTGAGGCAGCGTGGTTTTTGTAACCTGGCTGCTGCCGGGCTTTGCAGCCTCAGGCTCTAACATTCCCTCATATACACCTTACAGCCCACTTTTCCTAAAATATTTTGAGTCCTTCAAATGCACCTTGCCCATCATATTTTAGTACTTTTGCACAAGTTGTTCTTTTCTTTTTGTGACAAAGTCTCACTCTTGTCACCCAGGCTGGAGGGCAGTGGAGCGATCTTGGCTCACTGCAACCTCCACCTCCTAGGCTCAAGCAGTCCTTCTGCCTCAGCCTCCCTAGTAGCTGGGATTACAGGCGCCTGCCACCACGCCCAGTTAATCTTTTACATTTTTTTTTTTTTTTTTTTGAGACAAAGTCTCGCTCTGTCGCCCAGGCTGGAGTGCAGTGGCGCAATCTTGGCTCACTGCAAGCTCCGCCTCCCGGGTTCACACCATTCTCCTGCCTCAGCCTCCCGAGTAGCTGGGACTACAGGCGCCCGTCACCACGCCCGGCTAATTTTTTGTATTTTTAGTAGAGACGAGGTTTCACCGTGTTAGCCAGGATAGTCTCGATCTCCTGACCTTGTGATCCACCCGCCTTGGCCTCCCAAAGTGCTGGGATTACAGGTGTGAGCCACTGTGCCCAGCCCACGTTGTTCTTTTTACCACGAATTCTTCTTTATTCCTTGAACTATGTTTGCAAGGTGAGTTCCTGTTCTTCTTAAAGACGTAGGCCAGGCAACTCTTCTTTTAAGAAATGACTCCTGCTTGCTCCTATTCCTGAGGAGTTGTCTGAAGTAACATTGGTAATTTTCTCTTTTGTCTCACGTCCCCTTTTATGGCCTTTGAATGCTATATTTATATTTGATATTCACACATCTATTTATTCCACAAGTCTCTGATCTCACTAAGGGTAATTTTTTCTTCTAAAGTATAAACCCCCAGTGCCAGGCATCTCGTAAGGATTTAATGTTTCTTTAAGGCAGTAAAGAGTTTAGGAGTTTTTGAATTTTAAATATTTTTATATGCTGGTCACCTTTGGCTGCCTTGGCCCTCCAGTACTACTGTGATTTTTTGCCATCATTCATAGTTAAAGAAAATGCTAAATTTTAGTTAAATATTAGCATAAAGTAATACTTTTTTTTTTTTTCCTGATCCAGGTTAGTGGAGTAGAATTCTTTCCTCATGTCTCTGAAAGTTTGGGATTTTAAAATCAAACAGATTGAGATTCAAATATCAACATCCTTCTACACTGCATTCATATAAGCTTTCCGAAATTCTGTTTCAGATTGTTACAATACCTACCTGTGTGAGTTGGCATGAGAACAGACAATATCTGTAATGACATCTAGCCAAAGGTCACTGCTAAATAAATATAAAATATTGTTAGTTTATTCAGACTTTATGGACAATGCAAGATGCACCTGATGCCCGAAATTTGAATCCCAGCATTGCTTCTTATTATCATGAGACCTAAGCCACTTTAAACTCAGTTAACGCATCTGGAATATGAGGGTGATAATATTAATACCTACTATTCAGCCTTTTTGTAACAAGTACACAGTAAGAAATGGGCTAGCGTGGCCTGGAAAATGGGAAATGCTCAATAATCAATTAATTGAATGAATGAGTGACTTACATCTCTAAATAAAATCAGTTCTACTTCTCTGACTCTCACAAACTTCAGTTCCAGTTGAAACTAAAAATTATCCAAAACATGACATGTATTTTATCCACTCATTCAAAATCAATGAAAGATAAATAATATATTGATTATTTTCAAACAAAAAGTTAGCATTTGAAGATGATGTCAATTCTCAAGTTAATAAACTCCTTCTGCAATATTTTTACAAACATCTTTTTACCAGATGCCACACTTTTTCTGAAATAGTCTAAAGGAGAAGTTGGTTAAATAAGCAGAGCATATTTCAAATGAAAGTTTAATACAATTACAAGAAAAAATTTTTTTTAAATGAACACATGTAATTACTTGTTTCTTAGTAAATTCTATTTTTGTGTATCAAAAACACAAGTTTTAACATATTAGCTGAGGACGCATAGTTTAAAAATAAACTTAAACACAAACAGTTTGAGGGAAAAAAACACCTAATGAAATGCTAAGTGGTTAACGAATGCAAGTGCTAAATATTTATTAAACAGAGGTCCCAGTGATACACAACAGAGTGGGACCAGTTAGATTTCACCATCTGATTGTTCAGGAGAGAGGCCCAATTGCTCATGCATATCCCAAATTTGCCCTTCGATTACCTGCTGACTATTGCATTTCTTTCTCGCTTGCCTGTTAGTGCCCCCAGAGTCTGAAAGGCCAGGGTGGATGAAATGTGTTGCAAATGTGTGGCACAAGTCTGGCCACCCCAGAGAGCTCTTCCTAAGTCTCTAGTTGATGTTTAACAGGAGAAGAAAACATTAACAGATACTGTGTCTTAGCTTTGCCTGCTGTCTTACTGTCTTCTCTGGTGGGTCCCTATTGGCCAATGATCATCTAACTTTAACTTTGGAAAGCTTCCTGGTAGAGTCAAGGGAGGCAGAGCAAGAGAAACAAAAAGAGAAAGAGAAAGGAAGGGGGAGAGGGGGATTAGAAATAGGAAAGACAGCGGAGATAAAGAAGGGGAGAAAGAAGGGGAAAAGGAGCGAGATAGAAAACTATCTTGCGTCGTGCTGAGAATTAAGACAATTGGAATGCAGTTCAATTGCAGCCTCTAATTTGCTGTGAAAAATTGAGCACGTTACTATTCTCTGTGCCTTGGTTTTCTGATCTATAAAATGAAACCAGGGAATTAGGCAGCCTCAAATCCTTTCTAGGGCTAAGGCAGTGGTGTGCAATGCTTAAAAGGCAGTCTTTAATTACAATCTATCCTGCACAGTTACGACCTTACCAAAACAATAAAACCTCTCGTCATAAGGCTAATCTAGGCATTTAGAAAGATGTTTTGTTATACCATCAATAATATGGAGAAGGAAACTAATAACAAGCTTGCTATCTGCCATAGATTTTCATACAGTTCTGCTTTTACATGATGACAGACCTAGAAAGTAGCCTATCTCCACTAAACGAAAGGTAAAATTAAGTTCACGGGTAAATAACTTGACTACGGTCAGAATATTAATTAGCAAAGTCAGGATTTGATTCTTTCAATTCATTTTTTCCTTCCCTCAATAAATGTTGCTGAACACCATGCCAGGTAGTTCTTTAGGAGAACAGATAGAGTAGGGAACAAAGTATTTCAAAGATCATATTTCTTTTTCTACTACACTGAAGATATATTCCTGCCAGAATTTCTTGAGAATGTCAAGAAATCATATAATTTAAATTCTCTAAAATACATCAAATATTTGGGAAAAGAGACCTCCAGTTCTGTATTATGGTAGCTTTGTAACATTTAGGCTATAAGTCTGCCAATTCTATATTTCAAATGTGAATTTCATCATGAGAAAAAGTGGATTTTATTAATCTCTTTTCTATACAAGCAAAGCATAAATACATTTTTTTCTCCTTTTTTTAAGGGAGCAGCACTGATACCTTATAATTTTTACTACAAAATGATGGAGCATAAATAGAATTTTTGGAAAAAAATTAATTCTTTCATGTAAAAAGGCAAACAGAAGGCTATTATTATTAAAAGATTAGTAAAATTATTAGAATGAGCAATTAGAGAACATTAAGATAGACAATTTACCACATCTACATCCTATTATTCTGTGCACTATACATTAAGCCAAGTACAATGGAGATTAAAAAGCTCAGAAGAATCCAGATCATACCAAAAGACTTGGCAAGTTCCCTTGACTTCTTTCAAGATTGCTACTACTACTGAAAACAATAATTACTGTTTATTGTGTTCTTAGTATTTGCCTGACACTGTTAAGTGTTTGAAAGTATTGTGGCATTCATCTTGATAACTCTGTCATGTAGACATTATCATAAATTCATTTTATAAATGAGAAAGTCTGAGAATTAGAGATGCTAAGTTACTTGCATAAAGGCAGAGAAAATAATGTGGTAAGGCAGATATTCAAAGCCAGATTCTTCTGAGTCCAAAGTGAATGCTCCCAGTATCTAATCTAATACTCATTTTGAGATTTCAATTCTAAGTAATTAACAGAAAGACTATATTGTTAATACAACATAACTTAACATACCTTACATACCTTATTTTACTTTTTATTGTGCTTTGCTTTATTGTGTTTTGCACATATTGCTTTTTTTTTTTTAAAATAAATTGAAGGTTTGTGGCAACCTTGCATCGAGCAAGTCTACTGGTACCATTTTTTTGACAGCACTCACTCCATTTCTCTGTGTCACATTTTGGTTGTTATTGCAATTTTTCAAACTTTTTAATTGTTATTATATCTGTTATGGTGATCAATCCTCCATTACAATAAGCAAGATAGTCTGAGAGGTTCTAGAATATTTCTTTTTTCTTCTTCAAACTTTTTTGAGCGTGACCTGCAGTATGAAATACATTTTTATCGCAACCCAGTATCCATATAGATGCATATATTTAGCTGAAACAATATCTCACAGAAGTAATATTTGCCCTTACTATATTATTAAACTCTGACATTTTACTACCATATTGTATTTTTTTTTATATTGCTGGATGCAATGAACTAAATTGGTTTCACAAGTCAGTAATAGGCCATAACTTACTATTTCACAAGTATTGGCTGAAAAAACATTAAGAGAGGTAAATGCTGATAATCTATGTGCCCTAGAGGAAGAGAAGGACTCAGGTAATGTACAGGCCATGTTAGATGATGGTTAAAAGTATGAGGTTTGGGTCAGGCGTGGTGACTCACACCTGTAATTCCAACACTTTCAGAGGCCGAGGTGGGTGGATCACCTGAGGTCAGGGGTTCGAGACCAGCCTGGCCAACATGGCAAAACCCCGTCTCTATTAAAAATACAAAAATTGGCTGTGCGTGGTGGGCACACCTGTAATCCCAGCTACCTGGGAGGCTGAGGCAGGAGAATCACTTGAACCCGGGAGGTGGAGGTTGCAGTGAGCCGTGATTGTGCCACTGCATTCCAGCTCCAGCCTGGGCAACAAGGGCAACAGAAGTCTGAATATATATATATATATATATATATATATATATATATATATATATATATATCCTCAGGAATAGGAGCAAGCAGGAGTCATTTCTTTTCTTTTCTTTTCTTTTTTTTTTTGAGACAGAGTCTCGCTCTGTTGCCCAGGATGGAGTGCAGTGGCACCATCTCAGCTCACTGCAAGCTCTGCCTCCTGGATTAATGCCTCCTGCCTCAGCCTCCCCAGCAGCTGGGACTACAGGCTCCTGCCACCATGCCCAGCTAATTTTTTGTATTTTTAGTAGAGATGGGGTTCCACCATGTTAGCCAGGATGGTCTCGATATCCTGACCTTGTGATCTGCCCGCCTCGGCCTCCCAAAGTGTTGGGATTACAGGCGTGAGTGACCGCACCTGGCCAGTCATTTCTTAATAAAAGAGTTGCCTGGCCTACATCTTTAAGAAGAACAGGAACTCACTTTGCAAACATAGTTCAAGTATATGTGTGTGTATATATATATATATATACACACACACACACACATACACATATATATGTGTGTATATATATATTTATGTCAAACCTCATATATATGTATGTGTGTGTGTGTGTGTGTGTGTGTGTGTGTGTGTGTGTATATGGGGTTTGACATAAAAAGGAACGAGATAATGTCCTTTGAAGGGACATGGATGGAGCTGGAAGTCATTATCCTCAGCAAACTAACCCCAGAACAGGAAACCAAACACTGCATGTTCTCATTTATAAGTGGGAGCTGAATGATGAGAGCACATGGATCGGGGAAGGGAACAACACACAGTCAGGCCTGTCAGGGGTGGGGGTGGTGGAAGGGAGAGCATCAGGAAAAATAGCTATTGCATGCTGGGCTTAATACCTAGGTGATAGGTTGATAGGTGCAGCAAACCACCATGGCACACGTTTACCAATGTAACAAACCTGCACATCCTGCACATGTACCCTGCACATTTACCTATGTAACAAACCTGCAGATCCTGCACATATTAAAATAAATGAATAAATATATATATAAATAAATAAATAAGGCTTTAGAATGAAATTGAGTTTAGGGCCATGAATACAGTTTGGCAGATATGGGCACAGAGGTGATGTTTGACATCAGAGTAGATAAGTTATTTGAAGAGAGAAAAACAAAAAGAATAGAGTAAAGCAGAAAATGAAATATTAAACTCTACTGAGTACCCACAGTTCTGCAGTGAGGTAAAGAAGAGGAATTAGAGAGAGTATACTATATATATAGTATTTGTATATGTATATGAATGAAGGATTTAGTAAAGTATCATTTATGATAATAGTTTTTAGAGTCAGAAATATTTTCTTTATTTTATATTGAAGTTTTTGTTTTAAGATTAATACTATTGGCCGGGCGCGGTGGCTCACGCCTGTAAGCCCAGCACCTTGGGAGGCTGAGGCGGGCGGATCACGAGTTCAGAAGACTGAGACCATCCTGGCTAAAACGGTGAAACCCCGTCTCTACTAAAAATAGTAAAAATTAGCCGGGCGTGGTGGCGGGTGCCTGTAGTCCCAGCTGCTCGGGAGGCTGAGGCAGGAGAATGGCGTGAACCAGGGAGGCAGAGCTTGCAGTGAGCCGAGATCGCGCCACTGCACTCCAGCCCGGGTGACAGAGCGAGACTCTGTCTCAAAAAAAAAAAAAAAAAAAGAAAAAGAAAAAGATTAATACTATTGTCAGTATACTGGTTCATTGTGGAGTATAAAATAATTTATTCTTCTCCATGAGCAAGTCATGATCAGTTTCTTGTCTAAAAATGTTCCTATAAGTCCAGAAAAGATGGCTTATTCTGCCATCTTGTGGCTTGTTTTATTATGTTATCACTGTACATTGAGAAGTAATGGGTTAAAAGGAAACCAAACCAAAATTTACCCAAAGGTATATTTTAATTGTAGTACATACTAAGTGTGTATTGGTGGCCAGGCAATAGAGCTAGGAAAATAAAAATATGAGGTATATCCTCCTGTTAAGGTTGATATTGGGCACCCATTCAGAATATTCCTTCTCATAAAGTTCTAGGACATAAAATCAAACATTAAGTAGGAATAAGCCTAACATGAAACGAACAAGATATTTATAAGGAAAATTATGGAACCCTACTAAGGAACATAGAATAATGAAGGGATATATTGTAATTGTTAAAAGAAGATTTATTATTATAATATGTATACACCTTCCAAAGTAAGCTATAAGTCCAAAAATATCACAGGCAAAACCCCCAAAGAATGTTGTTTGTATATTTGAACATTATAACTTGGTAGTGTAGTTCAAATGTAAGAGAAAATGTGAAACAATAACAAAAGAAAAATGAGAAAGAAAGAGGAGAAGAAAAAGGGCTTGCTTAAGATATAAAATGCACCATAACATAACAGTCATTAAAAGACACAAAATATGCAGAAGTAAACAAGTAGGCTAGCTGAATAGCGTACAGAGTCCGGGAAGAAACTCATGAAAAGTATTGACACTCAGCTGATATTTTAAGTGACATTTTAAGTTGGTGGGGGAAAAAGAGAGCAAGTATTTCATGAATGATGTTTTAAAAATTTACCATGCATTAGGAAAAAATAGAGTTATTTTCAACTTTAAGCTATATACCAATATGAATTTCTTATGTTTAGAGAGGTAGATGTGAAAAAAAAAGTCTATGTAAGTGTGATAGGCTTTGGCTGTGTCCCCACCCAAATCTCATCTTGAATTGTAGCTCCCATAATTCCCATATGTTGTGGGAGGGACCTGGTAGAAGGTAATTGAATCATGGGGGCAGTTCCCCCATACTGTTCTCGTGGTAGTGAATAAGTCCCACAAGATCTGATGGTTTTATAAGGGGAAACCCCTTTGCTTGGTTTCATTCTCTCCTGGACTGCTACCATGTAAGATGTACCTTTCACCTTCTGCCGTGAGTGTGAGGCCTCCCCAGCAAAGTGGAACTGTGAGTCTATTAAACCTCTTTTCTTCTTTGTAAATTGTCCAGTCTTGGGTTTGTCTTTATCAGCAGCATGAGAACAGACTAATACATTAAATTGGTACTGGTAGACTGGGATGCTGCTGTGAAGATACCCAAAAATATGGAAGTGGTGTTGGAACTGGGTAACGAGCAGGGGTTGGAACAGTTTGGAGGTCTCAGAAGAAGACAGGAAAATGTGGGAAAGTTTGGAACTTCCTGGAAACATGTTGAATGGCCTTGACCAAAATGCTGATAATGATATGGACGATGAAATTCAGGCTGAGGTCGTCTCAGGTGGAGATGAGGAATTTGTTGGGAACTGGAGTAAAGGTGACTCTTGCTATGTTTTAGCAAGGAGACTGGTGGCATTTTGCCACTGCCCTAGAGATTTGCAGAACTTTGAAATTGAGGGAGATGATTTAGGGTATCTGGCAGAAGAAATTTCTAAGCAGCAAAGCCTTCAAGAGGTGACTTATGTTCTGTTAAAAGCATTCAATTTTAAAAGGGAAACAGAGCATGAAAGTTTGGATAATTTGCAGCCTGATGATGTGATAGAAAAGAAAAACCCATTTTCTGAGAAGAAATTCAAGCCAGCTGCAGAAATTTGCATAAGTAATCAGGAGACAAATGTTAATCTCTAAAACAATGGGGAAAATATCTCCAGGGCATGTCAGAGACCTTTGCAGCAGCCCCTTCCATCACAGGTCCAGAGGCCTAAGAGGAAAAAATGATTTCCTGGGCCTGGTCCAGGACCCCTCTGCTCTGTGCAGCCTGGAGACTTGGTGCCCTGCATCCTAGCCACTCTAGCCATGACTAAAAGGGGCCAAGATACAGCTCAGACTATGGCTTCAGAGGGTGCAAGGCCCAAGCATTGGCAGCTTCCAGGAGGTGTTGGGCCCGTGGGTGCTCAGAAATCAAGAATTGAGGTTTGGGAACCTTTGCCTATATTTCACAGGATGTATGGAAAAGCCTGTATGTCCAGGCAGAAGTTTGCTGCAGGGGCAGGGTGCTCATAGAGAACCTCTTCTAGGGCAGTGTGGAAGGGAAATGTGGGGTTGAAGCTGCCACACAGAATTCCCACTGGGACACTGCCTAGTGGAGCTGTGAGAAGAGGGCCACTATCTGCCAGACCCCAGAATGGTAGATCCACTGACAGCTGGCATCGTGCACCTGGAAAAGCCGCAGACACTCAGCACCAACACCATGAAAGCAACCAGGAGGGAGGCTGTACCCTGTAAAGCCACAGAGGCAGAGCTGCCCAAGACCATGAGAGCCCATCTCTTGCATCAGTGTGACCTGGATGTGAGACCTGGAGTCAAAGGAGGTCATTCTGGAGCTTTAAAATTTGACTGCCCCACTGGATTTTGGACTTGCATGGGGTTTTAGCCCCTTCATTTTGGCCAATTTCTCCTGTTTGGAATGGGTGTATTTATCAAATGCCTATATCCCCATTGTATTTAAGAAGTAACTAACTTGCTTTTGATTTTACAGGCCCATGGGTGGAAGGGACTTGGCTTGTCTCAGATGAGACTTCGGATGGTGCACATTTGAGTTAATGCTGAAATGAGTTAAGACTTTGAAGGACTGTTGGGAAGGCATGATTGATTTTGAAATGTGAGATTTGTGAAGGGCCAGGGGTGGAATGATGTGGTTTGGCTGTGTCCCCACCCGAATCTCATCTTGAATTATAACTTCCATAATTCCCATGTGTTATAGGAGGGACCCAGTTGGGGGTAATTGAATCATGGGAGCAGTTTCCCCCATATTGCTCTCATGGTAGTGAATAAGTCTCATGAGATCTGATGGTTTCATAAGGGGAAACCCCTTTCACTTGGGTCTCATTCTCTTCTTGTCTGCCACCAAGTTAGTTGTGTCTTTTGTCTTCTGCCGTGATTGTGTGGCCTCCCCAACTGTGTGGCACTGTGAGTCCACTAAACATTTTGTTTCTTCATAAATTACCCAGTCTTGAGTATGTCTTTATTAGCAGCATGAGAACAAACTAATACAAAGTGTTAAGGAGAAAATGCGGAATAATTTTTATAATCATATGGTTGGAGAGTCTAAGCAAAACACAGCCCTAGAGCCATAAAGAAAAGGTTTAACACACTTAACTACGCACAAATTTTCAATTCTCTGTGATGAAAGACACCATAAACAAAGTTAAACAACAAATGACAGACTGGAAATGACATTCAGAATATAAAAGTGGTTCGACACATCAATAAGAAAACAAATCAATAGAAGACGGGCAAATTATTTTGACTGTGATTCACTGAGGAAGTACAAATGGCCCAAAAAGTGATAAAAGATGTTCAACCTTAATACTGATAAGAAATGCAGATTAAAATTAAAATAAGATATTTATTTGTTTTTAAAGTTTGTAATATTAGGAGTGTATGATACTATGGGAAAATAGGCACCCTCAAATACTCTTGTACAGTAATGAAATGGTGAAGCATTTTTGGAAGGCAGTTCAACAGAAACTATAAAGTTTTAAAATGCACTTATTTTTGACATAGCAATTCTACTTCTGGAATCAATCTTAAGGAAGTATTCACATATGTGCACAAAGATGTATGCTCATTGCTTGCATTATATTTAATAATAGTGAAAAAATGGAAAATACACAAGTAAAATAACTTTCTTTACTTGCTTTCCAAAACGATATTTTCCTGACTTTCTTCAATGGCCACTCATACTGAGTCTCTTTTCTTGGTTCCTGTTCATCTCCCCCACCTCCTGTTACAGTTCCCCAAGACTCGGTTCTCATATCTTTATCTATACTTATTCCTTGGTGACATCATTTGGTCTCTTGGTTCTATGATTCAGCATTCACTATTCACCACTTGACTGACTCTATGCTGATGACACCCCAGTTGATATTTCTTTCTCAGACTCTTCCTCTAACCTACAAACTCATACATCTACCTACCTGCTTGACATCTGCTTTTCTATACCTAATATTTATCTCAAACTTTACTTGAAAAGCAGACTTTTGATCCTCTTTTCCAAATCTGTTCTTACCTTAATCTTCTAGATCTCAGTCAATAGAAACTTCATCATTCCAGTGGCCCAGGCCAGAATTCTAGATGTCATATTTGAAATTTCTTTCTCTTATGTCCTCCATCCAATTTGTCGGCAATTTGTACTGCCCAATTATTGGCTGTGCTTTCAAGATATATGAAGAATCCAATCATCTCTCACCTCCATTCTTACTACTGAGGTCTGAACCACCATCATCACTTACCTGAATGACTGAAACAGCCTCCTAACTGGTTTCCTGATTTCCGCCCTTATCCCTCTGTGGTTTGATTTTAGTAGAGCAGGCACGGTCACCTGCACTCTTTCAAATCTTCAGAGCCTCGAGGCATAGTCTGGACATAAGGCCCATGTTCTTCCTCTTTCCTCAGCCTGTATTTTATCACTCATTACCTCACTTATATTAAGCTTTTACTCAAGTATCACCTTCATATTGAGATTTCCTTGACTACTCAGATTCATCACCATCTGATATAGTATATATTTTTTCTTTTTCTTTTCTTTTTTTTCTTTCTTTCCTTTTTTTTTTTGACAGAATCTCACTCTGTTGCCAGGCTGGAGTGCAGTGGCACGATCTCGGCTCACTGCAACCTCCGCCTCCCTAGTTCAAGCAATTATCCTGCCTCAGCCTCCCGAGTAGCTGGGACTTCAGGCACGCACCACCAAGCCCAGCTAATTTTTATATTTTTAGTAGAGACGGGGTTTCACCATGTTGGCCAGGATGGTCTGGATCTGACCTCGTGATCCACCCACCTCGGCCTCCCAGAGTGCTGGGATTACAGACGTGAGCCACTGCACCCAGCCTGTGCATTTATTTTCTGTCTCCTCAAACTGAATATTCTTTTGGCCAGGTTTTTTTCATTTGTTTGATTGGCTGGTTTTTGTTTAGTATTGTTTGTTAATGTACCTCCCATTCTTAAAACAGTTGTTTGGAACACATTAGGTGCTCAGTAAGTATCTGCTGAATGAAAGAATAATACAAGTTTGTCACTAGGAGAGTATCATAACACAATGATCTTTAAAATTTTGGTCACATATTCCTTGTAAGAGTTTTCTGAAAGTATGACATTTACTTTATTTTAATTTCAATGCTGTATTGTAGAATGTGTGACTTCCAATGTTTTTAATATTTACACATTCTTTAAATATATTTTCATCAAAACCTAGGTGCTGTACATTTACTTACTCAATTTATGGAAATGCCATATAATCTAAACAGCAAAGATATTTCTAACTTTGCATCAGACAAATTTGACTTCATTTTCAATTCAACTAAATATGGGTTTCAGTGGCAACCATCTCACCTCTAAATTCCAAATCTAAGCTATTTCTATTGCCTGAGTGAAATAAATGTCACCTCCAAATATGTTAAAACTGTATGTGCCTTGCTCTTCTTGGCCCTTTCCCCCAGGAGCTATGCATTCTCCGCTGTCCCTTGATTTGCCCTTTGAAATATTTTACACCTCAGCACTTGCCTCATAGGTCATATTAAGGATTGGTGAGAGGTGTGCTTTTCATCTGCAATGGTGACTGACTGATTGTAAAAGCGGACGGAGAAAAGCAGAGCAGTCAGACCACAGGAGCATTCTCAAACCAATCAGTTTTAAGGAGAAGTAAATTTGAAAGTTGAAGATATGGAAACTAATTCCTTGACAAATTTTCATTCCCATATAATCTTTGAAAGTCTAGGAGCAGCTCTGGATACTTAGGCACTCACAACCCATTCTAAAAATAAACTGGAATTCTATGCAACAAGAATAAATAAAGGGTATATCTGTATGTAATTACGTGAACATTGGTAAGAAACAATTTTAATTGACAAAAGCAAGTGGCATAACAATGCTTCCCATTTATCTTTGAAATATGTTTTTAATCTACACGCACCTATATGTCAGTTCATAGAAGGGAAGTCAAGCAGACATAAAAAGCCATCGACAGGGGGTATCTCCAAGAATGGGTTGGGGTACATGGAAAGAGAGATTCACAATTTTCTCAGTTACCTTTTCATATTTTAAGTTATTTTTTAAAATGGCATATATTAGTTAAGAAAAATTAAGATTAAATAAAAATCAACTAAGCAAAAAATTTAGCAGATTCTGATATTGTAGTGTTGATAACAACTTTTAAAATGTTTTCTTAGAGCAGTATGTAAACATTACCAACAGCTTTACAAAAGTGAAAATCAGTTGCAAGAAACTCTTACTTCCCTCTTTCCTTTTTACATTGGGTATTTTTCTTTTACTTTTGTTTGATAGTTATTTTATCATGTGCTCTGTTACAGTTCTCTGTGCTTGTATTTGTCTCCCTCACTAGACAGCATGCTCCTTAAAGGAATATATCTTTTCCAACTTTGCAATCCCCATACTTCACACAATGCCTGGGGTACAGTTGGATTACAATGAATTTTTGATGGAATTAATGAGTGAATAAATTAATGGAAGCGAATGGCTTGTCCCTGTTTTCTTCTTTGTCTCCTTGATTTAACAGATGAATTTTGTTTTTATCTTGCTGCTTAATGTTCTATTCTACAGTTATTGGATAGTACATTCTAGACATTTTAATACATTTACAGACATTATCTCACTTTTCTTCTCTATTTTGTGGTGAAGAGCCATGAGTAAAAAACAGACTCAGCTTACACGTGGGGAAGTAGAAGTCCACAAAGACAAAAAACCTATTTCTAAATCCACAGTCGTAGATACCATAACCATTAGATTATAATTATTTACCCAGCAGCATGAAGATCCATAGATAACTTTAATAGTTAGCCAATAGCTCTTCTAATAGTGCTTCTAATGTGCTATTTGAAGTTTAAAAGATGTTTAAGGCCGGGCATGGTGGCTCACGCCTATAATCCCAGCACTTTGGGAGGCCAAGGCGGGTGGATCACGAGGTCAGGAGTTCCAGACCAGCCTGGCCAGCATGGTGAAACCCTGTCTCTACTAAAAATACAAAAAATTAGCTGGGCGTGGTGGTGCATGCCTGTAGTCCCCGCTACTTGGGAGGCTGAGGCAGGAGAATTGCTTGAACCCAGCAGGCGGAGGTTGCAGTGAGCTAAGATCACGCCACTGCACTCCAGCCTGGGTGACAGAGTGAGACTCTATCTCAAAAAAAATAAAAATTAAAATTAAAAAAAGATGTTTAAAAACAAAGACTGAGATTGGGTGTTTCTTCTTTAATAGCTTAAATATTATTTATTAAATTATGCTTTAGAAGGTATTTAAACAAGCCTTTAGCTAGTTCTTAAAATATTTTAATAACATATCAGAGAGAGAGAGAGTCATCTCAACAGATATATTTGTCAAAGAGAAAAGCAGAATTGTAATTTTTGTGATATGGGCATATGTTTATGTATATATATTTATCAAAGTGAAAGCAAAGTGGAAATTTACAAAAGCAGAAAATTTTTCTTTGTGTTTGAGTTCTGTAGTGATTTTGATGTTGAACATCATTAATAGCAGCAGTTAATACAATATCGATGAAGCAAGAAAACAAAGCCAAGCAGGAAAATGATAGATTTCACCACCATTCCCCATGCTCCTTCAAAGATATGGAACTTTTGCTGAAGAGAAGCAATACCGTCATTTCTGAACTATAAATATTACAAAGCATTGTATGGTGGCCAGGGTCAGGACAAACTCTTAGGTCTCTAGGTAGGGCTGTATTTGCCACACTTATTTCAGTCTTATGTACACAGAAACACCGTATTTTCAAAGACAGAATTTACTGGAAAGTAGACTATCATATTTCCATTAACATATAGAGACCCTAGACCAACAAGTGTGGTCCATTTCAATAACAGTTTTAAATTTTTCCTTTTTTGAAGACTTCATTACTCAACTGAAATATAATAATTAACTCCAAGTTTTCCAGAAATATTTTCTGCTACACAAAGACAAATGAGCCAGAAGCCAGAAAATATTAAAAATAAGCTTCAGATTAATTTAAAAGAATACTATTTTTCTAGTAATCAGTTGGAGAGAAGAATGAATCTAGGTAAATACACTCACATAATATACATTTTAATGCTAGACCTAGGAATTCTCATTTCAAAAAAAGAATGAGAAAGCAGAAAATAAAGTAAAACAAAATCAAAATACAAACAATAAGAAACACTTCACAGGAACCAGAAAAATGTTATTCAACATGAAGTAGGCAAACAGCTACTGAGGTGCTCATATATCTCTTTGGAGATCAGTGATGTAATATGGCTTATCAGTGCAATGGAAGATATGGTAATATAATCCCCTCAAATTTTGCTAAAAGGATATGGTAAATATAATCTTATTTCTGATAAAACCTTTTAGGAAGCTAGAAATATAACAGTTGTTATTTTGTTTTAAGAATGCAGATAGAGAATATAATAAAATATCTCCCCATCAACACTAAACCCATTAAAATAATATAATTTGAATAAAATGAAAAAATTCTTAACCATACTCAAAAACATGTAAGAAAGCTCTTCATAAAGAAGAATTGGAGAGGCACTTCTAAAATAGTAAAGCAAAGTAAACACCACAGCAAAGACTGCTTCTTTACTATCATGAATCTGAAACTGGAGCTGCATTGCTTGGAAACAAATTCTGAGGCTTCCTTGCCCAGTAGACAAGTCTAAAGCTAAGCTACCTTCAAGGCTAATGTTGGTGCTATTATGACATCTCACTATGGGAAATTCCCATCATAAGGTGTGAAAATAAGACTTCCTCTGCAACAAACTAAGAAATGTAAATAATTAGGTAATACCAAATCTTTCCAGAGGCACAATAAACTCAAATATTAAGAGAACTTATGGCCAAGAAAGTTGGGATAATAATACAAGGTAAAAATATGAAATATTGAAATATTTCATAATCTCAAAGAGTCAAAGGAAGTAACTTCTTCCAATAAGCAAGAACCACATATTATGAAAAAGATAAAAAACAGTATGACAAACTAAGAATTCCAAAAAATGTTTTAATGTACTTTTATTTCAAAAAGTTAAATAGAAGGACTAACAATGTGCTAGAAAACTGAGCTGAGAAGTTTCCCTGAAAGAATCCAAAAAAATATGAAAAATATTAAGAAAAAACTAAAAGACAGTAATTCTAGACTACTAAGATTCAGCTAAAAGAAGTCCCAGAAAAAAAAAATGGAGAGACTAAAGGGGAAAGATATTTAGAGAAATGCATGGTCAAGAATTTTCCAAAAGTAAAGAAATATGATTTTATGCCAACAGTGAATAACCTGAAAAAGAAATTTAAAAAGTAATCCTATTTACAGTAGCCAAACATAAAATTAAATACCTAGGAATTAACCAAATAAATGAAAGATCTCTATAATGAAAACTATAAAATTGTGATGGAAAAATGGAAGAGGACACCAAAAAATGGAAATATATTCCATGTTCATGGATTAGAAAAAATAAAATTGTTAAAATGTCCATATTATCCAAAGCAATCTACGGACTCAGTGCAATCTCTAAAAATACCAATGGCATTCTTCACAGAGTAGAAAAAACTATTGTAAAATTTATATGGAACCACAAAAAAACCAGAATAGCCACAGCTATCCTAAGCAAAATGAACATAACTGGAGGAATCACATCACCTGACTTCAAATTATACTACAGAGGTATGCTAATTGAAACAGCATGGTACTGGCATGAAAACAGGCACATAAACCAATGGAACAGAATAGAGAACCCAGAAACAAATTTATACACCTACAGTGAACTTATTTTCAACAAAGCTACCAAAAACAAAACATACATGGAGAAAAGACAGTCAGGGAAAACTAGATATCCATATGGGAAAACTAGATCCCTATCTCTTGCCATAAACAAAAAAAAAAATCAAAATGGATTAAAGACTCAAATCTAAGACCTCAAACTATAAAACTATGATAAGAAAACATTTAGGAAAGTGTCCAGGACATTGGTCTGTGCAAAAATTTCTTGAGCAATACCCTGCAAGCATGGGCGACCAAAGCAAAAATGGACAAATGGGATCACATCAAGTTAAAAGGCTTCTGCATAGCAAAATAAACAATCAACAAAGCAAAGAGACAACTCATAGAATGGGAGAAAATATTTGCAAACTACCCATCTGACAAGGGATTAATAACCAGAATATATAAGGCGCTCAAATAATTCTAGAAGAAAAAACCTAATAATATGATCAAAAAATGGGCTAAAGATTTCAATAGACATTTCTCAAAAGAAGATAAACAAATGGCAAACGGGCATATGAAAAGGTGCTCAACATCATTGATCATCAGAGAAATGCAAATCAAAACTACAATGAGGTATAATCTCACCCCAGTTAAACTGGCTTATATCCGAAAGACAATAACAAATGCTGGCAAGGACGTGGAGAAAATGCAATGTAAATTAGTACAACCACTATGAAGAACAGTTTAGAAGTTCCTCAAAAAACTAAAAATAGAGCTACCATATGATCCAGCAATCCCATTGCTGGATATATACCCAAATGAAAGGTAATCAGTATATTGAAGAGATATCTGCATTCCCACGTTTGTTGCAGCACTATTCACAGTAGCCAAGACTTGGAACAACCTAAGTGTCCATCAACAGATGAATAGATATATAAAATGTAGTACACATGCACAATGAAGTACTATTCAGCTATGAAAAAAGAATTAGATCCTGTCATTTGCAACAACATGGATGGAACTGGAGATAATTTTGTTAAGGGAAATAAGCCAGGCACAAAGAAAGACAAATGTCGCATGTTCTCACTTACTTGTGGGATCTAAAACAAAAACAATTGAATTTATGGACATAGAGAGTAGAAGGATGGTTACCAGAGGTTGAGAAGGGTAGTGGGGGTTGGTGAGAGGTTCGGGGGGAGATGGGGAGGGTTAATGGGTGCAAAAAAATTAGAAAGTATGAAAATGGCCTACTATTTGATAGCACACCAGGGTGACTATAGTCAATAATAACTTAATCATACATTAAAAAATAACTGAGAGAGTATAATTGAATTGTTTGTAATGTAAAGGATAAATGCTTGAGGGGATGGATACCCCATTATCCATGATGTGATTATTATGCATTGTATGCCTGTATCAGAACATCTTCTGTACCCCACAAATATACTCACCTAGTATGTACGCACAAAAATTAAAAATAAAAAAATTTTGAAAACTTCAAAATAAAGTTAACAAAATTATTTATTTATGAGGCAGAGCCTTGCCCTGTCGCCCAGTCTGGAGTGCAGTGGCGTGATCTCGGCTCACTGCAACTTCCGCCTCCCTGGTTCAAGCGATTCTCCTGCCTCAGCCTCTCAAGTAGCTGGGATTATAGGTGCCCGCCACCAGGTCCAGCTAATTCTTGCATTTTTAGCAGAGACAGGTTTTCACCATGATGGCCAGGCTGGTCTCTAACTCCTGACCTTAGGTGATCCGCCCACCTTGGCCTCCCAAAGTGCTGGTATTACAGGCATGAGCCACCCCGCCTGGTCAAGTTAACAAAATTTTAAAAAGATGATGGCTAAAATTAAAGAACTTGTTAATTGCCAAGCAAGATCAATAAAAAGCATAAGAACAAATATTCATAACTAGAAATCACAAAATGAAACCTGAGGAAATAATGAAAATTAATTAACTTCTAAGGAGAAATTTTACACAGAAGAGAAAAATAAATCATAAAGGAATGAGAACTAGAATAACATCAGTAATACTGTATTCAAAAAGACAAAGTAGCAATATCTTCATACAATTGAAATAAAAAAACTGAATATAGAATTCTATACCCAGCTGACCTATTTTAGCTGGGTCAGCAATTTTACATACACAATGGTTATAAAGTTGATGATCCTCAGATCCTGTCTGAAAGAGCAAGAAACTAACATCGTCTACCAAGAAAAAGAAAGTTAATAGTAAATATTAAGATGCATTAAGGATGAGTTAATAGTAAATATTAAGATGCCTTAAGGATGAGCAGTCAAGGAAATAAGTAAACAACATTAGTAAATCTAAATATGATTTGTGTAAGAAATGGTTTTAAGTGACAAGGGTGTAACTACACCTTTAGATAATATCATCATGGGGTTTAGATACAGGTAGAGATAAATAAGAATCTGTCATAATAGTTTTAAGTATGTTTGTCAAATATTTAGATAGTCCCTAGAAGAATGAAAACCGAATATGAATCTTTCAAAAATTAAAATAAAAAGGGAGCACTGTATCACTCTGACAGAAAGCTAAAAAGGAAAATATAAGAAAGGAAAGAAAACATGGCAATTCATAGATGTTTTTCCCATATCCAACTTTAAATTTTAAGATAATCAAATATATCAATCCTTTATGTGATTTGGTTTTGTGCCTGTCTGGGAAGATTTTTTTTTTTTTCTACTAGGGAACTATGATAAATGTCTCTACAATTTCTTGTCAAAATTTAGTTTTTTATACTATTACTATGCGGGTATTAGTTCCATCTGGAATTTGTTTTGGAATACTATATTAAGTATAAATCTGTTTTTTCACTATAAAATCATTTTTTGAATAGTCCACACTTTTTTCACTGGTTTAAAATGCCAACGCACAAGCCTCTTTTTCTGATTTGTTGTTGTGTTTTATTGATCTACTTGTTTTTTTCTTGTAAAAGTATTATATTGTTTTAGTTACTATAATTTTAAAGCATATCTTAAATATTGTATTTACTCACTTTAAAAAAATGCTGCTGTTTTTATTTGAGTGGAATAAAGGAGAGTCCACTAAACATGAAAGTAATAAATTAGCAATTAAAATGCCTCTAAATTTGGATAAACAAATGCTAATAACAAAACATCATAAATAATATTAAAAAGAAAAGAATAGTCTAAAAATGGATATTTGCAATGCATTAAATCTTTAGTAATGATGGTTACTATCATTGTTATGATAATGACAGATGACAGATTAATATAAACAATCTTCAATAGCTCTTATATATCTCCATGAAAAAGCTCTTATATATCTCTAAGCTCTTATATGTCTTATATATTTCTAAGCTCTTATATATCTCTAAGAAATATACTAACTCTCCAACTGAATAATATGCAAAAATGTGCAAAAAGTATAAAATATTAATTAAACATATGAAGTAATATTTAAATCTCCCTAATAATCAAAGAAGTTTAATAAAAGTAACAAAATACATTTACCTAAGAACTTGTAGACAATTTAAACTACTGAAGCAAATTATCCTATAGGTATGATCCGTATTGTAAACAATGAGGTTTATTTATTCTCAATTATAAGATTTAAGGTGAAAGAAAAACCACAGTATTTCAGTTATAAAGCTTTAAATGAGAAAATATCTTGATAGAGTAAAGATAAAATGAAATTTTGGTATAATACAGCTTCATGTTCTCAATAAAATTATAAATTTTAACTACACTTAGCTATATAGTAAAATTATCAAGATATCATTAAATTTTTCAAAGCAAAATTTAAATTGTGAGTTTGTCATAGAAGGCTGTTATTATTTTGAGATGTGTTCCTTCCATACCTAGTTTTTTTGAGAGTTTTTAACATGAAGGAATGTTGAATTTTATCAAAAGCCTTTTCTGCATCTATTGAGGTAATCATGTGGTTTTTGTCTTTAGTTCTGTTTATGTGATGAATCACATTTATTGATTTTTGTATTTTGAACTAACCTTGCCTCCCAGGGAGGTTAGTATACTTGATTATAGTGGATTAACTTTTTGCTGTGCTGCTGGATTCAGTCTTCAAGTATTCTGTTAAGAATTTTTGCATCAGTGTTTATCAGGGATATTGGCCTGAAGATTTCTTTTTTTGTTGTTGTGTCTCTGCCAGGTTTTGGTATCAAGATGATGCTGGCCTTTTAGAAGAGTTGGAGATAACTCCCTCCTCCTCAGTTTTTCGGAATGGTATCAGCTGTTCTTTGTACATCCAGTAGAATTCAGCTGTGAATTTATCAGGTCCTGGGTTTTTGCCGTTATTGTTGTTTTGTTTTGTTTTTGTTTTTGGTTGGTTGGCTATTTGTTACCAATTCAATTTCAGAGCTCGTTATTGGCATGTTCAGGGAATCAATTTCTTCCTGGCTTGGTCTTGAGAGGGTGCACGTGTCCAGGAATTTATCCATCGCTTTTGAGTTTTCTAGTTTGTGTGTGTAGAGGTGTATGTGGTAGTTTCCTATGGTTTTTTTTATTTCTGTGGGGTCAGTAGTAACATTCCCTTCATCATTTCTGATTGTGCTTATTTGGATCTTCTCTCTTTTCATCCTAATTAGTCTAGCTGGTAGCCTATCTATCTCATTAATTTTTTCTAAAAGACCAACTCCTGGATTTGTTGATCTTTTGAATGGCTTTTTGTGTCTTGATTTCCTTTGGTTCAGCTCTGATTTTTGTTATTTCTTGTCTTCTACTAGCTTTGGTGTTGATTTGTTCTTGCTTCTCTAATACTTTCAGTTGTGCGGTTAGGTTGTTAATTTTAGGTCTTTCTAACTTTTTGATGAAGGCATTTATTGCTATGAATTTTTGTGTTAACACTGCCTTAGCTGTACAGGTCTCAGAGATTCTGGTATGTTATATCTTTGTTCTTATTATTTTCAAAGAACTTCTTGACTTCTGCCTTATTTCATTATTTACCCAAATGTCATTCACGAGCATGTCATTTAATTTGCATGTATGGCTTTGAGCAATTTTCACTGTGTTAACTTCTATTTTTATTGTGCTGTGATTTAAGAGTGTGTTTGGTATAATTTTGGTTATTTTAAATTTGTTGAGAATTGTTTTATGTCCAATTATGTGATTTATTTTAGAGTATTTGCCATGTGACAACAAGAAAAATGTATATTATGTTGTTTTTGGGTGAAGACTTATGTAAAGGTATATTAAATCCATTTGATCCAATGTTGAGTTTATGTTCTAAATATGTTTGTTAATTTTCTGCCTCAAAATTTTCTGCCTCAATGATCTGTCTAATACCATCAGTGGAGTGTTGAAGTCTCCCATTATTATTGTGTGGGAGCCTATGTCTCTTTGTAGGTCTCTAAGAACTTGCTTTATGAATCTGAGTGCTCCTGTGTTGGGTGCATATGTACGTAGGATACTTAAGTCTTCTTGTTGATTGAACCCTTTACCATTACATAATACCCTTCCTTGTCTTTTTTGATTTTTCTTGGTTTGAAATGTTTTTTTTTTTTTTGAAATTAGAATTTCAACCCCTGCTTCTTTCTGTTTTCCATTGGCTTGGTAGATTTTCCTCCATCCCTGTATTTTGAGCCTATGAGTGTCATTATGCATGATATGGGTCTCTTTAATGACAGCATATCATTGGGTCTTGCATTTTTATCCAGCTTGCCACTCTGTGTCTTTTAACGGGGGCATTTAGCCTGTTTACATTCAAGGTTACTGTTGATATGTGTGGATTTGATCCTGTCATTGTGCTGTTAGCTGCTTATTGTGTTGGCATGTTTGTGTGGTTGCTTTACAGGGACACTGGTCTGTGTGTTAAAGTGTTTTTTTTTTTTTTTATTAGCTGGTAGCAGTCTTTCCTTTCTGTAGTTAGTGCTCCTTTCAATATCTCTTTAAGGCAGATCTGGTGGTAATAAAATCCCTCAACATTTTCTTATCTGAAAATAATCTTATTTCTCCTTCATGTAGCTTAATTTGGCTTGATACAAAATTCTTGGCTGAAGATTTTTTTCTTTAAAAATGTTGAATATAGGCCCTCAATCTCTTCTAGCTTATAGGGTTTCAGCTGAGAGGTCCACTGTTAGCCTGATGGGGATCCCATTTTGGTGACTTGCCCTTTCTGTCTAGCTGCCTTTAGCATTCTTTCTTTCATTTCAACCTTGGAAAGTCTGATGATTATGTGTCTTGGAGATGCTCTTGTGTAGATTCTTGCAGGAGTTGTCTGTATTTTCTGAATTTGACTGTTGGCCTCCCTAGCAAGGTTGGGGAGGTTTTCATGGATGATATCCTAAAATATATTTTCCAAGTGGTTTGCTTTCTTCTCTTCCCTTTCAGGGATGCCAATGATTCATAGATGTGGCCTCTTTACATAATCTTATACTTGGAGGTTTTGTTCATTTTTTAAATTCTTTTTTCTTTATTTTTGTCTGATTGTCTTATTTCAGAGATCCAGTCTTCAAGTTCTGAGATTATTTCTTCAGCTTAGTTTATTCTGCTGTTAATTGTTGTAATTGCATTGTAAAATTCTTGTATTGTGTTTTTCAGCTCTGCTAGACCCATTAGGTTATTTTTTTATACCAGCTATTTTGTCCTTCAGATACTGTATTATTTTATTGTGATTCTTATTTTCATTGGATTGTGTTTTGTCAGCCTCCTGAATCTCAGTGATCTTTGTTCCTATCTATGTTCTGAATTACATTTCTGTCATTCCAGCCAGTTTGGCCTGGTTAAGAACTCTTGTCAGAGAACTGGTGCTGTTGTTTGGAGGACATATGACACTCTGGCCATTTGAGTTACCAGAGTTCTTACGTTGGTTCTTTCTCATCTCTGTGTGTGAGTGTTCCTTTTACTGCAGTGTAGATTGAGTCCACTCAATAGACTTCCTTTCTGGATGTTTTCACTGAGCCAGTGCTTTGTGTAGGGTCTTTATTTGAAGCTGACTTTTCATCTCTGGTTTCAGTGGGGGCTATCTTAGTCAGGTATTTTGGCATTGGAGCTTTAGGGTATGATCCAGCAGTTGACACTTAGTTTCTAGATGCTTGCTTGGTTGTGTATCTCTCCTGTGTTTCCTCACAGTTGTAGCCATGTTCCCTCTCAGTGCTCTGAAAGTGGGGGTTCCTCTGCCCCTTGAGTGCTGGCAGTAGTTCATTACTTGGGACTCTTGGGCTGCCCACTGTGTTTATGTTCCTTCCCTAGCTTAAAGGCAGCAGAGTAAAAAATCTTAGTGGCGGCTGTGGCCAAGGATCATTTGCTTGACTTCCAGGGGCTCCACCCCAGAGAGATGCAGATCAGCAATCACTCAGTGCATTCAGCCCAGGGTGGAGGGTTTGTGCTGTGGACCCAAGCCAGGGCTTCCTTGTCTGGTGACAAGCTGTGTGTGTGTGTGCGTGTGTGTGTGTGTCGGGGGGGTGGGGGGTGGGGTGAGACCTATGGGAGACAGACTAGCTTCCTTTCCTTGGGTCAACTTGCAGCTTGGAGTTATAGAGAAGTCACTTAGGATCTTTGCTTTTTCCTCAGTCTGAGAGTGGCAAAGGCAGTTCCATTGCAAAGGCAGTGGTAGAGAGGCTTTCAGTTGTCCCTAGAGGCTCTGTTCAGGGAACTGCTGAGTTGTTAGTGGCTCAATAGTTCTGACGTGGGGTGGCTGGAGGCCCAGAACTGTAGGACTTGCCTGTGGATGAGATATGGCAAAGGGCACCCATGTAATAGTCTGGCCATTTTTCTGCAGGGCTGCTGCAATATGCTTGGGACCTGCTCAAGTCCCTAGTCACCCCGGATTTTCCAGGACCTGGAGGTGTCACTAGTGAAGGCTGTGAAACAGCAAAGATGGCAGCCTGTTCCTCCCTCTGCAAGCTTTGTCCCAGGGAGACACGGACCTGTTGCTTACCCAGAGGTACCTGTAGGAAGTAGCTGGAGGCCCTGGTTGAGAGGTCCCTCGCAGTGAGGGGGAATAAGGTTGGGACCACTTAAAAAAGCAGTCTGCCCATATTTTGGTAGAGCATCTTTGCTGTGCTGGGAATTCACTTCAGCTTCTGGTTGCCTCAGACGCTCCGAAGCCCAAAGGCTAGAATGGGCAAATCACCAAAATAGCAAAGATCGTGGCCCACCCCTACCTCTGGAAGCATTGACCTAGGGGGAATTCAGGTTGCTGTCAGCTGGAGAGCTTGGGTAGGGGTGGCTGGAGGCCCCAGTTGGGAGGCCCTGTCCAGCAAGGAGGAATAGGACCAGACACCTGATTAAAGCAGCAGTCTGGCCACATTTAGGTAGCACAGCAGTGCTGTGCTGTGCTGAGGGATCCCTTTCTCCCTGGGTTGGCTCAGACTCTCCAAAGCCTGAAGGCTGGAATGGCTAAGGCACCCAAACGTCAAAGGTGGCAGCTGTCCCTCCTGCTGGGAGATCCTTCTTAGGGAGGTGCAACACTGCTACCAGCAGTCGGCTGGAATTCCAAGCCAGTGGGTCTTGTCTTGTGAGGTGCCCTAAAGTGTGGCCTGTAAGCTGTTGCTGCTCAGCTCCTTCCTAGGGGTATGTACAGGAGTCTAATATCCTAGTTTGCCAGAGCTGCAGCTATTTTTGCAGGAAAGCCCAAGTATCTAAGGCTCCCGGGTCTCCACACATGCCTGGGTGGCTGCTCTGCTGAGGCTCCAAGTAGCTCTGTCTGTCAGACTGAAGACTGAAGGCCCTGGTGGAATGAGTGTCCAAGGAGATCTCCTGACCAGAGGGTTGCAAAAATCCATGAGAGAAGCATGGTTTCCTGGTCGCCGCTTCCCTGGGCAGGGGAAGAGCCCCTGGCTCTGTGTTGCTCCAAGGTGGGCCATTGTCCTATCTTGCTTTTCTTCATTCTCTGTGGGTCAAGTTGTTTTTGTGATTAATCCCAATGCAAGTACCTGGATGTTTCAATTGAAGGTGTTGTACTGACTCGCCCTTTCTGTTCCTCTCCGTGAGAGCCACACACGCTAGCTGCTTCCAGTAGGCCATCTTGGCCACTCCCCCTAAATTACTAACATGCATTAATTTATTTAATTTTATATAAACTCTGTTTGCGACCATAATTTACAGGTGAAGAGACAGAATTTGTCAATTTAAGTAGCTTACCTGAATTTGTGCAGTTCAGAAATGAAAGAGCCAGTGTTCAAGCCTTAATGTTTCTTGCTACAGAATCTGTGCTCTCAACTCTCTACAGGTATGATCATGAAAATATTAACTGTGATTATTTCCAATTACTCATTGTCCCAGGGAGGTACAGACCTGTTGTTTGAACTTTGCTGAGTTTATTCCTTCATGAATTTATTTATTCACTCATCAGCAGTTACTCAATTCAATTCATTAATCTAAAAACAATTATTTGGGTTTTTACCATGTTCGGTGTTGATACCGGTAGTGTGTATTTTTGTACATATAGCTAGTTTATTATACCCCTCCTCATTCCAGTGAAAATTAGGGACAGCAAATAAATAAATAAATAAATAAAAATAAGAAAGAAAAGAAATATGTGGCACTTGTCCTCAAGTAGATTACAGTATGGATATAAACTCAATAATTATCATATACAAATGTTAAAAGGACCTTAAAGATGTACAAGTGAAATGTGTTTGGCATACAGAATAGAAAAAGAGCACTTCTTGGCTCTGAAAATCAGAGAAACATCTATGGAAGGGATGTAACTTACCTGAGCCTTGATGTGTCATCATAATTTTTAGAGGCCGAAATGCCAGGAAAACATTTCAGGCATTCTTATGCAGTACTAAGGGGATTGATTCTTGAACCGCAAATCTTTCAGCTCTATGTCAATGTGATCCCTGAACCTCAGCCACTGATTTGCATTCAAATTAGTCTGAGGTCCTTTTTTTCTGTCTTGGTTTTGACATCAATCCCATTGAGAGGAGAGCAATGCTTTAATTCTACCCTATTAGAAGGATTAACTAATAAAAATGGCTTCATAAGATGTATAGTCTATAAAAGACATTATTTTGTTGTAAATATTTATGGTTATTGTCTATTTTCAGCCCAGCTAATCTACTTAAGGACAAGAGTCACATATTTCAGCACAGCTGAAAATAGACTCCAAAGTAATCATAGCAAAATTGGATTTTAATATGAGCCGTGGAGTGTGTGGTCTTGTTAAATTTTTATTACCATGTCTCAACTATAGAGGGTCCTTAATGTAGCTCTTAAAAATAAAATCAGTAGTAATTTTACAGAACTCCAATATTTACAAGCTAAGTAGTTCATCTCATTATTGAGAGCAGAGTGGAACACGTTTTCATGGAAGAATATAGTTTTCTCAGCTTTGTTCCACGGCCTGACCTGTCACTTAGAAACCGACTGCCACTTGAAAGGCCTCAATGAAAAAGGATGTGCAAGATAATCTTTCCACCAGTAGATGGAGCCACATGAACACAATTTTAAAATAATTTACTAAATTATTTAATCTCAAATCATCACTCAAGCAGATACATCTTTTTCTTGTTTTGTTTCCCCTTTTTCCCTCCCTCCTTCCTTCCTTCCTCCCTCCCTCCCTCCCTCCCTTCCTCCCTCCCTCCCTCTCTCTCTTTCTTTCTTTCTTCTTTCTTTCTTTTCTTCTTTTCTTTCTTTCCCAGGAAGACAATTTCTGTCTATCATTTTTTTAAATTTATTTTTCTTTCATTGTTTTCTTTCTCATTTGTTTATTCTTTTTCTTTTCTCCTTTCTTAATTAAAAAATCACATAAATATATGTTCTTTTACTACCAAATTGTCAGAATCAGAATTTTATATTTTGAGGTTTGGTGATGTTCTAGTCTAGTCCCTTCTGCATGTGTTACTAGGACCAAAGTCTTAGGGATTTCAGGGCCCTACAAAAATCTTGCTCTCCAATTTGACTAGGTATATAGCCGGAACTTTGAAAAAATTATTTTTCTTTCTCTCCTTTTTACAAAATAAGTTGGCTGCTTTCTGCCCCATCAAGAGAGTGTTTTCCTCTCCATAATAAGAATACTATACATCATAGCACTATTCCTCAATGCTAATTATCTCACAAGCTGCTCACCTTTCCTCAAAGAAAAAATAATAATTTGAGGGTAGGGTTATAATGATTGTAATTCAATTATTTGCTCAACAAATACTTTTTAAGCACATTCAAGGTACAAGCAATTCATGTTGGACATTTGTCTTCAGCAGTTTTTTCTTCTAGTAGCTATTAAAGTAGCAGCAGCATAAGTAGTGAGCTGATAGCACTGAGAAATGTGATAGAAACAAACGGTAGCTAAAGGAATTAGAGAAAATAAAAAGAAATCTACATAATTAGACTAAAAAGAGGGAGGGCATTAGAAAATGGCCTTTGTCATTTAAGCTGTCTAGACTTTAGGATCCCAGTATCACTTAAGTCTTGGCCTTACTTACGTGAAACGTGTCACTTTAGTTTCCTAGAGAAGTCAGAATACAAAAAAGAAAAATACCTGAATTGACATCCTGAGGGCTCATATTGCAAAAGATATTGCACATGTATTTGTGGCAAATTATTGTGGAAGTAGAACACATTGTCTTTGTTCTCGAGGAACATTAAAGTGAAGGTGGAACCAACCCTATTGGAAAGACATAAGGACCTAAAGATTCTCCTGGAAACACAGCACACAGCCTTATACAATTGTGGTTGCCCTGAGATAGACTCAATTTATACACTCAAGTTAAATGCCTTTATGGAAGGCTAGTTATGGGAGGTGACTCGCGGCATTCAGGAAAAAAAGGGTTCCTGAGTTAGGCCAATAGATGCATCATCTGCTTGTGTGATCCTATTTAATAGATGGCTTTATCTGATGCAAATTGTTTCAAAATAAGTGGTAACATGTAATAACTTTTTTAAGAACATTTAAAAATAATTACCAAAAATGTTTATAAACATACCAGAAACTTTCCTGTTTTTAAACAATAATGTATAGGTTTTATGATTGGTGAACTGAATGTGAAAAACTTTTCTTGAATCACTAAATAAAATAATTTCTCATTAAAAAAAAAAGGGTTCAGCTCATTGACAGCAAAGACTAATGAATTTTAATGGAAAGTCCAGAGTTTGCATGGGCAGTGTCCTGTGCTAAAGTGAAGGACCATAGCTCAGCTCTAGAGACGAATCAGCTACTCATTTACAAAGGAAGGTAAATAATGTTTCTAGTGAGAGTGTAGGGTATGAGTTGGGACAACACGAGGCAAAAACACTTGAACAAAGTAATGAAGGTAAGAGGAACTAATGTTTTATAATGACTTAAGTAGCAATTTGGAATCCTACAAAAAAAACTTTCCTGTTACATTTTATTACAGAAATTTTAAAACCTACACCAAAGTAAAACAAGATAATGAGCCTCTCTGTGCCTATTACTTACCTTCTGATAAATTTCAATATTTTACCAAATATTTGAATGGGTATTATTGCCACTAAACATAGGAATTATTTAGGCTTCCGTTGATGATGTGTAATTGAACAGATTATCAGACAGGAATCATTTGAAAGGTATATTTTTAAGCCAGGATGGGTTTAAACATTCCAGGCAAGTCAGATCAGTTCTGCTTTCAAATTGGCTCCCCACAGACCAGAAGCAGGAACATAGTGAGAGTCAGGTTTTTGACATGAGTGTCTTGCCAAAGGAGCTGACAGGAAGTAGAAAAGCACCCATTGGATAGTTCCTCTCACTGACACAGATAGAGATATCATTTAAGTATAACTAAAGAAACCATATACTTCCAACAATAATGGCTGCTTGTAAGCATGTTTCATATAATGAAAATGGAAATAGAACTCTACCGGATGCTGTACTGGATATTTCACCCATGCTATTTTATTTAAATCTCACAAAACCCACTGAAGGAAACTACTGTTTTCCCATAGTACCTATAAGTTAACTGAGGCATAGATCTGTTAATTCACTTATTCATGCCACACAACCGGCAGTACTAGATCTAGGGCTGTAATCAGTTTGGTCTGAATTCCAAGTGTGTTTGTTTCTCCACATAATCAGGAAACTAGACAGAAAAACCAGGTCTTACTTTACATCACGCTGCCCAGGGACCCAATGTCAGAATGACTTCTAGGAGTGATTAAATGGACAATGCCAAGCAGTTTAGGGTGTTCTGATATTCAGAAGATGAATATGCACTCCAGATAGGAAATTATCTTCTTGCTCAAGAAGGTGGACTGGGGCACAATTAGAAGTTTGTGCCATTTTTACCTCACCACTTACTGTGCTTCTTTATCTTTTGTGTTTGGTTTATATTTTCCATCAATTTTCTAATAAGGTGTCAACTTGGTGGTGAAAATGAATTTGTTCATGCATCGGTCAACATAGAACAGGCCTCAGAAAGGTGGTCCCAGATAGTGACAGAAGCAGTTCCTGGACCGGAAGACCTAGTGAACTGAACAGGTTCAACCAGGAGCAACCTAAAGGCTGGGGAATGAGGACAGCTAAGGCTGTGGCTCCATTCTCAGCTGGACTTTTCCTTGGTTGGTCTTCATCCACGTTCCCTATTATGAGGATGGCTTCCTCGTGTACTCCAAACAGCTCCAAACAGGAAACCTGGTTTCCTCAAAATGTGGTTTGTTTACAAGTGGTGATATACGTGATTTTACATGTACATGGATAAGTTAAAAATAGTGTGGATATTGCATTGGAAAACACATAAAACATGCCTGAGAAAGATACTAATTGCCAAATAAGGATAAATTGGAAGACAAGGAGAGGAATGATGGGGATGTGAGTGTGGAAAGATGGAGAATGAAACTAGAAAAGCTAATATCACAAGGTGGCAGTCCATATGCCAGTGGTGTTTCATAGAACTTCCTCAATATGTAAGTGAAACATCTGAGGTCTGGAGAAGACAATTACCCAGGACCACACAAGAAGTTAGTTATAGGGCAATGACTAGAACTTGGGGCTTTGCTTCATAGTTGAGTGACTTTTTAAAAATTCAGCTTCTCCCTTCTCCTTAAAAAAGAAATATTTTGTTACATACAGGTAATGCTGTACACTTTCAACATTATTCAAACCTTTATTTATATATTATTTGTTGTTTTCAATTTGATTCAGAAAAAATTTGTCTGGAAGATGTTTCATTTCATTTGAAAGAGTGCATAAATAGATCCAAATGATTAAAATCAGTTTAAAAAAATAGTTCATGTAAGTAAAATATTTTGGAAAGAAAAAAGGTGAGGCTTTGACAGAGAGGCAATGCTATTTAATGATAAGAGGAGAGCAGAGTATCACGGGGACTCAGATAAATCCTGGTCCTCTCCAATCCACAGAAAGACTTTAAACAATGTACTTAGATTCTTGGGGTCTTGGTTTCTATAACACCGGGACAAAAATAAACTTCTTGTCAGATGTAGATCAATATTACCAATATGTATATCAATATCACCAATACAATCAAAATTACCTGTACAGCTGCAGACACCCCATAGTTATTCAACATGTGACAGCTGTTGTTATGTGTGTGATGGGGGCTCATTTATAGTAAGAGAGAGGAGAGAAAAGCTATGGAATGGTCTCAAGACCAAGAACGGGAAGCATCTGATGTGGTATCAACAGAAAGTGGGTAAGTAGAAAGGGATGGGTGAATTTGGGTTGTTAGAATCACTCCCAGAGGAGGTGGGAGGCATGTGTGTTCTCCTTATATCAGGATTCTCAGTCTGAAAAATGAATCTTTTTTATTCTTTTGGGGTATTGACTTAAGATTTCTGAAGAATACTGAGAATTTAAAAGGAAAATTCTTAGGCCAAAACCTAAATCTTAGTATCTGACTTTCATGCAACTAGTGTTGACAGCTTGCAGTGAACATTTTCAGCATCTGGATTATATCTTATTGCAGCATATCCTAGAACTTTTATCTTTTCCACATTGAGAAAATCAATTTTTAATAGTATTGTTTCATGTGTCTATATTTCTTTGTATAGCAGAACATAGAAATGCAAATTGCTTTTGAGGGGAGAAAATACATTTATGACTGATGCTACAAGCAGACTCCTCTCATTTAATGTACATTATTTTAAAAATAAATACAAATATCTTCTTTACATAGATACAGCTCTTATGAGTTTGCAAAATAATTTCACACGTATTTCATTCACTTTGCATAACAATACTGTGATGGAGGTACTACTATTCTCATTTTCTAGATGAGGCAACAAAAGCTCAGAGTTTAAGTGGTTTGGGGTAACATGGCTAACAAGTAGTTGATCCAGATCATCTGACTCCAAATTAAATATACTTTTTACTCTGCATCTTTTTTTTTCTCATTTCAATCATTCAATGTAAAATGAAACTGAAACATGTTTGCTCCTGCCCACAAGGAATTCCCAATTTCATTGGTCATGAAACACACACACACACACACACACACACACACACACACACACACACACACACAGAGTCGAGAGAAACATGAACAGGAACTGGATTGTGAGGAAGTGATCAGGGACATATTGTAGAGCAGGGAAGAAGAAAGGCAAGAATATTTTTAGAGAGTAGAAAACCAGCCGCCCATTTTGGGTGATTGTAATAATCAAGTTGCGCTCCACCTCCAGGCTCTAACTCTCATCTGTAAACATGCCAAAAGGAATAGGACATTGAATGAATTCTTGGCTGGAAATGAAACAAACAAATGAATCATCTAAAAATTCAAGGTTGGAGTAGGTTTTCATCTGATTAGAATGAGAGATATCTACATTAATGGGCTCCCTGCTGACGCAGTATCCCACAGTAACTGAATCTGGGATATCTGCCACCTTTTACATTCTTCTACTGGCAGCCTCACTCATAACCAGAGTTTGAGAAACCAGACCATAACTTTTTCTGAGCCATTATGGAAATCATGGTGAAGGAGGAGACAAAGAAAAGGGCAGTGGATTAGAATTCAGAACTGGATTTTTTCTTCATGTTGTAGCAACTGGACGAGTATAACTGAGCAACTCACTTCATCTCCCCACATTCCAGTTCCATCACCTGTAAAATGGGGTTAATGATACCTGCCTAGCCTACCTTTTTCTTAAAGAATGAATGAAGAGCCATATGTGAAAATGCCCTGAAAATCATAAAATATATAAAACATTACACAGATGTACAAATATACCTGATACATTTTTCATGATATGTGATTTCCAGGGGATTCTTCTTCTACAACCCCTTCCATTTTCACTTGCAATGCAGGAAGCGGCTCCTTTAAAAGTATTTTTGCCTCAGCCTAATTCCCAAATGTCTGATATACACAGAGATAACTGTGAAAGTATTGTGTGCAAAAACTGGTGAAAAGGGGTCACTTTCTTCAAAGCCTACTCTTCTACGAAATTGTTGGTTGTTGTTTTTAGTAGGGCTCACTATGCTAGGTGAGCATGAGCGTTCTTACCAAATATATGGTTTAATGTGGAGGGTTAGGGTAGAAGTCAGTGAACGAGGGGGAAAATTAGAACATAAAGGCTGAAGAATATTGTTTCCTGAAAACCTGTTAAAATAAGCAAATAATAACCAATTCTGTGTGACATTTGACTCTCTACCACCATGCTATTCAAAACGTGCTTTGTGCATGGGCCACCATTGGGAGCTTGTTAGAAGTTCACATTACCAGGCCCTGCTCCAGACCTACCGAATTACAATCTGTATTTTAACAAGATCTTGGATATTGTTAAGACTTCTTAAGACTATTTTATTAAAAACAATATTGTTAATATCTTGACCTCCACATGGCCAAGTGTGGTAGCTGAGGGATTTAGAAGGAGACTTTCTGCCGGGTGTGGTGGCTCACACCTATAATCCCAGCACCTTGGGAGGGCAAAGTGGGCAGATACTTGAGGTCAGGAGTTCGAGACCACCCTGGCCAATATGGTGAAACCCCATCTCTACTAAAAACACAAAAATTATTTGGGTGTGGTGGCACGTGTCTGTAATCTCAGCTACTCAGGAGGCTGAGGCACGAGAATCACTTGAACCTAGGAGGCAGAGGTTGCAGTGAGATGAGTGAGATTGCACCACTGCACTCCAGCCTGGGTGACAGAGCAAGTCACTGTCTCAAAAAAAAAAAAAAAAAAAAAGACGCTTTCTGACTCTAAAGCCTATGTTTTTCCCACTACAGATGTCTTCTGTTCCATTCATCTCTCTTGGATATTACATTATGAGGCCCTACCTTGAAACCAGATGTGACCTCCAGTAATCCTTTCTGACTTTAAGATCCACTAATTTATTTAAGATACCCTACTTATATAACCCTATCTCATGACTCAGTAAAAAAAATCACAGAAGCAGAGGAAGAACTGCTTCCTTTTGTGGGACATTCAGACCCTTTGGGTTTGTGCCAAGATGTCAGGGGAAGTTCCCATTTCACATTCTTCTTCTTTTGCTTGGATAATTGAGGACCTTAAATGATGTCAGACTTTCTGAGGTCTTTCAGTGAATTCATTCTTGGCTGATCTCATCATCAGAATGCCACTATTATAAGGTACCGCCCCTGGAATTGCTCAAACCCAGCAGCTGACTAGACTTCTTCAGGATGCCTCAAGGCGTCCACTTGAAGGGCCACTTGGAGCAAAGAGTCTATTTCTGTTCTTAGGTGAAGGCCTGATTCAGTTGCTTACTACAAGTGCTTGAAATTTGCTGCTGGATGTCCTTCATCTTTCTCTTTCTTAACAGATTCCCAACTTATCACAGAGAATATGTTTGTGATAGCAGTAAACAGACAGTGGTTGACAAAACTGTATCATCAGTGATTTCTTACAGCAGAGAACTATGGGATTAACCACACCTCACTTAATGTAAAATACACACTGTATATGGGAAAAAAAATCACACAAACCAAAAAATGAAACATCCAAGGGATAATAAAAACACTATGATTATACCCTGAAGCTTCCTGGCTTACCAGATGTGCCAACCTTAGTTTTATTTAGCGGTGAGGTATGTATCATGTCCTTTAAAATCCTCATGAGTTAGCTCAATTGGCTTTCCAGATGGAGACCAATGGTCCTAAAATATCTCACCTCCTTCCTCTCCATCCCTAGGATGTAGCACAGAAGACACCCACAAATTCAAGAGCGCTTTAAGGTAAAATACCTATGGAAATCCTCAATGAGTAGATAGACTCAGAGTCACTCGCAAAATGAGAACAAGTCCCCAGATGATTGTCTCTGTTTAGTGCATTACAGTGAGAAACGTAATTTTATTCCCCACTAAGTCTTTCTAGCCATCCCTGGAGCCCCAGCCACCTTATAAAATGCATTTAACTGTTGCACTATTATTCTTCCTATCTACAGATGCCCACAGATCTTTGCTTATGGGATTCTTTCAGCCTGAATGTTCTTCACAAACTCTGCCTTTCTAAATCCCAGGAACCTTTCAATGCAATTCTTCTCTGAAGCCTTCCTTGGTTACTAATATTAAATCTAGCACCAAATTCATAGCTTATGTGTTTCCTAGAGCACTTGGATGTTCTGCCTGTTTTCGCGTTTTTTTGTGTCATTGTTAGTCTGTCTTGCTGGCCACATATCAATCTGTTTTACTAGATTGTTTTACTTGTTTGTATGATTTTACAAGCTCTTATAATACCAATTTATTACACATTCTAAAACAGATGGGTGCAATAATAAATTGCCATTTGACTGGGGAATGTTTCTTTTAAAGTTAAGAAAAAAATGTCAGGCCTTGCTCCTCCAAAAATGTCAGGTGGATCACCTGAGGTCAGGAGTTCGAGACCACTCCTCCAGTGTGGAATAGACAATCCGTGGTTATAACCCTCAAACCCTGTGGTCCTTTGAGGTTGCCACTGTATCCAGGGGATGTAACCAAACCAGTAGGATTTGCTCTCTGGCCTCCATGAAAAAGAGTTCTTTACTTCAAAAGTAGTTCCACCCTTCCTCATTTCACAAAACCTAATGCTTTGCTATAATACAACATGATATATGTAGTAGACTCCAAGAAGTTTTCTTTATCTTTTAGAAATTAATATTTGTGACACAAATGATAAAATAAAAAATTAAAAGTATGGGTAGTTTTATAAATCTCATTTTATCTACATCTATATTTTAAGGTTTTCTCTATATTGCTATGCAGAAAAAAAGAATTCAAACAATTCTGACAAAAACTAGTAATTATTTCATAACTGAGGCTGTTACAAGAAAGATGGCTTGAAAGGGCAGGTGCTAAAAAACATAAAAAGATTCTTAAAGGGTTCTGATGGGACAGAAATGGCAAATTTAAAAGGGAGGTAAAGAAAACTGGAAAGAGGAGCTTTTAATGACAAAATATTGTAGTAAGACTAAAGACAAGACTACTTTGAGGACTACGGAATCAAATACAATACTTCACAAAATAAAGGGGCTTTTGCAATAGTCATATTCAAAGGCACTCTAAAGACCTAATTAAATTTGGGAGACCAAGGCAGGCTGATCACTTGAGGTCAGGAGTTTGAGACCAGCCTGTCCAACATGATGAAACCCTGTATCTATTAAAAATAAAAATAAAAAAATTAGCTGGGCCTGGTGGCGCATGCCTTTAATCCCAGCTACTAGATGGCTGAGACACGAGATTTGCTTGAACCCAGGAGGCAGAGGTTGAAGTGAGCCGAAATGGCACCATTGCTCTCCAGCCCCAGCTAATTCTAATGTGAGGATGGTCCCTGCTTGAGGTGCATATTGTAAAGTTAAGAGGAAATGGATACGTTCTCTTTGGTTTCCTTTTTATTCTGTCAATAAATATTTTAAGACAAGCCAGACTTGTGAAAATCTAGACTTCATATATTTGTCTCCAGAGGGAAAGATAGGAGGAAGAAATTTTTAGTAATTAAACACGAGTAGAAACTAGAAGGATGCAAATTATGAGTTGATATAAAGAACACTTTCTAGCTTTCTTTAATTTAGAACGTTTTACAGCCTTTTATGGCAATTGACATTTTTGAAGTTATTGTCTGCTGCATCTTTTTTGTTTGTTTTAGTAGAATGTTACTCATTTTGTGTTTGTCATCTTTCCTCATGATGAGATTCAGGCTATAGATTCTCAGCGAGAACGCAGCATATGTGATACCGTGTTTTTCTTCACACATATGGAGGCACATTATGTCCAACTTTCTGTCATAGGTGATGTTAAAGTTGGTCTTATGGTAATGATGCTGTTGATTTCTCCACTGTATAATTACTGTTTATGTTTTCTCCCTTGTAACTAATCAGCAATCTGTAGGGAGACACTTTAAGACTATGCAAATATCCTGTTTCTTGTCAAAATTTTCCCCTAGATTTAGCATTCATTCAGGATTCTTGCCTGAGCTAATCTTTACCGTGATGGCTGTAAAACCTTGTTTCATATAATGCTCATTATGCAGAATTTGGAATATATAGAAACATAAAATGCATAAAGGAAAAATCTAAAAGAAAGCTCTCAACCTATTAAATAAATAACTGTATGTGAAGCAATTTTCATGTATTCTTTTTCTGTCTTCTCATGAACGTGTACGTGAACAGAATCATGTGTTTTGTGATGTGAATTTGTGACTCCAGCACTTGCTGCACATTTACCAGTTCGCCTTTTTTATTCCATTGCAAGCAAGGAATCCATCCCTTGTTAATCAATTAATTAATCTATTTTTAACACAGAATCTTAAATATTAATTTTAAAGATTTGTAATTTATTATTGTTCTCATTTATTTTGGTGCTCAAAATTGTTTTATGTCTGGCCATTGGGAGCTCCTTCAGTTTGGTTCCTGTGTACCTGTAACATGCAAGATCTTTCTTCCTTTCTTTTTGCCTCTCTCCCCTCTCTTTTCCTTTGTCTCTTTTTCTTTATTTTCTTCTCTTTTTCTCTCTCTTCTTTCTTCCTTTCTAGAACTTTAATAATTATGATACAATAAGATGTTCCAGACTCATCTCACACACTGATACTGTCCTAGCCCTGAAATCAGCCATGTCTCTTAGTAGCTCTGGTTTAATTTAGTGGGAAATTGTATTAATAATCAAGTTCCGGACACTAAGTATGTTCATTGCTATGGAGTAGGATCCACTATGGCCAATGCTGTCTTATGCAGGGCTTAATGTGGAGTGAAAACAAAAAGAAGGTTCCCCAAGCTCAGAGGCAGGATGACATCACTTGATATAAGCTATTTGTTAGGAGACAGAATTTTCAGAGTGAAAATGAGGCTATTCTGGCAGATATAACTTATAAAAATTGATGTGATCAGCCATGTGTATAAATGAGTGTCTCAAAGTTTTAGCAATGTTTCAAACTCCAATGTAGGTGATCTATGTGCTATTGTAGAGAGGCAGTGTGAAAACCTAATTGTAATTTTAGTAAGCAGAAACCTAAGTGATTGCTTGTCATGTTTAGAGAAACTGTGAATTGAAGAGTATGGCAGTATTACCTAGAGCAGCAGTCTCCAACTTCTTTTATTGTACATCCTAGAAGTAAAAATATTTAAATACGCTTCTGTGGTACAATACTAAGATTCATCAAAAGAGGCCACAATCACTATTATTAAATAGAATGAAACTTTGTAAAGTACCAGGTCAAGAATTAATTGCCTTTAACATACATGTATTTCCCAGTCACTGAAAGAAAAAGTATACGGAATATTTTCATTTTATATATGCTTAGTATTTAATTTCTCTATTAAATCAAATTTATAGGGGGCCATTGATTTGAACTGAGCTGCTGCACCAGGCCAACAGACCAAAATGGAGTCACTCATGCTGAAGTTCCATATCACCAAACTGAAACCAAGTTGTCTATCAGACCTTCTAAGAAGTCAGGAGACAGAGAGAGATAATAGCCAAATCCCCAAACAGGCCAGTTTTAGCCAGCATGATTTTTAAAACGTCTCCTTTGTTTATCTTCTACAAAAAAAAGTAACTTTGAAATGACCAACCCACTTTTTGTATTCTGTTTCTGCTTTTCTCAGCCCTTTTCTGGCTTTAAAAGAAAACTCCTCTGCTCAGCTCATCAGAACACTCATTCTATTTTATGGAATGAAGTGTTGCTTGATCTGACATTTGCAAATAAAGCCAATTAAGATCTTTAAGCTAAATTTGTTGTAACTTTGTCTTTTGATACTTTCTAAACATGATGGTTCCATACTATCACCAGTTAATATCTCAAGACACCTTGTACACTTTGGGCAATGTCTACTACTAAAAATAGTGAAAGTCAAGTTTATATATCAAGTTCTCTACTGTGATATCCTATTTTTGGCTTGTCAGTTATAATAAGATGATGTAAGAGAAAAAATAGTTTTCTCTCTGCTCTTTACAGTTCTTAGTTGGAATGAACCCTTGTAACAAAAGAGAGATTAACAAGAGAAAAACGTACAGAAGTTTAATGACATGTATATCTCATGTATACATAGAAGCTCCCAGAGAAATGAGTAAATCTCAAAAGAAATGGCTTTGAGTTCAGGCTTAGATTTTATCTCCAGGTGAAACAAAGAAAGAATGGTGTGGGAGAAGGCCAGTTATGAAGAAGCATCTAGGAAAAGTAAGGTAAGCAGAATACGATTTTTTAAGTTAGTAGGTAGAATTAAGGCAGATATAGATCTAAAGTTACATTTAAGTTGGTGCCACCTCTATTAATACAAGCGTATCGGTGAGTTAGATCATCTTTCTCTCTCTCACAGAGAGGGAGACACCTTTACAAATGGAGATTTCTTCAAGATAAAAATTTCTGTTACATCTACTCATGTTTTCAGAGCTTCTTCTGTGTCCGCAGTCTCTCAAAATAATCATCTTAAAATAATGCTTATGCCAAACAGGCATACTTTGAAGTGGGGTATTATAGTTTCTTATTGTCATATTTTAAGGGAGCATATATTTGGTCTCCTACAATCATAAATGTTTCCTTATCATAAGGTGCTTGATGAAGATCTCCTACTTTGGTTAGAAGTGCTGATGCTACTGTTGTCACCTGTGTTTTTTATTTTGCTTTTTAATCAAATTTAAGATGACATTGATCAAAAACCGCATCATTCTTTTATGTACACTAAAAAATAAAAATGTTGCTAATTAAATATAAAATGACACTATAAGATGAATTCTAATTTTAGAGATATTAAAATGTGAAAAAATGTGTCTTAGAGTTGATAAATTATAGTATTATTGTTAATTTTTTGCAAGAACCTTATAAAGCCCCGAAGTAAGTAATGTAATTCGTATGTCTCCTTAACCGGGTTTATTTAGACACATATTAAAAATGAATGAGTTAGGGCATTATGGTTCCTCTACAGGTTGCAGAACTTTCTTTCTTCCCTCAAGACATCTTTAATAACTGGTAGAAAACATAAAGTGTGGGTCATACCATGGTCTAACATACAGGCCTACTGAAGATATCTGTGTTAGTTTGTTCTTATGTCACTGTAAAGAAATACCGCAGACTTTCCAGGAAAGCAGCAGGAGGAGACAGGACTAACGTGCAGCTCCCACTTGGATGGAAAGAACAGCATATGGAGATTCACATTGTGAACTTTTGCTCCAACAACTGCCACAGGAACATACCATGAAAACCTAAAGAACTTGCAGAGCCTTTGAAAGAAGAGGCTTGCTGGTGCAAACTCTGAGACAGCTGAAAAACTGAGTTCCCAAAGTGTGAGATGGAGAAAAGTCCATCACTGAAAACACATCCCCCCTGGGGAACCTGAAAATCCAGATCACCGGAGAGGATTTAACCTTGCCCAGAGCTGAAACAAATTTAGGGAGCCAACTGAAATATAAAAGTAGGAGAAGCAACAGGAAGATCCCTGCAGGCACTCCCAGTCCTCAGCTTGAGCCTAGGAAAGCCATTCCTGGCCTTATCTTGCAGGCATCCTTGGAGAAGAGAAGGCAGCCAGTGAAACTGGGGACGGGCCACAGGGTGAAGGAAGCTCCTAGCTAAACTTTGTAATAATTTTGACTCAGCACAAATTTTCCTGAGCAGAATCTAGGGGGTCAACAGAAGGGCAAATATGAGCACAGAAGCTACAGTTGATGGTGTGGGCAGGTGTGCGGGGGAGGGGTGTGAGATGTGAGAACCCTGCTTGCTTTCTCAACAGGGAGGCTGGTAGCCTGGGACCAGATCTCAGCCCCCTCACCAGCTAGCTGAATATAAACTCAGAGCTGTTGGGAGGGGAGGGCACAGCAGGAGTGATACTGGCCTTGCTGGCTGCATGGGAGCTAGGTGAGACCTGTCACTGCTGGCTTTCCCCCACTTCCCTGGTGACCTGTATGGCACTGAAGAAGCAGCCATAATACCCCTGGGAACATAACTCCATTGACCTGAGAAGCACTCCCCATGCCCCACAGTGGCTGAAGCAAGCCCTGTCTAAGGAGGGTCTGAGCTCAGACCCACCTAATCCTGCTTCCACCTGATGGTTTTTCTCTATCTGCCATGGTAATTGAAGACAGAAGACATAAACTGTTGGGACCTCTATGGCCCTGCCCATTGTCTGAGAAATCTGAGTACTTATCCTGGCCAGTGTGGGGCAAGATTATATCCCCTTTCTACCACTGCAGCTGGTGCTCTCTTTTAAGTGCCACCTCCTGACTGGAGGCCAACGAACTGAAACCATGACAGCAACTTATAACAGAACAACCTTGCTCCAAATAAGGAGAAAACAAAAGCTAATTCCACTGCCTGCAACACTCTGGCTAACCAGAAGACCTGAGTCTGTCCATATGAAAACTTCACTGCCAGCATAATTTGTATTTGAGAAAACCAGCGCACTAAACTACTATCAAGGACTCCCACAGGGTCCCCTTCACTCCTCTGCCATGGTGCTGGTATCCATGGCTGTGAGACCAGAAAATGAAACATATCACAGGACTCTTTGCAGACATTCCCCAGCACCAGCCAAGAACTCAGTAGCCCTGCTGGGTGGCTAGACCCAGAAGGGCAATAACAATCACTGCAGTCTGGCTTTAAGGAAGCCCCATCCCTAGAGGAAGGAGGAGAGCACCACATCAAAGGATAACCCCGTGAGACAAAAGAATTGCAATGGCAGCACTTGAGCTCCAGATCTTTCCATTGAAACAGTGGAGAAGGAGAAGAAGCCAGAAAAGTAATTCTGGTAACATGACAAAACAAGGTTCTATAACAACTCCAAAAGATCACACTAGCTCTCAAGCAATGGATCCAAGCCAAGAATAAACCTCTGAATTACTGGATAAAGAATTCAGAAGGTTGATTATTAAGCTACTTTCAAGGAGGTACCAGAGGTGAAAACCAACTAAAAACAAAAACAAAAACATAATATGGATGAAAAAGTCTCTAGAGAAATGGATGTCATAAAGAAAAGACAATCACAAGTTCTGGACATGAAAGACACACTTAGAGAAATGCAAAATACACTGGAAAGGTTCAACAATAGAATTGAACAAGTGGAAGAAAGAACTTCAGAGTTCAAAAATAAGGCTTTTGAGTTAATCCAATCCAATAAAGACAAAAAATAGAATAAGAAAAATGGATAAAGCCTCCAAGAAGTTTGAGATTATGGTAAATGACCAAACATAAGAAAAATTGGTGTTTCTAAGGAAGAAGAGACATCTAAAATTTGGAAAACTTATTTGAGGAAATAATTGAGGAAAACTTCCCTGGTCCTCCTGGAAATCTAGACATCCAAATACAAAAAGCTCAAAGAACACCCAGGAAAATCATCACAAAAAGATCATCACCTGGGCACATAGTCATTATGTTACCTAAACTCAAGATGAAGAAAAGAATCTTAAGAGCTGTGAGGGAAAAGCATCAGGTAACCATAAAGGAAAACCTATCAGATTAACAGCAGATTTCTCAGTGGAAACTCTGCAAGCCAAAAGGGATTGGGATTCTATATTTAGCCTCCTTAAACAAAATAATTATCAGCCAAGAATTTTGTATCCAGAAAACTAAGCTTCAAAATGAAGGACTGATAATGTCTTTTTCAGACAAAAAAATATTGAGAGAATTCACTGCTACCAAGCCAGCACTACAAGAAATGCTAAAAGGAGTTCTAAATCTTAAAACAAAACCTCAAAATACAGCAAAATAGAACCTCCTTAAAATGTAAATCTCACAGGGCCTGTACAACAATAATACAATGAAAAAAACACACAAGTTATTCAGGCAACAACAACATGATGAATAGAATAGTACCTCACATTTTGATACTAATGCTGAATGTAAATGGCTTAATTGTTCTATTTAAAAGGCACAGAATGGCAGAATGGATAAAAATCCACCAACCAAGTATCTGCTGTCTTCAAGAGACTCACCTAAAACACAAGGACTAGCATAAACATAAGGTAAAGAAGTGGAAAAAGATATTCCATGCAGATGGACACCAAAAGCAAGCAAGAGTAGCTATCCTTACATCAGACAAAACAGACTTTAAAGCAACAACAGTTAACAAAGACAAAAAGGGACATTCTATAATGATAAAAGATCTGGTGCAACAGGAAAGTATCACAATGCTAAACATATATGCACCTAACACTAGAGTTCCCAAATTTATAAAGCAATTAATGCAGAAATTGAGAAACGAGCTAGAAAGCAACACAATAATAGTGGGGGATTTCAGTACTCCACTGACAGCACTAAGCAGGTCATCAAGACAGAAAGTCAACAAAGAAACAATGGACTTAAACTATACCCTACAAAAAATAGACTTAACAGATGTTTACAGAACATTGTACCCAACAACTGCAGAATATACATTCTATTCATTAGCACATGGAACATTCTCGAAGACAGACCATATGATAGGCCACAAAACAACTCTCAATAAATTTAAGAAAATCAAAGTTATATCAAGTATTCTCTCAGAACCTAATAACCTAGAATAAAACTGGAACTTAACTCCAAATGGAACCCTCAAAACTATACAAATACATGGAAATTAAATAATCTGCTCCTGAATGATCTCTGGGTCAACAATGAAATCAGGATGGAAATTTGAAAATTATTTGAAATGAATGATAACAGTGACAGACCCTATCAAAACCTCTGGGATACAGCAAAAGTGGTGCTAAGAGGAAAATTTACGGCACTAAATGCCTACATCAAAAAGTCTGAAAGGGCACAAATAGACAATCTAAGTTCACACCTCAAGGAACTAGATAAACAAGAAACAAACAAACCCAAACCAAGCAGAAGAAAATGAATAACAAAGATCAGAGCAGAACTAAGTGAAACTGAAACCAAAAAGATATATGAAACAAAAAGGTGGTTTTTTGCAAAGATGAATAAAATCAATAGACCATTAGAGAGGTTAACCAAGAAAAGAAGAGAGAAGATCCAAATAAGTCCAATTAGAAACAAAATGGGAGATATTACTACTGATACTGCAGAAAAAAGATCATTCAAAGCTACTATGAATACCCTTATGTGCACAAACTAGAAAACCTAGAGGAGATTTATAAATTCCTGCAAGCATACAACCCTCCTAGATTTAACCAGGAAGAAACAGAAACTCTGAACAGACCAATAACAAGCAACAAGATTGAAACAGTAATAAAGAAAATTGCCAGCTAAAAAAGTCCAAGACCAGATGGATTCACAGCTGAATTCTATTGGACATTCAAAAAAAATTGATACCAATTCCACTGAAACTATTCCAAAAGATAGAGAAAGAGAGACTCTTCCCTAAATCATTCTATGAAGCCAGCATTACCCTAATAACAAAACCAGGAAAGGCTATAACAAAAAAAGAAAACTACAAATCAATGTCCCTGATTAACAGAGATGCAAAAATCTTCAACAAAATACTAGCTAGCTGAATCTAGCAGCATATCAAAAATATAACACTCCATGATCAAGTGGGCTTAATACCAGGGATACAGGGTTGGTTTAACATATATAAGTCAAAGAAGTGATAGACTACATAAACAGAATTAAAAACAAAAATTATATGATCATTTCAATAGATGCCGAAAAGGCATCTGACAAAATCCAGCATCACTTTATGATTTCAACCCTCAGCAAAATTGGCGTAGAAGAGACATAACTTAAAGTAATAAAAGCCATCCATGACAAACCCACAGTCAACATTATACTGAATGGGGAAAAGTTGAAAACATTCCCCCTGAGGACTGGAACAAGACAAGGATGCCCACTTTCACCTCTTCTAGTCAACATAGTACTGGAAGCCCTAGCCAGAGCAATCAAACAAAAGAAATAAATAAAGGGCCTTCAAATCAGTAAGGAAGAAGTTGTTGTCCACCAATGATATGATTGTATACCTAAAATACCCTAAAGACTCATGTAAAAAGCTCCTGGATCTGATCAATGAATTCAGTAGTTTCAGAATACAAAATCAATGTACATAAGTCAGTAGCCCTGCTATAAACCAACAGTGACCAACCTGAAAATCAAATCAAGAACTCAATCCCCTTTACAACAGCTGCAAATACAATACAATACAGTACAATACAATACAATACAGTACAGTACAGTACAGTACAACACAACGCAACGCAACGCAACGCAACGCAACGCAACACAACACAACACAACACAACACAACACAATACAATACAATACAATACAATACAATACTTAGGAATATACCTAACCAAAGAGGTGAAAAGAAAAACTATAAAACATTACTGAAAGATATCATAGATGACACAAACAAATGGAAACACACCGCATGCTCATGGATGAGTAGAATCAATATTATGAAAATGACCATACTGCCAAAAGCAATCTATGAATTCAAAGAAATTCCATCAAAATGCCATTGTCATTCTTCTCAGGACTAGAAAAAACAATCCTAAAAATTCATATAAATTCAAGAAAAAGAGCCTGCATAGCCAAAGCAAGACTAAGCAAAAAGAACAAACCTGGGGGCATCACATTACCCAACTTCAAACTACTCGAGGGTGTAGTTACCAAAGCAGCATGGTACTGGTATAAAAACAGGCACAGACCAATGGAACAGAATAGAGAACCAAGAAATAAAGCCAAATCTTACAGCCAACTAATTTTTGACAAAGCAAACAAAAATATAAAGTGGGGAAAGAACACCTTATTGGTGCTGGGATAATTGGCAAGCCACATGTAGAAGAATGAAACTGGATCTTCATCTCTCACTTTACACAAAAATCAACTCAAGATTGATCCAAGACTTAAATTTAAGACCTCAAACCATAAAAATTCTAGAAGGTAACATCAGAAAAACTCTTCTAAACATTGGCTTAGGCAAAGAGTTTATGACCAAGAACCCAAAAGCAAATGCAACGGAAACGAAGATAAATAGATGAGACTTAATTAAACTAAAATGCTTCTACATAGCAAAAGAAGTAATCAACAGATTAAACAGACAACCCAGAGAGTGGAAGAAAATATTTACAAACTATGCATGTAACAAACAACTAGTATTCAGAATCTATGAGGAACTCAAACAAACCAGCAAGAAAAAAATGAACCCATCAAAAAGTGGAATAAAGACATGAATAGACAATTCTCAAAAGAAGATATACAAATGGCCAACAAGCATATGAAAAAATGCTCAACATCACTAATGATCAGGGAAATGGAAATCAAAACTACAATGCCATACCACCTTCCTCCTGCAAACATGGCCATAATTAAAAAATTAAAAATAATAGATGTTGCTGTGGATGTGATGAAAACGGGACACATTTAAGCTGCTGTTGGGAAGGTAAACTAGTACAATCACTACGGAAAAGAGTATGGAGGCTCCTTAAAGAACTAAAAGTACATCTACCATTTGATCCAGCAATCCCACTACTGTGTATCTACCCAGAAGAAAAGAATTCATTATATGAAAAAGATACTTGCACACATGCTTATAAAAGCACAATTCACAATTGCAAAAATATAGAACCAGCCCAAATGTTCATCAACCAACGAGTGGGCTTTAAAAAAATGTGGTATATGCATATTCCATGGAATATTACTTAACCATAGAAAGGAATAAAATAATGGCATTTGCCACAACCTGGATGTAGTTGGAGACGACTATTTTAAGTGAAGCAACTCAGGAATGAAAAACCAAACATTGTATATTCTCACTTGTAAGTGGGAGCTAAGCTTTGAGGATGCAAAAGCATAAGAATGATGTAATGCAGTCTAGGGAATTGGGGGGAAGGGCAGGAGCGGGGTGAGGGATAAAAGACTACACATTTGATACAGTGTACTCTGCTTGGCTGATGGGTGTACCAAAATCTCAGAAATCACCACTAAAGAAGTTATTTATCTAAACGAACACTACCTGTTTTCCCAAAACGATTGAAACAATAAAAAAAAAAAAACAACGGACACTATACATATAAAAATACATACCGGAAGCTAGATAATTTATGTTAAAATATGGTTTAATTGGCTTACACTTCTGCAGGTTGTACAAGGATGGCCCTGGCATCTGCTCTGCTTCTGGTGAGGCCTCAGGAATCTTTTACTCATAGTGGAAGGTGAAGGGGGCACAGGCACATAGCATGACAAGAGAGGGGCAAGAGAGAAAGAAGGAGGAGGTCCCAGGCTGTTTTAAATAACTAGATATGTGAACTAAGAGAGAACTCACTTTTCACCAAGGGGGTGGTGCTAAACCATTCATGTGGGATCCAACCCCATGATCCAATCACCTCCCACTAGGCCCCACCTCCAACATTGGAAATCACATTTCAACATATTTGGAAGGGACAAATATGCAAACCATATCAACACTAGTGTCAATGTGTCTTTTAAATGTGAGTCCACATTAATTTTCTCATTTTAAAAAATTCTTATCTGGCCGAGCACGGTGGCTCATGCCTGTAATCCCCAGCACTTTGGGAGGCCGAGGCGGGTGGATCACGAGGTAAGGACATCAAGACCATCCTGGCTAACACAGTGAAACCCCATCTCTACTAAAAATACAAAAAATTAGCTGGACGTGGTGGCAGGTGCCTGTAGTCCCAGCTACTCGGGAGGCTGAGGTAGGACAATGGTGTGAACCTGGGAGGCGGAGCTGACAGTGAGCCGAGATTGCACCACTGCACTCCAGCCTGGGCGATAGAGCGAGACTCCATTTCAAAAAAAAAAAAATTCTTATCTAGTTTTGACTGCTGATAAAACTATGCATGAACCTGTTGCAGGAGTCCTGTAATGAGACAAAGCCTGTTAAGAAACATGTGGCCTCTCAATTCCTTCCTATTTTATACTCCTGAAAGGGGACTATCAGGACTTTTTTTAGCTGATTCTATCATTTTTCCTCCGAGTCTCCCTACAAGATTCTTATATTGCTTCTGTAATCTGACAGATGGAAATAGATGCCCCTTAATAAACTAAAATGAACACTAAAGTTAAGGAAACAAAAGTTACCTATGGGTTGAGGGTTCAAGGCTTGGCTGGCCTGGAAGCTTTCTAAATTTGTATACCTGCAAGAAAAAAATACACTTTTGCTAAACTCTCTAACATAGCAGCTTTCAGGCAAATTTCTAACTTTGGTTTAATACTATCCAGAATACTACAACTCTGATTGTGTAGAGGACTGACTTTACCATCACTCTTTTCTGAGAAGCAACTGCAGACCTTAAGCCAGTTTTAGCCAGCTTAGAAAGTGTGTGCAGAAACTGTCCTTGTGTTTTACAGTTCAGCTTTTTACATAAAAAGCCAATTTTACTTCATTTTAATGCTAAATCTCCACCCCAAACTGAACATAGAATGTATGTTTGTCTATTGCATATGTGCTTGTCTTCCTCTTAAATATGTATGGCTTTTCCCAAAACCTGCTGCATAAAAATGACTCACTGTGATGCAGACACTGTGAGGCATAAAACCCAATCTGCCCTTTCTCTCTTCAAAGAGAGCACCTTTACCCTATACCAGAGACTCTCTCTTTAAGGTTTGCAAACTGATATTGCCAATAAAATTCTCCGTTTTACTACTTAGCTATCCTGGTCTTTTGGAAAGCACTATTGTATTAGTCTGTTTTCACACTATTGATAAAGACATACCTGAGACTGGGCAATTTACAAAAGAACAAAGTTCATTGGACTTACAGTTCCACATGGCTGGGGAGGCCTCACAATCATGGCAGAAGGCAAGGAGGAGCAAGTCACATCTTACATGGATGGCAGCAGGTGAAGAGAGCTTGTGCAGGGAAACTTCCAATTTTAAAACCATCAGATCTCATGAGACCCATTTACCATCATGAGAACAGCACAACAAAGACCCACCCCCATAATTTGATAATCTCCCACCGGGTTCCTCCCACAACACTTTGGAATTATGAGAGCTACAAGATGAGATTTGGGTGGGGACACAGCCAAACTATATCATTCCACCCCTGACCACCCCCAAACCTCATACCTTCACACTTCAAAAGCAATCATGCCTTCCCAACAGTCTCCCAAAGTCGGAACTCATTTCAGCATTAAGTCAAAAGTCTCCACAGTCCAAAGTCTTCTCTGAGACAAGGCAAATCCTTTCCACCTATAAGCCTGTAAAATCAAGAGTTAGTTACTTCTTAGATACAACAACGGTACAGGCATTTGGTAAATACAGCCATTCTAAATGGGAGACATTGGCCAAAACAAAGGGGCTACAGACCTCATGCAAGTCTGAAATCCAGCAGGGCAGTCAAATCTTCAAGCTCCAAAATGACCTCCTTTGACTCCAGGTTTCACATCCAGATCACACTGATGCAAGAGATGGGTTCCCATGGTCTTGGACAGCTCCACCTCTGTGGCTTTGCAGAGTACAGCCTCCCTCCCAGCTGTTTTCACAGGCTGGCATTGAGTGTCTGTGGCTTTTCCAGGTACATGATGCATGCTGTTGGTGGATCTATTATTTTGGGGTCTGGTAGATAGTGGCCCTCTTCTCACAGCTCCACTAGGCAGTGCCCCAGTATGGACTCTGTGTGGGGGCTCCAACCCCATATTTTCCTTCCACATTGCCCTGGCAGAAGTACTCCATGAGAGCCCCATCTCTGCAACAAACTTCTGCCTGGACATCTAGGTATTCCTATACATCCTCTGAAATCTAGGCAAAGGTTCCCAAACCTCAATTCTTGACTTCTGTGCACTCACAGGCGCAACACCACATGGAAGCTGCCAAAGTTTGAGGCTTGCACCCTCTGAAGCCATGGCCTCAGCTCTACATTGGCCCCTTTCAGCCATGGCAGGAGTGGCTGGGATGCAGTACACCAAGTCCCTAGGCTGCACACAGCACAGGGACCCTGGCCTAGCCCACAAAACCACTTTTTCCTCCTAAGCCTACAGGCCTGTGATGGGTGGGGCTGCCACAAAGGTCTCTGATATATCCTGGAGACATTTTCCCCATTGTCTTGGTGATTAACATTTGGCTCCTCGTTACTTATGCAAATTTCTGTAGCCAGCTTGTATTTCTTCACAGAAAATTGGATATTTTTTTTTTCTATTGCATTGTCAGGCTGCAAATTTTTCAAACTTTTATGCTTTGTTTCCTTTTTGAAACTGAATGCCTTTAACCTCACCCATGTCACCTCTTGAGTGCTTTGCTGCTTAGAAATTTCTTCCACCAGATACCCTAAATTATCTCTCTCAAGTTCAAAGTCCCAGAAATCTCTAGGGCAGGGACAACATGCCAAAGTCTCTTTGCTAAAACATAACAAGAGTCACCTTTACTCCAGTTCCCAAAAAATTCCTCATTCACATCTGAGACCACCTCACTATCAACATTTTGGTCAAAGCCATTCAACATGTCTCTAGGGAGTTCCAAACTTCCCCACATTTTTCTGCCTTCTGAACCCTCCAAACTGCTCCACCCTCTGCCTGTTACCCGGTTCCAAAGTCACTTCCACATTTTCCAGTATCTTTTCCTCAGCACCCCACTCTACTGGTACCAATTTGCTGTATTAGTCTGTTTTCACACTGCTGATAAATACATACCCGAGACTGGGCAATTTACAAAAGAAAGAGATTTATTGAACTTACAGTTCCACATGGCTGGGGAGGCCTCACAATCATGATGAAAGGCAAGGAGGAACAAGTCACATCTTATGTAATTGGCAGCAGGCAAAGAGGGGTTGTGCAGGGAAACTCCCATTTTTAAAACCATCATATCTCATAAGACCCATTCACTGTCATGAGAACAGCATGGGAAAGATGTGCCTTCATAATTCAGCCATCTCTCACCAGGTCCCTCCCACAACATGTGACAATTATGGGAGCAACAAGATCAGATATGTGTGGGACACAGAGCCAAACCATATCAACTACTTAAAGATTTTTTTTTCCTTTCATTTGGGATATTATTTACTGCTTCCTGATTAGGGAAGATGAGGACTTGGCTGACCTTTACTCCTACTCCACATCATCCCTTTACAGCATATGATCGCTCCATCTGCCCAGTACAGGTATATCACAAGGGTGTTGAGATCTATGTTCAGTTCTTACACTGTTATAACTGTGTACCTTTAGTACAAATTATGATTACTTTTTCCTTTTCTATACAACTTGTTACTTTTTCCTAGAATTAATAATTGCCTTTTTTGCTTGGGAGAAATAATACTTATCATTCTCTGTTTGGGGATTTAATAATTATCTTTTTTTCTAATTATTTATTATTCATTTGGCACTGCATTTTAAGTATTATATATTTTCCTTCAATGTGTCCAAACACATTACATAGTCTACCAATTTCATCTTCTTGAAAATATTTCTAGGAGCTTTCTATCTTTTTTTGAATTAATGCAATTATTTTCCATAAGTTATTGAGGTACAGGTGGAATTTTGTTATATGACTAAGTTCTTTAGTGGTTATTTGTGAGATTTTGGTGCACCCATAACCCAAGTAGTATACACTGCACCATATTTGTAGTCTTTTATTCCTAGCCACCTCTCCCACTCTTCCCCCAAGTTCCCACAGTCCATTGTATTATTCTTATGACTTTGCATCCTCATAGCTTAGCTCCCACATATCAGTGAGAACATACAATGTTTGGTTTTCCATTCCAGAGTTACTTCACTTAGAATAAGTTTCCAACCTCATCCAGTTTGCTGCAAATGCTGTTAATTCATTCCTTTTTATGGCTGAGTAGTATTCCATTGTGTATATATATATATGTGTGTGTGTGTGTGTGTGTGTGTGTGTGTGTGTATATGTATATATATATACTTATATATTTGACAGTTTCTTTATCCACTTATTGATTGATGGACATTTGGGTTGGTTCCATGATTTTGCAATCATGAATTGTGCTGCTAAAAACATGCATGTGCAAGTATCTTTTTTGTTTAATGACTTCTTTTCCTCTGTGTAGATACCCAGTAGTGGGATTGCTGGGTCAAATGGTAGTTCTACTTTTAGTTCTTCAAGGAATCTCCACAGTTATTCATAGTGGCTGTACTAGTTTACATTCCCACCAGCAGCGTAGAAGTGTTCCCTGATCACCACATCCATGCCAACATCTACAGTTTTTTGATTATGCCCGTTCTTGCAGGAGGAAGGTGGTATGGCATTGTAGTTTTGATTTACATTTCTCTGGTCATTAGTGATGTTGAGCATTTTTTCATATGATCGTTGGCCATTTGTACATCTTCTTTTGAGAACTCTCTATTCATGTCCTTAGCCTGCTTTTTGATGGGATTGTTTGCTTTTTTCTTACTTGTTTGAGTTCATTGTAGATTCTGAATATTAGCCCTTTGTCAGATGTATAGATTTTGAGGATTTTCCCCACTCTGTGGGTTGTCTGTTTACTTTGCCGACTGTTCCCTTTTGCCATGCAAAAGCTCTTTGGTTTAATTAGGTCCCAACTATTTATCTTTGTTTTTATTGCATTTGTTTTTGGGTTCTTGATCATGAAATCCTTACCTAAGCCAACATCTAGAAGGGTTTTTCCAATGTTATCTTCTAGAATTTTTATAGTTTCAGGTTTTAGATTTAAGTCCTTAATCCATCTTGAGTTAATTTTATTATTAGGTGAGAGATGAGGATCCAGTTTCATTCTCCTACTTGTGGCTAGCCAATTATCCCAGCACCATTTGTTGAAACAGGTGTCCTTTTCCCACTTTATATTTTTGTTTGCTTTGTTGAAGATCAGTTGGCTGTAAGTGTTTGGGTTTGTTTTAGGGCTCTCTATGCTGTTCCATTGGTCTATGTGTCTATTTTTATACCAGTACCATGCTGTTTTGGTGACTATGGCCTTATAGTATAGTTTGAAATCAGGTAGTGTGATGCCCCCAGATTTGTTCTTTTTGCTTAGTCTTGCTTTGGCTATACAGGCTCTTTCTATGCAGAGTCCCTACTTAGTGGGCCCAAATCAATAAATTCAGCCTGATCCAACTCTATGTTCCTTCCACCGTTTTCCCATACCCTTAATATCCATTCCCATGCCTGTTCCCCAGATTTCTGTTTACATTAATTAGAGAACCCAAACAGTTCTTTTCAAGTGTAGCCCACCTCCTTATGGGTCACACTCTGAACCTCACCACTAGGGGCCCGCCGGGACTTTAGTTATAGGTCTAGAGACAAACACATGTGTTGGGGGTGGCTCCTGAGGGAAATCAATATTATCTTGCCTGGCAACTGCCTCAGGGGAAGCCATCACTGTTGCATCAGGCAGTGAAGGGTTTATCTCCTCAGATAAAGACGGAAAGGCTGATGGCAGCATGGGTAGGGGAGGGGATGTTGCCACTGCTGGAGATGGGGAAGCTGTTCCTTCTGGCTAAAAAGGTTCATCAGAGTTTACAAATCTTATTGTCCCCAGCTCCATCAGGGTCCTCCCACGCATCCCCATCCCAAGTTTCATGGTCCCATTATTTTCCAGTCAATGCCCTCACTTTAACAGTAAACACCTGGTGAGGCTGTGCATGCATCTTTCCTTGCAGATCAGCCCCTCGCATGATAAGAGCCTGTGTCTGCTTTTCCACAGTTTCAGCTCTTTCTCTACAGAAGAAAAAACTCTCACTCAGGGCAATCTTAGCAGAGTTGAGGCTCAGTATCTGCTTCTGAAGTTGGGAGACAGAATCCTAAGCTCATCATTTTCTTTCATCACTTCGTCCACTGAACTTAGGAGCAACCAACCAGCTTCATTACATTCCTTGGTTCTCCACATATGGTCAGAGGTATTATGTTCGGAGTCACTAAACTCCTTACCTCTCACAAGTGGTGAATCAGGAGTGTCAAATGCATTTATTTTGCATCACTCTTTAAACAATTCATGCCAAGAACTATCACTATTCTCTATACTGTTAGAAGTAGAGTCCTTAGCATTTTGAGTTCTAATCTTATCAAGCAGCCTACTCCAGAAACCCCAAAACCAATGAAAGAACTTCATCCTTAATATTCTGTTCCTCTAGAACCACTCCTGGTACCAAAATCTTTATTAGTCAGGGTTCTTCAGATGGGTAGAACTAATAGAATATATATATAATAGGATTTTATATATATATATGTATAAACTAGGATTTTATATATATATATATATATATATATATATAAATAAAGGGAAGTTTATTAAGTATTAACTTACATGATCACAAGGTCCCACAATAGGCTGTCTGCAAGCTGAGAAGAAAGGAGAGCCAGTCTGAGTCCCAAAACTGAAGAACTTGTAGTCCAATGTTTGAGAGCAGGAAGCATCCAGCATGGGGGAAAGATGTAAGCTGGGAGGCTAAGTCAGTCTCTCTTTTTCATGCTTTTCTGTCTGCTTTACATTCGTTGGCAGCTGACTGGATTGTGCCCACCAGATTAAGGGTGGATCTGCCCTCCCCAACCCACTGACTCAGATGTTAATCTCTTTTGGCAACACCCTCACAGACACACCCAGGATCAATACTTTTATCCTTCAATTCAATCAAATTGAAACTCAGTATTAACCATCACACCTGCTAAATTTGAATTTCAGATAAAAATGGATACACTTTTGCTTAGCATAAATGTATTTCATGCAGATATGATTCGGTTGTGGGTCTCCCCCAAATCTCATGTTAAAATGCAATCCCTGGCTGGGCACCGTGGCTCATGCCTGTAATCCCAGCACTTTGGGAGGCTGAGGTGGGGAGACCATTTGAGGTCAGGAGTTGAAGACTACCCTGACCAAGATGGTGAAACCCTCTCTCTCAAAAAAAAAAAAAAAAAAAAAAATCAAAACAATTAGCTGGGCATGGTGGTGCACATCTGTAACCCCAGCTACTTGAGAGGCCAAAGCTGGAGAATAACTTGATCCCGGGAGATGGAGGTTGCAGTGAGCTGAGATCATGCCACTGCACTCCAGCCTGGGTGACAGAGTGTGACTCTGCCTCAAAAAAAAAAAAAGTCTAAAATAAAATAAAATGTAATCCCCAGTGTTGGAGATGAGGCTTACTGGTAGGAGTTTGGGTTGTGAGGAAAGAAAAATCCTTCATGAATGGCTTAGTGCCCTCCTCCAAGTAAGCAGTGAATTCTTGCTCTGAGTTCATGTGAAATCTGGCTGTTTAGAAGAGTGTGGCACCTCCCCCCTCTGTCTTTCTCCCACTATCAGCATGTGATGGTCCTGTTCCCTGTTTGCCTTCCACTGTGATTGGAAGCTTCCTGAGACCCTCAACAGAAGCAGATACCAGCGCCATGCTTCCTGCACAGCCTGCAGAAACATGAACCAAAATGAACCACTTTTAAAAAAAATTATCCAGTCTCAGGCATTCCTTTATAGCAATGCAAAAATGGCCTAACACACATGCAATATTTGGGACATATATATATGAAAAAAATCAGTTATTGCTTATCTGAAATTTAAACTTATCTGTGTGTCTTGTGTTTTCATTTGCTGAATGTGGTAATATTAGTCCAAATTGTTTTAGGATATTTAGCAGCATCCCTGGACCTTTATCCATTAGATGCCAGTACCACATCCTAGTTGTGACAGCTAAAAATGTCCCCAGATATTGCCAAATGTTCCCTGGGAGGCAAAATCTCTGTTGGCTTTAACTACTGCCTTAGAAAGTGTTAGAAATGCAAAGCATGAGGCTCCACCCCAAACCTACTGAATCAGAAACTCAGTAGTGAGGAATTTAGCAATCTGTGCTTTCACAAGTCTTACAGCTGTTCTGATGCAACTAAAGTTTGAGAACAAAATTGGTCTTATCTATTTCTCAGGCAAGTGTATCTCAGAGGACATAAATTAGTATTGCTTAGTGTAGAGACCCATGGATAATCTACACCAGAACCGCTATTGTTGTATATTAAAGAAACATCTAATGGTGCACCCTGGAACTTCTTAATCAAAATTTCTAAGGGGATGAAGAAGGTGAGAGTGTAGTGGAAAACAGGAGTCCAGAGTTCTACTTTTATTTTTTAAGTAAACGTACCCTGTGACTCTTGTATACACAGATATTTGAATACCACTGACTAGTATGGACGCCTCAGACTTTCTTTGTTTATATCACTAACATTCCCAATTCTAGTTTCGTGTTTCCAAAACAAATTTCTGAAGATAAATTGGCTTCTGGTTTATACTTACCTACAGCAGTGTTTCTCAGCTCTGATAACATATTTGAACCACCTAGGGAGCTTTAAAAAAATACCAATGCCCAGTCCCCATCCACAACAATTAAGCAGAATCTCTGGGGGTGGTGTTTTCTGATTCCCAGACGATTCTAATATGCAACTAGGTTTGGAAACCACTGGCCTATGGGAGAAAATGCACTAGTCTTATCGATTCTAACATTCCAGTCGGTTTAATGTCTATGTTCCTCATTATACATTTTAAAAATTAATATTCTGATTCAAATTTCATATTCTTTTTTTATGTCTCTTAAATCCATTCAAGTTCTGGGGGTCCTGAGCAAACTAGTTCTGAGAACCACAGATAAATATCAGATCCTGGAGTACAACTGTATAATTAGGATATTCTTCTCCTCCACACCCCACGTGCTGGTCTTTCCTTTATTCTATCTACTATCTCTTGTAGAGCGTAGTCAAAATCCAACTAATTTTCAGGGCTTTCTTCAATTAATTATTAATATGATATAGAAATGGTTGCAAATGTCTATCATCAAAAATAGATGAACTTTGATGTTAACATAATCAGGGCTTCAGGTCTAACTTCCAGTTCATAGGAAATATGGAAGATAGAGAAAAAATTAAGCACCCATAAGCAAGGACTCAGACTAATCTATAAGGTGGACATTTTATAGAATAATTTGCCTATCTCTTCAAGAAGTCATTATTACATAAACAAAATAATACATGAAATGAAATAATACATTATGGTATTAAAAGGGAGAATGTTTTAAATTAAAAGAGATTTAAGAGACATAACAATCAGAGGCAATATATGGGCCTTGATTAGATCCCAATTGAACAAACCAGCCTAAAATGAAGTAATTACAGTGATAGAATTTGAACACAGTTTAGGTATTAGATGATGTTAAGGATCCATTTACATTTTTTAAGGTATGGTAACAGTATTGTGATTAGATAAGGAAAATATATTTATTTTTAAAAAACTGCATAACAAGGACAAAACACAATGCGATCTGTAATTGACTTCAAGTTACTTTAGTCAAAAAACAGATGATGCAAATATACCGAAGTATTAACAATTGTTCAATCTAAATTATGGCCATAAGTGCTTGTCACATTGTTTTCTTTTTTTTTTTTTGCTTGAAATTTTTTTATAGTAAAAAATAGGATAGTAAGAAGAAAAATAAAGTGAATATATGAAGGCAGAATATATAGTGGAGAGAACTCCGCAATGGAAATAAAACCACATGAGCCTGGTTTTGACCCTGAATCATCCCCTCTCAAGGCCTCAGCTGCCTCTTATACCAAATGAGGGCTTAGAACAAGGTTGTTCTTGCTGTAAGCCTGTGGTGACTGTCTTTATCCACAATTTTATTAGCTCATATTACAGATGAGAAAACTGATGCACAGAGATGATAGACCACTCAGCGGGTGTGACAGAGCTGGAACTTGAACTGGGAACCCTAGCTCCAGAGCCTGCCCTCTGTTGTCATATCGTCGCTTAACAATGACAGCACCTGCCAATTCTAACAGCAAAATATTGCACCCAAGTGTGATTTAGGACATCTCTGGGTGATGGTAAAAGTGCATGTGAAGAAGTTTTTTGGCAAATATTTTTTATTGCTCATATTTCAATAATGAATATGTTACCATTTTTCTTTGAACTTTGTGGAGGACTAGAATCCTGTAGCCAAAAGTAGCAAGCCTGAGAACAAATTTCTTGTTTTAAAAAAATATTTATTTCAATAGTTTTTGGAGTACAGGTGGTTATTGGTTATAAAAATAAGTTATTTAGTGGTGATTTCTGAGATTTTAGGGCACCTATCACCTGAACATTGTACACTACCACATATGTAATCTTTTGTTCCTCATTCCCCTTCCATTGTTTCCTTCACCCCAGTCCCCAAAGTCCATTATATTGTTTTTATGCCTTTGCATCATTTCTTGTGTAAAATTCTTCAGAGTAGAAAACACTCAGGGTGCAATCATGTCTGAAATATGAAAGAACTTAACACTTCGTTTTATTGCAGACAGTGATGTAAAGGATACAGTTCTAATAGGTCCATTGTGCCTCATCAGGGAATCAAGAACAGGTTGCTATAAAGTTCTCAAGGTGGCCGGGTGCGGTGGCTCATGCCTGTAATCCCAGCACTTTGGGAGGCCGAGGCGGGGGGATCATGAGTTCAGGAGTTTGAGACCAGCCTGACCAACATGGTGAAACCTTGACTCTACTAAAAATACAAAAATTAGCTGGGCATGGTGGTGCGTACCTGTAATCCCAGTTACTCAGGAGGCTGAGGCACGAGAATCACTTGAACCCAGGAGGCAGAGGTTGCAGTGAGCCAGATCACACTACTACACTCCAGCCTGGACAACAGAGCGAGACTCTGTCTCAGAAAAACAAACAAACAAACACACAGTTCTCAAGGTATATAGAAGCTTCCTCGGGAGGTGGAAAAGCATGCTATAAAAGACTCGATGTCATTTATTTGAGCAAGTCCTCACTAAGCACCTCCTGTGTGTCAGCTCTGTGTGGGGGATCTGCAAAACACATACTTATTGGGTATCCACTGTGTGTCAGGCACTCTTGTCAGCACAGAAGCATTTTATAGTCAGTGTTTCAGTGGTGATCAAAATAGAATCCCTCTCCTCTCAGAGTTTACTTTATAATGGGAGGAGATGGTCTGTTAATGTGCAGATATGTAAGTAAATCAGAAACACGTTAGCTACTGAGAAGTGCTATTTTTATAAAACTGGAGAAATATGAAAGAGCCTGGGGGAGGCTATTTTAGGGAGTGGTCAGTTAAGGTTAATTTAAGAAGATGATATTTTAATTGAGACCCGAAGAAGAGGGAATCAGTAATACATGGAAACATGAAAAGATCCTGACTACTTACTATGTGCCAGACTTTTGGGCTCCCTACTTCTATCAGCTAATTTAAGCTTTCCTGAAACTCTGTGATGGAGGTACTATTATTTATTGTTTCCGTCTTACAGATGAGAAAACTGAAGCACAGAAACAGTAGACCATTCCCCAGGTATGATGGAGCTTAGATTTGAACTAAGAAGCCTAGCTCCGGAACCTGCCCTGTTATGCCATATCATCACTCAACAATCTAGGGTAGCAGTGTATTCCAGAAGAAGAAATAGAAATTGCAAAGGCTTTAGTGCAGAAAGGAACCTGCTGCATTTGAAAGACCAAAAGAAGGATAATGTGGTCTTTCATGGAGGGAGTGGAAGCAGGAAAGGTAGGCGGGATCCTGATTATGCAGGGCTGTGTAAGATTTTATTTGAGGTTTTTAAGCAAAAGAGTTATATTATCTGGTTTTCAGTTTTAAATGATCACTGTGCTATACAAAAGATGGATTATGCAGGGGCAAAAGTGAGGCAAAGAGATCCATTATGATGTTACTGTTATAAAGTAGGCAAGAACTCATAGTGGCTTGGATTAAGGTTGTAGTGGTGATGTGGTAAGACAGTTGGATTAAGATTTAGTTTTACAGGGGACATTCTGATGTGTTGGATGTGGGATGTGAGGGTATGGGAGGAATCAAGAATAACTCCTAGGATCTTGGCCTGAGCAACAGAGTGGGAGGTGATGGCCTTTACTGAGATAAAGAAGCCTTACGAAGAAGTAGCTTTGAAGGAGAAGGAAGAAAGGGAGGAATCAATAATTCTGTTTTAGCTATGTCAAGTTTGAGTTGCTTGTTGGATGTCAGAGTCTAGGTTTTAAGTTTAGAAAAAGTTGCCTTGGTTTAGCAAAGGAAAAGATGAAAGCAAACATTTTGCTGAGCATAATTTCTTCTGAAATAAATTCAAGTTGGACAGTCAAAAGGGATATATGCGGCCTCTTGGCCACATACAGAGTAAATTCATTAGTCTAGATCAAAAGTTGTAAACAGGTGGTTCAAGAGTATGTTTTGTTTAAACTTTAAAATGTGTTAAAAATTAGGATATTTCATATAAAAATACTTTTGGATTCTCTTAAATAATAGGAAGGCTAGGTAATATTGGGCTAGCATTTTTACTTTTGGAGCTCTCTACTCTTCCATAGGTTTTGCCACTGCCTGTTGTTTGCTCCTCTCTGGTCTTTATAGGTATTCGAGCTCATAGTACATAAACTAGATTCCAGTTTTCACTTTGCCACTTATGATTGTTTGGTATTTTTCTATCATTTAATTTTTGTGAGCCTCAGGTACTCAGTCATAAAATGTGGGATGTGACTAACTCACCGGTCTCACATTAAATAATGGATATAAAAGCATCTCTTATATTGGTAATGTGTTCTAAAAGTGTAAAACATTGTTTCTTTTTAACAGTGAAAGTTTAGATTATTGATTCGTAACTGCAAAATCAGTCTGGGAAATACCTAAATTTAATTATTTGAACAATTATCAAATTACTCCTAAAATATAGTCTAACTTAAAATAAAAGGAATAAAAGGGAAATGGAAAGGAACTGGTGCATCAAATTGAGGAAAAGAAATTCTTGGAGGAAAGATACATCCAATACTGAGAATTTTTTTTTTTTTTTTGAGACAGAGTTTTGCTCCTGTTGCCCAGGCTGGAGTGCAATGGCACAATCTCAGCTCACTGCAACCTCTGCCTCCTGGGTTCAAACAATTCTCCTGCTTCAGCCTCTCGAGTAGCTGGGATTACAGGCATGCGCCACCACATCTGGCTAATTTTGTATTTTTAGTATAGGTGGGGGGTTTCTCCATGTTGGTCAGGCTGGTCTCAAACTCCCAACCTCAGGTAATCCACCCGCCTCGGCCTCCCAAAGTGCTGGGATTATAGGCATGAGCCACTGTGCCCAGCCAGTACTGAGAATTTAAAACACTGGAGTGGGGCAAAGACCAAAGGGCAGAATGGAAGAAAAACAGGGCAAAGGAACTGGCGTTAGAAACCCCAGCTTCACAGCTTCTTATCTGTGTGAATTTATGAATGATGATAATAGAAGTGAATATTTCTGGGCTTCACATATATCATTTCACTTAGAACCACAATCCTATAAGGTAGATAGTGCTACCACCCCCATTTTACAGAGGAAGAAATTGAGGCACAGACTAGTTAAGTAATCTGTGTGCAGTTATGCAGCTAGTGAGCATGATAAGTCATCTCAGTTCTCAGTTTCTTGAAATAAAAGGTGAAAAAATATAAATTTATTTTGTAAAGATGTTTTTAAAGGACTGTAGAGATAGATGGAACCTATTATAAATGCCAAGAAGGAAACATATGCTTATCTACTTTATGTACAATGCCTGTAATAACCTAGGGGCCATACCCATGTGTTTTATCAAAATTTGATTTCCAGTGAAAGTATACACACAGATACCAAGCTGTTTATAGTTTAATTTAACTTTTTTAACATACACATCCACCTGACATGTATGTGTATTCCAATATTACTTCACAGGTATCTTTAGCTAATGTAACCTTCGTCTATGCGTGGCGCAGAACCACACAATGAGGCACTTTATGTGCCTTTGTTGTTATTGATGCTTCAAAATATGTTAGTAACAAATAGATCCCATCTCTTCAACCTCCCCAGCATTCCTTTAATGCTAATATATCCATTTTTTGACAATCAGTAAGTAAAACACAAAGTTGTAAGATAATTGGTCTGAGTTCTAAGACCTGCTCTGCCACTAACACTTTGAGTAAACTTTGAAAAGTCAATATCCCTCTCTGAGTTTTACTTCTTCCATCTATAAAATTAGAGGGTCGGGCCTAGTGACCTCCAGGTTCCCCTTCTGCTCTTATACTCTGGCGTTTTATGAAATCTAGCTATAAAATGAATAGTGTCCTTTCATGGTTATTAGCAAAGTATTAGTTGAACTCCCCATTAAAAATAAACGAGTCTTTATAAGTTTCCAACAGGACTAACAGGACAAAAATGAACCACAGGTTACTCATTCTTATTCCTGAAGTTGACATGGTTTATGCCTGAATGCAGGCCTTATGTGCCTTACTGGCTCCCAAGTGCTCCACTCCAATTGCTGAACTGAATGCTAATCAGCGACTCCGGCTGTGCAGGGTGAGCCTTGTCTGATTACATCAGCAGGGTGGGCTGGGATGCTCGATTCAGTTCAGAGTAGTTATTCAGCAGTTCAGTGACACAGAGAAGGTCACAGACTTCAAAGAGAATGCTGAATGCAGAGATGAAGGCCTGTGCAGAATGGCCCAGTTAATGATCACACTTCATAATTTCACGGTGTGCTGATTCTCCCAGACACTGTGCTCAGCCTGACTTTTGCTGGTTTGGCTGAGGAATTAGGAGCCTTCACTCCAACGGCACCCCTCTCGATTTCTCAGCAGGTTTAACTGAGTATCTTCCTTTAATTTTTTTCTTATGCACGAGAACTTAGTAAGAGAATAATCTTTATCATTTTGTAGGGCTTTGTTTCATGATTTTCCAAGGGCTTTTCACATCCCTTATTCCATTTAGCAGCTAACTGAGCCTGTGAGGTACGCAGGACATACACGATGACTTAGGCCTTAGAGATGAAAAAATGTCAGAGAGGAGAGAGCTTGGCCTGAAACACATGGCTAGGAAGTGACACCTTTACCCCCAACCAGTGTTCTTTCTCCCCTGCCATAACCCATCAACTTGACAGTGGGGAAAATATTTTTAAGGCTTTGCATCTTTTACATACTCTGGAGAAAGGGGTATAATTTCAGCTTTTATAAAATGGATTTAATAACATTTAATAATGACCATTTCTGGCTCCCTTGTGTTAATGCATAAGGTAGGTACTATGCTAGTGACTATCTAGTTTCCTTTTGTATGCAGTGGGTTTCACTGTTCTGTAGAAGACTGGAAGTTTCTCACAGGCCTCTTGAGACCATCAATGTGGTTAGGGAAGAGGGATGAATAAGTCAAACTATAGACTTCATCCCTGCTCCAGCTGGAACATCTCTACCTTCATCTGCTTTACATATTGAACTTTTTCATTGTATTGTTTTGTTGTTGTTGTTTGTTTGTTTGTTTTTTAGAGATGGAGTGTCACTCTGTCACCAGGCTGAAGTGCAATGGTATGATCTTAACTCACTGCAGCCTCTAGCTCCTGGGCTCAAGTGATCCAACCACATGACCCTCCCAACTAGCTGGGACTACAGATGTGCATCACCACATATGGCTAATTTTTACTTTACATTATTTTGTAGAGATGAGGGGGTCTCACAATATTGTCCAGGTTAGTCTCAAACTCCTGGCCTCAAGCAATCCTGCCTCAGCCTCCTCACTCACAGGAGCTACAGGCACGAGCCACCACACTCAGCCTCACTACATTGTGAACAAAGGAATCTCTAGCCAAAATGTTTGAAAATGACAGAATTATCACGTTCTTTTCAAAACGGAAGATATTGAATTACAGCCATAAGCTTTAAAGAGATGGCAGGAAAGGGCACTAAACTGCAGTCAGGCAGGTCTGTGAGAAGGCCACAGTTCCCTGGCTATGAATGAACCTGTGTACCCTCTCTGAGCCCTGGTTTCCTCTGCTATGAAGTAACAATAATAATACTTTCTGTTTTAGTTTGCTAGGGCTTCCATAACAAAGTTCCGCAAACCAAGGGACTTAAACAACAGGAATCTATCGTCCCACAGTTTTGGAGGCTGAAAGTCCACAATCAAAGTGTTGGCAGGGTTGGGTCTTCCTTAGGGCTGTGAGGGAGGAACTTGTTGCAGGTCGTTCTCCTTGGCTTGTAGATGGCTATCTTCTCCCTGTGTCAATTTACAGTATCCTCCCTCTATGTATGTCTTTCTCACTATCCACATTTCCCTTTCATATGAGAACACTGGTCATACTGGATTGAATCCACCCTACTCTGGTCTGACCTCATCTTAACTAACTACATGAACAACTCCATGTCCAAATAAGCTCACATTCTGGGCTACTGCGGGTTAGGACTTCAATATACGAATTTTGGAGGAGCCCACTTTCACTCATAACATCCTCTGTAGAGGGTAAGGATTAGATGAGATTATATACTTAAAGCATTTTATGGATTATCTAAGATACAACAGGTATTTAACAGACATGAGTTTCCTTGACTTTGTACGATGCAATCCCTATTGCTTTCTTTTTCAAACATTTATTTCTTTCTCTCTTTGCTATGATCTTTTTTAACTTTATCTTTCCCCATAGCCTCCTATTATGATTTGTGGAGTTCTCACCTCTTCTGACTATTTCCAGGGGAATTTCCACAACTTAGGATGAGGTTATGTCACCCTGAGCTGCACCTTTCATGGGAGACCATCCTTGAAGTGAGCACTAGTCTGATATTTCGAGATCATTTTTGTCCCCTCTCTCTAAGCTAAGGTTGACTGATTTGCCTCTAGTACTGTTTTGTCTGAGGGAGGCCCTGCTGGCTAGAATAATAGTTGTGAATTCATAAAGTTTGGCCACAGGAAAAAGCTTCTGAAAAAAATTTCCCAGAGAGGTAATATCAGAATTTTCTGAGAAAAGTTTATAAACATGTCTGAGCATGAGGGGGTGGTTTGAGCAGCAGATGCCAGATTCCAAAGAAAGAACAGTTCTGGTGGAACAAAAGTTCACTGGGGCAAATAAAGGAAATACAACTGCATTTCTTTTCTGTTCAATGTTGTCTAAAACCAACATGTCAGAAGTACCTCCAACCAGTCTTTGGTTGTTCATTCCTCACTTGAAATGTGGCTAACTCCCGCAATCAATCTGGCGTATTATTTACCAAGAGAATTGCCTTAAAGTGGCACACTTCAAAACTTCTATATGTAGTTACAGGTACCACTGTTTTCTAAAGAGCAGCACAGACTATCAGCTGAAATACAAAAGTTAGAGGGCAAAGACTGGGCAGATCCCAGGCCTGCATCTGATTTACGGAATACACCTGACACACGTCAAATGGCCAGAAAGAAGCATAACATTACGGGTGGTGGAATTGCTTTCTGCTTTTAATGCACGCAGGGAGCCTCAGGACAGAGAGAAGGAAATTGATGCTGAGGTAGATGCATTCTCAAGATGAGACACACACTGAGATAAGAATTTCCTGACCGAATGCTCAGGTTGCTGTTTGAGAAAGCTGAATCACTGGATTGGGAAGGCTTTCCCTAGGATCTTGAGATCTGCATGGCTAGATCTCTGGATGTCTGTCGGTGGGAGTGGATGCTTTGGGAAGACAAGAGGAACACTTAGATGAAGGGATTGAGTGGGTGGAGTTGAGGCTGGAGGCTAATCTCTTTATGCAGGTGTGTGAGTGTGCATGTGTGCGTGAGTGTGCTGACCTGGGCTTGGCTAGCTCAGCTGTTGTTTTGGAAGGCAAAACCACAGCTCTAAATTCCCCAGGGTATCATCAGCCAGTGTTCCAGCTCTACAATGGTGGTGGTCTTGGGAATCACAGCAGACCACCCACAAAGAAAATAAATGAAAACAACATCTAGCCCTTCAAGCACGTTTTGCACTTATAATCTCAAAATATTCAAAAGCATGAAATATTTTACGGTTTATTGGCATGAAGCCCTTGGAACAGGCATCAGCATTCTGAAAGAAGTAAAGCTAAACCTACATGAGGCATAATAATATCAATAGTGTATAGAAATAACAATAGTAATTTATACTTTTTATCCCTCTTTGAAGAAGTTTTTCCCACAGAGGTTACTTGAAGAGGAAAATGCCCTTGGTTTGGAGTGACTTAAATTACTGTTTTGACTCTGGCATAAGCTCTATCATTTTGTACAATTACCTTTACTTCTGGAGTCATATTTTCTCATCAGTAAAAATGAGGGTGGGGTGAATACTGTCTACACAGGGCAGCCCTCATGATTGATTAATCATATATTTATATCACACTTTGATAAACTGAAAAGTGGGAAAAATTAAATTGTACTATCATGTTTATTTTGCAAAAGTCATGAAGAATCTCACAGAAACAGAAGAGTAATAACTTATTTTTCTTCTACTTTAGAAAACCAGGACTCTCTACAGAACACCTTACCCAAATTGCAATTGGATTTTCATAGTCGACATCAACAAAGCAACCAAATAAGTATTTTTCACTACACTAGAGCTTGGCGTAGTTGCAAAGAAGTATGGCAGACTAGCTGGAGAGGCAGGACATCCACACAAGAATCAGGCAGGATGGAGCAATATTAATGTACAAACTCATATTGATATTTAAGTGTGAAGATTCCTCATGTCTGATATTGGGCTCATTTTGAAACCCTGAAGACAATATGTCCTTCCACGATTCTCCCCATAAACACCTCCTTTTACATATTTCAGAGGAGTTTTTGAGCATTCATGGTTCCTACATTGCACAATCTTCCACACAGATCAAAGTGGCAGGTTTCATCCTGGCATGTCTCTCTTCAATAAACAGTCCTCGATGGCTCATGAGATTTATTATTTTCCCCTATCCCACTTTTGAAGAAAGTATTATGGCAAGAATACCTCAAAAGAATGGTAATAGCTTACCTGCAGAGACCTTGAAACAGGGAGAAGAGGTGCTATTTAGAAATATATACAGCATTTCTACACAAAGTTCTGAGATTTTGTCTTCACTTATCATCACTATCTCTAAACAAAAAAGTGGAAGATAGTAAAAACTCTCCATTTTTCAATTCTGCATAAAACACGGCCCAAGCATATCAAAATAGCCAGGTGCATCCCCTGTGATGACGATAAGCCCCAGTAAACACTGGCTTTAACCATCCTCATGTTGTGGTACCATTGGTATGCAATGAAGCCTAAAGCTTTTCTACACCCTTCCCTCGCTCTTGTAAAAGTGGTTGAGAGGGAGGGTGGTGGCAGAGTGTAGTGGTTCTCACACCTTAGTGATCCAAATGAAAACTTGTTCCAAATAAAGATGTCTGCACCCTATCTATCTCCAGAATTTTTTTTTTTTTTGTAGCTTTGGGGAAACTTTTACGAAACTGATTTATTAATACATATCCCAGGTAAATGTAATGCAGATAGCCTGGACACCACGCTTTAAGGAATACCACTCAGTTATAAAAAGGAACAAAATAATGTCATTGCAGCAACTTGGACGGAGCTGAAAACCATTATTCTAAGTGAAGTAGCTCAGGCATAGAAAACCAAATACCATATGTTCTCACTTATAAGTGGGAGCTAAGCTATGAGGATGCAAAGGCATAAGAGTGATATAATGGATCTTGGGGGCTTGGGAGGTGGGGAGATTGGGGGGCAAGTGAGGGATAAAAGATGACATATTGGATACAGTGTACACTGCTCAGGTGACGGGTGCACTAAAATCTCAGAAATCATCACTAAAAAACTTGTCCGTGTAACCAAAAACTACCTGTACTCCAAAAACTATTGAAATAAAAAAATGGAAAAACACTCGGAAGAAAGGAAGAAAGAAAGAAAGAAAGAAGGAAAAAAAAGAAAGAGAAAGAGAAAGAAAGGAAGGAAGAAAAGAAAGGAAAAAAGAAGAGAAAAGGACAAGAAAAAAGAAAAGAAAAAATACTAGCATGACATCTAGGAGCTCAGGATTTCAAGTCAGAAAAATCTAAATTTAATCCAAAATTTTAATTCCAAAAGCCTGTGCTTTTCTGATCTTAACCATTGGGTGAGTTGTCCTACCTGCTTAAGCCTTAGTTTTGTTACCTGCTTAAGCCTTAGTTTTGTTACCTGCTTAAGCCTTAGTTTTGTTAAAAGGAAAAAAAAAAAACCTAGACAAGTTTAAATTTAACTGAATTTATTTGAGGAGAAAAGGAAAGCATTCAACAAACAAACAAAAACGATTCACAAATCAGGCAGCCCTCAGAACCAAAAGGTTCTAAGAACTCCTGATTTGCAATGTGTTTCGGCAGTTTTTATGGATAGAAAATAGAAGTGAGGCAAAAAGGACAACTTAATTGTTACAGTTTATTTGAATTAGCTGGCCTCCTACAACTGAGGAAACCTCAGCTACTGTAACTAACCAGAATCCAGCTACCCATATAGGAGTATCCTCCCAAGTTAGTTGGTTTTATTAGCATGAAGGACTCCATATTGGTTTGATCTGCTGGGTCTAGTACAGGAACTTAGTCCAAATCAATGGCTTCCTATAAATTTTATTCAACATTTTTTTTCAACTATCAAATGGGAATAGTGACACCTCAGAGTGGTGGTGTGAGTTTTAAGGGGCATTAGGTATATAGAGAGCTTGGCTCTGTGACTGCCGCATAATAGGCCCAAAATCCATCGTGAATATTATTTGATATAACTTCAAGCGTAAACTATGGCAACTCTTACACGGTTTGACATCTTGAAGTCTCTAAATTTATTTCTAAATTAAAAAAATAATAATGGCATGATTTTCCTTATAATAATGGCAAAGCACAATGATATAATGAGTTTTTTTTTCCCCCGTCAACTACAACCCCTACATTGAAGAATAGAAATTTAATTTGAACACTAGGACATGGGATATTTGTCCTTCAGGAATCTGTAGTTTCATAAGTTCAGTGCCAATAAAGGTTTTTGAGGCAGTCATGTAGACGTGTTGAAAAAGATTGTGACAGTCACCATAATATGAGCTAGTGAATATAACCCAGCCATCTGAGTGTCTGCTCTGGTGTCCAGGGCCGATACCAGCTCTGCAGTTCTGTCTTTTTTTTCTCTCAGGAATGTAAGACTCAAATGAGGAAAGGCAAGTGAAAGCAATTTGAAAATTGTACAACACTGTGCAGATAATAGAATTGTTGTGAGGCCTCTGTTCTGAAAGCCAGAAAAGATAACACCCTAAAGAAATAATAGGCCATCTCATAAAGAAGTTTCATTGTTTTGGACTGATGGTAAGTATAGTTACATGCCACCATCTGTTGGGTAACTGAAAAGCTGATGTGCACATGGCAAGAGGAATTACCTGATTCAGGAATCAGATAGAAGTCCCAGATCAGATCGTTTTTAAGCTTTCCTTCTATTCAGATGTGGGATGATTCTAAAAAAAAAATATCGAATGAAACATTCAAAAAAATAGAGACGAAAAAATTCTTCTAAATTTTGCTATTGAACTGACACACTTTCTAGAAATAAATTCAAAGTAAAATATGTAGTTTTACAAACCTGTATTTTTCAGGCAACAGCGCAATCAAGTAAGAAAACAAAGCCAAAATTATATGGACCAAGTTGTTTACTAAATGAAAATTCTAGCCTTCATTATGGCTGTGGGATTTGGCTGTCCCAGAGCTATCACACCTGGCTTGTTGAGCAATAAATACCTGTGGCACCATGAGTCAGATGGGGCATTAACTGGCAAGTCAAGAGAACCAGGCACACTACTAAAGTGATGTCTTTCCGCCTGCAAAGATACAACACTTGCTGTCCACAAACTAATTAAGCATGGTGTGGATAGAAAAGGGGAAGGAGGAGGGAGTAAGAGACCCGGGACTGGGAGCTTCTTGGCAGAAAACATTTCTGTCAACAAACTTTCAGTCTGTTAGGCTCCACCTCATGTGATCTTTCAATACTTTGCATGCCCCTGTACAACTCATCAGATCTGTGTTGCATATCTTTCTCCATGAGGCAGGAAATATGTCCCATTTTTCTGTATCTTTAATGACAAACAATGTCATTGCATAGAACTCAGCATAAGCCTTTAACTGAGTACAATAGCACAGATTACAAAGTATCTCGGGTTCAAAAAATATTGCCAGTTAGGGGTAGAAAATCCATGTCCTACTCTAAACTTCTGGGAAAATGAATATACATTAACTTTAAGGACAATAATCAGAGCTACTGTAATATAGGACTACTGTGAAACCTGGTAGGCAGAGCTTAGAGTAGCATGAAGCTCTTTCAGTGCTGAAGCTCTCTCCTTGAGCCAAAGAGGAGGCATCACTGCTGGCAGCACGATAAGGACACCACTCCAGTCTTTCTAGTTACCCTGCCCAAAGAGATAAATGATAACACTTCCTAATCTGAAAAGCAAGACTCAATCCCTAACTGAAGTACATGGAATTCTGGCTTCTTCCAAAACCATATCTTCCAAATTGTATTAGGGGGCATATTCGGCCAATTCTCAGTCAACAATTTCCCTGATCTATCTAGATCATTAGTATTTGCTGACTGTTGCCTTTTTTCTGAAATCTCAAACCCCTTATGTCCTATGAGAACATTATCTCCTAGTACTCTATAGGTGGATGTTTTCTCTGACTACTTTGAGGTTTCTTTCTCCTCTCACCAAGACATGATTATTTACCACATGGCTCAGTGTTTGGCTCTTATTGCTTCTCTCAAAACCATTTGCCCTTTAGAAATTCAATCTATTCTCAAGACTTGAACTACATCAGTGTTGAAGAAGTGAGCATGTCTATCCATGTCTATCCCTGCCTCTACTTTAGTTTCAGTTTTCCAAATGTTTGCAAGGCACCTTTTTGTAGATGCTCTGTCATCAGCTCATTGCCTCATCTTGCTCTTGCATACCACGTGCACAAATTTGGAAAGTCTCTACTTTGGTCTGCATCTCAATTTTTCATGAATTGACTTGGATGGTAGAAGAAATTATTTAGAAATTCAATGACGCTTTTAAGTTCAGAGTAAAAGATTCTCTCAAATGAAGTTCACAATTTTTCTAATGTTCTTGGCAACTATACATTTCTATCATTTTTGTTACCATATTTCTAATGGGTCAAGCTAAAAACTAATATTCAAACTTAATGTTTAACCACCAGTGTTTAAATGATCAGGCCCGATGCGGTGGCTCATGCCTGTAATCCCAGCAGTTGGGGAAGCCAAAGCGGTGGATCACTTGAGGTCAGGAGTTTGAGACCAACCTGACCAACATGGTGAAACCCCATCTCTACTAAAAATACAAAAATTAGCTGGGCATGGTGGCACATGCCTGTAATCCCAGCTACTCTAGAGTCTGAGACAGGAGAATCACTTGAACCCAGGAGGCGGAGGTTGCAGTGAGCGGAGATCACGCCATTGCACCCCGGCCTGGGCAACAAGAGCGAACCTCTGTCTCAAAAATAAATAAATAAATAAATAAATAAATTATAGGTGGATGTTTTCTCTGACTACTTTGAGATTTCTTTCTCCTCTTTTTATCTTTATCTATTCTAGTATTTGAATGACCATTGTTAGAATGGGCTAAAAGAAGACAAGATTTGAAGTCTCAAAAGGGAAGATCTGGAGCCTATTACTAATAAAAATTGTTTCATGCTCTGCCTTACATTTGATTTATTCATATGGGTCTGTCTTTCCAACTAGATTTGAAGTTCTAGAAGGAAAGATTGATATTTGATTCATTTTAGTGTCATATAAAACAGTGTCTAATATTTTATATGTGCTCAATAAGTATTTGTTAAATTATTGCAATTTCAAGTACTAGGCTTCTTACGATAAGAGACTGAGGTGTAGAAATATATGTCATGTACCCATGACCAATATGAACTCCTCTCTAACTTCCCCGTTTCCCCCACCTCGTGCTAGTCCTCTTCACTGCACATCTGAGATCCTGCAAAGGCTTTTTGTCTCTACCTCCAGCCTCTCCCCTCTCACTCATCCTTCGCATTGGTGCTTGATGCCATGCAAGCATCTCCACTGGCTTGTTCTTGTCCATGCCATCATAATGAAATATGTCACTCATGTGGCTTTTCACAACTGCTTCCCTCACCTTTTTCAAACTTATCTCTCACTTTGTTGCAGAATGCTTGTTTATTTCAAATGATTACTCTTCTCCTCCCTCTGCCACAGCCATGAGAAGTTCTTCAATTTAAGAACCTGGTAGGGTTCCTGAAGGTAAAATCCACAGAAGTGTGGGGATACTCTTGACTAAAGTCCCCAAAGTTTTTTCAGAGTACTTTTGGTTTCAACCATGACAATATGAAGAGCGACTCAGCTTCCAGCAATTCATCAAAATTCCCATTTAATTGTTCCTATCCATTTATAGCTTTAGTAGCTTCTGCCCCAGGTAAGTTGATCTTGGCTGTGTCTCCCTGAATTCATTTGTCTCTTCAGGGTAATGTAATGTTTTGTCCACAATCTCACTTCTCTAATAGATCTAAAAAATGTCATTGATTTTCAACTTGTTCAACTTTTTCTTGTCGTAGGGGCAGGAGTGATGACTTCCAAGCTGTTCACATTGTCAGAGTTGAAACCAAAAGTACTCTGAATCCCTCTTGATTAGTCTAACATTGTTGGATGTGGAATGGCATAAGAATGAGAAATATATGGGCTGTATCTTATTTAACCTTACATTCAGCTCTGGGATGGGCAGAATAGGGTTAAGGCTCAATATACTCCAAAGCATTAGTGTTGAGTCAACAGAAAAAGACAAACTGTCTCACACATCAGAAAACTGGTACACTTCAGTTAATCAGCATGATCAGTAAAGATTTCTAAGTGTACTAATTGCATAAATTATAGAAGAGACTTGTAAAATTTAAAAAGCATAATAATATTTTCCAGTGTTAGATGTGTGTGCCTGCATTCTTGAATAAAATTACAACCTTGGACACAGCAGGTAATTATTCACACTGCTTATAAATCTGAAACTTAAAAGGGAAACCTATAAATTTTCAACAAACAATGGCACCCACACATCTACTTCATACGCCTGCTCTTTCCCAAGCACTAGATTTTATACAGCTGCCTGAAATTTTGGCAGAGGGCATCCTAGGTGCTGCCAAGATCATGAGAAAGGAAACAGATCTTAACCCAGTTCATTCCAACTTTAAGTATTCAAGATCATACATTTCTGAGTGTTCAGGGAACATAGAATTTGATGGTGAGAATAATGTCTGAGAAAGAGAAAATTTCATACTAAGATTAAATTTATAATATACTTTCAGAGTTATTTTTCTGATTTTTAACAGATGGGTTAAGAAACAGTGTAGATACAGCAAAAGAAACTACCATCAGAGTGAACAGGCAACCTACAGAATGGGAGAAAATTTTTGCAACCTACTCATCTGACAGAGGTCTAATATCCAGAATCTACAATGAACTCAAACAAATTTACAAGAAAAAAACAAACAACCCCATCAAAAAGTGGGCAAAGGATATGAACAGACACTTCTCAAAAGAAGACATTTATGCAGCTAACAGACACATGAAAAAATGCTCATCATCACTGGCCATCAGAGAAATGCAAACCAAAACCACGGTGAGATACCATCTCACACCAGTTAGAATGGCGATCATTAAAAAGTCAGGAAACAACAGGTGCTGGAGAGGATGTGGAGAAATAGGAACACTTTTACACTGTTGGTGGGACTGTAAACTAGTTCAACCATTGTGGAAGTCAGTGTGGCGATTCCTCAGGATCTAGAACTAGAAATACCGTTTGACCCAGCTGTCCCATTACTGGGTATATACCCAAAGGATTATAAATCATGCTGCTATAAAGACACATGCACACATATGTTTATTGCGGCACTATTCACAATAGCAAAGACTTGGAACCAACCCAAATGTCCGACAATGATAGACTGGATTAAGAAAATGTGGCACATATACACCATGGAATACTATGCAGCCATAAAAAAGGATGAGTTCATGTCCTTTGTAGGGACATGGATGAAGCTGGAAACCATCATTCTCAGCAAACTATCGCAAGGACAAAAAACCAAACACCGCATGTTCTCACTCATAGGTGGGAAGTGAACAAAGAGAACACCTGGACACAGGAAGGGGAACATCACACACCGGGGACTGTTGTGGGGTGGGGGGAGGGGGGAGGGATAGCATTAGGAGAGATACCTAATGCTAAATGACGAGTTAATGGGTGCAACACACAAACATGGCACATGTATACATATGTAACAAACCTGCACGTTGTGCACATGTACCCTAAAACTTAAAGTATAAAAGTATAATAATAATAAAATAAAATAAAAAAGAAAAGGACAAAAACCAAAAAAAAAAAAAAGAAACAGTGTAGATAGTGTAGGGGAGAAAAGATTTCTTCCTTTTATTATTACTATACTTTAAGTTCTGGGATACATGTGCAGAACGTGCAGGTTTGTTCCATAGGTATACATGTGCCATGGTGGTTTGCTGCACCCATCAACCTGTCATCTAGGTTTTAAGCCCCACACGCATTATGTATTTGTCCTAATGCTCTCCTTCCCCTTTCCCCCCTTCACCAACAGGCGCTGGAGTGTGATGTTGCCCTCCCTGTGTCCATGTGTTCTCCTTGTTCAACTCCCACTTATGAGTGAGAACATGCGGTGTTTGGTTTTCTGTTCCTGTGTTTGTTTGCTGAGAATGATGGTTTCCAGCTTCATCCATGTCTCTGCAAAGGACGTGAACTCATTCTTTTTTATGGCTGCATAGTGTTCCATGGTGTATATGTGCCACATTTTCTTTATCCAGTCTATCATTAGTGGGATTTTGGGTTGGTTCCAAGTCTTTGCTATTGTAAATAGTGCTGCAGTAAACATGTGTGCATGTGTCTTTATGGTAGAATGATGAAAAGATTTCCTTCTTTACCATTGCTAGGTTCATGGCAGAGGCACTTATAACAAAAGACAGATTAACAAGATAGAAACACACAACTGTGCTTAAGTTTTATGTGACACATGGACGTTCAGAAATTAATACCCAAAGAAATAGGGAGACCTGTGTAATTTTATGCTTAGGCTTGATGAAAAGTGGACAGTCATGCAAAAGTATGATTGGACAAAGAGGGTATGATCTAATGGTGATAAATTTGGGAAGGAACTTAGTAAGGCCTGTTTGTCAAGATTCTTCTGTGTCCCTGTGTCTTCAGAGATAAGAACATTCCTTCCCTCTGGGTATTAGGAGGGTACCTGTTAAATGAGTGTCTTATATGTTACTTTAGAGAAAGGTCAGATTATTCTTTTATGGCCTGCTTCTGGGAAGAAGGGCATGAGAAGGTCAGAGAGACCTTCCTGCGTTGACTGTTTTCTCAAATGCCAAGGTACCATTTTTGGGGGTGGCATGTCCTAAATCCCATCAATAGAAAGAAGATACTTGGATGGAATCTAAGATATGACCCCTCACTCCATCCCTGAAGCATTCATGGGCTAGAATTTCATTAGGAATCCAGTAAAGTCCCAGAAAATCTATGCTAAGCTGTCATTCATTCCCAGCGGCTGTGGAAGGAAAATGTCTGGCTGTAACTGTAGGAAATGCAAAAAACTGGCATGAGGAAGCAATTTAGGAGCAAATTTTAAAGGGAGTTTATTCTTCCAGGAGAGAGATTTTTCTCATTCTAAAGCAAGACCAATCCCACAGAAGTTGGAAATGTCCAATGCCTTTTGCACTCACACTTCAAGTTGAAAAAATATTGGTGACCTTTCTTTCAGGAAAGGAACATATTATATCAAAAGAGTCTAGACTGGGAATCAACAAAGACTGATGTAATCTCCAATCAGATCAATAAATACTACATGATGGCATGATACAAGTTCTCTGTATGCTCCTTTCTAACAATCACAAATACCCTCTCCCTGAAAGGTAATTTCTATGTAACTTATGGGATAATTATTTCCCTGCTTTCTTCACAGTTTTGCCATGTAAATATATGCCCCTAAGATATAATTAAAATTTGTTGTTACTAAACTTTATTAAAATTGATTAAAACTGTATATATTTTTGGATTGCTATTTTTACACAATATTATGTTAGTCACATTTATTTATATTGCTCTCTATAATGTGGTTTGTTTGGTTTTTGTTGAAAGACTTTCCATTGTGTGACAATACCACAATTGAAGTATCTGTCTTTTACTGATGAACAATTATTTATCATAAACTATGTCCCAGTGAATAGTCTTGTACATATAGCCTACTGCAAACTTGCAATAATTTTAAGTCTTGTTCTTTATTAGCTTTTCAAAGACCAACCCAATGAGAAAAGCAAAAGCTGTTTATTCAGAGATTACTATACAAAGGAAGTTAGCCATCATCAGAGTGGCAGAGACTCAAAGGCAGGTAGAGGAACAGGAAAGCGTTATAGTGGAAAAGGGGAAGACTTCAAATGTGCTCTGATGGAAGGCTGTTGTCACAGAGCAGCTGTAGATGGGCTAACTAGAAGTAGGGCATCCTATGTAATTTATTAGGGGTATATATTTAGCTTTGTCTGGTTGGTCTTAAGTTGAAAGTGGTTAAAAAAATGAGGGAAACTGTCAGTTATTAATCAAGTACTGCCCATTTGGGGCTGGTTGTTACAAAAGTTAGTTTTGAGCTTTTTGGATTGATACTAAAGATAGCAATCTGGCTTCCTTATGGCAGGCTGGCTTCCTGATCTGTTTACTGTACATAAGGGAGTGGATTTTCTGGGCAGGTTGCTTCAAATTGTGGGTCAAAGTTCTATTTTTATATTTCCTCCAGTTCATTTGTATATTCAGTGTCTCACTTTTGTGATTTTTGTCATCTGGGTTTCCTGAACTTCAGGATATAATAACAAAATATATTTCATATCATTTTTTGTGATAGTTGGATAATATTATGATATATTTGATATCTATCTCACTGTTTGACACATCATTGTTCTTTCCTCTTTACACCTCTTCCAATTTAATAGATGTTTGAGAAGTGTCTACCAGTGAACTACAAGCAGCATTGCTTGAAATGTGGATGTTATAAAAAAATTCAGACACCAAAGTACTGGAGTCGCCATATTGATGATCCTTTCTATCCTGAGAATCCATGTCTATGTTGCTAGTTGTAACATCTCTGTGTTCCTCCCAAAGACAGAAGTCCTTGGATAAATTAGTACATTTTCCTAGTGTCACATAATGAGTAAGTGGAAGACCTAAGATTTAAATCTAGAGCCGTCTGATTCCAATGTACATGCTTCTATTTGCCTCTTTTCCTCCTATATGTAAAAGCCCCCAGTATTCCAGGGCATTTTCCTAACTTATCAGACCGCAGGGATACTTTATTTTTTGGGACGGAGTTTCGCTCTTCTGCCCAGGCTGGAGTGCAATGGCACGATCTCTGCTCACTTCAATCTGCGCCTCCCGGCTTCAAGCAATTCTTCTACCTCAGCCTCCTGAGTAGCTGGGACTGCAGGCATGCACCACCACGCCCGGCTAATTTTTGTATTTTTAGTAGCGACAGGGTTTCTCAATGTTTGTCAGGCTAGTCTCAAACTCCTGACCTCAGGTGATCCATCCTCTTTGGCCCCCCAAAGTGCTGGGATTACAGGCGTGAGTCATCGCGCCCGGCCAGGGATACTTTTAAGGTTATAATATATTAATAGAAACTCAACAGAAAACGTTCAGAGATTCAAAGAATAAACATAAGTTTATTACATAATAAGATTCTGTAATTTATTTTGATTGCCACTTCATATGAAAAACCTATTTTATACATATCCGTTGTAATAAAGAGAAGCAAATGAACTACACGGTAACTAAGCAGATGGTCTTGAATTAAGCTATTCCAAACATCATTAATGCTTACATCTTGGAAAGATCCTCACCATCTGTACCGCCAGTTTTTAAAACAATGGCTGTTGCTATTTAATTTTACTTTGAGGTTGTGGTTGTTTTAATTTCACTGGATTTTTGCTTATTTTTCCCCTCTTAACCAGAGAATTCGTTTTGTATAGTTTGGTTGTTCAAAGTATACATAGAGTACATGACATTTTCTAAACAATACAGGACACAAATATATTTGATATATTATTAATATAGCATCAAAATTAAATTACAAATGAAAAATGTTGCTTTCATCTGTTTTTAAATAACATTTAGTATTTCCTGGAGGGTATTTTAGGAAATGCTATTATAGTAGAGCTAGGCACTACACACTCAGCATTAGTGACAATTAGAATGCATTAAAAATTTTCAATTTTATCATTCTTTTCAGAGCTAAAATTTCTCTATTTATCTGACCAGTTGTCAGAGGTAAGTTGGTTTTTAAAAACAATGATAAACTAAAAAGAAAGAGGCTTTCTATGTCTTTATATATTCCCAAGGGAATATCTACCTGTTTATACTTTTAACATGCAGTAGTACTAAAGTTAGCTGATATTCATATCACCAAGGGCTTTCCTTACCTCATCACTTTTAGAAAACCATTGCATGCATACGTGATCTATATAAATTATAGTGCATGAAATTATGGAAGTTTTTGTTTAGCATATTACAGATTGCCACGTTGTTAATGTCCTCTCAGAATAATTCAGGCCAGCTACTGTCCAACCCCATGGGCACAGGCCTGCTTATTCCAGTCACTTCTTTACAAAGTCTGGCAGATACTGCAGCTCAGAAAGGTCCTTTTCTTTAAAATGGCATTCAGCTCCTGTAAGCCCTACTCAGGTGTGACAGATAATCCATTGCTATTGTTCATATATATTGGAGTACAGTGGAATTATTTAACTGAAAAGGATAAAAATTAAGGAAGGATACAGCTTAATTTTATCTTGCTTTATAGAGGTTTAAGAAACAATATGAGGTTTATCGAGGCTTTGTTTTGGTATACAGTGTTGTCAAAACAGGCAGTTATGAAATTTTAAAATGAGACTATATCGATGTATTATTATGCAATGGCATCTGAGAAATAACATATTAATATAACCAGTAAAAAAGGAACTGAAATTTAGTGTTCAAGGTAAAAGTAATGTACCCGAAATTTGTGGAATTAGGTTTTTATCTTAGTTTTTCCTATTAAAAGAGGTATGATCCTACACAAATCAGATCACTTCTGTGAACAGCAATTTCTTCTTTTATATAATTGTATTATAAGGTCTTTTTGTCTATATCACAAAATTTTAGGAGAACTTACAACACAATACAAGGGAATGTTATAAAATATCAGTGAATACAGAGTATATAGCAAGCATTTTGCTGGGTGCTTTCTCTATAATGTATACACAAATACATTGTATATTGTGAATTACCATATAAATGTATGGAAACATTGTGATATACAGAATAGTACTTACAACTGAGAACATGTGACACTTGATTTTCTTTCTGAGTTATTTCACTTAGAATAGTGGCTTCCAGCTTTATACATGCTGTTATGAGCTGGGCTGTTTTCTTGAAAATATGTTTATCCTTGTGCATAATGTCATGAGTATAATTACCCTGACTATAATTAAATGGAAAAAAATTGTTTGGAACTAAAGAGATAGGAAAGGAGAAATGAGAAGATGTGAGCTGATGAAGAAAGAAAGGAAGATTGGGGAAAAAATGTGACTGATTGAGAGGGGGGTGAAGGATTTGCCTGGAGTGAAAGAGAAAGAGTGAAAAAGAAGAGGTTAAGTTGTTTGGGGCTGTTCTTATGTACATCAAATCATGCACGAGATTTGAAAGAAACTGAATTTTGGCGGCCAAAGACGTATAGAACTAACAAGATGATAGCAGCAGAGGAGTCCTCCAGGATGCTAAGTTTGGGCTGGATGTCTAAGCTAACAGTTAACATCAAGGTTGCCAAGCGTATTAGTCTGACAGTTAACATCAAGGTTGCCAAGCGTATTAGTCTGTTTTGGTTGCTATAATAAAATATCATAAATTGGGTGGCTTATAAACAACATATATTTATTTCTTACAGGTCTGGTGTCTGGAAAGTCTAAGATAAGGCACCAGTAGATTTGGTGAGTGCTAGCTTTCTGGTTCGTAGATGGCTGTCTTCATGTTATACCCTCATATGGTAGAAGGGATGAGGGGTTTTCTGGTGTCTCTTACATAAGAGCACTAATTCCATTGGTGGAGGCTTTGCACTCATAACCTCATCAATTTTCAAAGGCCTTACTTTCAAATATTTCCACATTGGAGAATAGATGTGAAGCTATGAATTTTGGGAGAAACATACATATTTAATGGATAATATCTATTCATTAGGCACTAATTCATTGACATTAACTATTAAATGAGGCCAAGGACTTAAGATGGTGTGTTGGCACTCCCTAGCCTTCACCCATAGAGGAAAAATCTACTTAGCCTCTTGCCTTTCCATTTCCTGCCTGTCTACTTCTCTCTTATCCTTAGAATCTGACATAGTCAAGCCACTCTTGTCTAGGTGAATTTTTCTCTTATGTGTTTGCCAAAATAATAATTACTTTTTATTTAATCCAAATATACTTCATAGTTAGCTAAAATGATACATCTTATACTTGGAAGACCACTTAGCATTAGACAGAGCTGGTTTTTGAGCTCATGGATAACAGAAATGTCAGCATCTCACAGAGCATACCCCATTCTTACCACAACTATGTGGGTATGAGGACGCCCAGACTAAGTTCTGCAGAACTCAGCCAAGAAAGATTCTCAGGGCTGCCAGTCTGACAATGAGATATTACAACTGTATCTGGGTTAAAATAATAAATATAAAAATTATAACCTCTGTGACAGACTTTTCTCCTTCCCTTCAATTTCCGGTTGGTTACTTCATTCTTTTTCTCCTTCCTCTTTGCTTCCTTCTTCCTTTTTTCCTTTCTTCTAATTTGCCCTCTTTTTTTTTTCCACTAATTTAGTCAGACATTCATTCAGCCAAATAGTTGGCACTATGCCACTGTTTCAGGTACTGCTAAGCATTATATTCAATTTTAGAAAAAAGTTTTCCTGCTCTCATAGAGGTCTAGTAGCAGAGATGGAAATTCGTGCAAAATCATATAAATTAAGATCAAGTTAAACTTTGATAAGTGCTCTAGAAAGAGGTGGAAGATAGTTTCAGAGCATATAATAGGGAGAAGAGAAGGCTTTCCTTAAGAAGTAATGAGGGAGTAGAAATCTGAGGAAATATAAAAGTTAATTAAGTTTAAAGAAAAAGGTTATTTTTTTTAAACTTCATTTTAAGTTCAGGGGTACATGTGCATGTTTGTTATAACATATAGGTAAACTTGTGTCACAGGGATTTGTTGTACAGATTATTTAATCAGCCAGGAATTTAGCCTAGTATCCATTGGTTTTGTTTTGTGATTCACTCCCTCCTCCCACTGTCCACTTTCCAGTAGGCCCCAGTGTGCGTTGTTCCCTTCTATGTGTCCATATATTCACATTATTTAGTTCCCACTTATAAGTGAGAACGTGTGGTATTTGGTTTTCTGTTGCTGCATTGGTTTGCTGAGGATAATGATCTTCAGCTCCATCTATGTCCCTGCAAAGGGCATGATCTCATTCCTTTGTATGGATGCATACTATTCCATGGTGTATATGTACCACATTTTCCTTATCCAACCTGTCATTGATAGGCATTTAGGTTGATTCCATGTATTTGCTATTGTGAAGAGTGCTGCAGTGAACATACACATGGACGTGTCTTTATGACAGAATGATTTATATTCCTTTGCGTGCATACCCAGCAATGAGATTGCTGGATTGAGTGGTATTTCTCTTTTTACATCTTTGAGGAATTGCCACACTGTCTTCCACAATGGCTGAACTAATTTGCACTCCCATCTACAGTGTGTAATTGTTCCTTTTTCTGCACAACCTCTCCAGCATCTGTTATTTTTTGACTTTTTAGTAATGGCCATTCTGACTATTGTGAGATGGTATCTGATTGTGATTTTTATTTGCATTTCTCTAATGATCAGTGATGTTGAGCTTTTTTTCATGATTGTTGGCTACATGTATGTCTTCTTTAGAAAAGTGTCTGTTCATGTACTTGCCCATTTTAATTTTTTTCTTATAAATTTATTTAAGTTCCTTCTACATGCTGGATATTGGACCTTTTTCAGATGCATAATTTGCAAAAATGTTTTCCCATTCTGTAAGTTGTCTATTTACTCTGTTGATAGTTTATTTTGCTGTGCATAAGTGCTTAAGTTTAATTATATCCCATTTGTCAATTTTTGCTCTTGTTGCAATTGCTTTTGACATCTTCGTCATGAAATCCTTGCCTGTTGCTACGTCCAGCATGCTATTGCATAGGTTACCTTCCAGGTTTTTTATAGCTTTGGGTTTGACATTTAAGTTTTAATTCACTTGAGCTGATTTTTGTGTATGATGTGAGGAACGGTTCAAATTTCAATCTTCTGCATATAGCTAGCCATTTATCACAGCACCATTTATTGAATAGGGAGTCCTTTCCCTATTGGGGAAAAAAACTTCAGCTTTGTCAAAGATCAGATGATTGTAGGTATGTGACCTTATTTCTGGGCTCTCTGTTCCATTCCATTGGTCTATGTGTCAGTTTTTGTGGGAAGAGCTCTCAAACAGAAAGAACATGTGCATACACCTGTTGGTAGGAATATGTATGACACATTCAAGAAACAAAAAGAAGACCAGTGCAGCTAGAGTGCCAGGAAAAAATAAGCATGGAAGCATATGATGTTGGAAAAATAGGTGGGGACCAAACAATGCAGGTTAACACTGAGAATATTTGTCTCTATCCTAAAAGAATAGAAGGACATTAAATATTTTAAAGATGAGGATACTTGCTTAGACTTCTTTTTTGAAAATATGCCTTTGGTTGCAGGAAAATAGAGAATGAATTGTCAATTTGTAACTAAGATTACAGAAATGACTCAAAGTATTAAATTCAGGGAATTAGCTATCTAGTTTATGAAGTGGATTAAAAAGTCAAAGTGAGGTAAACCAGAGTTAGCAGCAGCTTGAAGTCCCTAACATGCCCAGACTGGAAGGGCAAAGGAAAGAGGTGGTAGACTGGTGTCCAGGGCCCACGGTTTTCTAATGGAAGCTGGAGTCATGAAAGGTAAGAGCTATATCACAGAAAAGATAGAAACAGTGCCAGAAATGTTGCCTAGGGTAGAGAGAGGCATGAAAATAGCTGGCTTGTCCCTACCATCCTCCAATCTCTTGCCACTATCTCTCATTGACAGAATCATCAGGAAGCCAGCTGACACATACCTGGGTTATCAAAGTGTGCAATGGTTAATCTCCCTACAGTGTCAAGTAGCACGCAGGAAGAATGAGGGTATCTGATCTAAGGGCTAATAGGTTCAGAACTAGCAGAAAGAGCAGGAGTGAATGGTGAGGTTGGTGGTGCATATTTGGAGGTATTGAAATAATTCAGCAGCTTAGACTAAACTAGTGGCAGAGAAAATGGGGAGAAGTATATTTAAGATATATTGAAAAGAAAAAAATCAGTAAGACTTGGTGACGGATTAAATTTGAGAATTAAGGAAATGGGAAGTATAAAAAATTTCAATTATTTTCTTTGATTGGGTCAGTTTTGTGGTTTCTGCAGAACTATAAAGCTGCCACTCATAAATAATCCCTGAGTGGTTAACCAAATTGCTACTCCAAGTTATAATAAGAAAGGGTAGCCAGCAATTGGCTAGATGTCATGCAGCAGGAAAGAGGGAGATTGGCTGCTGCCATGGAAACATTTGTTATTGTCACCAGGAGGCACAGGAGAGAACAGCAAGTTCTATTAACTGAGGAACAGAGGATTTACAGAATAATATTAATAGATCTCCCAGATATCTCTTTTACTGATGATAAAAACCAACTCACTTCAGAAATTTAAAAGATACCATACCAGATATGATAATAAATGCTAGGGCAGTGTGTGTGTTTGTGTGTGTGTGTGTGTGTGGTGACGTAGTTGAAAAATATCTTGAGAATTTCTACAAAGAGCCACGTAGGTAGTCCAAATAATAAGTCTCTCAAGGCATCAGAACAAAGGTGAAGATGAAGCTGTGACACAGAAGAATTCATGGGCCAAAACATGAATGGCTGCCAACTTATCCTGTGTATTTGCAACTGCATTTAAAAGGGTGAGGTGGAATGGACAAGAGAGCTCAGTAGTCATTAGACCTGTTCTCAACAGCTTTTGCTTGGTAAGTCCTCAGGGGAGAGTCAGGACCTTGACACAATATGCTTCCACTTATGATAATTTACACATTTTTAACTTTAGTAATAGTGTAAGCAAAAGATAGCTAAAGCAACTTTGTCAATAATAACGCAGGTATATGATGATGCACTACTTCCGTGACTCAATGAGACATTAATTAAGTGCCTAACATATGCATGGCTTTGTGCTAGTTTCTTAAAGGTCTACAAAGAAATACAGAGCACATTTCAGCACAGAGGCAGCATGAGTCTTTCATTTTTTAATTTTAGTAACACAGTTTATTAGCTCTAGCAACACTGAATTCCAAGCAAATCCACCTACTAGTATCCACCTACTAGATACTTACTACTATCTCACATATAATAAAACCTCAATCTAAATTCATGTGAAAGAAAATCTGTTTTATGGATCAGAAAAGTTAATGTGTATGTGTAAAAGTCATAGGATTTGGAAAGATCCTGTGGACATTATCTAATAAGAATGAAATGAAGTGTTTGAGGTAGACGAAAGGATTATTAAACAGGTTTAAACAGGTAGTTTGTTTTGGAAACGCCTCAAAATGCCACTCTGACAAGCACACAATCTCTGAGGATCAACAAAATAATTCTAGAAGATACATTTTTGTGCCAGGAATTAGATTATAATCAGGTATTTTTCATAGAAAAATAATTTAAAAAATCATCAAGGAAGGAAACAATCAGGTGACTTGCCAGAGATAGAAAACTGAAGAGCAAGATGTAAATGTCTTGATAGAAACTGTATGAAGGGCAAGTTGACCAAACTGTTGAAATTGTGATCTTTGATTTTGTGGAGGTAATTAACATCCAGCTTTAATTCTACGTTACAGAAACAATAGAATCACATTGGAAGACAATGGAAAGCCTTAGAGATAAAACCAGGCCCTTGCCTAAGATACTTGATACCTACTTTTAGGGTCCAATCAGAAATTTTGGCATCCTAAATAAGAAAAAAGCAGGGACTCAAATCGAAAGAATTTATTTTGCAGTGAGACAGGATCCGAGAGAAAAAGGAAATGGTGGGGCTACTGAGCACACTGAGAGTATTGTGCAATTCTCCCTCACTGAACAGTTCCCTGACCTTGACCTCGAGTTTTCAGCTTCATTCAACTCCATACACTGCCAAGGGAAGGCATCTGTTCTGGAGCTTTGCTCATCTGGTTGATAGAGGGCATAAGAATGGCACAAAGGAAGTTGTGGAGTATTTACTGGTTTGGGAGAGGACTCTAAAAATCATTGTTTTGGAAGTCGGAGCTCTGTAATTTCCGGTGTTAGATCAAAGCCTGGTACGTCTGATAGGAATTAATCTTCTACTTACTTTGTGTTGAAGAGTAGCTTCCTGTGCCCAGAAATAAGTTGGAGTCATGGACGACTGAGTGGTGTTTCAAACTGTAGTAAAGCATGACAACAAAATCAACTTAGTTGCACTGAGTACTGGCCATGCGGTCATTATGGGTGCTGAGCATGTCCTCCCCATCTTATTAGACTTTAGCCTCTCTATCTCTTACAAAGTAGACTATCACCTTACATCGTGGACATCAGCTACTCAGTGACTATTAATATGTGAAAATTCAGAATTCTGAAGGGAAAAATTCAAAATCATCGTTTTGACTAAGGGTAGTATACTGGCTCACAAGTTTATAATTTGCCAAAAGTCAAACCCCTAAGGAATGCATGCACAGATAATCCCCAACTTCTGATGGTTTGACTTACAATTATTCAACTTTACAATGGTAAAAAAGTAATACCCATTCAAGTAGAAATTGTATTTCTCTTGCAATGCTGGGCAGTGGCAGTGAGTCACAGTTCCCTGTCAGACATATATTTTAAATTTATGATATTTTCAACTTATGATGAGTTTATCAAGATGCAATTCCATTTTTAAGTCAAGGAGCATCTGTATTCCGTAGAGAAACACAATTTGGTTTTTAGGAACATAAAACATTAATGATGAAAAAATAAGGAATTTTAAATAGAAAAATTTATACGGACTATATTAATGAAACAGTTAAATATAAGACTCATTTGATTATTATAAACTCAAACATTATGGATGACAGTGCAGTGGGACATCATCCTTTGGATAGCAATTTCACAATACATATGAAATGCCATAAAAAATTTAGTAATCCCATTTATTGAAAAGTGCCAAAGACAATGTAAAAGAAAGAAAGGGGCTGTTTGCAAGAAGATTATTATCAAATTAAATTAATTAAAATGTTCAATTATAAGGCAATATTTCAGTAAAATAGATCTTATCTATTTAATGGACTATTGCCTATGTAATAAAATAATAATTACAGCTACTAAGCAGCACCATAAATATGTTAATATAAAAATGTTGAATGAGAACAACTAAATTCACTAAATTAAGGGTATATATAGATATATATATGTATTCTGGTTAAAGTAATAAAAAATTATCTGTGCATGGATAGACACTGGAAGGTATGATGGAGAGTCACTTTTTTTCTATTGTCTTGCTTTTATGTATCAAAGGAACGTTTTTATTTTTAATTTTGTGGGAACAAAGTCTGCCTTTTCTCTATTTTTCTCACTCTCTTCTATACATAGGTGGAGAAAAGACTAATCCGATTGGTGAGTTTGGGGGAAGGGGTCACTGCACATCTACATCCTTGCTTTTTCTCTTTTCTGGGCCTTGAAGACACAGGCTGCAGGCATTTTTGCCTTTGCTCCAGCATCCTTCTATGGGTAAGGCTTCTGGGACACGCCTGTTCCTTGCAGAGCGCTCCTGACATTTTCCAATTTCACTGACTATGACTAGGTGCATATACCAATTCTATGGGGGTAGGAATAAGATTTTTTTTTGCTGGTTGTGTCTTTATCTGGTTTTGGTATTATGGTAATGCTGGCCTTATAAATAAGTTCAGAAGTATTCCCTCCTCTTCATTTATTTCCTTTTTTGAAATACCTTGTGTATAATTGGTATTAGTTCTTTAAATGTTTAGAAGAATTCTGCAGTGAATCTGTCAGTTCCTAGGCTTTTCTTTGATGGGATTCTTTTTATTACTGCTTTGATTTTATGACTTATTTGTCTGTTCAGGTTTTCTAATTCTTCATGGTTCAATCTTGGTAGGTTTTATGTTTCCAGACATTTATCCATTTTTTTCTAGGCTTTCAATTTTGTTGGCATATATTTGTTCATAATTGTCTCTATTGATTCTCTGTATTACTGTAGTGTCAGTAGTAATGTTTCCTTTTCCCTTTTTATTTATTTGGCTCTTCTCTCTTTTTTTCTTAGAGAGACAAAAGTTTGTCGGTGTTATCTTTTTGATAAAATAAGTTTTTGTTCTGTTGATCTTTTTCTCAGTCTCAATTTTATTTTTTTCTACTCTGAACTTTATTATTTCTTTTCTTCTACTATTTTGGGTTGCTTTGTTTTTGCATTTCAAATTCTTCGAGATTATCATTAGGTTGTTTATTTGTAGTCTTTCCATTTGTTTTTCATATAGGCATTTATTGCTATAAACTTTCCTCTTAGTACTGCTTTTGCTGTCTCCCATAGGTTCTGATATGTTGTGTTCCTGTTTTTATTTGTTTCCAAAAGTTTTAAAATTTTCTTCTTAATTTCTTCATTGACCCATTTGTTGTTCATAAACTTGTTGCTTTATTTCTCAGTATTTGTTCAGTTTCCAAAGCACCTTTTGTTATTTATTTCTGTTTTTACTTTATTATGGTGAGAAAATATACTTGATATGATTTAGAATTTTTACAATTTTTTGTCGTGTATTGTGGCCTAACATATGGTCTACACAGTGGAAATGCTGAGAAGAAAAATGTATATTCTGCAGCAGTCACATGAAATGTTCTGTAAATGTCTCTTAGGGCCATGTGGCCTAGAGTATAGTTTAACTCCAGTGTTTCTTCATTGATTTCCTGCCTAGATGATCTGTTCGTTATCCAAAGTGGAGTATTGAAGTCTCCTACTATTTTTGTATTGTAATCTATCTCTCCCTTTAGATCTATTGGTATTTCCTTTATATATCTGGGTGCTCTTGTATTAAGTAGAAAATATATTTATTATTGTTAGATATCCTTAATGAATCATTATATAATGCTTATATAATGACCTTTATCATTATATAATGACCTTCTTTGTCGTTTGCTTGTTTTTGACTTAAAGTCTATTTTATCCAATGTAAGTACAGCTACTTCTGATCTTTTTTGGTTTCCATCTCCATGCAGTATCTTTTTCCATCCCGTTACCTTCAGTCTGTGTATGTCTTTATATGCGAAGTGATTTTCTTGTAGGCAGCCTACGTTTTATTTTTAATTTATTCAGCCCCTCTATGTCTTTTAATTGTAGAATTTAGTTTATTTACATTCAATATTATCTTTAATAGGTAAGGCCTTATTTCTACTATTTTGTTATTTGTTTCCTAGTTTTTGTGTAATTCCTGTCTTTCTTTATTACTGTCTTTATACGTGGTTAAGTGACTTTCTTTGGTAGTATATTTTAAATTGTTGTTTTTCAACTTTTGAGTGTCTGATACATTTTTGCTTTTTTGTTACCATGAAACTTACTAACATCATCCTGTAGTGGCTGAGCACAGTGGCTCACACCTGTAATCCCAGCACTTTGGAAGGCCGAGGTGCGTGGATCACCTGAGGTCAGAAGTTCAAGACCAGCCTGGCCAAATTGGTGAAACCCCGTCTCTACTAAAAATACAAAAAATTAGCCGGGTATGGTGGTAGGCACCTGTAATCTTAGCTACTTGGGAGGCTGAGGCAGAAGAATCACTTGAATCCAGGAGGCGGATGTTGCAGTGAGCCGAGATCATGCCATTGTGCTCCAGCCTGGGCAACAAGAGTGAAACTCTGTCTCAAAAGGAAAAAAAATCATTCTCTACTTATAACAAATATTTAAAACTAATACTGACTTAACTATGAATGCAACAACAACAAAAAAGAAATCAAACAACTTGCAGAACAAAAACCTGGTATACGTTGTGAATTAATTCCCTTCTTCCTCTACATTTTGAATTTTTTGTGTCACAATTCACATTTTTATATTTCTTATTGCTTTAGAAATTTTTGTAGTTATTCTTACTTTTAATAGTTTTGTGGTTTGATCTTCTTACTAAAGACACAAGTAGTGTAAACACTACAATTACAATATTAATATTACAATTACATTAGCATCCTTTTCTTTCAGTTTGAAGAATTGCCTGTAGCATTTCTTGTAGAATAGGTCTGGTAGTGATAAATTCTCTCAGCTTTTGTTGTCTGGGAAAGTCTTTATCTGTTCTTCATTTCTGAAGAATAAGTTCACTGGGCACAGTGTTCTTGTTTAACAATTTTTTCCCCTAAGAACTCTAAATGTATTGTCCCATTCTCTCCTGGCCTGTAAGGTTTCAGCTGAAAGCCTTTTGCCAGGCATTATTAGATCTTCCTTTATATGTTTTTTCCTTCTTTTCTCTCACTGCTTTCAGGATCCTCTCTTTGCCTACCACCTTTTAGAATTTGACTGTAATATTTTTTGGGGTATTCTTATTTGGGTTGAATCTGATTGGTGATCTTAGGCCTTCCTGTACATGACTATTTATATCTTTCTGCAGGTATGAAAAGTTTTCTATTGTTTCTATGGTTCCTTCCAACCATTTTGTCTTTCTCAGTTCCCTCTTTAACTACAATAACCTAAATATTGCTCTTTTTATGTCATCCAATAGATCAATAAGCTCTGTTTTTTTCTTTATATTCTTTTTTCATTTTCTTCTTCTGACTGTATATTTTCAAATAGTCTGTCTTCAAGCTCACTGATTCTTCTCTTTTTTTTTTTAGTTATTTCATCTCTCTGTTAAGTTTCTCTGATAAATTCTAAATTAATTCTCTTTGTTTTCTTGCCGTTTGTTTTCTTAAAATAGCTTTGTTGAATTATTCGTCTGAGGGATTACACATTTCCATTACTTTAGGGCTAGTTTCTGGTGCCTTATTTTGCCTGCTTGATGAGATCATATTTTCCTGATTGTTCTTGATGCTTGTAGAGTGTGATATTGTCTATACATTGAGTGCTTAGGTAAGTATTTTAGTCTTCACAGGCTGGCTTTTTATGTGCCTGTCCTTCAGAGGGCCTTCTGGATATTCTAAACTGACTGATTGTTCTGTTTCCTGAGCCTGTGACCATGGTAGTCATCTTAGCTTTAGTGTATTCTCTAAGTCCAGGTTTGACAAGAGTCTCACAAAGGCTCAGAAGTTGACATGGCTTTCTAGCCTATATAGACCTGAGGAAGATCTAAGTACGGTACTAAGGCTGTGTGGGAATGCTGCCCAGGTACCTGAGTCTAGATGGCTATCCCAGTGGCATAGATAGGTATGCCCCCCAGTAGGTATTTGCACAGGCAGGAATGGTTTCCAACTACAACAAGAAGAGCTGAAGATGGGACTAGGCCCCCTTGGGATCTGCTATGGGACAGGCTGAAGAGACCATCTCTTTGGTACAGACAGGTACGTAGTTCTCTGCAAGTCCTTGTACAGGTGGGATAGATTCCTGTTTGTAGTGAGAGGGACCAGATCTAACACTGAGCCTCTTTGGGATCTGCTGTGAAAAAGAAGTTGGCTGGTGTGCCTGTCTAGGAGGGGTAGATTCCCAGGCTGGGAAATATGAGAAAGTCTCCTCTGAGTCATTGTGTGAGCAGCTCTGAGCTGGGAGGTCACCTGAAGAAGGCTGGAGCAGCACCACAGGGCAACTTTCAGGTTCTACTGCCAAGATCAATGTTAGTGAGCAGACCAGCCTTTCTGCCAAGGGACTGGGGTGCTCAATTTCTTCAGGACCACATGGCAGCTGATTTTGGGTGCAGGTTCAAAGCCAAACAGGGCTGTAGCCAAGCCCCTTGGGGGACTGAATTATTACTGGACTTGAATCTAGAAACAAGCTCAGCAGATCAGCCACCTGGATGTTGATCTGCACTTTTGAAACAACCCTCCAAGGACTTGAGCTCTACCAGGGTTTCACAAACTCCTACCTGAATCCTGAGGCTCTCACAGAGAGACTTTTGACTCTAGGTTTTTAGGGGGCATTAGCAGACTACCTTCTGTTTTACCATTTTGGTGACATCAGTCCTTCTATAATTCTCTTTATCATATTTATAAGATTGTCTCATTTGTCCAACAAATTTAATCTCACTGTATCTGAGAGACCCACTGTTGCCATGGAGGTTGTATGTTGAAAATAATACCAAAAAAAGATGAATGTAAATTGGAACTATCAAATTCTATGGACAACTCAATAAAAATGTTTTATTCATTTATTTTCTTAGTTATTGAGCAAGAAGTCTTAAAGTATCTAATTATCTATTATTAAAACAGTATATATTTCAAATATTTTATTAAAATTTGATTTAAATGATCAATAATTCAAAGTTAATCATTAAAATAACTATGTACTCATTGTCATTACTCTCAACTAAAACTGAATGAATTGAAAATTACAGAGGATTAATGACCTCATCAAGGTCACAGAGGGGTAAGTGGAAGGGTACTTAAAATCATGAGGCTATTCAAGTATCATGGTGAACTCACAAACTGGTTACAGAAAGAGTTGAGATTGTTCATGTCAAAGTAGGTGGCTCCCTATTCTTACAACTATAGCTGGCATTACTGTTTATCAACACTGACAAGCTTGTCACATAATCTAACACTGGTGTAAGTTCATGACAAAAGTCTCTTTTGAAAGGTCTTTAGACACAGATGTCTCTTTGCTGGGATCTGTGAACTGAATCATGGTTACAGAAAGGCTGACAATCTTTCAGCAGGGCCTGATGGTGAACTTCAGCAATTATGACAGTTTTCACAGTTGCTGAGCATCAAGACAGAGAATCTGAAAGGTGGTTTTTTGGGGACTTCACAGAAAAAATGTCCTCTAGTGATAAATGGAATAAAGTCTAATAATGTGCTGAAAGATTCTTCAAAGGGCGGAGCTTATTTGGGGGAAGTTTCTGAGTTATAACGTCTGCCACCTTGCATTTTAGACAGCTTTTGTCTGCGGAGGCTAAAAGGATGGCCACTTGTCGAGGATACTTGAAAAAGAATTAGATTTAGTCTAAATTGTATCTTTTGACCTCCAGGATCTCTTTCAGTCCTAGATGGAAGACAATTTTAAGGAAAAATAAAACCTACTCTCACACCTCACCATTTTCATTTCTATAAATTGTCCTCCTTTCATCAGCTCATCTCTGAAATTCTACAAAGAGGTAACTGATAAAAGCAATTTATCTTCTTTTGCCAACTATCTCACCTGCTTAGCAATGAGTATCTTAAAATAGAGTGGTGATACAACCTTTATCTTACAGAAAGGATGTAGGAAAATCACAGATAAATAATTATTACAATTCTAATTTGCTAGGGATATGTGAAAGAAAATTATATCAAAGTAGTGACAGAAATGAAGAGGAATTAATTGCTTTTTAGTTATTTATCAAATGCTAGCTTTGGGCTAGGCATAATTCTAGAAATGAGATATAGCAGTAAATGAAAACAAAAAAATTCTACATATCTGTGGGAATATAAAAAAATGTGCATCTAAGCCAATAACTATGTGTCAGTTGGTGATAAGAATTATGAAGAAAAAAACAAGTAGGATGTTAGAGAGTAATGAGGGGCTGGGTTATGTACTATTTTCTATATGATGGCCATGGGAAGCTTCTTGGATGAGGTGACATTTGAGCATAATGAATGCTATGAGGAACCATAGCATGTGGATATCCAGAGAAAAACAATCTAGGCAGAGGGTACAGCAAATGTAAATGGCCTGCAGTGGGACTATCCCTGTGATATCTGAGGAAGAGCAAGGAGATCAATGTGGCTGTTGAAGAATGTGTCAAGGAGAGGTGATAGTATCAGAGAAACAAAGGGCCATGTATTAGTCTGTTCTCATACTGCTATAAAGAACTCCCCAAGACTGGGTAAATTATTAAAAAAGAGGTTTAATTGACCCACAGCTCCACACAGCTGGGGAGACCTCAGGAAACTTACAATCATGGTGGAAGGGGAGGCAGTCATATCTTATATGGCCACAGGTGAGAGGGTGTGTAACAGAAGCGAAGGGGAAAGAGCCCCCTATGAAACCATCAGATCTCATGAGAACTCACTCACTATCATGAGAACAGCATGGTGGAAACCACCTCCATGATCCAATCATCTCCCACCAGGTCCCTCCCTCAACACCTGGGGATTAAAATTTGAGATGTATTTGGGTAGAAACGCAAAGCAAAACCATATTATTTTGCCCCTGGTCCCTCTCAAATATCACATCTTTCACATTTCAAACTAATTATCTGAAACAAGTCAAGTCCCTTCCACCTAGGAGCCTGTAAAATAATAATAATAACAAAAAAGTTAGTTCCTTCCAAGATACAATAGGGATACAGATATTGGGTAAATACACTCATTTCAAATGGAAGAAATTGGCCAAAACAAAGGTGCTACAGGCCCCATGCAAGTCCAAAATCCAATAGAGCAGTTATTAAATCTTAAAGCTTCAAAATAATCCCCTTGATTCCATGTCTAACATCCAAGGCACACTGATTAAGGGGGGGGGGGGCCCACAGCCTTGGGAAACTCCTTCATGGGCTGGTATTGAGTGGCCTGTGGCTTTTCCAGGTGCACATTGCAAGCTGTTGGTGGATCCAACATTCTGGGGTCTGGAGGTTTGTGGCCCTCTTCTCATAGCTCCATTAGGCAGTGACCCAGTGAGGACTCTGTGTGGGGCCTCCAACCCCATATTTATTTCCCTTCTGCACCACCCTAGCAGAGGTTCTCCATGAGGGCTCTGCTCCTGCAGCAGACTTATGCCTGGACATCCAGGCATTTTCATACATCCTCTGAAATTTAGGTGGAGGTTCCCAAACCTCAATTCTTGACTTCTGTGGACTCACAGGCACAACAGCACGTGAAAGCCACCAAGGCTTGGGACTTGCACCTTCTGAAGCAATGGCCCAAGCTGTACCTTGGCCCCTTTTAGCCATAGCTGGAATGCATGGCATCAAGTTTCAAGGCTGTATACAGCAGTGTGGCCCTGAGCCCAGCCCATGAAACCAGTTTTTCCTCCTAGGTCTCTGGGCCTGTGATGGAAGGGGCTGCCTCAAAGATCTCTGACATGCCCTGGAGATATTTTCCCCGTTGTCTTGGCTATTAATGTTTGGCTCCTTATTACTTATGCAAATTTCTGCAGCCGGCTTGAATTTCTCCCTGGAAAATGGGTTTTTCTTTTTCTATTGCATCATCAGGGTGCAAATTTTCCAAACTTTTATGCTCTGCTTCCCTTTTAAACATAAGTTCCAATTTCAGATCATCTCTCTCAAGTTTAAAGTTCCACATATCTCTAGGGAAGAGGCAAAATGCCACCAGTCTCTTTGCTAAAGCATAGCAAAGGTGATCTTCATTCCAGTTCTCAGTAAGTTCCTCATCTCCATCTGAGACCACCTCAGCTTGGACTTCATTGTCCACATCACTATCAGCATTTTGGTCAAAACCATTCAACAAGTCTCTAGGAAGTTCCAAACTTTCCCACATCTTCCTGTCTTCTTCTGAGACCTCCAAAATGTTCCAACCTCTGCCCGTTGCCCAGTTCCAAAGTTGCTTCCACATTTTCTGCATCTTTATAGCAGTACCTCATTGCCTCAGTACCAATTTACTGTATTAATCTATTTTAACACTGCTATAAAGAACTACAAATTTTAAAGAAAAGATGTTTATTGGACTCACAGTTCCACATGGCTGGGGAGGCCCCAGAAAACTTATAATCATGGTGGAAGGGGAAACAGGCATGTCTTACATGGCAGCAGGCAAGAGAATGTGTGAAGAAAGTGAAGGGAGAAGAGCACCTTATAAAACCATTGGATCTCATGAGAACACTCACTGTCACAAGGACAGTATGGGGGAACCACCCCCATGATCCAATAATCTCCCACCACGTCCCTCCCTCCACACCTGGCGGTTACTATTTGAAATGATATTTGGGTGGGAACACAAAGCCAAACCATATCAGGCCATGTAATATATAGGACCTTGTAGATCATACTCCAAGGTGTAGAATTTGAATTTTATTCTAAGTGTAAAAGCCTTAGATGGTTTTGAGCAGAAGGGAAACACAATTATGAATTGAGTTGTAAGATAATCATGCTGCTGTCTGGAAATTAGACCATGAATGGACAAGGATTAAATTCCAGTGACCAATGAAAAGGTCCAATAAAATATCAATAGTCCAAATGAGAGACTATGGGGTTTGGACTAATATCCAATTGAGAAGTGAGCAGGGATCAGATTTGGGGTAAACTGTAAACTACAGCTAACAGGATTTAATAGTGGATTGGACATAGTGTATGAGACAAAGAATGTATTCAAGAGTATTGTCAAGACCTTGGCTCACTGGCTAAAGAAACAGAGAAACAGTTAAACCGAGAAGAGTAGAATCTCAGGTTTTTGTTTTGTTTGCTGTTGGTAGGGGACAAAGGGGCTAAAAGAAGGAGGACAAAGGGAGAGAAATGGGATCAATAATTTGGTTTTGTTCATGTTTTGTTTGAGATTCCTGTTAGACGTTTTAGTGGAAATACTGAGCAAGTACTGTAAAACAAGTGTGGAGTTCAATAAACAAATGATTCTGGAGTTTTAAATTTGTGACCGTTTTAGATGGGTTTTGGTTGAAAAGCCTTGACAGAATGTCAGGAAGTAGAAACCAGAGGCTGTCTATTGTCCTGAGAATTGCTTCCTGTTGGGATTTACCCTAATCTGGGGGATTTTTCAGCTAGGGCAGAGTTTTGTGCTTGTATTTAACTTAAAATGCTTCCTTCTAAACTACTTCAAATCTCAACCATGTCTCATAATTTTTACACATGTAAGTTCTGACCTCATGACTTTGTCAAAGTAGACACTTAGTTCAACTAAAAAAAAGGAACAATTTAAGCTGCTAGTATTAAATAAGTGTTCAGAGCATACCACATGTAGTTGATAGCTGTGGGCACTTCATACTTTTGGTTGAATGAGAGGCTGATTGGCGTTGAAAGACAATGTATTAATAGTCAAAGTAAATAAGCATTGTCTAAAATTTTAATATTGAATGTAAATTAATTTAATTTTTAAATTTTCTGGACTGTGCATGCTTTTACTTACTTTTTTTAAATAAGGAGAGTTTTAAAAGCCATTAATAATAAAAACAAGCTTCAAAACATGTCCTGTTTAAACAATTAACAAAATAAACTTTCTTTAAAAGTTTGGAATTATCATTTTACACAAATTATTAATATATTCAATAAACAAAGCTTTTATATTTTAATTTAAAAACAATTTCTTCTGAAGAACATTTTTTACCCTAATCTTTTCTGTAGAACCATATTATTGATTCTGACAATTTACAATGTTCTTACTATATTAAATAGTTTAATTTAAACTATAAACCACATGACATAAAAACTGGATTAAAAAGCGCTTTTGAAAATGTCTAGCAAACTCAGTAAGAAAGTAATAAATATGAGGATTAAAACATGAAGTTATCACCACATTTTATTGTTGTCTTCTCCAGTAAACTCAAAATATAATGTGGAGACTATTAGTCTTTTCTAGCTTTATTTTAATCATGTTCTAACAGATAACAAACTGAAAACATGGGAATTCAATAGAGGAATTATCTCAGGGCTCGAAAATTATAAAAATTAAGACAATTTCCCTATAAATTTTTACAGTATTATAGACAAGACACACTCATATTCATCTTTAATGAATATAAGTTACCAGATGCCTACTAAGTGCCAGGTACCAAGCAAGATACTTTCTCATTTCTCTGACAGTCTTAAGATGAGATTGTGGGGTTGTGAGGTACACAATAATACACAGAAACCATAACTGATTACATTCATCATGATGCAGTGATTTAAAATATCTATGACCTGCAATAAACTCAGAGAAAAAAAGCATGTTAGAGGAAAAGAGAATCTTTATAAAAGCATATTTTCTTTCCTTAACAAACCTATGGCTTAGGTTGGTCAGAGAGGATTAATCCTAACATTTTCTTCTTGGGATTTCTTTTCTTTTTTCGGAGTTGGACTCCCTCACAGTGAGGTGGCAGTTTAGACTTAAAACGATTAAACAGCATAGGAAACTTAATATCAACCTACTTAATTTCCTAGGATTCCTGGCTGGAATACTAGGCTGTTATGTAAATGTACAACCTGAGATCACGGAGCGTTGGAAGCTGCTTGTACAGAAGAAAAAGATCAGTACTTGAACTCAGAAGATCCATGTTTACATCTTAGCTCCATCGTTTTTGTGAGTGTGTGCAAAACTCTTCTTTTTTCCAGGTCTCAGTCGAACTATTTGTATAAAAGATCAGTGAATATATTAGTCAGGACTCTGTCAGAAGTCAATGATAGAAATACAAGTCAAAATACATTAAGAAAATATGAAATGTATATGTGCATAAAACTGAAAATTCTAGGCTTATAACTCACTCTACGTGAGGCTGCATCAAGAGGCTTGATTTATGTAATCAGGCATTTCTCCTCTCCAGCCTCAGTTCTGCTCTTTTCATAGAGTTGCATTCATTTGATTTTTTATTGGCTCTAGTGTTTTTTATTTCATCTTCTAGATAAAGAGTTTTCTTCCCTGAGAATTATAATAAAAGATCTGAAATGGAGCCTCATTGATCTGACTTGAGTCATATACTCTACCTTATCATTATTCATTAGTTTATTAATTTATTTACTAGTTACTATTTGATCTCTACTATGTGATAGGCACTGTTCTAAACATTTGTGATACAATGACAAGCTTAATATACATAAACATATAAAATAGCTGCTTTTATAAAGCATTCATTATCATGAAACAGTCAGGCAATACAGTAATGCATGAATAAAAATATAATATTCTGTCATTCTTGTCATGTTACAAAGAAAAACAAAGCAGGGAAAGAGAATAGAGTGTCATAGGTGGCTACTTTATAAAGGGTGATCAGAGAGGTCTTTTCTGATAAGAAAATTCTTCTGGGAGAAGACTGATGCTGCGAAAAAAGCAGTAAGTTTAAGATGTGCAATTGTTGCATCTCAGAAATAGCAAGGAGACTAGTATGGCCAGGTCAAGATGGTCTAGGAGGAGAGTAATAACGTATGAGGATGGGAAAGTAGCTAATGTCAGATTTATTTATTTATTTATTTATTTTTTTGAGACCGAGTCTTGCACTGTTGCCCAGGCTGGAGTGCAGTGGCGCGATCTCGGCTCACTGCAGGCTCCGCCTCCCGGGTTCACGCCATTCTCCTGCCTCAGCCTCCCGAGTAGCTGGGACTACAGGCGCCCGCCACCACGCCCGGCTAATTTTTTGTATTTTTAGTAGAGGCGGGGTTTCACTGTGTTAGCCAGGATGGTCTCGATCTCCTGACCTCGTGATCCACCCACCTCAGCCTCCCAAAGTGCTGGGATTACAGGTGTGAGCCACCGCGCCCGGCTCAGATTTAATTTTAAGTGATCTGGAAATCTTGGAGGATTGTGAACAGTAGAGTGATGAGATAATTATCTAACTTATGTCTTCCAAAGATCTGCTGCTAGATACAGAATAAACAGTAGGACCACAGTGAGAATGGTGTCACTCTGGGTTTTTACAACAAAGTAGCCCCGAGCCACACACTATGTCTTACTCATCTCTTTATACCTTTTCTGTTTTGATAAAGATTTGACACATATTAAACACAAAATAAAGAAACACAAAGTTAAACACAAATGTTTCATTGTAGAGTGAGTAGTTTCACTGATAACATTTCAGTAAAATTGCTTTGCTTCCAGTATCTTATGAAGAACTGAAATAGCAAAGTGGCTGCATTTAGACTTATTTTTCACTTTATTCTTTTTAAATAAGAAGTCACATCAACAGAAAATGTCCTTACTTCTGTAATATGGAATTCTCAATGCTGAGTCCATATATTATTCTGACAGACAGACGTGAGGCAGGATGATATTTGAAAATGAGGAAAGGACTCTACCCAAATGTGTGCTTGAAATTGCAAGATATAGGCTTTCATTTTACATATATATGTAATTTACATACGTTTGTAAATATATGTATTATATTCATTACATTATGTTATCTATATATTATATGTCTATATATTAATATAGACATATAATATCTATATACAGATACTATGTAGATATTAATATATAAATATATAAAATATATATTACATATATTTATTTTTCAGGTATATATATATATATATACACACATATACACACACACATCTATACATACCTGAAAAAAAAAACCCTTTACATTTATCCAGTATTTCTCATTTACAAAGGGCATTCACATATGTCATCTGACTTCCACTGAAACCCTGTGAGTTAAGTTGGACACATACCATGACTGAGACTGAAAGATAAGTTGGTTAAGATCCCATAGCTAATGAAGTAGGCAAAAGCTGGTTTTGATGGGCAGCAACGTGGCCATCTATGAAACTAAACACCCTAATTCACTTGCTGCTGAATATGACTGTGGACATCCAATGAGACATAAAAATAGAGGAATTTATTTGTTTTAAAACATATTTTTCTTTATTGTCTTTTCCATATACTATCTGACAGAAACAAAAAAGAATACGTATGTAATATATGTAAGTCTTAAAGAATAATAATTATATAATGAATACCTATAAACCCACTACCTAACCCAAGGACTAGAACTTTACCAACAATAACCATATACTTATAACTTCTTTACCATCCTACTGCTTGTCTTCTTTCAAAGAAAACATTATACTAAATTTTGTTATTCATGTCCATGCCTTTTCTTTACAATAGTTTGACCTCACATGTATATTATACACACACACACACACACACACACACACACCTTAACAATATATTATTTAGTTTTGCTAGTTATGAGTTAAAAATGATATTACTTGCAATGTGTCCTTCTGGGAGTTGCTTTTTTTTTTTTTGAGACGGAGTTTCGCTCTTGTTGCCCAGGCTGGAGTGCAATGGCATGATCTCTGCTCACAGCAACCTCCACCTCCTGGGTTCAAGTGATTCCCCTTCCTCAGCCTCCCAAGTACCTGGAATTACAGGCATGTGCCACCACGCCTGGCTAATTTTGTATTTTTAGTAGAAACGGGCTCCCGACCTCAGGTGATCCGCCTGCCTTGGCCTCCCAAAGTGCTAGGATTACAGGTGTGAGCCTGGGAGTTGCTTTTTTCACTCAAAATTGTTTCTAAGAAAATATTCATTTTACATATAACTGTATCTATTTATTTGTTTCATTTTTACTGCTATAAGGTGTTTCAATGTGTAAACACACCACAAATTATTTATCATTAAATCAGTGAAAATTTTAAAGGTTTCCAGTTTTCTTACTGTAGCTATAATTGTCATTCTTATACGTGTACCCTGTACACGTATAAGAATTTCTCAAAAGTATATGCTTATAACTGCATTTTAATATGAAGTTGGATATTTAAATTTGCAGTATAATGTTAGTATTCCTTTCAAAATTTGTTAGATCAATTGGAGACCATCATTAATCCACATATCCTACAACACTTGGATGCATATCAGACATTTTACATTTTGTCAATCTGGTGGACATATGAGTCTGGTTTAAAATTATATTTTTCATTAATTTTATTAATAAGGTTTTATTATTAAAGTTATTAATAAGATTGAGCATATTTTCACATTTTAATAAGCTTACATAATTTATCTTTTGCAAAATGCCTTTGCATGAATTTAGCATTTTTTCCATTTGATTGTGTTTGTTATAATTGATCTATTGGTTTTTAAAAATATTTTCAATATTAAGTCTTTGTTTATTATACACTATGCGGTGGTTATTCTTCTTAATTTTGGATTGCCTTCTGACGTTTCTATTATGTCTGATGAACAGAGTCCTTTACTTTAACATAGTTGTATATAACTATTTTTTAAGGTTTTGTTTTTGTGTCTTACTTAATTAGAAAAATTCTTTAATTTATAGTAAGAAATTTATTCTTCTGTATTTTTTTCGGAATTTTTTTTATATTTTAGTGTTTAACCTATGTAAAATAAATTTTTGTGTATGGTACGGGTTAGAGACCATGTTTGTTTGTTTGTTTCCCCTGTAAATATCCACTTGCCCCACAGCATATACTGAAGCATCCCTCATTTCTCTGTTGATCTGTAATACTATCGTGTCTTATATCACGATTCCATACATGCTTAGGTCTATTTGTACTCTCTATTCTATCCCACTATTCAGTTTTCCACCCACTGAGGATTTATGAAAAAGTTTTGATTTTCTGATATATAAGTACCACTCCTTTCTCCTTTTTGCCTTATTCTTCTTTGGCTTCTTCATCTTCTTGACTTGAATAGAGTGATAAGAGTGAAGGTAGAGTAACCTTCCTGGAACCAAAATAGCCATGAGAACAGAAGCCGTACACTAAGAATGACAAAGAGAGGAGATGACTGAGCAATGATTTTACAAATTCATCAAAGCATCTGTCTACTACCTACCTTGGGACAACTTGGAATGTGAGAAAACCAAAGCTCTATTGGCTAATTCTCTGTACTTTCATGTGACATTCAGGAGGTATGCTGCTCTTCAAGTAAGAATCTTCCACGGAGTGGGAGTTGAGGGGGCGTGGGGGCGGGCAGTTTGCTGACAGCTTTTCGCTGCAGTGCTTTTGGCAGCTGCTGCAATTTTCTAGTTAAAGCCACACTTTTAACAGCTCACAGATAATGAGTAAATATAGCGGGGGTATTAGGAAGCGACCATTGCTGCCCAATGCAGGACTACCTTAGGGACATCCTTTAAAGAAGAACTCCCCATGGGCTGGCCACAAGGCTTTATAAGAACACTCAGCAACCTGAAGTTTTTCGGACACAATTCTCCTGCTTTCCTGTTATCCATTCACAGGTGTCAGACCAGGCTGTATTTGTTAACTGTAGCCCATAGGCTAAAGCTGGTCCACAGCCTGTTTTTTGTATGGCCCACAAACTAAGAATGATTTACATATTTCAAAGAAGGATACAAGCGACAAAATATTAGGAATATATGATAGACAATTTATGTGACCCACAAAGCCTGAAATATTTGCTATCTGGTCATTTACAGAAAAAAGTTTGCTGATCTCTCCGATCCCTGGCAAACACTTTTCCTGTCTACTCATGCTGCCTTTTCCTATTTTTTTCCTCACAGGCATTAGCCATCATGCTTTTGCAAGTCTAACTCTGTCTTGGCATCCTCCTTCCCAGAACACTTAAACTGACACATTTGGTTTCTATCACATTACATTATAAAGATGCAATTATTAAAAGGGCAGAATCAGGATCAGAATCCAGGGCTGGTCTGTGACCCTAACATACCAGATTTCTTTGATGATACTCTCACAGAGAAAAAAGAATGAAAAATTTGAGAGATGATAAAAGATGGATTCAGTAATGAGAAAAATAAATTTGGTTTCTGCCATTATTAACCAGCTAGCCTAGTGATATGTAACAATCTAAATATCCAAAGACTGGGGCATATTTTCAACTTAACTCAATCCTGTGAAACTGATGTTTTGTTACTCTCTTTTCTTGAAATCCTTTTCTCCATTCTAGTCCTTCGTATGCCCATTTTTCTACTGCTTACTGGACATCTCTACTTGGATGTTCAATAGTCATGTTAAGATTACTATGTCCAGGTTGGGCGTGCCGACTCCTGCCTGTAATCCCAGCACTTTGGGAGACTGAGGTGGATGGATCACCTGAGGTCAGGAGATCGAGACCAACCTGACCAACATGGTGAATCCCAGTCTCTACCAAAAATACAAAAATTAGCCGGGTGTGGTGGCTTGTGCCTGTAGTCCCAGCTACTCCAGAGGCTGAGGCAGGAGAATCTCTTGAACCCGGGGGGTGGAGGTTGCAGTGAGCCAAGATCGCACCACTGCACTCCAGCCTGGGCGACAGAACGAGACTCTGTCTCAAAAAAAAAAAACAAAAAACAAAAAACAAAAAAAAAGAAGGAGAAGGAGAAATTATCACCATGTCCAAAATGAAATTTCTGACTTTCTTTTTCAAACCTGCTCTCTCTCAGTCTTTCCACTTTTGGTTTATGACTGCTCCATCTTATCAGTTTCTTAGGCAAAAACTTTGGAATCATTTTTGACTAGTCTTTTACTTTCATACCTCACATCTAGTCAATCAGCAAAACCAGTTGGCTCCACTTTAAAATAATATCCAGATTCTAACCACTTCCTCCGATGACAGACTGCAATCACCAAGCCATCTCTTGCCTGGATTATTGTAATAACCTTTTATATGAACTCATTGTTTCCCTCCTTATCCACTTATGGTCTATTTTTCAACACAATAGGAAGAATACTCTTACTATGTCTCAGTTTAGATCTATGTTTCCTTTGATCAAAACTTATTATCTTTTGCTTTCATTCAAAGTAAAAGAGGAAGTCTTTAGAATGGTCTGTCATATCCTATACATTTTAAATCTCTTTCCCTTTAGGCTTTCATTTTAAAATACTATCTTCCTAGCTTACTTCATTGCAGCTGCATTGTCCCCTTTGCTCTTTTCTGAACATTTTGTACATGATTCTACCTTGGGAAACTTGCATATGCTATTTCCAGAATACTTTCCTACCAGGTACCACTTGATTTGCTTCATCTCTTTTAAATTATTTCTTAAACTTCACCTTCTCATTGAAGACTTCCATTGCCACATGATTTTAAACTGTTACCTTCCTCCAACCTTCTCAATAGTTCTTGACTATTTAGTTTAGGTTTATCGCTGTTTAATAAGCTATATAATTAGTATATCCATTTTATTATCTGCATTCCTTACTAGAATGTAAATTCCTGGAAGAAAGGAATTTTTGTCTATTTTATTCATGGCTGCTGGGTTGCACAACTCCAGAGGCACCATTTCCACTATTGCAGAAAATATATTGCAAATGTTAGATTCTTAAAAATATTATGTGAGGCCAGTGTACTGGCTCACACCTATAATCCTGCAATTTGGGAGGCTGAGGTGGGTGGATCACTTGAGCTCAAGAGTTTGAGACCAGCCTAGGCAATATGGAGAAACCTCATCTCTAGAAAAAAATACAAAAATTAGCTGGGCATGGTGGCATGTGTGGGTAATCACAGCTACTTGAGAGGCTTAGGCAGGAGAATTGCTTGAGTCTGGGAGATGGAGGTTGCAGTGAAATGAGATCATGTCATTGCACTCCAGCCTGAGCAACAGGAGTGAAACCTTGTCAAAAAAAAAAATATATATATATATGAATCAATCAATCTATCTATGTTTAGAAAGTATGTCTGGTAAGAGTATATTACCATATACTGAAATGGAAAATAAAGCACAACTCAAAATTATTTTTACATGATGCTATGTAAAAAAATAAAAAATAAGAATAAACCCCAAAGCCTATCTCTGGGAAAGGAAAAAAGGCTAGAGAAATCACATCAAATTATTAGAAAGTTCTACCTTTGGGTAATATGACTATTATAATATTTAAAATAATTATTTCCACTTTTCTATATTTTTCTACTTTCTTCATTAATGTTTTAATTTTATTATCAAATAAATACATATTGTGGTAAAAAGTTATCACAAAAAATAATTTAAAAACCACTGCCCTTGCTGCATTGAAGCTCATATATCTTTGCTGTATTTCACCCTCACCTTCCAGCAAGTATTCTCTGCTATTCCTCACCCTTGATCTAGATGTCTGCTTGACTCAGATCACCTATAGGCTGTTGAATTTTTTAAATAGAGTCAAGCAGCAGCAATAGACACTCAGAAAAAGCACAGCATTAATAGAAACAGGAAACTTTGACAAAAATGATTTCCAAAAAGAAGTAAAAGCCTCTTCAGCATAGCAATGTGTTCTATCCCAGGTCAGCTCAGTTAAGAGATCTGAGCACAGTTTTCAAACTTTATCTTTCCTAAATTGGTGTTTGTGGGGGTGTGGGTGTGTTTTCACTTTTTTTTTTCTATTTTAGAAAAGGGAAACAAACCAATAAATTACAAAAATAATGAAATAAGTGAACTAAAATCACAGAAATGCTATTCAATTAAAAATAAACGAAGCAAGCTTAAGGTTTAGCTAACGACTCTCCTGAAAATTGCACATTAAAGAGAATAACTCAGGCTCCACTTTATAAATAACCACTTATCCTCTTGAACCCACATGCTTTGATAAAAAGAAACGTGTTCTTTTAAACAGTATTTACTTTGTATTATTGATTATTCTTTGGAGGTAAATTAAAAATAATAGAGAAAGGCAAGAAAGAAGATTATTTGCCAAAGAAACATGACAAAAGCATCTGAAGGACCACCTGCTTTTAACTCCTCCTTTTCCCCACAAAAACAAAAAAAACCCAATCCTGAACCAGAAAATAAAGCAACAACATTAGGGAAAGGGTGAACTGACAGCAAATCTGTTAATTTGTTGTGTGTTACTGGATGTGTGTTACTCAGAAAATGGTTGGTCCTGAGAGATGACATAGGCCAGTGGGTTGCAATCCACACAGTATGTTGAAATCCTCTGGGAAGCTCCTGCTAGGACTCTCCTCTCAGAGGTTCTGATTCCTTTGATTTGGGTGGGGCCTTGGAATTGGGAAGTTTCAAAAGCTCCCAGGTGATTCTAACATGCTGTTATGGCTAAGAGCCACTGCACAGGTCTAACGCCTTCATTTTATGAATGAAGAAACAGTGGGTGGAGATCTCCATGGCTCACCTGGCTCATCAGTGGCAGAACCAGTGCTGTGTTTCAAGTGTACTTCTCTTTCCACCTAACATCTTTTATGCTGCTTCAGCCGAGGACAAGGTCTTACTCATTTCATAGCTACTTTACCCTGCCTGCATTTAATGAGGCTGGCCCTGTGATAGGTGTTCAGTAAATATTAATTAAATAAATTCATATCTAGTTTTCAATTGCTGATAATGACCATATTGGAAAACTTATCAATAGAAGTGGAGTGTGCAAACTGTCAAGGGATTTCCAGAGGTTCAGCATTGAGAAACTCTCTGATTGCCTAATTTTAGGACTCAACAAGCCATCCCCACATAACCCTAGAAGCTGCAATGACTTCTATCAAAGTTGCATAGTTACAGCTAGATGAAAAGATCTTAGGGCAGGCTGGGGGTAAACGGGGTTTTTGGGAAATGAGGAAAGAAGGAAATTCAGAGATGTTACACCTGAGCCACATGTAAAATGAAGGAAATATACACAACCAGATCATATGAGAAATAATGACAGGCTGAAAAAGGTGGGAATATGGGGACAAAGTGAAGTTTTCTCTTGATCTGGGCAAATATAGAAAGTGCTAAACAAGAGAAGGAAAGGTTTGAAGAACAATGGCATTCAGATAAGGATGAGCTCACACAGAGGTGATATCTACTTGGTATGATTCACAATCCAAGTTTTCCTTTAGTTCTTTTCAGGAGCACCAAGGTATTTTATTGCCTTTCAAACTTCCGCTGGCCTTGGCCTTATCTTCAGATATTTAAATTCTGTAGAAACAGAGTGAGAATTCTGAGGCATCTGCTTCATTTAAGGAGAATTCAAGTCAAATTGACTGGCAATGATCTTTGCACCTCACCCATCATGCTAATGTCTGAGACTCCACATTAGAGCTGAAAGCCTTTACTTACAAGCCTGGTCTCAATATGAACATTGTCCAGGAACAGGCCACACTTAAGGTTGTGTCAGTTATTGATACTTTAAGATAATGAGTGAATGAGTTCCGTCACATCCTTATGGGGTGTGACGGGGGATGATCTGTAATGATCATCATTACAGAAACAATAATGGGTTTCCAGCAGCTGTCTTTCACTCTTCCACCTTTGTGAGGAACAAAGCCACTTAAGTTTGCACAGTGCTTTACAGTTCACAAAATATCTTCCTATCTTATCATTTATTATTGTATGTCCCCTTTTTAAAGATGAGAAAAAGTATTAAGTAACATCTCCTGGCATCCTCTTCTATTACCACCCTTGACGAGGAACTCAATTTGAGAGAAATAGGGCATTCTAGTGGGTGGAGCAACTCAAATTGGATAGATGGGCCAGAGGCATCATAGTTCTTTCCCAGGAACATGGTGAGTCACATCCTATCCCAAGCCACCTCCTCTACCAAGAATGGCAATCTTACAATAAATGATTAGAAAACAAGCCAATAATCCTTTTTTTAAATTAAAAAACAATTTATTGAAAAAGAGTAATGCTTTATACAAATTCCCATTATAAAACCCCAAAATATCTATTGGTCTGTTTCCAGGTGTGGTAGAAGAATATAAAAAGGTCGAAATTGGATAAGTTCTATTGTAACAATTTTGTTGGTCATTTTGGGCCATGAAATTTTTTTCATGAAACTGATATCCACATGGAATTACACTCACACATCATGAAGATCTATGTAAGTGGCAAAAGCCATTTAAATTTTAACTTCCAAAAGCATATATTCTCAGGTTTGGAAGGCCCACTAAAATTTATGAGGTCCAATTCCTCATAAGACACGGTGGCTGACTTTCCTTGTGTAGTTTATTGTGAAGTACCATTTCCAAACTAACTATCCTAGCAGCGTCAGCTGCCAGCTAACAGCAAGAGCTCTGAGGGCATCACTTAACAGATAGCACCTTATGAGTCATTATGATTCAAAAATCTCCCTTGCTGTTGGATTTACCAACACTTAGGCTTTTATTTCTTCCCATTGCATCTGCTTAGCCACAAAAAGCATTGGGCCATACTCACTGCAGAAGATAAGACTTCCTCAGAATCTTATTCGTTTAGTGCGCTCAATTTGACTTCACTGTCTCATCACTTGAGAGACTGGTTAAGGCAAGAAACCCATTTCTTAACTTTTTTTTTCTTTTCAAACATTTGAAAAGCAATACCAAAATGTATGCAGTTAATTCCTCAATTCTTTCCCTTAATATAGCGCTTTTTAAAAATTACAAAACCACATTTATATGTATTCTATCTCACCGGATCCCCACAACATCACTGTGAGGTGGGCAGATCAGGAATTATAAACCACCTCTTACAGATGAAGCAATAAGCTTACAGCAGCCAAATGCCTTGCTCAAACACAGACGGTGATTGATAGCACCAAGACTCAAATCCAGGTCTCCAGACACCAGTGCCAACACCCTTTCCATTACATCATCTTGCTCAAGTGAAATAGCATTCTGTACAGACTGGAAAAGTAAGAGCAGTTGTTAAAATGGAACAGAGCACAAACAACATGTCAGACGCAGCTGAAAGAATGGAAATAGACTGGTAGAGAGGAAGGCACTGAACCACATGAAGGTATGTGTGCAGCTTTCGTTCAGTGACTTCTTCAGTGACTCAGCCAACTGAGCAAATAAAGACACTACATAGGTACAGATCATGTTCAAAGAATGAGAGTAATATAAACTAATTAATATTCACACTACCTCTTCTAACTGGTTAAGTATCATTATCTCAATTTGGCAGATAGAAAAAAGAGGTAGAAAGATTAAGTGACTTGCTTACAGCTACAGAGAGAATATTTGTCACCAGATTATCACTCCAGAAAGTCTAGCACTTTGTTCAGACAAACAGACCACACCTTATTAGGAAGATATAAACTGCATGATAATTACACGTGGGAAAACAATACAATTAAGGAATGGGGAACAAAAAGGTAGTTTAGGGGGAATACACAACTGTGAATAAGTAGCTTAAAAATTCAATCAATAAAATTGTGTTACAACACCTGGGTGAACAGCATGCAGCTACTCAATTGGACAAATATTTTCAAAGCAAACAAGAATGCCATGGATCAGAGTACAGGGATTGTGTGGGAAGGTCAACAGGAATTTATCACTTTGGTCATGCAGAAAGATTTGCCTCCAAAGTTCTGATTTGCAATAAATTCTTATTGGCTTTAGAAACTAAAATGTAGGCTATGAAATGTGTTAGATTCAGGAGATAGAGACCAATGAAACACAAGACAAATAAGGGCTTAATAACGATGCAAGTGCTATAAGATTATGGTAAAAAATAAAATAAGTATTTGAAAAGGGCACGCATGAAGAATTGAAAGAATTCATTCTTGGGAAATTAGGCTAGGTCTTGTGGCAAAGGCACTAAAAGCTAATGAAGAAGAGTAAATGATATTTGACTATTATATATGTATATATAGACAAAAAAGAAAATATACCAATAAACATTTTCATCAATATGGAATTAAATACATTTACCTATTTTAGAGATATTTTAAGTATGCTAGTATCAACATAATGAGAAGAGTATTTTACTGTCTATTTTTAATAGAAAAACATGTATATATACATATCTATATATATTTAAGGAGCACCCCTTCCCCCATTTGAGTATGATTACTCAATGGGAAGCAGTAATACAAATGGGAAAATCTTCCCTCCTGTATTGAGGAAAGAAGATAAAATAAGACTAAGCCATGTCTAGCACTGAGTATTTTTAACACATGGGCTTTTTGTTTGTTTGTTTGTTTGTTTTGTAATACCATACTTCAGATTACAATACTCAAAAGTCTAAGGTCCTAATGTTAATGATAGTATCTCAATGTCCATTTTCGGTTTGTTCCACGTGATTTTCTCCTTTTGCCTCTGTGTCACACGTAGTCTTTCCCACTGGAAGGAGCAGGTTTTGGATAAGGCCTTGGTGTTGGGTAAGAGGTTGTTTTTCGGGGACAGGAACAGCAAAGTAGGGCACCTCCCAGAAGGCAGAGAGAAGCAGCAGCCCAGCCAGTGAAGAGAGCCTGACCAAATTCGTACCTAAAAGGAAAAACCCATGTGCTTGTTAATCAGTGAATTATCAGCAACTTTTGTAACACAATAAAGGAAAAAAATCAATACTCATTATATATTTTTTTTCATTGAAAATAACCCCTCAACATCCCTTGGGAAGTACTTTAAGATTTCTTAACATATACACACAAGAATGTTTATATTGCAATTATTGACAATTTGCAATATTAGATCAGGAAATAACACATGTAATACCAGGTTAATTACAGAAATAATTCCAAAGACTTTTCCATATGTAGGATACTTGTAAAGCATGTTTAAATGTTTTAGAAGTAGGGTTGGGATCATGGTTCCTAGGCTGAAACTTAGCAAAGGAAGCTTTATCACTAAGTAGTAATCATATTCTATAAAGAAACTGATAGAGCATAATGGAGATAATCAGAGTTTTGAACAGATGACCCATTGATCCCAGGCACCTATATAATCTGAAATCCAAATTTTATGGTTTTGTAAAGAAAAGTTCTAAGCAGTCCATGAACCATTCTGGATTAAGCTGAACCAGGCAGATGTATTAAAGTAGACACTTAGGGTAGGGTATCTGTGAGTGATTATGGACAATACAGAAGAGTAGAGAAGAGCTGGTACTATAAGTTATAAGGCCAAGTCTGAATCCTGATGCAGACTCTCAACTGCTACAATTCTGAGATAGCAACTTCACCTCTCAGCCTCAGTTTCTCCTCCTCTCAAAGCAGGATAATCCCACCTGCCTCAATAGACTGCTTTTAGGATCACATGCAATAATGTAAATAACAATTGCAAAATGGCTGGCAATTTATAAAGTACTTTCCTGTGCATTACTGGTGTTATTACCTTGGTGAAATTTTAGCCTACTGACCTCTAGCAGTTTCTGTTCTTACACTGTAAATCTCATGGGATGGGCTCCAACACAACCATTGCAGTATGTGTGCTCCCATATGTGGGTGATGATATAAAAAGAAACACATCTTATCTCTCCAAACACTGAGGTTTTTCATCCATTCATCTACGCACTCAACAAACAATAATTATATTTTAATATCCTGACTGAATGTAGTTATTAGGTGTTAAAGATGTGAAGACAGTGAGATGAAGAGCCTCGTCTCTGATTAAAGAATGTTGTTACATGAGAGCTAAGAATCAGCTCAACTTGCACAACTTGCAGTATTAAGAAAGATGACCTTTGTAAAGCCAATTTTACAGTTGTGAAAGAACGAAAAATTTCAAGGTGGTATCTGAACATACTAAAAACATACATCATAGCTTTATGTGTAAAAATGAACTGTAGGGAATGAAGTATTATTTGTTAACCCCTATAGTAGTACAATTTTTCTCAATCAATCATAAACTGTGCATCAGTTACAAACAATCATAGGTAGGTGTTGTAAACATCAGAATACACTTCAAAAAGGAAATTTCAAATATATTAACATCTTTATTAATACTCGAAAAAACAAAAAAAGAAGTCCAGTATACAGGTGAAGAGTATAGAGCTTGAAACTTTCCTACTTTGGAAGGTATTTTGTCATCAATACGGGGTGTTAAAGCAATTATCAAACTCATTTTAACGTAAGTCAGAGATCATTTAAATTGTTTGTAGGTTTGACATAAAATTCTTGAAAGCAAATCTGGGAAACGATGGCACTAGCAGGACTTTGTAGAATATAAAAAGGGTATTTTCTCAGAAAACGAACTGTTTTACGCATGAATAGCTTTACCTGGCGTTGACTGGGGTCATGGGGTCATAGAACTCTTGAACGATTCTATTGCCATACCATGCTGTGGCAACTAAAATAGCCAGACCTACAGAAATTCAGAACAAAAGACTTTTAATCACCATGGAGCAGTGAGCCTAAATACACAGTCTGTTAAACCAAAACATATTTTGCAAGAATTAAATCTCATCAATAGCGTTGATATTTTTATTTTGGTATTAGGGAGATGAGAAGTCCAGATATGATTGATTCCAAGTATCTATTAAAATATAAACAATACTAGGTTGGAGTTAGACAAAATTTATACTTTTTTATGATACTTGGCACAAATAATTCTTTTTTGGAAACAATTAGGCAGGTGTATGTTGTACAAAATCTCTTTTAAATATGCCGTTATACATGAGGGTACTAAACCACATTTGATAAAACTGTTGTCATTATTAGTACAGATAGAATTACTTGCAAAAGGGGAAGATGAAAACTCTTCTATGTTCTTGATCAAAGTGAAAATTTACATTTCTGCAGAGTCAAAAGGAATGCAAGCAGCTAGCTAGAGTGAGATTAGGACATGTCTCAGAATGGACCAGAATACCTGCATTGCTACTGCCCCATTGGCCAAGGGAATACCTGATACAGGTATAGATTGACCTGAGATTTGTTGAGGGTGCCACATCAGATCAATTTATGCAACCCAATCTCAATTTCCCATGGCATTTTATATTCAGTGATAGCAGAGAAATCATTTAGTCAAAATCATTCACTTAATCATTTATAAGATGTATAAAATACTTCATTTTTTTCTTATCAAAAAAGTTAAATAACTTTCTTGTAGTAATTCTAAGCATTCATCAATATAGACAGATTAGATGTTTCTATGCTACTCTGTCTCCCCAACCAAAAACATGGTCCAGTGTAATTGCCTCTAGACATGACAGAAAACACTATTGCTTTTGGCTGCTCAAATAGACCACGCGAATGGTCTTGAACTTCTGATGCTTACTCCTAAGAGAAGTCCCTGAAACTGGAATAGGAGTGATGCAGTCACACGTGGGAGTTACAAGAAGGCAAGCAAAGGAAGAATGCAATGCATTTCATCCTCATTGTCTTCCAAGCACTTCATACATTTCTTGCCAACGATGGCCGCAAAGATTACTATTCACAGCCTTTGATATAAGATTAAATTATTGGGAATAAAACACTATCCATGCCTTTTCAGAGAGGAGTCAATTTGTATTTGGGTAAACTGAGAGACTGGTCATCTTAAACTAACCACATCTTTAGCAAAGCCACAGATACTCTTCCTCAATTACTGGTTAAACTGACATATTATACTGGAGCAAAAGCCCCTACAAGTCTTCTGTCAAAAAGAAAATAAGAAAATAAAGTCTATTCTAGTTTTTTCTATTAGTAGATTTATAACATTAATTATATCTGTTTTTTTTTAAAATAATATACTATAATATACTACATATATAATATATGCATATAATACCTAATATAGAGAACATGTAGTAGTCTATTATTACAGCTGTATAATATATACGGAGATTATCAATATATATAACACAGTGTATAGACATAAAGATATATATATATACACACAGAGAGATTGCATATGTATGTACATATACACACGTAAATATACATACACTATAATTTTTTAAATAAGCATTATTATAAAGCTTTGAAATAATGCTGTCCATGTTTTCTGACTTTGATTTTCTCAAATGACACATAATGTAACTTATCAATCAACACTTGAATTAAAAAACAGATATTTCTTTTCTTTTCTTTTTCTTTTTTTTTTTAGACAGAGTCTTCTGTTACTTAGGCTGGAGTGCAGTGGTGCGATCTCGGCTCCCGAGTTGAGGTGATTATCGTGCCTCAGCCTCTGGAGTATATGGGATTACAGGCGCGCACCACCACATCAGCTAATTTTTGTATTTTTAGTAGAGATGGTGTTTCACCATGTTGGCCAGGCTGGTCTTGAACTCACGACCTCAGGTGATCTGCCCTCCTCAGCCTCCAAAAATGCTGGGATTACAGGCATGAACCACCACACCTGGCCTAAAAAACACATATTTATTTTCAATGGAAAATATAATATCATTATTTTACCAAAAAAATTTAAAGGTATTTCTGTATTTTTTTTTTTTCCTAACTGCCTTAAGCTGACCATTCGAACAGGCCACCTCTACTCCAGTTGGCCTTTCTTTTCACTGATCTATGGGTACATCCTGTTTATTCTCGAATTAGATCTGCCTAGCCGGAATGCTATCCTTATTTTTCTCCAATAATCCCAATCCTTCCATCCCTCACAGACCTGAAGGGTTCACATATTCTTGTGTTTTCTCTCACTACTCCCCATCTTTTCCACATAGTATCTGTGGAGACACCATAGGAATTTTCTGAATTACATGAACTTCCTCCTTAGCGTTTGCTAAATAGTGAACAACTTTCTTCACTGGAAGAGATTGGTTCTAAAAAACCAGTTGCCCCTTGAAACTTCAACCAATAGACCTGTCAGATACGAGCAGAGCTCTCATATTTTCATTTAGTTTGTATTTGAGAACATGAAAGTCAATTGGACTTCAGGTCTATGTTTGCAGTTTGCCTTAGAGACTGAAATCAAGTGTAATGAATCCAACGTAATAGATTTCAAATCATACCAGGAACAGGTTAGTAAGGTGAAAGGGGGGCACAGCCTCTATTACCTGCAAGAAGAAATATCACGCCCCCAATGACAGCCATCCTCATCTTCTGCACCTCATCGTCTTCCAAGCACTTCATACACTTCATGCCAACAGTGGCCACAAAGATTGCTATCACTCCCAGGAGGATGCCAACCACCATCAAGGCACGGGTTGCTTGCAATGTGCCTGGCAGAAAACATTTTAAAACATGTAAAAATATGCTTGGACCAACAAGAGAAAAATGGAAGACCAAGTATATGTCACTGTTGTATGGAAGAGAGAAAACTGGACTAGGAATCTGGAGACCCCAGTCATACTGATGTTTCCACTGGTAACCCAACATACAGTATCTTCTCCAGAAAAACAAATGCCGGGCTGGATGATGAAAAAGAGATCCCTCCACTCCAACATTTTATGTTTTCAACATTCAATTCAAAATCAACTGGAAAAATAATTAATGATCTAATTGAATAGGGTTAGCTGAACTAATACATATTTATTTTTTACTAAGGGATTTTAATCCTTGCTAAGATAATTTTAATTTTCAGTAACAATCATATATACTATCCTGGATGTTAACTATCTAATCAAAATGGTTTACAGTATATCTTTGATATTAGTAACCAGCTTTACACCCCAATCAGCAAGCTTCAGAAAAACTGGATGAATTGGAAGATAAAAAATAGTTTTATAGATTATCATGGCTGGATAAGCAGTATTTGTATCTCCAGTGATGTGAATGGCGGGGGGGTGGGGGAGAATATAGAAGTCATTTTCTTAAAACTAAACAAAATAACCTTTGAGATGTTACCTTGGAACATAGTAGTAGATTCATATTCAAAGACATCACTAGTGTTTAAAACTATTTAAGCTGTCATGTTGTAAAATAGCACACACAATAATTCAATGTAGTGTTTCTCAGGATTCCATTTTTTCTAATTTCCCATTATTATTTTTGGTGTACTAACTCATGATCAAATAAACAGGGTCAAGTTTGAGAGATTATCAATATGTTTCTTAAAGAGTAAAAGCTTGATGCCATCATTGTGGCATAAAGGCACAGACTTTTAAATATGAACTGAAACTATGCTGGTTAGAAGATTGTTTAAATTCTAGATTTATGTCCTCCTTTAATTAAAGATCACTATATCATTGACAGTGATAATATGTGACAAGTATTTTTTGCATATATAAGTATTTTTTAGCTTTAACAAAGTATGCTATCTTGAGCAAGAAACTTAGTATTGTTTGGAATAATATTTCAATTATGTAAGTAAAATGTAAATTATATCTTTATCCAGTGGATTGGAACAATTGACTCCTTGATGGTCTTTAAAAGTGGCTGAGATGTTGGAAAGGCTTTGTATCTCAATATCTAATCAGGCCTAGGCTTAGTGTTAATATCGTCAAGATTGAGAACTTAGGTTACCAATCATAATTGAAGCTAAATATTTCTAAAACTTCATTAAATCTTGATTTACTGATTTTCCATCTTTGCTATAACCAATCTATGATAAAATTATAGTAATCTCTGTATTTTTCTTTTTTTGAGACAGTCTCACTCTGTTGCCCAGGCTGGAGTGCAGTGGTGTGATCTGGGCTCACTGCAACCTCTGCCTCTGGGGCTCAAGCGATTCTCATCTCACATCCTCTTGAGTAGCTGGGACCACAGGCACGAACCACCATGCCTGGCTAAATTTTTTTTTTTTTTTTTGGTATTTAGTAGAGATGGGTTTCACCATGTTGCCCAGGATGGTCTCAAACTCCTGAGTTCAGGTGGTCCACCCACCTTGGCCTCCCAAAGTTCTGGGATTACAGACATGATCCACCATGCCTGGCCATAATCTCTTTCTAAGAAGTATCAAAGGTATTGTTGACAGTATTTGAGAGATATTTTTGAAGCCAAGGTAAAGTTTTACTTGATTTCATTTAAAAATAAAAGAGAGACTTCCTGAGTCCCCTCACACATTGACCTCCTCATAAGCATGTATGGGCACACATGCACACTGACCCACACAAGATTCCAGGTGGCAGAGGAACTGCTGGATCAAAACACATGTTTCACAGACCACAGGTTTACCAGGAAGGAACTGAAGCTGCTTGTAAGGTTATGACACAACTTTTTCCTTGGAATCACAAGCCATACTGTGGTATGAAGACGGAAGTACCAAGGGCTCCATGGTTAAGGTGTGTTCTCTTTCTGATGGATGGTTTTTGCAGAGGCTATCATTATTGGAAAATAACAAATAAAATAACTAAACCCATACATAACACAGATTTCAGATATGGTCCTAAGATTACACTTGGAAGGAAAATATTTCAGGCAGAGATATGCTGGAAGAAGAGATACTGAAAGTAACAAAGATGATCCACGTCTGGAGTATAGGGAAACCACATATCTCAGTTTGCCTGGCACAGTCCTAGCTTTAAAGTTTAAAGTCCTACATCCTTAGAAGGCCTTCAATCCTGAACAAATTGGGAAAGCTGGTCACTCTAATGTAGCACTGATAGGATGTGCAAAGTAAAACGAAGTTTAGCAAGGTGGGCAGAAGGCATATATCATGCAGAGCTTTGCAAATTAGGGTAAGAAGATGGATTCTTTTCTAAGTATAATCAGAAGTCATGATTATCTTGAGAAAGGGGCGACATGATTTTTACTGTCAGCAGAGAGTTCACACAATGAATAAATATTTCTATGACAGCACTTCAAGCATCTATAGCGTCTTACATTTCACAGCCTCCTCCATTTTATTTTTTCATAAATACTCTTTTTCAACATTTTATTAATCATTTTAGATGTTTTCTCTGATCTTGCTCCAAGTTTTTCTTTGTTCAAGTTGTGGGGCCCCAAACTGGACCCAGTTTATATAATAATCACACTGATCTTTTCTTCAAGTAAAAACAGAAGGTCACTCGCCCAGCAGGTCTGAGCACTTCGATCACAGGGTAGTCTTCAAGAGAAGTCTAACTGGGCATTAATCTCATGAGTCAGACTGTGTAAAACCCCTGATCTCCCAGGCAAGGAACACACATGCATAAACTACTCCAGGGCCCTTACTGCACCCACCTGGAATGATCTAATATTCACGTTTTTAATCTCTAAGTTTGTGCCCATTAAGTTCTCAAAGAAAACACATTTGATTCATGTCAAATCTATCTTGCCACTTCATCTACAAAGTGTTCTTTCCAAGGGGCTGGGGACTGATATTCTGTTCTATGATTGCTAATAAACCTATCAGGTTTCCTTTCTGTATAGAATAATATATTATTTGCATAATACACAAAAAGTAATGGAGAAAATGGAAAACACAATATTTAAAAATTGCATAAACCACAGAAATGAGATCCTGCTTTGTTTTTTAAAATGTCATTTTGCAAAGTAATATTTTCACTTACATCCTGGCAACTGTTGACTTATAAAATTTATTTGTATGTTCCAATATTAGATTTGCATCAAACCCAAAATCTTACTTTGCTTCATTGGAGACATTTGGATAAATTCTTAAGCATAATGATATGTGAGGAAAATGCAAAAATAATATACACATGCAGTCACGCACAAAAAGCTGAGAATTAAAACAGCATGAAAACTCACAAGCAAGGCGTAGGTAATGATAGATTACAAGTCAAAGTAAGCAACTATTGTGTTACAAGTTACAAGTGTTTTATGTGCAGATCAAATCTAAATTGCACAGTTTTAAGCTGGAACCAGATGAATACCTTCACATCATAGAAGTGTTTTAAATCAGAGTTGTAAAGTATGTAATTGTGAACTCCTGGATGATTTGAGTCAGATATTTATTCCCATTTCCATCTAAAGCACCAAGCACAGTACTTGAAAAGTCACATGGATTTATCAAATCTCAATAAATTTAAATTAGAACATGTCTTTATCCTTTAAAAAACTGTACCAATATGATAGGTAAAAATACTTATTCTCTTGTGTTTAGCTTAATTTTTGAAATAATACTGAGAAACACTTCCCTTTAGAGCCCGGTATGTTAAAATCTTGCTACCAAAAGCCAGACTTAGCTTAGGTCACTAAAAACTAGGAACTCATGCAGATAATACAAATTGTACTTTTTGCTTATTTTGATCTATTTTTTAAAGTGTGTATCTAATGAGCTTCAAAGCTGAAGTTTTGTTTTGTTTTGCCCTAATGGAATGATGAGCGGCAGAGCAGAGAAGTTAAAAGGGATTTTCGAAAGCTATAAAACAACATTTTGGATGAGATAGATGCAGTACAGCCTTGCAATATTAACTTTGAATTGGTCTGATTAGAACAAACCTAGGAACAAACATATTCCTTTTCTCGCCTCTTAAATTTGCAGCTAACTCTACAATATTATGACCACTGACTAAAGTTGTCTATGGAGAACCTGGTTAGCAAACATTTAAAAAATTACACTATTTTTTCTCATCATTATTCAGCAGTAAACAGAGAAGGCAGTCTTTTAATTATATTTAGCTAGACTGACAATCTTGAGATTAAAGACCCCCTAAGGAGTTCTCATCATTTTCCACTTGAAAGTATAATTAAAAGTAAATACTTACAAAGATCTCTACTTATAAGACAAGAAGTGAGTTGGAAGTTACTAATCTACTACAGTTAGGTTCATCAACAAATGTGTAGAAAGACAGACATATATGGAATTTTTCTAAAGCTTTAAAGTCTTGCTACACAAGCAGCAGAATCTACTATCAATACCAGACATTGTTTATGCTATTTTCTAGCCATATTACCTTAGGTTCTATATATCATAAACAAAATACAGTCATCTCTTGGTATACAAGGGTGATTGGTTCCAGGACCACCCACAGGTAACTAGATCTGCACATGCTCAAGTCCTAGAGTTGATCCTGTGGAAGCCTTGTATACAGAAAGTCAACCCTCCCTACATGCAGGCTTTGGACGCTCAGATACTGTATTCTTGATCGGTATCGGTTGAAAGAAATCCACCTATAAGTGGACCCTTGCCATTCAAACCTGTGTTGTTCAAATGTTGACTGCAGATTCCAGTTCTACCTCTATTCTCACATAGTCTCCCTTTGCATCTGTAGTTGCTTAGTAAGTATTAAGTGGATAAATGAACTGATGATTGGGTGACTAGAACAAAAATATTGTACTTTCTTCTGCCCTGCAACTAAATGAGCTCAACACGGACCATCACAGAAGTGTACTCCCCTGGCTTTTCCCCATATTAGATCTTTTACTTTTACTGAAGTTCAAAGTTTCGTAAAAGTCCTAATCATTAGCATTTCCCTCTTATTGGTGCATGAGGTGATGGTCACCAGATGCAACCTCAGAACATAAGCAAAATCAGGAGTGAAAATGATCCTGGATGAGGCAGGATGTACCACTTTTCAGGATGTCCTCAGAAGTTTTGCTACCTTTCTTGTTTGTGTGTTTCTTCAAGAAATTTTCTCAGAATTAAGTTGATGCTTCTATATTACCTCCACTATATTTCCTTAATCACTCCAATTAAGGAAACCTAAGCTATGTGACTTGCCTCTTCCCCTTCGATCGCTGAAGTAATAACAAAGAATGCTGGCACTAGAAGGAATCTTAGAACTCATTTTAGCTGCACCATCCTTAGCAGCAAGAATAGGGCCTGGCTTGCATCTGTTGAATGGATAAATGAATCATAGATTCATCTCCCCATTCCTCCCACTCTACCCTATTTTATAAGTGGGGTAACTACTTGAAACCAGGGAGATCAAGCCGTTCACCATTATACACTTGGCTACTTAGTGCCAAACCACAGTGAGAATAGAGAACTTCTGATCTCAAGCCTGGATTTTTGCTTCAACTTCCATTATTCTAAGAGTCAGAAGTAATTTATGAAGTATATCTGAACACCAATGGCCCTTCGAGTACCCTCGGTTCAGCAGGCATAAAGCATCTGGAGAAGCATAAATAGGTGCCCTCCTCTCCACTTAGGCTTCAAAGACTGTCCAAGTCAGTGATTTTGTCTCTCTGATTGAGCCTGACATCATGGTGAGAGTGCTGGGAAACCTCACAGCCACCAATACTCATTAAGCACACCTACACACATGTGGATTCATGCAAAGCAAGTTAAACAGGCTAGAGGAGCTCATAAACAAATTACAGAATCTCAGGGTTCGGTGAGATTGAGAGAGAGTCTAGCCTAACCTCCCATTTGTCTGGTGCTTGGATCTTCTCTACAACATTCCTTCAAAATGCTTATTTATTCTCTGCTTGCACACCTCCCACCATGCAGCCTCCTACAGCAACCCAGTCTCTGGACAGCTCTAGCTCTTATAGTCAAGTAAGAAGAAGCAATTAACCAAGCACATAAAATTGGCGGTAGCTTCCTAAAAGTTTGAGAATTAGATGAAAACAAGGCAAGAGGTACAGGTGAATCAAGAAAAGTCTACTACAACTCTATCTGGCACATTTTGTATATTCCAACTTTCAGCTACAAGAATGCCCAGGGTCAATAAAATCACATGTTTTGGATGAAATGGAAATTGTATCAGCCATTGTAAAACTACAATACACAATGTGACATTTGTTTCCCCAGGAAGTTCCTCAGTTACATTTTCATAAACTGCTTGGCAAGAACTACCTAAAAGAAGAAGCCTTGCTGTATCTCATTTTGTATTTACTGTATACACTATTAGCACACTGTATTCCTTCAGATACTTTATGAAGGTCATATGCTTTTTACAACCTATCCTACATAAAGCCAGGAAACAAGAGATTTTAATACTTCCAGTGCTAAAGCCTTGACAAAACCCTGCATCTGGACTCGAAGACATGAAGTGGGCTCTACTGGGAAAGAGCAAGGTACAATTTCAGGAAACCCACAGCTAAGCTTTTCACCTAAACACACTTAATGAAATGCAGCTTTTTTATGAGGGATACTGCTTAAATATACACACATAACCCTTTTCATCTCCACATGTAACAAAACTATACCAAAACCAGCCAATGAATCACCATCCCAGATCTCTACAGCTGGTGGGCGTAAACACCACTGCTCAGGCAGAGAAATGAAGTAAGGTTTCCTGGGCTCTATCCAAAAGCATCCCGTGAGTCACGGCAGGTTAGAGGAGAACACCTGTGAGTCAAGGGTCCCTCTTCTGAGAATGGGTTTTTAGAGAAAGGCCTAAGCCACACCTTGGATAAACTATGGCTTTAAGTAAAACAAAAGTGGATTCTGATCTGAAGTTTTAAAACAATAGGAAGACATCTCTAAAGTGTGTGTGTGTGTGGCGGGGGGGGGTAGATATTTAGTCCTTTCACCACAGTTTTAAAAACTGTAATAACGACATTAACCAAAAAATGAAAGTAAAACATTTTAACACATTATCATGTGTAAGGATGATCCATTTGAGTATTCACAACATGGATCAACCTGATTTCATTTGGTCATTTCAGGAAGTTAAAAGAAAACCTATTTAAAGATGTTGAAAAGGAGCTATTTTGATCAGAGGAATAAAACTGACAGTGAGACCTCTCTGGAATTGTCCTTAGAAACCTCTACCTGCCAGTTCCTTAATGTGGTACCTAAAATGCCTGACACCGTTTCCTTAAATATATTTATCTTTCCATGGAGAAATTCAATAATTATTACCAAATTTTTCACTTTATAAGTACAAATACAACCCCTGAGAGCAATAAGCAACACATAATTACTAAACTTATGGATTGATTTTGGTGTAAAGAAGTCCTAATATGAGAACCTTCAAAAGCTGAAATAATAACACTCAAAACAACCACGCACATTGACTGAGCAAATGCCACAGGTATTCAAGGTGTTAAACACATTTGGAAGAGCTTTAATAACTCTAAACTATATGGCTTTTGATATACACTATTAAAAGTTGTCCCTTGATATGAGATAGACAAAACAAGTTAAGTAAACTTGAACAATGCCAACACTTTTCACCCTTAGCACAATGGGGGCCAGTGGGCAGTCACGTTTATCTAGACAAAAGACTAAGGGACCTTTTCTTCAAGTGAGTTAAAGGGCATAACAGACACATGATATGACAATTAATGTGATTTCTCAAGGAAGATACTCCAGCCGTGAACCATTCTTGTCTAAGTAATTGGGAATTTAATGACTTTTCTGACAAGGCACTCGAAACCTTTAATTTAAAAAAAAGTAAAAAAAAATCCTATTATCCTTCTTCCCACCATCCTTAGAAATATGTCTCTCTATACAATCCTTTCCAACGTTACAAGGGGTCATTGAACATCCATTACACAGAAATTTCTTTGTGGAAGATGGAAACCTAAGGAAGACCCACCTCTTCTTTCTCTCTCACTGCCTTCCACTCCCAGCCGACCTCTGATTTCATCAGCTATGACTATTTTGCTGCATTTCCCTTCGGTGCCTTTACTTTTTTCTTTGTATTATGTTGCGCAGGTTATTTAGAACCTTGCTTGTCAGCCTTTCCCCACCTGCCACCAACCTTCTCTTTCCAGGATAGCACTACAACATCAGCCTCTACAGAAGACCTTGGGTCTGAAAATTAAAACTTTGGGGGAATCTCAAGCGGCTTCTCCAAAGAGTCTTGCAAGGGGCCTCCCTGCACTAACTGGATCTTAAAAATTAAAAGAATCAACCTCAAGCATAAGCAGAAGACACTTAGATAGGACATTTCCAGTAGGAATGTAACTTTTACTATGAAAAATCATAATAAAGGTTAAAAAATTATATCTAATACTTGAGGATTATTTATTTAAGCGTGCACACTTGAGCTTCAAACTTTTTAAGTCACCCCATTTTCTTGTCTGAACCCTACCAATCCTCAATTTACCCCAAATCTCAGAATGCCTAGGAGAAGTCTAAGAGCTCAAGTTCAAGTTTGGCCTTCACTCCCTCAACTCGACCCACCAGCACAGGAATTTAGGATGAAGCCACACCTAGAGTGGCAGAAGTGTCACCCAGGGAGTTAGAGGCAAAACTAGAGCTTATGCCTGGGCGTCCCTTTTCTCAAACCAGGATTCTCTTCATTTCCTTATGACAGAGCACATGATCAGAAGACTTGATCAACTGAAGACTGATAACCATGGAATCACACAACAGAATGAGCCCATAAGGGAGCTGCAGGGGGGACTGGGGCCTCTGGACGGCGGCTGTGAGGTGGGGGTGCACTCACTGCTCAGATTCAGCAAGGAGTCAAAGACTTTGCACTGGATCTGCCCGGTGCTCTGCGACACGCAAGACATCCACAGCCCCTCGTACATGGCCTGGGCGGTCACGATGTTGTCGCCGGCATAGGAGTAAATTCTCCACTGGGGCAGGGCAGTGCTGACGATGGCTCCGATCCATCCCAGGAAGGCGAGAATGAAGCCCAACAGCTGCAGCCCCGCGTTGGCCATAACTCGCTCGGGCGCCCGCGCTGGCTCGGGGGTGGCAGGTGCAGAAGGCGGAGAGTTTGCAGGTGCGCAACGCGGACTCCCGAAGGTGGCTGGGCCCCGCGGAGGAAGTTAAGGCGGGGAGCCCTGCTCGCTGCGCCGCCGCTGGAGAAGCTCTGGGTCGGGGTTGGGGTCCGGGCCCGGGGCGGCGCTGGAGTCTGGATACTAGAAGCTGCGATTGCTCTCAGGCTCAGGAACTGAGACGCCGAACCGCTGGGCGCCGCGATTTAAAGCAGCTCCGCCCGCCTCAGCCCCGGCAGCCGGGGAGCGCCCCCTGGCGGTTTCAGGGCGGCTCACCGAGAGGGCGCCGGGAGCGCCCGGTTGGGGAACGCGCGGCTGGCGGCGTGGGGACCACCCCGCAGGACCAGGCACCAGAGCTGCGTCCCTGCTCGTTTTCTCTCGTGGATCTTCTCGCTCCTGTGAGGCGTTTCACGCTTTCCATTCATTCACTCCAATTATCCAAAAATTACTATGCACTGTACCTGTAAATCCTAACAACAAAGACGAAAAAATGATCCCTCAAGAGCTGCAGTTCTAGGTTTAATATTTTTTCCCCAATATCTTATTAAAAGGCATTTCTACCCAACTCCGCATCTCCTCCCCCATCACACACATTTCTCTCTCCTTTGCTTAGCTTTCTCCCCCTTCTCCTTTCCTCTCTCTGCTCTCTTCTGTCAAGGTCGTTCCATCACTTGTCTCTGCAAGGGGCCTCAGAGACCTTTACACTCTACAGATTGGGAAGCAGACCCAGAGAGCAACATGATTTACACACACACACACACACACACACACAGATACACACACGCACGGAGCATATCCAGTACTTGGCTCCCCTCTCAATCTGCTTTCCACTACATATCAAGTTGACCCAAAAATATCCCCTTTGATCTATGATTTGTCCTTCTTGATGTATTATTGTCCTTGCGAAAATGCAGCCTAGCAGCCCTTCCCTGCCAAACACCAACCTCCTCCCCACAGCAGTTATGTCTTAGAGCAGCAATTCATTATCAGAGGGACCTGGCCAGTGCCCTGCTCTCCCTGAAAGGTGTTAATTTTGTGAGTTATCAGATGTTGTTCGTCGCAGGTGAGGACATGTAAACAGCGTTTCCCCAGTGGAAAAAGGACTGGGCTGGAGTTGAGGAAGTCTGGGCTCTGGTTCCAGCTTTTACTGTGACTGGCTATGTCACCCCTCCGGTTTCGGTCTCGCTGGGACTGTAGTTTCCCTCTATGCTTCTCTAAAGCTTCCTTCTTTGTAGTTAGTCAGAAGTGCTGTTGTGGTTAGGAATAATTGAAATGTTTTTCTAACTGCTTTTTGTGTGTGGTGCGAGTGAGGTGGGAGGGGAAGCTTCTATGGTTTTAGTAAAAACAGAAGCACCTTGGAAGCAGAAATAAACATATTAAGGAGAAAACAAGATATACCCTCATATACCATGGCAACTGCTAGTGGGTGACAGAGAAGGAAAGGTGCAAATGCCCAAGATGGGAATGGGAGGAAAGGCCAAGCCCCACCGCCTTCATCTCCACCTGGTTCTCCCTGGATGCCTTTCATGTAGGCTTAAAACTAAAGGACTTGGCCGTGCTAGGATTTGGGGACAAGCAATGAAGAATGTAAGACAGGAGCTAGATGAAGACAATTAATTTGGACTGAGATTAACACAGTGAATACTGTCTTTCTCCTATCAGCTATTTAGGGCAAGACCATGTCCGCGTTGTATACCAGGGTTTGGGCCTGCTGCCAGTACTGCTTTCTAGGTCAGAGTGGATGTTCTGTGGGTGCCTGTCAGTGTGGATGAAGATGTATCAATCACATTTGATTTTGTAAAAATTCCTTGATCAGAGAAGGCACTGGAATTTGCTGCAGGACTAGAACAGTACCAAGTGAATCATATAATCTCATTTTCTTTTTTTTTGTTCCAAACATTTAAGAATTAAAACTATTATTAAACACCCGGGCATGGTGGCTCAGGCCAGGCGCAGTGGCTCACGCCTGTAATCCCACACTTTGGGAGGCTGAGGCAGGCGGATCACTTGAGATCAGGAGTTCGAGATCAGCCTGGCCAACATGGTGAAACCCCGTCTCTACTAACAATATGAAAATTAGCCGGGCACGGTGGTGGGCGCCTGTAATTCCAGCTACTTGGGAGGCTGAGGCAGGAGAATTGCTTGAACCCGGGAGGCGGAGGTGGCAGTGAGCCGAGATCGTGCCACTGCACTCCAGCCTGGGCAACAGACCAAGACCGCGTCTCGACAAATAAATAAATAAATAAATAAACAATTAAATGACATTATCTGAGTTCAGTAAATATATTTGTGCTCAGGCCCTTTTAATCTGCATTAGGACTGGTTTCTATCAACCTACAATTAGCAGGGAATTGGAGGGATGAGTTCTGTGGTCAGCAGGGTCCCGTGTTTTTGTTTTGTATTTCAGGTCTGTGTGAGGCTGATTACTTCACTGCCCACAACCATGTTTGTGAGGCTGAGGTGAATGCTGTTTGCTTCACTGTGATTCAGGCCCATCTCTAGGCATCCTTAATCCTGTCTAGTTTTCTGCTCCTAGCTTCAGTGCAGAGGACAGATGAGATAATGGCTCAGCATAAATCTATCAACTTAAGAGGAAAAACAGCTTACAAACACTGGCCTTTCATATCTGAAACATAAACAGTAAAGGCAGCACTGAGACCAAGAAGGCTCTAGAAAGGCTGGCAATGGTATGGTAAGTGTCCTAGCCTGTTGAGTAGTAAAATCTGCTATGTACCCTCAGACAAATTACTTCTTTTCTTCCTCAGTTTCCCTACCAATAAAAGTTATGGGGTTAATTTCTGAAAGTCACCCAAGTCTAAAGCTTTATGACTCTAAGTAATGACAGCTGGCACTTGTTGCTATATATTTTCATCAAGTGTTGAGGTCAGAGTTTTATAAGCTATCTCTACGTGCAGGTAACAGACACAGAGAGGTCAGGCTGCTTATCCAAGGTCATATTGAATATGACAGTGCTGGAATTCCAAACTATATAATTTGATCCTGGTGCCCATGCCTTTAACTGCTCTCCTACAGTATTTCTCTGTGTTTTGACCCTCGTGTCCATGCCTTTAACTGCTCTCCTACAGTATTTCTCTGTGTGACCCAAATCAATTGAGAACAATTTTTTTTTCTTCTTTGGAAGAGCTTAGACATACTTATCATGTGTTTCTTGCTCCAGGCAGTGGCAAGATATTTTACTCTGTGACTGTCTCTTCTTAATATCTGTTGGAGCCCACTGAGGTTTTATACCCGGGGGATTTAGAATCATGTGGAAGAAAGTTGTTGCTGTTGAGGAGGAAGATATGTGTAAAAACAGCAAATAGCATACTGGTTTATTCCATGTGCTTGTGTGACTGATGCTTGGGCTTAGCCATGATCTTGAGAACCAGTAGTAAGTAGAAGAGGTATACACAAAAAAGATAGAAGCAAAGGTAAGACTACGAGTGTCAGAAGAGAGTGTAGACAAAGAACCAAGCCTCTAAGAGGCAGCATGGCAGATTCTCAGAAATGGTTAATGATGAGAGTATGAAAGCCATTGGGATGTAAATTTTTTTGCTTAGTGTTAATATATGTTAATGTTGACTTTTCAGAGCTTCTTAAGTGGTACAAGCAGAACCAATGAACACATTACCAAGTAAGCAATCTGCTGTGTAATTATTTAGGGCTTGAGAAAAGGATCAGAGTACAAATATTGTATAAATTTAACATGAATTTTAGTATTAAAACATTCAGGTTACTAAAAGTACATTGCTGTGTGACTGACACAGCCTTTTAAAATGGCCCTTTAAACTCCTTGGAGTCTTTGAGAGGGTAGTGAGGGGTAGTGGTTAAAAGCACAAACCTTTTGAATCCTATTTCTGCCACTTAAAGTAACCTTGAGAAATTTGCATAACATCCTTGTGATTCACATTTTTTCTTCTTTTGAATGGCTCAAACCCTAGGGCTGTGATGAACATTAAACAAGTTGAGACATGCATGTTATTTAAAATAGTAGCTGGTATAGAGCAAGCATACATGAAACGGTACTTCTTATTTGAAGCACATCAGATACGTTCAATTTCTAATCCTGCCATTTGCAAATGATCCTCGTGTTTGTTCAGAAGGACTCTTTCATGCTTCGATTCTGTTACAATCCCACTTAATGTCATAGTTAAATCGTAGTGAAAAAATACGCAGTTTCTCTAGAAGGAAGACACAATGTTGTGTTCAGAAAAAGAAAAGGCAGCAATGGCAGGGATATGAGCTTTAAATGAGGTTTCTAGGTCCCCTCTCCAAGCCTTGCAATGTTTCCCTGCTAGCCCTGGATAGTTTTCCTGGTTAGGACTAATGCCTGAGGGCTTCTTCTGAGGAGGGGTTGGCCTAGAGGGAGAACGGCGATGTGATATCAAATGACTCTCACAGATCTGCAAGAATCTGTAGAGGGTAATGAGAGAAAAACAAACAAAACCTCAGTTTGATATTTTTATTATCAAGTATCTCCCTTGTTTTCAGGAACATAAAACTTCACCCATAGATTCCCCCCCTCAACTCCTAGCCTAGCAGGTCCATCTCTTCAGAGAATTTGGGAGAGGATGAAATTTTAGCCATAAAATCTTCTATTTCAGTCATAAAAGGTTACCTTGAAACAAGTTGGTGAAGGACTGTTCCTTTTATCCTTTCACTTGTGTCATTTGGGGAAGATCTTTTTTATCTTAGAGATATTAGAAACATTCAACTGATTTGAACAAGAATCAAGGTCAAATTGCTACTATTTTACTTGTAATCTCTTTAATATGACACTAGCTTTATTAGTGGGGGTTCTCCAAAGAATAGACTATGTGTGTGTATTTGTGTGTCTGTGGAGAGAGAGGAGAGAGAGGGAGAGGAAGGGAGAGACAGAGATTTATTATAAGAAATTGGCTCATTCAATTGTGGGAGCTGCCAAATTCAACATTTGTAGAGCGTTCCAGCAGGCGGAAGACTTGAATAAGAGTTGATTTCGCAGTCTACAGTCTGAAATTTTTTAGTTTTCAGAATTCCTGCTTTTCTGGGAAACCTCAGTATTTCCTTGATTGAATTAAGCCCATCAAATTACGGAGGGTAATACATTTTATTCATGGTCTACTGATTTAAATGTTAATTACAACTAAAGAATACAGCCACATCTGGGCTGGTGTTAACCTAACATCTGGACACCATAGCCTAGCCAAGTGGACACATAAAATCAACCATCACACTCACTAACACTTACTGATCATTTAGATTCTAAGGGCTTTATTGTATAAACTTACTTAGTGTTCAAAAAAGCCACTGAATTAGATAACTATCAATACAGATGAGAAAAGTGGGGTGTGAATAAGTAGTTTATCCCAAGTTACACAGCTAGCAAAAAGCAGAGTTGGCCTCCAAACTCAGTTGTTCCGGCTCTTGATGCAGAAAGCTTATGTGGTGCGCTATCCTACACCTGAAGCAAATATTTATCATTTACCTCCCCTGTATCTCTCCGAAGTTACAACTACCTAGTACAGTGATACCCAAAGACTGCATCCTCATCAAGCCTCCAAATCCGAGTCATATCAGAGTGAATAGGAAGTACTCAGTAAGTGAAGGGTAACTAATTGAAGTAGTGAACAGATGGATGGACTGATAGATGAAGACTCTCTATCTTTATTATAATCCAAGGCACTAGGAACACTTTAGTGAATAAAAACAGTTTTGACTCACAAGTAGATCTTGTTTTTTTGTGTGTTTGGAGAACATATCAAAGCAGAAATAAGTAGCAATGCAATGAAGATCATAATTTTTTTGGACAGGTGTGGTGGCTCATCCCTATAATCCCAACAGCTTGGGAGGCCAAGGTGAGAGAATTACTTGATTACAGAAGCTCAAGACCAGCCTGGACAACATAGTGAGATTCCATCTCTACAAAAACAAACAAACAAACAAAAAAAAAACCCAGCTAGACATGGGTGGCATGCACCTATAGTCCCAGCAACTTGGGAGGCTGAGGTAGGAGAATCACTTGGGCTCCAGATATGGAAGCTATAGTGAGCTGTGATCATGCCACTGCACTCCTGCCTGGGTGACAGAGTGAGACCTGTCACACACACACAAGATATCTTAATTTTTAATACCTTGATCTTTGGGATAAGACAGAATCTAGGATATGATACTACTTTCTCTCTCCATTAGACATGATGTTAGACAAGTTAATTAATCTTTCTATGCTTCATTTTCTCCATCTGTAAAAGAAAAGAAATATGTGTATCTCTCAGTGTTGTGAGAAGTAAATAAAATTGATTGAAGTAACTTATGGATAATGTAAATCCTGTGTCTGGAACTTGGAAAGTGTTTGATAAATGATAGCAGTACTGTGAGAACCTGGGTAAGTATTCCATTAGCAAGGAATAGAGTGTGGTAGGCTGGCTGTGACTTGATCATGCTGAACAAAATATTTGAACTAAACTCCCAGCTACATAAGGGAGAGAACATTCTAGGTAAAAAAAAAAAAAAAAAAAAAAAAAAGATTTTATATATAAATATAGAGCAGTGCTACAAACTGGTGAGGTGCATCTCAAGTTTGACCTGAATATGCATTTTTTTGAACTGCTCAGCAATTTTCCAAAAACTAAATTAGTTTTTAACTTTGAAAAATTGAAAGATTTCCCTAAAAATCTAGATTCTCTTTTGTTTAGAGTAATCAAACGAGATGGCAATACTATGCAGCTCTATGGTTTCTGATTTCTCCATAGTATCTGCTATTTCTACTTTGTTCATTTATGTTACTTCTCTGGGCCCTGTAGACATTTGGTGCAATATATGCATAGGTAGTGCACAACATAAATAGTTTAATTTACAGGATTTGCATGCCAAGCTCAGTGTGGACTTTATCACATAGTAGTCAATAAGGAGCAATCACAGAATTTCCAGAAGACACTTGAGCAAATTTGTTATTTTTTTGTGGGGAGGTAGAAGGAAGAGATATAAGTTAATTTAATGAACAAGCTGAATAGTTTAGGGATGGGTTGGTGAGAGGGTTTGAACTATGTCAAAGGCGGGACATTGCAGATAGAGAGATGAGTGCACCCACCAGAGATGGGTGAAAGTGAATATTTGTACCTTTATGTGATTTCATATCTATTCTGAGCTAAGAGCCAAGACAATTTCAAAAACTTCTGGGGATTTTACCCAGTCAACACAGGACAGAGACATCACTTGTGTTCCTAAAGGAGATCAAACATTGGAGAGGAAGAATGACTCTTATTCCCTATCTCAGTTTTAGCCATTTCAGAGATGACGGAGAAGCTCAACCTTTTGGACTTATACGGTATGTCAATCTTTATTATGGCTCTTTCCTGAGGGATTTTCAAGAACAATAATATTATGCATGATTTTAGTCTGTAAGATGCAATTGGGCTGTATTGTCTTAGGAGGAATAATAAGACTTGGAACCAGGGAGATTGATGAGGAAAAGTGGGTATTAGACATTAGTTTTAATTAATATGTTCATGCAAATCATTAACTTAACCTGTGGTTATTTAAATTTTTTTCTCAGGGGAATAGAAAGACATTCAACGGTTTAAAGGAGGAACAATACCTGATAAGACTTGTATTTGAACATTACTCTGAAGAGTGAAGAATGGTTTGGGGAGAGGGATCTTGGAGAGGTGCAGCAGTGTATTCCAGTTAGAAGGATGTTAGTATTATCTAGGTGAGTACTGGAGTTCAGGACTGAAGTCCGAATTGAAAGAAAAACAGGAAAAGAAACAGTTGAAAAAGTATAATGGGGTTGGATTCTTAGTGTACTGGAGACCAGTTAGCTGACTAATTTGGGGACTATTGAAATATTGTAGAAGTATCTCAACCTTTCCCGCCCAGCATCACTTAGTCATATACATGATCGAATACAAGATTATATGCAATTTCAGGTTTGCTAGCTAGAAATGTTTCCCAAATTGAGAACATAGTACCTAATATTCTGAGCTCCAACTGTATGCTCACTATTCTAAGCGTTCTGCCTGAGATTCTAGAGGCAGAAACTTGAATGACCTTTAGTTTACTGAAAAACTATTGTTTCATTGTGAAATATTGGTTCTAAGGAATAAACTATTAAAATACTAAATTATGCTGTTTTATAATAATAGTAACTAATTGTGATCCATATTCTAACTGAGGTTCACTCTCTGTGTGTCATAATGAAGTTGTTTAAGTCAATATGGTAAAAATGGCGAGAAGCATGGGCTGTAGCTTCAGATTGATGCATTCCAATCTTGGCTTTGCTGGTGGCTCGCTGTGTGATATTAGATAGGTTACTTATCACCCTCTGGATGCTTCATTTTTTTTATTTGCAAAATAAGAATACTAGTACTACTTTCATCATCTGATGGTGGTAAAGGGTGGGTTATTACATATAACTTATTTAGAAAAGAGCCCGGCACATATTAGCTGCTCAAGAAATCTTATCTCTTATAATAACTGGTATAGGAGGAAGATGTGAGAATCGGAAACAGTACATGACCCTAAGGGTAGAGAATGGGGTGAAGTGAGAGATTTTACAATGGAACAAGCTGACTTATTGTGTCATAAGATGAATTATAAATAATTAACATGCCATAACCACTAGAAAAATAATCAAAAGTAAAATTAATTTTCCAAAGGCATGAATGTGTCTATGTAAATTTTAACCTTCAAATTTAAAACTAAACTCTTAAAATAAAATCTGCTACCCTTTCAGCCTTATCCTGTTTTCCCTCCTACCTAAGAAAGCCTCAGAAACAACTGCTTATTCTATGACAGTTGCACAAGGTAGAGGTTAAACCAGATAGAACCTGAATCAATGAGTAAACGTGAGAAATAGAAAGGGAACAGAGTGCAACATTGCAAAAGTCCCACAGTCAGCAATGAATTTGAAACTGATTTTCTGTTACTCTGACCTTTGCTACCACACCTATGTGAGGTTAGGGTCAGTAGATGAGCATGATCTGCTGTCTGATTATGCCTGCCCTTGGTGCTGCAGAGACCACCCTGGCTGGAATTTGACTGCAAACAGTGATGTCTTCTCCCAAGCAACTTTCTTCCTGTACTGTTGACATTAATGGTGGCTTTATTCCCACAAGCTTTATCAAATATTTACTGAGTACACAGTTTACTAAACACAGCTCCAGGATTTAGAACAGCCAAAGGCTTATTTATTATTTGCTACAGTATTATTTGGTAAAAATTGTCTTTGGAATCCTAGGCAGGATATAGAAAGAAGCATTTAGTTATAATCTAGGCACTAACTGCGTTGTCCAACTTGATAGCCACTAGTCACACAAGGCTATTTAAATTTTAATTAAGGAAAATTAAAAATTCAGTTCCTCTGTCGTACTTGACAATTTTAAGGAACTACATACTGACAATGCAGATATAGAGCATTCTGCCACTTCACATACTTATGTTGTTCATTACTACTAGAGTATTCTTGTCACAGTTCTAAAATGCATTTGACTACACAGATAGTCTCTGTTGAAATTTTTAAAATATCTCTCTAAAATTTAGTCTATTAGTTTTCTGTGGTTACTGTAATGAATTACCACAAATTTAGTGGCTTAAAACAGCAAATTTGTTATTTGCAGTTCTGTAGTTGAGAAAACTGAAAGGGCTATAATTAAAGTGTCCACAAGCCTATGTACTTTTTTGGAGGCTCCATTCCTTGTCCTGGTACATTCTAGAGGGATCTATATCCCTTGGCTCATGGCCATCTTCCTCCATCTTCAAAGCCAGCAAGTATGGGCCAAATGCTTTTCACAAAGCCATTTCTCTGGTTCACTCTCTTTACCTCCTTCTGACATTTATAAGGACTCTTGTGATAACATTGGGCTCATTCAGATAATCCAAGATAATCTCCACATCTCAAGATCAATTGATGAGCAATCTTAATTTCCATCGTGCCATGTACTATAACATATTTCTGAGTTTGAAGAATAAAGGCATGGATATCTTTGGCAGAGGGAGGTTATTATTCTACCTACCATCATGAGTAAATATTTTATGAAGTACATTGATTTTCCTTGTAGAAAGAGGCTATGTAAATATATTGCAGATAATTATTCACATATTTCTGAATTTGACAAAAGTTCTGATTATATATAATGAAATTAGTTAATAAAAATAGGATATTAATAGTTTACTTAATATGCACCAGGCAGTAAGGGCTAAGATTTTAAGAGCTTATATGCATGAACTCATGATTGAGTAAAGAGAGACATTACTAACACCTTAAGTAGGAGTGTGGGGTAAATGAAGACATGGAATCTTACTTGGGAAAATGAGGTTCTTTTCCTGGCATAGCCACTTACTCACCTGTGCACTTTCTATGGATTTAAATTTTTCAGGTAGATAAAAGGAGGAGAACAGATTAAAATTATCTCTAAGGTCTTCTCTAACACTTAATTTTTTCCACTATTAATTAAGTTAGCAGAAAGATAAGATTATGCAAAAGCACAATATTGAGTAATACAGAATTTCTTTGTATTACTGGAAAATTAAACAAGATAATATGTCTTGGAAGACTACAGAAAGATTATTTAATCAGGTATAGCAGAGCATGATGTTATTTTTTTGTTGCAAGACATATTATGGCTTAAGAGACTGGATAGTAAAAAAACTGAATAAAAATAGTCAAACTGAGCCCAGAAACTGATGGCATACACTTTGCTTTATTAAGGATTGAGATTGAAGGAGGACTACGAACGGAACATTGTATTTCCAGTTAGGTTAAACTGACATTAATTATTAGTCATACACATGATTAAGCAACTTTTTATCCCGTTGCTTTATTGTAGTCAGGTGTTTAGGGAAAAGGGAGAATATTACTGCCATTAGAAGAGCTACATCTCTGTCAAAGCTATCAGACCGTAAGTAAATAAACCTTTACACCCAACAAGGTTGATAAACAACTGAGACTCTTTTTGTTGTAGACATTAGCGTGTGCGTTATGCAGTAACTCAGAGAGTGAGACAAAGGCATTTTCTCAATAAAATTAGGTAACTAGAAGCTTTTTAAATGAAATAGACCTCAGGTTTAGGAACTCTGAGGATCCACAACTTTCAGATCAAGGTGTGTTAAAATAATTTTTTTTCCCTAAAAGGGTATTAATTCTAAGACTTATTCAGATTCTTAGAAATATTTGGACCAATGGCACTCTAAGTCTGTTAACAAATTACCCATATTGAGTGCCTTAAAGTACTTTAAGTATATGCACTATTACTCAAAAACTATGGATAAAATATTATATAATACCGGTAGGATATTTTCCCTTATAGGGATTGAACACTATGTAGCTAAAACAATTAACATCAATCTATCATCTATCTATCTATCTATCTATCTATCTATCTATCATCTATCTGTCTATCTATCTATCATCTTTCTATAAATCTACTGATCTTTCATCTTTCTATGATATTCTGCCTAATGTTTAGCAGCCCATTGTGCATGCCACACTTACTAAAATCTTATCATAATTTGGAGTTCTTTCTCTGATAATGAAAAAGAAAAGTATGCTGTCCCTCCTTGAAATTCTATGGTTTTTTGCTCCTATTACACACGTTTACTCATTCAATCATTTATTAATCTTTCATATTCTTCAAAGGTGTATTATTTGCAAGGCACTGGAAATACTGTGATAAAAGGCATATACTTCAATGGGGTGAGGGGTAACATGCAGCTGACAGAAGCACTGTCACAGAACCATGTAAATTTTGTGAAAATTTTAGGTAAAGAGTATTATGGAATCAGGGTAGAGTGGCATCTAAAATTTGAGACAAGGAGGAGGGGCTAGAGTTGCCATTAAAAAGATATTGCTTAAAGTGGAATCTTGAAGAACATGAATGAATCATTCATGATTTCTTCCATTCATTCATTTATTGCTACTCTGCCAAAATGATACAAAAACAAGGCCATTCCTGTGCTCAAGTAATTAAAAATCTATTTGAGAAATAACTTGTAACAAACTAGAGTACAGAGTGATTGTTGTTAGGTTAAAACTATACGTGTGTGTTTAGCACAATGAGGGAAGTTGTAGTGGGCTAGTGGAAGGATGTACTCAGATTAGGGACAGCAATATCAGATAAGAGGAAAAGTATTTAAGAAGTGGAAGGATAAGAAATTTGACTGGAGTATATGCTATATCAGGTAGGGAGCCATGGAATATGAAGCTGCAAAATGGAATAAAGAGACTGAGAAGGGGTCACTATGCTAAAGACTTTGAGCTTCATCTCTTAGGTTATGTGCAAGCACTGAATGATTTGTGGACAAGCACTGGACAATTTTTTGTGTGTGCTCCTCTACATCCGTTCTGCAATCTTTTCCACTCAGTCTGTTCTCTAGCAACTGAATCTTTCCACTTGCATTCATAGTCTCTCTTGCTCTCTGGCTTTGGCCAAAGAGAAGCACCTTTAGAAAGTCAGAGCACAGGAGAAAAGTGAAACAGGAATGGTAGATGTTGTTGGTAATCACCACGTCATCTTCTTTGTTAGGAGGGTAACCCATCTCCCAGGTGCTACAGGTATTGGTTACTAGCAAATTGTATTGTTAGCAGCAATGAGGAAAGGCCTTGGCTAGTGAGAGCCATCTGACTTAGAGATGCCTGGGAAGGTATGCAGCTCTCCTCTTCACCAGTGGCTGGTAAGCGGTGGTTGACCTATGCAATGGTGTAATAGCCTTGCCCCCTTGCATCTAGGCAGTAGAATCTCTGTAAACAATTTATACTCCAGAGCTCATTGTGGGTTCAGTTTAAAGATGAATTCTTTTCTTTTTTTTTCTTTTCTTTTCTTTTTTTTGTTTGTTTGTTTGTTTTTGAAGTGGAGTTTTGCTCTGTTGCCCACGCTAGAGTGCAGTGGCACGATCTTGACTCACTGCAACCTCTGGCTCCCAGGTTCAAGCGATTCTCCTGCCACAGCCTCCCTAGTAGCTGAGATTACAGGCACCCGCCACCATGCCCAGCTAATTTTTGTATATTTAGTAGGGACGGAGTTTCACCACGTTGGCCAGGCTGGTCTCGAACTCTTGACCTCGGGTGATCCTCTCGCCTCTGCCTCCCAAAGTGCTAGGATTACAGACGTGAGCCACTGCGCCTGGCCCTGAGGATGAATTCTTCTGAAATCACATCTTTATCTAGCTTCTTTCTTTGTACTCTTCTGCTTTTCTTGCCTCTTTAAAAGTTTATCCTGGCTGGGTGCAGTGGCTCACGCCTGTAATCCCAGCACTTTGGGAGGATGAAATGGGTAGATCACGAGGTCAGGAGATCAAGACCATCCTGGCCAACATGGTGAAACCCTGTCTCTACTAAAATACAAAAAAATATTTGGGCGTGGTGGTGTATGCCTGTAGCCCAAGCTACTGGGGAGGCTAAGGCAGGGGAATCACTTGAACCTGGGAGGCGGAGGTTGCAGTGAGCCGAGATCGTGACACTGCACTCCAGCCTGGTGACAGAGCAAGACTCCACAAAAAAAAAAAAAAAAAAAAAAAAGGTTTATCCTAAGGGCATGCCCTGAATAAATGACTTGCATAAAATTATCTGTCTCAGACACTGATTCTAGAGAACACAGCTTCTAGGGGGCTCAATATAAATGATAGTTATTGCTAGAAATTGTCCCATAAACACACTCTAAAGATTTAGTTCTGGAGTTGAATCAGACCCCAGCTTGGTAGTAAGGATGACCCCAAACCTAGTGGTAAGTAGAGTATTTATAGTTTCTTGAATGTTCTAACAGTACAATTGCTAAAGTGTTGGAGATGCCATAGCTTTTACAGTGTCTTTGGCATTTGAGAGAAGTAGGGGAAATAATAAGATTATGGAATGTGGAATTTGGTGTTAGTTGTTGTGTGCCTTTTGGTTATTCAGGAGAAAAAAAAATGACTAATCATTAATTTAAAACTAAGGGCAAAAGTCAGAGGTTATTTTTGGAAGTCTTTAAAGAGACTCTTCTCACTCGCAGCTTGGGAGCATGTTGAGCCGGTGAACCATAGGCCTTAGTTGTGACAACAGCAGAACTTCAGAAAAGCCTAAATTCATGCCTAGGTAAGACTCTGGATGCCATAATAAGGCAGATGTGCTTCAGAGAGTGGGAGTTAAGCCATGCAGATTCAGTGGCTTGACACATATATGATGCTTTTAGGGATCCAGTGGTCTGGTGCATACTCGGACATCTCTTCCAAGGTAAAGGGCAAAGTTCTGGCATCTTTTGTATCCTACCATTAAAAAAGAAGTAAAACACAACACATACAACACTTGAGAATACTGCAGTGAATGATTTAGCAAGTGCTGTGGAAAGTTCCCAGTTTTCAGTGAGGCCTTGAGCAAGAAAGGGCATGTCCAGGCCATATAGTACAAGCTGTCCTACCACATGGCTTATGTGGTCCAACTGATCCTATAGTGGCATAAAAATTATCTCTAGGAGATAAAGATTTTGTGTGGAGTCTCTGACAAGCCCCAACAGAAGCGTTTCATAACAGACTGCTGAGATTCTGGAGCAAGGCCATGCCATCTGCAGCAGAGCATATGATTTAAAATGCAGTTGCATCAAGACATGAGACAAAAGCTGTTCACCACGAACTGGGGGCTGGCAGACCAAGTAATAAACTACAGCAGCCCCAGCAGCAATTATTTATAAAATAGAAGTGTTACAGAATGGATCACCCTTAAAATGTCCAAAGGGCATACGTAAGCTGGATGAACAAATATTCCAGACTTCTTTGTCACCAGCACAGTCTCACCTGACACCACTCAATCAGCTCACACTTGTAACCTCATGGGAGAATCCTTATGAGCAGCTAATAGAGGAAGAAAACAACACAGGCTTGGTCCATGGATTGTTCAGCTCAGTATGTTGGTGTGGACAATGGACTGCTGTTATAATATATCCCCACTTGGTAAGTCCTGGAAGACAGTATTCATGGGAAAATACAAACAGGAGGCAGGATTGGGTTAGTGTTGCTTGTAATCCAATTTTGTTGAGTGACAAATGGCTTAAAAGAAGGCTATACACATGGGCATTGGTGGATAGCTTGGCCTGAACAAAGCAATGTTTTCATATTAGGGACAAGAAGATCCAAGAAAGAAGCATGTGGATGAACATATGGAAATGGGCAGAAACTAAGAAGAACTTGCCATTATGTGTTAACCCTCATCAAGTTAGAGACACAAAGCAACCAAGTGTGGAGAACGGCCCAATAGATTAGAAGCCAACTTAGCTAGCTGAAAGGGCTCGTGAATGTAGTAGTCATGGCAGCATAGATGGAGACAATATGTGGACGATAAGAATGTGTTCTCCTCTCACCAAAGCTCATATACCCGATGCCATGTCCAACCTATCAACCAACACATTTCTGTGCTGAGCTCCTTATATGATAATGTTCTTTGACAGAACCAGCCAGACATTTTGGTGGCAAGCTGATAAAACTGGACTCCTCTCATCCTGACAAAAGCAACAATTAATCCTGAGTAGTAGTGACACACATTCCTAGGATGTGTTTGCATTTTCTACCAGTAGTATTTCCATCAGCATTATACAGAAAGGCTCACAGAGAGATATATTGGATAGCATCTCATACAATATCACTTCAGATTAAGAGAACCCCTTTATGGCAAAGGAAGCATGGTAGTGGGAACACGGAAAAGATATCCTCTGATCCTACGATACATTGAATCAATTAGTGGCAGCTGACCCTATAGAGCATAGGAAGGCCCCTTTTAAAGTATAGCTGTAGTACCATCTTGGAGATGATGCCCATAGATGGAGACACTTTACTTCAGAAAGATGTACATTCATCCTAATGGCGCTAGGGTCCCCAGTAGGTAGAGTACATGAGTTCAGTAACCAAAAGACGGAGGAAATATTAGCCCTACTTCACCGCCTCTACAAGAATTGACTAGGAGACACTGTATTGCCTGTCTGCTCAACTTCAGAGCCTGTGGATCCAGAGGTCCCATGGTACCAGGGCCCCCAGTAGGTAGAGTACGTGAGTTCGGTAACCAAAAGATGGAGGAAATAGTAGCCCTACTTCACCGCCACTCCAATAATTGACTAGGAGACATTGTATTGCCTGTCTACTAGAGCCTGTGGATCCAGAGGTCACAGAGAACATATGTTTTCGCTCAGGGACACAGAAAAAGTCTCATAAAACTTAAAGATACAGCTGATACATGATCACTTCTAGTTCTTCAAGTGGACCAACAAGCAAGAAAAGGAATTATCACACTGCCAAGATTGTGTACAGTAGGATATTTGAATGTGTACTGGGGTATTTTAGCCTGATTACCTAAGGAAAAGGGCTGCTGTTACTTAATAGGGGCATGGAGAAATACTTTTCCTACTCACATGAACTGCGGGTTATCTCTTGGTACCCTCAAGCCCAAGTTTAATTATAAATTGACAAGTATAGCAATTATTGCCTGGCAAGTGCACGGTAACTAGGGAATCAAGGCTCTCAGGGATGAGTGTCTGAGACATCCCACCAGACAAGCCACCTAGATGAGCTGAAGTGCTAGCTGAGTGTAAAAGGAATCTATAATTGTAGCAGACAGGGATAATGTGTATTATTGACAGCCTTGAGATCAATTGCAGCAAAGAAGGCTGTAATTCATCCTACGAATGCTCCTCTTACAAGTTTTCCTAGAAATTGAGACCAACTCAAGTTCTGAAGAAGCTAAGACCAGATAGGAAGAACTTATTGTGAGAAGTGAATGGATTTGAGAAGTGTGAGTGTTAGACTTGGAAGTGGCTCTTGGCACTTCTCCAGATCTCCTTGACTGGGCTGGTACACCCCTGCAGGTCTTGGCTGATAACTGCTCAAGTTGGCACATTTCACTGTAGGGTTGTCCTCAGCTGATTGAAGCTACCTCACCCAGAAATGCCTGAGAAGTTACACTGTTCTCTCTCCAAAGACTGACCACTGCAGGGATAAGATTGTGCAGCTCTCTTTTCTCTGGCCAAGAAAATATCTGATTATAATCTATGTTCTAGAGAGCTAACTATGGAATTAGATTGAGACTAAACTTCTCCTGAAATCATATTCTTGCCTAACTCCACCCATCCTCCACCTTTTCCTGCTCTTCTTGCTTCCTTAAAAACTTCTAAGAGTATTCCTTCAAGAAATCACCTGCAGAAGACTCTCTGTCTAATACTCCGCTTCTAGGCTTCTGGGCCTAACTCAATTACATGTGGCAATGGCTGTGTTTCTCTATGGAGAACCACAGTCTCACCTAGTGGTCATTTCCTGTATATGCATTATTCTTCATTTGTGTGTAACATCGGTTTCCTGTCACAATCCTGACTAATGAAGCAGAAGCAAGCAGGGAGTGATATGATTAGATTCACATTTAGAAAGCTCAGTCTGGCAGCAGTGTTGAGGAGAGAATGCATGAGAGGCAAGTCTAGCTGCAGAAATATAATTTCATACATTATGGTAATAATCTAGAAAATAAATGAAAAGGGCTAGAAGTGTAATAATCATTGGAAATAGCATACATTAGGTAAACTTGTAAGATAGGTCAGCAGTAAAATTGATTTAAGGATCAATATGTCCTAACCTCCTACGAGAATTGAAAACACATATACTGCCTTATAAACTCATTAAACAATTATTGTTTTACTACATATGTAAAAAAAAATTACTACTACTCTTGGGGAGCTTGTAGTCTTAATAGTGAGTAATGACTATCTTGGTAGTTGTTATAAAAGTCAAAAAATAAATATTATACTAGAACTATAAGCAAAACGGTGTGAGATCAAGAAAAACTATAGGACAATATTTCCAATGAACATTGAGGCAAAAGTCAGCAGTTAAATATTAGCAAATAAAATTCAACAGCATATCAGAAAGATTATACATCATAATCAAGTGGGATTTATCCCTGGAATAAAAGGTTGGTTTAATATAAGCAAATCAGTTGGTGATATATCATATTAACAGACATAAAGTCAAAAAGCCACAAGATCATATCTATTGACAAAGAAAAAGTATTTGACAAAGTTTAACATCCTTTCTTGATAAAAACTTCCTACACTTTAGGTATAGAAGGAAAGTTCCTCAATGTAATAAGGGCTATTTATGGAAAACCCACAGCTAACATAAACAACGGGAAGAAACTAACAGCATTTCCTCTGAGATCTGGTATAAGACAAGGATGCCCACTGTATTAGTCCATTTTCATCCTGCTGATGAAAACCTACCTGAGACTGGGCAATTTAAAAAAGAAAGAGGTTTATTGGACTTATAGTTCCATGTGGCAGGGAGGCCTCACAATCACAATCATGGCAGAGATGAAAGGAATGTCTCACATGGTGGCAGACAAGAGCTTGTGCAGGGGAACTCCCATTTTTAAAACCATCAAATCTCATGAGACTTACTCACTATCATGAGAGGGTAGCACAGGAAAGACCTCCCACCCATGATTCAATTACCTCCCACCACGTCCATCCCACAACACGTGGGAATTGTGGGAGTTACAAATCAAGATGAGATTTGGGCGGGGGCACAACCAAACCATATCATTCTGCCCCTGGCAACTACCAATCTTGTTCTAACATTTCAAAACCAATCATGCCTTCCCAACAGTCCCCCAAAATCTTAACTCATTTCAGCATTAACTTAAAAGTCTGAGTCTTATCTGAGACAAGGCAAGCCCCTTCTGTCTATGAGCCTGTGTAAAATCAAAATCAAGTTAGTTACTTCCTAGATACAATGGGGGTACAGGCCTGGGTGACAGAGTGAGACTCTGCCTCAAAAACAAACAAACAAAAAAAACACCATTCCAAATGGGAGAAATTGGCCAAAACAAAGGGGTTACAGGCCCCATGCAAGTCGAAAATCCAGCAGAGCAGTCAAATCTTAAAGCTCCAAAATGATCTCCTTTGATTGCAGGTCTCACAACCAGGTCATGCTGATGCAAGAGGTGGGTTCCCATGGTCTTGGGCAGCTCTGCCCTTGTGGCTTTGCAAGGCAGAGCTTTTCCTCCACCTGCTTTCATGGGCTGGCATTGAGTGTCTGCAGCTTTTCCAGGTACACAGTGCAAGCTGTCAGTGGATCTACCATTATGGGGTCTAGAGGATGATGGTCCTCTTTTCACAGCTTGACTAGGTGGGGCCCCAGTAGGGACTCTATGTGGGGGCTCCAAACCCACATTTCTCTTCCACACTGCCCTAGCAGAGGTTCTCTATGAGGACCCCACCCCTGTAGCAAACTTCTGCTTGGATATCGAGGCGTTTCCATACATCCTCTGAAATCTAGGCAGAGGCTCCCAAATCCCAAGTCTTGACTTCTGTGCACTTGCAGGCTCAACACCAGGTGGCAGCTGCCAAGGTTTGGGAATTGCACCCTCTGAAGTCATGGCCTGAGCTCTATGTTGGCCCCTTTTGGCCATGGCTGGAGCAGCTGGGATGCAGGGTACCAAGTCCCTAGGCTGCACACAGCAGAGGAAGCCTGGGCCTGGCCCACTAAACAATTTTTTCCTCCTAGGCCTCCAGGTCTGTGGTGGGAGGGGCTGCCACAAAGGTCTCTCACATGCCCTGGAGACATTTTTTTTCCACTGACTTGGTGATTAATATTCGGCTTCTCATTAGTTATGCAAATTTCTACAGCCAGCTTGGATTTCTCCCCCTAGAATGAGATTTTCTTTTCTATTGCATTGTCAGGCTGCAGATTTTCTGAACTTTGATGCTCTGTTTCCCTTTTAAAACTGAATGCATTTAACAGCACTCAAGTCACCTCTTGAATGCTTTGCTGCTTAAAAATTTATTTCACCAGATACCACAAATCATGTCTCTCAAGTTCAAAGATCCACAAATCTCTAGGGCAGGGACAAAATGCTGCCTGTTTCTTTGCTAAAACATAACAAGAGTCACCTTTGCTCCAGTTCCCCACAAGGTCCTCATTTCCATCTGAAACCACCTGAGCCTGGACTTTATTTTGCATATCACTATCAGCATTTTTGGCAAAGCCATTCAACAAATCTCTAGGAAGTTCCAAACTTTCCCACATCTTCCTGTCTTCTTCTGAGCCCTCCAAACTGTTCCAAACTCTGCCTGTTACACAGTTCCAAAGTCGCTTCCACATTTTCAGGTATCTTTTCAGCAGCACCCTATTCTACTGGTACCAATTTACTGTATTAGTTCATTTTCATGCTGCTGATAAGGACATACTTGAGACTGGGCAATTTACAAGCGAAAGAGGTTTATTGGACTTACAGTTCCACATGGCTGCAGAGGCATCACAATCTCGGCAGAAGGTGAAAGGCACATCTCACATGGTGGTAGAATTCGGTAAAGTTGCAGGATATAAAATCAACATACAAAAATCTGTGGGATTTATATATGCAAATAATGACCTAGGTGAAACAGAAAGCAAAAAGACAATCTGATTTACAGTAGCATAAAAAATTGAAATTCTTAGGAATAAATTTAACCAAAGAGGTGAAAGACCTGTCCACTAAAAACTGTAAGACATTAATGAAAGAAATTGAAAAGGATACAAAGCTATAGTGTACAAAACAGTATGGTACTGGCACAAAAGAGGCACGTAGGCCAGTGGAACAGAAGGGAGTCCCAAAATAAATCCAAATATTTACAGTTAACTAATTTTCACCATAGATATCAACATGACACAATGGGAAAAAGACAGTGTTTTCAATAAATGGTGCTCAGAAAACTGGATTTTCACATGCAAAGGAAATAAATTGGACTCTTACAGCACACACAAAAATTATTCACATGCAAAGGAAATAAATTGGACCCTTACAGCACACACGAAAATTAATTTAGAATGGATTAAAGACTTAAACATAAGAAATGAAGCCATAAAACTCCTGGAAAAAAACACAGGGGAAAAACCCCTTGACATTGGCCTTGGCAATGATTTCTTGAATATCACACCAAAAGTTTAAGCTACAAAAGCAAAAGTAAATAAGTATGACTATATCAAATCAAAAAGCTTTTGCATAGCAAAGAAAACAATCAACAAAATGAAAAGACAACCTACAGATTGGAAAAAATATTTACAAATCCTACGTCAGAGAAAGGGTTAATATAAAAGATTTATAAAGATCTCATACAACTCAATAGTGAGAAAACTTGTAATCCACTTACAACTGGGTAAGGACTGAAATAGGTATTTCTCCAAAGGTGACATAAAAGTTGCCAACAAGTGTATGAAAAAGAGCTCAACATTACTAATAATCAGGAAAATACATCATAAGCTACTATAAGATACCACCTCATGCCTGTTAGGATAGCTGGTATCAAAAAGACAAGAGATACAAAATGTTGGTCAGGGTGTGGAAGAAAGGGAAGCATTGTACACTTTTGGGAATGTAGATTGGTACAGCCATAAAAAAAGCATAGAAGTCCCTAAAGAAATTAAAAATATAGCTACTATATGATCCAGCAATATCTCTTTTGGGTATATATTCAAAGGAGATAAAATCACCACCTCATAAAGATATGTGCACTCTCATATTCATTGCAGCATTGTTCATACAATACCTAAGATACAGAAACAACCTAGGTGTACATCAATGGATGAATGGATAAAAAATCTGTGGTGTATATATACAAAGAAATATTATTCAGCCTTAAATACAAAGAGATTCTGCCATTTGCCACAACATATATGAATCTGAAGGGCATTATGCTACATGAAATAAGACAGACACAGAAAGAAAAATATCACATGACTTCACTTATATATGGAATCTTAAAAAATGGTGGGGGAGTCAAATCAATAAAAAGAGATAGAAAATGAAACAGTGGTTATCAGAGTTCAGGTTTGGGGGAGAAAATGGGAAGATATAGGCCAGAGGATACAAAGTAGCAATGTAGGGTGAACAAGTTGAAAGAACTAATATACAAATAGAGACTACAGTAAATAATAATGTATTGTAGTCAAGATTTTTGCTAAATGGGTAGATTATATCTTCACATGTGATAGGGTGAAAAATGAATAACTATGTAAGATGATGGATATGCTATTTTGTTTCAGTGCAGTAACCATTTTACTATATACGTGTATCATAACATCATGTTGTATAACTTAAATGTGCACAATACATTTTTTTAATGAAATGAAATATAAAAAATAATTTTGAAAAATCCTTTGAAAGCACATATGAAGAATAGCCATCAGTCTACCATTATAAAATACAGGGATGCCAAATTTCTGTAACTAAATAACATCTTCAAAGAAATTGCTTATATTACCTAAACATCTCTGAGTAACTTCTTAAAATTCCCAGAAAAGCCATATGTGGATTTTTATGCAAGCGCCTCCCAGAAGCTTTAATTATCTTAATCATATTCACTACTGGTGTTAAAATACTACATATAAATTGCTATTAAATATTATTTAAACAGTCATTAATATTTGGTAGATTTAATGTGCATATAAATTGTTCTTAATTTTCCTATAAGTATTAAAGAGTAGTGAATAATGTATATTATATATAATTCATAATTATACATAGTACATACTGTATAACATACTATGTATTCTGTAAATGCATTTGTATAAATGTGAAAATATATTAAATGTTAAAATTATATATGTGTGTATAATTTTAGCCGACACTTTTATTTTGGTAAAACATTGAGAATTAAATCACTAAATTTTTCCTTGTCTTCCATAAAAAAGTAGCATAAGGAAAGCTGTGGAAATATAAAAAAATAACTAAAGATTCCAGATAATCATGCGATTAGGTTATAGAATAAAGGAGGATAAATGTCTGAAGAAAAAAGTGTTGCAAAAATTAACTTAGGCCAGGCTGTAAAAAGGGGTCTTCTTGCTCATGCTAGGAATTTGGTTGGGATTTAGGGACACATTGAATATTGGCAGAGAAGGGTTAGGTAGCTGTATTTTCAGACAGATCGATTCAGAGGAAATAATTCTATTTACCCAGAAGTATGAATAAATGAATAAGAAGATTGGACTTTTACTTAGAAGAGTATGGGGAAAATAGACAAAATTCAGAGACAGAGGAAGAGTGAAGCTAATACCAGTGTTAACACGGAAATTTGTAGATTTAAAGGGTAAAGTAATTTGACTAAAGACACCCCTCTCCACCTGACACACACAGTGCTGCTAGTGAACTCTGTATTAAGCTACATTTTAAGTTCCTGGTTCTTGTTGTCTTACCAGCTTGGATAGTAACCAGGGAGATAGCTGGCAAGAGCTTCTAGGGGCAGGCAGGCAGGATTGTGGCTCGGATGGATACTACCAGAAAAAAGGTCTTTCACAATCTCTTTGTTCGTTTTGTGATATTTCTCAGTTTAGGGACTTTCTCTTCTCCTCTTCATATCACACACTCACTGCACCTCAGGAATCTGACTTCTCCTCCCTTAGTTACACATTCTCTCACTGCACTTATGGAATTTGAGTTACTTCCTATCAGGTTTGAATCACCCTATTTGGCAATCCTGGAATTATTTGAAAATGCTCTCATCTCATCACTATTATTTTTCCTCTGTAAACAAGCCTAGTGTTTTTCCAGAGCCTCTTCTTTCAGTTGTGTTAATTTCATATTTATTTTTTACAGGCCTAGCTCTGTCTCTCTTTATCATAAGCAGTATAATGCTATCTAGAAAGACTCTTTGATGAGGAAAAGTAATTCTGGTTCCAGTTTTGCCGTTGATAGGTGTTTAGCTTTGTTTAAATGCTTTACCTCACTGTGCTTCCAGTTATTCATTCATGAAATACAGGAAGAGGCTAAAATAAACACACTTTGGCAGCTTTCCTTCCTTCTCATAAAATTCTGACTTTTAGTTTGTCCCAGGTAATCTGCTAGTCTACCCATCTGTTCTCTCCTTTAAAGTAACCACTGTATGTTTATTACTGTATTGATTACATTGTATTGAAATAATCTTATTCATTTATTTATGTAATATATAAGATATTTATTGAGGTAGTGCTGAGCATATGGCAGGGGCTGGACTAAACACAAATAACAAGACTCTTGTAATCGTTCCTTTTAGGTCTTACAGTGTAAGTGACAATACACATGAACATTCAGAAGTGTGATGGAAGTAGCCAAGGACGGAACTGAAGGGTCCTATGGCACGTAAGACAGAGGGATCTTCCTTGACCAGGAAGGAACTCTCTTAAAGAAGGAATTTACACAGAGACCGAAGGAAAGAAACAGAAAAGAAAGTGTTTTAGACAGAGGGAACCACATGTTAGAATGCCTGGAGGTGGGAGAGAATAAAAATTCGAAAGAAGTTCTGTTTGCTTAGGGAAGGAAAAAAAAAATGAAGGAAAAAGAAGTACCATGTAGAGAGGTGGGTGTGTGACCAGATTTTGCTACAGGGAATTCTGAACTGTTTTAAAGTTTTGGTCTCTATTCTATGAACGATAAAAATCCTCTGGCAATTTTAAGCAGGGTTGTGACCTGGTCATATTTGCATTTTAACAGTTTTGATCTAGATTCATAATGATGCTGAAATTAAAATAATAATTAAATTTTATTTTGTGTTTACTATAGCCAAAACTGTACATTCTTTATGTAAGTTGTCCTAGTTATTCTTTCCATCAACTATACTAGTTTCTTAGGGGTGTGGCAACAAATTACCGCAAACTAAGTGGCTTAAAAGAAATTCATTCTCTCATTGTTCTGGAACCTAGACGTCTGAGATCAAGATACCAGTAAGGTCATATGCTTTCTCTGAAGGGGATCTTGGAAAGTATCCTTCCCTGTGTTTTCCTAGCTTGTAGTGGTTACTCACAATCCTTGGCATTGCTTGGCTTGCAGATACATCACTCCAGCCTCTACCTTTCCACATGACATTCTCCCCTGTGTCTCCCATTGCCTTCCCTCTGCCCATGTTTCTGTGTCCAAATTGTTCTCTCCTTATAAGGACGTCAATTATTGTATGGCTCACTCTAATCCAGTATTACCTTATTACTTCCAAAAAGCTCCTATTTCCAAATAAGGTCACATGCTGAGGTTTGGGTGGGGGGACACTTTGGAGAACACTATTATTATTTTGGAGGATACTCTTTATCCTCATGCTGTAACTGTAAGATGTTTGCCTAACTGGAGAGGTGAGTGAGGAAACTGAGGCACTATGAAATTTAAAAATATGTCTAAGGTCACAAAGCTAATATGTGGCAGAGCTGATTGACAGGGAGACCAGCTCGGAAACAATTGCAGAGCCACGATGATGACGGCAATGGGGATGGCAACGTATAGATGATTCTGATAAATATTTTTAGAGTAGACTCAATAACATTTGTTAATAATTTTGATGTGAAGAGAAAGTAGGGAGGAGTCAAGAAAAACTACCAGTTTTCTGGCCAGAGCACCTGCGTAGACCTCCTATTTATAGTGCTAGAAAACACTGGACAAAGGGTAGTTTTAGACAGAAAGGAGAAAAATTCAGAGATGCCAGTGCTGAGTTGGAAGCGCCCATGGAACATATAGTTATAAATGGATAGAATGATCTGACACTCAAAAGAAAGGTCTGGGTTAGACCATCAGAAAATTGAAGCGTTCATTCATCATTCACTAAATACTTATGAGTGTCTATCACATGTCAATTATTATCTTAGGTATCAGGGACACAGTTGTGAATAAGATAGGCAAGTTCCTGCCCTCATGGAAATGTCATTCTTGACGGGGGAGACAGATAATAAACAACAAAAATAAATAAGACAGTTTCAACTAGGCATAGCTGCTGTGTAGACAATAAAAAGGGGTGATATGAAAGTCAATGATTGGTAGAGATTGCCTTCTTCAGTTTGGAGGATGAAAGTAGGTTTCTCTGAAGTGGTGACAAGTGAGCTGAGACCTGCATGATATGAGGTGATTTCAGGGATCTATGTACGAAAGCCCAGAAGCAGTGATGATCTTGTAGTTTTTAAGGAACAGAAAAAAAAGGTCTGTGGCTGGAGCATAGGGAACATAGTGGTGGTACAGAGCGAGGAATCGGTAGAAGATGAGACCATGGGCTGGGTGCGGTGGCTCTCATCTGTAATCCCAGCATTTTGGGAGGCCAAGGCAGGTGGATCACGAGGTCAGGAGATTGTAACCATCCTGGCTAACACGGCGAAGCCCTGTCTCTACTGAAAATACAAAAAAAAAAAAAAAAAAATTAGCCGGACACGGTGGCACGTGCCTGTAATCCCAGCTACTCGGGAGGCTGAGGCAGGAGAATTGCTTGAACCTGGGAGGCGGAGGTTGCAGTGAGCTGAGATGGTGCCACTGCACTCCAGCCTGGTGACAGAGCGAAACTCTGTCTCAAAAAAAAAAAGAAGAAATTAAAAAAAAAAAAAAAAAGATGAGACCATGATGTCAGGGAAGATGGCAAGACTGCAGGGTGTGTGTGTGTGTGTGTGGTGTGTGTGTGTCTTTGGAAGATTATGTTTCTTACAAAGATATACACACCTACACTGATTTTTGTTTCAGTTAAAGCCATGGGAATAGAAGATATTGCTTAGAGAGACTGTGCAGAGTGAAGGAAAATAAAAGCCTACAACACAGGCCTGCAGTCACTTAAGTCTCATGGATAAATGTGGTCAGACCAGAAGAAAGAAAATAATATGCTTTCATGTCTGTTTATTCCATTAAAATGAAAACTATGCCCCCGTTGCCAAGCAAACTTTCTTTTATGAAATTGTGTCAATAAATATTTAATGAATTCATTTTTTAAGTTTTATTTTAAGGTCAGGGGTACATGTGCAGGTTTGTTATATAGGTAAACTTGTGTCATGGGGGTTTGTTGTACAGGTTATTTCATCACCCGGGTACTAAGCCCAGTACCCATTAGTTATTTTTCCTGATGCTCTTTCTCTTACCACCCTCCACCCTCCAAAAGACCCTAGTGTGTGTTGTTTCCCACTATGTGGCCATGTGTTCTCATCATTTAGCTCCCACTTATAAGTGAGAACATGTGGTATCTGGTTTTCTGTTTCTGTGTTAGTTTGCTAAAGATAATGGTTTCCAGCTCCATCCTTGTCTCTGCAAAGGACATAATCTCATTCTTTTTTATGGCTGCATAATATTCCAGTGCGTATATGTACCACATTTTCTTTATCCAGTCTGTCATTGATGAACATTAAGGTTGATGAATCGATTTCAAATAGATGAAAGGAAATAGTAAGGTAAGACCCTGATATGGTTTTTTGTCCCCATCCAAATCCAATTGTTCAATTGTCATCCCCAGTGTTGGAGGAGGGACCTGGTGGGAGGCGATTCGATCGTGGGGGTGGATTTCCCCTTGTTGTTCTCATGATAGTGAGTGAGCTGTCACGAGAGCTGGTTGTTTAAACATGTGTAGAACTTCCCCCTTCACTCCTTCTCTCCTGCCACCACATGAAGACATGCTTGCTTCCCCTTGGCCCTTCTGCCATGATTGTAAGTTTCCTGAGGCCTCCTAGCCATGCTTCCTGTGCAGCCTGAGGAACTGTCAGTCAAACTACTTTTCTTTATAAATTACCCAGGCTCAGGTAGGTATTTATAGCAGTGCGAGAACAGACTAATACAGACCCCCATCCATGATATGTTTCATCAATGGTCATGTCTTTACTTTTCCTGAGTCCACATCATTTTCTTTGTGACTTCACTGTTTTCATCTATAAAAGGAATATAGTATTGTTTCCCGACTGTTGACTTGCATAGTTTGACCCTGTGACTTGTGTTATCCATTGACATGAGGTGAAAATGATAGTGTGCCAGTTATGCATGCAGGTCACAAGAGGCTTTGCATGTTCCTTTTATACACTTTCACTCCTGCCATTACCATGAGAAGACCATGTCTGAGCTAGACCCAAGGTAAAGAAGGAAAATGAAAGATTTCTCAGCTGTGCTGCCCCAGCCAAGCCTATTCTAGGGCAGAGCCCCAGTCAAACTGTAGGTGTATAAGTGAGTTCAGACTGAGTCAGCCTTTATTAGCCCATTCAACTCACAAGCATGGTAGCTACAATAATGAAAGATTGATCTTAAAACCATTGAATTTCGGGTGGTTTGGTACACAGAAATGACTGATGTACTAATTTTTTGAGGGGATGACCTGAGAAAACAAGCTATGGGAAAATGAAGAATAGATGAGTGGACCAGGGCACAGGGCAGGGCATGGAGACAAGCATTTAACCACCTCCCTCCCACAGCTAAGTACATCTTAATATCTCATGAAGATTCTAAGAATCCAGTAGAATCTGGTAGAAATATTTTCAAATTTGTATGAAAAAGGAACAGGTTTTTGAGACATGATTCACTTTATTCCCTGAATAAAGCTCTTCAAAGTAGCCCAAAGTCTGTTGTGAAGTGATAAAGCTTTTCTACATAGAAGCAGTACTTGAAGTTTAAGAATCATAATTCATAATGATATATATATACACATACTTTATTATAGATGTTGGATTGTATTTTTACTTATATTAAAGATATTAAAAATGACTTAATGTTAAAAAGAGTCAATGTGTATTTTGAAAAGCAACTAAGAATTGCTAATTTTGATTTTATAAAGTTGAAAAAAGTATTTGATACCAAAATCAAGAGAACATGCAAAGGTCATGAAAAATATCATAGGTAAAGGGAAAGGCTTCTGGGGTCAGGAATGTACAAAGTTGAATTTCAGTTCCACCATTTAACTAGCTGTGGCAGCCATGAGAACGCACCTTCCAGACCTACAGGCAGCTTAATTGACTGGGCTCAGGCTACTGGCATTGAAACCTATTACTGTGTTTGGGTTAAGGCCATAACTTCCCTAGGCTTATCTAACCAATGACTGAGTATAGAGGAGATACTAGGCTGACCTGTTCCTGGGAGTTAGGCAAATCTTTTATCATTCAGTTTGGCTCAAGGGTTCACTATGATTTTGCTCAAACTTCTTTAGCCTATAGACAATCTTCCCTCACGGGCTTCTTCATTCTGGGCCAGACTTGCATTGTGGTCTGTGATATGGTTTGGATGTGTGTCTCCTCCAAATTTCATGTTGAAATATGACCCCCTGTGTTTGAATTGACGCATAGTGGGAGGTGTTGGGTCTTGTGGGCAAATCACTCATGAATGGCTTGGTGCTCTCCTTGATTAATGAGTGGTAATTGAGTTCGTGGGAAATCTGGTTGCTTAAAAGAGTGTGCACTTCCCCCCACCCCCTTGGTCCCTCTCTTGCCATATAGATAAGTCTGTTCGTTTTCACCATGCACCTTGATTGGAAGCTTCCTGAGGCCCTCACCAGAAGCAGAGGCTGTCACCATGCCTTCTGGACAGGCTGCAGAACCATGAGCCAAAAAACTTCTTTTCTTTATAAATTACTTAGTCTCCGGTGTTCCTTTATAGCAATGCAAAAGGGGCTGAAACAGTCTGTTTTTTTTTTTTTTTTTTCCCAGCCTTCTCCAGCTCTATTTCTATTTTCTTCGGCATAAGTGTTTCCTTTACTTAAATTTACACATTTAATCCCATCTTGAGAGCTGTTTCTTGAGAACCCAGCTTAACACAATAGCCTGAGTCTCAGTTTTCTCATGTGTAAAATGTAGCCTAGTCCGTAGGATTATAGTAATATTTAAACAAACCAGTGAATTTAAAACAAAATTGTACAGTGACTGCCATTTAGTAAACATTGAATTAATTAATAGAACATTTTATTATTGTTTTTATTGTTATTACTTTTTAAGGTTTTTATTTTTTTAAGTCAAAATCATGAAACATATTAGCAGATATTGGGCTGAAGATTATCTGTTGCTGGGGAGAAATAGAGGTAAACAGATGGAAAACAAAATAACCAAGAAACAAACTAGGTAAATAATTAATGCAAATATTGCAGTCAAAAAATCACAAAAACTTAAGGTTGTTTTATCTATTAGCATTCTAAAAGGACAGGTAATATTGACTATAGGGCCATTGGGAATTATATTCTCTTTTAATTGTGGAAACATTCAAGAGTATTCAAGTTAAACTGGGCCATTTTCTCCCAAATATAAATCAGATTATCAGGGAGAGCTCTAGCAAGTACAGCAAAATGTTTTTCCTGGCTTGAATTATCCCAGTAATTGCATATATTCTGCATTTTGCTTAGATTGAGAACACACAGGTAATTAATGGTCTTAATTTGACTGTGATTATAATTTTGGAATCATGCTTTTCTAAATATTATTTGTCTGAAACTAGAGGGCAATTGAAGGAGTTTTTTTTTTTTCAAAAAAAAAGACAAATAAATTAGTAAAACAATAAAAAAGGAAGGGAGTTCAGGATAGCTTCTTTACAACTTCAAACATAATTAACAATTTTATAGAGTAAGAAAAGTTTGCCAAGTGAATTTAGTTTTTCTTTTTCTAGATATTGTGCCTGGTACATATAAATTCTCAGTAAATATTTGTTGTATTTAATTATATTGGAATAGCTCAGAAATAGAATATGTGATTGGAATCGTCTTTATTTAGATCTGCCCTAAAGTAGAAGGATAAACAAGATTAACATTCCAGGTCATTTCCAGCTTTAGGAATATTTATGACACTATTTTGAAATGTTTATTCTAACAGAAAATTCCACTTGCTGTAGCAGAGTGCTGTTTGAATTTTGTATCCCAGGCAGAGCTAATCAGGTTAACTACTAATCATGTAATTAGAAATCAAAGTAGCTATGGTTGCAAAAAGTCGCACAGAAAACTGCTGTATTTGAATGTGACGATTTTCTTTTTCTCCGTGTCTCATTAATATAAGCAAAAGCTACTGTTCTAGAACATCAAAAGGTCCTTGAAATATAAACATAATACCTACTCCAAAGAGTTATCATGAGCATTAATACAAAGTCACAGAGACTGCCACCCAGTCAGCAATCCTGTAAGTTGCTTATTATTATATTATTAACTGTAAGACTATGCCACCTTCATCCAAAATTCAGAGTGACCTGCTGTGAGTAATTTACTTTCACAACCCCTTAACTGATCTCTTTGCTTTCAGTTTCTTCTCTTCAACCTACTTTCCACACCATACCAAAGTTATTATGTCTAAAATATAAATTTTATCATGATGAGTGCACCCAGCTTCCAATAGCTTCCCATTGTTTATGGCAATGGCTTTCAAAGTCATTTGGTCACCCAATCCTAATAAAAACATAAACAAATGAATAAAGCATGTACCCCAGGAATATGTATATTTAATTATTTAGTTATGTCTATGGACCACAAATTTGTGTTATTAAATCTTAAATGAAGTTGTGATCAAGATGAAATAAACACTAGTTTAAAGGTTTTCTTACATGGCTCTATTTTAACATTCAAGGCACAACATACACTTAAGAGTCATTCAAACAATTGAGATATTAAATCATCCTCCCGACATTTAATTCAGTTAGTTATGTATAGTTGGCTTTACCAGACCTTTCTGTATCATCATTTTTGCTGATAAGTTGCTGACGAAGAGCTGGTTCTAGTAGTAAAAGTGATAGCCCTCCTCGTCTCATGGACTTTGCCTGTTCTTACCATTATTCGTCTCCTTCTCCTATGTCTGTATTGAATCTCTGTCTCTCTCTCTTTTATAAAGATACTGGTGACTGCATTTAGGTCTCATCGTGATAATCATAGTTGCAGAGGCATTTTTTGGCATATAATATTAACACTCAGAGGTTTCAGGAATAAGGATGCAAATATCTTTTAGGGAACTATTATTTTGTCAACCACAGTTTCTTTGCAGGAATGTTTAATAAAGGTGTGATAGGTAGAATTCTGAAATGATTCCCAAGATTTCACTTCCTGGTGTGCCTATCTTGTATATTAATTTCCCCTTGTACGGAGTTGGAACTGTCACATGATGGATTTCATTTTTAATTATTTTATATAAAAAGGGATTTTGAAGACGCACTCTTTTCTTTATGACACTCTTGTGTTGTCTTCGTGTTCTCTTGACGGCAAGACAGGTGAACCAATCATCGTATCCTGATGGCTGGACCACAGTCTGAGATGCCACGTGATCCAGTCTGGCCAATAAGAGACATTTCTACTTTTTAAAAGTGGTGCAAATTGGGCAAAATTTTGTTTTCATTGGTTGTGAGATTATGGGGAATATTTCACAAGACGAGATTCAGAGCCAAGCCTAGGACTACCTGAAACCTTACAGTTTCAGGCTTCGTGGCGTTTCTGCCATTAAAGAATGAAGCCAACAGCTAGCGAGAAGCAGAGGGAAGAGATCGGAAACCCTAAAGGGTTGAATACCTTGAACTTGGATGTCCCTGAAATTAGATCTATTCCTGCCCTTTCTGAAACCTCTGCTTTTTTATGTGATGTCATAAAATCTTTCCTTTTGCTCAGAGTAACTGTGTTTTTATATATCTTACCATGTGAAGTGCCTAACAAGTGGTTTGGCTCACAGACAAGGTCGAAGTATTAGTTCAATAAATCAACATTATTCTAATGGTTTTTTTTTTTGGCACTGTTATATTCATCTGAAGAAAAGTAACTAAAAAATGTCTAACACACAAAAAGCATTTCAAAGTTATTTTTAGAGCTCCTTTTTGTTCAAATTACACTTACACACAACAAACCCTCCTGGTAATCTGGTCTCTCTTTCTCACACCGTTATTATATACTTTTAGAGATAATTAAATGTCTGTGATAAACAGGGTTTGTCGTGGCTAGACTAAGAATCATTTGTTTTTTAGTTGTTGATGTCTTTAACTTTGTTTTTTTAATATATTCTAATTCACACCAAAATATTGATTTCTGTGATTTTTCTTTACCTCCACCTTAGCCAAATACTTAAAAATTATTGGCCTGTTAAAAACCCCCAAGTCCTCTTCTTTTCTCTTCAAACTTTTGATTTTGGACTCCAAAAGCGAGATTCTATCGACTCTATTTTTCTTTATGGAAAACTTTCTAATTAAAACTACTTGAGAAATAATTTTGTAGAAAGACCCACCTTTTCTCTAGGATAATTTAAACTTCATAAGAATTTAAAACAAAACATCATATCTCAGATTATTAGAAAAATGTGTGATTTATGGACTTTACATGTCATTCTCTAGTAATTCTAGTAATAAACATTCACATTGTTACAATGTTTTTAGAAGAAAAAATTCCTTGCAATCTTGTGAGAACCAATATAGGGCATTTTAATGGAATATTCACATGCGTTGAGATTCTAGTAGTATGCACATGGCCAATGCCAGATTACCCATATAAAAGAAAAATAGCAGTATAATTAATTATTTATATAGCTTAGATCAGGAAAAAAGTGAAGCATTTTTTAGGTCCATACTTTGATTTCTCATTTCTGTGGGGTTTTTTGTTTGTTGGTTCGTTCTTTTATGTTTTTTAACTTCCTATGAAATATACCTGAATTGGCCAATTTTTACTTTTTAGAGTCTTTAACATGAAGAAAGTCAGGGTCACTAAAAACTGAACTGAGCCTAAAATTATTTTAGGTGCAGTTCAGATTTAGTGACTCTTAATTTCCTCTTGAAATTTCCTCTTGAAATTCAGGGTGAAGAGGAAGTTGAGGAAAATCAATATGATTTTTGCTGAAAAGAATAAAAGCCATCATTTTGCTAGGCTAGGCATCTACTATCTTTTTTTTTTTTCAGGTTCCTATACCAAGAAAGAGTAAGTAATATATTAGTAATGACATCTTTAGATTATTTTTATCCTGCATTTTATGGAGTTAACAAAAAACAAGCTTGAATATGTCTCTACATTTTTTTTCAGACTATCCTGATTAATTTCTGAAAAAATACTGCTATAATAAGTGTGATAAGATCTGAGAGTCATAAGTTTCAAATTTAGATGATTCTTGCTTGTAACAAAACGTTATATACACGAAGCATACATACTCATGTCTGGACAAATCTGTAGGTTTTCAGACTAATGTTCATGTTGATGGAAAATTTTTGAACTGCCAGGCCCAAATACCACTGTGGTAAATTACCTGTCTGTGGTAAACCAAACGAATGTTTATCTAAAATGATTAGATAGCCCTTCCTCAATCTGATTTAAAACCCAATGTTATTCATACTAAAACATATAAAATAATTTACTTTGTAATAAAGCTGGCATTTAAAAGCAGTAGGGATATAATATTCAATGAGTGATATTGAGATAGCTCTCTATTTTGAAGAAATAAAGTTTTATCTTTCCCTTATACCATAACGTCTTACTGAAATAAATATTCCATGCTATAAAAGAAAGAATTATTATTACAACTATGGATAAGTTATATAATTTTGAAACAATGATTGGAGATATATTTGTTATTTAGGTTGAAAATATTTTATTATTCGATTATTAAAAGTTATGTAATATTGCCTTCAAATTGCAAAATTATCCCATGTGAATTAATATACAAAGATTCTAATGTAGTTGGCATATAATTCGCTATGTATATTATACACAGCCTTGCATTTTTCATTCTTAGAAGATGAAAATTAGTGTTCACTATTAAAAATCCTGTGGATTATTACTTGATATATTCAAAGTATATGTCATTATATCCACTTTAAAGCTTTAAAGGTATTCAAATTAATCACAGTCCTTATTTTTGGAACTCAAAAAGAAGTTGTTTTCATTTTTACAGGGAATGTTCATACAGAATTAATATCCTCCTATGAGTATGTCCTCCTATGAGTATGAGTATGCTTCTAAAATATAAAACTTCTCTAAAACTACGCAGATCTGGGATCAGAAAAACAGAACCTTGAATCTACCTGATCATTAAGCCAGACGCTTCTCTAACTGAGAACTTGTAATTTTGGTTTGAAAATTTTCTCATATTCATTGTGTCCTCTCTCCTTATAGCCAATACTTTGGTTCAAACACTCTTTATTTTTGCCTGGATTAACGTAACAACTCTTTCACTTTTCTATCACCTTCCTTCATTTACCTTTCCTCATTCTAGTTCCTCTTCTATGCTTCACCTCTGCTCTTGAGGGATCTTTCTAAACTTCAGACGTGACCCCCAAGGAATTCCAATTTTCCAAAGACTAAAGTCCAATTCCTCAGGATGATACTGAAAATTCTTCCCAAAATAATTTAAGCTTACCTTTCTCACTCCTACACCACACCCTGCACACTTGGTATGTTGACTGTGTTTTTCCTCTTTCACAGGTTGGTGCTTTATTCGTGGTTTCCCATCAGCCCAGATTGCAAATGTACCTCTCTCTTGCCGTTGCTAAATCTTTCTATGCTTGTAAAATCAAACCACAGCCTGCCTAAAGCCATCTTTGAGTATGTATCAGTTATGTTTTCTTTTCCACAATCCCCCAGCACTTCAGACTAGTCTCATGGTCCTTGTTACACGTTAATTTATATTGCATAAGTGTCTTTCTGCCACAATTTGTAAATTCCTTCACGGGAGAGATTGTTTGTTTTACTTTCATTTTTTTATATTCCCCTGGGTCATGGGAACTAGCACAGAGGTCTGGTAGTAGGACTTCAATACGTATATATAGAATAGGATTCTAAACATGAGACTGACTGGCACGTATTGGTGGATAAGCAGTATTACAAAAAAAAAAAAAAAAGAATCTGGATCTTAAACTCTGGTCTCTTTCCTCTTTATGTTTCTTCTACAAATAAGAATAAATACAATTTGCTTTGTGATTTAGGAGAAATGCTTTTTTTTTTCTTTTTGCCTCAAATTTCTGTAAGCCCAGAGTGTGACGCTGTGAATTTTATGTCATAATAAGAGCTGCTGAGAGTTACTACAAGGATACCAGAAATAAAGCATGCATTATAAAGCATGTCTTCTCTAATAATTTAAAAAGAATATCTAATCACGAGTGCATTCATTTCTCCAATTCAGCAACTTTCAAGTAGGAATGCCACATAGGACTGAATACTTCAAGTGGAATAAAAATCAGACTCATTCCTCCTGAGTACAAACACATGGATCAGTCAGACAGAAAGATTCACTCTGTGAATTCTCTACCACACACAGAGGGTAGACTGGAAAGCAAAAGCATCACTAGGGATAACAGCAATTGTAGGATGATTGCAAATTGTGTAGGATTTTGCAATAAGAGCTGGCTGTTTATTTCCAAGATTTCATAATTAATCTCCACAGTAAACTTTTCCTGCAAAATTAAAAAAAAAACAAGTTTATTGCTCAGGACTTCAACAAGCTAATATTGTATTAGACAACTAATGATGACCTAACCCACCATACCAGTCTGCCTAAATTGAAATTCAATGGACATAGTTTTTTCATTAAATCCAATTCTGCTGCAGACCATGTTTCTTCCCATTGTTACCCTTGGAAAGACATCAGTAGTTACTGAAAGATATAGTCCAATTTAATGGGTAAATTTTCCAAAATAAGAGGCCTTATGGCCTTTCCTTTGAAAAATATTCATAGTTCAGGACATTACTGAAACCTAATTTATTATTTTTTAAAAGAATAAAATTATTCAAATTGCAGAAAGCTTCATTCTGGGCTTTCTGATATCCTATTGTTTTGATACATGTATTTACTCAATAAACTTTTCTTATAGCACAGTATGATTTGTAATCAGGGCATTTGTTTTCTGTGTATAAGTGAATGATTGGAAAATGCTACAATTTGGTCATTCAAGTGTTTTAAGCAGCTCCTGCAATTGCAATCTTGTTTGCATTATAATTTGTCTTATTTCTGGCAAAAGTTTTGATGAATAAAAATTATCATCTATTTTGCTCCTGGACAAATGACCTTAACATTTAAATTCAGACATTACACACCTTGCACGAAGGACTTCCAAATTTGACTCTGTTAATGCCTATGCAGTATTGTCACTCAGTTTCTTCCACATATGTTTGAGTTCTAGCTCTATGTAAGTGTTTAGTAAACTCTAATTGAATTAAATGAGTCGAATCCAGTGCAGCTTTATTGCAATCCTACAGTTGTTTCTAAAGGTAAATGAATATAACGCTTCATTTTTTGATGTTTCTTATCCTGCTTTGTAAAAAACTGTATCTTTAGTCAACTATCACCTAGTGAAAACGTTTTAGATGTTAGCATTAGTACTAACTACAAAGAGGATATACAATGTTAAATAAAATCCTGTTCCTTACAGTCCAATGGTTGAGTCAGACAGGTAATATTTACAACTAATGTGATCTGTGCTTGTTCAAAGTAGCATGGGAGCACTGAAGAAGAAGGGGCAGACTAATTCTGCTTGGGAAACGTTTCACAGAGTATTTTAAAGACTTGAGCCAGGTCTTAGAGGATAAATTCCCAAAGCAGAGAAAACGGTTAGAATATTTCATGAAGAAGAAAGGTAGGTCTAAAGATGCAAACAAATTAAAGAGAAAGAAATGTTCAGAAACTGCTGAAATTTGATGTGACTAGAACTTGTGGCCTAAAAGGAGCTATGAGGCTCGATGTGAAGAAACATGGATCTTGAGTTTTGGCACTGAAAGGTATTTGAATGCTTCTCTTGGCCAAGATGACACTCTGGCTAGGGCTGGAATTCTTAACGGCTGGTTGAAGCTATGTTGGGTTGGGCTGAGCTGAGACTGAGGCTTGGCTGACCCTTGGTCTTTAAACTGTAGAATGAAAAAGAAACTGACATTGTTATTTAGAGCAAAGTAGGCAAGAAACAAAGAAACTTTGCAAACCAAGTATAGATGCCCAAAGAAATACAACAAACAGTAGAAGTCTAGTCCAAGGCAGAAGATGTACAAAATTCTCTAAAATAGTATAAACTGTTTCCAGGGAGGAAAACAGGAACATTTCCTAAGGTTCCAATATTCAACCCCAGTCCTTCTTTTATTGAGAGGAGGCCTGAAACCTCACATTTAGGTGGGAGAGAAAGTAGTGAAGCAATAAGGATTGCACAAGCTGACTTTCTTGTGAAGGTTTAGGTTTTAGAAAGATTTATCTGGTGTGACATGTGAGGGAGTTGGAGGCAGGAAGAACATTTTAGGAAGTCTTCTCAATCATCAAAATGAGAGATAATAAGAAACTCAACTGGTGTAATAGCAGAGTGGAAATAGGGAGAATGAGTGTGATAAGAACAAAATGTAGCTAGAGTTTTCAGTCCATTTATATTATATTCCATTACATTATTAATTATGATGTAATTATTTGTTTGGTTGAACATCAGCCAGCATCTTGGTATTCTTTTATTTTTTTCCCATTCTATTCTTTGATCTCTTTTTCCTCCTTTCCTGCTTTTCTTGGATTAACTTTTTTTTCTCCGTAGAGTTCCATTTAGTTTCCTCTATTGCCATTTTGTCTATTTCTTCTTGTTTTGACTTTTATTTTATTTTCATGTGGTTGCTCTAGTGCATATTTAAGAATATACATTCTTAAATTAGTATTGTCACCTTTGGAATAATACTATAGTACCACACTTACAAAGAACTTTACAAAAATATACACATATTTACCCCCACTGTTCTTTGTGCTATTATTAAATGTGATAAACTCCATAATATGTTGTTACTGTACTTGCTTTAAACCATAAAATTATTTTTTAAGAATTTAAGAAATTATGTTTAGTGTAGGTTTACTGGGAACTAATTCCTTCAATTTTATTTATGTTGAAATGTCTTTATTTTAGCTTCTGAAAATAAAGAGCAAAGAAACTTGAACACTTCAGTGTAATAATATGATTTCATTCTTTCATTGAGTCAGTAATTACCCAGCACCCACTATGTGCTAGTCACTCAATAGGCACTGAGAGCTCACAGTCTTTATACTGTTTGCAAATGCTCATTAGCAATTGGCTTCAACTATTGCATTATCTCAGTTAGTCCTTAGTGAAAGTGCCTTTGCAAAAACTACAACTGAGGAAATTATGACAGCGAAAGGGATCAGACCTAACCGACTCCATCTTGCCTTTAACCTGTAAGTTGTTCTTGTTCATTCCTGAGCGTAGGCTGAACTAACCAAAGAAAGGAATTTAGTTTACGGTTTGACTCTGAAACAAAATTGATAATAGCCCTTCCCTGAAAAGACTCCCTTCTTGACTTGGCACCAGTCAGCCTTTGTAGGACTAACAAATTAGCTACAAGATTAGAAATTATGGTTTAGGGGTCATGCTGCCTCTGGCTGCAAAAGTCTGAATGCCCCCAAATTGCTCCTGGAGATAACATTGATACAGGAGGTAGATAGAAATTATTTAGGCAGAAAGTGAGGGCAGACGAGTCCTCGGCAGAGCTTCCCTTCTAACAAAAAGCTGCCCAATAATTTTTTTTTTCCTAACAAAGAGCAGCCTGAAAAATTGAGCCGCACACATAGATAAGCAAGCTGGAAACTTGCACAGGGGAATTCCAGCAGCTGTGCCAACAGAAAAGCTGTGCCATGTCTAGCTGGGGGCCAGACATGTTCAACTGGGGACTCTATCTTTCCTTTTTTTGTTACCACATGTACTATAATAAAGAAATGGGCAATATGGCACAGCTCAGAGAACCCACCTGCATAATTAAAGATAAGGTGGGAGCTACCAGGGATTTGTGCCCTATGCAAATGGTACACCTGGTCTAACCAGTCTTTCGCGCCCTGTGTAAATCAGACAGCACCTCCTCACCAGCTCATCTATAAAACCCCTTGCATTTGAAGACCCATTTTTCTGGGACTCCTCTTTTTCACCTATTAAACCTCTGCTCTCAACCTCACTCTTTGTTGTCCATGTCCTTGTTCTCCATGGCTGTGAAAGAACGAACCCTGGGTGTTACTCCAGACAATGAGGCCATTTCAACATCACTATTGTAAAACCTAAGATCAGTGCTTGAGATATTTTGCAGACCCTCATTCCGTCGAACACCTGACACCACCCAAGCCAGTAATCTGACTCAATCAGTTCTGCGATCCCACCCAGGAACAGAAGACAGCAAGAAAACCTCACTTCAACCCCCTCTATGATTCCACCTTCAACCTGACCAGTCAGCACTCCCCACCTCCTGAGCCCCTACCTGCCAAATTATCTTTAAAAACTCCGATCCTCGAATGCTCAGGGAGACTGATTTGAGTAATAATAAAACTCCAGTATCCCACATAACCGGGTCTGTTTGAATTACTCTTTCTCCATTGCAATTCCCATGTCTTGATAAATTGGCTCTGTCTAGGCAGCAGGCAAGGTGAACCAGTTGGGCAGTTACATTAGTTCACCTTCATTTTTTGAAGAATATTTTCAGTAAATAAAAAATTCAAGCTGACTTTTTGTTTTAGTTAGCTTTATTTCAAAATGAATCTATTTTCAGGCCACAGGTGACTGCAGATAACTGAAACCTTGAAAAGCAAAACTGTTAATAAGGGTAGGCTACTGTATTTGTATCTCTCTCTCCCTATACATTATATGTTTTCCTTTTTTGTTGTCTTTATTTTTTCCTTTGTCTGTGGCCTCTTTTAAGATGCTCACTTTAGTTTTGGTTTTGGGCAAGTAATTGAATATGTGCACTTTTCTTTGTATTTACTGGGTTTATTGAACTTCAGAAAATCAAATTGAAAATTCTTTTTCAAGCAATTATTTTAAAAATATATTTTTATCTTCTAGTCGCTCCTTTCCTTCAGAGACTTCGATTACAACCATTTGATATTAATTCCCAGGGCACTAATTTTTCTCCAGAATTTTTCTTTATTTTCCATTGTAGTTTAGGTGATTTTTATTGCCCTGTTTTCTAGGTCATTATTTTTTTCTTTTTGACTGTTCAATTTGCTATTGACACCATTCAATGAATTTTCTAATTTCAAGTATTGCATCTCTTAGTTGTAGGCATTATAGTTGGTTGTTTTTCTACAACTCCTATTTATCTCTTTCAACTGGTCCATCTTTTCATTCATTCAATCTGTCTTTACCTGTAAATGTTTTACCACATTTTTAATTGTTATTTTAAAGTCTTCATCTTCTAATTCCAATAAATAGGTCTGGTTTGTATGTAGGCCTGCTTCTACAAACTGTTTTCTTTTGATTGTTGGTCACATATTTCTGCTTCACTGACTGTATAATAATTTTTTATTATATTCCAGTTGCTGTGTGTATATATACATACATATACACACAGCATATATATGTATATATATATGTGTGTGTGTATATATACATACATATACACACATACATATATATATGTATATATATATATATATTTTCTTTCTCCTGTCTGGCAATTAGGGTGAGATATAGATCAATCAGTTACTTGCAAGAGTTGAGTTGAGCCGTGGCTGTAGCTGTAGATAAATTGTACTTACTGTTGATGTTAACGGCCTGTTTTGTTGTTTAGTGCCTTTTACACAGTCGGTTTTCTCTGATGGGCATTAACATGTGATCTGAAGATCATATTTTGCACCTACCCAGATAGATTCATCCACATGTCTCTTTCCTATTCTCTTTTTTCTCAAATCTAATCTTCCTCCAGACTCCTGATCATTTTCCACTATCCTTACCATCCTTGAATGTGTGTATATTCTTACCAGGAAATATTTCTCTTAACACAAAAGGTGAAGTATCAATTGTATTGCCTGAAGAATTCTGCCTGCCTAATTGGGGATTGTCTTCTCACTACTATCTTTTAGTGTTATCCTGAGTGAGGCTGTAGTGCAGAATGGTCCTTTTTATTTTTTTGGGATTGCACTATAAATTAAGCCAAACCAATATGTTTGTGAACCAAGCTTATCCTTTTTCCTCCTCCTTCAGCCAGATAGTAGGACACCCACTTGTGAGTATGTTTGGCTGAGGGAGATGTAGCAGTATTGCAGTGGTGTATGGCTTGGGAGTCTGGGACAAATAATAGGACACCCACATGTGAATATAGTTTGGTTGAGGGAGATGTAGCAGTATTGCAGTGGTATATGGCTTGGGAGTCTGGATCACCTGTTCATGCAGCTCTTGTCCTGTACATGCCATCCTGGATGTACCTCTTCTAATAATAAATTGCTATAGACCTGGCGGATCTTATGACTTTGTGGTTCTGACAGAACATAGCTCATGATGAGCTGCTGATGGGTAGCTCTGGCCAAATGGTTCCTGTTGTCCCACGGATAGATCCTCCATCTCTACCAGATCCCAGCTGCATAACAAGGACTATTTTTCAAATGGTGTTTACTTCTCTGCTGCCGATGGTATGACTGGCCTTGCTTTAGGGCCCCAGGGATTTCTATTGTGGTTCTCTAATTGCAACTTACACTTCTAGTAGCATTAGGATCTGGCTGGCTCAAGTGGTAAGGCTGCCTGCACTGCAGTCTAGAACTTTTGAAGAGCCCTTATCATGCTGGGTCCACTCAAAGCTGCCAGTCTTGAATGTCACTTTGTAAGTAAGTCAAAGACATATTCCAAAATGTGGAATTTGCTGTCTCAAAGAGGGGAGCTGAGTGTTGTCTTTTTTTTCGAGGTGATTATATCGGCATGCCGCACATCACAGAGCCCCTCAAAACTTCAGTGATATGGCAGACCCCTGAGTATTTTAGGGCTTCTCTTCACCGGGATCTGTCTCTTCTTTTTTTTTCTTTAGTCAATGGATACTTGTCTTGAGAACTGGCTCAGATCTGAAAACTAGAAATTTTACTGGGAATTTGCTGTCAGCCCCCTGTTTATCCATCCTTAACTTGTTTTGGTTATGTGCACTAAGTAACACTCTTTTTGGCTGTTTATCTCTTCCTAAGAACACTATTAACTATCTTCGTAGGTCTCATGTTTCCTCGCTGCCACTCTCAACTTTACAATCATTATATGTCCTTGCATAAGATGATTGATCAGCATCACTGGCCTATGTTCTTTTGGGATTCTCCATTGTTACCAGAGAGCTCATTCTGTAACAGCCTTCCCTGCCATCAGTCCTGGCCTTCTAAGGATAGCCACCACTAATCTTTACAGCTATTCTGATGCGCCATCCACCAGTGCACTCTTTATTGTATTGGCCAATGAAGTGTCTTTTGGATTCTTCCATAGAATATAGTTGGATAGTGGGCTTCCAGCCTTAGGTGGTATGACCATTTTGCTATGCACACTTCTTTGAGCCTTTTGATAATTTTTGGTCACCATCTTCCATGAAATTTCTAGTATTTCTACTTCATCTAGTATAAGCCATCTTTTTTCCCAAACTTCCAAGAACCAGCCTTGCAACTCTAATACTATTTTCCAGGATCCTTGACCAAGTATTAAATCTTGTGTCACAGAAGAATTATCTGAAACCAAGCAACTCTCCCTTAGATATCTTTGTGTTTTACTAATCTCCTTTTATTTAGCAACCTTAGAACTCTTAGGGTCCAGTACTATACATACTTTCCCAGATTTGCCAGTCTTTTTTGTCTAGGTCTGGCAATTTATTCACCATTGTGTCGCATTCCTCCCCTAGCCGACCCAGTTCTTTTCAGCCAGGTATGTTGTGACTTAACCCTGCTTATTGGCCTAGAGGAGAAGTGTTAGTATATTCAAAGTTAGAGTTGGGTATATGTTGCCTTGCAAGGCACAGGCCTCTACATAATTCTTAAGCAAGGGGGAGCACTAGTCTTTAACTTGAAGAAATGGGCCACTCTTACAAGCAGAGAGGATTCATGTTCGGAAGGCAAGGTTTGTAAGTACATCAGCCCAGATATCGCCTTCTCAAGTTTAAAGATCCTACTTCTCAATCAATGCTTTCTGGAGCTCTTAAGTCCTGGGCCTGCTTTTATTGTCCCTGCAGCTGTGGGAAATGAGAGTATTTTGTATGCTGCCTCTGACATTTACCTTCAATTGGTGATTTAAATTAGGATTTATAGCTTTTAGCCTTTCATTTTCTTTCTTTCTCAAAATGTATGACATGTTGCACCAGCACCATCCATGTATTACTTTCCAACATCATGCCAGCCAAGTTCATCACCAGTGAAACTTTTAACAATGTCACTGACACAGCATGCCAATGCTATGAGTAATCCATCTACTCCAGTGACAGGGTCTTCATTTCCAGCTGGTTAGTAGGTGATCTAGCTTTTTAAAAAATCCCATTTTAAAGATTATATCTTAGGCCCACTCCTGATACCAGTGGTCTTAAGTCACATTCCCTGGGGAAACAGACTCTCAGCTGGAGACTTAGAAGCAGGAGATTTACTAACCAGTGCTCATCCAAACACACCTGTAAAAGGGTGAGAGTAAGACTGGACAGAGAGAAAAGTTAAACTTTGATACAGTTACAAAAACACCTTGGCCAATCCCCCGTGGAGCTCTGTGTTTGGGATGACCCTTCAGAGTTGACCCAAACTGGGGGAAAGGACCGTGACTCTGTTTTCTACATCCTGAGATGTGGGCTGCCTTCCAGGAGAGAGCTAAAGAAGCTCCCTATAACAAAGCCGTTGCTAGAGAGGATCTCAGCTTTGAGCAATCAGCATCTAAGTCTCCCAGCAGCTTTGGGGAGTGAGTATCTTATTCCTGCAGAGGGGTTTCAGAAACATACTATAGCTTCTGCTTTATTTGATATAATATGAGCTGAGACCTCTCAAATTAAGAATGTCTGATGTACACAAAGGCCTTAAAATTGCCCCAAAGAAGCATGTGGGAGTGTTCAAAGAACAAGATACATAAAAACATTCAAGATTTTAATTTTAGCACATTTTAAACCACGAGTTACTTTGAAATCCTTTTTATCTTTAGTCGACACTGTTTTTCATATCTTGCTCCCCTTTGATTAGAGACACTCATTTGTCATTCTGAAAGAAATGAATATTCTTTTCTTCTTTATTTTATGATAGGATAATACTATCTACTCTGATAACTCCGAAGGTTTGTATTTGACCATAGGTATTAAAGTGCATAGTGAAACTTTAAATGTGATAGAAAGCAAGATAATCTATATCATTACTTCATGAAACAATCTTTCTATTTTGTGACCTTTTAGATAGTTGATACTTAATATTCGAAATTGTAGGCATAAATTATCTTCCCCCTGGAATTTATTAACACACCATATGAAAGCCATCAAACAGAGAAATTTGGCCTGTGAACTAGTGACTCAATACTACTTCTCCAGGGTGAATTTCTTCAGGGGGGAAATTCAATACCTGCCTGTTGAATAAGGAAGGAATATATAATATATTAGGATTAGAGGAGAATCAATGTGATCATGTTGCCCAAATGTCCGATTTATCATTTGTCAAAGAGTATTACACAGAACATAGGGCCTGCAAAATTCATTGTTTTGAAATGGCTTTATTAAGGAAAAAGAAACCTTTTCTGTTTTGTTGCCTTAACTCTCTGGCCACAGAGCCTACTTTATTGTGGAACTCCGTGTAATTTATTAGAATTAGTAGAATATGTTTTATGCACTTTTGGCTCTATTTCATTCTTGAAAATTTTTAGTGGCAGCAAGGTGGGGCCAGAAACAATTACATTAATTAATATGAAATATAAAGCTGTGGGCTGCAGTAGATACATTTTGCTTACATTCCCATAATCTTTCCTCCCCCTTTCCTTCCCAAAAGTCTCTGCAATCTGCATTTTTATTACATTCCCATAATCTTTCCTCCCTTTATCCTTCCCAGAAGTCTCTGTAATCTGATTTCTGTTGGGTTCTGATGTGTTGGGGAAGCTGATACTGCTCCTGGCTGCAGAGTGGCAGGCAGCCTTCAAGATAGCCCTCAATGATCTCTGTCCTCTTTTGGTATTCATACTCTGTACAGTTCGATCCCACATCCTGGGATAGCCATGTGTGATCAATAGCATTCAGCAGAATTGATGATCTGTTACTTCTGAGATTAGGTGATCAGAAGACTGTGGCTTTCATCTTGAAAGCACACTCTGTCCCCCTGAACACTCTGTGGGAAGCCTACAAAGGGGCTCAAATGACAGGGATCTGATGATCAGACCATAACTGGTGAGGCACTGAGGCCCGCCAACAATGATGGAGTAGAAGCAATTCTTTCCCCTGTTGTGCCTTCAGATGAGACTATAGCCTTAGCCAACAGCTTGAGATCCTGAGTCAGAACCACACAACTCACATGATCCATGGAAAGAAATGATCCATAGAAATGTTTGTTGTTTTAAACTGCTAAGTTTTGGGGGTAATTTGTTACACAGTAGTAGATGTCTAATACAGTGATTTTGACTAAACCAATCAGTGTGTTTCATTCTTCTTGAAACAGTGATAGGAATAAAAGTGGACAGGTGACTTAAGTTCGTGAATTCAGAATGACTTTCAGGGTTTTGAAGGAAATTCTTGTACATGGATATTCTCCTATCTCCTGGATGGTTAAATGTGTGTATGAGGAGGCCAGAGTCATTCTGTCAGGACAAGGAAAACCAGCATCAAGACAAAGCTGTCATTCTGAAGAGGGTAGAGCATAAATAATTGGTTACAAATGCTTGCAGTTCCACCTTTGCTCTGTATTTTTTCCCTTTTCTAAGCTAGCCAAACCCTTTTATTGTTTAGACTTGCTTGATTTTGATTTTCTGTTGCTTGCTACTAAAGACCAACCCTGTGTATACATAGGTAGAGGTCCTGCCTTTAAATGTTAACAAGCATCTTAGTTTATAATGTGTTATTAGACCAAAAATGATATTCTTGTAAAACATCCTTCAGCCTCTGATCTCAAACAGGTAGTCATAGATCTTAACCTGATTAGCCCTCCTTTCCATTGTTCTCGGTTATGCAGTCTTGTGTCAGGCTCCTTGAAAGATAGATTTTTTTTTTCAACATATCACTGTTATTCAACTTATTTACGTCATCTCTACTGACTATTAAATCCTGCTGCCATATGCAAGTCTAATTTAGACCCCTTACTCAGAAAGTCACTGCCTCCAAGGGGACAGAATAAAACAAGGTGACTTTCACTGGCCCATTGTACCCAGCCATGTCTTTCCTTTCCTCTGTAATGATTACCATTAAGGTCCCAGTTCTAGCATATCTTTTAACTGATTCATAAAGCTATTGTAGAGCTCAGATGAAATTGTTTATTGCTCTGGTTTAGAGAAGCTGCTCATAAGAGAACATGCAGTGAGAAATTGCTATAATTTGATTATCATGTCATTTTTATTACACAGCAAATATTCATTACAGAATAGAAAATCTAGATAAGCAAACCACTCCACCAATGAAAATAATCTGAAATGCCTCCATAAATTTGATGTACATTATCCTAGTCTTTTTCTAATAGAAATTGTATGTATATCTTAGAAAAATGAATCTTTACTAGTATCAGTTTTATATCATTTATAAGTGTGTTATGAACATCGTTCTATGTCAACAAACATAAATATGTTTATTTGTTTATTGAGTCTTGTGTTCTTATAACCACTTTCTCATATATTTCTTTGTACCTATCTTTAGGGAAAACAGTGACTCAGGTTAATGATCATAAACAAAATCTTACGAAAGAATGACTGAAAAACTGACTAAACCAGCCTTGGCTCTGTTTAGACTTGTTTATTGCAGGGAGGAACTAAATATTATTTTCCCTTGCTTGAGTAAAAGGTGTGAGTAGATGAAACCTGTGATGTTTTCATGAACTGAGAATTGGCAAAAAGCCTTAATGCGAATTTTGTATTATGAGAAAGGCTGAGACATACAGAGGACATTTGTTTTTACCCTAAATAGCTGACATTCTTTTATATGACGGGTATGACAACGTAGTAGAAAGTCAAGAGCACTAAATGAGCCATTAGGAAACCTGGGCTCTGAAACTGGAATTGACACTAGCATTTCTGGAACCTTGAGAGGGTCTCTTTCCTTTTAAGAGATATCTTAGAAGTATTCTAGCTCTGCTATTTTAAGTCTCTAAGATTGGATTGAAAGATGTGGTGAATCATTAGGTGTAGGTTTTGCTTCTTCAGCTATTTCCATATAATCCTGAAAGTTCCTCCATTCTCTAGAAGAAAGACAGTAAAGTAAATATTTCCTCAATTTCTATTGTACCTTTAGCTACCTACTTTATGAGCATACTCATTAACTTAAACTTAATATTTTCCAGACAAATTTTAGTGAATGATTTTAGTGTCGTACATCTTGGTTTACATCACTACCAAGTTAGTATCATTCATTACGGCTTGGTTGTAAAACTTTAGAGTTTCTAAATGTGGCCATGCTTGTTGTGCATAACTTACCTGCAGGGGTGTAATTCACATGACTATGATCTGAATGATGAGCTAAACCTACATCATGTGCAACCTGCAAAAAAAGTGTTTTGATTTTAAGTGTACTCATGACAGTCGTGATGGTTAATACTGAGTGTCAACTTGACTGGATTGAAGGATGCAAAGTATTGATTCCTGGTGTGTCTGTGAGGGTGTTGTCGAAGGAGATTAACATTTGAGTCAGTGGGCTGGGGAAGGTAGACCCATCCTTAATTTGTGTGGGCACCATCTAATCAGCTGCCAGTGTGGCCAGAATATAAAGCAGGCAGAAAAAAATGTGAAAAGGCTAGACTGGCTTAGCCTCCCAGCCTACATCTTTCTCCTGTGCTAGTTGATTCCTGCCCTCAAATATCGGACTCCAAGTTCTTGAGTTTTGGGACTCAGACTGGCTTTCTTGCTCCTCAGCTTGCAGATGAGCTACTGTGGGATCTTGTGATCATGTGAGTTAATACTTATATATATATAAATATATATAAATATATACATATATAAATTTATATAAACAAATATAAATGTATAAATATATATAGGGTATTATATATATATATTTATCCTATTAGTTCTGTCCCTCTATAGGCTATCCTATTGGTTCTGTTCCTTGCAGAAGGCCTATTGTGGGAACTTGTGATCATGTGAGTTAATACATATATATAGTATAATATATACATATTTATCTTATTAGTTCTGTCCCTTTAGAGAATCCTGACTAATACAACAGTTAAACATCTCATATAGGCAATCAGATAGATATACATGAGTCATACATATGTGAGGGTTATGCTTGCTCATGATAATTTCTTTTTAGTTTCTCTGACTTTCCTGCCGTCTCACGCTTCCAAACCCTACACTTCGTAGGTTCACTGCCATGCCAGGATATGGGAACAAGTGCGTCTCTATTAAGAAGGAACTTAATAAGTCATAGACTAATAGTCCAGGCAGAACGAATCAGGTTAGACTCTGATGTTCTCAATTTTCCCACTAATGCCTGCTCTTGAAATTATGTTCCCAGCCTGTTCCTTGGTACCCAAATTATTTGCTGGTTTTCTTCAAACAAAAAGTCAGTTCTACGAAGTAGTGATTTTTGTCTATTTTTTCACTGATATAATCCCAGGCTGGAGGAAAGTCTTGAATTAGGAGGTGACCAATAAATATTTGTTGAAGCAGTTCATTAATAAATATTCTGTCCAATTCAACTGGCAGCTGGTAATTTGCTCATTCCTGAACCCTAGTTCCAAGTCAGATGCTCAGTCTGCCAAAGTTTCTGCCATTTTCCTTGGTTATGTAAATTGAGAGACACCAGATTCCCTGACACTGAAGCCCATTTATCTGCTGTCCCAGGTCACTGAACATCTGCCTGGCTGGGCTGTTGGCTGCCCTTGGCCACCATAGGTTTTTGTGTCTATGATCTCTTTCTTGAGCTGTTTGCCCTCACATATAAGGGTGTCTTAGTCTGGCTCTGAGCACCTGCTCCAGTATGTGTTTTATCTCAGGTCCCATGCCCTGTCTGACAGTCTTTCTCACTTCCCATTTAGGTCATATCCCAGCAGGATTAGCTGTACTTGAGGCCGGCTAAGGATGAATCTTGCATTTGGACGGCATTAGGAAATTTTTTTTTTTCAACACAAGACTTGGAAAGCTTTGCAAACAGAGGGAGACACCACTGTTAGCCTCATTACCAACACTTTCAGGATAGACACCCAGCTCCTTCATATCCCTGAGAGTGGAGAAATTTACTGATGCTCTCTGAACTTCAGTTTCCTCAAAAACAAACCAAAATTAGAGCTAGTATTGAGCTTGGAACAGTGGACCCTACCTGTTTACCCAGATACTCAAGAGGCTGATGCTGTAGTATCACTTGAGGCCAGGAGTTTGAGACAAGGCTGGGAAACATGTTGAGATTCCCCCTCTCCCCCCAAAAAATAAAAATAATTTAGTTGGGCTTGTCGCACACACCTGTAGTTCCAGCTACTTTGGAGGCTGAGGTGGGAGGATCAATTGAGCCTAAGAGTTTGAGGCTGCAGTGAGCTGTGAATGTGCTACTGCCCTCCAGCCTTGGTGACAGAGCAAGACTAGGCCTCCAACTAAAAATAAATAAATAAATGAATAAAATTAAAATTAAACAAAAATGAGCTAGTATTTTTGAATGTGTGTAATGTGGCCCTTGGTCCCTAGCAATTTCATTCAAATTAGCTTTCCTTCAATCCTTTCCTTAAAGGAAAACATAAAAGCAGGCATTTGTCAAAGGCCTTCTTTAAGTATCAAGGTCTTCCCAATATGGGGGGCTTGTACCTGTGTCTGATCTGCTTATGTGAGCCTGAATCTTTAGCTCCATACAGCCCAGTTCCTGTTTCCTGACTATTGACCCCAGCCATTTAACCCCTCATCTTTCTCTTCCTTCTAGCATTTCTGCCTGTGTCGGAATCCTTACTGTACGTGCTGATAATCTGCCTGACTCTTCAAAGGGCAGCCCCTTTGTTTGTTCTGCCTTCCAATCCCTGACATAGCCAACCTGCTCTGTCTCTCAAGTGTTCTTTATCTGACATTTGTAGCATTTAGGAAATCCACCTTAGAATAAGAATTTTAACAGCTGAGAAGTCCCTTCCCTTTCTCCTTATACTTTGAAAATGAGGCTCAAGGCAGTGATATGATTTTTCTAACATAATAAATAACTGTTTCAGTTGGGGTTGAAGCCAGGGTTTCCAGAGGCTTCATTCATTGACTCACCCAATCTGCTCCTTATCCCTCATTCATCCTCAGGGAGTCACTGGGCCTATTAGCCAGCAAATTCTTACTTCACACCTATGACCGCAGCAGCATTTTATGAACAGTTTCATTAATCATACAAGCTAAGAACATATAATTTTATGAGTAACTCATTTAGAACAAATACATTCGTTCTCTGCCTCTCAATCTTCTTGAAAAGCTGCAAAGAAATTTTGACTTAATGCTTTTTTTAGCATAAAGGCTCTAAGAAAGACTATACTAAACTTTTTAAGTATAGTTTGAGTGGTTAGGCCTCAAATATAGTTATAATACATTGCATTTAACTAATTTATATTGCGTTAAATAATGCTATTGTGCATTATTTAAGATAAGATTATTTAATCTATCAAGATAGGTTGTGAGCTCTTAGAGAACAGGTCTTAGTCATCACTGATTATCCAGTAGCTAGTCCAGTGCTCAGGATGCATTTTTATTGCATGAATAAATTCTTCAGAGCTAGTCAATGATGTAGGAAGTATAGATGATAGTGGTATATATTTTAAATTGCCTATAATGTTCCCATACTTAAAAAAAAAAAAGAAAACAGATCAGTATTGTTTTGGTGGTCTGGCAAGAGACCTGAGAGATCCTTATAGATTTCCCTTGCAAGTAAAAGACTCATCTTACTTGTTAGGAAACTTCTGAATTCCCCTTTTTCTCCATTTGGATGGAAGAAACTTCTCAGTGGCTGAAATGCTTATATTTTCTTCTGAATGATAAAAAAAAAGAGTAGGAATTTTAAGCAGAAAAATTTTAGCTCGTTAGGTTTTATGTCATATAATCATAGAACTCAGTCGTAGAAAGGTTTTGGAGAGATCAAAATGCAGGTAAAAATCTCCAGATTCCAAGAATCCAGAATGGTCTACCATATAAGTAATAGAATCATCAATCTGTGGAGGCATTAGGTTTCTCTATTTTCCTTCCAGCCCTGAAAAACATTGTGTGTGTGTGTGTGTGTGTGTCTGTGTGTGTGTGTGTGTGTGTGTGTCTGTGTGTGTGTGTGTGTGTGTGTGTGTGTGTGTGGTTTTCCCTGAAGCAGAGTCAGAGACCTTTAATTTGCACAGGGCCAAATGTGTAAGTTATCAAGTTCCATGAATTGCTTTTGACCAGAAAAAGTTTACAAAGGATGCCAAAGTTCATAAAGGGTGCCATTTAAGGGAAGGACAAGCTAAGTGTTTGCTTCCCTTTCCTGCCCTAACACCCTTAAACAATCAATTCTTTATCACTCTGCAGGACTGAACTTGTTGCTGGCCACCTGTTTGGAAAACCATTCTCTTGTGGTTGGACCCAACACATACAGCATGTGAAGGTCGGCATGTTAAGTTTTCAGTTTTTTCCCACATCTAGGCATTAACTTTCTAGATAGATCCAGGCATATCATTTATCAATCTTAACTCTTCAGTTTTCCATCATTTATTTTCAAAAAGAACAACAACACTTGTCAGTTAAAATAAACAAAAAAGAAAGTTTGTTTTTAAAAAGATCAAGGCTACTAAACCTAAAACAATATTTCAAAAATTCTACATGTATTGTGTGCTGATTTTTATTACTATGTTTGGTCTAGTTTTAAGTATTACTAATGACTATAAGCAGAGAGTAAATAGGACTTGACATCTTAAAAATAAAGGCAGAGAATAGGGAACAGTTAAATAAGTATACGTGGCATTAGATTTACAAGTATCTTGGATTTATATCTATACTATATTTCCTTATAAAAAGACGCATATACTTATAAAACTTTTAAAGGTACCTTGTGTGTTATTGCAAGGAATTATCTTTTTATTTATCTCTTTCCTGCACTTCACCCTCTCATTTTTATTTATTCAGAAGGGATGTTTAAACTCCAGTTGGTGAGATGCACTTTAGGAGAAGTGATAAGATAACCCTACTTTTTTCTTTCATATATAATTCCTTAAGGTCAAAGAAATAATCTTTGTTTAATAACTTACTGACAGCATTTTTGCAAATGTTAACTGACCAAGGGGATTTAGGCTGTTTCATTTTGTTTTCCAAACTTGGTATTTAATTTTGCTTCAGCCTCTAGGCTCTTTGGAATACCAAGGTTGCAAGTGTAGAATGGCCACAGATCTAGAGAAAGCTATTGGCCATTGCAGGAACTCAGATGAGAAAAGATCACATGCTGGAATTAAGAGGAAGTACCTCATACATGACCATGGGTCATGCAGGAAGAAACCAATTTGTTTTATGGTTGATCCTAGTTACAGTTGAGAGATGTAGACATTGCTACACAAAGCAGATAACAGGGGGTTAAAAAACAGGTTTTTATGGTACTACTTGAAATTTTAGATGTAAGTAAAACCAGATATTCATTAATGCGTTTGCTTGTTCTTCACTTATCTCTTTATTAAACATTTACTGTTGATGCCAGTTTATTTCCTTTGAGTCTCCCCTCTATCCAGCAAGGTTTTTGTGGGTTAATGCAAAATGAGTGCCTCACAGGTTTTCCATTTTTAGAAGGTTTGGCTTCTCCAACTAAATTGTTACTTTCCTCTGGTCATCTTCTTTCATTGATTCTTGTTCATCTCCTCATCCTTGCCTCTCAGTTAAACGTTCACACCCCTCCCCGCAAAAAAAAACACCCTGATTAGTCACCTAGTTTCAAATGTATGTCTCTGCTGTGCCAGTATCTTGATCTCAGATCATTTTTGGCACAATAATTCTAGTAACCCCCTCCATTTTTGCCAAGCAGCACAATTATTCTCTTGTACTTTTTGTTTGTTTTAGTAGCAGGTACTACTAGGTATAGCTTGGAACTGAAAGAACAATAGGGTTGGATGTTTGAGGCACATTTCTCAAGGGAATCCACATCATTGACTTCAGAATAAGTTGTGCTGAAACTATCAATTACATATTTATTATTAAGAATCCTGTACCCAATTTGAGCACATAAGACTTTCCCCAGCACTTGTGAAGGAGAACCGCATTTCTGAGGAATATTAAATCGTCATAAGGATTTTATTCTGAGAATATTAATGATATGAAAGATTAGAAAATTAAAGAAATATAAAATTTTGATAATTCAACAACAGAAATGAGAGGTATGTTGATGATTACTGAAGAAGTCACAAAATTGAAAAAAAAAAGTCTTAGTCTCCGACTTCGGAAGCTGAGAACTTGGTGGGAGAGATGCACAAACACATAAATATAAGTAAAATTATAAAGTGTTAAGAGAGAAAAATCAACAAAAGTATCTTCCATAGGAATATACAGCAAGGAGAGAGTAATTTTAACCAAAAAGGTCTGAAAGAGTTACAGGAATATAAAGGGGTGTACATGGTCATATTGTAGGCAGAGGAAAAAATTTGAGTAAATAAGCTAATGATTTGCCAACCTAATGTATTCATTTAGGTATCCAAACTTAATCACTGATCTAATGCTGCCATTAGAGAAATGTAAGGCATTTCTCTGCCCATAAAGAATTCCCAACCTGGTAGGGAGAAGACACACAGAGAATTACAGTTTGATAAGTGATGTAACAGGAAGAGGTAGACTCAGAGAAGTTATCTCAGGCAGTTCTTTCTCAGAATCTCCTGGTGATTCAATTTTAAGAAATGACAATGCCTGTAAATCACTATTTATCTGGGCATCTGATGTTTAATAGCAATTCCCAGGTGATTCTGGTAATCAAACAGGCTTTAGAATCAACTACCTATAGGATGATGAAACCTGAGTCTAGACGGAGGCAGAGAAGCTAGTTAAGTGCTGAAGGGGTGAGGAAAGGGGAAGGACAGAAATCTTCCAGGCAAAGGGAAGAGCTTTTTCTGGATGCCAGAGAAAATGTTATTGGGTTCAAAGGAACTGTATGCATTTCAGAATAGCAAGAAAACAGGGTACATATTAGGGATGCATAAGAAGTGAATCTAGAGAGGAAAAGAAGAACCAGCTTGGGAAAGATCTTGCATCTTGTGCTAAATACTTTGCATTTTACTCTGCTATTGATGAGAATCTTTAAAAAGACAAGAATGTGGTAAAGGAAGCACCAAGCAAACGCTGCTGCTAATGCATTTGATATCCAAATAACTTTTTTTCACTTCTGTTTAAATTCTTGGGTTGAAACATTTTACTGAAAATGGAGGTCACATGGTCATTATCCTTCTGTCATAAGAGTTTGTACTCTTGGGTTCCATTTGGAACTCTGTTAGTTTAATCTCTGCAAATAAGTTTAGTTGAGCTGTGTCCCTGGTAAATCAAATCAAAACAAAACAAAACAAAACAACTCTGTATTTTGAGATTCTCTGTTTAAAGTCTCCTTAGATGTGCAAATAAGTAACAATTACTGGTTTGTATTCAATGTATGTTATTAATCACTATGATAAGCTCTAAAATCTCTGTTTTCTGATTAGTGATCTTTGGTTGCCAAAAAATTCCAGTGAAATATAGTTCTTTAAGCCCTTGCTATGAGCAAGATGTGTGTGTAAATTCTGCGTGTGATAAGAGAGTGAGCAGGCACCCTCTCTGCCCTTATGAATCTTACAGGTAGAGCTAAAAGTGTAACGTAAAGAAGGTTTGAGTCTTATATTTCTCATTAACAGCTGTCATCTTGGGTAAAATACTTGCCTGCAACCTTCATTTATTCATCTGCAAAATGAATTGCTGAACAAGAGTATCTCCAAAGTCCTTTCCAGTTTTAACCAGGAGTTTCCAGAAATCTAGTAGAGAAAGATATGGGGATAAGAAAGTAGAAGTCTATATTGCATAGCATTATTTAGGACCATGTTCTCTGGAGTCAGTCAAACCTGGGTTTAAATCCTGGCTCCATTATTTACTTATTGTAAAAACTGGGATAAGTTACCACCCCAATCATCTGTTTCCTTGTCTATTAAACACATGCTTATAATAGTGACTACCTCTTATATAATTATTATTACAACAGGCAAAGAGCTAATAATAATTCAAAGAAAAGGTCACATACTAATGAGGGCTCACAATGCACTTATAAGAAGACAGCAATTGAGAAGATACTTGAAGATGGAGGAGGGTCTCAGTAGGTAGAATCAGCAGACGAGAGAGAAGACACAAAAATGAGAGAAGTTCTTTCTAAAGGAGAGTAAAACTCACAAGGTTTTCACACATGTAGAGAACAGGATATACAGTACAATAGAACCTTCTACCTTTCATGAGTGATGCTTCCCTGAGGGCTGATCAGTCATGATCACTCATGATTGAAACTACTTCACTGATAAATTCAAGGGAATGAAGTGACTTGCTTCATCGTTTCAGCAGAGAACTTTCATGAAACCAGGATGACAGTCCAAATATCATGGGTGCCAGGCCCTGATTCCATCCTACTCAATGGTAGATGAGTTCTTACGTATGAGTCCTGCTGTCGGATCTTGATGAGTAAGGGTTTGGACCAGTAACAGGTGAAATGGAAACTTGTTCCTGAATAAGTGCCAGTTTTGAGTAGGCCTCACTCTCCTTGGGAGGACTTCCATCTCCCTGACTCATCTACATTGGCTTTCGTAATTTCCACTGGACGTTTGCCTGTGTTCTACTTTGCTTGTCTTGGATCCAAACTCCAATTCTGCCACTTTCTAGCTGTGTCAGGTTGAATAAGTCACTTAATATATATTCATCATTTTCATCATCTATAAAATGGTGATATGATGCCTTTCCAATTATGTCTTGTAGTACAAAATAAAAATAAATACAAATGTTTATATACTCCAACTGAATATGACTAAAATAAGGAATAATGATAGTTATTTCCATTAATTCTTCAAAAACTGGGCTATAGACCATTGATAATTTGAGGCATAAGCAAAGAAATGTATTTGATTTGTTGTTGTTGAGCCTCAGTTACATAGATTGGCTTTCTATAATGGTCAGATCAACTGAACAATTGTCAAAGTTTCACCTCCTTCACTTCAATATAATATAAGCTAAAAAATTCTGAAGTGTACCTTGGACTGAAACCAAGTTTCTATAATTCTGGTCCATTTTTCTATTAAAATGATTAGCCTCTTGAATGTAAAATGTATTCCAAAATAAACTACACTATTACAGGGTCACCTTAGAAGGATCTCTTTAGAATGCTCACAGTAAAATATCTCATCTGATAGAATGATAGCAAAAATCTATCGAGAGCCTAAATACTATTGGATACCCGCCCCCCGACTAGAATATCTTGTTCACTGATTAATTTCTAGTGCCTAGCACAATGTATGGCACATAGAATTCATTTGTTCATTTACTAATTCACTCAATATATATGTATTAAAACCCAGAATTTAATAAAGCTAGTCACACAATCTTTATTCTCATTGGGCTTCAACAAACAAACAAACAACATCATCATGTGGTCATCTACAATGATACATTCACTGTACTTGGTATTGCTGTGCATGTACAAGCACCGGCAAAAGAAAGCATCCCTGCTCCTAAGTTGTTTATAAGATGCTTCTCACAAACACATTTCTTAATACAGTGATGCACATTCACAAGTTTTTGTCTTTGTTCAAGATATTTCCCTTTAGGAACACTCCCTTCTTTTCTAACAAATTCTTATTATTTAAGAACTACATCAACCATTATCTTTTCCATGAAGCTTTTTGTAATGAGTTTCCAGAGGCATTAATAATTTCCTCATTTATGGTCCTATAACATTTTGTGGAAACATATATTTCAACATTGTAGACCTACATTGATCTATCTATATCTATCAACTCTATCTATCTATCTATCTATCCATCTATCCATCTATCTATCTATCTAGATTTCTATTTGCCTGCAAGCTTCTTGAATGGCATTGTATTAATCTATAGTTACTAAGTGCCTGACCTGAGCCTGACATATTTTCTACTTGGTGAATCCCCTTCCTTCCTTCCTTCCTTCCTCCCTTCCTTCCTTTTCTTCCTTCCTTCCCTTCCTTCCCTTTCTTCCTCCCTTCCTTCCTTTTCTTCCTTCCCTCCCTTCCTTCCTTTTCTTCCTTCCCTCCCTTCCTTCCTTTTCTTCCTTCCCTCTGCTCCTTCCTTCCTTCCTTACTTTTCTTCCTTTCCTTCCTTCCTTCCTTCCTTCCGTTTTTTGGTTATAGACTAATAAACATCATCTACAGGCATCAAATATATGGAAAGCTTAATTGTGACATACTAAACTATCCAGTTACTGATTCTAAGTCCAACAAAAAGAGAGGAGAGTAACTGAAGATATCAATTTGGGCTTCACAAAGTTAATATTTATTCCTGAGGGACGGTTAGGATTATGATAAATGGTAGGGAAAATAAAAAAGCATTTTAGGCAGAAGAAATTGCATAAATGTGTTGAGAGACTGAAGTATTCACGGGTTAAGAAGAAGGCATAAAATTGACAAATGAGATCTAATTAAATTAAAGGGCTTTTGCATAACAAAAGAAACTATCAACAGAGTAAACAGACAACCTACAGAATGGGAGAGAATTTTTACAATTTATTATGCATCTGACAAAGGTTGAGAATTGCTTGAACCCAGGAGGCAGAGGTTGCAGTGATCTGAGATCGCGCCATTGCACTCCAGCCTGGGCGAAAAGACTAAAACTCCATCTAAAAAAAAATAAATAAAAAAAATAAATAAGTAAATAAATAAATTAGTAAAATTTTTAGTTGTGTATCAAGAAATCTGGACAATCAAAGCCTGAAGTTGCTTCCCCTTGTTGAGAAGAAGGAAATGGAAATGGTTCTATAAAATTAACTGATGCAAGGTAGGGTTCCTGGTACCAGAGCTAAATAGGACAGCATGGAGGTTATTCAGATGAACAATGAGTGTGAGTACAAGTTGCACCCTAAGGAATACTAAGTGTAAAAGATGGGGAACCCAAAGTCAATTCTCAAGCCCAAAGGTCAGGACTGGAATACAAATGACAAATAAACTACAAAGGCTGCAAAATTCAGGAAGCCATTAGAAGATAGGGAGGTGATGCGGGTACAGTGCAAACAGCAAGAAAAAGAGTGAAGGGAGAGAACTCTTGGTAATTTCCTAAAATGCAATTGATTAGAACTTGTTTTTATGAGTTTCCCCATACCTGGTTGGTGGGAGTTCACTCTGGTTTAAAAGTGTAAGTAGATGGAAGTTTAAGTTTACAGTTAGCAGTAAAAAAGGATGCTACCTAATCTGTCTGTTGCTTGATCACCGTTACTCTCTTGCCTAAAACCCTCAGTTACTCTCAAAGATAAGTTCAAATTTACTCATGCTCCTTCATCTGAAGGAGCTGAAGATCTTCCACAAGGTTACCATCACCTGCCACTCCAGCTTCATTTTCTTATGCTGACCTAAACATATGCTAAACTCTGGACATACCAAAGTACTCACTCACTGCTTCTTAATTTAATACTTAGTCCTACTGCCTCTAGGCCCTTGATAATATTATTTCTATCCCTGATGTGATTTAGCACCAGTTATTGGAATAAAATAGAAAGTTAGTCATCTAACTTTCTATTTCATTGTGTTAGGTAGGGACTCCTATTGTATATTTGTCACTTCAGAATGTTTAAGTGAGAACAGATGTGCTGAGTTAAGAACACACCCATTAAGCTAACTGGACTGGGAAGGTTGGCATGAGTGCAGTGATAAGGACTCAACCTAACAGTTTATAGAGAGTATCCTACATTTCCTGGCAATTTCAGTGTTTCCTTGCCCAACATGGATTAAGTACACACTGAAATCTTACCATTTGCATAGTCTTTTTGATTTACAAAGAAGAGCTGACATTGACTTCATGAGAGAATACTTAAATATTTGGAGAGAAAACAAGAAGAAGGAAGTACAAAATGATGAAAGGATATTAATAATGACCAACTGAATGTGTTTGAGTCAAGAGAAAAAAAAAGCCTCAACGTGTGAGATTAAGCCCAATTCAGACAGATTCATTTTGTGTCCTATTTCATAATGAACATAGGATATATGTGGAAGGGTGTAGGGCATTCAAGAGAAAGGTTTTATGCCAGAGTGACTTCATGAGTTGCCTACTAACTCAAAGGGAGTAAAATGTTAACCTTTCACATTAGGTTTATTCCAACCTGGTTCACTCAAAACACCCCTCATTGCTTAATCATGCTGTACCGTGATGAACATCTTGTTTTTCCAGGTGAAGTAAATTACAGAATGAGTAACAACATATGCTTTGCTACTGAATTTGAGGTTGATTTTTGATGAATGATTCACTGAGTAATTGCTGAGGTTTGGCTTAAGTAAAACTCAAATTCTATGTAAGAAAACAGATACATAAAGAGCATACAATTTTCAGGGCCCCATGCTTGCCCAAGCATTCTCCACATCGGAGATGTCAATTATTCCCATCATGAACTGGTTCATGAATTTTGTAGGTAACATTTGTACCAGTGGTGTTCCTACCACTATTTGAACCCCCACCAAACCAGACCATTTCCCTTTCAGTCAGTTCTAATTGTTGGAAAGTCCCTTCTTAATTGAGCATCATTCTGCTTCTCTGTGCTTTTACAATATTTTCTAGTTATATTCTCTGAAGCCTGCTAGAAAGATCATAATTCCTTTGGGCCATCCACCCATTATTTAAAACCCACTGTCACGTTTGCTCTGTTCCCTTTTAAAAAAAAAATTAAATACTCTTTTTGTCCCAATTTCCTTCAGTCATGCCTCATGTGAGATAGTTGCCAGATACTTGCCAATCTCCTCATTAATCTCACTAACTGGAACCTTCTCTAGTTGGGCTTTATCTTAAATAGTGGCACCCAAGAGTAAACACAACAAATCTAGGTGTGGTCTGCCCAAAATGAACACTAGACTTCTGGTGCAACATCACATAAGCTAGTGTAATAGGATTTTAAATTAGAATCATTTCTGACTCAGTTTTTACTGAATCCACTAGACAATAAAGACCAAGTTCCAAAATGAAACAAGAGACCCAGGCCGGAGTTGCAAAAATGGTGTCTGAGAACCAGTTTTGCAGCCCCTAGTAGATCAGCTATCTCTCTCCCCTTCAAAACAAACAAACAAACAAATAAAATTAACCCCAAGAAAGGAGTTAGGGTTTAGGAGATAATTTTTGGAGGGAGCTATTGATTTGTACTGAGTACCACTTTTATGTCACCACTGAGGGGGCAGACACTGGGAGTTCTTGAATCTCACTTTAAGCCTAAAGAACAAGGCTTCAGTTCATCTGCTCTGAACACTTGGTATTTGCTCCCTGGATCTAGAGAAACAGGGTAAACCTCTGCACTTCTCCAGCTAAGAAATTTAAGGAACAAAAGTTCTAGCAGACACATTGCCTACATGATGGAAGATGACTGCATGATGGAGGAGTGGCTATAAAGAGATTTGGCCTGTGTACAGGGGTACAGATATTCATATCACTGGAATGAAGTGGTATCTTTGTGCTTTGAAATGACTAAAATACATTATATTATCTGAAACATTACCTGAAAATGACACAAATGTCGTAGAACTTGCCCTGTATTTTATTCAAGCGTGAGGGGAAGAATAGGCCCAGACCAAATGGATTTGAAAGCACCATAGGAGACAAAAATGAAATTGTTTTATGACTACACTTTTTCTTTCCTGTGTTTTCAACTTACTAAGTTGTTTTATATATAGATATGGATGGATAGATATAGATATACATACACACACATACATGTATGCAGACACAAACATACATACATATGTATATGCATGGCATATATATAAAACAGCAAACTTATAAAAATCATACTAACTACAATTTATTGCTTATTTATTGAGTTCTATGCACTGCATTAAGACCTTTACAAACATTTTTCATTTTTCACAGCCATTTTATGGGACAAAATTCATAATTCTCATTTTATTGACAAGAAGGCAGCCTCAGAAATGTTAACTAGCTTGCTCAAGATCTGTCATATATAAATGGGCTTAGCCTAAACTCGAGTCTGCCTGACTATGAGGTCCAAGCTTTTAACCACCGCTTTATTTTGTATTAGTTATAGCTAGCATGGCCTTTGAGAGCAGCAACTGATTTTATTGTTTAGATTTTTCCAATGTGCACTGGAAATTTCAAAGGGAGTTAGAAGACTATTTATAGGATATGGTATAAGTCAGTTTACTCCTTCTAAGAACTCATATCATCATAATAAATATAGAAGGAACATTTTGTGACATTAATGGAAACAACAGAACTAACACAAAAATATGCTGTTCTTGACACAAGAACTTGCTGTTCTGTTCAACTGAAAATGCAAGGCTGCTTCCACCTGCAGACCAAAAGGACAACTGCAATACTTCCAGTTCTACAATTACTTCCTTTAATAGACCAACAGCCAGGGTGCTAGATTAAGGGTGTCACTCAACTGATCACCAGGTGGCTCTAAAGCCTCATCCAGCAGTAGTGCAAGCACTGGGTGAGTAGGAGAATGGTGCATAATGAATTCACCAAACTGTTGGTCTTAGAGATCTTGCAGAATGAATAGCCCTGGAGCTGCAAAGATGATTAGGACACTTTTGCCAGCCTAGTATTCATCCTGGAGGACGCTGAATGTTTCAGGAGGGGAAAGTCCAATATTACTCCCTCTTCTGTAAAATGTGGGGGCTCTGAGAATTAAATTATTACCCATTTGTAGAGAGCCTACCATATGCCAGGTAGAATTTTAAGCACGTGGGATGCATTTGTGAACAAAAGATGTCTGTCTTCAAGGAGCTTAGATGAGATAATATATCTGAAAATATTTTGTAAACCTTATTGAGCAACACACAGTAATAACTTTTCTTCATGTTTATAATAAATTGGAAAACACATCATATTTCTAACTAATATGCCTATGTACTCTTATTGGGAGTAGTATTATAGCTTAAGACTGTTGTCAGAATTACCTGAATGGAGTTCTTTGCTTCCTGCTTCTGGTCCACTCACTGAAGAGTAAACCTCTCAAGGACTAGGATGAGTTCTTCCAACTGTTTATTTTCTCTGTGTCCCAAGAGAAAGTACTAGAGTCAGAGTACACTGTTCATAAATGTGTGCTGGATGGAATGGAATCAAACTATAAAAGAGTTGATAAGCCAAAATGTTGAAGCCTAGGGAGGGTCAGAATGCAAAACAGATGTGTCTATATAGATTGGTGAGCAGTTTATTCTGCATCTGTGCCCTCCATCCTCACAACTCCCTACACATTTCTTAGAAGTGCACTCACATCCCATCCATGAAATCTTTACTGCTCTATCAGTCTGCATGACTCTCCTTTCTTGTATCTCCTATTATATTATGGCCTTACTCACAGAAATTAACAGGCAAGCCTGACTGTTTTATGTTACTCTATAAGAGTAGTAAACTTAAATTCAGGAACGATTCTATAGCCACCTGATTAATTCCCCACTCCTGATCACATACAATGTTCAGTGACTGTTAGGAGCGAATGAATGTTATAGTCTAGATTTTCTTTTGTGAAAGAATCTATGATTTCCAGAGATATGATGCACATGTGTGTGTTTGCATATGAGAATGCATATGCTCAGCATTTTTTTGTCTTTATTTCTCTCCATTAAGTTCTGATATTTGGATTTGGGAACTATTAGTGCTAGTTAGGGAAGAGTTTGTAGCAAAGATGGAATTCTGATACCCTCTTTTCTAAAACTTTGTCTGTGATTTGTAGTATATAACTCTAAAACAATTGTTTTTCTTTTGTTGTTCTAAACTCGTCTCTCAAAGTATGGCCATCTGTTTCAAAATCAGAATTTTATACAAAACACATGTAAAATATGAATTCCTGGCTTCTACTCCCAATTTCCTGAATCCAAATGTCTGGGAGTGGAATTCCTGGGTCTGCATTTATAACAAGTGGCCTTACGGAGTCCAGTGTACACTCAGGTTGAAGAACTACTGCCTTGGAGTGCACTGTTAGCAGGTAAAGTACACTGTGAAAAGTCCCTGTGTGAAATGCCAGCAACAAGTCCAGGACTTTTCCTGCAAAGGGCATGTGCTTTTGGAATTGGTTTGCTCTCCCAGATCAACAGAGTAAATCTTAATAGCATTTCAGATTTTAGGGCACAGGGACAGATTCTCTGTGACTCACCAAAGCAGCATGTGTGGGTGTGTGTATTCCATGGGCAATGACATTCTTTGAATGAGCACTTAAAAAACAGGTATTTTTTTTTCAACTGTTAAACAAAATAAGTGAAATAAAAGCATCTGTAATGTACCTCACAGATAGTTATAACGATTGCTAATGTGTACAGTAATCACCCCTTCTCCTTGAGGAATATGTTCAAAGACCCCCAGTGGATGTCAGAAACGAAGGACAGTACTGGATCCTACACACACTATACGCAACAGCGGGTCAGATCACCGAGGCAGCTATTAAGTGACTAAGGGGTGGGTAGTGCATACAATGTGGAAATGCTGGCCAAAGGGATGATTCATATCCCACGTGAAGTGGGATGGCTTGAGATTTCATCACACTATTCAGAACAGTGCTCAATTTACCACTGATGAATTGTTTATCTATGAAATTTTCCATGTAATTTTTGCAGACCGTGATTAACTACTGGTAACTGAAACCTCAAAAGGGAAACTCTGGATAGCAGGGGTGGTACTGTAGACCCTATATATAGAAATAATTAAGCTTATATTCCACCTGTGGTTTTCCATGCAGCTTTTACATTTAAATTTACATTTTATATACTTGAATAAAATGAATTAAAATTAAAAAACAAAGTTTAGTCACAAAAAGTTTATTTTGAAAAATGGTTTATCAATACTGATTTTAGCATTTTATACTGTATATTATTATCAAATAAGTTTCAAATGAAAAAAGTAATCCTTTTATGAGCTGTTGGTAAAATAAGTATCTTAGTAGCTGATTCATTCCAGAGTGATTACCTCTTTCTGGCCTTTTCTCTGCTCCTTTCTTTCTCTCCCTCCCAATTTCTTTCTCTCACTCTGTCTCCCCTTTGACATTCTCTCCTACATTAAGAATCACCACTTTGTTTTTACTGTTCTCATTCAAAATTTTTATTTTAGTATATAGAAGTCTACCTGATGAAGAGAAAACGTTGATATATGTGCTTTTTAAAGCATATTAAAGAGTATTGGTTATGAAATTTTTAGACCCATTAAGGATACCTATTCAGATACAGGTAAAATTCCAGTTGCCCCTGTTATATATTAAAAACTTTTTTTTTTAACAAAAAAAAACCAAACTTTCTTCCTAATATAACAGTTTTTTTTTCTTCATTAGACACATTTTCAAACATTGGTCCATGAGGGAAAAGTAATAATATAGGAAATTCTTAGTCATGTTAATATTTTCCATTTAGCTATTACTGACAGACGCTATTCTAAGTGACTTACAGGCACAATATCTTTTATTCCTCATATGAAGAACAAACATTATATAAGGAAAATATTAATACATGCATTTTCAGAAACTACAGCCCAAGGGCTCTCAGACCATAAATTCAGAGCAAGGATTTCCACCCAGAGCTGTCTGCATTAAAATGCACACTTGTTCCCATTCTATGATGCTGAAAGGTTAGGAGCCTTGGCTGTCCCTACTGCCCAGGTGCTACAAATCCTTCATGGGGCTGTTCTACGCAACACTTTGGAATGCAGACTCCCTTGAGCAAGCACTTGTTTAGCATAGTTTCGCCAGTGGCCTGTCTGTCTAAGGTAGTCGGCGAATATTAAAATAGTCCTAACAATAAAATAACACTCAGTCAACCGTGTAGCCTTCTTCTGAGGGGGAGGAGAATAGCTCACTCTCCCTAGAGGGCCTAAGAAAGATCAGTTTACAGGTTCCAGCATGAGGTGGGACCCTTCCTCCTTCCCCCGTCTTGGCACTGGCACTTGGTCTGGTGACCACCACTAGCCCACAGTTGGGTCAGAAAACGTTATAGAACTCCTCTCTCCCCCACCTGAAACACACTCAGCCCTTGCACTGACCTGCCTTCTGATTGGAGGCTGGTTGCTTCGGATAATGACCTCCAGGACCCCACTGTTGGTTACAGCCTGTTTGTATTATTCTTACCGCAACTCAAGACACCTGCAGCAGGGTGTGAGAAAAAGTAAAAGACCAGTATTTTCACATTGCCAGGTACCAGAAACACAGAAGACTGACACCCACCACTTAAGTGGGGTCAGGGCTGGTGTCTGCCCATGTTGCCATCTGGATGGGCTGCTTGCCACAATGAGGGATCTTCTCCAATACATCGCTTGCTTCTTTGCCTTTTTCTCTGCTGGCTTTTTGATTGTGGCCACCTGGACTGACTGTTGGATGGTGAATGCTGATGACTCTCTGGAGGTAAGAAAATAGCAACTTCTTTTCATGATCCAGCCCAGCCCAAATTTTCGCTAAGTCCCAACTGCCATGTACAACATTCAGTATCTTTACTAAGGCTAATGATAGCAAAAATAGGCAACATGGACTATTTATTGAGTCTTTGCATTATTAGCTCATTTAATCCTCATAGTTAATATATGAGGTAGGTCTTGTTATCCCATTAAACAGATGAAGTTACTAAATAGTTCCTCTTTTTTTCACAAGGATAAATTTACACAAGGGTAATTAAGTGATCTCTGATACTGAGACCTCCAGAAATTCACATCTTCCATTGCTGCATATATCATATTGAGTAACATTTCAGTACCACCCTTTTTTCTAAGATAAATTTTTTACTCTTGATGACAGAATTAAGAATAGTGTGATAGACTTTTTTTAAGGAGTATTAATAATCTAAAACATTGAGAAAGAAAATGCAAGGCCTGCAAAACCTACCCAATTAACATGCAATAGGCAAAAACATTATCTTAATGATTTCCAAGTAAAAGAAAATGTTTTGAGGGAGAAAATGTCTTTCCAGTGCATCCCAATGTACGGGGGACAGGCATGGATTTAAATGCTCCCTTAAAATGAGTTGTTCTTGGGAACTGACTACTATTCAAAAGATGAGTGAGTGGGTTCATATTTGAGGATTTTATTTTTCTCGCTGAAGAAGCTCAGAAAGAAGTAATTTTGAGGTTCAAAAGCATTACCTGTGGCCATAGGAATCTGAGAGAGGCAGAACTGAGTAAAAAATCAAATCTTTAGAATTAGCTGCTGTTCATTAATGAGGCTTAGGAAAACACAGGTAAGAAAAAGAAACAATATTTCAAGAGCTCAAAAAAAGGAGTATATAGCAAAACAATTTGCTTTTTGATGTGCATCCTGAGGGGAACAATTTACCCTAGCAAATGCTGTAATGTCACCTCTATAAAGTTTGGAAAGATACTCGAGTGAGTTTATATATTTTTCTTCTAATTTTCTTTATTAAACTCTCAAATTGGAGTTCCAAATGGAAAGTAATAATCATTCTATTTTGCTCTGCATTATTTTTGCTGCACACTTTTTCTTGCTTTTAATTTTCCTCTGACTTGAACATGGCATTTCAAAACCAATGTAGTTATGAATACCTCTTTAATGCTAGAAAATTACATTTCCAAAAATTGTGATAGAATTGAACTACTGTAAAGGATGTCTGCTATAAGTGAGCCCGGTGATGCATTTTATCTGGCCGTGAATATATGCAGAGAATGAATTAAATGCCCTTTGAACAGTGCTCAGGGAAAAGTGCAGATAAAACGTTCTACTGTCATTAGTTTGCCATTATCTAGACGGCCAGTGGTAGGTGATGAATACAGAAATATGTTGAACTTGAGCATAATTGTAATTATGTTTTTTTAAATGTGAAAAAATGTAAAATCCCTCTAGGGGCATTGTTAAAATATTTTCTAAAACAATTTAAAAGTCTTTCTGCTTAAGCTGACATAATTGCTAACTTCATTTGATAAGAAATAGTTTTAGAAAGGGTCAAACCTTGCTGAGAGAGAGATTGAGAGTCCTGGAGTTTAAAGTGTCTTCTTTCATTTTAGTAGAACCAACCAATTTGCCATCTGTCCCATGAAAGAATACTTCTAGTTAAAACGAATGGAATGAGCAGTCCAGGCTACACACCTCAAGTAAACCCTTTCTAACCTTGAAAAATAGTTAATATTTCTTAGCTTCCTTCTTATTTCCCATACTTAAAATGTATTGCTATAATATTCCCAAGAAGCCTTCATATTTAAAAGAAGAGGCTGGGCATGGTGGCTTATGCCTGTAATCCCAACACTTTGGGAGGCCAAGGCAGGCAGATCACAAGGTCAAGAGATTGAGACCACCCCGGCCAACATAGTGAAACTCCATCTCTAACAAAAATACAAAAATTATCTGGGTGTGGTGGCAGGCGCCTGTAGTCCCAGCTACTCAGAAGGCTGAGGCAGGAGAATCGCTTGAACTAGGGAGGAGGAGGTTGCACTGAGCCGAGATTGTGCCACTGCACTCCAGCCTGGCGACAGAGCGAGACTCCATCTAAAAAAAAAAACGAAGAAGAAAGAAGAAGAAGAAGAAGAAGAAGAAGAAGAAGAAGAAGAAGAAGAAGAAGAAGAAGAAGAAGAAGAAGAAGAAGAAGAAGAAGAAGAAGAAGAAACCCTGTAACAAATCTGGCCTCCTTCTCTTTCAACAATCTCTTTAGTTGTCAATATCTTATAATAATTGCTACTTCAACAGGCCAGGATAGAAAGTTACATAATCCACAAATTTGAAGGTTATGATACTAGCTCAATTGCTCTTCTCTTTTCTTGCCCCCATCCTCATTTATATATCACCTTTGGTCCGTATAACAACTCACTTTATGTTTTTATTTTATTTTTTTATAGATATGGTCTCATGCTGTCACCCAGGATAGAGTGTACTGGTGCGATCATATCTCACCGCAGATTCAAACTTCTAGGCTCAAGTCATCCTCCTACCTCAGCCTCCCTAGTAGCTAGGACTACAGGTGCATGTACCCACAACTGGCTAATTTTAAAAATTTTTTGTAAGAACAAGGACTTTCTCTGTTCTCTAGGCTGGTCTCCAACTCCAGGCCTCAAGTGGTCCTCTTGCCTCGGCCTCCTAAAGTACTGGGATTATAGGAGTGAACCACCACAACAGCTCACTTTAATCAATTGTTGGACAAAAGTCAACGAAACAAGTGTTTTGTTTTGTTTTGATTTTTTAAGAAAAAAAGGAATATGAATAGACAATTTAAATAAGAAGGAGTATTATACTTTTCCAGTTTTTTTTTGTTTGTTTTTTGTTTTTTTGTTTTGTTTTTTTTTTTGGTTGATATTGGCACGGGAGTTAGAAGAAGAGTTTTGTGCTTCAATTCAGTATAAAAAATATATACAAGTATATCATATAAAAGGAATGATGCTACTCCTACTAGAAGAGACAAAGATAAAGCAAAAATTGCTCCTGCCTCTCAGGAGTGCACATTTAATGAGGGGAAAACAAAGATACACATGAAACTATAATAAAAAGCATAAATAAATTCATATTTTGAGCAAGAAATAAGCGAAGTATCATTGGGGAAGAAAATATGCGATGATTACTTCCTATCAGGGACATCGAAGCAGGTCTCATGAAAGAAAAGGCATTTGAGCAAAGCCTGGAAACAATGTAAAGCATTTCAAATTGTAGAAATGGCAGCAGGGGCCTTTCAGATAAGGGGACAAAGTGGCAAAAGTGCAAAGTGAGGAAAAGCTCAGGGCTTGTTAGAGGAGTAAAGTGGGTAACACAAAGCAGGAGGCAGAAAAAGCTCAGATATTCTTTTTGCCTACCACACTCTACCTATCTCAAATGAAGTTCTTTGTATTAGGTAAAAATGTTAGGAAAGAAAATAGCACACAGAATTACAATGTGCACAACCCTAAATCAGTGACTAGAGGCCCTCAGCTACCATCCTGCTCTTGTCATTATTGATTCATTTGTGTCTCTGAGAAGACTGATGGGGAGAAGAGAATTTGGGTTTTGAGATTTTTCAAGCGTGTGTTTGCATCTTAACCCTTATTAACTGCCTTCTTTTAAGCAAGTCACATTTCTTGTCTTTGGCTCAGTTTTTTCAATTATATAGATGAACTCAGTTGTTTCTAAGGTCCTTTTCAGTTTTTTTTTTTTTTTTTTTTTTTTAACATCAGATCTCCATGACTGTCTGAAACTCCAGAGAGTTGGACACTCACTAATGGACTGGTGGTGTCTGGCGCTTCTCCAGGCATTTCCACTGGGAATCTAGTGGGAGTATCCTCCATTTTTCTGTAACTTCATACACTCTCCCTTCCTTCATTCCAACTTTTTTCTCTTTTTCCTTCATTTCCTTGTTCCTTTCTTCCTCTTCTTTATCTTCCCTCTCTCTTTTCCTCCCTTTTCTTACCTCCTTCTCTTTCCCTCCTATATCCTTATTTTTCTTTCTTTCCCTTTCTCCTTCATCTCTTTATCCCTTCATTTCTCTCTCTTTTCTTTCTACCTTTTGTCATTTCACAAATAATCTTTGACAACTTCTGTATACTTGGCAACATGGTGGGTACAGGGTTATGAAGTAGGATGAGACCTGGAGCCTCCCTAGGCTGCTCCCAGTGTAGTGAGTGGGACAAATAGGTGAACTGACAGTTATAGCACCATGTAGCACACACTATGATAATGAAAACCCTAAGCGGGTGGCTCACTTGGTCTTGGATAACCAGTGAAAGCTACCCAAAAGAAGAAATATCTGAACTAGGACTTGAAGAACAGGTGAGTGAAGCAGGAGAAGTAGAGAGTATTCCAAGCTCAGGAAATGGCAGGAACTGAGATCAAAGTACAAGAGCATTGTATGTTTGCGGTATTTTGTATATTTCATCAAAGTAAGAATTTCCAGTTTAGAGAAAAGAATACAGGGGTTGGGTCATTAAGAGTTTTGCATAGTATGTAAAATATAGACCTTATACCATAGGCAAGGGTTTGTCACTGTAAGCAATATGTACATGTATTTTAGAAAGATTAATCATTCTGGCTATCTGTGGGGAGAGATTGGAAGGGTAAAATGAGCTATGGGGAGAACAACTAGGAGACTTTTGTTATAGACCAGAAGGGAAACAATAGTGGTCTGAACTTGAATGGCAGCAAGCATGAAGAAATATGAAATATGGGAGACTCTAAAAATGTCAAATTGATGAGAGTTATAATTGACTGCATGTGGGGACGTAGGTGATGAAGAGACACAGTCAAAGTTGAAATCCACCTTTCTGATCCAGGGCAATTGGAGGGGTGGTGATGTTACTCACCAAGAGTTTAAATGAATGAAAATTAGTGTCTATACAGAAACCTTCATGGAGCAATGTCCCTGAACCATCCTACTATTTTTTTCTGCTTAGCTTATTATACAATACTTAGAGGTAGGAACACAATTCTTTACAGTGGAGAAGTTTATAGATTTAACTTTATATCAGAGGGACCTGAGGTTAAATCCCACCTTACCAGGCAGTGACTGTATGAATTTAGACAGACTCTTAAATAGCTATAAACCACATTTCCTATTCAGTAATGAGAGAATAATAATACACACATTGTAAGTTTCTTGTGAGAATTAAATGAGCTTGTGTATCTAAAGCATTTGCCACAGTAGCAGGCAGATATGAATCAGCCACTAAATATTAGATATATTATTGTCTATTTGCAGTTTATTGGTTTTTTTTTGTTCTGGAGAAGGAGATGACATTTTGCATAATGTTCGCTGAACAGAGAAATATAAGATTTAAATTCTATTCCTATTTTTGGTATGACTTCTCTTGGAGAAATTTTGTTTACTTCTCTAAAGCTGTCGTTTGCCTTTTTTTTTTTAATCAGAATCTCTTTCTGTTGCCCAAGCTGGAGTGCAGTGGCATGATCTTGGATCATTGCAGCCTCCACCTCCTGAGTTCAAGCGAGTCTCCTGCCTCAGCCTCCCGAGTAGCCGGGACTACAGGCAAGCACCACCACGCCCGGCTAATTTTTTTGTATTTTTTGTTTCACCATGTTGGCCAGGCTGATCTTGAACTCCTGACCTCAGGTGATCTGCCCACCTCGTCCTCCCAAAGTGCTGGGATTACAGGTGTGAGCCACCACGCCTGGCCACCCATTTTTATATTTACATCTATTTCCTTTTTGTCTGACCAGGGAAATAAGACAGACAATAAGTCAAATAGTGAAGGTTATTTATCAAATGCTCACATTTGACAAACAAAATAAATTATGAGATAATAACATTGTTAATATGTTAACTACAAGATATGTAATTCTTAATTATTTACACTGAAATAGTTTCCTCACACAGTAGTTACTGATCTCTCAATTATAAAAAGGAAAAAGTGTTTTCACAAGAAGATTTCATTTTCAGTTCATCTTTGTTAATTATTTATTGAGAACCTGCTATATACTGAGCACTAGTAAGATTAAAATTTTATTACCTCAAAACAAAGTTGCTCACATTAGTATTTATTTTATCTGTATAATCAGGTTCTTGTCTGGGATTTCTATTTGCATTAATATTACAATTCTTTTAAACATAAAGTAAATAATAAAATTATTATATCCAGCATGCCCTTTGATTATATACATTTTTTAACTTTCCAATTGATTTCAAACTCTTTCAGCAGATGTTTGAGGCTACAAATATTCTCTTATTTATCTCATGATTTCCTAAGTACCTAGGATGTACATTAATGCGAACTCATGATGCATTTGCTCACATGAGTTGATAGAGCACCTAGTAACACACTTAGCATACCTGTTGAAAGAATGAATATATTAATGATATAATATGAGGTGATTATTGAAAATCTCACATTGAACCTTAAATAAGAAGTATGTCTGTAATGAAATGATCCTTTTTTAAAGGCAAGATTTCATATCTTGATACAATTTAAATATTTTCAGGATATGTATTTGGTTCATTTTTAAAAATAAAATTGGAATAAAAATCTGATTCTTGGGATATCTAATAAGGTTGATGAAGAGTATATTCTGGACTAGAGAATGTGGCTTTTTGCTTGGTGCTTTGAAGAGAGAAATTAAAAAAAGAGAGAAAAAAGAAATTGATAATTTGTAATAATTTACTCAACATAAATTGTGATCTTTATCACTGGGCAATAATCATTACAAAGTTGTAATGCCATACTTTTAAAAGGAAAACATTTTAACATGTGTAACCACTTAAAAATGTTAAAATGAAAATATTTAGAAAGTTCAGATACATAACGTAGGTCATATACCTGTGAAGAGCACAAAATTTTATTTTTCTACTAAGTTGTTATTACCCCATTTCTTATGATTTATACCTTTAGCCAGTGCTCCACAAATAACCAGAACTGAAACAAATACATTTTAGCAAAGTCATGTTTTTCTTTCATATCTTATAAATATAGGATATAGAGTAAAAAGAAAAGGCAACATTGATTATGATTATTTTGGTCTTGCTCCCTCATCTTTATTAAGGCCTGTATTGACTCCATTTAGGCCCTGGGATAGCAAAAAATATAATATAAAATGTAAAAGTAAAATATTCAGGATCTTGGTTGAAAAATTTAAATGTATTTTATGTTAAAATTGAAAATGTTTCCAATTTTAGTAGTCAAACATTATTTACTACAATATTATTAAAACTTTTGATATTTTAAAAAATTTAATTTTAAAAAATTAAGATATATCTTAATAAATATATCTAAGTAAGTACTAAGTAGGTATCTAAGTAGGAAAGTCACATCTTCAATGTTAAAATATATTACCACATGGATAGTAAAGTGGTGTGAAAATTATAAATTCTTATAATTTGTATATGCAAGGTGGTTTTTTAAAATAATATATCTTAATAGCTTATTTTCTTTTAGTTGTCTGTACATTTATAATCTTAATGCATATTGACAAAAAATAATCTTGTTTGATAGTGGTTAACCAACAATAAACATTTACAAAATCTATTGTGTATATTTACTCTCTCTGTCTCTCTGTAGGTAGGTAGATAGATAGATAGATAGATAGATAGATAGATAGATAGACAGACACACACACAGACATAATTTCCTATGTTACTAGAGAAGAGATAAATGCAGAACATTGTTGAATGTCTCTAATTCTCAAGTATTTTTTAGTGTTTCTAATTCTCAAAAGATATATAAAAATACAAGGCAGGCAAAATTGTTGCTGCTGATATTTCAAGATTGATAACAAAAGAGAAACTGGGTTAGACTAGGATAGAGAAGTCTTCATGGGAGACTGCTATAGAGTCCAGAATAAGAAATCCTAGGATTAAGGAACTAATTTATGCCACTGTAACTCTACTTGGAAGAGTCATCATCTCTGTGGTTTCCTAACACCTTTAAGTGACATCCTACTTATTTTTAGTACTGTAGTAATCACTTTCCAGAGCCAGTTGAATAAAGAAGGTCCAGAATGACACCAAATTGATGTAAGCTCTTCAGTCTAAATAATAATTTTTTGGCTTCTGGATTTAGCTGTTTTGTTTATTTACTTGAGTAGAAATTGCACTTATTAAGTAGCAGCTATGCATATAATAACCATTTTCTGCTCCAAACTTCCAATAAGAGCATATGAATTGATTGAAAAATTGAGATTTTATCCTCAATAAACATTTATTAAGCACCTATTATGTATCAAGAATAAGAGACTGTATGCTCCTTGAAGCCAGCTGCCATGTTTATCATCACTGTATCTCCAGCATTAATATAGTCAGCATGTTGACTAGTAAATGACAGGCATTTAATAAATATAGTTTGAAGAATGACAGATGGCCTATCATTGCACACACAAAAGATAATGCAGTATTTTCAATGCTATAATAATATTGACAAATTCCTGTGGGATTTCAGGGTAGAAAGTGATAAATGCCAGCTAGAGAGACTTGGGTGGTGGGGAGGCTAATGAAAAGTCTTTAAAATGGGGCTTGAATAATAAGTAGAAGTTTGACAGGTGGAGAGCAAGGAGAGTTATTCTCATTAGTATAATTAGTATATACCAGGAGGAGAAAACTCAAACGCCTTAAGGAACCAAGTAGCCAGCGTTCATGAGAGAGGGAGGTTGGGTAGGATCTCTGGGGAACCTGGTGAGCCCGAGCCCCACCTAAATGGGAGCAGCCAATTGTTGCTTTGTGAGATTGGTGAGTTCAGGTACCCGGACTGACCAAGTTTCTAAGGGAACCCTGAAATCTGAACTGTTCTGTAAAATCTCTACACATTATTGGCAACTAATTAAGAGATTTTTTGCTTTCCTCATGCTTGTGACTTCTACTTTATTGTCATACCTTAAATAAACCTACCTCTCTCCATTTAGCAGATAACCCACTCATCACTTTTAGGAACAATAGATATTCATTGAAATAATATACAAATTAGCATTGTTTTAATGTTATTTATTAATATATAAGTTGCAGGTTAGACGGAGAAATTTTAAATTTAGAATCCTCTATTTCAGACAACTCTGTCAGATTAAAAGTTATTACTTAACATTTGCATTTTTTACCCTTTAAGAAAGGTTAACTGTAATATTTTAAACATCAGCCTGCTTTTTAAGAACCCCGTCTTAAAATTTTCAAGAATTTGGATTTGCTTGCTTTTTAGTTTCTCATAAGCCATTTTACAACAGAGGAATAAGTAAATGAAGATGATAAATTATACCAGAGAGCATTCCTAAATATAATAAAAAACATGAAAAATTGTAACCTTGTCTTTTGTGCACAAAGGCACCTTTAAGGGTGTCTCCAGTAAGTGCTATATTAACACAGAAGTTTAGTTAATTACAGCCACTATTCTCACGTACCTTAACTGAGTGTGAATACCAAGCCATCTAATAGTGTGCCCCTGAGCATTAATACCTAATGAAATTGGATTCCTTGTTTTCTCTAATGAGCTCATTGCTTTTCTAAATATGGTCATTGCAGGTAAATGATCAATAGCCTTGAAACTGATACCACTACTGAATTATTTTGGCAAGATGGAAATACTCTTATTAGTGTAAAATAAGAATTTTTGAATATGCATTTCAGATCACTTTCTAAATAACGTCATGTATGACAGGAATGACCATAGTAGGCTAGTTTGTTTCAGTGGCTGGCTTAGACAGTAAGAAATTGTGGACAGTCGCCGTCTGATTTACAGCACAGTGGCTTCAAATTTGTATCATCTAGCTCAAGCTAAAGTGAACTGGATACAGCGTGTTCCTGTTGATTAAGACACTGCGGGGCAGTCAGCTTTGAGAAGATCTGTTTTCTGTTATGATATAGCAGTTCTGTACAAACTGTCTCTAACATACTAGTTACCTACAGCTGGCGTAACAAATGACCATAAACTCAGTGGCTTAACAAAAGATAACTTTATTCTCTCACAGTTCTGGAGACTGGAAGCTTACAATCAAGAAGTTGGCAAGGCTGCGCTGCCTCTGAAAGTTCTGGAAGAATCTGTTCTTAGCCTCTTCCAGCTTCTGGTGGCTGTGGGCATTCCTTGACTTGTGGCTGTATCCCTCCAATGTCTCTGCCTCAGAGGTCACATTGCATCTTTCTTTTCTGTTTCTCTCCTGCATGTGTCTCTTATAATGAAATTTGTCAGCCCACCTGTATAACCCAATATGATCTCAAGGTCCTCAGTTACATTTTCAAAGATCCTTTTTCCAAATAAGGTCATATACTGGTGGTAAAAATGTGGACATATCTTTCTGAGGGCCACCATCTTTCTCCACCTTCACTGTGGTTAGTTAGCCTAACACAGCCACTACTCAAGTCATTATGATGTTTAAGCACTTTACTACCACTATTTTTATTTATTGAGCATATCATTTATATTGTGTGTGTATTTGTAATTTTTAATTCTTATAACCATCCTATCATTATCTCCCGTATACAGATAAGGAGATTGAGGATCAAAAAAGGTAAGATCTTCCCCAAGGTTAAAACATAGATGGTAAGAGTGTCAATCTATATTTAATATTTAATGCATATATAAATTTAATTTCTGTGTAATGCATATATAAATTTAGATGTCCACATTATTTAGAAATTTGTGCGTTGAATTTCACAAGATAGCTGTTTATCATTAGATTTTTTGATCTCTGTGTTACACAGGGTCAGATAATCCTCCAGAAAGTCCAAGAATTGTTTCCAACTTAAACCTAAGGAGGAGCGTGCCAAGGTGAAGTTTGCAGAATAATAGCCTTGGGATGAGATCCAAGTTAGGGCTTACTTCACCCAAAGCTATCATCCAATACCCAGTTCTGGATTACTTTATCTTAAAATGGATTTGGAATTCTTTTTAAAAAAATGTTTTTAGGCTGGGCATGGTGCCTCATGCCTGTAATCCCAGCACTTTGGGAGGCTGAGGTGGGTGGATCACCTGAGGTCAGGAGTTGGAGACCAGCCTGACCAACATGGGGAAACCCCGTCTCTACTAAAAATACTAAAAAAAAAAAAAAAAAAAAAAAAAAAAATTAGCCTGGCGTGGTGGCGCATGCCTGTTATCCCAGCTACTCGGGAGGCTGAGGCAGGAGAATCCCTTGAACCCAGAAGGTGGAGGTTGCCGTGAGCCGATCGCACCATTGCACTCCAGCCTGGGGAAAACAGCGAGACTCTGCCTCAAAAAAAAATTGTTTTTAAACATTTGTAACTGTTTAAACAATTTTTTAGCACATATGCATCTTTTTAAATGGGGTACATAGTAATGTTTTGATACATATAATGTATAGTGATCCCATTAGGGTAATTAGCATACCCATCATCTCAAACATTTATATTTTTTTGTTGGAAACATTAAATATCCTTTCTCTAGCTATTTGAAATTGTATCGTTATTAACAACAGCCATCTTAGAGTGCTATAGAACAGAGGTCCACAACCCCCAGGCCACAGACCAGTACTAGTCCGTGGCCTGTTAGTAACTGGACTGCACAGCGGGAGGTGAGCAGTGGACAAGCGAGCGTTACCGCCTAATGGTGGACAGAAGCTCCACCTTCTGTCAGATCAGCAGCAGTATTCGATTCTCATAGAAGTGCAAACCCTGTTGTGAACTGCACATGTGAGGGATCTAGGTTGCATGCTCCTTACAAGCACCTAATGCCTGATGATCTGAGCTGGAACAGTTTCATCTAAAAGCATCCTCAACCCCCTACCCAGTGGTTCCATGGAAAAATTGTCTTGCATGAAACCGGTCCCTGGTGCCAAAAAGGTTGAGGACCACTGGTATAAAACACTAGAACATATTCCTCTTATCTAGCTGCAATTTTGTACTCTTAACAAATCTCTCCTTGCTCCCTGGCCCCTACCCTTCCCAGCCTTCAGTATCTTCTGTCTTATTTTTTACCTCGTGGGTTTTTTTTCTGTTTGTTTGTTTAGACGGAATCTCGCTCTGTCGCCAGGCTGCAGTGCAGTGGCGCGATCACGGCTCACTGCAACATCCGACTCCCTGGTTCAAGCGATGCTCCTGCCTCAGCCTCCCGAGTGGCCGGGATTACAGGCACGCACCACTACGCCTAGCTAATTTTTGTATTTTTAGTAGAGACGGGGTTTCACCATGTTAGCCAGGATGATCCCGATCTCCTGACCTCTTGATCCGTCCGCCTCAGCCTCCCAAAGTGCTGGGATTACAGGCGTGAGCCACCGCGCCCGGCCGAGATCAACATTTTACAGCTTCCACATATGAGTAAAAATATGCAATGTTTAACTTTCTATTCCTGGCTTATTTCGTTTAACATTATGTCCTTCAGTTCCATCCATGCTGACTTAAATAAAAGAATTTCATTTTTAAATTGTTAAATAGTATTCCATTGCGTATATGTACCATACTGTATTTATCCATTGCCTTGTTGTTGGATATCTAGTTTGATTCCATGTCTTGGCTATTGTGAATAGTGCCACAAAGAGCATGGAGGTGCGCACATACTGATTTCCTTTCCTTTGAATGAATGCCCAGTAGTGAGATTTGTTGGATCATAACGAATGGGTTTTAAATACACTGCAATGCTTAGGAGCACACCCACACACTGCTGTGTTTGAGTCTTATCTTCTCCATTAACTATGCTTTCTTGGGGTTATCTCTTAACTTTCCCGTGCCCCAATTTCCTCATTTGTAAAATGGATGATAAATAATGTCTCTTAAGGTACCTTAAGAAATAAGAAAAATAATAATATGCTAAATAGTAACTGCTTTATGGTATAGACTCTGTATTGAATAATTATTACCAACTATAAGTATTTTACATATAAAGTAGTAATAGAGGTAAAACATTCAGAATCGCGATGAAGTTGCAAGCAGTAGAATTTTATCTGGCACATAACACGGCCTCAAAAAATAGCATGAGGCAGAGAGTTTCACAGTGCATGTATTCCTGAATATTTTTTTATTTTCCAAAGCAAAGTGTTTTTATGTGTTTTTTTCTCCCCACAGCAATTTAATCCCCTTCTTTTGCATTCCTCATCCCACCTTGCTCTGTTATTTATTCTTTCTTGCGGAAAAAATTAAATTTTTATTTTCCAAGATAATTCATAGTTAAACTTTACTAAACTATTCCCAGATACACAGGGTAATTTGAACCCATAACTGGGTCAGAGGAAACAATTGTATTAGCTCTGTTCCATATGCGTGAGCTCTATCAAGAACACCTGAAACTATTTTCTGTTGGCATGTTTATGATTCTAAGAAATCTATTGTGACTTACGGTTTGTAGATAAAGTATGAGAAGTTTCAGGGAACTGGTACCTTTTAGCTCTAAGTGGATTCTTAGATTCATCTGCACATCATTTCCAAGTAAAAATGGTTTACCTTTGTCAAGTTGTATGAAATTAATGCTCAATTTGCTTACATCCATTACATAGCTTAAGCATTTATAATATATCATTGGAGAAAGAAATAAGACTTGGGGCCTTTATATATTTTATTTATTGGCATCTTTTCATTTATTGGTTTTCTTTGCTAATTATTTTATATTTATAAACTTCATATATAAAGATAATATTTTTCTTCAAGGAACCCAGTATTTGTGATAAAGAAAAAATATATATTTTTAATAGACTCAAGGTGTCAACAGTTATCATCTATTGTTATATACATACATATATATATATATATATTTTTTTTTTTTTTTTGGTGAGTAAATATCAGCACAGAGACATGAAATGATGTTTTTCCATAACCATAACTCAATGGTGGAAGCAGCCATAGATATTTAAATATATTTAGTTCTGGTTTTATCTCTTCCAGACATGACTTATTTCTCTACCCCCACACTACATGAGGAAGTGGATTCATTTCCTGGCCCAGAAAGGCTTCAATTGTCAGTGCTTAAGGGAAAATATTCTAATATGCATTGTTTGTTGTAAATGAAGTTCTGATCACGCATGTAACCACTTACTTTGCTATCAAACACAACCACCAACTTCTCTTTTTGATCAAGGGGAGCTGAACTGTGCCTGCATGAATTGTTTCACATGGTGTCTTCTCTAACATCTAGGTGAGCACAAAATGCCGAGGCCTCTGGTGGGAATGCGTCACAAATGCTTTTGATGGGATTCGCACCTGTGATGAGTACGATTCCATACTTGCGGAACATCCCTGTACGTATGCCTTAGATCTCACTGCTTGCCAGGATGGGAAAGGGACAGAAAACTGAGTTCAGGTTTCCATTTTGTGCTTTGTTTTCTATTGTACTATATTAAGGCTCGGTCCAGTTTGTAATGGTTAGAAATTGAGCTCATCTCGGAAATGTGAATTGAAATATATACTTCAGCACATTTTCTCTTTTCTCATATATTTGTAAATTCCTTGAGGGAAAAATATTATCTTATTCATTTCTGCTGTCCCTCAAAGGGCCAGGCATAGTGCTTCATACACAGCAGGCTTACAGTAAATGGTTTTTTAATCAAAATGAATTCTTTAGGGTGCTGTAATTTTATTATTAGACTGGACAGGTTAAGTGGAAAGCATTTCAGAGATGTTTTAAGCCATGACTTAGTTCAAATAGAAAGTTTACAGTTATTTCAAATGAAGGTTTGCTAAGAAAGAGAGAGTGGCAGAGGCAGAAAGAGGCAGACAGCCAGAGGGAGAGACATAGACTATGGGGATCAGTGGAAGAAAAAACCAACACATGTGACACACTGTTACAGGCAATATTGAAGCTGGCTCCCTTATCTTCCTTACTTTTAGCTTTAAATTATAGTTAAAGTCAGGTACAGTGGCTCACACTTGTAATCCTAGCACTTTGGGAGGCTGAGGCGGGTGGATCACTTGAGGTCAGGAGTTCGAAACCAGCCTGGCCAACACGGTGAAACCTCATCCCTAATAAAATTACCAAAAAAAGTTAGCTCATCATGGTGGTGGGAGCCTGTAGTTCCAGCTAGTCAGGAGACCAAGGCAGGAGAATCACTTGAACCTAGAAGGCAGAGGTTACAGTGAGCCGAGATCACACCACTGCACTCCAGCCTGGGAGACAGAGCAAGACTCCATCTCAAAAATAAAATAATAAATAAATTATAGTTACATGTCAGCAGAGCCCATGTTGCTATGAATAAAGAAATCTCCTAAATTTAAAAATCTTACTGTTGATTCTCTCAATCCTTCTCCATAGTGTTTGTTTATTTATAAGACCATTGAACCCTGCTAAGAAACATCTGTTCTGTTATGAAAGCAAAGTGTTTTACTCTCTTTCAAAGCAAATGATGGGTGATGGCACCATAAGGCAACTTCTTTTCTCAAGATAAATAAAAAATTAAACCCTTGGAATGTGACTTTTCCCCTGAACCTCTATTTCAGTCCAGAGAAAGCACTTAAAAACAGCAGCGCTCTAAAATTCTTCATCTGCTATTTAAAAGTTGGATGCCTGGAACATTTTTTAAAACATAGTTCATAAGGCCTTTGTTTTATTTTTGTTAAAAAGGATTTTCTTAATTCTTTTTCTTTTCCCCTCTCTGTGCTAACCTAGTTCTACCTATGAAGAAACACTATTTGCTGAATAGGAATGGACATTTAGTCTATTCGAAAAATTCATTAAAATGGATTTTAATTCATAAGCTGATAAGAAAATGAAAAATTAAAAAAATTTCAAACTTTTAAATACTGTTATATACATTTATGCAAGAAGAAAATATAATCACTCATAAGCTCACCACATAGAGAAAACCACTGTTTATACTTAATATGTTCCTTTTTCATATTTGACCTGTGCTATCACATTTTTCCCTTTTTTAACCTATTACTTTCAAATAATACACTAAAGACCCATTACTTTTCTTTAAAAAATTCTATCATGTTTAAAGACAGCAGAGATAAAAATGTACTCTAGGAAAATGACACATCTATACCCTCTTGGTTAGGATGTTACATATGAGGAAGTAGGATTTTATTTTTACTTTTTGCTATCTTTCATACAACTACAATTAGATAACTCTTCCCACTGTCCTGTATACTTAGGGTGTTTAATCCAGACAGATATGTTTGTCATGGCTCCAGTTGATATAGATAATTTGAGTCCCCACAAATCAGCATATTAACACCATTCTGGCAGTCAAATCTCACATGATCCCAGAAAAATAAATTTCTCTCTGGCCAGCATGACCTATCTGCTTTCAGAACTCCCCTCCTGGAGCCAGGCTGGCCATGAGGCCCCTGGTCCACCCCACAGGCTCTTCAGAGACCCTACATGTAGGATAGGAGTTGGAGAGTTCCGAAGGGAAGAAGATGTAGGCCCACAAGAGTTTGGACGAGTTCAGACCACCCTATCCTGACGGTATAGCTGGTCCCAGGTAGTCCTAGGTTTCAAAAGGGTACTTGGAAAATTTCAAAGGAGGCCATCCAAAGAACAAGAACCTTTTGGCTTAGGGCCCTGAGTAGGAGGCCTACTTGTATATGCTATTTAGTGATCAAGAAGATATCTTGAAATAGTGGTACTATCTAATAGGTTACCTATTTTTATCTTTCCTAAATTTTGAGAACAATGAGTCTTAGATTTGGAACATTTAAATTTTCTGAAATAATGCTAAATTTTGAGGTCTTATGAATTCCATTTTAGAGACAAATATTCATATATATTAAGATAATTATAGATAGTATGTTTACCTACCAATGAGGTAGGGGCTGATTTTATGCATTGATTTTCTCTCTCAGATGAGTCATAATATTTTTATTTTAAGTTAAGGAATATTGGCCGCATTTTTGCAAGCAACACATTTCCAAATAAGCCCTAAGGTTACCTACCATTGGATAAAAATTATTTAAAATACAAGGAAACCCCAGATCAATATGAAGATAAACCATAATTGCTGTACCATAAAAGGAATAAATTTTATTCCCCTTATCCATCAGCCAGCTAGAACAGTAATAGTTCTGATTTCAGTTAATTAATCTTCTATTTGAGATATGATTTCCCTAAGTTGAGCTCAGCATAACTATAACTCAGAGTTCCAGAGGCTTTCACAGTTGAAGATGCTTCTACTGCAGAAGATGATTGCTACCGTTCCACTTTCATCTTCCTGATCTTGTCTTTCCTGGACTGTCTACCATATATTCTTATTGTCTGTAGCTTTAAAATATGGTCATTTGACAATGCAAGGTTGAAGGCTTAATATGTAATATTGGCCAAGAAGAGTCATGATTTAAATAGCTGAAAGATAAAATGATCTAATTTCCAGAAATTACCTTCTACTTAATAGCACAAACTAACTCTCCTTCTGCTAAAGATCTCCTTATGACTTCTTCTATCCTGAACTGGCAAAAAGAAGTCTTGAAATATTTTATTCTGCTTCCCTGTGTCAAATTTTAGCCAATTATTATTTTTAAATAAAATTTTAAACAATTAAAGTGATTATTTATTTATTCGATATTTATTAAGAAATTTTTGTAGGACAGATATGCTACCTTCGATTCAGCAATCGGCTACAATATTTGTGAATGAGACATTTTCCAGAGTAGGAGACAAAAAGGAAAATATTTATTTCGTTTCCACTATCTACCAGGATGCTCTCTGCTAGTACACCAACAACAAAACTAAGTAGTGAACTGTGGTTAAACAAGCAATAGTGTCAATAATCTCATATTTTTTAGTTTTATGAAAATATTAGGGGTACTTATGTTCAAGTTCATACAAAGTCTGACTTCTACCGGCGGGGTGTGTTAACGTTACTTACTTGTCTGGTTTTTTTGCTATGTCTCTGTGAGTTAATATGGTTCCTTCTTCTGACTGCCCTGGTCTTCCAGTGAAGCTGGTGGTAACTCGAGCATTGATGATTACTGCAGATATTCTAGCTGGGTTTGGATTTCTCACCCTGCTCCTTGGTCTTGACTGCGTGAAATTCCTCCCTGATGAGCCATACATTAAAGTCCGCATCTGCTTTGTTGCTGGAACCACATTACTAATAGCAGGTACTGGTCTGGCTGGACTAGGAACAGGGGGTAGGGAGACTCTGCTAAGGACTTGAGGTGAAGGAGAGTGTTGTGCTGAAGCTGCTCATTTTCAGATTATATGTGGCTTCCTTTTCTAGATTGAAAAACTAAAGGTCACATCTACCAGCCCTCCTTACTTTAGCTTTGAAGTCAGGTAATTAGTCTTTTGTTAATATCTCAGAGCAAAATATGAAGCTCTCAGGCCAGGTGTGGTGGCTCATGCCTATAATCCCAGCACTTCGGGAGGCCAAGACAGGCAGATCACTTGAGGCCAGGAGTTCGAAACCAGCTGGCCATCATGGTGAAACCCTATCTCCACTAAAAATACAAATCCAGGCATGGTGGTGCACACCTATAGTCCCAGCTACTCGGCGGGGCTGAGGCAGGAGAATGGCTCGAACCCAGGAGGCGGAGGTTGCAGTGAGCAGAGATCGCGTCACTGCACTCTGGCCTGGGTGGCAGAGCAAGACTATGTCTCAGGGAAAAAAAAAAAAAAAAGGAAATAAAGAAAAAAAAAGCTCTAAAACTATGTTTTGGCCATTTAAAAAGTTACATAACTTCAATTTTTAAAATAATTTATCTTGTGATTATCACTAAAGTTAAAATCCTAAAGTAAACCCCAAACTTCTACCTCCTTACCTGTACCTACCACCACCAACTCCACCAATTCTTTTTAACAATAAACTAACAATTGTGCCAAGTCCTATGTTAAACTTGTCCCACGTGCTAACCCATTTGTTCATAAATGTAACAATAAACAGATCATATTTTTATCCTCACTTAAGATGCAGATAAAGAATTGAAGTTCTGAAGACTAGTCAAACATATTTATTAGTCAAGCTTGACTAATAAACAGCACATCAAAAAACACTTTAAGTAGTATTTATTAGTGAAACAGCAAAATGATACTTTATTCAGGTCTGTCTTCAACTTCAAAGCTTAGTCCTCTTCTTTTACAACATAATGTCTTCTTCTTGTCTGTTAGCAGGAAAAATCTTGTCTGCTAACAAAGCAAATGTAAGTGGGAGCCTGACCAGGCAGTGTGGGGTAGTAGATCGATATGGAGTTTGGAACTAAAAACACTTGGAGATATGTGTGTGTGATATCTTCACCCATGTCTCTGTTTCCTGATCTGCAAAGGAGCATGAAGCTAAGGTAGTAACATGTAGCCTGAATTGCTATGGCGAAGATGCAATGTGGGCGCAGCAAACTCTTAGCTGACTGCCTAACCCTTTATATGCTCAGAACTTGGGCCTCCCTGATTTTTGACACAGAAACGTTAAGTCAACATCCTAATAATCCTCAGACTGTATTATAAAGTTACAAAAATTTAGAATTCTTCCCTTCTGTAAGTCATTTATTTCATTATCCCACTTACTGACAGCATAGAACTTTTTAACATACAATGTATTTCATTTAACAGATTTAAACATTATTTAATCTAATTATTTACGGCTATACAATTTTGTTCCAGAATATTTTTGAGGCATCATCAGTAAATAACCCATCTTACATAAAACAACAAAACAAATAACATTTAAAAAATAAGTCTCTGAAGAAAATCCTGATAGGAATGACTGAAGAAATAACTAAATTAAAGACAAAGCATGTCCTAAGCTTTGGAAACATTATTTAGAATTAGTGTGCTATAAAATTTATTTTTTAAAGTCTATAATCTGTTTTGAAGTTTCAGAAAAGGAGTTTCTAACTGAAAACTGCAGATAATGGTATTATAGCAACGCTATAGCAACGCTATCGCAACATATACTGCGTTTTCTAAAGGTTATGTGTTTATCATCTGGTTTTTTTTTTTTTTTGAGACGGAGTCTCTCTCTGTCACCCAGGCTGGAGTGCAGTGGCGTGATCTCGGCTCACTGCAAGCTCCGCCTTCCGGGTTCACGCCATTCTCCTGTCTCAGCCTCCTGAGTAGCTGGGACTACAGGCGCCCGCCACCACGCCCGGCTACTTTTTGTATTTTTAGTAGAGACGGGGTTTCACCATGTTGGCCAGGATGGTCTCAATCTCTTGACCTCGTGATCCGCCTGCCTCGGCCTCCCAAAGGGCTGGGATTACAGGTGTGAGCCACCGTGCCCGGCCTGTCTGGTCCTTCTTAAAGTTCTTACATTAAACAATTAGGAGAAGAATACAGTTAAATAGTGATTTAAATAGATATCACAGACTCTCTAGGGAAAAAAATGTAAAATTTTTTGGAGACTACATATTTTATTTTATTTTTTTAGATTTCGGAAAGACAAATATTTATCTCATTAGACAATAAAACAACTCTGGAAAGTAATCTGAAGAGATTATTTGTGAACACATGCATCTAATTTAGCACAGAGTAGCAGAACTTTGAAACGAAGGAAAAGCAGGATCCAGTTATTTGGGTGTTGATGGGTGAGATCTTAACACTAACGTTGATACAGCTTCAGGATATCAGTAAGCATACAATTTACAAGCAAATAACTGAAAATCCAACTCAAGCAGACTTAGACAACATATAGATTACTGATTTCTTCTAATTGCCTTCTGCTAGGCATTGGGCATGTGGAGAGTACGTATTTTAAAAACACTTTTAATTCAGTGTTTTGTCCTCCAACTCACCACATTTCTTCATTGCATCTAGGCTTCGACATGCAATTTATACCTTTAAAATAACAGACTCTAGTGGCGTCATTTCAAACCAGTTAATTATCAGAGAGGCTAATCTGTGGAGATGTATTTAAAGGGAATAACATTTTTGTCCATTCTTATATGGTGTGGGGGTAATAGATAAAGATTTATTTGAAAATAAAAACATTTTTTACTTCAATTATTTGTGTTTGACCTCAAGACACTGAAATCAGTGACTTTAAAAACAGTTTTCACATGGGTGCTGATTATGTAGCTGGCATAGCTTCAAAAGGGGGTAGAGGGAGCATTAAATACTCATAATGACATTTACTCACAATTTAAAAATCAGCATGGAATGAACATATGCTCTATGTTGTTTGCGTTAGACTACATTCTTTTTCTGTTTTGTTTGGTTTTGTTTTAGTATTTTCCTTTATACAATACTAACATGGCATTGGAAAGACAGGAAAATCAAGGAAAACCATAACGATGAATTTCGATTTACACAAACAGATGAGCACTGCATTATTTCATTTTTGTGTTTTCTTTATGTATAAACTGAGATAAAATTTTAAAAAGATACAAGATGGAAGGCAAAAGGAAGAGACAGAAGAAGTGTCCAAAGTTTGGGTCGCCCATGAATCCATGTTACTGTTTTTACCTCTCTGAATCATGCCAGCCATTTTGGGTAGTAAGCAGGTATTTTTGGATTTAAATTCAGAAAATGTTCCCTATTATTTGTTGCATCCTCCCTTTCTTTCAGGTACCCCAGGAATCATTGGCTCTGTGTGGTATGCTGTTGATGTGTATGTGGAACGTTCTACTTTGGTTTTGCACAATATATTTCTTGGTATCCAATATAAATTTGGTTGGTCCTGTTGGCTTGGAATGGCTGGGTCTCTGGGTTGCTTTTTGGCTGGAGCTGTTCTCACCTGCTGCTTATATCTTTTTAAAGGTAAGAATAAAATAAAATAGCAAACTTCCTTGCCTCCACTATCATTTTTCCCAATCCAGTGGAAACAAATTTCAAAAGAAAAAAAATGCTATTTATTTGAATTCCTACCTATTACCATTAAAAATTCCAATTGTTCAAGGGCAACTGAATTGTAATACTCAAACATTATTACCCAGTTAGTTCTATATTAATTGAAAAATAAAATCCATAACTACAAGCATGTGCAATATTCAAATGTATAATAGTTATCTTGATGTATTACAATTGTACATATATACATATATACACATATGTACATACTGTATATATACCCTTGTATATATGTATACATAGTACATATGTATACACATTTACACATATGTATATGCATATATATGTATATGTATACAAGATGTATGTATACATATATGTATACATGTATGTATACACGATGTATGTATACATATATATGTATACACGATGTATGTATACATATATATGTATACACGATGTATGTATACATATATATGTATACAACATGTATGTATACATATATATGTATACGTATATGTATAATTGTAATACATCAAAATAACTATTATACATTTGAATATTGGACATAGTTGTAGTTGTGGTTTTTTCGATTAATATAACACTAACTTGGTAATTATGTTTGAGTATTATAATTCAGATGCCCTTGAACAATTGGAATTTTTGATGGTAACAGGTAGGAATACACACACGTATATGTATGTATACACACACACACATATGTATGTATACACACACGTATATGTATGTACACACACGTATATGTATGTACACACACGTATATGTATGTATATACACACGTATATGTATGTATATATACACACATGTATATGTATATTAGAATTATACATATATGTATATATGTATATATACAATTATACCTTTATAATTGTATGCATATATGTAGATATACATATAATTGTAATTCATTAAAATAACAATTATACATTTGAATATTGGACATGGTTGTAGTTGTGTATTTTCTATATATATGTATATATATTTTGATGTATTACCATTATATATGCATATATATCTTCATCCACTCAACTAAATGTATCTTTAGTGTTAAACTGAGAAGTGGACTAAGATCCACCCAAATATTTCTTTTTAAAGAATTTAACATGTTATGTTGGGTTTCTAAAAATACCACCTAAAAAACTAAGGGAATACCTCTTCTGATGAAGAAAAAAAAAATAACAGGAAATCTACTTGGCTGAATTTTAAACCTAAAAGAAACTTTCAGGATGAAAATCTTAAATTGTCTTCTAGGATTCTTCTCAGAGTTCCAAAATGATACCTTCTTTGAGTATCTATATTCTTGCTCCTTTTGAGGAAGAACATATAAAATGGTATTTTATAATTTTCCCAAGTTCACTGAGTTCTACTTATTTTTATATCTCTTTCAAACAGATGTTGGACCTGAGAGAAACTATCTTTATTCCGTGAGGAAAGCCTATTCAGCCACGGGTGTTTCCATGGCCAAGTCATACTCAGCCCCTCGCACAGAGACGGCCAAAATGTATGCTGTAGACACAAGGGTGTAAAATGCACATCTCAGTGTGTGTTTGCATATGATTTAATCAATCAATATGGTTACATTGAGAAAATAGTAAGTCAATCCAGGAACAGTTATTTAGAATTCATATCGAATTAAATTAATTGCTAGCTTAATCAAAATGTTTGATTCTCCTACACTTTTTCTTTCTATTGCTCTTATATTTTCCCCTCATTCTCTCTGCTAACCTTCCACCTTATGCACACACTTTCCCTATATTTTAAGATAAGTCTGCTAGGATGTAGAAATGTTTGTTTGTAATTTCTATATAGCTATTAGAGATTATGACATAGTAATATTAAAATGAAATGATACTTAAACAGAAAGCAATTTCAAAAGAGGCCAGGGACCCTAATCTTTGAAGAGATGAACAAATTTACTTTTCTCCCTGGATTTTGGTTCACTTTTTGTACTTTTAACAAGTGGGTGAATTATTTGATAATTTTGAGGAAGATTATTCTTTTAAATTCAAACTAGTATATCAATGCCTACCATCTCTGATTGTATTAAAACAGAAAAAGGAAATAACAACTTCGTATACCAGCCACTGGTGAGAGTTAAAGACAAGAGCTGTCCCCCGCCCCCAAATGTCAAAGGCAAATGCTAAAATGATACTGGAGCTCGTGGTGACTTTCTACCTCACTAACAACATAAGGGATCTGTATATTATTTCACCACTATTCTAGCTTTGCTGATATATTGCCAAATGATTAGACTACAGAATAGCTCAACCGGAGAATTTACTCGTTTATGGATTAAACATCCAAATACTATTGTAATGTACTATGTTAGAATTCACCAATTCAAGTGCCCACACACCACTGAATCATCAGCACCAAGCAATATATTAAACATATGGCCAAATTCAACAAATATATTTTGATATAAATAAATAAAGGTTCACAACTTTACTAAAAAAATCAATGTTGCTTCTGGGCACGGTAGCTCGCGTCTGTAATCCCCGCACTTCAGGAGGCCAAGGCGGGTGGATCACGAGGTCAAGAGACCGAGACCATCCTGGCTAACATGGTGAAACCCCGTCTCTACTAAAAATACAAAAATTAGCCGGGCGTGGTGGCAGCGCCTGTAATCCAGCTACTCGGGAGGCTGAGGCAGGAGAATCGTTTGAACCCAGGAGGTGGAGGTTGCAGTGAGTGGAGATCGCACCATTGCACTCCAGCCTGGCAACAGAGTGAGACTCCATCTCAAAAAACAAAAATAAATAAGTAAATAAATAAATATTCCTCATTAAATGTGGATTTGGGGGAAAATATAGAATTACGTATACATTTAAAGAAGTCGCTAATGACATTTCATTCATATTCATAATGTAACCATCTTGAATTTTTTTAATTGTAGCGTTTTTAAAAATGTTTGTAAAATTTAATTTCCAGTCTTCTAATTACTTGTCATTCACATTAATAACATTAGTACCTTTACGGTACCCTTGCAGTACCTGAAAAGAATATCAACTCACCCAGAAATTAGTTCTTTGAAAAAAAAGAAATTAAGTTGTAAATTTCTAAAGACCTTGAAATAAGTGTTTCAAATTTAAAGAACAAAGAATGATGTGAAAATGAGATTATGATTCCTACTACGTGAATTAACGTTTCCAGATTGCTGTTTATTACTTCCCACAGTATCTTTAACAGTATTCTCTGCAGCAGTTCCAATCTAGTTGAAGAATTAACAGCAATTGATTTAACTGTCTCATTTTTATTAACTGTGTAATTGACATTAAAAATATTTGTAAATCATACTCACTAGTTATTTGATCATTATTCTATGCATTCTCAAATTAATTTTGTGTTGTTCCCCTCAATATTTGTTTTTAACATTTATTCCCATTTTTACTTTATACTCTATTATCTGTCGTGTTTTATATATTCCTATAAGTCTCTTGAAATCCTTTTGGGGAAAGGCAGGACAAAAATAATTAGTTAATTAGATTTTAAAAATGTAATTTTTTCATTTTAAATATTTCGTTTGTATAAGAAAATATTTCAGAGAACCATGATGATAATTGATATGTGTGACTGTTTTGAATTTTTTCTCAATTAAAACATTTTGTATGTAATGGGAGGAATGTCAAGATTTGTTTTTTTAGTTTATTTGAAACATTCATTCCTAATTCATTGTAATTTAATGACGCTTCCCAAAATAAAGCATAAAGAAGACTATGCTTTGTATGGCAACTAGTGAACAACAAAACAAATATTAAACGATGAAGCTGTAATAATTGACAGGTTGTGATGTAACACGGCAAGAAAGAAAAAAAAGTGATATAATCCAAAATCATATACAGGTAAGATTATTAGATTGAAACATTAAAATAGCTCATGAAATACTGGGTACTACTATTTAGGCATGGCTACTAATTGCAATACAAGAAAAGAAAAAATTTTTAAAATTGGGCAATGCTATTTATCCACCCCTTCATTAACTACTTACTTTCTAAGATCAAATTTTTAAATTAAAATTACCTTTCATTATTATAAAATCTGTATATGTGCATTGTAAAATCTTTGTGTAAAAAACACAACGACTCAAAAATATATCTTATTTAAACACCAAGGCAACATTATCACCATATTCTCTCTACCTGGGACATCATTACTCCTAAAACTTTATTGAATCTCTACACAGCCTCCCACATATTCTCCATTTATGCACATTCCCATAAAGACACATTCATATAAATATGTATCTCTTTTTGAAGAGATCATTTCATATGTTGCTTTATATTTACTTTTTTTCTTATTTAACTACCTCTGATTTACGGCAGCAATACATTTCACATCTAATACCTAGACTACGTTTAAATTTCTTCAAACATTTAAAAACATTCTACACAGCTACTTTGTCAAAACAAGGATCTGCCTTTCATTTTGTTATGTTCCTTAAGTCTCTCTTAATCAAGTTACATTGTTTTTCCCACTGATCTCGACTTGCTAAAACAGCAGGACCACTGTTTTAACTTTACACTTTGTTCCACCTTCTGGATTTGTCTGGGAATGTCATTTAGCTTAATTTCTCAATGCCTTATATTTTCAGTAATTGAAGTTTAAATCTAAAGACCAGATGGAATCAAGCTAAATAGTTTGTAGAATACAACATAGATGATGTGACAGCATACCTGGAGATCTAACACATGGTTGATTTACTCTTAGTTTAAATGCTAAAATTGTTCACTGGATTAGAAAGTTGGTGAGCTTACCCCTCAATTTTTCTGTGCGTGTGTGTATGTATATATACACACACACAGAGAATATATATACATATATATGGAATATATATAAATGGATATATATATAATATATGGATATATAATATATGGATTTAATATGGATTAATGGGTGGAGTTTATATATCCAGGGTAGCATTGAGTGTCTGCAGCTTTTCCAGGCACTTGGGTGCAAGCTGTCAGTGGATCTACCATTTCAAATGGCAGTATTTTATATATTCATATATTAATCCATAGTAAAGAAATACATATATATATATTTCATTAATAAAAACAAGTAATCAATGTAGTGTTATTGTGAAACTATGGGAATACCATATTCCTCATCAACCATATACATGATAGTTTTAACAATTGATAATTCTTATCTGAGCTAATGCTTTCATAAAGATTTGTAGAAAGAGAACTTTCTAATTCTATTGCATCTGCATCTTTCATAGAAATTCTTCTGTAAAATAAGCCTTTGCCCCTTCATTGGAGTCTAAGTTAGCCTGAAAGGATAGGATGAATATTCAGTTCTTTCCCTCTATTCGCCAATTTACTAATACAAACTAAGGAGCTTGTTTGTTAGTGATATGATATATAATTTATTTTCCAAATTGGTACACTTTTGAGAACAAAAGTGAGTGCCGTTAATCATGAAGTCAGAAAGCAAGGCCATATGGTCTCTCTCTTAAAGAGTTATGTGTACAATTTTTTAGTAGTTTTCCGTTTCTGACTATTAGAGAATTACAGATTTTCTTTAATTCAATGTTTAATCCACTCTAATCATTATTGTTTTGATACTCAAATTATTAAATTTTTGATCAATAGAGACTGCTTAAGCTAGCTCCTATATATTCTTGACACAGGCCTATTAATATTTTTTTCAGTAATCTTAATGTTGAAGTATATGTAGAAAATTACAAGTTTATAGCTAGATAGATTCTAACAATGTGAATATACCTATACAATCAATATTATGTTAAGAAATAGTGTTGCAGCTTTTGTAGTTCGGTGAGCAGGAGGGAATGGCACCCAGTAGCTTTTTTTCTCCCCCATTGCTTGGCAAGCAGGAAGGAGGGTTACTGTGTTAGAGGATTCCTCCAGTGCTGCTTCTCCAGCTTGAAATCTCTGGCTGCCATGAAATCTCTGCCTGGGGCTGTGCTCCAGCCTGCCAAGCTCACTCTGTCCACTTGGCTCAGCAGACTGAACTCAGCTCATGCCCTGGCCCAGATCCCACACCCATAATAGGGTCTGCACTCAGCCTGTGGCTGGACCAGGCATGCCACAAGCAGCTTCCACATTGGGCATTGGTGTCTAGACAAGGGGAATGTGGTGGCAGCTGAAAACCTGGAGATGCCAACAACTGTGGAGCCCCAAGGAGTGTTAAAGCTCTTGCACAGGGCATCCTGAGATCTGAGTATCAAGAAATATTACACTTCTCTCTTGTTCCTGCCACACACAGCTTGGCGAGTTCCAGGTTCTTGTCCTGTGACCAAAAAGAATAAGGCACACAGACACTGGATAGTGAGTAGGGCAAAAAAGAATTTTATTGAGTGACAGAGAAAAGCTCTCAGAGGAGAGGGGACCCAAGAACAGGTAGCTCTTTTTTGAGAGGGGGCCTGAAGGTGGGTAGGCCTCTGTGAGACCGAGTCCGGGGTTTTTATGGGCTTTGAATGGGGGAGTGCATGCTGATTGGTCCATAGGTGAATTGGGAAGAGCACCAATTGATTGATTAAAAGACATCAAGGAAGTTCTCACTCCCATCATGGACTCTACCCATAACTCACAGCTCAGTTTTCAGGCTTTAAACTGCCTTTGGCTTGAAGGTCAGTTTTCACCAGGGACCTGTCCGTGTCTGCCTAGGAATTTGTATGTCTCCTGTCACTATCAATAGATGATCACTACCAACTGTCCCCCACAACACCGCTGTGCAAGAAGTTCTGGACCCAGCCATTATTCTCACAATCTGGTGGGTAATCCCTATCCTGATTTCAAACACTATAGATTAGTTATTTTCTGTTTCTGAACTATTATGTATTTAACTCTTTGTCTGGCTTCTTTCACTTACTATTATGTTGTGACGGTCAACATTCCTTCATATTGTTGTATATGATTTAGTTTGTTTATCTTCATTGCTGTAGAATATTATCTTGCATAAATATAACACAAATGTTTAATCCATTTTATGGGAGATGAATATTTAATTTGTTCCCAATTTTGGCAATTGCAAATAGTGCGGCTATGAGCACTGTTGGACACAATTTTGAGAGACATATGTACTCCTTTGTCTTAGAAATATACACAGGATGAGGATTGCTCCATCACAGGTTGTATTAGTCTGTTCTCAACTGCTATAAAGAACTGCCCAAGACTGGGTAATTTATAAAGGAAAGATATTTAATTGACTCACAGTTCTGCATGGCTTGGGAAACCTCAATAACTTACAATCATGGTGGAAGGGAAAGCAGGCACATCTTACATGGCAGCTGGTGAGAGAGAGCAAGTATTTGAAGGAGGAACTGTCAAAGGCTTATAAAACCATCAGATCTCATGAGAACTCACTATCACAAGAACAGCATAAGGAAATCTGCCTCCATGATTCAATCACTTCCCATTCTCAACATGTGGAGAATACAGATCACTTCCTTGACACATGGAGATTACAATTTGAGATGATATTTGGGTGGGGAAGCAGAATCAAACCATATCATTGCACTCCTGGTCCCTCCCAAATCTCATGTCGTTCACATTCAAAACCAATCATGCCTCCCCAACAGTCCCCCCAAAGACTTAACTCACTTCAGCACTAATCTAAAAGTATAAGTCCAAAGTTTCATCTGAGACAAGGCAAGTCCCTTCCACTTAGAAGCCTGTAAAATCAAAAGCAAGTTAGTTACTTCCAAGATAAAATGGGGTTAGAGACATTGGATAAATGCTCTTATTCAAAATGGGAGAAATTGACCAAAACAAAGGGGCCACAGGCCCCATGCAAGTCCAAAACCCAGTGGGGCAATCATTAAATTTTAGAGCCCCAAAAATGATCCTTTTTACTCCATGTCTCACATCCAAGTCATGCTGATGCAAAAACTGGGCTCCCATGGCCTTGGGCAGCTCTGCTTCTTTGGCTTTGCAGGGTACAGCCTGCCTCCTGGCTGCTTTCATGGGCTAGCATTGAGTGTCTGCAGCTTTTCCAGGTACATGGTGCAAGCTGTCAGTGGATCTACCATTCTGGGGTCTGGAAGACATTGGCTGTCTTCTCACAGCTCCACTAGGCAGTGCCACAGTGGGCATCTGTGTGCGGGCTCCAACCCCACATTTCCCTTCCATGCTTCCCTAGCAGAGATTCTCCAGGAAGTCTCTACCCCTGCAGCAGACTTCTGCCTGGACATCCAGGCATTTCCATACATCCTCTGAACTCTAGGTGGAGGTTCTCAAACCTTAATTCTTGAATTCTGTGCACTCGCAGGCCCAACACCATGTGGAAGCTGCCAAGGACTGGCAGCTTCTAAAACTATGGCCTGAGCTGTTCCTTGGCCCCTTGTAGTGCCAACTGGAGCTGCAGCTGCTGGGACGCAGGACACCAAATCCCAAGGCTACACAAAGCAGCAGAGCCAGGGGCCTGTCCCACGAAACCATTTTTTCCTCCTAGGCTTCCAGGCCTGTGATGGGAGGGGCTGCCTCAAAGGTCTCTGATATGCCCTGGAGATATTTTCCCAATTGTCTTGGCTATTAATGTTTGGCTTCCTATTACTTAGGCTAATTTCTACAGCCAGCTTGAATTTCTCCGCACAAAATGGGTTTTTCTTTTCTATCACATCGTCAGGCTACAAATTTTCCAAACTTTTATGCTCTACTTCCCTTTTAAACATAAGATCCAATTTCAGATAATCTCTTTCAAGTTCAAAGTTCCAAAGATATCTAGGGCAGAGGCAAAATGCCGCCAGGCTCTTTGCTAAAGCATAGCAAGAGTAATCTTCATTCCAGCTCCTACTAAGTTCCTCATCTCCACTTGAGATCACCTCAGCTTGAACTTCATTGTCCACATCACTATCAGCATTTTAGTCCAAACCATTCAACAAGTCTCTAGGAGGTTCCAAACTTTCCCACATCTTCCTGTCTTCTTCTGAGCCCTCCAAACTGTTCCAACCTCTGCTTGTTACCCCATTCCAAAGTCACTTCCACATTTTCTGTATCTTTATAGCAGTATCCCACTACCTTGATACAAATTAACTATATTAGTTCATTCTCACACTGCTATAAAGAACTTCCCAAGAATGACTAATTTATAAAGAAAAGAGTTTAATTGACTCACAGTTCTGAATTGCTGGAGACTCCTTGGGAAACTTACAATCATGGCAGAATGGGAAGCAGGCACATTTTACATGGTGGCCAGCAAGACAGCATGAGTGTTTGAAGGAGGAACTGTCAAACACTTATAAAACCATCAGATCTCATGAGAACTTGCTCTCTATTATGAGAGCAGCATGAGGGAAACTGTCCTCATGATCCAATCATGTCCCTCCCTTAACACTTGGGGATTACAGGTCCCCCCCCTCAACACATGGGGTTTACAGTTTGAGATGAGATTTGTGTGGGGACACAGAGCCAAACCATATAATGGTATAGAAATGTTCATATATAGTGGATATTACCAAACAATTTTACAAAGCATTTGTACCAATTTACCCTTGCACAGCAATATATGAGAGTTCAATTCTACACATATTTGCCCAACACCTAGTATAATCTATCTTTTTTTCTCATTTTAGCCATTCTAGTGTGTATATGTACTGATATCCACAAATAAAAATTTGTAGCTTTAGCTTTCATCCTTCTGATAAGTAATGAAGTCCTGTACATATTAATATGTTTATTGTCTATTTGGATATCATATTTATTTAATTTCATGTTCAATTTCTTTTCCAATTTTTCTATTGTATGTATTTTTCTTATTTATTTGTAGATAATCTTTATATACCTTTGACGTGAGTTGTTTATCAGAGATACATATTGCAAATATCTTCTAGCTTATGTGTCACATTCTTATTTTATTAATGATATTTTCTGATAAAGAGAAGTTATTTTTAATGTAGTTCAGTTTATTGTTTTCTTCCTTTATGGCTGTCAGATTTTGTGCCCTGATAAAAAATCTTTACCTACCAAAAATCATGATAATTTTTTTTGTTTTCTTCTAAATTATGTGTTTTAATATTTACTTGTATTTTATTTTGTGCAAACCTTATTCAATTATAACATACCCACAGAAAAGTACATGAATCATAAGTGTATAATTTGATGAATTTTTCACACTGAAAACACTGTTAGCATCAAGATCAAGAAATAATATTATACCAGAACTCCAGAAGTTATTTATTATACACTCCCTACATGAGTCCTCTTCAGCTTGCATAGTCTCAGTTAACTGACTCAAGTTTAAAAATTCCTTTAAGAAAAAGATCTGAGTAAAAGTTATTTCCTTACAAGGAAACTGAATAGTACTATTCAGCTTTCTAATTATGTTTTTCATCATATAATTTTATTTTATTATTATTATTATTACTTTTGATACAGAGTCTCACTCTGTCACCAGGCTGGAGTGCAGTGGTATGATCTTGGCTCACTGCAACTTCTGCCTCTCAGGTTTAAGCTATTATCCTGCCTCAGCCTCCTGAGTAGCTGAGATTACAGGCATGCGCTACCACGCCCAGCTAATTTTTGTATTTTTAGTAGAGATGGGGTTTCACCATGTTGGCCAGGATGGCCTCGATCTCTTGACCTCATGATCCACCCTCCTCGGCCTCCCAACGTGCTGGGATTACAGGTGTGAGCCACCACACCCAGCCAATTTTCTTGTTTATAGTACTGCAAACTTTAAACTTATTAAATATATTGAAATTAAAACATAATGATCAATATTAGCTTACATATAGACATATTACCAAAAATAAATGATTGACTATACATGCACATCCAAAGGTACACACACACACACACACACACACACACACACACACACACGATCCTTATTGGGATTAAAATCAAGTAGTCTATTTAGACTATAAAGTCAAGGAGTATTTCTTTGATTTCCTCTAAACATAGGTTTTATTTTATGAATGCTTGAGATGTCATAAAGGCTCAAAACTTAATTTGTTTGAAAGCATGACCAACTGTTTCTTTTTAAGCACAGTAGAAATCTCACCACTTACTCACTTTAGAAATTGACTTGCTGCTCAATTTAAATACGAATCTAAATATTTTTGAAGAAATGTATTTTAAGAAATAAAATGAACAATTGCCATAGCCATCATTTTATTTGCCAATAAAAGTGTCATTAAAAAACAACTTACACATTCCTCCTATAAGAAGATGTATTGGCTTTAACATACTTCTTATAAAAGTAGTTTATTTAGCATTTTTTTTTTCACAGAAAACTCATCTGGGGTCCTGAAAAAGTAGTTTTGATTTGACAATTACTCCAACCAGTAAATGTTAACTAACTTCTTTTCAGTGCCTTTTATTGAAAATCAGATACTATATAAAAATATAAAATATGGAAAGAAATAAAGAAGATGATGATAAAGAAATTCTAGAAAATTTTTAAAATTGCAAATCATGCTTAAAACAGTATAGAAAGAAGAGAATTTTATCTAGATTATTGCTGTATTTACAAAGCAGTCTTCTATAGTGACATTTACTGGTTTAATTATTCAAATCAATTTACTTTCATTTAAATCTAACTTTAGAAAGAGGTAAATACAGAAATGGAACTCTAATTGCCACAGAGTGTCTTAGCTAATTCTTCACAGAACTAGAAATTTATACACACATGCTGTGACATTAATGCATATAGTTATTTTCTTTCAAAACTTTTTAAACATAAAAGAAAAAACTTAAAACTATGAGAGAATCACTATATTAGTGATTTAGATGTATATAATAATACCGATTTAGCCCTAGGACAAGTTTTTGAGGTCACGTTTAACTATTTCTTTCTAGAAAGGTGCTTGCTTTCAATTATTTTTATAATAACATAATAAAAATATAGAGGCTTTAAAATAATGGTATCATATGCAATAATGCTATGTCTAAGTGTATAAGAATCTATACACAATAAATACTATTCAGCCATAAAAAAGGAAATTCTGTCATTTATGACAATATGGATGAACCTGGAGGACATTACATTAAGTGAAATAAGCCGGACACAGAAAGACACATACCTCATGGTCTCTCTTACGTGGAGTCTAAAATCATGCACTTTGGGAGGCCGAGGAGGGCAGATCACCTGAGGTCAGGAGTTCGAGACCAGCCTGACCAACACGGAGTAACCCCATCTCTACTAAAAATAAAACAATTACCCGGGGATGGTGACACATACCTGTAATTCCAGGTACTTGGGAGGCTGAGGCAGGAGAATCACTTAAACCTGGAAGGCAGAGGTGGCAGTGAGCCGAGATCGCCCCACTGCACTCCAGTCTGGGCAATAAGAGTGAAACTCCATCTAAAAAAAAAAAAAAAAATTAAAAAACACACAAAAAATAGAGAGTGGAGTGGTTGTCACCAGAGCCTGGATCCTTGGTTAGTTGGAAGAGAGGTAGGGGATATTGGTCAAATGATGCATAATTACATTTATATAGAAAGAATAAATTTAAGACATCTACTGTATAGCAAGGTGAGTAAATTATTCATTGATATTTGTTCTATATGACCTTCTTCTTTTTAATAGCTACATAGTTCATTGTACCAATGTACCAATATTTGTCTAAAATGTCCCTTTAAGCATCATCACTATTGATAGATTTTGCTACTATAAACAATGTTGCAATGAATATACTTTTAGAAACATCTTTGCCTTCCTATAGCATTATAGCTGTAGAATTAATATCTAACTGTATCTGAAAGTAGAAATGTTGACAGCATGTTAATATCCATCAAAATTTTAGATACACCTAGCCAAATTGGCCTATAAAAAAGGCTGCACTATGTTATGCATCCACTAACACTGTATAAAAGTGCTTGCTTCCCCATACTCTTGCCAAAACAAGATATTAACCATCTTTAATATTGCCAATCTTATGGATAAACAATAGTATTATATTGCTATTTTCATATGCATTTATTTAATTAGATTGAGCACAATGGAGCCAATTGAGCAACTTTTTCTATTTTCACTAATTGTTTGGACGTGTATTTCTGAAAATGGGGAATTATAAAGATATTATTCTTGTTCCTTGTTCATCCTATGTTGTGTCTCCAATTTGGTAGCATATATTAATGCATTTCTCAAAGGGTGACATACTTACTACAAATGGCATTTGAAACATATTTAGGTAGTACATGGAATATTTTTATTTTATAGCTATTATTAATATTTATGTGGACTTGGAAAAAAGTCACTTTTCTGTTTGTAATATAATTTAAAGATTCAATTTAAAAAACATTTCAGTTTGAAACTAATTTGGCTTTAAAATATATTAAATAAAATAAGTAGAAATGCTTTTCAGCCTGTATGTGAGTAACTGAATTTTGGTACATACTGGGTTAATCCATGTATTATTCTCACCATTAAATATACTCTAAGCAAGAGGAAAGATAGTTTATTAAGTTTCATTGCTTATGCAAAGCATAGCCACAATAGTATCAGAGTTAGCAAGCAGAAATAGAATAGTATAGTATCAGAGTCAGCAAATATGAATTGATATATGTTTACATTCAATGTATAGGCTTTATCCACAACCAAAAAAAAAGAAAGTAAAAATATTTGTTTATTTAAAACATCTTAGAAGTCATATAATTCCACTCATAAGAACTTCATTATAGTTATATAATAAAGACTTTATCAACATAGCCACAATACAGTATCACATTCAACAAGATTAACAATTAACAATTCCTTAATATGAATTTTCTCAATGTTTATTTTGTTGCAGTAGTCTGTAAGATATCCATTTCAATTGGATCCAAAATTCAACAATGAAAATGGTTCACAATTTGGGGTTGATGTCATGCTTAAGTACTGTAATTTTAATTTCTGTAGCTTTTATTTGCATCAGGGCTTGAGAGATTTTTGAAAGATGTGAAATACTATAAGATTTCTTTTGCAGAAATTAGACTGCCTTCACAAAACCGGCAGGTTAAATATGCGTTGATGATAATTGGGGGAAAAAACAAAATTGGAGTTGAAAAGAAAAATAGAAGCAAAAATCAAGTAAAGGGGATGCTTTTGTAAGGAAGATTTTATATTTAATAAAGTACAGATAAAGTGAGACAAAGCAAAGTAACCTTGACCCCTTTAATTGTCATCCTAAGTCAGCTAGAAAAAACAGAAGGAAAATAGTTGTTAAAATCATCAAATTTTTCTGCTGTTTTCTAAATTAGGTTATTGTGTGCAAAGTTAAGCCCGTGTAACTAAGCAAATTGGGAAAAGGAATTGAGGAATCCCTTAGTTTCAAATGGTAGTTTTCCTTTTTCTAAATTAAAATAAATATTATACCGTGTTTTTTTTAAAAAGCTATTGAATGGGAAGTATTGATTAGAGGAGGGTGTTAGAGAGGATCTCTATAGGAGAAAGGGAAATCTTCAAATTTTGTAAATAGGAACCATATAAGTTAATTTAGTTAATATAGCAGAAACTGAAGCAGTCAATAAACCTTGCTAAAAGCAGAAAAAATAAAGATGGAAGAAATTTTGCATTATTGGAGATACTTAACATTCCAGCAATTCTTTGCCACTGTTAAGAGATCGGCATTACATCTCTTACTCCAACTCTCTTCATACAGCATCAATATGGTTTTTGACCATGTCACAGGTGGCAAAGCAGTCCATAGAATATTAGATAAGCATGCAATTGTCCACTGCTTATTTCTAATAAATATCTAGGCTTTTAAAAAATTATTTTGCACCTCTCAATACTCTTCAAAACAAGATAATAGCTCTAGCCCTTCTAAATGTAGAAGACAGTAGTACCCAAGACTCTTCTAACATTGTAAGTTTACCTAGATGTAGGGATATAAAAGAGAGAATAATCTAAATTGATATTACTTCATTTTGTATGGCTAGTTTTTCCATCTTATGGAAAAAAGTTGGCTATTTATTAAAAGTAAAGGGACACATTATTACATTAATTATTAGAAAAAGGTAACTCATATTACTTTTGCTTATTATGTCCCAAAACAGATTTTCCAAAAAGGAAACCCTCCTAAACAAACATAATAGTAAAATTCAGCAACCTGCATTCATCAACAGTGTCAGTAATTCTGAGCAATGCCATTTTTATCTTAATAATATAAAAATCTAGCATTTTGATTGATACAGATTATTTTCTTCAGGAGTTAGATCACAGGCATTAATTGGCATAATTTCAGAGAATAAATAACTATTTTCCAAATGCACAAATACAAATTTCATTTTGTTTATTATCAACCTATTCCATTTTGTAAAGCAGGCATTACTTTTATTTCATTTTCAGAGAACTACAGCTAGTACTGTGAAAACCAAAAATGGTACTTTTTATCGCATCTAATATTAAACATTCAAAAATGCCTGCATAGGATTATTTTGTACAAAATCACAAAGCAAAATGAATTTGAAAGTAAAAGATTCTCTTGGAATGTATAGCCTATTTCTTTTCTTCTTCTTCTTTTTTTTAAATCACTCTCAACAGAGTGGTTTTATAGCCAACACATTTTCTTTTTTTTTTTTATTTGAAATTTATTTATTTATTTATTTATTTATTTTTTCTTTTATTATTATTATTATTAATATTATTATTATACTTTAGGTTTTATGGTACATGTGCCCAATGTGCAGGTAAGTTACATATGTATACATGTGCCATGCTGGTGCGCTGCACCCACTAACTTGTCATCTAGCATTAGGTATATCTCCCAATGCTATCCCTCCCCCCTCCCCCCAACCCACAACAGTCCCTGAAGTGTGATGTTCCCCTTCCTGTGTCCATGTGTTCTCATTGTTCAGTTCCCACCTATGAGTGAGAATATGCGGTGTTTGGTTTTTTGTTCTTGCGATAGTTTACTGAGAATGATGATTTCCAATTTCATCCATGTCCCTACAAAGGACATGAACTCATCATTTCTTATGGCTGCATAGTATTCCATGGTGTATATGTGCCACATTTTCTTAATCCAGTCTATCATTGTTGGACATTTGGGTTGGTTCCAAGTCTTTGCTATTGTGAATAATGCGGCAATAAACATACGTGTGCATGTGTCTTTATAACAGCATGATTTATAGTCCTTTGGGTATATACCCAGTAATGGGATGGCTGGGTCAAATGGAATTTAAATGTTAGACCTAAAACCATAAAAACCCTAGAAGAAAACCTAGGCAATACCATTCAGGACATAGGCATGGGCAAGGACTTCATGTCTAAAACACCAAAAGCAATGGCAACAAAAGCCAAAATTGACAAATGGGATCTAATTAAACTAAAGAGCTTCTGCACAGCAAAGGAAACTACCATCAGAGTGAACAGGCAACCTACAAAATGGGAGAAAATTTTCGCAACCTACTCATATGACAAAGGGCTAATATCCAGAATCTACAATGAACTCCAACAAATTTACAAGAAAAAAACAAACAACCCCATCAAAAAGTGGGCGAAGGACATGAACAGACACTTCTCAAAAGAAGACATTTATGCAGCCAAAAAACACATGAAAAAATGCTCACCATCACTGGCCATCAGAGAAATGCAAATCAAAACCACAATGAGATACCATCTCACACCAGTTAGAATGGCAATCATTAAAAAGTCAGGAAACAACAGGTGCTGGAGAGGATGTGGAGAAATAGGAACACTTTTACACTGTTGGTGGGACTGTAAACTAGTTCAACCCTTGTAGCCAACACATTTTCATTATTTCATTTTCTCTTACACAATTCTGAAGAATTTCACATTTTGCCTTAAATATAATATTCTGGGAGAGTTTCATCTTATTGTCCACATGAATGCTATTTTAACTCTATCCCAGCTCTATTTCATTTTTTGTGAAATATATTGAATTTTAAAATTATCTCTTATAAACTTGTGGTGCTAATGTAAATGAAACAAATTTGGAACTACAAAACTGAAAATTAAAAAGCAACTTGCAGTCAGGTAAAAATGATACAGGCTAGATCTATAAGGCCAGTGTTGTAGATATTGCGTACCACGTGGACGTTATATGCACAAATTAGCCTACCTTTTTAGACACCTCAAACTCATAGGCCTCATCCTCAGAAAGATGGTTTCTATTTCAAATTTTCTACATTCTGATGCCAGGCATCTCACCGGATGCTCAGCTTTCTTGTGAAAGAAACCAGATACCTTTTTGCAAATGTGAACCTCATTATTATTTCATTCTGCTAGGGTCTGTCAAAATTTTCACATCAGTAGTAACTCAGCTTCATAGTTTCATCTAGCCATTAAATTGAATCTAGCTAACGGGCTGGAATCATAGATTGGCTTTCATGCCCTCTGGTGGATGCTCAAAGAAATTGCTACAATCATTAGTAAAAAAAAAAAAAAACCCTCATTTAAAAAAATAAATATTCTCCGCCTGGCGCTGTGGCTCTGCCTGTAATACCAGGGAGGCCGATGTGGGCGGATGACCTGAGGTCAGGAGTTCGAGACCAGGTTGGCCAACATGGCGAAACCCCACCTCTACTAAAAATACAAGAAAAAAAGTTAGCCAGACGGAGTCCGAGGGAGGCGAATTGCTTCAACCTACCTGGAAGGCGGAGGTTGCAATGCACTGCAGCCTGGGCGACAGAGTGAGACTCTGTCTCCAAAAATAAATAAATAAATAACATTCTTTAACATGGGAAGAAAAAAAATTCAATCCTATTACAAACACAGAAATAAACCAATCAACCAACAAACACCAAACAGGTACTTTTGTTTGAAGTGTACCAACTCATAAACACAATTAACTTTAAAATAAATTCCGATTACTTCAACTCCGACTTTCACTATTGTCTTAGGCAAATTAGTTGCTAAATCATTAGCTCTGTTTCTAGATGTGCTTACGCTTTTCTAAGGGTTAATTATAACCACTGCCGGCTCTGTAAATGGAATAGGGTGTAACACATATAGCTCATAGGATACAAACAAAAGCTTTTTCTTAGAGTCACTCATTTGAGATCAATGCAGTTGTATTGATCATTCTCTGATGTTTACTTATTATAGTCACTTTTAACGTTAGAAGATCATAGTGGAAAAATACCTGAAATAGGATCTGAAAGATGACAATACCTAGTCTCTAGTTTTGCTTCTTACACTAATTAGCTACACAACTTGGGCAAGTCAAATCCTCTTCCAGGGTCCACACTTTCTCATCTATTAAATGAAAGCAGACATACATGCATAGATAGATAGATAGATAGATAGATAGATAGATAGATAGATAGATAGATAGATACCTTTTTTGTTTATTTTTTAAAACAGAATTTGTGAGCTTTTCAACTATAAAAGTATATATATAGTTTGGAAGTCTGATTAAACAATTAGAAAATCGAGAAACATAAAAAATAAAATCACCTGTAGCCCCATTACCTGAAGAAATGTTTTATATTTTTTACTTCTTTATAGTATGTCTTCCTTTGTTGGCTTGGAATTACAGGCTATAACACTGCCAAATCATGTACTTGTTTAATTTTATATTTCTTTCTATTTAAGTAATAAATGAACTTAATTTTAAAAGTCAAGTAGTACTATAGAAATGTAATAGAAATCAGTACTTTTATGCCATACCTAACCCACACATTATCTCCGAGTCCAATTTCTTGAGACAACAAGTTTCAACTCTTTAAGTATTTTGTTACAAAGATTTATGATCTAATTCTAAAATGATGTGTTTTGGTATCATGTGGTTTTTCCTTTAATTAATTAAATTTTCACAATCTGAGATTAGCATTTAGGTTTCTTACTGTTTCCTGCCACCTTCCTTCACAAACCTTTTCCCTTTGCCTATCTTGTAATATAAATAACACATATTTAAAATATTAATTTAAACTTTTAATTTAAATATTAATTATTTACATTATTCATAGCTTGATCATTTTTAACAGTACTAATTATTTGTAATTTTCACAGCTTAACCATTTTATAGTTAATCCAATTTTTGTTTTTCATGGATTTAATAAATGCCTTGTTTTATTCACTACCTCCGTTTTCCATTTACTACTAATTTAACATTATAGCTACATATATATTTTTCTTTAATCATTCATCTTATTTCCTGTAGCTCATTGCTGTTATGTTCTGATTAGAATTGGCTCTTCTCTGGGCTGCTGCAATGCTGTCTTCCTATAGACTAACTTCATTATCATTTTCAGAATTCTCTTCACTTCTTTTGCCTCTAATTTTTGGACATTTCTGGATTGCCATAGCAAATATTAGCTTAATCATTCTATTTCTTCCCTGAAACTTAGCAAAGTAGAGAAACTCAAAATCTCAGTCAATCATGACAACCATCTGTGTCCATCTCATTCATCTTTCCAACTACTAAAATCATGATTAACTTTCTTCTTACTGTCATCTTCTTACCTCTGTCTCTGTGAATTAAAAACATTTTAATTTCTTTCCTATAATCTTAGTAGGTTTCTGAAGAGAGTAGATGTCTTCATTCTACCATGTTTAACTTGAAGTTAGGAATAGCCAGATCACAAAATTTTCGTTAGAATAAAATCTGATAGCATATATGAAAGCAGTTTGTTCACTATAAAGCCCTACACACACACCAGGGATTATTGCAGTACATAAACACATGCTTCTTCGGATCTTTTTCATCAGTGGATATAAGTGAGATTATGTTAACAGCACTAAGTCAGCTGTCTCTGGCTTTTACTCACCCTCACTTTCATAAGGCCTTATCCCCATTAAATCCTCATCCAGTTTTTTGGGAATTTCCAGAACTAGGAAACATTACTTTAAAACTTAGTTTTAGTACCAGGCAATGATTTCCTTCACTTGTGGATTTACATTCTAGCCCTGGAAGAAACATACCAGACTACCAGTAGAATTCAGCTGTATAGCATAGTAGAAGATGATAAGTGCTACGGAAAAGTGAAAAGTGTTTCTAGTATAAGGAGGTTGAGAGTGTCAGGGTTGGGAGAGGCTGCAATTTAAAGTAATAGAAAGGTTGGGCCTAATTGAGAAGGTGACTTTCTAACAAAGAATTCAAGTAGGTGAGTTGGTGAAGCAATGTTGATATCTGGTGGAAGAATGTTATGGACAAAAATAACTGCAATATGGGTGCAGGCTAGTACCTGATACGTTTGAGGACAATGTTTCTGGAACAAATGAATAAAAGGGAAAGTCACAAGAATGGAGACGGGGAAGGAGTACAGATCATATAGAGCCATGTGTCAAGGAATTTGACATTTTCCTTGACTGAGGCGGAGTGCCTCAGTTAGAGTTTAGTTAAAGTACATGATGCTGCTTATATTGTAAAAAGATTACTCCACATATCGAAAGTTTCTTTACATCATATATCATTGGGGAATTGCAAATTAAAACAACAATGGAATACCACTGCACATCTATTAGAGTGGCCAAAATTCAGAAGACTGACAACATCAAATGCTGGTGAGGATGTGGAGCAACAGGAACTCTCATTCATTGCTGCTAGAACTCCAAAATGGTACAGACACTTTGAAAGATAGGTTAGTGGTTTTGTTGCAAAACTAAACATACAATCCAACAAACATGCCCTTGGTATTTACCCAAAGGAGCTACAAACTTATGTCTCCACAAAATCTTGCATATAGATATTGACAGTAGCTTTATGCATAATTGCCAAAACTTGGAAGCAACCAAGATATCCTTCAGCAGGTGAAGGCATACATAAACTTTGGTAAACCAGACAATGGATTTTATTTAGCCCTGAAAACAAATGAGCTATTAAGCCATGAAAGGACATAGAGGAAACTTACGTGCATATTACTAAGTTAAAGAAGCTAACCTGAAAAGGCTACATACTGTATGATTCCAACTATAGGGCATTCTAAAAATGCAAAGCTGTGGGCAAAATAAAAAGATCAGTGGTTGGATTTAGAAGGGAGGGAATAATGGATAGATAGGCAGAGCACAGAGGACTTTCAGGGGCGGTGAAATTAATTTATGTGACACTATAATGGTAGGTACATGTCATTCTAAATTTGTCAGACCTACAGAATGTACAACACCAAGAGTAAATCATAATATAAACTATGGACTTTGGATGATAATGGTGTCAGTATAGGCACATCAATTGTAAGAAGTGTATCACTCTGGCAAGAAATGTTGGTAATGGGGGAGGTTATGTAAGTGTCAAAGCAGGATGTATATAAGAAATCTCTCTACCTTCTGCTCAATATTCCTGTGGACCTAAAACTGCTCTAAAAATAGTTTATTAAAAAGGATTACCCTAGCTTCTATGGCTCCAAATATTTTTTGACCTGAGCAACAGTTGCAGTTAACTGAGATGGGGAAGATTTGGATAAAACAGATCTGGAAAAAGAAGATTAGGAAATAAGTTTGGTCAACCTAATTTTAGATATCTACTGATGTTTATTGTTTTGTTCAACAAATTTGTCAGCCGAAGATCATATGGCATCTGCGATGGATGTTTTTTTCTGTCCCCCTGCTGATGGCCACTGCCAAAATGCCACTTGAAGATGTCTCATTGCTACTTCTGCAGTCCTCATGAGAACAGATATCTATGCTGAAGGTTCTTAGCATGCTGCTGCAATAAATGCCAAGCCTTGAGGCTCCAGAGAAACACTATGGACTATGGAGGCCACATTCATTCCTGTAAAAGGGGAACTTTTCTTTTCTCCCTCTATTGGCATTATATGTGCTCCATATCTTCAGCAATCTCCTTCACCTTCTATCTGCAATTTCTTCCTCTTCAGGTTGAGGCATAAAACCTCTTGGACTGAGACTTGCAATCTTTTCCTTTTCCTCTTCATTTATCCCTTACCCTTCAACTCCAAACTTTTCTTTTTCCTACTCTCTCCCCTCACCTTCATTCAAATACTATCTTTCTGGTTCTGGTTCTGGACATGTTGGATTCTCGGCTTGGGCTATTGTTAAATTATAATAATTTTTATGGACTCCATGCTAGGAAAGAGTTTAAAGCAGAAAAGATGGTGTGCTGTATACTGCAGTGGAGTCCTAAATGTGATGGAAACAACTTCCAGCACCTAATTGTTGCCTATTTGGGTACTAGTGGAGAAGCATTAATTTGGTTGTGTAGCATTAAAGTATGATACAGCAGTGACACATCAAGAGCCCACTAATTTACTATTTAAACATCTCCATGACCAAAATTTTTTTCCAACAACCATTCTTTTGTCGAATTGTCCTCCTCAGACTATATGAATAGACCTCTGGACATTTCCAACAACTGAAATAACTATTCCTAAATTCGATGTTTTGGAATTACAGATGTCGTTAATACTTCAAATTGATAATCTGCACCTAAAATCAGCTTGTTTTTAGAATTTCTTCATATGGAGGTGGGGAGCCTAAAGGTCCAAAACATGGAGCAGGAACAGGATATAGGTCAGGGGTTTGAGTTTGAAGGTGAATTCCAACAGTTGGACTCACAGCTGCTTCTGTCCCTGGAAAGAGAAAGATGAAGACTTGTAATCTTTCTAGTGAGCATAAAACATAAGTACATGAACTGTCTGATAAAATCTGGCGTTGCTTGGATCACTGAAGCAACAGAAAATTATTTGTATCTATGAGAAAAAATTACAACTGTCTTGCTCTTTGCAGTGAAGTTTTAGTCACCACACCAAAAAAAGAAAAAAAAAAATTGCTTGCCTGAGCTGATGAAATCATCATTGTCTAACCCATCAAGAAGCATTTACAATTTAGCAGCTGAAACTAGAAAGAATATCCTCTTTTGTAGATCGCAGAACAGGATTCCTCAACATTAATGGCATTTCAGGTAATGCTCCCAACATGGGAAATGTTAAGTTGCATTAGAAAAATTAAAATATCACTTTCTAAATTGTATTATTTTACATGTATGGTTGCAAACTTCAACTAATATAAATAATTAATTATTTCTCTTTAGTAAATAGTAAAAATGTTAAGCTCAGTGATGAAAGCATGCATTTAAAGTATACGTACACAATAAGGAGAATATATTCTAAAATTAAAAAAAAATACTTGGAAATCAAAGTTCTTGACTTCTAGATTAGGCATAATACAGGCCATTAACTATTACAAACTGGCCTTTTCTTCCACTAACTGGTAACCTTGAAAGACTATGCACTTACTCTAATGGCTCTTTTGGAAATTGTCTGTTAGTATTTCCTTGAAAGACTGTGTTTGGGTAACACAAAAAAAATAATAGTGCTATTTTATACCCGTCTTTCTATTAATATATGACTATATGTATAAAGATCATTGTATATATATGCTTATATATAAAGAATACATATTCACCTGGATATATTCACCTGGATCTTTACCTACCTTTAAATGATTTTGACTGCTTTCTGCCAAAACAGTAGCAACCATCAAAAATTCATCTTTAAAAAGCAACTAGTCCCGTGAACTAAATCTGGCCTCTGTTTTTGTATATTGAATTTATGAAACACAATCTTATTCATACACTTACATATTGTCTATGGCTGCTGTTGCACTACCATGGCAGAGGTGAGTAGTCCCCACCTAGACCATATATTTTGCAAAGCCAAAAATATTTTATATCTGTCTTTAATGGAAAAAGTTTGCTGACCTTCCTTAAAGGATTAAGATTTGATGCCATTAGGAATATTCCAAAGAACATGCCACAATGATCAAAAGAATTCAAAGAGTAGTTGCGTATTAGGCATTAGCTGCTTCACTAGGATCCATATGGAGATTACTCAAAATGATTACTTTGAAGCACATAATGTTAATTTAGAATAATGGATTTTCATACAGTTGTGTTTGTCTTATTTCTTATCTCACTGGTACCAGAGCAAAGACTAATAATTCAAGTATGTAAAGGGTGGGGCTGTATTTAGAATGTATGTCTCACCTTCTGGTTTAGCACTTTTCTTAGAGTTATCTATTTAATTAAATAGTCTACTTTTGGGCTATTACATAATATTTCTTTACCTCAGTTTTCTCTTAGGCAATAAAGGTATAATACTAGTGTCTACCTCTATAAAAGCAAGGCTAAATGAGCATAAAGTACTTAAAACAAGGCCTGGCACAGGAATTATGCATTAAGGTTTACTATTATTATTACAATATGTGAAGAACTGTACTAATGCTAGGAATATGAATGCATCTTCTTTTATTTACAATATTATTTTTCAATACATCCTCTTTTCATAGTTAAATAATGATTTAAACATTATTATTGTTAATTATAATATAGAAGTTATTAAATGAAAAGTATCATGGAGTTAGAGCCCTTTGCAGTTTGTAAGTTTGGGTTGATGTCGGATAAGTCTGTGGGACTTGATCAATCAGAGTTAACATTGGTAAAATACAGTTGCCCCAGTAATTTCCTCCATTGTGAATACTTGTAATAAATGATGGCTATTTTCTTGGTGAACTGCGCCTAGTGTATTCAGTACAAAGTCAAAGGCAACTATCTTTCTGCCTAGAAATGGTCAACCAAACTGACTTGACACATCTATTATTTGTACTAGCTCCAATTTATTTGTACGACTGCCACTGTCAATATTGTGCTCCCAGTTATAGAGTCTTCACAGTTGCTTTCATAGAAAACTCATTATCTTCTTACTACAAATTTTGCTGTTGATCTTAAACTTGTTATTAAAACCACAAGGCATTTGGAAAACATAATTAAGCCAATGTGCTCAGGAAGTTTTGAAAACCAAATATGTGTTATATCAGTTTTCAATTTTTTTTCAAAGCATGTTAACATATAATATCAAGTGATTGGATGCTGGGGAGGACAGGCATTTTTATCTTTTGACAAATTAAGAAGCTGAGAGAACTGAATTAAAAATGCCAGCAAAAATCCTATAGTTTTTACAGAACTGCTGTCTAAGATATCAGAGTTTATTGTTTAATTTTGTAAAACCAATACACTTACTGCTTAGTTTTTATAGCCAGAGTTGAGATTTCCTATGTTTCTAAGAATCACTGAAATAGACTTCACCTCTTTCTACATGTTCTTTTTACCTATTTCTTCTCTTTCCTTTACCTCATTCCTTTCTCTTCTATGGGAGTGGCCAGAAGGACTGAATTTGAGTCACAGTTCTGCCGTCTACTTACTATGTTGCTTAATCTCTAAGTGCCTTTGTTCCCTCATTCGTAGAGTGGTCAGAATGATAGTGAATGTTCATAGAGTGGTAAGGAAGAATAAATGAGATTAGGGATGTCAAGTGTTAGCACAGAGCATGGCTCCTGGGAAATGCTCAATGAATGAGTTATTACTATTATCATGTCTTTCCATGAAAATCTGTGAATGAAATACTTCCTTTTTTATTACTGAAAATAAATCACAGAATATTTACACTTAGAACATGAAACATAGGGAAATGGCATTTCTGAAAAATCATAAAATAAAAGAATCCTGGGAGATTGGAGGGAGAAGAGAGCAGAGCCTGTAAGACCCTGCAAGACCCTGCTTCTTGTTCACCGCTCTGCAGCCCTCCTTTTTCTCCTCAGCTCAGAGCACTCATATATAATCACTGCTGGAATGCTGGTATTTCTATTTTCCCAGAAATAAGAAAGAGAGAAGATTATCCTTGAAACTGCAGAAGAAATAGGATCAGAGAGATTGTATAGTTGAAGGGCAGCATTAAAGAGCGATCAGCCCCAATGAGAAGCTAAGCCAAGATGAGTGTCCCTAGGAGGGGTGTCACCTCGGGCTTCACCTTGCGATCAGCTCAGGAAAGGCAGGGAACCTCATTAGGAAGCCTTGTCAAGCCTGAGGGAACCCAGCTCTAATCCACAGACCTCATGGCATAAAGGCAAAGGGACCCTTATTTAAACGTTATGTAATTGATTATGTTTTATTAAAAACATGGACAAAAAATCGTGGGGGTCCCTCTCCTATGCTCTCATATTCTCTCTTTTCTAATGCCTAGTCAATTATTTTTCTGCCTCAGGCTCTATTTGTCCTTTTCTCACCTCCAAAACTCCATTTTCCATTAATTATCTTTAAATAGCTTGCTTCCTCATTAAGATGGGCTTTTATTCAGCATCACAACTTTATTTTTAATAAAACCTTATTGTCATCCTTATTTTTAGTAAATTAAAATAAAAACAACCTTTCATTTTTAATAAACTCCAAAATTCCTTTGACATTGCCTACTTTTAATATACAAATTTAAAAAGTAAAACAAAACAATTAACCTAATCAACAAAACCAAAATCCTTATCTTTTTTAAAAAAACTATTTTTAATGTCTGTTTTATCCTATCATAATTACAGTCCTTGGATTTGTGAACTGCTGAGCAATGATCACAAACAATAGAGATCTGGGATACGGATGGTCACGTGAGAATTTTAATGATTTTCCTCTTCTTTTTTCTCAATCTTTACTAAAAATTTGCATACATTCCTTTTAAAAAATCACTGTCTGTGGCTCAATGTGTGTTTTCACTTCCCATTTCCACATTTGAGAGGGGAGAGAAAACTGGTTTTGCAGATTGATATGATTTGGATCTGTGTCCCCACCCAAATCCAATGCTGAATTGTAATCCCCAGTGTTGAAGACGGGGCCTGCTGGGAGTTGACTGGATCATGGGAATGGTTTCTCATGAATGATTTAGCACCATACCCTTGGTGCTGTTCTCGTGATAGTGAGTTCTCATGAGATCTGGTTGTTTAAAAGTGTGTAACACCTCCCGCCTCCCACTCTCTTCCTCCTGGCCCAGCCATGTGACGTGCTTGCTCCCTCTTTGCCTTCTGCCATGATTTACGTTCCCTGAGGCCTCCCCAGAAGCCAAGCAGATGCCAGCATCATGCTTCCTGTACAGCCTGCAGAACTATGAGCCAATTTAAACTTTTTTTTCATAAATTACCCAGTCTCAGGTATTTATTTATAGTAATGTGAGAATGGACTAATACAGGAAGTCTTCTGTGTCTTCAGTTGTATTCTCATGTAGGAGATATTCTGAAGGCATTATTAAATTAGGTAAGATACTGAGTGATATGATTTGGCTGTGTCCCCACCCAAATCTCATCTTGACTTGTACTCCCATAATTCCCACATGTTGTGGGAGGGATCTGATGGAAGACAATTGAATGGTGGGGTGGTTTCCCCCGTATAGTTCTTGTGGTAGTGAATAGGTCTCATAAGATCTAATGGTTTTATCAGGGGTTTCCACTTTTGCATCTTCCTTACTCTCTCTTTGCCTGCTGTCATCCATCTAAGATGTGACTCGCTCCTCCTTGCTTTCTACCATGATTGTGAGGCTTCCCCAGCCACATGGAACTGTAAGTCCAATTAAACCTATTTCTTTTGTAAATTGCTCAGTTTCGGGTATGTCTTTATCAGCAGCATGAAAATGGACTAATACACTAAGATAAGAAAACATCGAAACAAATGAAAAAAAATTACCTCAACACAGATACTGAACAAAACACACCCACATAATACTAGAATTATTAATCTTTGATGATTTAGAGAAGGAACTAAGAAGGTCTCAGAAGCTACGGCATGGATGATTCCATTTGAGAAGACATGAGGGCATTGAGTGGATGCTCTCTGGGTTGTAGCAGAGATGGTGAAGGAGAACCGGATCCAGAAGAAGAGTGACGTTCAGGAGAGCATAATAAGGGGAGAAGAAAGAGAAGGAGATTCTGGAGCTGGGACCAGGAAGAGGAAGTGGGGCTGAAGAAAAAAAGAAGAATTTAGAGTCTGTATAAAATAAATATGTTTAAATTTTAGTCCTTAAAATATCTCTGATTTTAAACTGTTTCTTCTCTTCTTCCTCTTTCTCTTGCTCTGCATCTTCTCTTTCTCTGCCTTCTTGACTTTCTTCTGATCTTCTCCTCTTCTTCTTTCTCTGACAGCCCCTCTTCTTCCTCCTCACTCCCCAAGAGAGGAGTTGTATTAGTTTACTAGGGCTGTCATAACAAAGTACCACAGACTGGATCACTTAAATAACATAAATTTATTTTCTCACAATTGCGGAGTCTAGACATCCACAACCAAGGTGTCAGCAGGGTAGCTTTCTTCTGAGGCCTCTCTCCTTGGATTGCAGATGGCCACCCTTCTCCTTGTGTCTCCACGTGGTCTTTACTTTGTGCCTGTCTGTCTGTGTGCTAATATATTCTTGTAAGAATGCTGGTCATATTGAATTAAGGTTCATCCCAATTACCTCATTTTAATTTCATTGCCTTTGTCTTTTTAAAGGCCCTATCTTCAAATATAGTCATATTCTGAGGTATTGGGGTTAGAATTTGAACATGTGAAATTGGGTGGGATACAGCTCAGCCCACAACAGGGGGCATCAGAGGGAATATTTTTCCCTTTCTGAAGGGTAAAGATCTTCCTAACACATTGTGGACACGGAGAGTGATCTTTGAGCACACAGCAAGTGCCAGAGTCTCTTCTACTGAATCCAAAGACTTTTGAGAAGCCCCTGAGTCTAGGATCTACACTTCAGGGGTATAGATCCTATGAAGAGGAAAGGAGACCAGTTATCTAAAGACTGAATCAGCAGAGTACTGTGAAAAGACAGGAACATTAGCCCAGGAAATACTACTGTGGTCTGTGGTGTTTGGGTGAGAACCCACGGACCTCTCCCAGACAGGAAATTCCACCAGACATTCGGATGGGCTGTGTTGGCAACACCCTTCTTACATATCTCTTATAAGGATCCAAGCCAAGTGCTTTCTTTTTTCTGTTTAGTGTTTCTAATCAGAATAACTGGCAATCTGCACCATGTAATAGTGTCAGTAGTTCTGATTGAAAGAAATTCTCTATTTTATGTATTTTAACATTAGCACAATTTGTCCACCACAGTTTCTCAGTCAAAAGTTTCCTCTGAGTTCTGCTCAGTTGAGGGCAGCTTCCAGGAGATCCTGAGAGTCAAACCTTTGCCCCACAGGTCAGAAGAGCCGAGCTATTTCAATTAATATATTCAATAAATGGTGATAATTAAGTAAAATAAGTTTTGGTAAAAATTTAAAAAATTAAGTTCTGGGAGGAACCCAAGGTTAATATATCAAATCTAGTCTCTCCATTAAAATGTTTCAAATTACCCATTTCCCACATTCCGTATTCAGTGGGGAACATCCCATCTTCTCCTTTGTGCTCAAGAAATGGCAGGGAGTCCAGAAACCTTATTTTATATTCTGACATGTCACCAGTGTCATTCCAGAGATTTCTCATTCTTCTATTTCTCTTCTGAACAGGGATTTGGAGGGAAATTCAGAAGCACAGTCCCATAACCTTGGTGTGGGCGTATGAATCCTGTGGCAGCTGGACTCAGTTCTCAGCTGTGAGCACATACTCTGTGGGAGCTGTGGAGGTAGATGCTGTGGTTTTGACCCTCACTCCTTCTGTAGCCACAAAAGCAAGTGGTTCTTTAACTTCCCTTTTGGAGAGCAGCTTCTTTTTATAGAAATATTAGGTAGGAAGAATCATTTGTATGGAGAAGTGAAGGTATCATGAAGATCCAGCGAGGAACGTAAATTTAGCATGGGTCCAGGTTTCAGACTGTCTTAAAATATTGACTGTCTGAAACTTACTTCCAGAAATTACTAGGTAAGAAGTCACCAGAGATGGGAGATCACCCCTTCCTAATATACCCTTTTGCATTTTGTTTTGGAGAAGAGAAACAGGAATACCAAAAAGCGCAGCTCTGGGCACTATATCCGCATCAAAGACTGTCTGAATGGCTGTTCCCTGCCTGTCCTGCCATCCTGAGCATCCCTGGGACAAGACGGAACATGGGCAGTGGGTGGAACAACCTAACAATGAATTCAGCGTAGGCACAAAAAAATAAGATAAGTAGGACGGAGTAACTAATGGGAATCAATAGTAGAGAGATTTGCAGTGCAACTCAGGATGGAAGAGTTTAAATGTTTCTTGAGCAAAATAAGATCCAGAAGTTAAACCAGTGGAATTGGGATGAAAGAATAGAGTGAGGATGGGTATGAAGATCCTGGAGCACTAGCCCTACCAGTGAAATCTGCTCTATAGAAAAGTCTAGGCTTTCAAATAGTGAGGCTGTACTTAGTGTCCAGGGATGGGCTGGGCTGTGAGTGACCAGCCACATTTTCATTGGTTCCCTAGCCCCAAGTCTGGACAGTTTAAACTCAATTAGTTGACGTGCAGTAAACATCTATGCATGTATGTTTCCCTTTGAGAGTGAGAGAAGTACATAACATCCTCTAAGATAAATAATAGTCACTTTTCCAAGTTGATATTTAGGAATTAGAGATAATATCTGAAAATCCGCAAATTACTGCTTAGCATTTGACAGATGTAAAACAAATTGTGACCATATTTTTTTTAAAAAGCAATTTATCCGCAAGGTTTTTTTTTTTTTTTTTTTTGCCTGTTCTGAATGATTTCAGAGTAACATAGAGAATGTGAGTCTATTGCCCATCGCTCAGTGCTAGCACATGCAGATCGCTAAACAGTACGTCAGCCTGGACACTTCCTTCACACTCATGACGTTCAGGCAAGTTCAAGAGCACATATGGAAACTGCCATGCAAAAAATATAAAAACATTAGATAAAGAAGTGTATAACCATGGCACATAAACTGCTTTAAAAATTTTTAACAGTATAACTGTCTAGCTTAATAATATACTTAAAATTAAAATCAAAATTCTTTTAAGATTCAAGATAGTCGAGGAAAAGGTCTTTCTCGAACTGAGAGAAGAACTTAAAATACTAGGCTGCATTTTTCTTTTTAGAAACTTAAGTCCTGATAAAAGAAGCATAATTGCATTCACTTATTAAATACCTCGAGGTAAATAAAGAAAAATAGTCCAATGTTAGCATGTTGACTCTTTTGACTAACATATTTTGTTGAAAGATCAATAACCCTATTTCCCTCTATGCCCTGTGGAAGGTGCTTTTGATTTTACGAGGAAGAACTATTGTTTTGGAGACTTTAATTATCCTTCCTAAAAGAACCATTTCTCAAACTGATAATGCATTGCCTCTGTTAAGTAATAATCTTTGAAGGAAAAAAAAAGCTGGAGGTGAATATAATCATTATCTTAGAAAACTAAGTTTGATGTTAACACATTTTTGTTTATTTTTATCCCACTTTTCATCTTGCTGTTAGTTTTCCCCAGGGCACACCCTGCTCCATCTATTGCAGATTTCCTGGTGGTCCAGTTTCTGAAAGATGGCTTTGGCTGTTATCTCTGTTAAGCACTCCCGAGGTAACTGTAGTGTGTAATGCAGTACCTTAGAATAAAGTCTCACAACAGTCCCTGCTTGAGACAATACTTAAGATGAAGAAATAGCTACCAATTATGGCCTCCCAGAAATCAGTAAGTTGTTTTTTTCTACTCACAGCTAAGGCTGGCAGCTACAAATAACTCTAAGCCCTGAATTTCCTCCGTTCTTTACTTCCTTAAGCAAACTGGAAAATGAACGGAAGGGCATGGTTTTGGGAGGGGGTGTTGGGAGCTGACAGGATCAGGACGCTGAGATGAAAGTGCATGAAAACTGACAGTCCCCTGACCATTCTACGGAATTTCAGATTCCGCATTGACCCCAGACAATCTGGAAAGTGTCATTCAATGTTACTTCAGATGAGTTCAGTAAAGCATAGAAAGCTCAGTAAATGAAATTATAAATACAAGTTAAGATAGGTTGATAATAAAAGCTCAGAGATGCTTTTCAGTACCCTAAACCCTACCATTCACCTGGACTGCCCAGCCCTGCATACTTCTTCTCTTCTGCTTATTGAACAACAAAATATTTAGTTGCTTTCCTTATACTTAACTGTGGGTCAGTTCCCAAGACACATTTTCTTTCTTCTGGGATTGTCTTTCTTATGAAATTTTCTCCCTTAAACTCTCCTCAATGCAGGTCTTGGGGTCTCCAATAAGCCACATCTTTTTCTAAGTTCCCAGATTTGCTTTTGGGAGAACAGTTTTTCAATTCACCACAAAACCACAAAGTATCAAAAAAGAGTCCAGAAGTGTGCAGACAACTCACCATGAATAGAGTCCAAGTCTCCAACAGCAAAAACGGCCATGGTGCGCCTGTGAGAATCAATTCGGGGTCTCCTCAGCCAGCAATGGAGGCAGAGGACCACGGCTCCACAGAGAAGAGCTGCCACCAAAACCAGCAGCAGGATCCTGACTCCAAAAGTAACCGAGAAAAGAATGAGGTAGAACATGCAGGGAAGTTAAGAGCTTCCATTACTACCTAGAAGTGGGGTGAAGATTCAGCTAGACTGGCCGCAAGCAATGTGGGACACTGAATTCCTTAAGCAATTTCCTACCACCATCCATACATTTCCACTGAACTGGAAATATTCTTTGGCCTCAGAGAGGGTTGATCTTTCCAGGTGGTAATAATCATTTTCTCCTTAGAAATTGGAGGGTTATTCTAAAAGGCAGTGTCTTAATTCATTCATCCATTCTTCCTTTCAGACATCCATCCATCCATTCATCCATCCATGCATCCATCCATCCATGCATCCATCCGTTCATCCATCCATCCATTGAGTTAGTATTTAAGCAACTACACACACTTTAGATATTGGGGATAGGAATTCAAAAGTAGGCAGAGAGGGTCTTTGCCTTTAAGGAGCTAACCAGCTAATTGAGTGAACTGACAATGTTAAGTTTAGAATATACAAATGTCAAGATTTAAGAGGTTAAAATTTCTGAAGGGGCTGGGCGCGGTGGCTCACGCCTGTAATCCCACCACTTTGGGAGTCCAAGGCAGGCAGATCACCAGGTCAGGAGATTGAGACAATCCTGGCCAACATGGTGAAACCCCGTCTCTACTAAAATACAAAAAGTTAGCTGGGTGTGGTGGTGCACGCCTGTAGTCTCAGTTACTCAGGAGGCTGAGGAAGGGGAATCGCTTAAACCCAGGAGGTGGAGGTTGCGGTGAGCCGACATCGGGCCACTGCACTGCAGCCTGGCAACAGAACAAAACTGTGTCTCAAAAAAAAAAAAAAAAATCTGAAGGATTATCTCATAGAAGAGACAGTGGTCATTTGGAATGGCTTTTAAGGCCAGAATTAATATCAGTGGGGGGTCATTTAGGGAGATTTCAAGACAAATAACAATTATTTTGCTGTTAAAGATTTTCAACTCTAGAATAAACTTATTTTTTAAAATAGTGAGTCCCTTTGTCACAAGAAGTGTTTAAGTAAACACTGGCCAACAATCTGAAAGTGATGTTTCTATATTCATTTGCATGACCCCTAATCTTTCCTTAAGCTATGTGATTTCATGTACCATCCCAAATTATTTAGGACAAAGAGTGTATATACCACCAACTGTCAGATAAAACAAATGGAAGATTCCTTACCAGATATACCAGCCATTAGGGTGTTGGTGATTATAATTTACACACCTGGTGATAAAGGAAGAGCGTTAGTACTGGAACTCTGGATAGCCAAAGCCTATTTCTTTCACCCAGTAAAATTGGTATTGATCACACTTGTTTCTTCAGAACAATCACCTACATATTCCCATACCAGCCCACACCTTCCTGCACCCAGCACAATTATGCAAATGTTTATGCCCACTCAATTCAAGGCACTGAGAATACAAGTAAATGTGAAATTATCAGACTGATACATAAACAGATAAATGCATTATAATGGGTTTGATTCTAGAGTTACAAATACTGTTAAGCATTGAGAAGGCAGTGACTAACTTCAGGAACAACAAATCGCAGGTGTTTGGTATTATGTAGATAACCATTATAGCTATATTCTGTTCATCTAGAGACCTACAGTCATGTAAAACTCAAATTCTCCAGGGAAGAATATGTTGGTAGAGAATAGGAGGCATTGGACAACTGTTTGCCCTCTTGTTATACAATCAGTGAGGAAAGAAATTAGGCTAGGAGGAAAATGAATGAACGTGGCCATACCTACCATTTACCAAGGAGTTAGAAGTTGATTCCTTCAGTCAGGAAGTTGACCCTCCTGTGTGTGTCTAGCCACAATTCAGTCTTTCTTGACACAAGTTTTAAAAGATCAGAGACAGACAAAGTTCACAGAGTGATTTTTGGGAGGTGTAACTCCGTAGGTGTAGAGTCCCTCACTATGCCTAACGAGGCACACTAAATGTAAGTGGGCTGATGGACTTTTTTCATACCTCAATATACAAGCTACTTTTAAGGTATTCTGAGCTGAGCTTGAACAGTGGAAATCTGTTATTCACAGTCAGATACACTTCTGAGAAAACACTATACTTAATCATATCTTCTTCAGCCATTGTTAAAATAACTCAGTTCATTTCAGTTTGAAGACATTCATAAATGTCAGTTAATTTATTGTGTCTAGCTTCCCGGAGGAGGCAGTGTGTCATCCCATCATCATACCAGTCAGAAATGACTTTTAACATATGTGAAGTGTCCATTCAAAAATTTTATCACAAACATTTAAGACAAAAACCAATCACCCAGCCTACAGATGATTTCACTCCCCTCCACATATAAATCTCTGTGTCTTTTTTTTCTGTCTGTTTTCTGTTTGTTTGCTCTTTGTTCTTTTGAGTGCCCAGGGTGTTTAGCAAAATTCACAGGTATGGCTGGAAAAAAAAAATGGCAACTGAAGTGTGACTTTAAAAAGCACCTTAAGACAAACGGCCATCAATAAAAGATGTGAAAAATAATTAATGGGACATACTTACAAGGGAATATTATTCAATCATCAAAAATAATGTAAACATGTTTATAAATAAGTCTTGCTAAGTAAAATAGTATAGAGACTTCAATCTTACTTTGTATATATTATTTTCCACAAGTACAATGATTTCACCAAAATTACTATCAGACATAAATATACACCAGACTACTGAAGTGCCCACTTCTCTTGAAGATGGCATCATGAAAAACTCTAACCCTTTCATATTGTTTGAATTATTGTAATGTACATGAATCACTTTGTAGTAAAAAGAACTTTAAAATATTATATTAAAAAATTAAAACCTTAAAAATATACATTTTTTAAGAGGCAGATATGGGGAAATTCTCTTGGTGTCCTGACCCAAGTAAAAAATCAGAAAGCTTTTTTTTTTGTTTTTTGTTTGTTTGTTTGTTTGTTTTTCTTTTTTGAATTGTGACATCTAAGCTCATGGTCAGGAGTATGGATTATTTCATCTCCCTCCTCTTCCTTTACTTTTTTTCTATTTTAAAATAGCCCCTCTACTTATAGTTGAACTCAATTCTAAATATTAACCACCTCATTGTGTTTCTTAAATCTAATTTTTAAGGCCCTCTGTTTTTTTTCTTCCTGGGCTAACAATTTTCCAAACCAACTTTATTTCACTTTTTTTTTCTGAGCTGGTGCACCCTCTGGTGGAGCTTCTGATAAGAAATAACATGGCTAGGAAGCAGTTAGATGGAGAAGTTCAGTAATCATGTAAGTTCCAAATTGCAGGCATCTTTGAGATCATTTATTGACCTTTAGGATTTTGCACAGTGTACCACTGAGACTTAAGGTGGAGAAAGGAAGAGGGGAGGTCACTACCTAGTTAGAGAACTACACTGGAACATGTATCTTCTGGCTTCATATGCTCCCCTCCTCGAACCATTATTTCCATTTCTCTCTTAAATTCATGTTTTAAACAGAAACTTTTTGAGTTCCTAAAAAAGTAAGAGTATTCTAATTACTCAAATATTACTTCCAAGATATTCAGTATAGGAAAGGTTATATTTTTGAAAATGAAATTATTCCTCAGGGATTGGTCAAATTTGTATGATTATGCTAAAAAGAAAATTAATCATCAGGGGGAAGTGAGAGCTGACTATAATGTGTAAGAAAGACATTTGGAATAAGAATTATCTAGAATTAATTGTTGAGGGAGATAATTTCTGTCCTTATCAGAACGATTTCCTTTTGTTACTTTGATGTCATGGAGATGATTTCTGTGCTATACAAATGGTTAGGTGAGTTGATCTTTATTCTTCTTCTCTGTGCTGAGAATATGTGGACCTTAGATTATACATTTATGAATTTGATAAATTCAGGAAGAAATATGCAGAGTTGCTTCATTGGTTTCTCTGTTACATCACTCAGCATTTTCTAGGGCAGACACTCTTCTAAAACCAGATGTGCAACTTCATGTGAAATAACGGACTCTCAAACTTATGCCACTATACAGTAGGGTCATACTATTCTAATTCTCCTTTTACAACTAAGAAAACTCACTTACAGAGACATTAAGTAACTTGCGCTAGTTAGCATAGCTGGAAGTGGTAGAAGTAGGTTTTAAACCCAAATGTTCTGGCTGCAGAGTCCATGTCTCTTAGCACCATGTAGTGGTGCAACTGGGAATAGTAACAGCCAGCTCTAACCTCATATTACTGTGTGGAGTATTGCCTGAATGAATCCAATATCCTGTGTTCCAAATGCTTTAAGGAAACATTGAAAATTAAAAAATGAAAAAGAACTGAGAGCCTGGTGAGGATCAGACAAACAGAATAGGCCAATAGTGAGATCAGTTTGTAAACTGAATATAGTAAATACCATATATAAAATTTGAATTGAACTGTAGATCTGACTTAAGCTTCCTAGCAGCTAACATAATGAGAGAGAATATTGGTTATACAGTGTCCTCTAAAATTAACAAAATGAACAGCATTACTCACCAGATGTACAACTATTCCTGGCATAGAAACCAGAGAAAAATTCAAGCTATGAAGCCTCATAAAGAGAACACTGTTAACATAAGAACAATGTTTTCCATAGTATTCTCAGAATAAATTCAATAACAAATTTCATGAATTTTTTTTTTTTATTTTTAAAAAGTCATTCCTCAACATAGGCCAAAGTACAATTCAGCTTTTGAGGGATGGATGAGTCACAAATATATCACCCAGAAACTGGTAGTAAATTGTATAGTATCTCAAAGAATGAATGGACTATGTATCTCTCAGGTATTTCACCAGATGTGTAATTGATTAAATGTTGGATATACAATATAACTATGTGGTTGAAATTCCGGGCTCAGGAGTCAGTCCCAGGTCCAAGTCCAAGCTCTGCCTTTTAACTTGCTTTCCTACTCTTGGGTAAACTATTTCACTTTATCAAGCCAAGCAAGATGTGGTATATCAATAGAAAATCTATCAATGCAATTAATTTACAGAATCTTTTACATGTATAGTCATATTTATGTTTCATAAATCAATCTATTTTTGTGCATTCATGCACATCAGTGTCCTTGGCTATTTATCAGAAGAGGACTAAGTCAGAAGTATGATAAAAGGGGCTCTGTCATGTATTATTTCATAAAATAAATTACTTGTAGCATTTAAATTTTATACAAAGACAGCACAGCAATGCTTTGTTCATGTTAAAAATACAGTTAGAAAAGTAAAATAATTGGATTGGATCAGAAAAACATACCCTGGTGTTTGAAAACAAATTTAAGTAGGAAATAATAAAATAGACCAGTGTTGTTGTTGTTGTTGTTGTTTGAGACAGAGTCTGGCTCTGTTACCCAGGCTGGAGTGCAGTGGTGCCATCTCAGCTCACCGCAACCTCCACTTCCCAGGTTCAAGCAATACTCCTGCCTCAGCCTCTTGAGTAGCCAGGATTACAGGTGCCCACCACCACGCCCAGCTAATTTTTTGTATTGTTAGTAGAGATGGGGTTTCACCGTGTTGGCCAGGCTGGTCTGGACCTCCCCACCTCAGGTGATCCACCCACTTTGGCCTCCCAAAGTGCTAGGATTACAGGGTTAGCCACTGTGCCCGGTTGACCAGTTTTTTGTTTTGTTTTGTTTTGTTTTTTAATGGAAAACATGTGCAAATTGTTTTGCACAATTCTTGGAACATAGAAGTTGGTTAAAACAAATGTTTTTATTTCTAGCTAATCAGCGCCTCCTCTACCATGGCGTCTACCTAGGCGATCCATGTTTCACGTTTTTACTTTGATGCTCCCTCGCATTCCAATCGAAATCTCCCTTTCCTGTGTCCATTTTGCATGTGAACTTTGGACAAGCTACCGTCCTTTTGTGTTTCTCATTTTCTAAAAGACATTTGGAGTAGGCCATCTTTATGGCCCTTTTCACTGTAATCTGCCATGTTTGTGTGTTACTCTCTTACAGCAGTGCTGGTAAATGGATGAATATGGTCTCTTGGCTGGGTAGTGTATTTTAACAGGAGATAATGTCTCAGATCAAAGAAGTGATTTGAAACTGAAATCTCTTGTATAAATATACTTAGAGAAAGAGGATTTTGTTGGAGGGGACTTTTTACTCCGTCAGAAAACAGCATGACTTTCTTATAGATTAATTCCACTGACACTGTCTTGTGATAACAAAAGATTTGAGATATTGTGCTCATCTGCAATACATTTACTTACCTTATACAACCTCCCTACATTCCCAGACACTCTCTTTTTTGTTTTTATTTTCTGTCAATTTACATTTCATTTGAGGGTTTTTTTTTTGTTTTTACTCAAAAGCAATTGTATTAAATAATGATAACCATTACAGACACTTAGATGCAAAATGATGTAGCTCAAGAATCTGATACCTAAGTACCAGTTGAAGCCCTACTACTAATTTACCATTTCTCTTAGGTTTCAATCCCTTCACCTAAAAGGGAGAGCGGTAGCCTCAGTAGCTCTAAAGTCAGCGTAAAAACTTTCTTAATACCATATTTTTCTGTCATGTTGGTTAGAGTTAGATTCAACATTTAAGATCCTTTCCAATTCTGAACTTCTTTATTTTGTTAATCTGGGTCAAAGGCAGAAGATGAGGAGATAAGATAAGGGCAGCCAGGAAATCCTGAGTCAGATAAGCATGCAAACAATCAAATACTCTGTTACATCACAAACAGCATAAGACAGAGTGAAAAAGCAGTTGCAAAATTAACGTAAAGAAATAGCTGTTGCTTTGAAGCCAAAATTGACAAATGGGATCTAATTAAACTAAAGAGCTTCTGCACAGCAAAAGAAACTACCATCAGAGTGAACAGGCAACCTACAAAATGGGAGAAAATTTTTGCAACCTACTCATCTGACAAAGGGCTAATATCCAGAATCTACGATGAACTCAAACAAATTTACAAGAAAAAAACAAACAACCCCATCAAAAAGTGGGCGAAGGACATGAACAGACACTTCTCAAAAGAAGACATTTATGCAGCCAAAAAACACATGAAAAAATGCTCACCATCACTGGCCATCAGAGAAATGCAAATCAAAACCACAATGAGATACCATCTCACACCAGTTAGAATGGCAATCATTAAAAAGTCAGGAAACAACAGGTGCTGGAGAGGATGTGGAGAAATAGGAACACTTTTACACTGTTGGTGGGACTGTAAAGTAGTTCAACCACTGAGGAAGTCAGTGAGGCGATCCCTCAGGGATCTAGAACTAGAAATACCATTTGACCCAGCCATCCCATTACTGGGTATATAACCAAAGGACTATAAATCATGCTGCTATAAAGACACATGCACATGTATGTTTATTGCAGCACTATTCACAATAGCAAAGACTTGGAACCCACCCAAATGTCCAACAATGATAGACTGGATTAAGAAAATGTGGCACATATACACCATAGACTACTATGCAGCCATAAAAAATGATGAGTTCATGTCCTTTATAGGGACATGGATGAAATTGGAAATCATCATTCTCAGTAAACTATTGCAAGGACAAAAAACCAAACACCGCATGTTCTCACTCAAAGGTGGGAATTGAACAATGAGAACACATGGACACAGGAAGGGGAACATCACACTCTGGGGACTGTTGTGGGGTGGGGGGAGGGGGGAGGGATAGCATTAGGAGATATACCTAATGCTAAATGGCGAGTTAATGGGTGCAGCACACCAGCATGGCACATGTATACATATGTAACTAACCTGCACATTGTGCACATGTACCCTAAAACTTAAAGTATTAAAAAAAAAGAAGAAACAGCAATCGAGAGCCATGCAAAAGCTGAAAGAGCAGCACAAATTTAATAAGCAGATTGTTAACAATAAGATGATCCACCAGAAGGAGGTGAATGGTCCCAATTCCTGCTGTACAATACAATCATAGCTTCCTGCTATACAGAGAGCATGGCTTTCAGGGTAACAGGCAATGAAAACTGAAAACAGCTGCTAACAGTGAGGGCTGCAACCAGGAGAAGACAGTGCTGGGTGGACGTGCTTTTCTGACACTAAGTCACAATGAATTACAGATATTAATTATCAGTACCATTATTAATGGCACCTTCTCTTCATCTCCTGAATAGAATTCTGAGAACCATTAAGTCTATAGCACAAAAAGTGAAAAAATTGAGTCAATTGTTACATAATTCATATCACAAGCACTTTGAAATATACACACAGTACAGGTTAGAATTTTGGTTAGTTTGCTTGTATTTTAAACTGAGTTATACAGAAAACTGCCTCCCTCGGTCACTGTGATTTTTGAGTGTGGATGAAGCCATAGATAACATCATGATTCTTTTACGAACTTAAAGTACCCTTGAAACCTTGGGGAAGATAAATTCAGTGTGCAAAAATATCTAGAAATCAACTAGGCCTCTTATTTATTTAACAAAGCTGATCGTAATGAAAATTACCTTTCCTGTTTTCAGAAAAAAAAATTTGAGCCATCTACATTTACAAACCATTTACTTTTCTTCTGATTATAATGATCATTTGAAACTCAGCTGGGCTTTTTCTAATGGATTGAGCCTTTTTTATACTTTGAATTTTTTAAATGCTAAATAAAAATATGCAGTTTTTCGCTGTTTACTTACATTTCATCTTCTTCACATGGTAGGTCCGAGAGCACCAACTGAAACACATGTTTAGAACAATAAAATCCAAACATCTCATCAGTCTAATCCTTTAATACAAGCAGCGCCTAGAGACAATGTGGGTTTATATCATTTCGTTTGCTTTTTTAATTAAAAGCTCTATAGCAGAGTTTATTGTTGGTACACAGAATTTTAACTGAAAAAAATCTCTGGGTGGATTCTTAAGCTCAGCAGTGGCAGAAGATATATACTGTGAACCAGATTCCATTTCTACATACCAATATAAATGGATTTTATGACAATTTTTGTTTTTTCTATAAGCAGATTTTGCTTGCTCTAAAGAGCTTTTGTGCACCTTGCATTTTTTGTTTTCATGTTGTAGCTAGAGGTCAGAGGTTCATTATTAGTGAGTATTATTTTCACGCAAAAAAAAAAAAAACAAGTTCCAAGTACATACATGGAAACAGAAGTCAAGCCTATTACAATTAATGAGCATTAAATATATATTCATGAAAGGGTGACTTTAACCTGCTCTAAGGGTAAGGTCCATTTAAGATCACATGACATTCCAGTTGAGGTTTACAGTCTTCTCTTTATCAGAGAAGAGAAAAAAAGTAATAATCTTTGTTGCTTTGTTTGAAAAGTCCAATACTATAAGCATTCTAAAATAATGCTCTTAGTTATCTTCACTGAGTGTCATAGGTTACAACATCTCATACATTAAATCACAAGGAAAAAGGCACTTCTTTCTAAAGATCTTATTATCTATTTGTTTGTTTGACCCTTTGAACCAGGACTCCTTCCTTGTACAATGAGAAAGTCTTTAAATGACGTTTATATATAGCTCTAAACACTTAGTTGATGAGGTCAGTTGAAGTATTTATTTCCCTGGACTATAACATGCAAATAAAAGTACAAGCAAGAAGTTACAAAATTTAAAGTGATAGGCTTGGGAGTTCTGTGTGAGATGTGTCTTTTGCCCCCTTAATCCCAAATGCATCTTCTTCAGCACCTTGTATTTACTCCACCAAGTTTATCTGGGCAAAGAGATTTGTGGAGTTGCAGATGGAGCCATGAATTGGCCATCAGAGAGCACGGTAATGAACAATTTATAAGCACAGAAAATGAGTTGCATTCTTTTTTGCTAGAATGCTGCAAATAGATTTGCATACTAAGTGAAAGGAAAATGAACATTCACATTTTGTCCATAAAGAAAGTTTATTTATGAGTAGATGAAATCGTTCGGGATCCAGCTTAACAGATAAACAAATAAAACCAGTATTTCACTTTCAAGCCACTTCCATGTCTTTTCTGTGGGTTGTACCCTAGCAATAGTACACAGTATTAAATTATTAGCACCTCACTGCCAACACATTAGCTGTCAAACTTCCAGTTATTATGAAGAGGTAAGAAAAGCTATGATTTACTTTAGATCTAAATCTTTCAGATAACTTGCACTGAAGTCACACAGATATAGAGATGCACGTGTTAGTCAGAAAGGGATGCTGGAGCAGAGGAACTGAAATAAATCCTAAAATGGTTCTGTCTACATCAGTCAGCATTGAAAAACTGTCAAGCATCAAGTATGGTTGCAGGCTATAGTAAACATGTCTTAAATTAATCCAGCCATAGCATTTTGTTCTGTGTCAATAACATTTTGAATTAAAAAAAAAATTACAGCATAGCAGAGTTAAACGAAGGTTAAATTTGCAATCACGTTATTTCAGTAGCAATAGAACTAATTAAAGGAGAAGTAAAACTAATGCCATGGACATTTTGTTTTGTCCCTCTAACCAGTGAATACAAGAAATCATAAGATGCTAGTAACGCTTGAAGGAAATCTTTTAAATGTAGAAGCAGTTAAGTTGCTCACATATATATCTATAGCAAATCAAGTCCTCAGAGTACCTCAGAGTACCTCTGAAAATCTTAACCCAGACAGAGAGATAGTTACCTGGAATAGCGGCAAACACAAGATCCCTATTGTTGAGATCACTGAAGTGACACTGAAACATCTGGATCTTGACATATTTAAAGGACAATCAGCTTAGGATAGTGGTTTGGTGCCTGTGTTTATTTCCTTCTTTCTCAGAACTTACTAGCTTCTCTGTAAGTTATGCTTCCTACCAGGACATGCATTAATAATGGCTCCTTGTGACTGGTAAAGTTCATGCTAGGGGAAGGAATGTTGGGTACATGTTTATAGGTACTAAGAGCCCAAGGAATTTAAGTTTAAGGTCAGAATTTTAGCACTGTTTGTCAAGGCCTTTAAAAGTAGGGGTTATAAATGCTGACCTACAGAGCTAGCTGGCTACTTAATAACTTTCCACATTCAAGTGCATGTTTTATTCCAGGGAACTTCTGGGTTTCTAATAGTATCTCATATTTGGAACATTTATTCAATTTTCTTCCCTTTGTTGGTACTCTTTTTTCTCCTACACACCATTTTCAGTTCCATGTCTAACCCAACCTTAGGCAAAAACTTTGCCTCTTTTATTGTGATAATACCCCTCTTTTAAACAAGGTATATTTCAATGTTTATTTTATGAAACAACTCCATCACTACCACCGAAAAATAAAGCAAAAATATCCAGGGAAATTCTGAGAAAAAGAAGAGGCACTAACCTATTGTACATTAAGATGTCTTAATCTATGCATTTTACAAAAAATAGTACTGATACATGTAAATAATAAGGTAAATGTAAAAGAATAGAGAGTTTAGAAATGGAGAGTTTAGACTCAAATAAACAAATTTATTTAAGCTTCCATTTGAAACTAGTGGAGAGAAGATGGATATCTTCCAGGGTATAATGAAGAGCTAAATGGTTATGTGGAAAGAATGTAACAAATGACTGTTAAGATGCTTAACCTCAGTCATAATTAGATAAACATACCTTAGAATTATAATCAGATTGGCAAGTTCAAAAAATTGATAATATAGGGAGGAGGGATAAATACGGGGAAACAAATACTCTCATATATGGTTGGGAAAACTGTACAGCTTATTTGGAAAACAAATAGGCAATATACATCAACATAAAAAATAAACATGCCCTTAGAGCAAGAATTCTTCTTGCAAGATACATGAATGTACCCCTTACACATGGCACAAATTATTATATGCAATGATGTTCATCAAAGCATTGTTAGTGTTAACAAAATATTGGAAACAGCAAATATTCGTGAAAATGTGACAGACTAAGTACAAAATGGTTATATAAATTCAACAGAATACTAGGAATCTGTTTTAAAAGGTGGAAACAGATCACAGATGCTGATATAGAGAGGTCTGTAATAGTTATTGAATAAAAGGAACAAAAATCACAGAATATTGTGTACATCATGTTACATTTGTATGCAAAAATAGGAAGGTAGAGCTATAGTATTCTCTCCATACACAAAACTTATGCATATATACTTATATATGCATAGGATGTCTCTGCATGAAACTGCTAACAGTGGTTGCTCTGTAAGAGGGAAATTGCAAACTAAGAAGACCAGAGTGGGAAGGAAATTTACTTTTCACTGTTACTTCCTTGTATTTTTGATATTTTTTACGATGTCTATATGTCGTCTAATTATTTTATACATATATTCACTTCTAAGAGCCAATTTTGAAGGCAATGATCCACAATGCAGAATGAGAATATTGTAATTCAAGCTCCAGTGTAGTTCACCAAATCCAATTCAAATTGTAATATATGAACCCATTTATGATCACACACATAGATTGCTCTAGAAACAAACCAGCAGTGTTAGTTATCTAAACTACTGCACAGAGTTGGCCATCACGGTATATGGACTAGTTGAGCTGCATCTGGATGGGTGAAGCCGTCTGTGTGGTGACCACGCTCTGTTTAGTATGCAGCCCCAGTCGCAGCCATGAATTTCAAAGCAGAGGAAAGGCTTGGTGCCAATGCCAATAGGAGAAAAGTAAACCAAACCTACAGTATTATTTATCCCTAAGACACCCTCCATTTTGAGTGTCTCTGAAGCCCGTAATTAAACAGAATGAAAAATAGGCTTTTCACTGGTGAACTTATTTATTAGGCAGTCAGAAGCCTGACTTCCGTCAGTGGAGTCAATGATCTTAAGAATTTCTGGGAAAGGAAGAGGCCAGATGACTAGAGAAGAGATAGAATGGAATAAGGGCAACATATTTGGTTTTGCTTCAGAAACTGCAATAATGACCAACTAGATACATGGATTAAGTAATTATTGTCAAAAAAAATGCATGATTCTGCAGCAGCTGCCTGATTAGGATTATGGCAGCTGAATGGAGATGGAGTCTATAGTCACGATAGTAACGCAAACACCACAATTATATTTGGTGCTAAAATCAAAATTTATATTCATTTCCACCTTGCCATTTCCAAATTGCCATTTATCCATTTACTTCTGTGACTTTCCCACACCACTTCCAAAGTCCAGCATAATAGTTTCTAAGACAGTAGTTTCTCTAGTACATTTCCTTCCTGCATCATGACAGTTTGGTGGTCGTGGAATACAAAATCTGACCATGAGCGCAATTTTACCTGCAAAATTTTTAAAATAGATACTTAAAATTAAAATAGCTTATTTTGTGATAAATTTAAATTCACAGGCAGTCTTAAGAACTACTACAGAGATCCCATATACTCTTCATTTAGTTTACCCCAGTGGTAGCATCTTATATAACTGTTATACATTATCACAACCAGAAAATTGACATGGAGGCAATCCACCAACTGCATGATTTAAAAAAAATTTATATGTACATAATAGTCGTTCATATTTATGGGGTACATGTGATATTTTATCACTTAAAATGTGTGATCAATTTTGTAAGTCCAACTACATCCTTATGTGCATGAACTTGTGGTAATGAATTGTCATCACTGGAAAGTCAAGCTGAAGATGGATGACTGCTATAAATAGCAATATGGTCTCTTAGATCACTAAGATTTAGGGACTTTTTATGTTTGATTATAAGAGTAGAAGTAAGCAAAACTTGAAAAGAATCTGTAGAAGAAGAAAGAGGACATGCACTGTGATAGTGTATAAAATTCACCCAGTACTTGGATGGTGGACCTTTTATCTACATCTTTGTTACAAGAGAATGGGCACACATATATTCAAATTCACAATCTCTTTTCTTTGTGAGAAGAGATTAGATTAATCCTTCCGAAATGGCTGGAGTTCAGGAAGTATGAAAACTATCCTCTGGATTTGGAGCCTGACATAAGTCAAAATTCCCTGAAGCTCTGAAGTCATATCAATATTTGTCTTTAAAGGTCATGGCATGCGGCTGTTCGAAAGGATTGAGGACCAAAATTCAAGGAATTAAGCGAGAATAAATAAAAGGTATGAATAAAAGTGGGCATGCATAAAGGAAGGTCGAAAGAGCAAGCAAGGGATCACCAGCTACTCTCTTTATCAAAATCAAAGGCGCAAGTTAAAGTTCTAGGAGTTAGGAAGACTTGGTCACTAATAATCAGCAGTATGACAATAAACAGTTATTTATAAAAACTGCATTTTCTAAAATAATTATAATAATATTGAATCATCTTTCTCAAATAATTTCATTAAAGATCACATTGAAAATATCAACATGAAACCAGATATAGCACAGATGTAAGATGTTGATTACTGGAGCATAAAACACAACAAAATAAAATAAAATAAACGAGAATTTCAAAATTAATTCAGAGATCCATGGAAACAACAGGACTTGAAGTAATATAAGGAGGACATAAAATGAGGCAGCAAGCTGTCAGTCTCTAGTTTCTCCATTTGCTTCTTCTCCCTAGTGAAAGGAAATATTGATTACATTGCAAAATCAATGGTCAACTTTTAGTCGTCTTACTTTAAGTAATGGACAACATTTGACACAGTTAATCACTTCTTGCTCCTTTACCTTCCTCACTTGGCTTCCAGAACAATATCATTTTTGATTTGCCTCCCAGTTTGCTGACCATTTCTTTTCAACTCTCTAGACCTGCCATGTTAGGGATGCCCTAAGACTCAGTTCTCAGACCTCTTTCTCTTCTATATATATCTACTCTCTCAAGAATCTCAGTCAGTCTTACAGATTATCATCCATAAAGTGACAACTCTGAGATTTGTATCTTCAATCCAGATATTTCCCCTGAACTCATGTGATTAACTGTCAACTCCATGTCAGTTTTCTGGGGAGGAGATTGTTGGATATTTAATATAGCAGCTGAGGAAAACATTACTGAGAAGGTGGCATTTCAGCAATGACCTTAAGGAAGTGAGCAAGTAAGCCACGTGGAAAATGTGGGAGGTGCATTTCAGACAAAGGAAAGATCAAATGCAAAGCTCCCTGAGACAGAAGAGTGCCTGGGAAGTGTGTGGAAAAGCAAGAAGGCAGAGTGTGCCTAGAACAGACGGAGTTGAGCAGAGACTCTCAGTTGGCTGGGAAGGAGATTGTTGTGAAGGCAGCTGAGGAAAACATAACATGTCACATAACGTCCATATCATCATTGGACATATTAGACTTCTGCAAGTAAACTTAACCCAAATCTAGCTTCTCATTTTTCTTATCTCTTCTCTATCCTTTGTGTTTTCTCCAAATATTTCCTATATCAGTAAGTTAAAGCCTTTTCTTTTTGTTTTTTCAGACCAAAAATCTTATAAATATTTTTTAGTTCTCTCTTTCATATGCCATATCTAATGTATCAATAAATCCTGCAGTCTCAAATTTCAATATATACAGACCCCCCAGCACTTTTTACTACCTTGACTAACAACTTTTTACCTAACTTACTCACCAACCACCTTCATATGTTACCAAAATTACTGCCAATAGGTTCTTAGCAGGTACTTCTGTTTTTCCACTTGCCCATCTACAATATACCCCCAATATAGCAACCAGAATGATTTTTTTTTTTTTTTGAGACAGAGTCTCCCTCTGTCACCCAGGCTGGAGAATGCAGTGGTATAATCTTCGCTCACTGCAACCTCCATCTTCCAGGTTCAAGTGATTCTCTTGCCTCAGCCTCCCAAGTAGCTGGGAATACAGGTGCCCACTATCATGCCTGGCTAATTTTTGTATTATTAGTAGAGACTGGGTTTCACCAAGATGGCCAGTCTGGTCTCGAACTCCTGACCTCAGGAGATCCACCTGCCTCAGCCTCCCAAAGCGCTGGGATTACAGGCGTGCCCAGCCATGATGTTCTTAATTATGTCAGATCTTGTCACTTCTCCATACAAAACTCTCAAGTAACTTCTTAATTACCACAAAGTGAAACGAAGATGTTTTTATAATGGCTTAGAAGGCCTCACAAGGTCTCTTCTCCCTTCTCTTTCTGGCCTGCTAATCTCCTCTCAACTCAGTCTGTTCTGGGCACTCTGGCCTTCTTGCTTTTCTACAAACTTCCTAGGCATTCTCCTGCCTCGGGGGCTTCCTATGATCTTCCCTTTGTCTGAAATGCACCTCTCACATTTTCCATATGGCTTACCTCCTCAGTTCCTTAAGGTCTTTGCTGAAATGCCACATTCTCATTAATGTTTTCCTCAGCTGCTATAATAGATATCACAACAATCTCCTCCCCAGCCAACACTCTCTATCCTATGTTTGTAATTTATGTTTTCAAAAAAATTTTGGAAAATGCTCATTCGTAATACTACATATACAATATTTATTTATTGTTTTTCCCCATCATTTGGAATGTAAACTTCATGAAGAAAGGGAATTTTGCCTCTTTTATTCACTGTGTATCTCCAGTACCTAAAATAGAACCTTTCACATACTACGTCCTCAATAAATATTTGATGAATGGATGAACTAGTTGATTAACTAAGTAATGTTTAAATGACCTGGCCTAGAGGCTGGTTAAAAATCATCATAACAGTTGGCTAACTAGAAAGTAAGCTGCTTGGGTCACTTTTGCTAGAATTTTACTGATTAAGCTAATGTCATGTGAATATAAGAAACTGTTAACCAGAAAATTATGAAGAGGAAAGAAGAGAATCAACGTTGCTACAAAGTCTTAGTCAGTAGATGAATCTAAGGCCAGGTTGGGGAAATAGTATCTCTACAGCGTTTTGAATAGAAAACTTGACATTGGTTTGTTCTACATTCATTACTGATTGTACCAACAACTAAGAGGCCATGTCTGAAATGGACCATTAAATGTAGTCCTTTGCAAATTTAACACAAATTATATCACTCTGAAAAGTGCTTTGACATAACTTGGAGTTAAACATTTGCTATAAGTGGCACTGTTTATGGTAATAATTGACAAACCGTGCTTAGGTTAGATGTGTGTAAGGGTAGGAGTTGTTTTATTAACTGACAACATTATCGAATTCTTGATAAATTGCAAATTCTGGTTTGTTTTCAAAATCATTGAATAAACATTGCAGTTGTTTAATAGGTGAGTTTACTGGTCTACTAAATACAGTGTGGCAGATATTAAACTCTATTCCATAGTTCCTTTCACACATTTTACTGGAATTTTCTTCATTGTAAAATTTTAAAAGTTTAGAATTCTAACTTTCAAAATTGGTTATGCAAAGTATTACCCAAACCTTTGTGAATGCATGAAGAATAAATATTCTTAGTTTTTCTTTTATATCTCACTTTGCATACCTCCCTTCCTACTTTCATTTTGGGCTGCCAGGTTTTCTCACTCCATACATAAATATTAGAGTCAGTGTTATATTAAAAATAATAATCAAGAATACTTTTTGAGCTGTTCGTTTTGTTGTTTTAAATCCAGAAAAAGTGATGAGAGAATTCAGAATTTATCAATTTTGCTGTTTCCATGACAGTTAGTAAAGGACAAATGTGACTTGTTAGGCCTATCCATCACTATGAAAATTGGCTCTGTTTGGTTTGTGGAGAGAATACAAGCTCCTGGAAGCTTCTTTTGTTTCCACATATCACACTGACCAAAATAGCCACAATATTCTGATCTAAGCAGATCGTACTAACTGTAGCTACTATTTACCAAGTCTCTGACACTAGGCTAAGCAATTTACAATTAGTGATTGCTTAAGCCTTACCGTAACTTATTTTCATGTAAAGTCATTCCATTTTACAGATGGAGATGGTAAAACAATAGAACATGTGTACCTTGCCAACATTCATATAGCTAGGAAGTGAGAGAAGAGGAATTAGAAAAAGAAACTACCATGCCTGTCAGCAGCGTGTGTACACAAATGCTCCTTTTCTCCCTTTAACTTCAATGTATTGCTGTCTAGACATGAAGTACACACAGAGTCATCATTCTGTTATTCACGAATACACTTGATGGCATTTGCTTCCGCAGACCTTTGTTGGTACTCACTGTGTGCCCAATACTGGGGATACAGAGATGAAGTCTCAAGTCTGTTTCTCATGTGAAACACACAGAAGACTGGGATATGATTTCTTTAATAACTGTGTAAAGAAAATGCAATTTGGATTTAAACAGATAGAAATTAGTTTTGCATTGGAAAGAGCTAAAAACAATAATGACTGCCTAATCAAAATCAATTCCTCTTTTCTTATAGCAATGGTTTTATTGAACTATCTACTCCTCTTCCATGTAGCATAGGTTTTATCCCCATGGAATGCTCAACCATTTGTGGTATACATTCATTCAGTTTGTTAACAATTAGTTTCAGCATGGTATTAGTTTAGGTGTGTCCAGTGTTAGATAATGAGACACAAGAAGAAATATACTCTGGGGAATTTGGATTATACAAACATTTCTCCACACTTATAAAATATTAACTGGAGGATGATGAAACTTTCTGACTCTGAATTCTTTGTTATAACCTTGTGTCTATTTCATAGCAGGTTTCATGGAGGAGACATTATTAGAGATAAATCATTAAGCATGCATAAAAGAAAAGTGAATGTTATGAGCATCTTAGATGGCAGATAACAGATGAGCAAAGGTACAGAGTCAAGAATGTGTAAGGCATACTTGGGGTATGGCAACAAGGCACTTCAATGAAGCTAGAAACAGGAATGCAGGGACATACCATGGAGGTTTGATTATCGGAATAAGGAGACTGCGCAACTCTTTCCCTTCAGGAAATGAAATTGCTTCGAGGATTTTTAAGCAAGGTGACACCATGATGAGCATCTTATTTAGAGAACGTTCTGGCTGGAGAAAATGTCAAGTGACTTGCTTGCTACTATTAACATCTAAACCACAAAATGGTTGCATGTACTTCAGCATATTATTAATAATTAATCATGTCTTTACTTAGTTTTTATTCAGGTGTTAAACATGTTAATAATTGATCAGATTTTTAACAGAATGATGAAAGTAATTTAGGCTATAAATGTACCAAAATGTCAAGGAAACCAAATATTCATTTTCCCATCACATAATTTTGCCAGAAATTCTCTTGAATGAGGAAAGTAAAAGAAAAGGAAAGATTGACCAGTGAATGCCCTAGGGAGAATTTCTGCTCCATGGAGTCTGCATTCCACTATGGCTGAGGACAGGAGCACTTTGTAATTTAGACTGTAATTTGGGTTGTAATAGGGTGACACTAAGTGGCTGAAAAGGGAAAAGCTTAGTTAATGGAAATCAAAATAAACAAAAAATTGCACTTGCAGTGACATTCATGACTCCCTGACAACAACATAAGAAAATTATATTCGGAGTAACTTAGAATCTTGAAAAAAAAATTTGAAACTAGCAACTTCTTTCTTTCTGTGAAGCTTAAGATTCTTGTGCAAAGATGACAAAAAACAACAAATATTGAATCATATAAGTTATATAAGCTGAATTAAAGGATAAGGCTTTTTCCTTTTAAATGAAAAAAATATCTTGCTATTACATTTTCTGTCACATACATTTTTTAGGTAGCTTTTTTCATTTTTTGGCATTATTCATAATAATAATAAACAGTAAAATAACAATTTTGCTTATCAGTATATAAAACGCACAATGGATTTTCAATGTAATGTTTCCGAGTAAATCTACTCGAGTAAATAAATACACATGCAATACTTAACTAACTGCTTTACACCTCTTCAAAAATGTTTACCACACAGTGAAAGAAAAGGTTATTTTTTTCTGGCAAGCTCTGTAGTAAATTTGTGTTTTTATTTTTTTCGTCCTGCTAAAACTGTTTTTTCAAGGAGATATATTTTTATCTACTCAAAATTAAAAGGACTTCCTAATTTAATATTTATTTATTCCTTTGTTCATTCAATAATTATTAGATTGAACCATATAAAATTATATTTTGTTGGTTAAAATGATTTAATACTCTCAATATATATGATTCAACCTACTATTTATTAAGTACTGCTAGATGATGATGATAGATATATCATATCTGTGAACACGGACACTTTTATCACTCTAGTATGAAAAACCCACTGGAGCAGTCGATTTTATCTTTGGGTAATTCTCACAAAATACATAACTTTTCTTCCTTAATGGAACTGAATTTTTTCCCACACATTGGTTTTTATTCTGGATTTTTAAAGTATTTTTAATAAATGTTGTCTTATTTAATTTGTAATTATCAAGCGAAATTGTGGTTGGGGACATGGATGAAGAAAGGGGAGATGTTGGCCAAGGGTACAAAGGAGAAATGGGCTCTAGTAATTTGTTACACAATATGGGGTGTATAGCTAATAATGTAATGTATATTTCAAAATAGCTAAAATAATGGATTTTAAGTGTTTTCACCACAAAGAAACAAGGAGCGACTGAGGAAATGGATATGTTGTTTCTGGAATTTAGAGCCACATAAAGACAAATCTATTCCAGTTTATATATGATTAGTTTTCAGATATCAGGTAACTAACTCTGCACTTACTTCTGCTTCTATCCTATTGTCTTCACTTCTCTGGATTAAACACTTTAGTTGCTACACCTAAAATGTGGCCATCCCAAATTGACATTTGAAAATGTTGGCCATTTCATCTTTTCAATTTTCTCCTCTTCGAGTTTCTGAGACATTTCTCTCTTCTGGTTTTCTTCCTGCATCTCAGATTTTCTTTCATTTTCTTTTGATACTTTTTCTTTTACTAACCAACCCCTTTACCGTCAATGTTCCCAGTAGCTTATCCTTTTGCTATGTTCTCTAAAGATACACTAGATGACTTCATTCTGCCCTTTATCTTCAGCTACCATTAGTATGCTAAGTGTTTCTAGATTTATATCTCTAGATAAAAAAAAGTTTTGAACTGAAGACCTGTGTATTTAACTGTCTCACAGACATAGCTACTTGGAAGTTTCACATATCCTTCCAGCTAAATCTATCCTCAACTTGAATACGTCATCTCTATCCACCCCATCACTCAAAGAAGAAACACAGTTACCCCTTTATACCATCATTCTCATTGCCTGCTCTCACCCCCACCACAACACACAAATTCTACCTCCTTGCTTTCTTAAGATAGGAATTGGTCTTAACATACGATCTTATTTTTAGTAACAACTTTAGGGAGATGTATATAATTCAGGTATCATACTAGTTACCATTTAAAATGTACAATTTAATGATTTTAATATATTCTCAGAGCTGTGCTACATCATCATTTCGGAATATTTTTATCATCCCTAAAAGAATCCCGGTACCCTTTAGCTATCATCCGCCCTCCCAACTGTCTATCCTCCCCATCCCTAAATGCTACTAAACTACTTTCTATCACCATAGATTTTCCTGTTTTGCATATATAACGCAAATGAATTCATACAATATGTGATCTCTGGGATCGCATATTGTATGATTTCATTTGCGTTATATATGCAAAACAGGAAAATCTTTGCAAAACCATTTAGCAATGAGTACTAAAATATATTCTACTTAAAGTCTTTTTTTGTTTCACATGATGTATTCAAGGTTCATCCATACTGTGTCATGTATTATCACTTCACTCCTTTTTGTAGTTAAATAATATTCCATTGTATGGATTTGCCACATTATGTTTCTGTGCTCATCAGTTGACGGACATTTGGGTTGTTTTCACCTTTTAACTTTTATGAATAATGTTATGACCATTGATGTATAAGTTCTTGTGTGGACAAATGTTTATTTCTTTCTATATATATATATCATATAGATATATATCATATGTAGAGTCAAATACATAAATATATTTATTTATGAAACAATTACATATCTCATATATGTGTATAAATAATTCAAATTGCTGGGTCAAATGGTGACTTTATATTTAGTTTTTTTGAGGAAATTCCAGACTCTTGTCCAAAGCAACTGTACCAATTTACACTTCCACCAGGAGTGTATCAGGGTTCTGACTTCTCCACATCATTGTTAATACTTATTATTGACATTCTAAAATTATAGCCAGTCTAGGTGTAGGTATAAAGTTGAATCTTATTGTGGTTTTGATTAACATGTTCCTGATAACTAATGATCTTAGCAACTTTTCTTGTTCTTATTGGCCATTCATGTATCTTCTTTGGATATTTACTTTTTTTTTTGCAAAATTATGGTAAAACTCATGATAAATCTGACTTGAAGATTTGACAGAATTTACCAATAAATCCTCAAATTTTATGAGCCTCATGGGCCTGGGATTCTTTTAAGAAAATGTTTTAACTATGAGTTTAATTTATATAAGTGATATAAAGATTTTTTTTTGTTCTTTTGAGTCAGGTTTTGTTATTGTATTTTTTCCTGCAAATTTTGTCTAATTGTCAAATTTGTTGGCATCAAGATGTTCTTAATACTTTCTCATTATCTTTTTTAATGTCTGTATGATACTTGGTGCTATATTAGTTATGGTTCTCCAGAGAAACAGAATGAATAGGATATACAGATGTTCCATGACTTACAATGGGGTTACTTCTTGATAAACCAATTGTAAGTTGAAAATATGAATAGTTGAAAATGCACTTCATACATGTAACCTACACAACATCATAGCTTAGCCTAGCCTACTTTAAACACACTTTAAAAACTAACATTAGCCTATAGTTGGCCAAAATCATCTAACACAACACAAAACAAAACCTATTTTATAACAAAATGTTTATAACAATATATACCTCATATAATTTGTTGAATGCTATACAGAAAGCAAAAAACCAGATAATCACAAAGATACTCAAAGTACAGCTTCTATTGAATGCATATTACTTTCACACTATCATAAAATTGAAAAATTGTAAATTGAACCATTGTAAGTCAGGGACCACCTGTATATAGATATATAAGAGAGGATTTCTTATGGGAATTAGTTCTTGCAATTATGGAGACTAAGAAGTCCCACAATATGCCATCTGCAAACTGGAGAACCAGGAAAGCCAGTAGTGTAATTCAGCTGGTGCCAGAAGGACTGAGACCTAAGGGAGCAAATAATGTAATTCTTAATCTGAGCCCAAAGGCCTGAGAGCCTGGGAAGGAGGTAGGAGGATGCTGGTATAAGCCCCAGAGTCCAAAGCCATGAGAACCAGGAAAGCTCCAATGTAAAAGGAGAAGAGATGAAAGTCCCAGCTCCAAAAGAAAGACAGAATTCACCCTTTCTCCAACTTTTTGTTCTATACTTTGGGTTCTGGCTATAATTCTGGGTCAGTCTGGTATAGGTGGTTAGACTTAGACTTCTATGGGTTCATCCCCATAATTAAGGGTTATTTCTATTGCTCTCTTCCCTCCAGCCACAATCCTACTCCACCTCAGTTTCTTTCCTTGTTTCCTGTGGCCACAAAAAAACCCTGGGTTGTTGGAGCCTTGGCTGACAACATGGTGCTACTCTGTAGCTGTGTTTCATTTTCAAGTACCACCAAAGGAAAAACAAAACCTGGTGACCCATCCCCATTCTTGTTTCCTCTCCACATTTTGACTCCATTCCGTAATCTATTTATTTTGGTTTACTATACTGACTAAGCAAAAGGTAGTTGTCTTATTTTGTGTAGCATTTATAGTTGTTATCAGTAGGATAGTGGGACTATTAGGAGCTCACACAATACTAGAGCTGGAACTTGCACTGTTTTCTTTTTTTTTCTTTTTTGGTCGTATGTTCCATAAGATATTACGTTTTGGATTATAGGAAAGGAGAAAGCATTGTGACAAAAGAAGTTGTATTCAATTATTTATCCTACACTTCTAGTAAATGACGAGGTTCAAAGTACAGGGGAAGGAAAGTCTGCGTTTCAGTCGAAGTTGAAATTATTTAGTTGTTTGTACTTGGAAAAGAGATTTTGCTTCTAAGCACCTCAATTTACTTGGGGTTATATTATCAGACCTCCTGTGGAAAATCTTTATGAACTCCAGACTTTTATAGAAAATGCAGGATAATTACACTCACAATCCTGAACAGCTTTCTCAACAGATTTTACTTACTATTTCTGATTATTAAGAAGCACTGTAGCATGAATGCATCCATTTTGAAAAGCTAAAAGAGGAAACTAAGAAGCATATAGGAATTAGTTTTTTATCTACATTGTTGCCACCCCCACAGTTAAAGCTAAAGTAATCATCATCTGCTGATCTATCATGCTCTAAGCATATTTTTCTTTGCCAAGATTTCAGGCAGTCTTGGAATTAAGGATCTAAATTAGAAATTATCTTATCTGATTATTAACTTATAGGTCTGTTTCATTTTTAATGCAGGCAATTAAAAATATGATGAACCCAGAAAAATACACTGTTTGAAAGCTCTTTATGGTCCTCATCACCTAGAAGAATAGCTATGCAATAAAATACAACTGAAACTTAAAGATTTAAGATGAAAACCACCGTAATTATAATTCTTATCTTAATAAGCTTTTTAGTCTTCAGTAAAGAGATAAGGAATAATTTTTAAATTACATTTGATCCTTCATCCAGTTACTTTTATTTCTGCCTTCCATAGCATGCCCATTTGTTTATTAGAATTTGTATCCAGATGTTACTTGTAACTGGCATACAGATATAAAACCTCTGACAAAAATAAGTTATTTGAGATTTCAAGTCTTAAATTTCATTTAATCTTGTTAAGGAAAGGACAGAAGGAAAGCAAATAACTTTTTAAAATATAAAAGCTGTAATTTTTATTCCTTTTTGATAGATTGATACAGTTTTAGACTGGACTTTGAAATTATATGATAATAACCAGCACTTTTTATGAAGCATTATCAAGTCAATTTCCTTGGCAAAACCATTTAGCAATGAATACTGAAATATATTCTGCTTAAAGGTATTTTATCAGCTAGTTCATGAATACTGTATTTGAAATTTTACATTTGGGTGGTATATTTGAATGCAGCCTGATAAATACCAAAAATGATTGTTGAGAACCTCAGAATTTTAATGACTGTGAATAATTTATTTTCTTTTTCATTTTAGATTTTCAAAGAACTTGTCCATAATTCTCACTTTAACATAATTTCAGTCTCTATTTTTTCCTGTAATTCTTTCATAAGTAAAATCTCTGGAACTATGATAATGGTTTGTTGTGCTGTGATGTCCCGAATATTTCTTTCTGCTCTTTCAAATTGTGTGATATATAGGTAGACCCTAGAAGTAAAGCTAGAAGTTGTTTCTGGGTGTCTTCTCTGAGTTTTGTTGAATGATTTTTTGATAAACCAAGTAACCCCTTGCTTTCCAACCACTTCTAAACAGAGAAATCTTGTTCCATTACCACAACAGAAGTTTGAAATAAAACTCTTTGAAAAGTGTCATTTCATTCTCCCATGATTTCTTGTGCATGCTGATATTTTGATACGTAAGTTATTGATGTTGATAAACAGTTACAGCTTATCTTATTTGGGTTAAATGGTGAGCTAAGCAGTATAAAATTCCTCCCCATATGGACAACTAAAGATGCTTGATTTAATAGAATACAGAAAGGGTGTAGCTGAACTAACAGGATGGAAAAGAATCTCTAAGTGCCAGAAATGAAGAGTAATATATTCATGGGCTGAATCTCTGGAAACCATGGAATAGAGTAAATAGAACAGTTGAGTAGCAGACTCAGTCTATCTAGCACTTGGATTTTAATGATGTAAATTTAGCTTGCTCAAGAAAAAAGTTGTAAAAGTGATCGATGCCTAGGGCTTGGGCCCTAAGAGGGTTGAAACCTCAGTGAAAGGGTAAACAAATAAAATCTACACATTGACATTGGAAGCAGACAGAAAAGAATGAAGTTTCTATCCATCTAGATTCTGTATCGAAACAAAAAAATAGAAGAATCTGTAAATCTGAACTCAAGTCTGAATAGTAGAGTCTAAATTGCCCAAAACTGCAAGATATAGAAATCCTTGCCTCAATCATTAAGATAAATGTTGATCACAAACCAGTGTGTGCCTAACAAAAACAAATACAAAATAACTCTCAAGAGACATTCTACAATTCAGGTCACAAGGAAACATTACAGAAGAAGGCCTTTTGAAAAATATCACAATAAAAGTAGATTACCAGAAATTAGTAAGAACTAAAAGATGAATTAGAGAATTAAAAAATAAATTAAATGACATCTATAATTCAGCAGAGACAATGAGATAAAAAGTGGAAGACAGGTTCTGAGACAGGGAGGATAGAACAGAAATGCCCAACATATATTTGATAAGAGTTCCAGAACACAAAATGGAAAATGAGGGAGTCTACAGTTTAAGACATCATGGTTGAAATTTTTCAGAATTAAAATTCTACGTATTCGAAAGCTACATATTCAAATTTAAATTCTACAAACTTTTTATATAACATTTAAAACTTATATAAAGAATAAATAAGTCTACACTTAGACACATTTTAGTGAAACTTCAGAATGTCAAATCAAAGAGATATGCAAAATACAACTAAATAGAAAATATAGATTATGTATTTAAAGTACTGCAGTTAGACTATAGATAATGCAATGAAAACAATGAAGGTCAAGATTTTGAAACACCTTCAGTTTGAAGACAAAATAACTGCTAACCTATAATTCTCTATCCAGCTAATCTATAAAGAGTAAGGGTCATAAAGAAAATTGCAGATAAAGACTGAGAGGCTTTTCCCCAGTAGGGCTTGTATTCAGGAAGAAGGGTTTTACATCCTGAAATAAATGGAATATAAGAAGCAATGGTGAGCAAAATATTAAGAAATGTGTGAGAAAATATAAACATTGAAGCATTCTTATTATTTTCATGTTCTTTGTTTGAAAGGTAAAGTTATTGATTGAAGTTTATATCAATCTGAAGTTAAATTTAAGCACAAAAATATATGTAAATGAAAATGTAAAAGTTTAAAATTAGTAGTGGCAAAAAAAAGAGATAGATTCCTCTTAGATACCAATCCAAGTGGAAGTATATTAAAAGTATCTGTCCCCGTAGTGAAGACTTGTCAATTTTGAAAACTTAGATAGTGTCAAAAAAAAGTAAAGTATCCTTTTCCAAAAAAAGGTGATACACTATATTACGCTAAAGTTAATCTAATGAAAGTATAGAAAAAATAGCAAAGGAGAAAGAATGGTATGAGAAAATTAAATAAATATATATGGGGCAAAATGGCCAACTAGACACAGACTGGTGAAACAGCTACCACCAAGGGACCAGATGACTGGTACACTCCTAACAGATCTTCAGAGGGAAGGATAGAGAGTGGATAGAGGGAAGACATGGGAGCTGGACTCACAGGGGAAGAATCTGGAAACACTGCACAGGGCTACTGTTCACTGGGACTTGTTCCTGGCCCCCAGTGACTTTAGAAGAATAGGTGAGTTGAACTAGCAAGGAGCAACCTGCTGTGGCCATGGGCCTCTGGAATCACAGCAGGAGGAGACCCCTCAGCCACCATGGATATTGGAATTGGCAGGAAGAGCTACTTAGAGAAGTGGTAAGGGCAACAAGTCAGCTGATATGGAGCCCAGAGGGTTTGGTGCAGGTGTGTCTGTAGTAGAGCATAGCCAGGGACAGCCATCCCACTAAACTCAACTTACTGCCATTGGAGGCTTTAGCCCTAGGGGAGCTGTTGGATCCGAAATCTATAGAACCGTTTTGCCCATCTGAAGGAGCCAATCTGATCTGACCACCCCTTAGTCTGCTGGCCTCTCCAAGGGCCTTAGCCTGGTCATGTCTGCTTACAGGGCAGCCTCAGGTGTCCTGGGGGCCTTCATTGTAGTTTCTATGCTATAAAGTTATTGAGTGCATACAGTAAAATTAGGCAGTATTATAATTGGGTTAGATGTGTCTCATTGAATTTTTATAATGATGTCAAATAAGAAATATAATTATTTAATTTTTAAGATGAGGAAATTGACATGCAAATGATTAAATAGTTTGCCCAAATTCACATATCTGGTAAGTGGTAAGCTCAGTGAGTCTGGCTTTAGAGTCCTATCTTTTACCACTATAAATTTTCTATATACAAAATTAACATGATGAAGTAAGTCTAACTATATCAGTGATAACAATAAATGTAAAACAGCTAAATTTGCCTATTAAATATAAAAGTATAAAGTTATCTTTTAAAAGACTTTCTGAATGGACTTTTAAAAAGTAGCAACAAAATATTCTATTTACAAAAAAAGAACTGATAATAAAAATAATCATATAAGTATAGAAGTGGGAAAAAATACAAAACAACTTCTAACCAAAGGAATGCTTAGTTTATCTATATTAATAATAGGCAAAAGATATTAAGGCAAAATGGATTATTAAGAATTAAGAGAGTTATTAAATGTTGAAAATTGGAACAATTTATCAAGAATATAGTTAAGGCTAGCAAATTGTATTTTCAAAATGATAGCAAAAATTTATAAATCAAAAGACTTATTTGGAAAATATAAAAAGAAGTTACTAAATAATAATATTCTCTTGTTCATATTTATATACCAGAAAATATTAACAGCATAATTTTTCTCTAGCTTTATATATTTATTTTGCTGACCCTTATGCTCAAAACTAACAAATTAAGCTTGCTTGGAGCTCCAGAGATAAACATTTTAGCCAGAATTTCAAATGTGCTTTAGACATAGTGCTAAGGATGGCCCCTCTCAAACATCTCTTCCACAAAAACTTTCCTGATCTTTTCACTTAGGTGTGTCTCTCCCTATTTTGAACCCCTAAATCACTTTCTTTTTGCTAGTTTAGCAATCTCCTTGCTTTAACTCAGAGGTCTCAACCAGGGATGATTATGCCCACCAGGAGACATTTGTTAGCGTCTAGAGATATTTTTGGTTGTCACAAATTGGGGGATTTTACGGTAAGTGGAGGCCTGAGATGATGCTAAATATCCTACAATGCACAGGAGAGTCTCCACAACAAAGAACTATCTGGCCCAAAATGTCAACAGTGATGTGGTTAAGAATGAGAAATTCTGCTTTCGTGTATAATATGTTTTTTTTGGAATTTTTAGCTTCTTTCCTTTTAGTTATATTATAAGCATCTTGGATTGTGTCTTACTCATCTCGGATTCCATATGTAGAATATGCAGCATTGTGTTTGCTACACAGTATATCAGCATTTGTTTAACTGAATTTTCATTCAACAGCAATCCTTAGTGACCACTATGTCTTGTGTACTATGTACTTTCCTTAGAATTCGTGTTAAAAAGTATAAACAGGTAGTCTTTATCCTCTACAAATTTCTAGTGTTAAGAGTGAGATAAATGTATAAATGGGTAATTTATAGTACAACACAGTGCATACTTGAACAAAAATATGAGAGGAAAATTATGCAAAAAGAAGCCAAAATAAATGGAGACTAATTAGGCTTAGAGGAGAAAGCTTTACCTAAGAAATGGAAGCAAGTTAGAATTTGAAGAAAGAAAAATAATTCAAAAACTCATAGAAATGTGAAGCATAAAATTACCTTGGGGTTCATCTACTTAAACTCCAAATTTTATCGACAATGGAAACTGAGTTCTAGATAGGTAAAGTGATTGACAGTGTCTCAGAGAGTTCCTAGCAGAGCCTAAACTGGAACTCAGTTTTCTGTCTATTTATTTCCATTATAACCCATTGCCCTTCTTCAACCTTCATTGTTCAAGGGTCTTACCAAATTATGTGACGTTTTACCAAATTCTGTTCTCCAGAGAAACAGAACCAATATTGTGTGTATTTGTGTGTGTGTGTGTGTGTGTGCGTGTTTACACAGAGCATTATTATAAATAGTTGGCTTATGTAATTGTGTAGGCCAACAATCCCAAGATCTGTAGTCAGTAAGACAGAGGTGCAAGAGAGCCAATGGTGTAGATCTGTACTAAATAGCTGCAGACTGAAGGCCCAGTAAGAGCTAATGTTTGAGTTTACATCCAGGGGCAGGTAAAGACTAACGTTCCAACTCAAGACAGTCAACAGGAGGAGTTCCCTTTTACTCAGACTTTTGGGCTACTCATGTCTTCAATTGATTGAATGAGGTCCATCCACAACAGTGAGGGCAATCTGCTTTCCTTATTCTAGGGATTCAAATGATAATCTCATCCAGAAACGCCATCATGGTCATGCTCAGAATATTGTTTGAGCGAATGTCTGGTCATCCGGTGATTCAATCAAGTTGACACATAAAGTTAACTATCAGAATCAGTAAAAAACAAACAATGAACACCCTCTTTCTACACATCACAAAGTACTTTGAAAGTGTGTTTTATTTGGTCTGGAGGAACTAAGGAGATTTCATAAAATAAATCAAAACACACTAAAACTCTAGTGCCTACATTAATGCTAACAAAATTATTTCCTTCCAAAATGAAGAATTATGTTAGATTTGCATAAAAATAGGAGATTTTTAAATTTATCTTTTGCAACTTGCCTTGAATTGTGTATTTCAGCAATTATTTTTAATTCCCAAGAGCTCTGTCTTGTACTCATTTTACCTTTTCCATAGCATTTTGTTTTTATTTTATTAATGAAATATTTTCTCTAATGTCTCTGAGGGCTTTGATTATAGTATAGTTTTTCTGTGAAGTTTTCCTTAGCTTTATTTTTAATTATCAGTGTTAGCTCCTCTTGCTTGACTCCTTGATTTGGAACATTAGTCTTTGCCTGTCTCTGGATGTAAATTTTGTGATACGGTTTGGCTGTTTATCCATTCAAATATCATCTTGAATTGTAATCTTCATAATCCCCATGTGTCAGGGAGGGACCTGGTAGGTGGAGACTGAATCATTGGAGTGGTTTCCCCCATGCTGTTCTCTTGATAGTGAGTGAGTTCTCACGAGATCTGGTGGTTTTATAAAGGGCTCTTCTCCCTTCATGTTCTCTTCTCTCTCCTGCCACCTTGTGAAGAAGGTTCTTGTTTCCCCTTCACCTTCCACCAGGATTGTAAGTTTCCTGAGGCCTCTCCAGCCATGCAGAACTGTGAGTCAATTAAGCCTCTTTCCTTTATAAATTACCCAGTCTCAGGTAGTATATTTATAGCAATGTGAAAACAGAGTAATATACTTTGTTTATTTATTTTGTTCTACTCCTTTATTTTAAAAGATATGAGTATAATTTTGGTTTAATAACTAGATTAACTGATTCTAATGTTCATATAGAAAATTATATGAGAAAGAATATTCAGGAAACTTTGAAAAAGTAGACAAATAAGAGATGACTAGTACTACCAAATATAAAGCCTATTATGACAATATAATAATCTACAGTACATATATGAAAATAAAATTAAAGTGACTACCTACCTGACTTTCTATATTAAAAAAACAAGTTATTTAGAGGTTAGAATATAAAAATTAAGCCACAAAAGAACCAAAAAGATTATCATTAGAGTTATACGCATGCGCATGCAGAAACATAGGCATTCGTAAATGAAGTCAGGCTGTTTTTTCTGGGCATAAAACAAAACTCAGACACAGGGGTGAATTTATGGCTCCAAAATGGTGGTATAGAAGCAAGTTGGCTTCACTCTCTATCTTCCCCCCCAAAAAAAACGACAAAATTACAGTACCAAGATAATCATCAGAAATATCTCAGAACTCAAATAAGAAGATGAGACAGTGGTTCCTGGGACTATGGAGAAGTGAAAAAAACTTCAAGCAGATGGCAAGAGAATTGGACTTCCATAAATGCAGCACCCCATCCCCAATTCTGCCTGAAACCAAACACGTGGAAAGTTTTCCCCCTAAATCACTGTTTCTACACTAGCAAAATTAAGATGGAGGTGGACAACCAGCTTCCTCACCATCTTGGGTTTCTTGGCAAAAGAGCCATTTCTGCCTTAATCTACGGGAAGCATTGCTAATAACCAAGGAAAGAAATATCCTTGAGAACAGGCAGAGACAAGGCAGGGAGGTGGGACCACCATCCCCAGCCCAGGGAACTCTGCTGTGTAATTGGCCAAAGGAGATATCAAATCAGAATAGCTGTTCAGCAGCACCATACTGTCAGAGGTATATCCCACAGGTCTCCTGGGCATAAACCTTTGGCTAGCCTTCCCACACTGCTGGGATATCTTCTTTGGAGCCTCTTTCATTTTTTCATTCAAGAAGGACAGCAGTTTCATCATTTACAAGAGCTAAGACAAAACTGGCTTAAGGTATCACCTAAAGCTGAAAAGGAGGCAGTGACCTAGTGGTAAAAAACTTAATATATGGGTTATTCTAAACAAATGTATTCAATAAAAACCAAAACAAACCAGGCAGAGGAGAGTGGAATAAATAAATAATCCTTCAATGCAAAGACATAGGCATCCATCCACAATGAACAACAGAAAATAGAGAACCATGATCTCCCTAAATGAACAAAGCAAGAAACCAGTCACTCACCCTAAAGAGATGGCAATATATGAGTTCTCTAAGAATTCAAAATGGTAATTTTAATGAAACTCAATGATCTACAAGATAACAAATAAAAGGATATTAGAAATTTATCAGAGAAATTTAACAAAGAGATTTAAATAATAAAAAGCTGAAATTTTGAAACTAAGAAATATATTTTCTGAACTGAAAAATTAATTAGAGGCTCTCAACTGCTGAAAGGATCAAGCAAAGAAAAGAACCAGTGAGCTCAAAGACAAGCTACTTAAAAAATGCATAGAGAAGAAAAAAAGAATGAAATGCAATGCAAATTTTCTGGAAGATATAGAAGATCACCTCAAAAGGCCAACCCTATGAATTACTGATGTTCAAGTGAGAATTGAGCAAGAGCAAGTGGTAGAAAGATTAGTTCAAAGAAATAATAACAGAAAACTTTCCAAAACTTGAGAAAGATATAAAAACCCACATACAAACAGCTCAAAGACCACCAAACAGATCTGACTAATGAAGATTACCCCAAGACATATAATAATCAAACTTTCAAAGGTCAAGGACAAGGAGAGAATCCTAAAACAGGAAGAGAAAAGAGTCAGATAACGTATAAAGGAGCTCCAATTTTTCTGGCAACAGACTTCTCATCAGAAACCATACAGGCCAGGATAGAGTTCAATAACTTTATATTTTCAAAGTGCTGAAAGAAAAAAAAACTGCCATCCAAGAAAATTGTATCCAATAAGGTTATCTTTCACAGATGAATGACAGATAAAACTTTTCTTAAGCAAAAGTTGAGAGAATTCACCACAAGCAGACACATATTACAAGAAATGCTAAAGGAAATTCTTCAATCTGATATAAACAACAACAAAAATTTGAAGGTATAGTGTAAAACCCACTGGTAAAATTAAGTACATAGACAATCCGACAATACTCTAATAATTGAAGTTGTGGTGCAAAATCTATTCATAGATCTAGTGTGAAGTGCTAAAGACAAATCTGTCAACAATAGTAATAGACACAACAATGTGATACGAGATGGGTAATATAAAAATAATGAATTGAGATAACTAAAAGTCAAAAGTTGTGGAGGTCACAGTTACAGTGTAGAGGTTTTTCTTTTTCTTTTTGATTGTTTATATTCTTTGTGATCTAAGATTAGTTGTCATCTCCTTAAAATAACTTGTAATATCCATGAAGTGTTTTTATAAGCCTCATAGTAACCATAACACAAAAATCTATAGTGAATTTACTAACAATAAAAAGCAACAAAGTAAAACACAGTACCAGAGAAAATTACTTAGCTACAAGGGAAGACAGGAAGAAAGGCAGAGTTATAAAACAAATTTTTAAAAACTAACAAAATGGCAATATAATTCTGTACTTGTCAATAGTAATAATGGCTATAAATTAACTCAATTATTCAATTAAAAGGCATAGAGTGGCTGAATGGTTAAAGAATCAAGACCCAACTACACACTGCCTACAAGAAATGACCTTCACCTATAAAGGCACATAGAGAGTGTTAGTGAAAGGATGTCAAATGATATTTCGTGTAACTGGAAACCAAAATAAAGTAGGTGCAACTATATTTACATCAGATAAAATAGTCTATAAATCAAAGACTGTAAAAAGAGACAAATAAGGTTACAATATAATGATAAAGGTGTTAAATCAGCAAAAGAACATAACAATTTTACATGTCTGTGTGCCCAACATCATAGCTCCCAAGTACATAAAGCAAACTTTAATATATTTAAAGGGTAAGATATACGACAATACAATAATCATAGAGAACTTTAACACTCTACTCTCAATAATGGGCAGATCATCCAGACAGAAAAAAAGACGGAGAAACATTGGTGTTAAACTACACGTTAGGCCTAAGAGGCCTAACTAATATTTACAGAATGTTTAATCCAAATATACATTCTTTTCATTAGCATGTGGAATGCTTTCCAGAACAGAACACAAATTAGTCCACAAAAAGTTTAAACAAATTTAAAAAGTAGAAATTTTGTCAAGTACATTTTTTTACCACAACTGAAGAAAAGTAGAAATCAATAACAAGAGAAACCTTGCAAATTTCACAAGCACATGGAGAGAAAATAATAAGATTCTGAATAACTAATGGGTCAATGATGAAACTACAAACACAATTTTAATTTTTTTTGATAAAAATGAGAAGGGAAGTACAACATACCAAAATCTATGGATGCACCAAAAGCAGTGCTAAAAGAGAAGTTTATACTGAAAAATACCTAAATTATAAAGTAGAAAGCCTTCAAATAAGCAACTTAATAATGTGCCTCAAGGAACTAGAAAAGCAAGAACAAACCAAACAGAAAATTAGTAGAAGAAAATAAATAATAAACATCAGAGCAGAGATAAATTGTGACTAAAAAAGATCACAGAAGACCAACAAAACAAAAAAGTTGGGTTTTTGAAAAGATAAAGAAAATTGGCAAACCTTTGGCTAAACTAAGAAAAAAAGAGACCTAAATAAATAATATCAGAAATTAAAAAGAAGACATAATTGAGACCACAGGAATACAAAGAATTGTTAGAGACTATTATAAACAACTATGGACCAGCAAATTGGAAAATCTAGAAAAAATGGATAAATTCCTAGAAACCTACAACTTACCAAGATTGAACAATAAAAAACCAGAAAACCTTAGTAACCCAATGATGAGTCACAAGATTGAAGACATAATACAAATTTGCCCATCAGAGAAAATCCAGGACCTTATGGATTCAATGCTGAATTATGCCAAACATTTAAAAGAAGTAATACCAATTCTAGCCAAATTTTTCCAAAAAAAAAAAAGAGAGAAGGTGATATGGTTTGGATGTTTATTGTTAAAATGTGATTCCCATTATTGGAGGTGGGGCCTCATAGGAATTGATTGAATCATGTGGATGGATCCCCCACGAATAGCTTGGCATCATCCCCATGGTGATAAGTGAGTTGTCACCCAGTTAGTTCATGTGAGATTTGGTTGTTTAAAAGCATGTGGCACCTTCCCCTCTTTCTCTTCTGCCCTTGCTATGGGATGCGCCTGCTCCCTCTTTACCTTCCACCATGACTGTCAACTTCCTAAGGCCCTCAGCAGAAACTAAGCAAATGTTGATGCCGTGGATGTACACCCTGCAGAATCATGAGCCAATTAAACACTTTTTCTTTATAAATTACCCAGTCTCAGATTTTCTTTCATAGTAATGAAAAAACTGAATAACACAGGAGGGAATACTTGCAAACACATTCTACAAGACAAGCATTATCTTGATACTAAAACCAGATAAGGACAAAACAAAAAAAGAAAACTATAGGCCAATATCACAGAGGAGTATAAATGCAAAAATTCTCAACAAAATACTAAGAAACTGAATTCAAGAACATGTAAAAAGATTATGCACCATGATCAAGTGGGATTCATCCCAGGGATACAAGGATGGTTTAATATATACAAATCAATCAATGTGATACATTATATCAACAGAATGAAGGACAAAATCCATGTGATCCTTTCAATTGATGCTTAAAAAACATTTGGTAAAATTCAACATTCCTTCATGATAAAAACCCTCAAAAACTGAGATAGAGGGAACATACCTAAACATAATAAAAGCCCTATATGGCAGACCCATAGCCATTATCATACTGAATAGGGAAAACTGAAAGTCTTTCCTCTAAGATCTGGAACATGACAAAGATGTCCACTTTCACCACTGTTAACAACATATTAGACTGCTGCAAAGTAACTGTGGTTTTTGCCATTAAAAAATGGCAAAAACCATAGTCACTTTTGCAGCAACCTAACAGTATTTGAAGGCCTACCTGAAACAATCAAACAAGAGAAAAAAAATAAAGGACATCCAAACTGAAAGAAAGAAGTCAAGTTATCCTTGTTTGCAGAAGATATGATCTTACATGTGGAAAAGCCTAAAGGCTCCCCGCCCCTCCGCCCCCCCCAAAAAAAACCTGTTACACCTGATAAACAGATTCAGCAAGGTTGCAGGATACAAAATAAACATATAAAAATTAGTAGCATTTATATACATGAACAGTAAACAATCTGCAAAAGAAATCAAAAGTAATCACATCTACAAGGGCTATAAGGAATATAAAATGCCTAGGAATCAATTTAACTAAAGAAATGAAAGATCTATACAAGGAAAACTGAAAAATACTGATGAAAGAAACTGAAGAGGACACATTAAAAAAAGATATTCCATGCTCATGGATTGGAAAAGTTAATATCATTGAAATGACAATACTACCCAAAGCAATTTACAGACTCAATTCAATCCCTACCAAAATATCAATAATGTTCTTCACAGAAATAGAAAAAATAATTCTAAGTTTTATATGAAACCACAAGGGACCCTGAAGAGCCAAAGCAATCCTGAGCAAAAAGAACAAAGCTGGAGGCGTCACACTACCTGACTCCAAAATTCACACAAAACTACAGTAACAAAATTAAGATGATACTGGCATAAAAAAAGACATAGACCAATGCAACAAAATGGAGGTCCCAGAAATAAATCCATCCGTTTACTGCCAACTAGTCTTTGACAAAGGCACCAAGAACATACAATAGGGAAAAGAGTCTCTTCAATAATTGGTGTTGGGAAAACTGAATAACTCCTTGAAGAATGAAACTGGACCTCTGTCTCTTACGATATACAAAAACGCAATCAAATGGCTTAAAAACTTAAATCTAAGACCTCAAACTATGAAACTATGAGAAGAAAACATTGGAGAAATTCCCTAAGACATTGTTCTGAGGAAAGATTTTTGTGTGTGTGTAAGATCATAAAAGCACAGGCAACAAAAACAAAAATAGACAAATGGGATTACATCAAGCTAAAAAACTTCTGCACAGCAAAGGAAACTATCAATAAAGTGAAGAGACAGCATATAGAATAGCAGAAAATATTTTCAAACTAACTACTTGACAAAAGATTAATAACCAGAATATTTAAAGAGCTCACACAACTCCACAGCAAAAAGACAAATCATTCCATTTTAAAACGGGCAAAAGTTCTGAATAGACATTTCTCAAAAGAAGACATACAAATGGCCAACTGATATATGAAAAAATGCTCAACATCACTAATAATCAGAGAAATGCAAATCAAAACTACAATGAGACATCTCATACCAGATAAAATGGCTTTTATCAAAAAGACAGGTAATAACAGATCTAGCAAGGATGCAGAAAAAGGGAACACTCATACACTGCTGATGGGAATGTAAATCAGTACAGCCACTATGGAAAACTGAATGGAGATTTCTCAAAAAACTGAAAGTAGAACTCCCATGTGATCTAGCAATTTTACTTCTGGGCATATACCGAAAAGGAAGCAAATCAATATATTAAAAAGACATTTACACTTCCATGTTTATTGCAGCACTATTCACAATTACCAAAATATGGAATCAACCTAAGTTCCCACTTATGAATGAATGGATAAAGAAAATGTGATATATACACATAATGTAACGTGATTCATCCTTTAAAAAGAATAAAATCCTGTTATTTGTAGCAACGTGGATGGAACTGGAGGTCATTTTATTAAGTGAAGTAAGCCAAGCACTAAAGGCAATTATTTCATGTTCTCACTCATATGTGGGAACTAAAAAAGTGGATCTCATGAAGATAGAAGGTAGAATGGTGTTTACAAGAGGCCTGGAAGGGTAGCAGGTAGGATGAAGAGAAGTTGATTAATGGATAAAAATATACAATTTCATAGAAGAAATAAGATCTAGTGTTAGATCAGTAGAGTAACTGTATTTTACAATAATCTATTGTATATTTCATAATGGCTGGAAGATAAGAATGTGAATGGTTCTAGCATTAATAAGAAAACAAGTATTTAATTTAATAGATATTCCAAGTACACTGATTGATCTTAACAACCTATGTAAATGTATTAAATTATCACATGTGCCCTGAAACTATGTACATCTATTATGCATCAATAAGAAAATTCAGAAGGCATGAAATAAAAAATTGTTGAATTCCATTCTATAATTAAAAAAAATATTCATGGCAAAGTAATATTAACACCGTGAAGAGGGACGATATTTGTAACATATGTGACAGACAATAGGCCTGATTTCCATTACACATAAAGTGCCTCCACAAATCAATAAGCCAAAGATAAACAACACAACTGAAAAAGTGTAACAATTACAAATAGAAATGGAAGTATATGTAACTCTCAAACACATAAAAATATATTCAATTACAGTCGTAACAGGAGAAGGTAAATACATAGAGATATCACTTTCATATTTCAGAATGGCATTTTAAAAAATGATTAAAAATAAAATATAACGTATTTTTAAAACCATAGATGCTGGAGCCACATGTATGGGTTTGAATTATCGTTCTGCATTTTCTAATGGTGTGGTACTGGGAAAAATTATTTAACATCTCTTATTCCAGAGTTTTCTAATCCATAAGACGGGCATAATAATAGCAACTATCTCATAAGGTTACCATAAATGTTAAACAAGATATCATATGTAAAATGCTTAGCACATAATAAGTGCTATAGAAGTAGAGTGGTCGTGCATCCCCTTTGTCTTGGGATATAGTCCTTGTTTACACTTGCCTGTCTAACATAATTACTGATACTTCTACTCTTTCATCTCACTAGATGCCCTCATTTAGATGATATATTATATAGACACTTTATAAGTAATGATGAAAGTAATTCTATGTGAGGATATTAATTGTGGCACTGCTTATAATAGGAAAGATTAGAAATAATGCCCATCAGTAGATTAATTTGTTAAATATATTATAGTCCATCCTTTCAGAGAAATATTATACAACAATCAAAAAGAAAATTAACCCCAGCAATTGTTAGAAGAGTGGTTTTCAAACTTTCTAGTTTCAGGACCCCATAAAGTATTAAAAGTCATTGAGAATCTCAAACATCTTTTGTTTTTGTGCCTTATATCTGGTGATATTTACCATATTAGAAATTAGAATAAAAAATACATATTTATCATAAACTTTAGAATAACAATAATGAACATATTACATGCTAAATTTATTTCTAATAAATAACTGCACTGTATGTAAAATTTGCTTGAAGTATTTCTTTATATTTTGACTAATATAGAATATGTCTGTTTGCTTCTGTATCCAAAGTGTCATACTATCACTTCATTCAGATTTTGGAACTTCACCATACATTCATGACAGAATATTTTTAAAAGGGTAAATCACATTTTAGTACTATTATAAAAATAGTTTTGACCTCATGGCCCCTCTGAAAGGGTCTCTAAGACTCCCAGTGGTCTGGAGGTCACATTTTGAAAACCACTGGTTTAGAACGTAGACCAAAAAAATTTTTTTTCAAGAAGGAACATTTTATTACTGATATTTCTTAGAAGTGCCTACACACAAGGATAATAAAAATCAGATTTTTAGTTAGTTTTATTCTTGTTCATGAATTATCAACCAACAATGTATCTTCTTATTGCTTGCACCTGGGGTACACTTCTCCCACCATCCCATCCTTGGCACAACACTGTTTATTAAAAACCAAACTAGACCCCAAATCATCTATTGCCAAGTAGGTTGAGATGTTAACTATTACAATATGTTAAAAATATGTTGATGTTAATATCTAAAAATTTGTATATTCATTCATGATCATTTTAATTGGAAAGAAGTATCTACACCAAAGCAATTTTTATCATAGACCATGAGACTAAGTGGGGGATGAGTGCGAAATAGCCTAAGAGAGAAAAGAAAAACGAGTTAGTAATCATTCTCTGTAATCCAAAAAGAAGATACAAACACACTCATACTAAAACAGATACAGTTACAGCAATGTAGGTGGCATTTAGATCTCTGAAAACTTGAAGAAAAAAAGTTAATTATCATTCTGAGATAATTATCGCCGTAAATTAAGTCATTCAGCCTCTGTTTTTACAACCTGGCATTTTCCACAGAGAAGAATAATCTGCTTTTCTACAGAATCTTATTTTCCAGGATATTCCACAAGTTCTGCCAGCATAGCCCTGACTCACCAGCTGGGGCTCCCTGAGCAAAGACAGGAGCAGAGAGAATCCCCAGTGCATGTGCTCCAACCAACTTCCTGGGACTCCCTATGCATTTTGTCATGACAATTAGGTTGTGTAGTTACACAAAATATTCTAAACATCTTAAATTAGATTCCAGGAAATTAAACTACAAAAGATAGGAGATGTAGAGCATTTCTTTCAATACAGCTTCAAATAGAAGAAATAGGGTCAGTGTGGAAAGCCCATTATAAACCCAAGGTGGTGAGCAAGTTAAGTCTGACTAATGCAAATTCAATCAATTTAAATGCCTAATTTATATCTTTAAAGATGAGAAAGGAAAAATAGGGCAAAAATTTTTCATGATTGGGAAATAAAGAGAAGAATGACAGGGAGGATGAATGATGTTGGTAACGGTACAAAAATCCCCTAAGATTACAGGATGTCAGAAGTGAAAGATATTTTATAGAGCATCTAGACCATTTAGACCAACTCTTTTATTTTTTCATGAGAAAGTAAGGCCCAGAGAAGCTAACATAATAAGCCTTGATATTTTTAATGTTAATTTATGTATCATCAGATAAACCATAAGACATATAATATATCTTGGAATCTCCTTGTTTTATGAAGGAACACATAGGTATTTGATAGGGTTTGACTGTGTCCCCACTCAAATCTCATCTTGAATTGCAGTTTCTATAATCCCCAAGTGTCATTGGAGGGACTTGGTGGGAAGTGATTGGATCACGGGGCTGGTTTCCCCTATGCTGTTCTTGTCATAATGAGTGAGTTCTCACGAGATCTGATAGGTTTATAAGTGTCTGGCTTTTCCCCTGCTTGCACTCATTCTCTCTCCTGCCACCCTGTGAAGAGGTGCCTTCTGCCATGATTGTAAGTTTCCTGAGGCATCCCCAGCCATGTGAAACTGTGAGTCAATAAACTTCTTTTCTTTATAAATTACTCAGTCTCTGGTAGGTCTTCATAGCAGCATGAGAATAGACTATTAATACAGTACTGTTTTGTGTACTCTTTCCTTTCAACTAACATCTAAATTTTAACATTATATAAGATTCAACCATACTGAATATAATACTACGCTAAATCACATCCAAAGTCAAAAATAATGATTCAAAATTTATAATTTTAGATTAGTCACATCATTAAATAAAATTCAAGAACACTGTTTTGATGCTTAATTCTAATAGATAATGTGCTTAACCCTCTAGAGGAGCAATAAAATGAATTTAACAAGATTTCCAACCTCTGGTGATTCTACTATCAAAGGGACATTAGGTATAGACAAACACTATAGACTTTACAAGAAAAAACATACATACATATAAATGAAGACCTTTTAAAAGAGGCATTGAGAAAATAGATTACAAACAATTTAATTCTATTTAGGTAGCTCAGGAAATCTCATGAAACTGAGAAAGGATCTTGAAGAAATCATAAGACTTCAAACATAGATGAGGAAAGTAGGCCATTTCAGATTGAAATATACACACAAAGGCAGAGAAATGGGAAAGTCTAGAATGGATTTTAGGAAAGACAATTATGCCGGCTGTGTATATTTAGCGTGAGGGGGAGAAGGTGGAGGTGCAGTTGGCTTACTGATTGCAGTGCTTGCCCTATACACAGCCTGTTCTTTGAGACCACTCATGCGTCCAGCCCTCACTCATGGCCTTCTCTTAGATAGACATGATTATGACCACGTGTCCTTGTCTCCAAGTGTCCTTCATTGGATTAGAAGTCAGCTACTTCACAGGCTGGCCTAAAACCTATATGTTGGCTTGGCAAAAAAAAGCTAATCACACTCTTGATTGTTTAAACTTAGATGTACAATGTTTCAGTGGAAGATAAAACTAGAAGAGAATATATGGAGAAAAACTGTAAGACAGAATCAGGGAAATGAGGCAAAGAAGGAGAGAGACCAAGAAGTAACTTATTAAAATATTATAGATGGGAGATAAGTAATTGTGGGAAAAACCTACCTGTTGATAAAACAAATAACCTTTACTAATATTTCTCTATTACAATTAAAACTATGTATACCATCTTAGTTTCTCATCTGTAGTTGCTTACCTTTCTCCATTATTTTCTATCTGTGGCTTGTCTATTTCAATGCAATTGAGCATATTTCTCAAGATGGATCTGAGGATTACTTCATTTGACCGAAATTAGTTTAAGAGATTGTTAAGAAACCCCTGAAAGACTATATAGGTTTAGCCAGAATGAAGAAGATATGATAATATAGAAGGATATATCTTAAAGCTAAGAAATCATTTATATCATTAAGTGTGACTTAAAACTATTATATGGTAGAAAATAGACAAGGAGGGTAAAATGGAGGTGGTAACACATACATTTTAAACTTGTATATGATGAACAAAGATGTATTTGTTAAATATTTGCATCTGTGCAAACATTCAAAATATTGATAATACCCTTATTAGAACCAATACCCTTGGAGTTATAAAAATAGCGAGCAATACACAAAATTTTCACCCATCATATCATCTATGTTGGATGTGCCACATAGATATTCATAAAGGCACATTACAAGTTTCTGATAAATGAATCCTAAAAAAAGATGCAATAAGAAATGTACAAACCAGGCACAAGTAATTTTATGATGAAGATTCAACTATAATAGAAATCTTTTTTATTTTAAATAGCAAGAAACTAACACATGACTTTGGCAACCTATGAGTGACAGGGAGTGGAAAATGGTGGGCTGAATGAAGTAAAGCCCAGACTCCAGTATTTCTACTGCATTCTTACATATTAAATGTGTTTTTGGTTTGGGGCCTTTAAAACAGGAAACTGATTTTGCTTATTAGCCATCAACAGAAAGTGATATTTGAATTATCACTATGATTTACTTTGGGGTTTTGATTTTAAGAACCAGAAACCATTTCTCTGTGTCTCTGAATGTGCCCAAAGATACATAATCTATCAAGTTGTGAATTAATTCTTGAGAAGTGAAGAAAGAGAACTAGAGAAATAAGAAGACTTGATAAGTTTAAGAAGACTTCCAGTTATTTAGTCAGGAATTTAATGACAAAATAAAAGGCACAGAGGAATCCCCCAAAGCATTTTGGTTTGAATTAGCAATATAATTCCCTTAGTTTACCACTTTTCTTTACACCAATCTGTATTATTTCTATTGCAAATAAGAAGTTGAATAACAGTGCTCAGATGTGCTTTTGAAGGCACCATGTAATGGCCAATCTGCACAGACTTCTAATTGCCTTAACTTGAAAAGGAAGTATACTCTTAAAAAAAAGAAAGAAAGAAAAGAAAAAGAAAAAAGAACATAACTGCCGGCAAAGCCAAACTGCTATCTTGATAGCATGCAGAATAATTATAGCTTCTTCTCTTTGCCGATGACACCTCTTAAACTTACGTCGCCCTTTATCAAAAGTATTTTTCAGTGTTAGTAAAGGAGATAGAATAGTGACATAAGATTAAAGACATGATGGAAAAAAAATCTAGTCACTAAAGGTAACATTAAGGAATAATTTAATGTCAGTATTCTAGTCAATTGAAAGGTAATTATCTTCATAGCAAATATTAGCACATATGTCTTATGAGGCAATGACTTTTAAAAGCTGGTACTTTTAAGACTGGTTGAGAAAGAGTTTCAGTTGTAAAGCTTCCCACAAAAGTAAAAAGTAAAATAAACTAAATCTACATATATACAACTGGGAAAATGTTTGAGCTTTTCCTTAATGTATTCCTAAGTGGCCTGGAACAACTGAATGATAACATAAAACCGTCCTTGTTTTAGGGAGAAGTCTCAGTAGCATAGTTCTTAGTAATGAAGATTTTATCCACTGCCTAACAGCCTTTGTGTGGTAGGATGTCAGAGCAGGGCTTCACCCTTTTGGTGTGAAAAAGCAGAGTGATTCTTGTGAAGGTGAAAAGAAAGGAAGGGATCAGGAGGAAGAAGGCAGTGGACCAAATGAATGGTAATGAGTTCAGAGGAGCCGCTTAATCATTTGTCTACCATGCGCTTCTATATGGATAGGACCAAAGAAGCTTCATTTAATGAGAAGATTTGTCTTTGGTGCCTATGTAGAGAGAGATGATCTGACATTGTTTAAACAGGCAACATCAGAATGCAGGGGTTTAATGCTGGTGTATTACTAAAATGCTCAAGGAATCCCATAACAAATACATTCAAAACACACAATCTAAATCCTTTTTAAAGGGCACCTCACATTAATCCCTCAGCTGGGGTTCCTCATTTTTATAGCATCATTTATCACTTTAATGTAACATTAGTTTAGTGGCTAAAAGCCATGGCAGAAAACCTGCACCGAATGTTGGAACGTTAATGACTTAAGCAGAAAGGAAACACTTGAGAGACCAGCCGGTGCTCTAGTTCTTTCCCTAGGTTATAATCACAGATGCAGGAAGCAATTGCTGCTATATAAATAATACTGCAATGTGGTTAATGTTGGCAAGACCAGACTTATTTGTAACTCTAAAGGGTAAATAACAAGAGGTTTGACAAACTGACTCAAGGGATAAATGTGTGTTTATGAGGGGAGGGGCCGGGTGTGGGGGCAGTAGAAAGAGGGAGAAGAATGAGATCAAACAGTTCTCTTCATTTATTACAGATTTTTCTAAAGGAAAAACAACATGGGGTGGAGATAAGATGTAGGGGGTGGAGGGTGTAAATACCAGGGCATCCTATCAGCACAGATGGCACTGGGGACTTACTGCCTCCCACTACACCTAAGCCTATGGATGCTGCATAAGAATAGGCATGGATGTGGGTGTGAGGAGACTTTTGAAGCCACTCTATTTAGAACAGGAGAATCCCAGCATTTGTAAATTCAAATCCCACATTGCTTTAGCAACTTTTTTTTTTTTTTTTGACTAAAACATATCTGACCCTTTCCTTAACTTTTAGCATGTCTGTCTTGAGAAGGACACTTATCTTTCTTTAATTGCTTTCTCACATTTATGAAACAGATCTGAACTGGGAATGGTGAGGATGAGGCTGTCTAGATTAACTCTTTAAGTCCTTTCAGCACTAATCTTTTATGGGTTTACTTCATTCTTATTATAAGAGCTGATTATGTGTTTTTCTTTTAAATAATATCCTTTATGCTATGATTGCATCATATCAAAGAGCTAACTCTGTAAGCACATGTTTTAAGCCCCAGAATTTCTCAGAAGTGGAGCCATTCAGGAACTTCTAGGCAGCCTCAATATCATGCTTCTTAGACAGCTTCCAACTTCATCTCCAGGTGAATTCTTCCCTAACATCTTTTTGGTTCAAAAGGGTAAAAAACAAACCAGTTTTTCATTCTGTGCTTTATATAGCCCATGGTGGGCATTTCCCATCTGCCCCATCTCTTCTTCTGTCTTTGGAGCCCATCTGCCTTTTGTTTTAATCTCTAACACAGCAGATGACATTCTCTGCCAGCAAGTCCTATTTTCAGCTCTCTTGGGCAGGCTACAGAAGCTGAGCTCTGCTTCCAAATTTACTGCCGGTTTTAAAACAATAAAAATCTAGTAGTTATTATTTCCCACTGACCCAGGCAGGGTCTAAAACGATGGACTTCAAATTTTCTGCAAAGATTTGAGAGCCCGATTGGAAAGCATAGGTCTATGAAATTATTACTTCAGAATGGTTCTGCATGGCTTGTGGATCTCTGAGGAGTTCTGGCTTGCTGAATTGGGAGTCTTCTTCATCACAACTATCATCAAACAGTGCCTGGGGAGGTAGGTCAAGCTGTGCTCTCTCAGTCTCCTATTCTAAATAGTAGAGGTTGGTGATCCCCATCTGCTAGCTGGAACTTAGTGTTTTAAGAATGGATCCTCATCTAAGGCAACTCTATGGGCCCTGGGAGCTAATGTGCCCCAGCTTGCTGTTTTAGCTTCACCTGTTGGTGTTGTGACTTGATATTCAGGCCATCCGCTACTGGAGCGGCCACATCTAGGGTTGTTCAACATAATTTCATATCATTTCAGCCACTGTTAGAGTTGTTGTGGGATTTGAATAATAATATGTATCGAAACACATGGTAAAACCAAGCATTAAAGCACTATTGGACTGAGAGGTGGTTATGGGACCAAATCATTTATTCACATTGCATCCCTCTTACAACTATGTTTTAGAAAATATTTAAGGAATGTAATAAATAATTAACAAGAACTCAAGAGGAATACGGGGAAAAAAGCTATTGCAATTCAGTGGGATTATGGTTGAATATTTTTTCTTTCATTTTAATTTTTATTTAGGTTGGTGTATGTGTTTAAGAGTTTTAAAAGTTTTCAAAGGGAAATAGGAATGAGGAAAGAGCTTAAGAGGTACTCCCCAGTTTGGCATTCAAGACTTTCTATGTTCTGACTACATCTCTTTTTTTAGATTTCCCACTTTATTCCTCTCTCTTCGTTACTACCTCACTCCACCCCACACAACTATTTCTTCACATTTTACCTTCCCTGAGCATACTTTGTTTTTTGCCTCTTCTCTCAACCTAGAATGCCTTTTTCCCCCACATAACTATATTTGTGAAAATGATATATGTTGTTTATATGCAAAAAACTCACATTTTTTGTTACCCTGCATCAAATATATGTAGATTTGCCTGATCTCAGCCATCATGAAGAGGAAAAGGGGTCTCCCTCCTCCTTCTGAGTCATGCAGGAAACTGGAGGGCTTGCAGAGCCCAGAAACCTTGGAAAATAGTTTCTCAATCTTACTTATTCATGGCTGCTCCTACCAGTCCTGAAGATAAAGGAAATGCCACTTTTATACAATTTTCTTAAAGGTTGGTAAACAATATTAAATGTCTAAAAAAACCTTCACGGATGAGACAAAACATGTCTATGGCTAAATTTGGCCTGCAGGCTGCAAGTTCGCAACCCCTGTCTTAGACTTTAGGATACAAAGTCTTGCTTATCCATCAAGAATGGTGAAAACGGAGGTAAAGAGGAATGTTTTAAAATAGCTTTTCATTTTTATAAATTTCTTACAACTCTGAAAATGAGACAGAATTTGAAGTTGGATAAATTATCCTATTCCATACTGAAACTCTACAAAGTCTTCAAATCTTAGCTCAGATAACTTCTGTGACTTTCATGGAGCCAAAAACTACTTCACTTAATGAAATTAATTGATATCTCCTCTATATCTGACAGTGCTCCCTCCCTTCCTTCCTTCCTTCCTTCCCTCCCCCCTCCACCCCTCCCCCCTCCCTCCTTCCCTCCCTCCCTTCCTTCCTTCCTTCCTTCTTTTCTTCCTTCCTTCCCTTTGATCTAATTTGATATTACCCTAGCAGGTGACTACTTTTATTGTCCCATGCCCATTTAAATACAGGTTGAGTGAAACTCTGGCAAATTAGCAACCTGCCCAATGTCATCCAATTAACTAACAGTGTATCTCTGAATGATTCAGACTCAAGAGGGAGTGTAAATTCAAAGATTGAGCTCTTAACCAATGTATCGTGGAAATTATAATCTGGTGAAGACACAGTAGTTAATTACCCAAGCCATTACTCCTTTAAAAAAAATCTCATATGAATTTAAACAGGGCTGCCATGTATTAAACTACTTTACAGACTTATACATTTCCCCAACTATACTATGAGTTTTTGAAGGGAAGATTTATATGTGATTGATTTATTGTTCTCCCATAGCACCTGGTATAGTAACTCTTCCATAGCAAGCATCAATAAATAGGTATTGAACTGATTAGCTATACTGGAACATTGTAAATCCCATACCCTCAGCCTTAAACTAATTAAACTACTGCTCCTTCCACCTCTTTTCACACAGAGTCAGAAACACATACTCACAGCACCAGGTAGAATTTAATATTCCTATGGGCTTCATGCAATGGAAAACAACTGACAAGGAACCAGAAAGTATAGGTTTGAGTTTTGATTGTGTGAGTCCATTTTTTACAAGTTGTTTCTATTCTCAGTCCTTTTTACCCAACAACACAGGGTGTACACTAAATGATCTCCAGTCTCCTTTCAACCTTGGTTGTGCATAAAAATGGTTCTGGAGTCAGACACAGCAGGATTCAAATATAACAATTCCAATTTTCTTAGCTGTATGACCTGCAACAAGTTACTTAATCTCTAATATAAGTAAAATGTTTACAACAGTACTTGGCAAGTAGAATGCTCTCAATAATTATTAGATACTTTTACTATTATACTGTAATTGTTTATTATAAATCTTTTACAGTGAATTTAAGACATGTGTATATGTGTATATATAATATATATTAATATTGTAGCTTATTTTTGATTATGTGCTGATGATAATATACACTTATAGCTTTTGTAAACTCATGTCATATTGTCTGTTGTTATTTATAATACTGTATAAGACACTTATTGACATTTGCAAACTGATAAATTGAATCATGCAGGGAGCTGTTTTATAGATAACATCCTTTTTAATTTATTTCTCACTCACTTGACTTGATTCATCTTTTCAAGATGAATTGACCAGATTTATGGCTTTTTGTAGGCACAGCTCGTGGCAGATCCTTAGGCGCTGTTAGGAAAAAGCAAGATTAAGAAAACAAATCCTCTGTATTTATTAATCTCTCTGAAAATTCATTAAGGATTCTACTTTCACCAAGAGAAATCAGCAGAGACAAGCAATACACATAACTTTTGTTGAGAAAATAGTAAACCTTCTCTCCTTTGGGGAGAGCTGTAAAATTTTAGGAACTTGTCTTGAAATATAAATCTACTGAAGACCCAACTTTCATTTAGTTCCGTTAAACTACAGCCTTTAGCTTCAATCCTATATAGATCTTGTGGTTCTTTACTATGTAGCTATAAATCATCTCATTTGTTTTTACTCAGTAGTAAAAACATTGAATCAAATTATGCATAAAACAAAATCCTGTCTCGCCCGTGAGCGACTTCCCTCCAAGTTGAGATGGATAACATACAAGCTCCTAAGGGATATACCTGTCCAGACAATTACTTCCTAAGGATCGTAACAGGACAATTTTACTCTCTATTGTATTGATATTTCCTACTCTTCTATTTTAATTCCAAGTGGATTCATAATATTCAAAACAGGGGGAGAAGGGACAGAATTTCAAACCAAAATTGAATATGCACTTTTCAGCGACTCAAGTTGCTACATAATTCCTCCTTAAAGTTAGTTGCTATGCCTTTGTCAGTTTTCCTTTCTTGCTTCATTAAGTCAATTAGGAGGAGTCTGAGATCAATGTTGATTAAAAATTATCTTCTCCAAAGTATAATATTCTCTAAGATGCTACTTTTTCCCCATGATTGAGATTCACCCTTTCTCTAATAAATAACTCCGTTGAAATGTATTACAAACTTAATTCAAATGATCCAATAGTCTAGGTTTAATCAGAAGATAGATAGGAAACACTTAGTTGGTTAAACAGAGGAAGCTGAATATAAAGAATTATTAATGATGACAAAAGAGTAACTATCAGATATAAGGAAAGTATGGTACTCTAGGGTGGAGGGAGTACCAAAGAAGGGATAAAATTGGAAGACATTCAGACCTCTGCCATAGGTTAGCAGAGATGGCCAGAGCTTGTCTGCAGTTATAGGGCAAACAATAGGCAACTCTCTAGGGAGCAGGTAAGCTGTAGGTGATTGGCAACCTGTGTTGAGGCCGTGTATTCAGAGTCCTGGTACTGACAGAGGATGGGAACAAGCTTGCAGATAAAGCCACGCTGGGCACATGACTCTCCAGGCTACTGGCCACTTAGGCTTATCCAGACAGTCTGGACAGGTGGTTATTTTTAGATCTGTAGGTGGCTTTGGAGGTCACTGAATCACCTTCCTTGACAGTTGAGAAAAGTGAGTCTTGAGCAAAAGGGACTTTCCCACATTTGTACAAAGCTGTAGTGGCAGAAACAAAATTGAGGTTTGGATACAATGGCTGGCAGGTTAGGATTAAAAATCAAAACCAAAGCCACAGACTAACACAAAAAACCACTTTCTTTTTTTGTTTTAACTTCATTTCCACAACTGGTGGGTATAGCTATTAAGAACAATAAATCAAGCTCAATCATTTGTGTGCAATTAGTCCATTTTGGTTTATGTTAAGAACCTTTTGTGCTATGACCTGAGTGCACTATCTAATTTGGGAAATGCAAAGGTTTTCTGTCCGAGGGGATCCTTTCATCATTAGCATGTTATGTTCTTACTCTTTCTGGAGCAACCAGTTGGAGCTTTTTCTCAAAAACACTTTTATCCAATTGCTTAATATACTTACCCATTCCTAAATCCCTTCACTGTTTGAGTCCTAGCATTGCTCTGGCTTTCCTAGCATTGCTCTGCCTTTCTCAGAGGAGAAAGCACAGTACAAAATGCTGGTTGCTAAGCAGTGCCTATTTTTACTCCACTTGAGCAGAATAGAGACCCACTCAATGAGCTTCTATCATTGAGACTAGTGATGAAACAGCTACTGCAGGTTAAAAATTTATCAGTGTTTCTCTGTGGAATCCATAGCAAGGCATCTGGGGCAAGAGTGTGAAACTTAGACCAAGGGCCTGCCCAAGGTAGGTATTGATATAATGATTAGAAAAACTCATAAATACAGACATCAAGTATTGGTTGAGCACCTACTATGTTTAAGGTACAGCGTTAGGCAATTGGAGTAAATTATTGGACTAAACAAATTTGGTCCCTGATTTCATAGTGCCTACAGAGTAGATGGAAAGACAGACAAATAAAACAGAAGCGCCAAAATGACAAATCGTGATAAGAAATAAACATTTTGCTAAGAAAGAATAGCAAAGAGAAAGGAGTTTATTTTAAGTAGGTTACAAAGAGGAAGACTTTCTGAGGCCTACATGCAAAGACCTGGAAGGAGTCAGGCAGAAGCATCAGTTCCTGAAAGTGTTTGGGTGAGGCTGGGGTGTGTGTGGGGGGCTGTGAGAAGTAATAGGTGGGCAGTCCGTTGCCTCTACAATTAAAATACATCCAGTATCAAGAGCTTCTTGCAAACTTTACTTCTAAATCCTTAGCCCAAGCCACCATCATTTCTCACCCAGATTGTTGCAATGGCTTTGTGACTGGTCCCCTGCTCTGCCTTTCTGCCTGCAGTCAATGATTCCCCAAACACTCAAAGAGATCCATTAAAAATGGATCAGATTATGGTAATCCCCTGCCCAAATTCCTCCAGCAGTTTCCTATCCCACTTTAGGCATGAGAAAAAATACCTCACAATAGCTAAAAGGCCAACCTTTCGTATCTCTGGCCAACCGCTGTATCTCTCACTTCACCGACTCCTCCTCTTCCCCTTGTCCGCTCCGTTTCAGCCACACTGACGTCTTTGCTGTTCCTCAAACAGGAAGAGTTTGCTCCTACCTCAGGACACTTGCAGTTGCTGTTTTATCTTTCTGGAATCTCTTTCTCCAGTTAACTGCATGATTTACTGTCTTGCCTAATTTAAGTCTTTGTTCAAATGTCACCTTCTGAAGTAGACCTTCTCTGACCATATACAAAATTGCACTATCCCCAGCACTTTTCTCTTGTTTTTGCCTTATTCTTCTCAATAAAACTTATTGCATCTGACATACTATATATTCTGTAATTTATTTTACATAAATGTGGAAAATAGAGTTTTAGTAAGCTCCCTTGAACGGTGAAATTCTTTAAATACACTTTAATTTTTAGAACAGCTTGATATTTTCGGAAAAATTGAGGAGATAGCACAGAGCATTCCTCCATACCTGACTCCCAGTTTCTCTTATTATTAATATTTTACTTTAGCATGATACATTTGTTATAATTAAGGAACCCATATTGATACATTATTACAAGCTAAAATCCATTGTTTATTCAGATTTATTTAGTTTTTGTCTAATGTCTCTTTTCCAATCCAGGATTCCTTCCAGAATATTCATTCAATTAAGTAGTGTCTCCTTTAGGCTCCTCTTGGCTATGACAATTTCTCTGATTTTTTCCTGTTTTTATTGACCTTGACAACCTGGAGCAGCACTCTTCAGAGGTATTTCAGGATGCTGCTCTGTTTGACATTTTCTGATGTTTTTCTTGTGATTAGACTGAGGTTATAGGTTTGGGAGACAAAGTTCATGGAGGGAAAGCGCCATTTTTGTTACATCAAGAGTCTTACTATCAGTATAAATTATGACTGATGCTGACTGTGATCACCTGGCTGAGATACTGTTTGTCACATTTCTCCACTGCAATGTTCCTTTCCCCCCTCTTTTTCTTACTGTGTTCTAAGGAAGAGGAAGTCACTATGCACAGCTTCCACTTAAGAAGCTCTAATTCCTGGAAGGAACAGTATCTATGCAAATTATTTGAAATTCTACTCCATGGAGATTTGTCTCTTCTCACCTATTTGTCAATTTGTTCAATTTTTTATCAGTATAAACTCATGGATATTTATTTTGGTAATAATCCAATACTACTATATTTTGTGGCTCCAATTGTTCCAACTTTGGCCATTAGGAGCATTTTCAGTTGCCCTTATATCCATTTAATATATCTCCATTAATTTTTCTTTTCTTTTTTTTAGTGTTTTCTAACTTTCTGGTGTTGCAAGATGTTCCAGGCTCATTGTATCTCCTGCCCCAGTCCTAAAATCAGCCATTTTTCTAAGATAGCAGTGAATCTTTGTCAATTAAATTATTTCTATCTCTCCAGCACCCAGAACATTACCTGGCATAATAGGGGTATTCCATAAATACTTGTTGAATGGATAAATTAATAAATTGGAAGCGAGGGTAATGGATAGGGCAGTTAGTGTCAAAAGTCCCTCTCCATATTTGACTTTCCTCTCATCATGGCAAGTGGGATCCAGTACTTCAGGATAAAACCTTTCATGGGCACTATTGCAGGACCTGAATTTGCTTCCCTCTCAAATGTTACTATTTGGGGAGCAATCATCCTGAGAAAAGTGTATGAAAACTCACAATTTGTTTATTTTAAAATTATAAGCTTTGCTTGTTTAGTCAGAATCAATCACTGTCTACTCAATACTTCCCATTTTCTCATTCCCTAATTAAATACGTATTTTTTTTTATCTTTAGTTGTCTGCCTCTTGCTGTCTCTCATTAGGCTTTGAATAGCTTGCAAAGAATCATGTCTTATTTTGTTTAGTGCCCAAAGCACCAAGGGAGCTGACACACAGGAAGCGCTCAGCAAGTGGATAAAATGATGAGTAGCACAAAGAGCAAATATGGGAATAATATTAACTGTCACTGAGGCAATAATAATTCAAATTCCACTGCAAGCATAATCAAAGATCTAAGCTTTTTAACTATAGAACAACTGCCTGAAAAAGAGTGTGCTTCAATTTTGAACACTTAAGAGTCAGAAAAAAATCTTAAAAATGAATTCATTCTTCAACTAATGCTAAATAACTACCTTTTCTCCCCCACTTATTTCTGTTGTTTTCCATAAATTCTAGTAAACAACAGTCTCTTTCTGAATGCTGAATCACAAAACTCTTAAAATATTCCCAAAGTATGGTTTACCTCCTTCATTTTAAAGAGAGAGAAACTGTGGCCCAAGGAGTAACATAATCTGTTCATGGTCACACAGGACTAAGTTTAGATGTCAGCCTCGCTGCTGTCTACCAACAGGGCTCCATTAATACTAACACATTTGCATACAAATGGACACTTCATAGCTACCTTTTACGTGGAAAAATACATGTTTGTTGAACAAAAGAATGGATACTGTAACAGAACTAATTCAAAGGTGGAATAATTTTAAAGCATTTAATATTCCTTTAAGTGGAAGGGGAGCTGCATATTTAAAATCTGTAAAAGACAAAGCTATTATTTCAAAATAATAAACAGCTAACATTTAATCAGAATAGAAAAGGGAAAAAAACTAACATATATCAAGCACTTGCAGTGTACAAGTTGCACTTACATGTTATTAGCTTAAGGTTTTAAAACTAGATGGGTTTTGTTTGAGATGTGAAACAAATCACCTCCCCCACCCCATCTCCCCCATCCTCCCCATCACCCCCATCACACAGCTATTTAGTGACAGAGCAGAAATTTACTCATAGGCTCTATGACTCCCATGCCTGGATATGTTGTCTTTACTACCCTACAGTATTTCAAAACTCCAGGTCTTGAAGAATTCTGCTTATAGATTTTAAATCAAGTTTCATTGTGCTTTTGTTACACATCCTATCAACATTGTGTTGATTCAATTAATTATTCGTGGTATTCTTCATTCAATCCAATTTAACTCAAACAATATTTATTTACTTACTACTGTGCTTTGGGCACTATATCCTATGTGCTGGGCAGAAGTAAAAAAATAGATTCATTTGTATCCTAAATGGGAAACACACACTCAGATTTAACTCCAATTGAAGGGAATATAATGAAAACTTCTTAAACAGATGGACAAAGTGCTTTATGAAGTGTTGTACATGTGTGTTTGTATATAGTAAGAGTACTGACTGGTGTGTGTGTGTACATATGAAAAATCAGCACCATAAATTTATAGTTGTCCTATATGCATATCATGTATATGTAAATATATGCATATAAATGCTATTGTGTAATTTTAGTAGGTTCCTTACATGTTATCCCCTGTGACTGTAAAGCTTAAAGTGTTTATAGTCTGCTTGTACATAACTCAAAAAATTATACATGCTTTATATGTATATTTCTCATGATGATGATAGTGGCAATAATCTAAACATGGCTCAAGATTTTGGAAACACAATAAAAACAGAAGGAACAACAACAACAAAAAATAAATAAAGTCTTTACTGGCAAAATTTTTAAGAGAAGAGAGTTTCTCACAAAGACTTGAGATTTTCTAACATGTTCATTTTTTATTTCAGACTTGGCACATTGTATAAGCATTCCTTATTTGTCAAATTCCAAATTTATAACTCTCCCTTCCTATTCTCTAGTCTCAAATTAATTTTCTCTGTCATACCTCAAAGAAATTCAGAAAAATGCTATTAGAGTGCTCCATTTGTCCTGACATACATAAATGGTGAGTTTATAATAGTCATTTTATCCAGCTAATCTCTTCAGAACATTTGTTCTTTAGTCATTCTGAAATTCACATATAAAAGCAGGTCACTTTCAGTCTGACCTTTAAAAGTCTCAGTAATGGGCTGCACGTTTTTCTGTCAGATGTTGTCTCTCCTCCAATGACGTTTGTAAGAGATGGTCCTAAGTCAGAAGTCATGAGCTTGTGTCCAGACAATTGGACAACTACTTCTTTTTAAAATCCCCTTTGCAAATTGAGCTATATGCATGCAAGACTTCCATAAGCAAAAAATAAAACATAACTTAAAATAACATTAATTAAAGTAACTTAATAAGCAGAACTAGCCTCCTTCTCCCTAAAGCAAGGAGGATGGATGGAAGAGTCAAAGAGAGACATTTTTTTTTCTTTTATAAAGAACCAACATAAGATACAAAAGAACAGTATGGTATTTTAGGTTTTAACAGAATTGTTTAAAACCAAGGAATATAGATGGAGAAGACAATTTGCCAGATTGAACCAATGGAGTGATTTTTTTAAAAACTTCTCTAAACTTCTTTGCACTCTGTCAATGGCTCTCATCCCATCTTCCTTCTGTGATATCTATTTGTGAGCTCTTACCTCCTGTGAGATTTCAAAATTTATCACGGGCAGAGAGTGGGTCTGATTCAGAACATTCTTCTTCATAATGCTTTTCACAGCACTTTATACATAGTAGGTGTCCGGTAAGTGAAGATTGATTGGCTGCAGGCATGACAAAGGATGCAAAACACATTATGTTTTATATATTATGTATACATATGTTTTTAAGGGTACATGGATTTATAATGTGTGGTTTCTGTATCCCTGCATAGTGTTGTCAATCAGTTTCAGAGAATCAATTTTGTCCCTAGTTCTTAAAGGAAGACATGCCAATGGGTTGAGAAAGACAGCCACATGATTTAATGTTGCCAAATGCATAAGGGCTTATTCGGTGAAAAGACATTGGCTCATTGGATTAGCAGGGCTGGCCTGATGGCATCAAGTCACATGGTGTTCATGCTTATGTCAGGCAGCTGCCGTCAACATTCCTGTGAAAGACGCTGGCAGTCTCCGTCTTGAGATGCCAACTCCATTTAATTAGCTTTCAGACAAGGCAATTTCACCCAATCGTTTTATACACTGAGGCTCTTTTCAAAGCCTCAGCTTTGAGTTGTGGGTCTTCAAGGGTAACTAGCTTTAAAAAGTGTTGATTATTAAAAAAAAAAAGTGTTGATTATTTAACATACATGGAGTATGAAAAGCATTAGTGGTGTAACCCACGTGAAAAAATGATTACAGTAATTTAAATAAAATTGTCTTTTTGTGTCTTTCTCGAGGGGAAGTCAACTTGTCTAATTAAACCTTAACGCAATATTAGGTAGAGGCTCAGAGTTAACATTTCGAAGTCTAGTAATAAAGATACTGACTATCTCTGTATTTCATATTTATAAGCAAATTACAAAGCCAAAACTGCAAGGCTACGTGCAGGCTTGTGACAGAACAAGACTACACTGAAGCAACATCATGATGAGAACCTAGTGTGGCGCTCCTGGATTCCGCTTCCGTTGCTGACAATTGCTATATGTATTTGCCCTCCGGGAAAGTCACATCACTCAATCTGAGCTTCATCTTAAAATTAGAATAATAATTTCTGCCTTTTTACCTTTCTTACATAATAGTTTTGAGGGTCATATTACAGGTGATAATGCTTTGTAAGGCATATTGAAGTACATCAACATAAAGAATCGTAATTATTATAACAACTTCATGAACAAACCTTTCCCTATTCTTAAATATTAATGTAGAAGCCGACTCCATAGCTTCTCTTCACCTGGTTCTTCAGACGTCTCACAATAAATCAGGAAAGCATTTTAAAAACATATATTCTCTGCTGCAATGTTGATCGATCAAAAAGTGTTTGTTGAGTGCCTGTGTTAATCAATAAATATATCTCAAATACCTATCACATGTTAAAAATTGTGTTTGATTTTGTAGAGAATAAGAATTAGTATTTTCTACCAGTCCCTTAGAGTGCCTACAGTTTTTCAAGTGCAGGAGACAAGTTAGAAATTCGTGTTGATTTGAGGAGGTGGGGCAGGAACTTTCACTTTGTTTCCATATAATGCACTGGATGTTATGTATGTGCTTTAAATGTATTATTCCATTTATAATAACTTACCTTTTGAGATAGAGGTTTTTAAATCTCCATTTTTCATGTATGGACACTGAGCCCTAGAGAGAAGTGAAATAACGTATTCCAGAACCCACAGCTAATCAATCATAAAGTTGGAAATTCAACCCAAGCTGGAGCATGAGCAAATGATGGGAAAGGCTGTCTAAGTACAGCAGGGCCTCATGGGAGCAATCCCTTCCTCTTCTGTTTTCTGTGGCTTCACGTCCACGTCTTCCACAACTCTGCTTTCTCTCTCTCTCTCTCTCTCCATCCCCCCAGCACACCCTCACCACCATTTTCTCCCCTCCTTTCCTCTCTCTGTTTATCCAGTAGTTTGCTTCACAATAGATTCTTCATTTAAATGTTGCTTTGTATATGGTGGTTTCATACGATCTCATTTATCCTCATAGAATATTTGATATCACAAAGGGAATGAGAGCTCTTCCATAATTTTTACAGTTTGACAAATTGAGAAATGTTAAATAACGTATCAGAAACATATAACACATTTTGTTAAGATCAGATTTAAGTATCAGTTATCACAAATTACTTAGCGAAGAAAAAATAAATGAGCATTTATTGAATGAATAAATACTCAGAGCATGTATTAATATTCTCTAAAAATTACTTATTACAAAGACTATATGTATCAAGTCATATTTTTCTGTTGATGTCCATTACAAAATTGGAGACACATTCCAACAGAAAATACTTTTTGCAGCATTAGATATGAACACATACAAAAGAAAATTACTAACCTCACAAAATCTCACATCCAGAAGAAAAAACTCATCAGTAAAGCATTAATAATAACATTAAAAACAAATCACAAATTAGAAATGCTAAAACAGAAAATCATAAATACCCTTCATTTTCTATCTATGTGATTTTCTATACCGATAGCTCATGGTTTAGCTTTTAGTTTATTGCTTTGTTTTTATCCCAAACTAAATACTGTGTTTTGATTTTTCTTTTCAAATATGTAACAAATTACTTATTGTTACACTTTTCTATGGAAAAAAGAATATTTATACTTAATGCTGTCCCATAAGAGAAAAGATATTCAAACTCCCTTTATGGAGGTGTACTGCCAATTTTCTTTCTTTTATAAATAACATTATTGTAGAGTAATATAAAAATAAAACATCACAGAATTTACATACAGTCCTACCATCTTAACACTTTACTCCTTATCATTTTTACATTTAGCTGCATGGCTATAAATATAAGGGTCTTGAATTTTATTTTAAAATTTAAATATAAGAATTTTTATATGCATAATTATAATTTCTAATGGTTGTATAATACTCTATCATATGATGTCCCAAATTGACTAAATCATTTTTCTACTTTCTAACAAAATCAGATTATGATTTTTTCAAATTGTGGTAAAATACACATAGAATAAAATTTGCTATCTTAACCATTTTTTTTTTTTTTTTCAAATTTCTTTTTTTTTTTTTTCTTTTATTATTATTATTATTATTATACTTTAGGTTTTATGGTACATGTGCGCAATGTGCAGGTAAGTTACATATGTATACATGTGCCATGCTGGTGCGCTGCACCCACCAACTCGTCATCTAGCATTAGGTATATCTCCCAATGCTATCCCTCCCCACTCCCCCCACCCCACAACAGTCCCCGAAGTGTGATGTTCCCCTTCCTGTGTCCATGTGTTCTCATTGTTCAATTCCCACCTATGAGTGAGAACATGCGGTGTTTGGTTTTTTGTTCTTGCGATAGTTTACTGAGAATGATGATTTCCAATTTCATCCATGTCCCTACAAAGGACGTGAACTCATCATTTTTTATGGCTGCATAGTATTCCATGGTGTATATGTGCCACATTTTCTTAATCCAGTCTATCATTGTTGGACATTTGGGTTGGTTCCAAGTCTTTGCTATTGTGAATAATGCCACAATAAACATACGTGTGCATGTGTCTTTATAGCAGCATGATTTATAGTCCTTTGGGTATATACCCAGTAATGGGATGGCTGGGTCGGATGGAATTTCTAGTTCTAGATCCCTGAGGAATCGCCACACTGACTTCCACAAGGGTTGAACTAGTTTACAATCCCACCAACAGTGTAAAAGTGTTCCTATTTCTCCACATCCTCTCCAGCACCTGTTGTTTCCTGACTTTTTAATGATTGCCATTCTAACTGGTGTGAGATGGTATCTCATTGTGGTTTTGATTTGCATTTCTCTGATGGCCAGTGATGGTGAGCATTTTTTCATGTGTTTTTTGGCTGCATAAATGTCTTCTTTTGAGAAGTGTCTGTTCATGTCCTTCGCCCACTTTTTGATGGGGTTGTTTGTTTTTTTCTTGTAAATTTGTTGGAGTTCATTGTAGATTCTGGATATTAGCCCTTTGTCAGATGAGTAGGTTGCGAAAATTTTCTCCCATTTTGTAGGTTGCCTGTTCACTCTGATGGTAGTTTCTTTTGCTGTGCAGAAGCTCTTGAGTTTAATTAGATCCCATTTGTCAATTTTGGCTTTTGTTGCCATTGCTTTTGGTGTTTTAGACATGAAGTCCTTGCCCATGCCTATGTCCTGAATGGTAATGCCTAGGTTTTCTTCTAGGATTTTTATGGTTTTAGGTCTAACATTTAAGTCTTTAATCCATCTTGAATTGATTTTTGTATAAGGTGTAAGGAAGGGATCCAGTTTCAGCTTTCTATGTATGGCTAGCCAGTTTTCCCAGCACCATTTATTAAATAGGGAATCCTTTCCCCATTTCTTGTTTTTGTCAGGTTTGTCAAAGATCAGATACCTGTAGATGTGTGGCATTATTTCTGACGGCTCTGTTCTGTTCCATTGATCTATATCTCTGTTTTGGTACCAGTACCATGCTGTTTTGGTTACTGTAGCCTTGTAGTATAGTTTGAAGTCAGGTAGTGTGATGCCTCCAGCTTTGTTCTTTTGGCTTAGGATTGACTTGGCGATGCGGGCTCTTTTTTGGTTCCATATGAACTTTGAAGTAGTTTTTTCCAATTCTGTGAAGAAAGTCATTGGTAGCTTGATGGGGATGGCATTGAATCTGTAAATTACCTTGGGAAGGATGGCCATTTTCATGATATTGATTCTTCCTACCCATGAGCATGGAATGTTCTTCCATTTGTTTGTATCCTCTTTTATTTCCTTGAGCAGTGGTTTGTAGTTCTCCTTGAAGAGGTCTTTCACATCCCTTGTAAGTTGGATTCCTAGGTATTTTATTCTCTTTGAAGCAATTGTGAATGGGAGTTCACTCATGATTTGGCTCTCTGTTTGTCTGTTATTGATGTATAAGAATGCTTGTGATTTTTGCACATTGATTTTGTATCCTGAGACTTTGCTGAAGTTGCTTATCAGCTTAAGGAGATTTTGGGCTGAGACAATGGGGTTTTCTAGATATACTATCATGTCATCTGCAAACAGGGACAATTTGATTTCCTCTTTTCCTAATTGAATACCCTTGATTTCCTTCTCCTGCCTAATTGCCCTGGCCAGAACTTCCAACACTATGTTGAATAGAAGTGGTGAGAGAGGGCATCCCTGTCTTGTGCCAGTTTTCAAAGGGAATGCTTCCAGTTTTTGCCCATACAGTATGATATTGGCTGTGGGTTTGTCATAAATAGCTCTTATTATTTTGAGATACATCCCATCAATTCCTAATTTGTTGAGAGTTTTTAGCATGAAGGGTTGTTGAATTTTGTCAAAGGGCTTTTCTGCATCTATTGAGATAATCATGTGGTTTTTGTCTTTGGTTCTGTTTATATGCTGGATTACATTTATTGATTTGCGTATATTGAACCAGCCTTGCATCCCAGGGATGAAGCCTACTTGATCATGGTGGATAAGCTTTTTGATATGCTGCTGGATTCTGTTTGCCAGTATTTTATTGAGGATTTTTGCATCAATGTTCATCAAGGATATTGGTCTAAAATTCTCTTTTTTTGTTGTGTCTCTGCCAGGCTTTGGTATCAGGATGATGCTGGCCTCATAAAATGAGTTAGGGAGGATTCCCTCTTTTTCTATTGATTGGAATAGTTTCAGAAGGAATGGTACCAGTTCCTCCTTGTACCTCTGGTAGAATTCGGCTGTGAATCCATCTGGACCTGGACTTTTTTTGGTTGGTAAGCTATTGATTATTGCCACAATTTCAGCTCCTGTTATTGGTCTATTCAGAGATTCAACTTCTTCCTGGTTTAGTCTTGGGAGGGTGTATGTGTTGAGGAATTTATCCATTTCTTCTAGATTTTCTAGTTTATTTGCATAGAGGTGTTTGTAATATTCTCTGATGGTAGTTTGTATTTCTGTGGGATCGGTGGTGATATCCCCTTTATCATTTTTTATTGCATCTATTTGATTCTTCTCTCTTTTTTTCTTTATTAATCTTGCTAGCGGTCTATCAATTTTGTTGATCCTTTCAAAAAACCAGCTCCTGGATTCATTTATTTTTTGAAGGGTTTTTTGTGTCTCTATTTCCTTCAGTTCTGCTCTGATTTTAGTTATTTCTTGCCTTCTGCTAGCTTTTGAATGTGTTTGCTCTTGCTTTTCTAGTTCTTTTAATTGTGATGTTAGGGTGTCAATTTTGGATCTTTCCTGCTTTCTCTTGTGGGCATTTATTGCTATGAATTTCCCTCTACACACTGCTTTGAATGCATCCCAGAGATTCTGGTATGTTGTGTCTTGGTTCTCGTTGGTTTCAAAGAACATCTTTATTTCTGCCTTCATTTCGTTATGTACCCAGTAGTCATTCAGGAGCAGGTTGTTCAGTTTCCACGTAGTTGAGCGGTTTTGAGTGAGATTCTTAATCCTGAGTTCTAGCTTGATTGCACTGTGATCTGAGAGACAGTTTGTTACAATTTCTGTTCTTTTACATTTATTGAGGAGAGCTTTACTTCCAAGGATATGGTCAATTTTGGAATAGGTGTGGTGTGGTGCTGAAAAAAATGTATATTCTGTTGATTTGGGGTGGAGAGTTCTGTAGATGTCTATTAGGTCCGCTTGGTGCAGAGCTGAGTTCAATTCCTGGGTATCCTTGTTGACTTTCTGTCTCGTTGATCTGTCTAATGTTGATAGTGGGGTGTTAAAGTCTCCCATTATTAATGTGTGGGAGTCTAAGTCTCTTTGTAGGTCACTCAGGACTTGCTTTATGAATCTGGGTGCTCCTGTATTGGGTGCATATATATTTAGGATAGTTAGCTCTTCTTGTTGAATTAATCCCTTTACCATTATGTAATGGCCTTCTTTGTCTCTTTTGATCTTTGTTGGTTTAAAGTCTGTTTTATCAGAGACTAGGATTGCAACCCCTGCCTTTTTTTGTTTTCCATTTGCTTGGTAGATCTTCCTCCATCCTTTTATTTTGAGCCTATGTGTGTCTCTGCACGTGAGATGGGTTTCCTGAATACAGCACACTGATGGGTCTTGAGTCTTTATCCAGTTTGCCAGTCTGTGTCTTTTAATTGGAGCATTTAGTCCATTTACATTTAAAGTTAATATTGTTATGTGTGAATTTGATCCTGTCATTATGATGTTAGCTGGATATTTTGCTCGTTAGTTGATGCAGTCTCTTCCTAGTCTCGATGGTCTTTACATTTCGGTATGATTTTGCAGTGGCTGGTACCGGTTGTGCCTTTCCATGTTTAGCGCTTCCTTCAGGAGCTCTTTTAGGGCAGGCCTGGTGGTGACAAAATCTCTCAGCATTTGCTTGTCTGTAAAGTATTTTATTTCTCCTTCACTTATGAAGCTTAGTTTGGCAGGATATGAAATTCTGGGTTGAAAATTCTTTTCTTTAAGAATGTTGAATATTGGCCCCCACTCTCTTCTGGCTTGTAGGGTTTCTGCCGAGAGATCCGCTGTTAGTCTGATGGGCTTCCCTTTGATGGTAACCCGACCTTTCTCTCTGGCTGCCCTTAACATTTTTTCCTTCATTTCAACTTTGGTGAATCTGACAATTATGTGTCTTGGAGTTGCTCTTCTCGAGGAGTATCTTTGTGGCGTTCTCTGTATTTCCTGAATCTGAATGTTGGCCTGCCTTGCTAGATTGGGGAAGTTCTCCTGGATAATATCCTGCAGAGTGTTTTCCAACTTGTTTCCATTCTCCCCGGCACTTTCAGGTACACCAATCAGACGTAGATTTGGTCTTTTCACATAGTCCCACATTTCTTGGAGGCTTTGCTCGTTTCTTTTTATTCTTTTTTCTCTAAACTTCCCTTCTCGCTTCATTTCATTCATTTCATCTTCCAGGGCTGATACCCTTTCTTCCATTTGATCGCATCGGCTCCTGAGGCTTCTGCATTCTTCAAGTAGTTCTTGAGCCTTGGTTTTCAGCTCCATCAGCTCCTTTAAGCACTTCTCTGTATTGGTTATTCTAGTTATACATTCTTCTAAATTTTTTTCAAAGTTTTCAACTTCTTTGCCTTTGGTTTGAATATCCTCCCGTAGCTCGGAGTAATTTGATCGTCTGAAGCCTTCTTCTCTCAGCTCGTCAAAGTCATTCTCTGTCCAGCTTTGTTCCGTTGCTGGTGAGGAACTGCGTTCCTTTGGAGGAGGAGAGGTACTCTGCTTTTTAGAGTTTCCAGTTTTTCTGCTCTGTTTTTTCCCCATCTTTGTGGTTTTATCTACTTTTGGTCTTTGATGATGGTGATGTACAGATGGGTTTTTGGTGTGGATGTCCTTTCTGTTAGTTTTCCTTCTAACAGACAGAACCCTCAGCTGCAGGTCTGTTGGAGTACCTGGCCGGCCGTGTGAGGTGTCAGTCTGCCCCTGCTGGGGGGTGCCTCCCAGTTAGGCTGCTCGGGGGTCAGGGGTCAGGGACCCACTTGAGGAGGCAGTCAGCCCGTTCTCAGATCTCCAGCTGCGTGCTGGGAGAACCACTGCTCTCCTCACAGCTGTCAGACAGGGACATTTAAGTCTGCAGAGGTTACTGCTGTCTTTTTGTTTGTCTGTGTCCTGCCCCCAGAGGTGGAGCCTACAGAGGCAGGCAGGCCTCCTTGAGCTGTGGTGGGCTCCACCCAGTTCAAGCTTCCAGGCTGCTTTGTTTACCTAAGCCAGCCCGGGCAATGGCGGGCGCCCCTCCCCCAGCCTCGCTGCTGACTTGCTGTTTGATCTGAGACTGCTGTGCTAGCAATCAGCGAGACTCCGTGGGCGTAGGACCCTCTGAGCCAGGTGCGGGCTATACTCTCCTGGGGCACCGTTTCCTAAGCCCGTCGGAAAAGCACAGTATTCGGGTGGGAGTGGCCCGATTTTCCAGGTGCCGTCTGTCACCCCTGGAAGGGGAACTCCCTGACCCCTTGCGCTTCCCGAGTGAGGCAATGCCTCGCCCCTGCTTCGGCTGGCGCACGGTGCACTCACCCACTGACCTGCGCCCACTGTCTGGCGCTCCCTAGTGAGATGAACACGGTACCTCAGATGGAAATGCAGAAATCACCCGTCTTCTGCGTCGCTCGCGCTGGGAGCTGTAGACCGGAGCTATTCCTATTCGGCCATCTTGGCTCCTCCATCTTAACCATTTTTAAGTGTACAGTTTAGTAAGTTTAAATCAATTTTAAGTTTTTTTCAATAGTACATGTAAAAATGTTCTTTCTTGTCTACATTCACATTGTTGTACAATCAATCTTTAGAACTCTTTTCATCTTGCAACCCTATCCACTGGACAATAACTTCTCATTTCCCCTTTCCCCAAGCCCTTGGCAATCACCACTCCATTTTCTGTCTGTATGAATTTCACTACTCTAGGTACCTCATATAATTGGAACCAAACAATACTTGTCTGTTTGTGACTGGCTTATTTCATTTAGTATGATGTTTTCAAAGTTCATTCGTGTTGTAACATGTGTCAGAATTTCCTCCCTTGTAAAGGTTGAATAATATTCCATTGTATGTGTATACCACAATCTGTTTATCCATTCTTCTGCTGATGAACACTTGGGTTGTCTCTAATTTTGGCTATTGGAAATAGTCCTGCTATGAACATGGGTGTACCGATATCTCTTTGAGAACTTGCTTTCAATTTTTTGAGTATTTCCTTAGAACCAAAATTGATGAACCATACAGTAATTCTATTTTCAATTTTTAGAGGAATTACCGTACCCTTTTCCTTAGAGGCTACACCATTTTATGTACCACGAACAGTGCACAAGAGTTCCAATTTCTTCACATGGTCAACAGTACTTGTTATTTTATTTCTTTTTCTTTTATTTTTCAAATATTAACCATTGTATTAAGTATGAAGTAGTGTCTCATTATGTTTTTAATTTGCATTTCCCTAATGATTCATGATATTGAGCTTCTTTTCACATGCTTATTGGCTATTGCCATGTTTTTTGTTTGTTTGTTTGTTTGGTTTTTTTTTTTTAAAACACTAAGTCTGTTCAAGTCCTTCGCCCGTTGTTTAATCAAGTTATTTGTATTTGTGCTGTTGAGTTATGGGAGTTCTTTATATATCTGGTTATTGGCACCTGGTCAACATCGTTTTTGCAGTGAATATCTGTTAAAACATTTTCCTCTTGGTTTGAATTATTATTTTAAGTACGTTGCCAGGATTGTAATTTCTGGTTTGAAAAATATGATGTTTTGAAGATCTTGACTTATTTGCCAAATTGCTTCTTCAAAGAATTGTGTCTAATAACTTTAGCATTATGGAAATGTAACAGTGTACCTGTAATCCCAGAATTGTATTAGTGAAATTAATTTTAATTTTTTTCAATGACACATGTAAAAATGTTCTCCCTTATCTACATTTGCATGTTTTTGATTACTGGCACAATTTTAAAGTTGAATACTGTTCCATGTGTTTTTGGTGTGATGACCTTCCCTTATTTATTCACGGTTTGATTGCATACGTGTGTATTTAATTATTAGAATTTGGATATTTGTCTCATTACATAACAAATATACTGCAATATTGCCTCTATGCATATTTTTAATTTTAGTTATATTTTAGTTTTTATCACATAAAGCTATATGTGCATGTGCATAATCATTAATTACATATTTCTAACTTTTGAAGTGTGGTACTAGATTGTTCCTCCTGCTATATTTTCTATTATTCATTTTTTTAAAGCAAGGTTAACCTGTACGGTTTTTTCAAGGAACCTCAGAATTGACATACGGGAGCTGTGAAATTTACACAATCTGCTGCTCTCCTGAATGGTCACCAAAATGTCAGTCTATGCTATTATGTGGCCAGCTGAACATATTGGCAGAGGAAAATGCATCTTTTGGAAACATAGCGCCAATAAATAAAATGGCCTTCAGGGGCAATGAAAGTGTCTTGGTGTCAGCAGCAGCAATCAAAGCCATATTGGAAGCAACATGGCCAAATAAAGAAAGTAAAGGGTCCTGGCTTCGGTGGGGGGAAAGGCTGAGAAATGCTGTCCCATGAATTTTAAAGGAACAATAAAATTAAGGTCTGTGACCATGAAGGGTCTTTACAGGGACCAGAATGAGTGGTGATATTGAATCTTGAGACCTTGGCCAAATTCCAACATGGGTAATTACATTCGGCCAATTTAAAATTCCCTGCGCAGTTTCTAATGCAGTCCCCTTCTGTGCTTCTCGATGCCAACCTACCGCACGCTGCTGCTCTGCATTGATAAGTAACTGTTGACCTCTAGCCTGAAGGAGGCCTTGAAGCCACCAGGGAAAAATTTATTATAAATGTCATTTCTGTCTTTCACTTCTAAAGAATCCCACTTCCAAACATGTAGGCTATTATAGAAAAGTCTAAGCGTCTTTACGTGTGGTGTATTTGGCATGGGTATTCTTCTACGACCCTACCGCCCACGTTTGGGTTGTTGAGGGAGACACAAAGAACTTTATACCTTATACAATCTGATTTCCAGTCCAGCTCTTCTAGTTCTTATTACCTGTGTGACCTTAAGCAACTCTCCCTTTTCAACTTTCAAGAACCTCTCATGGTTTCAGAAAACAAAACAATTCTTTAACATAGCCAGGCCCCTCATAACCAGCCTGCAATCAGTCTTTCCTACCTTATCTATACCTACTCCCAGGAACTGAGATTCAGTCAAAAAAACTAGACCATTTTCTGTTCCCTTTCTGTGTAAATTCATGCACTTTGCCTATACCCCTGTTGTTTCTGCTGTCTGAGTGACTCACACCTTCCTCTCTTCTAGAAAAATCCTATCTGTCGCTCGATACTGATCCTAAATATCAACTCCATGAAACCTTTCCTTGATTTCTCAGCTGGAAATCGTGTTGTATTCCACAGTATAAATGTGAATGTCTATAGTTGTCATAGCTTTCGTTTTAGAAATTGATCTTTTTAAGTGTACGTTGCATTTCCTGCGGAACACAATACAGGATTTTGCATTTACTGTTTTAAATTCTGAATTGTTTTAATCTTTATTTTCATATAGTAGCCTATCTGAATGTAAAAGCAGGTCTGAAAAAGGAAAGAATATATAGTTCGCTTGAGGCTAATAAGTATACACCAACACAGTCATCTCTTAATTGTTCTTGCCTGTGGGATTTTGGTTATATTCAATAACTATATATGTGCAAGTTTTATCAAATGTACTTTAAATTTCATCACCTCTTGTGACAAAAATTGTGGCATTATTCTCTCTGATAAATATATTTTCTAAATTTTCTTTCTTTATTTATTTGAGACAAGGTCTTACTCTGTTACCCAGGCTAGAGTGCAGTGGCATGATCTTGTCTTACTCCAACCTCTGCCTCCCGGGCTCAAGCGATTCTTGAGCCTCAGGCACCCAAGTAGCTGGGACTACAGGCGTGAGCCACTGTGCCCAACTGATCTTAGAAAGATTGTCCTGTGTATTAGGCCGTTCTTGCATTGTTGTAAAGCAATACCTGAGACTGGGTAATTTATAAGAAAAGAGGTTTAATTGGATCATGGTTCTGCAGGCTGTAAGAGCACGTCATCAGCGCCTGGTTGGCTCCTGGTGAGGACCTCCGGAAGCTTATAGTCATGGAGGAAAGTGAATGGGGAACAGGTACTCCACATGGTGAAAGCAGGAGCAAGCGAGAGGGAGAGAGTGGGGAGGCGGTAGTGGGGACAGAGGTGCCACACACTCTTGAATAACCAGATCTCACTAGAACTCACTATCACAAAGACAGCACCAAGCCATGAGGGATCTGACTCCATGATTCAAACACCTCCCATCAGACCCGACCTCCAGCATTGAGGAATACAAACTCAACATGAAATTTGGGTGGGGAAAAATATTCAAAGTATATCATCCTGGAAGACCACTAAGGAATCAGCAAGTCTAGTCATTCCTTGTATCAAATTTCAGTTTTAAGAGTCATGATAGGGATTGGGGCCTCTATTATTAAATACAAAACTAACCATACAAAAACCTATAAAAGGAAATTTGAAAAACAGAGGTGATTTGGATGTTTAGCAAGGGCTGATGACTACTGTTCTAGGACAATACTGCAGTTCAGACCATTTTAAAGGTTAGGAAGCAGAAGCTCAGAAAGCAGAAATGGTTGTGTTGAGAACAGACAGGGATTGTGCGGCCAAACCTAGACTGGAACTGAGGCCATCTAGACGCAGTTAGGTGAATTACCAATTAGACCCCTTTGTTCTCTACATCTCCACCCCTACTTATCATCTCCGGTGTTCTATATCTGGGCTATCTGACTGGCTATTTTAACTTTTACAGGTTACAATTATAAATATATTACAAACCAGTATGTTAATTATAGATCATCTTAAAAATTCAATGCAGAAGTCTCACTGCTGCTTTTCTTTTGCTGCTTGGAATTCAGTCAGCCAAATTTGCCTCAGGCCCAATAATCTCAAGGTTTACCTCTAGTGCTCTTACTTAATAAAGACAACCTCTCAGTTGAGGGAGCACACGTTCCCCAAAGAGAAGCTATCATTCACCAACAAGCTCATTTTCTAGGCAAGTTATGACTCAATAGCTCATGAGTTTCCAGGAATAGTGTGTGCATGAATAAAAGCTACAAGGGGAAGTATTTAATGCCAACAGGAATAAAGATATTGACTATTATATTAAGTCAAAAGTATGCAGCCTGTAGCAGTATGATTTTCTTGATCTGAATGCTAGTTACATGGTTGCGCTTCCTTTGTTAAAAAGGCATCAAGCTGTATACATATGATTAGTGCAGTTTTATGTATTCATGTTACACCTCAATAAAATGTTTAATTAATATAATAAAAATAATAATAACATAGCACTGCCTTAGTTTGTCATTTAGAACAAGGCAGAGAGTGGAAAGTAATTACAAGAAATTATACCTGACAACCACGTCAAATAATTTAACGTTGTCACACTTTAAAATCGAGTTTTCTGAATTCCTAGCTCTGCAATGTTGGGCAAGCCGTATTACCTTCCAGAGCCTCAGATTTTTCTATATCTCCTAAATAGAAAAAATAAATACTCAGTTCATGAAGATCCTATGGTGATAACATAATATTGGTTAAACAAAAAGCACAGACTTAAAAAGCACCTGTCTCTCAGCAGAAATCAGTAACTCATTTATTTGTTCTAATTTGTTTGTTCAAGCATTCTTTCTGTCAAACACCATTCTGGAACACAAAGGCAAATAGATAAGTTATAGTTTTGCTTTTTGAGTAGCATAACTAATATCTCCCTACGCCCCACCCCTTTTCTTCCAATGCCTGATTCAAGTATAGTTTTCTAAGCACTTCTCCCAATATCTGCCACATGTTCTCTGGTTAGAGTACGAGGATTGACCCTGCTTCACTCTTCCCTCGTCTCGGTGGTGTGAGAAACACCTTCCTCTGGTCTTACATGGAGTACCATACCATCTTTCATAAAGCACACACCACATCATGCTGGAGTTATTTTATTTTTATAACAAATAGTACCTGAATGGATGAATGGATGCATGCTCTTCCCCTGCCCCATTATGTCTCACGCCTTCCTCCTTTGTCACCATAAACCTTAATTCTATCTCTCCTTCTAATCTCTTCTAGTGGTACCCTCTCTCTTTCTTTCCTTGATATGCTCTAAATAGATGTACTCCTTCCGGCCGGGCATGGTGGCTCACAACTGTAATCCCAGCACTTTGGGAGGCCGAGTTGGACAAATCACCTGAGGTCGGGAGTTAGAGACGAGCCTGGCCAACACGGTGAACCCCGTCTCTACTAAAAATACAAAGTTAGCCAGGCATGATGGCAGGCATCTGTAATCCCAGCTACTAGGGAGGCTGAAGAAGGAGAATTGCTTGAACCCAGGAGATGGAGGTTGCAGTGAGCCAAGATCACAGCATTGCACTCCAGCCTGGGCGACAGAGCAAGACTCTGTCAAAAAAAAATACTTCTTCCTCAATACTCCAATATTACTATATTTTAACTTTCTTATTGACCTTAGTGTATCATAGGAAAAGTATGGCCTTTAGAACTCTATTAGACCTGGGGTTTGCTCCTGGCTTTAACATTAACTCGCTGTGTGACCTTAGATAAATCAGCTTCTCTGACTCCATTTTCTCACTGCTAAAAGTAGAGAGACAATTTCTACCTTTTAAGGATATTGTGAGGTTTAGAAGTAATTGATGTTTAAAGGGCTTGTCACATGCTCAATGCCAATTGCTCAATGAAGAGGAAATATTATTTCAACCTTGTATTGACAACCATGTAGACATTTTGTCTTCTTCTCTTCTGGCCTATAATGAAGGAACTGTGTCTACTGTAACTCAGCAATGCTCACATTGCCCATATAGAGCAAATGTTCAACACATTTTAAAAGATGTATGAATAAAAGATAAAATAAATTTCTCAATGTTGGTGGCAGAGAAAAAATATCATACAAAGTCTCTGCATCTCATATGAGTGCTTGAAAATTATTCTCCAAAGGTGAATAATATAAGTGCCTCTCTGCTAGAGGATCAGTCTTCCTGTTGCTGCACAAAAAAATAGAACTGAATGGCACAGTTCACTCATACTGCTGTGAGAACAAGCACATATTAGCACAATTTTAACTGGCACCAATTGGTTGTTATTCACCAGATTGTGACCAATTTAGATTAGGTCTGCCCTTAAATACTGTAGTGGTTTAGCTTATGGAATAATACAGCTGATAGTATCTATATGAAGAACACTCTTTCCATTTAGATCAGATGTTGGAGGCTAGAAGCTGATAAATGTCTTAACTACTTACAAGGCCAAGTTAGAACTATAAAGGTAAGTTTCCCTTTTTGCATGCAAAGTTCTTGCCTTTGAATTTCCTGATGTAGTGAAGTGTCAACAATGCATAATAACCATCCTCCAAGACTTTATTAAAATCCTGACCTTTGCTTCAAAGCTTCTGTTTGGAAGAAGAAAAGCAAGGAAAGAAAAGTAGGTCCTTTCTAACAGCCTCCAGGAGCTTTAGGCCATGGGCCAAGAAGACAGGCTGTCTTTTGGAAAACATGCCTTTGCCTGTCACCTTCACTAATATTGCCCTTTGGTGGCACTGGAGGAGCATCACCAAGAAGTCAGACATTAAAGGAGAAGCAACTCAGAGAAAAGGATTCTGATTCTGCTACTACAAGTATCTACTGACCTCTGAGAACTGCGAAACTCTCAGAACATATTAACTTTATCCAAAGCCCTGCACTAAGTGATTTGACCAAACTCTAGCATAGCTTCTAGCAGCATGAGGTCATGTCCCTAGGACGACCCCAGCTCCCTATTAAAATGCCTACTTGAGAAAGCTCAACTCTCCTAGGAGCTTGCTGTTTGCTTTAGCCAATACCTGATGATAGGCTCTTGACCTCCTCTTCTTAGAGAATCAACTTAGAAAGGCTTACTTTTGTGAATGCTTATATTTTACAACTCAGTAGTGTCTCTCTCAGGGACCTGTGCGCCATTCCTTTAAATGTAATAACCGGGAAGGATAGGGCTTCTGTCTCCCAATCTCTGTGGGAGAACAGAATTCTAACTTCAATAACTGCCAGCCAGCAGTCACAGTTAGCACAGCTAGCCATTTGCACTGATCAAACCCTTAGTAATATTTCACTTCTCAGGCTCTACTGAGATCCTGCTCTGCTACCTCCCTCATTCTCCATTTAAAAGGCCAAACAACCTCTACACAAATAGGAATGAAGCTCAGCTGTTTCCTCTGCTATCAAGAGTTACTAAATAAAATCTGTTTTCTGGCTTTAACTAACGTCAGGCAGTGTTTCTCTTTGACACCTCCACACGGAAGTAGTGCCCTGTGATGGGAGTCAGCTTCATCCCTATGCAGATAAATAGAGATTGGAGGGGATCCAGAAGTTCCCCTTTCCCCTCTTTTCTTTCAGGACTGCATGTAACCCAGGTAGTGAGGCTGAGGGATAGAAATGAGTGAAGCTGGCTAGGCACGGTGGCTCACGCCTGTAATCCCAGCACTTTGGGAGGCCGAGGTGGGTGGATCACCTGATGTCAGGAATTCGAGACCAGCCTGGCCAACATGGTGAAACCCCGTCTCTACTAAAAATAGAAAAATTAGCTGGGAGTGGTGGTGAGCACCTGTAGTCCCAGGTACTCTGGAGGCTGAGGGAGGAGAATCACTTGAACCTGGGAAGTGCAGGTTGCAGTGAGCCAAGATCACGCCACTGCACTCCAGCCTGGGCGACAGAGCGAGACTCAGTCTAAAAAAAAAAAAAAAAAAGCGAAAAAGGAAAAGAAAAGAAATGAGTGAAGCCTCCCACTGCACAGCCAAATTTCCAATTTCCTCTTCCAAACGACTTGAATTTCAATAGTTGGGTATATGTGTTTGAACAAATTAGCATATCTCTCCAACAAGGTAGAGTTGAGCTCTTAGTAATCAACACCTTATCATTACTGTTTAATCTGCTTATTTCCCTACACCTAGCCAAACCAAACTGAAGGAAGAGAGGCTTTTATCAGAAACAGATGCAATAAAAAGGAGGAGGGATACCTGACTTGGAAACCCAGGGCACCACAGAGCAAGAGGGGGCAGGCATAACTAAGTGCTGCAAGGAGAAATGTGAACAGCCAGAGAACAGGTACAGGGGTCAGCTGGGGATGGAGGAAAAAACAGCTGAGGGGTATAAAAGATGGAAACATAAAAGGGTTTGGAAGGTGATATAATTACTTTTCCCTTTTATCACTTTTTATTTTTTTCTCTTGGCTCCTGCCCTTCACCTTCCTTCCAAAAGCTTAAAATAAAATGTCTCTATAATGTGCTTTCTTTACTCTGTACCCAGCCAAATATATACATATATATATATACGTATATATGTATATATACGTATATATATACATGTATATATATACGTATATATATACATGTATATATATACATGTATGTAGACACAAACACATACACACATACACATATATATATATGTATAATTTGTTGTTTTAGTTTTTGTCTTCCAATGATTCTGGTCTCCCAAAAAAATGTAAATCAAAGGAAGGGGGCAATATATCCGTCACTTAATATCTTTGTATCAAAGTTTAACCATGAGAGTTTTGGACTGAATTTGTAACTCAGCAAATGTTTATTAAATGAGTACTATGTGCAAAATATTGTCTGTTTGCCAGGGAAACATAATATTACCCTCCTGGAGTTAGCGTTCTAGTGAAAAAAGCATTCAATAAGTAAATTAATTAAAATGTTACGTAATGTATTATCGGACTTGGTTGTCAGGAAAGGCTTTGTTGGGAAGGTAATAGTGGAGTAGGGACATTAATGAAGATGTGAGTAAGAGGAGAGAGCAAGCAACAGGGGAACAGTGGTCCAGCAAGGGGGAACAGCAAGTGCAAACACCCTAGTATGGGAACATGTTAGTGTGTTTGGTCGACAGCAAGGAGCATGCTATGGGAGATTTAAAGAAGCAACTCAGTGCTGGATCATGTAGGGCCACGCAAGGACTCTTAGGCCACAATGACTACAGAAATTTATCAGATGATGATGAGAAATCACTGAGTATTTGAAAGCAGAGCATGACATATTTCTTGTAAAAGATTAATGAATATTTATATTGCATTTGTATGTGCCAATCCCCATTCCAAGTGTTTTACTTATATAATCTCATTTAATTTAAAAACAGCACTATATTGTATATTATTGTCATTGTTATTCATATTTTTCAGAGAATAAAACTGTGAAAAAAAGAAATTAAGTAACTTGACCATATTATGTTAACTTGAACCCAGGTGGTCTGGCTTCAGATTCCTTGACCTCAATCACTAGCCTGTATTTATTCTATTTTCATTTATAAGGGTCTCTGAAGTAAGGGCAATAGACTCTTTGGGTAAGAGTTTAAGCAGGGACACCAGTGAGGGGAGAGATGGCAGTGACTTGAACCATGGTGGTTGTGATGCAGAAGAGGAATAGTGTGGTTGGATTTGAGATGTGTTTTGAATGCAGAGGAAGCCGAAGGTTTGTGGATATAATGTATACAGGCAATGAGAGAGAGTGATAACTCCAACTTTTTGACCTGAGCAACTGGGTAAAAAACAGTGTTTCTTACAAAGCTCTGGTTTGGTGTGGGGTAGAAATAAAGTTTGAATTTCAACATGTAAAGTTTGAGATGTTTTTAAAACATCCAAGAAGGAGATATGAAGGAGGTAATATGGTATACAAAGTCTGGGGTTTGGGCTGTAGGTTTATATTTGCAAATTATTATCATATTGATATTTTAGAAGGCTGTGTGTCTGTCTGAGTTCCCCTAGGTAGAGAATATAACCACTTCAAGGATTGAGCTCTAGGACACTGGAACCTTCAGAGATCACGAAGAGGTAGAGGATTCAATAAGAATCTGATAAAGAACAGCAGATGAAATACATGAAAAACAGAGTCAAGTATGAGAGAGTGTGAAAGAGCAACAGATTAACTGTGTCTAATGCTGCTAATACATGTACAATGAAGACAGAGAATTCACCACCACACTGGCAAAGTGAAGATTATTGCAGATGCTGACTGTGGAGTGGTAGAGACAAAAGTCTGAATGGATTGGGTTCCAGAGACTAGCAAACTCCTGATGCCTCTTATAGCTACAGCAAGATAATTAAAGATAACCTAAAAAAAAGGTAGAGGGTAAAAGCTGGGAGAAGAAGAGAATAATAATACCTTTCCAAATACTTCAATCAATTGCAAAGTATTTTATTGTGCATCTTCTACACATCCAGCAGTATTAGTCACTAACATCAATGAATTTGTAGCTTCATTTATTCATTTAGGCAACTATTATTCATCAAATGTTTAGTATGTGATGGATATTTAATGGGTATAGCTTTAAGATATTTTTCTCAATTGTTAGAATAACATTTTTTCATTTTTAATTATCATGGGTACATAATAGGTGTATATATGTATGGGTGACATGTGATGTTTTGATACATGCATACAATATATAATAATCATATCAGGGTAATGACAACAGGGTATCATCACCTCGACCATTTGTCACTTCTTTGAGGAACATTCCAATTTCGCTCTTACTTATTTTAAAATGCATAATTAATTATTGTTGACTGTAGTCACTCTGTTGTGCTATCAAATGCCAGGTCTTATTCATTCCAGCTAATTATGTTTTTGCAACCGTCAACCACCCCGCTTCCCCACAACTCCCTTGCCTCTGCTACTCTTCTCAGCCTCTGGTAACCATCATTCTCTCATATCTCAGTTCAATTGTTTAATTTTTAGCTCCCACGTGTGAGTGAGAATTTGCAAAATTTGTCTTTCTGTGCTTGGTTTATTTCACTTAAATGTAAAAGGAAAAAGAGATGTTTCTATTTCTGTAATCCTAACATATCAACATTTTTTCACATTCCTTTCAATTGGTGTTCATCTCTCCACAACTTTTACTCAACCTTATTATTTTGTAAGCCTTTTTCTTTGTAGACATATTTCCATAATATGATACTTACGATGCAAATATTTTATTGTGTGAGTAGACAGCATTGGTTAACTCATCATTTTCATTTCCAACCATTTATATTGTGTTCAAACTACAATATACTATGAATATTTGTCTATATGATTATTCGTCTTAATGTTATCTTCCTTAAGCTATGAGTAGCCCTTCAATATCCAGGACTACATCTGGTTCAATTCTGAATTACTAGCATCTGTTTGGCTTCTAGGTAGTACATGAGACTGAGTAGCGGCTGAGAGCATGAACGTCGAGTGTCTCTAGTCTCATTTTGTATTCTCCACTTGTAGGCCTGTAACCTTGGTCAAGTTATTTAAATTCCCTTTATCTCCTTTATGAACTGGAGATAATAATAGCACCCTCTAGTTTGTATTGATGGTTACATGAGTTAATATACACAAAGTCCTTATGATTGCACCTTTTTATTTTGTAAGCACTGTGTACAAAGCTTAAGTGTACTACATATATAAAAAGTCTGTGTCCAGAATATGTTTAAGGAATGAATAATAAATCAGAAAAAGTTTTATTGTTGCTTCATACAGGTAACATTTTAAATTCTTTTGGATTATTTTCTCTTTGGTTCAGTGACAATGTTGCGAGCAGGTGCTGGGTCCCAGGTATCCAGAGATAAATAAAAATTTTGAGCAATTAATTTTCATAAGTGATATCAAGAAGTAAAGTATCATGAACATTTCTATGGCTCCAGTTACACGGATATTTCACCTTAGGAACTGAAGATCCGCCAGGGCAGAGGCAGCCTCTGAGTTTTGTACTGCTGTGCATCTTTAGCAGCACGGGCATCTGCTGGTTTCATTTCCTTCCCAATCACCTGGGCCCTTTTCTTATTTCACATATTTTTTCTCCTTTTCCTTAAATGCTTTATCTGAATCTTGATTCTTGAAAATAAATTAGTAAGATTCAGTTAGGTAGGAGGAGGAGAAAAGAAGATGTGATGAGCAAGGTATGTGCGAAGACTCGTCAGTGTGGTAGGTGGCTTTGGTTAGGGGGTTTCAGAAATGGGGACAGGTCATGAAGGGCCTTGCTAGTCAGGGAAAATCATGAGGCACTAGCAGTAGGAACACAGCAGAAGGTGCTTGAACAAGAGAGATGACTTAATGAAAGCCTTTATAACGCTTCTCGGGATATATTACAGACTACCATCTAGAGTGGCAGAGGGCAGCTGAAGGAAGCCTCTTGCAAAAACTTGGGGAAATGGAAATGAAGGAAGGGAAATATTTGTTTTGAGATTATTTCCTTCTGTGTAACCTATTAGTTCTTTTATTCGTTCACCATACATGTATTGAGTGCCTACTTTGTGCCAGGCACTGTGCTAGGCAATGGGTATATTACCAGTGGACAATATAGATTTAGTCTTGCTGTCATGTCCTGTTGCTTGCTCATATGAATGTCAGTTCAAGACAGCAAGAGCTCAGGACTGCGGAGATCGCATCTACATCCTGTCGCGTTCTGTGCCGGCACAGGGTGGTTGCGAAAATCGTGTAGTCTGAATCGAGTCAAGGCCTTGCAGCATGATTGCTAAATACGTCGAGACAGGAAGAAAGGGCAGGGTGGCACCGATCTCAACTGCGGGAGCACGATCTTGCAGTGAGCGCATGTGTGCGCCTCGGTGTGTAGTGAGGGGCGTAGCTTCCCACAGCGCCTGGCAGCGTGTCAAGCTGCGCTACAGGACTAACCCTCTCCTTTCCCAGCGCGCTCAAGCCCGCACAGGCGGTGGCAGGGAGCCGAAGGGGCCGAGCGCAGCCTTGCATCCGTCCGCAGGCGGGCCCGGCGCCGCTCCTCCTGGCGGCGGGCGGGACAGTGCAGGACGCCGCCCCGCGGCCGCAGCTCCTAGAAGCCCAGAGCGCCGGTGGATCGCGAGCCAAGGCGGCGGGTGGAGCCTGAGCCGTGAGGCCGTGGCCAATCGCGCCGCTCCGGGGGAGGAGCCCCAAAGGGGGAAAAGAAAGTGCGGCGGAAAGTAAGAGGCTCATTGGGGAAGACTGCCGGGATCCAGGTCTCCGGGGTCCGCTTTGGCCAGAGGCGCGGAAAGAAGCAGTGCTCGGCGACACTGCACCCATCCCGGCTGCTTTTGCTGCGCCCTCTCAGCTTCCCAAGAAAGGTGAGTCTCGCGCCGCCGTGAGGGCTCAGAAGTCACCAAGCCGCAGAATCTCAGGGCAGATGGATTCTTAGAGATCCTATCGTTAAATCCTCCTACTTTACAGAAGAGGAAACTGAGGCACAGAACGGAGGCAGCGGCTGGGATAGGTCATACTGCTAGTTAGGACTGTAGCCCGGATTCGAACCCAAACGTTCAGAGACCCATCTTTGCTTTGCAGGGATTTAAGTAACGCAGTTGTGGGACGTCGGCTCGTTGCCGCCCCCATCCTCAGCCCTTTGAGGGTTCTACCCTTGTTTTCCTCCACACCGCCCCCTCCCCGCTACCGCCCCCCGCCCCCATCTCCTCCTTGGTTTTTCCAGACCGCTGCTGGAAGCGCTGAGGACAGAAGGAAGCGGTGTGTCCCAGCATGCCCACTCGGTATCATGTCTCTCTCAGCTCAGAGCTGTGACAGCCTGGGAAAATGCTGCTTGCAGCCTCACTCCCTCTTCCCCTGACCTGCTTTCTCAGAAAGATGCCCCTGCCGAGGGTGTCAGACCAGCTTCTGGAGGAGCACTGGGAGAGGAGAGGGAGGCCCGGGCGCCAGTAACCTCCTATGATACCGTTTCTTCCCAGCCCCAGAGGAAGCGGAGCTAGTGGCCCTGTGGGGCACAGGGTGCCCCTCACTTGGGAAGAGCTGACTTCATGGAACCATAGAGCCCCTTCCCTCTTCTAAATACTGGGAGGGAGCAAGGAAGCTGAGTTAAAGAGAAAATCACAAACATAAAAGCAAACTTCTGCTGTTTCCTTTAAGAGCTAGCCCACAGCCTGTCTTCCCTCCACCTTCTGGTTGTGAAATTGTGAACCAGGGCGCCACGCGAAGCATTCTGCTGCTCTGCTGTAGAGATCCCTGGTTTAGCTACTGGATGAGAAAGAGGATTTGAGTTTTGACTCCAGCTCTGCCATGTATTAGCTGTATGAACTTGGGCAAGTTATCTCACCTTTCAGATACTGGGTTTTTCTTTTCTTTCTTTCTTCCTTTTTTCTTTTTTTTTTTTTTTTCAGCTGAAAAATGGAGATTTATAATGGTCACAATGAGCCCTTTGGGTAGTTGGGAGGATGAAATGGGATCATTCAAGTAGCATGTTTAGCACAGTGCCTGGCCTGGCATCTGGTTGGTTCAAAACCAATGGCAACTATTGTAAATATTGTTACATAGTAACCTTGCAGACAGTGGGTTTTCAGAAAGGTGATTTCATACTACCTTACAGAGGCATTTTAAAAAATCTGTAAATGTGGTGTCTTTCTTCTTTTGAATTTGAGCAGCTCTTTTATAAGAATTTTCTGAATGTTGTCCATATGTGATGTGGATCATGGATGCTTAGCTCGAAATGTAAGATTGATGTTTCTCGGTGATGTGAATTTCCTACTAGTTTTTAGGTCAAACCTCAGGCCTGTGAACTGCCCTGATCTGAGACATCCTTTATTGACAAAGAGGGTCTTGAAATGGATGAGAGGCAGAAAGACAAGAAGAGAAAGTTGGAAGTTGCAGCTATGTTACAGATTATTCTAAGCCTTCTATCCTTGCTCTCTTAGGTCAGTCGAGCAACCTTACATTTTTCATCTAGTATCAGAAGACAAACAAAATTCTCATATATTTCTTTTGGATTGTACAGAGATGCTGCTAAATGCAGACCCTTCTGGACACAAACTTGCCTTATTTAAACACAGACACACAGATATTCACATGCCCACACTAGTCTTCCTGTATTATTGGTATTTTAAAATTAAATGAGTTCCCTCCCACACCCTTACCCTCCTCATGACAATTGATTTTATTCTGATGGACTTCATGCAATGATTTGCTACTATCTACTGGCTTTACCATGAGTCCTTAAATTGAGTGTCCAGCATTTGTAGTTGGCTGCCTCCTTCACAGTCCATAGCATTTGTATGCAGTATTCATAAGTGCTTGAGAACAGAGTGTGATACATCTTGATGGAAGAGCCCAGTGGTGCCCACTTAGGTACCTCCCACACCAAACATTAATAAAGGATGGGATCACCTGCTTCTATAAGCTTGTTCCATGTACACGCATTGTGGTGAGCTGGCTGGGATATGACTGAATGTGTGCCTGAGAGACAGGGGCCTTGTGGGGGAAAAGGAAAATGTTCAAAATAAGGTCAGATCATGAGAATGGAAGAGAAATTAAAAGCTAATTCCTTTGGTTCTGATTCTTCAAAGAAAGGTTGGTCAATTATACCCACATCTTTATGAAGATTATTACTTGTTACCAAAACCATATATATGTATAGAACTTTAAAATTTCCAAAGTGCATTCTGCATATATGATACTCCTTGTTACTTGCAATAGCCCTGGGAGGACATGGCAAGAATATTAATAGAGGAAGGAGCCCAGGTTTTGTGGTCAGACCTACTTGATTTCAAATTCCAGCTCTCATGCCTGAGTAGTTGGGTGATATTGAGCAGTTTATTTAATCAGTTGACGTTTCTGTTTTATCCAGTTCTAAAATGGAAAAAAAAAATGCTTACCTTAAAAATCTGTATAAAGAATAAATTCAATAGAATAATGTCAAGTACATGTAGTGAATAGGTGCTCATTAAATGATATCTCTTCTTAGCTAGTCTCAATTTATTTAGAACACATCTGGAATGAGAGTCAGAGAAATGAAAAGTTGCTAGAGGTCATGTGCTAGTATGTTTCAACTCTAGGAAGATAGTTCACACCTTTTCATGTCTAGTTTAGGGCATTTTCCATCACACTCTGTTTCCTCGCCAATGAGATATTTAACAATTTACTTCAGTTACAAGGTTGACCTTATTTGTCTGGTTATTTCAGGATATCCTTTTTGTTGAAAAGTGGGTATTTCCTTGCTAAGAGAACAATCCTTAAGCACAGTTCTGTAGAGTTTAGTGGGGCCGACTGTCATAAGAGGGTATTTAAAGCAATGGTCTCTAAGACAACCTTCCTACTCCCCTGTGTTTGATGTAATACACCTTTGATTCCTAAGAGAAAGGGTACTAACTAAGAAGACATAAAGTACAGAATTATATCACTCTTTTCTTCCTGTTATGAGTGGCTTCTTCCCTCTGCCATCCTCATGCTAGTTCAAAGGCTGGGAAGAAGATTGAACAGCAAATGTTATGAGTGTCCATAGCATTATTCAACTTTTTTTTTTTGACAATTTTGTGGATACTGAATAGAGTAGACAGAATAATGTGCAAAAGTGGCATTTGCAGAAAGAGACCACTGCTTCCTGGTGGTGCTGATTACTTGTCTGGAGTTCAGTCCTCCTCGTGGAAAGTGATGGCTGGAGGCTCGTGTTGGAAGATGAAGGGATCTGTTTCTGGCCCAGGCAGTGGGGCTGTTCATCTACTGAGACTTCTCATAGGCCATTAGATCTCTCTTCTTTGTAGCAAGCACACAGGCTTGCAAACGCAGTTGTAGAAGAAACGTTTTGCTCCTTGCTTTTGGCATTTTGGAGCATATGTTTGCTCCCAAAGGTAAGCAGTTAGCATCATCTTACCTGGCACGGTTAGGAAAGCAGAATGTGGCTTGAGGAAATCAGAGGACGTAGAAAAAAACAAAGATTATCTCCAGCCTATACGCAGCTTCATTTGTTGCTCAACTTCATCAGGCTTTTGCTGGTGACACAGATGTAGGATCTGGTGAGTCACCGTTGCCTTGCCCGTGAAATATTAAAGAGAGCCACCTACTGTGCTCTTTGCCCATTTTGGAAATTGTTCTGTGTAGAAAAAAAAGAAGAAGAAAAGAAAAAAGAAACACCAAAGAATAGGAAGGTTACAGTACATTTGGTAAGTGATATTTCGGTGGATAAATTCAAGTTAGCCATTCATTTGCTGCCTTTTTTTTTTTTAAATGATAATGCATGGTTTACACTGATAGGGTTGTTAGGAGACATCCCTTTGGTCTGACTTTATTCTAACTCTCTCTAGCAGCTGTGGTAGTGTGGATTTTGAGAGTCTGGCTGAAATCTGAGGCAAGTTATTCTATAGAGGTGATCTTTCGGCTCTGGAGCTAGGAAATAGGGACACTGACACCTGCTTAGAAGCTTAAGTCCCTATTTATTTCAACATCTTATTCATAGAAAACATTTACACTGATTCTGTCTTCTGCCAACAACTCCTTCAATGTATTAGTCTGTTAAATTACGATCATCATAATTTAATAGCTACTCTTTACTTGTCTCCATCATTATTTGTGGTGAGTATCTTAAATATATCATCTCATTCAATCCTCACAATAATCCTATGTATTTTTTTAGGAAACTGAGGCTCATAGAGTTAACATAGCATGGCCTATGTGTTAGTCTGTGTTCATGCTGCTGATAAAGACAGACCCAAGACTGGGCAATTTGCAAAAGAAAGAGGTTCATTGGACTTATAGTTCCACATGGCTGGGGAGGCCTGACAATCATGGCAGAAGGCAAGGAGGAGCAAGTCATATCTTACGTGGATGGCAGCAGGCCAAAAAAGAGAACTTGTGCAGAGAAACTCTCATTTTTAAAACCATCTGATCTTGTGAGACCCATTCACTATTACGAGAATAGCATGGGACAGACCTACCCCACATGATTCAATCATCTCCCACTGGGTCCCTCCCACAACATGTGGGAATTATGGGAGCTACAAGATGAGATTTGGGTGGGGACAAGATTTCTAAAAGCCAAACCATATCAGCCTGTGTAAAAGCACAAAGCAAGACATGATGCTGAGACTCATCTACGCATTTTATTCTAGAGTTAGGAAGAACTTCCAATTGTCCCACCTCTGGACTAGAACTGAGGACTTAGACTAAGACCAATGAGCTACCCAATCATCATCCTACACCCTCATCCTGGTACTACCTTGCCTGTGACTGAGAAATATCTTTACCTTTGGACCTAAAGTGTGGGAGAGCTGAACTAGATCATCTCTAAATTTCTTCTGCTATAATGCATTGTGTATCTTTAAAATTCCTTTCAACTTTGAGATTCTGTAATCACATCTATTTGCAAAAGTTAAAGCTAAAGTGGAGAAAGGGGAGTAAAAAGAAAATACTCTTATTGTTTTATTCCCTGGAGATGTATTTTTCTAAACAAACAAAGATGAGCAAGAGAAATCAGCATTTCATCAGCACATGTATTTTTGTCATTTCATTTAAACATAAAAATAACTCTCAGATATATGTTATTATTTGCCTTTTACAAATGAAAGAACTGAGGCTCAGAGAGACTTATAGACTTGCCCAAGGTTTCCCAATTAGTAAAGATTGGAACCTGCATGTGCCTGAGTGCAAAGCCTTTTGGTCCACTACAGCATATTTGCTATATACCACACCATGAAATCTGGAAACTCATATAACCAGATTCGTAAACGCCTCATCTCTGTATCCTGACATCACACTACCTCAGCTTCCGTCTTCTCCTCTTCTTCTACTCTTTCCTTTCCAAACATACTGCTCCAATCCTTTCTTGATTCTCTCCAGCTCACAAAACCCCTTTAAATGCATATAACATCTTCTATCTCTATTGTTATTATTATTTTTTTTAACTGTGGTCCAGGAATTTGTAATTTGTGCTTTTGTTTTTGCTCATCCACTTTGGGCACAGGACAGAATAAGCCATGCCATCAGCTGAGAGACTTACAAATGTCTCTATCTTTCTAATCTGTGTGTCAATCATCTTTCTATCTAGCTCTATTTATTGGTAAAATTAAAGAAAGATAGAACATATTAAGCCCCTAGCTCTTAATAGTTGGCACCTAGAAGGGACTTGGTAAATATTCATTCCTTCCTCATCATTCAGCACTGCTGTTTACCCAAATCATTACTCACTTAATGAATCTCAGATGGAGAGGGGGAGTATATTGAGTAGATGCCCCAGCTGGTCTAAGAGAATGTGCCACAGTTTGGCAAGCAATTGGGATGATAAAGGATAGGAAATGAATGTGATATTTACCTTAAAATATCCACTGAGGATATGGTTTATTCTGCCCTATGCCTAGCGCAGTGACTCATGTATAAGAAGGGCAAAATTGAACGGATGATGGGTTCATATTATGTCAGTAGGCCCAAAATTGACTTTCTGGATTTCTCGTGCTCTATCAATAACATTAGTTGTGTCAAAGTTTGCCTCTACAGACTAATAAAGTAGTTTTAATTTCCTTTAATTTTGTGGTCACAAAATCAGACAATGATAAGGAGTCATAGGCTCCAAGAAGGTTAGACATTACTGGCTCAATGATGGGAAAACCCATGTCTGTCCTAATAATAAAGGGTGTTTTGCAGAAAACACAGTGAAGGATGATGCTGAAGTGCATGTTTGCATATATTGACAGCAAGACCAGTGTCAAGTGTCATAAATAAATTGCCAGAGAGAAAGTAGGAAGTTTCCATTGAAGTGGGCAGCTGTAATGAGCTTCGCTCTCAAGATTTCTAAAAGCATTGAAGAATTTACATCAGTTCAATTATTATTTTCAGTTGAACATAAGAACAGGTAACCTTTTATGTCTAGTTTATAACCAGCAGATGCTTGTGATTTCTACCTTTCTGGCACAAAAGTCCTCGTGATCACACAGCTTCCTCCTCTGCCGATCAATGCTAATGGCAACAGAAATGAGAAACAGTCATTTTATAAGCATTATGTCTGGAAATGTTCCTTTCACTGATAGCAGTTTCTTAACGCCAGTATGGTTAGATGCTATGGCAACTTAAAATTGTGTTTCCATAATATAGTGGACATTGACGTCAAACTGATCTGCCTGGGTTTGACTTTGGCCGAATTATTTGGTCTATCTTTGCCTTATTTTTATGATCTGTAAAATGGGGATAATAAAACCCATCTTGTCAGGCCTTTGGTAAGTATCAACCATATGCCATGACATTTGTTAAGAGGCTTATGCATAGGGATTTTAACCTCTATTACAATTAACAACATCAATGAGAGTTGTTCCATTGCATGCCCAGATGGATACTAAATTAGAAAAAGAAAGATCCGGGTTGAAATAATAACAGTTTTTGTTTATGTAGAACTTTAAGTCCTCAAAATGCTTGTTATTGTATATACAAAGGTATATACATATAACTTTTTTTTTTTTTTACAATAATTCTGAGGTAATCAGGGCAGGTGTTACTAATGTTTTACATCCTGAGTCTCAAAGGGGCTACATATTTGCTATGGCCAAGCAGCTAATAAATAGTAGAACTGGGACTTGGACCCTAGTTTTCTAACTCCAAGATTAAGTTTTGTTTTTTTTTTTTCCTCAGTCAATCAGCCCTGGTCCTGGTTAGTTGCATTTCCTTCTCCAGACTCCTTGCTTTCACCCCGAAAATGAGCAATTTGGAAAATATTATGTCTAAGGTAGAGTGTTTTAGAAATCTGTGACTGTAGAACAATGTCTTAGGAGGTATCTGATTGGCCTCAGTGAGAATTACAACTGAGTGCTGCATGGAGAGTCAGATCCAGAAAGACCCCTTTATGTCCTTGAGGATGTGATTCTGCCACATTACTCTGACCTACAGACCATTCCCCATCTGCCCCATCCCCTTCAGGACCCAGGTTTGGGGATGGGAAGAAAAAGTAGATGACTCGGTTAGGCACATGTACATCTAATATTTGGGAAATGATAATAGAGCCTTTCTTAAAAAAAAGCAAGTTCTGTATCACCATTAATCTCCATAGTTTTCTACAACAAAATAAAGGATACAACGTTTTGCTTTAGTTTGGATTCTAGCATTATGAGTACACATTTTCTGCTTTCTTCTTTTGAGCTTTTAGTGCCCACAGAAGAAGCTTGACTCTCATTAAAATGTGAGTTGTTTCTGTTTATAGAAATGATGGAGACTTGAGAATGGTAATACACACTAAGTAGCACTTTTCTGGAAGATTGTACTTCAGTTTCCCAATTACAGAGTGAGACATTGGTGGGGGCAGCAGATTGAATGGATAGAGTAGATAGTAAGAAGTAGGCTGGCTTTGGAATCAGGGCTGGGTTTGAATTGTAGATACTGCATGCTTAGCCTGTCCAGACTTAGTTTTCTCATCTGTAAAATGGAAATAAACATGCCTGCTCGCCCTTCCTTCCTTCCTTCCTTCCTTCCTTCCTTCCTTCCTTCCTTCCTTCCTTCCTTCCTTCCTTCCTTCCTACTTTCCTTCTTTCCTCCCTCCCTTCTTTCCTCTTCCTTCCTTCTTCCCTTCTTTCCTCTTCCTTCCTTCCTATTATCTATCTATCTATCTATCTATCTATCTATCTCTATTTATTAATAAGGTTCAAGTAAGATAAAATATATTAAGCCTCTAGCTCTTAATAGCTGGCACCTAGAAGGCACTCAGTAAATATTCATTCCTTCCTCTTCATTCAGTGCTGCTGTTTACCCAAAGCCTCTCTCATTGATGAATCTCAGATGGAGAGGGGGAGTATATCAAGTAGATGCCCCAGCTGGTCTAAGAGAATGTGCCACAATTTGGCAAACAATTGGGATGGCAAAGGATAGGAAATGAATGTAATATTTACCTTAAAATATCTCAGAGTCTTTCATATGTAGGAGGAATTAGACCAGTGATAAAGTGCAGTGCATGGGTCTTTCACATCAGAATCATGTGGATAGCTTCTGAAATGAGCAGATATCTAGGATTTCTGCACGGAAATCTAAGAATCACTGGATTAGAATTTTCAGTACTGAGAGGCAGGATATTGTAGGGGTTTGAATTTGGATTCAAATTCTGCTCCCTCAGTGTAAACCTAAGGAAGTTATTTAACTTTTCTATGTTACTCATTGGGTTGTAGGGAGAAGTAAGTAATTTAATACCTATGAAGTGCCTAAAACACAGTTTTGTTTACTGTATAAGCCAGTCTTTGAAATACCTTGCATTACTTTGTTTAACTTACATTTTATTTCCTCTCTGACTAAATGTCCTAGATAACTACTTGGACTAACTCTTTCATTTGCTTAAAGTCTTTGTTCAATATCTTCTCAGGGAAGCCTACTTGGATTGCTTGAATTTGCACGGGTTGGGGTAGGGGAAGCAGGAATCAGGCTGCTTGCTCTCTGAAATCCTGATCTCCCTTACCCTATTCTTATTTTTCCTTTATTCTGTGGCATTTGGTACCTTATAAGCTTACACATACTATTTTAATATTTTATTTAGTCTATTTTTAAAATTTAACTTTTATTTTAAGTTCAGGGGTACATGTGCAGGTTTGTTACATAGGTAACCTTGTGTCATGGGGATTTGTTGTACAGATTATCTCATTGCCCAGATATTAAGCTTAACACCCATTAGTAATTTTTGCTGATTCTCTCCCTCCTCCCACCTATCACCCTCCATGGGCCCCAGTGTGTGTTTGTTTTCCTTTATGTGTTCATGTGTTCTCATTTAGTTCCCAATTCTAAGTGAGAACATGCAGGATTAGGTTTTCTGTTCCTGTGTTAGTTTGCTAAGGATAATGGTCCCCAGCTCTATCCATGTTTCTGTAAAGGACATAATCTCATTCCTTTTTATGGCTGCATAGTATTCCATGGTGTATATGTACCATATTTTCTTCATCCAGTGTACCACTGACAGGCATTTAGGTTGATTTCATGTCTTTGCTATTTTTAATAGTGCTCAGTGAACATACACATGCATATGTCTTTATAATAGAATAATTTATATTCCTTTGGGTGTATACCCAGTAATGAGATTGCTGGGTTGAGTGGTATTTCTCTTTGTAGGTCTTTGAGGAATTGCCACACTGTCTTCCACAATGGTTGAACTGATCTGTTCAACTGTATAGTTGAACTGAACTGTATAGTGTTCCTTTTTCTCTGCAACCTTGCCAGCATCTGTTATTTTCTGACTTTTTAATAGTAGCCATTGTGACTGGTGTGAGATGGTATCTCATTGTAGTTTTGATTTGCATTTCTCTAATGATTAGTGATGTTTTATTCATATGCCTGCTGGTTTCATGTATGTCTTTTGAAAAGTATCTGTTCATGTCCTTTGCTCATTTTTTTTAAATCGGTTTTTTTTTCTTGTAAATTTGTTTAAGCTCCTTCTAGATGCTGGATATTAGACCTTTGTCAGATGCATAGTTTGCAAAATTTTTCCCCCATTTTGTAGGTTTCCTGTTTGCTCTGCTGATCATTTCTTTTGTTGTGCACAAGCTCTTTAATTAGATCCTATTTGTCAATATTTGCTTTTGTTGCAACTGCGTTTCGTGTCTTCATTATGAAAAATCTTTGCCCATTCCTATGTCCAGAATGGCATTGCCTAGGTTGTCTTCCAGGGTTTTAAGTCTTTAATCCATCTTGAGTTAATTTTTATGTATGGTGTAAGGAAGGGGTTCAATATCAATCTTCTTCATATGGCTAGCCAGTTACCCCAGCATTATTTATTAAATAGGAAAACCTTTCCTCATTTCTTATTTTTTATTTCACCTCCGATGTAAAGTCTCCAAGGACAGAGACACTTGATTTGCTTATATTGCTGTATCCTGAGTGTCTAGAATAGTTTCTAGCAAATAGCAAATGGCCAATAAGGAGGCAATGATACATAAATAAGTGTATGGATAGATGTTAGTGTGATTATTTGTCCCCAAGAAGTAGAAAGAGATAGAACTGGATGACAGTAAATTATACATGTAATTTTGAAATAAAATTTGACATACATATATGAGCATATACACACATATATACACACTTACACACATACATATATATGTATATATAAGTATACGTGTGTATATTTGGAGTGTTGAGTATATATTTAAATATTGAAGTAATAATTTATGTCTATGTACATATATATGCATGTGTACATGTATATATGTGTATGTAAAAATAAGTATAAGTGTCTATTTATCTATATATTTAGGAGTTTTTCAAAGCTACCTGAGGAAACAGAGGTGTTGAAGTGTTTACTTGTTAGGTTGCTATAGCGATAGGGAGAAAGACGAAAATATGTACATATGAGTAAAGAGACAACAGACAAACAGAAGAAATAGAAGTGATTTCAGGACAAGAAATGAAAAGCTAAGATTAAAACAGCAACCAACGTTGGAGGGACGTAGAAGAGGGACAGTTTTTAAGTACAGTAGTCAGAGAAGTGATCTCCGAGAAACTGACATTTGAACTAAGACAAAAGCCTGAGAAGGACCCAGGATAGGCCTGAGGTCGTCACTGAGGTGATGGGCCAAGTAAGAGGCAGTGAAGAGCTAGAAATAAGATTCTAAGATAGGCAAGGGCTGGGTCAGACTGGTCTTGCAGGCTATGGTGAGGAGTTTGGATTTTATGCAAAGTGTAGCAGGAAGTCACTGAAAAGACAGAAGCAGGATGATGACCAGGTCAAAGGTATTTAGAGCCTTGAACAGAAAGTGAAGGAAAATGGAAGAACTTATTTATAAGATGAGAAGACCAACTGCTCTGATTTCATCATGTAGGCTGTTATGAACAGATGAGAAAGACAATTTGGTTTCATTGATGTTTCATTCATAGCCTCTCGTTCCCATTAGAACATTGTAAAGGGGAAAACAAAAACCCAGCTAAAATAGGGAAAACCTATATATGTATATGTGGCTTTGCTTTTTCTCAAATGATACCATTCTTATTTCCAAATGCATTAAGTAATGGATGGAAATGTATGCACTATTGCTCAATTCAATTCAGCTGGAAATTTTACAGTTCTTGTGTAGGTGTTTTATGTAATCAATTCCCCAAAACATTGAACCTAGAGCTATTTCCTTATGAAACTTCAGCTACCAGTTTCTGAAATCTGTTGTAGTGAAGAGTAAGCATGTGAAAGGCAAATTAAATTCCATACAAGATCAATTTCTTCTTTCTGACTCTACAAATTTAAATGGTACCTAACTCTTCAAGAAGTAGCTTACAGGTCATCTCTTCTGTGATGTGTTTACTGGGCCCATGCACATATAATCTCATACATGCCTCTTCATGATATGAGTTTAAAATAGCTTGATAACATATGCCAGACTCTATTTCAAATTTTCTATAAATAATTTCTTTTTGAAGTCTCGGAATAACCGTATGTGGCAGGTGAAGTTATAATCACCATTTTACACGAGACAAAACTGAGACCCAGAGTCATAGAGTTGATCAGTGGTAGAGTCAATATTGGAAATTGAGCAAGCTTAATCATTATACTATTCTGCTGTTTGATTGTAAATAGTAAACCTGCACATTTATTCACCTCTATTTGTCCCACTTACTTTGTGGTGCCTTATATGAAGGAATAGTTCAATAAGTGTATTGAATCAGTGAATTAATCTGTGACCTATTCTTTCAAGTTGTATCATTTCATTAGCAAATAGTGATAAAAACGTGGGTTTTAGACTGAGACAACCTAGGTAGGCAGAAGGTACTCACTACCTCTGTGATATGGTAAAATTGCTAATGTCTCTAAACCTGTTTCTTCATCTATGTTGTTGGCACAAATTTAGGGCTGTTGTGAGGATTACATGAAGTGTGCATGTAAAGCACTTAGCACAGTTACTGGAACATAATTAGAGCTAAGTCTATCTGAACTGTTTTTATTATTTTTTGAACTAAAATAACCTCCTCAAACATGATTATAATTACGTACCAGGCAGTTGTTTAGTTGTGCTTGTTTTATTAACTTTCTTTTAAGAATCAAAGCCAAAGATTCAATCATATAATCAGTGCTGTTAATTTTGTTCCAGGGCTCATTCTGGCACCCTGCCCTCAGCAGGGCATGCAGTGTGGATTCTGAAAGGCCCTCTTATAGGAAGGAAGTCCAGTTCTGGAGAACAACATGAGAGCAAAAGGTGCTGTGTGACCACTGTTTTTTCCTCATACATCTGACATAGCTAAAGGCAGCACTTCCAACCTTGCCTATCTATCTCCCTAGCCTGGATCTACCTTGCTGGAAAGTTACTTTGTATTCCAGCGATGATCCCAGAGCATTTTGGGTGACAAGGATAAAACAGCATAAGACTAAAGTTTTGCCCCAGATAACCCTTAATGAGGTTAATTTACAGAACTTGCTGGAGGTTTAGGACCTAATATTGATCCTGTGCCTCTTGTGTGCCAGGAGCTGTGCTGAATGTTTTAGTTTCATTATCTCATTCAATCCTTACTGCAGCCATATACAAATTTTAGTCGTAAACCAAATTTACAACTAAAAAATAAAAATAAAAAGTGACATGCTTGACATGCTTGCTTCTATGTGTGTTTTGCGGGGCTGTGGTGATAAAATCAAATATTTCTTGTGTTTTGCCACATTTTTCTTTGAAAGCAAATTTTGCAGCTTTGCAACACCTTTGGAGTCTCCAGGGACCTCCCCTGTAGTGAAGACACATTTGGCAGAGAAATAAGGCAAAGGTTGCATGTGGAAGGCAGGAAGTTTCATTCCAGTTGACAGTTTACTTTGACCTGGAAGAAGCTGGTAACAATGAGCTGAGTTCTATTTTGTGGATTACATTTGTTTGTTTCTTTGTAGGGAACCAATATGGTGCTTATTTATGTTTTTTTTTTTTGCTTTTGTTCTTGTTATGGGATGTTTAAAAGGTGTAACTTTTATCCCTCTACATTTTTTTTTCCAAGTAAAGTTCAGATGTTTCGATGTTCCTGACACTATTTGATAAATTATTTTAAGGAAAGGTCTACACACACACACATACACACACACACACACACATACACACACACACACGAGAATGGTGCCTGATTCATAATTGGCACTCGCTATATATTTGCTGAATGAATGCATGAGCAAATAAATGCATCTCCTTTTTCATCTTTCTCTCTCTGAGAATGGGAATTGCTGCAGGATTTTTTTAAATGGCAAGTTTCAATATATACCTTTCTTCTTAAATGTTTGCTTTAAGAATAATTTCAGAAGGAGATTATTCTAAAATATGGAGCATTACTTAATCTTAGTTATGCAGGACAGCTAATTGGAGTGGACTATAATTCCTTTGGAATTTATTGAGGTGAGATCATTTACTTGTATACTAAATGGTCTCAGACTGATATACTGTTAAATTTGTGTAGTCTGATTTTCATAAATTCGCTGGCCTTTCTCTCTCTTATTGTCTGCTAATTCTCATTGCTTTCGGCATATCTGGCTCTCCATTCCCCATAAGATTAACAGTTTCTACTTTACTGTAGACTAGGGAGCTGGGTAATGAATTTGTTGGACCGGGCATATAATAAGAATACATAGCTTTGAATGTGGACTAGAGAGACTCTTTTCCAAGGTAAGGAAGTTAAAAGTTATGGCTGCTATAGAAACAGTCTTCATATAAGTGAGGTGATAGCACACATACTAACACTGGGTTTCAGTTGCCTGTGTTAATAAAAAGGGAGTCTTGGTAGTGATAATTCATTTACTCTTCTAGACAATAAGCATTTTCTGAGAAACTTCTCTAGGCAAGACACTGGTGAGATATAGAGAATTAAAAAAGCAAATACACAAACACAACTGAAAGATGAAACATACACAGGGGTTTATAATACAATTTATACAGTATTTCAAATAGTATGAGAATACATAATGTACTTTGAAAAGATACATAAGGTAATAAAACATTTCGGTATTTCAGAGGAAAGACAATTGTGTAACAGGAAGGGCTTTATAAGGAAGTTGTATTTAAAGTGAATCTTGAAGTGATGGACAGGTTGGACAGACAGAAGAGTAAGGAGAAGTGGTAAATGAATTATGGTCTGACCAGGGGTGAGTGAATCATATGGATTGTGCGACTTATCAGAGAGAGCTACAATTGTGGGAGAAACTGGGCAACTGAAGGCCTGGGGCAGGATATTTGGGAGATGAGAGAACAGTTAAGAAATCCTGAGAAGGCCCTGGTTAGGAAGTCTGTTGAAGGCTGTTGCCTCTGCCTGTGGTAGGCAGACAGTCAGAAATGAAATCTGGATGTGACGTGGAAGAGGACAGATTGGAGCCCCTGAGTCTCTAGTTTGATTATATAGATGTTCTACAGAAGAGACTGTAGAACATGGAATTTCACATCTGCCTGGCTTCAGACTTGGAGGAGTTTAAAGGGAAGATCTGGCAGGAATTGAAAGAGCAGTGGGCAGCCAGGCTCAGTGGCTCAGCCTGTAATCCCGGCACTTTGGGAGGGCCGAGGCGGGTGGATCATGAAGTCAGGAGTTCGAGACCAGCCTGGTCAAGAGACCAGCCTGGCCAACATGGTGAAACCCCTTCTCTACTAAAAATACAGAAATGGCCGGGCGCAGTGGCTCACGCCTGTAATCCCAGGACTTTGGGAGGCCGAGGCGGGCAGATCACGAGGTCAAGAGATCAAGACCATCTGGCCAACCTGGTGAAACCCCATCTCTACTAAAAATACAAAAATTAGCTGGGCATGGTGGTGCATGCCTGTACTCCCAGCTCCTTGGGAGGCTGAGGCAGGAGAATCACTTGAACCCGGCAGGCGGAGGTTGCAGTGAGCCGAGATCGCGCCACTGCACTCCAGCCTGGTGACAGAGCGAGACTGTCTCAAAAAAAAAAAAAAAAAAAATTAGCCGGGTGTGGTGGCAGTCACCTGTAATTCCAGCTATTCGGGAGGCTGAGGCAGGAGAATTGCTTGAATCTGGGAGGTGGAGGTTGCAGTGAGCTGAAGATGGCAGTGCCATTGCACTCCAGCCTGGGCGACAGAGCGAGACTCCGACTCAAAAAAAAAAGAAAGAAAAGAAAAAGAAAGAGCAGTGGGCATGGCTACTTCCCCATCTGGGAGGTGAGCCAGTGATCAGCAACAACGTGTGTGAGCTTCAGTACTACCTAGAAGCCTAGACAGACCCTCTGAATAAAGTTCTCTATTTGGACAGCCCTAACTTGGAACCATAGAGAGTAAGGAATTCTAGGAAACATAATTCCAGTTTAACTATTTTTGCACAGTTAGGAAACAGAAGTGACTTTTGTCTTAGAGAGAGAGAAGATAATGAAAACATAAAGTGAAGGAGGGAAACAGGAACTTTCCCTGGAGAGAGCCCAGTTTGACCGGGAGATGATGTGTGAATACATCATCATTGAATACAAGGAGGCACTATTTTTTGGGGACCTTAAATGCTCTGTTAAGAAATTCATACTTAATCCTATAAGACACGGAGACACACTGAATATTCTTGAGTAAGGGCAGGGCATTATCAGATCTGTATTTTAGATCTGGCTTAGGGAATAAGTGGGGCAATTAATGAGGATTCGATTATAATAATCAAGGTGGAAAATTTGCATTCCCAGAACTTTCTTCTGTTCTCACTTAAGGAGGTGACCTAGAGTCATCATAAGATGTTCTGGACCATTCTGGGAATTAAAAATGCTAGTGTACATTACAAGCCAAAGTGATTTCACCTATGGCTACTATTGTCAACTCCAGTGCCCTTATGGTATGCCTAGATAACTCTTCTTAAAAACTCCCTCATAAGTTTGCTTCTAGTAGGTGAAGAACAAGGAGAAGTGTATATGCAATTAGAACATCGGCTTAAATGAAATTGGCTTATGCAATCATGTCAGTATCATTTTGAGAGGAGAGATCCTATAAAAACAAATACTTATTACGTAGTAAATTAAGACTTCGGGGCTTTACTGAGTGGTAACAACAGTATTCCCTTGTGTGTATGCAAGTGCCCAACAATTTACAAACCACTTACATGTTCATGATCTCATTTGATTTGATAACAGCTCTGCAAGGTCAGTTTTATCTGAATTATTACAAGTGAAAAAACTGAAGCTCAGAGGTTAAGATGACCATCAAGTGGCCACTTAGCCCCTGATGATTCAAGAGCTCATTGGCGTTCTATATATTCAGAGGGCACCATTCTGTTGCTCACCTTTCCATTTCACTCTGTGCACCACTGCCTGATAATCTTGGGACATATCTTTGTTCATGTTGTGTCCTTGTTCTAAACCCATTCATGGCTGGGCGCCGTGGCTCACACCTGTGATCTTAGCACTTTGGGGAACTGAGGTGGGAGGGTCCCTTGAGCCTGGAAGTCTGAGGTTACAGTGAGTCTGGACTGTGCCACCGTACTGTAGCCTGACCAACAGAGCAAGAACCTGTCTGTAATAATAATAATAATAATTTTAAAAAATCCATCCATAGTTTTTGGACATTCTCACTTTAAAGATCTCTTTCCACCCAAAGAACAGGCTTTTTGTAACCCAGGTGTTACAATTTCAGCTGTTCTGTTTCCTCACTTTCCTGAAGTATTTTTACTGCCTTTCCTCAAAGCACAGAACACCAAACACAGGGTAAAGAGGAAAGGATTCTTTACAAAAGCATACCTGAGTGGATACCTTAACACCCTCAGGAAATCTACACATCTTTGAATTAGGTCATTCCATAAGTCTTCCCTGTCAGCACTTCCTGGCACGTACTCCTGAATGTTTAAAAACCAACCATATCTCTTGGCTTCCTACTTGTCGAGACACAGCTGAACTTACTCACTTGTCTTGACTTATTTAAAACACACACTTACAGTCAGTGCTGTATCACCTAAGATTTCAACAGCCAGCAGCAAGTGAATTAAGAATCCATAATATATCCTCCATTCAATGCACCCTTGCAGGGTTTTGCCCCCCTAAAGAGATCCCTAGGGCACATGAAATCGGGTGACTACCCCAGCTTCTTGCATGGGGAATCTAGGCTTTTTGAAGTTAATGATATTGAGACACGGACTTAGGGGAACAGAAGGAGGCATATAGAAATCAAGCTTTCGCAGCTGCCATTAAATGGAGTACGTGTAATCGTTCTCAAAGAATACTAGATTGCTGGGGCCAAAGAGGCTAAACCTCCGGCTTTGCAGAAAGGCCTCAGAGGAATATGCTGTGTTTATAAAGTCAGCCAAACCTACCTGTAACTGGCTTTCTAGTTCTGGCATAGTGTACTTTCTGGTATCATGCTGCTTCTCTTGTCTTGGTTCTCACACATGAGTTTTGGCCTAATTGTTCTCTACCAGATATGTGGGTTTTCTGCTTCCTAGTATTTGGTACAGTATGTAGGGAAAGTTTGAGAGAGTCAAAGGCAAGTCTTCTAGTAATGAGGGGAAAAAAGGATAATAGCTAACAAGTTGAAGTGCTTACTGTGTGCCAGGTGCTTTACAAAATTACCTCATATAATCATCTTTTTTTTTTTTTTTTTTTTTTTTTTGAGATGGAGTCTTGCTCTATCACCCAGGCTGGAGTGCAGTGGCACGATCTCGGCTCACTGCAAGCTTCGCCTCCTGGGTTTACGCCATTCTCCTGCCTCAGCCTCCCGAGTAGCTGGGACTACAGGCGCCCGCCACCACGCCCTGCTAATTTTTTGTATTTTTAGTAGAGACGGGGTTTCACCGTGTTTGCCAGGATGTTCTCGATCTCCTGACCTCATGATATGCCCGCCTCGGCCTCCCAAAGTGCTGGGATAATCACCTTATCTAATTCCATGTGAGGTGCTTTACTGACCCTGTCACCAATAAGGAAATTGAGACCCAGTGTGGTTAAGTAGCTTGTACAGCTGTGGAGAAGGACCTGAACCCTTCTCCAGTTTGCTTACACGTACAGCTGAACATCTTATAACAGGTGTTTAGTTAGTACTCTGATGTGTCTGACAATTCCCTAGAAGCTCAGCTTGGACTGAGCCAGCCCATTTGCGTTTCTGGCATCTTGTTGCTTCCTTTTCTCCTTTTTCAATTTCCTTTTTCGGCTCAGGCAGCATGGAAGATGCCTTAATTAATTGATGATAGTTCCTTCTGTTTTAATGACATTCTCATTTCCTCAGTATGTTTTTCTCACTTTGAGGGCTGGAGAGGGGAGTAAGGGAACAAATACTTTTGAAAACCCCTAGTCTCCTAGTTTTGAAAGTAGGTTCCATGAAGTGATGGAAATGCTGCTTTGAGATACTGGAACTGCTGTATTGAATGCCCATAGGTGTCTGTGAAAGAGGGAAGCGTAGGCCCAACATGGCTCGAAAGACTTCATCCAGGATAAGTAGGTTGACATGACAAGGGATTTGGGTCCAGCTCAACATAAAGAGACATTTATTACAATTAGGGCCATATGAAAACCAAATTAGTAATGAGTTCACCATCACTAGAGATATTAAAGAGGGCCTAGACATCTAGTTGGCAAGGATGTCACAGGGAGATTTGAGTGTTGGAAAAAGGAGTTTGAATCAAAATGACATTTAAAGGACTTTCCGGCCTTGAGATTCTGTCTTGAATTCACTTAGAAACTTTATATTGGGAATAAAGGTTTCCCCTTGTTATAATTAACACCAACTAGTGATGTCTCCTCCTCCCTCCCCCCTGTGCTTCCCCTGTCTGAACAACTACTCGATTTAAGAAGGGGACTTAGGATGAGGAAGGATGTGGTTCCTTCCCACTTGGCAGCACTCCGTGTCAGAATGGAAGACTTGTGTCTGGGCCTGGCACGGTTCCGTCAGGCCCTTTTACCAGCCCAGTCGTGTCTGTGACCAGAGCACGTGGGAGGTGCACATCCGTGTAGAAAAACCTCCCACTGGCTGCCAGCTCTGGATTTTTGAAATAATTCCTAATGAATGCAGTCTTGCCCAGGCCAAACCTCTTAGAGGAATGATGACACACCCTGAAACAAGTCCGAGTCAGACCAGACAAGCATCTCCTGAAAAATACTCCCTTTGCAGTTGGCAGCATATGAGAAAGTATCTTTGAGAGCCATTTCTTCTTGCCGTTTCAAAGGAAAGCTGCTTGCAGGCCAGGATGTCAGGAGTGAAAAACTCCTTTTTTTTTTTTCTATTTTTTTCTTTTCTTTTAATTGGCTTACTACTCATCTGAAAGCTCTGCTAGTCAAATATGATAATCCTTTGATTTAATGTCAGGACTGAGACAGTTCTCTGGTTCTTGAAGGAAAGAGTGTTGCAATGCTAGGAAGTCTCCAGCAGCTGATTAACAGCTTTGATTTGAAAGAATAAAAAGAAAGATACAAAAACTGGCAGTGGGTCCTACCGATCAGTGCTGCAACTAAGAATGGACAGTATTTAAATAAGATGATCTTTCCCCTCAGGATTTACAGAGACTTCCATAATCTCCAACCCACTTCATTTTTTTTTTTTAATGTAATGTTACAGCTCAGTATGCTTTGCTCAAATCTATCATGTTTGGATATTTCAAACTAGGAAGTTTCATTCCTTATAGAAAAGCTTCAGAAACTCACCAGATATTTTAAGTCAGGTCAGTCCAGCTGTTCCCAGGAAATAAAGATGTTAAGAACTTCATAGCTGTAGGGAGTCCTTAGAGATCCGATCCAGTGCTACCTATAGGACCTTGGGCCAACATTTCCCATGTACACCATAAATCTTCACAAAGTCATGGGAAAAGAACAGCAACTTCAGCTCCTTTTGCAGCCTGATCATTGCTTCTGGGCCCAAGTAGCTGTCTTCTTTTGATATAGGACCATTGCCTGTTCAGACATGACTCTTTTTCCTGGATACAAATGGTATGTTATTTTTAGGGGGCAGTTATATTTCTTAGTAGTTTTCAGAGTTGGTAGACAGGCCTGAACTGGGAATCAAAAGCCATCTTCTCACATTTCCACTAGTGAGTTATTGACCTCATGAAAGTCACCTCTCCTTCCTGGGCTTCTACTTCCCAAATAGTGTCCCAAATAACATTATTGACTTCTGAGGTCCTTTCTGATTTTCTAGATGTCATCTGAATAAGAAGATAAAGTGTAAGAGAATTAAAAAAAAAAGAAGAAAGAAAAGAAAACCAGCAAAGTGAAGTGTGGGGCTTAGGAAAGTAAGAATCCTCTGTTTAAAGTATGTCTCAGAGAGCCTTTGTAGCAACAAAGGTCCCAAATATAGGAATCTTAGTCTGTACTGTGTATTGCAGGGTATATGGATTTCCTCTATTTGCCTAATTTCTATTTGCTAAGAGCTGACTAGAAACATGAATAGTAGTCCTGAGGAATCTTAAAGATGCTATCACATTCAGTTTACTCATTTTACATATCAACCCTGAGGCCTTTGTTCTGGAGGTACACTGAAACTTGAACTCAAGTCTCCTGCCTGCTTGTGCAATGTGCTTTCAAGTACACTGCCTACTCCGTTTATTTAGCAATGATGAACACTTACAGAAACCATCAAGCTATGTTTTGAAAGTTAGTTGATTCAAAACAATAGAGTTTAGTGGTCAGCCAAACAGAAGCAAGGAGATTTGCTAGTTTTGCATATGTGTGTGACTTAGTTTCCCTATTATCCACGTGTTAAACATAAGTTCTTTGTACAGCTCTATTCCTGGCCAACAATTAATGCTATTTTTTTTCTCTTGGGTTTTAGAAGATCCACCTCCTCCAAACAACAACAACAATTAACTATGACTTATAACTCACTCTCAGCTCCCCACCAGGGCCACGTACATTCACATTTCTGATCACAATATTTCTTAAGGTAAATCTTCAGTTCTCTGAGAATGCTAAACAATGAGTGTCTTCTAGCTCACGTTTCAGTTTGTAATGACCAATTTTGTAATTGTGGAGCAGCCACGAACACGGTGGCATAAGATTCATGTATCCTGACTTAATAGCTCAGATTATTTCCAAAAACCCACTGACGTTGGATCAATCATGCTACCTTTGTGCTTTTGTTTTTCTGTCTATTAAGTGCTGTGTTTGGCCCAAAGTCTTCCTCAGGTCTCCTACGGTCAAGGATCTTGTTTTAACTGTTTTGATAGGTTGTCTTTCTCAGGTGTGTTCCATACTACACTGCTATCATATAGCACATATCCTGAGAAATTATACTTTCATTAACAATTCAGGGCTGTGATTTTGAACATGAATTATTTTTCACTGTGCATAATGATGTTCCCAGAACCTACTGAAATACATAAGACTCTAACATGAAATGGCCCCAGACCCCCATATTACTAGTTTTTGCTTGTTGGGTTTCTTTTCTTGTTAGGTGTTAGTAGCTCAACTTTCGCACCTGCCATCAACATGCCTCCTTATAAAAGCCATTTGTCCTTCATGCAAGTTTATGACTTCTTCTCTGCCTAGGCATAAGGACTCAGATAACCAAGTTGTTGTTATCTGAAGATCTGTACTATAAATAAAGTTGATTCTTTAAAAAAATTTTTTTTTTAAGTTGATGCATCTTAGTTACCGTTTGCAGCTCTGGTTTGTCTAGCTGTTGGCTACTGGTATTTACTTGATAATTGACACTGTCTAGTAATTGAGTTACCAGCTGTTGGGGTATGACTGCATGCCTCTGATTTTGTGGGTCTCACTTTTCTCTTCTTTGGATGTTTTCACTGGCCAATAGACTCATTTTGTATTTTTACTATGATCTTCTGGGTAGATGCTAGGGACCCCAATTATTTTTAAGTAATCCTGAAGAAAATTACCATAAGCCTAAATGTGGTTGAAAATCACAGTTTTTTGCAAATAATCAAAATGCCATCCATAGGGACATGGTTAAATACACTATCATAAGCTAGACAATGTAATCATATTTAGCCATTAAAAATGATGTATAATAGATCATAATGCTACATAAGTGTGAATTAGGGTGACAACTATGGTCGATGCTTTGCCTAATAAGGTATAATTTAAAAAACAAACAAACAAAAAGAAATGTAATTACATAAGCTAATCTGGAAAAAATGTGAAAGACACATTACTAAATAAAATAAGCAACTTTTATATACACATATGATTCAATTTTTGTAAAAAGAAAAACAGTTATATGTGAAAAAATGAAAGAGTCTGCGTCTAGTAGTTATATATGGTTATATTAAGAGAGAGACTGGATGAATGCCAAACGGAGAGGAGAAGGGGCCACAGTGTTTTCACTTCCTACCTAATATAGATTTTTTTAACTTTTAGACATTTACTTATTTAAAAAATTAACTTGGAACCTCTTACTAAGTGAGACTCGTAGCCTATATCAAAGAGTGATAATGTGATATTTAAAGATTTTACTGATTTGGACAGAAACAGAAACAACAAGTGATAGAGAATTTATTAGATGCTTTACTTTAGATACCTTTTCTCTTCTTTTTTTTATTATTAATAATGTTGGCAGGGAGGCAGTGAACTTGCCAGTTAGGGTTTGGCAACCTGCTTGAGTTTCCTAGGCATCCTGTGAGTCCTCTCTGTTTCTTGCCACACAGCATTGACTCAGATCTATTCCTTTACATGCAGGCAGCTGTACGAAAACCTATGCACTCTTATAGCTTGGTTTGGTTTCCTTTTTCAGGATATTACATTATGAAACATTTTGGGAAATTAGCAGCTTTTGACAGTAAATACAAATGATTTGTGATTCCACTAAGCCACTGCTTAATTTTAGGCTGCTGAATGGTGAACACTTTAAGGAGCGTGGGAACAGGCCATATATATTTTTTTTTGATCTTACACAGTCTCATTTGAAGGAAGGTATTCATTTGAAGATGGGCTATAATTTACAGAAAGACAATTATATTGAAGACTAATAATGAGCATTTAGTAATACATGACAAAATGTAGAATATGAATAACTTTAGAATTTCAAGATCTTTTATTCTACATCATTAATTTTTACAGCTGAAGTGTGCCTATCTTTTTGGTGATCAGATACCCCCTGCCCTCCAAAATATAGGGTTAAATCTACATAAGATGTATATAATTTCTCTATGGCATATCATTCTAGGCCTGTTTTCTCACCTGCAGGTTATACTTAGTCTTACTAGATTTCTTGTTTTACTCTAAATATCTCATGTACTTCTCTGTTTTGAGAACTCTACTCAAATTATTTTTGCTTTTTGGAATACCTTCTCTTTTCTTCCCTTCTTTTCTCTTTGCTCCGCACTGTCTCTGTGATTCTTTCTGGTCTCTACCTACCCACACAGAAACACACACCTTTGTTCCTCTTCCTGTTTAGATGCAAGATCTTCCCCATGAACCCTCCCTACCACTATTAGCTAGCAAGAATCACTGCTCACTTAGCATCCACAGCCTTTCATTTACACTTTATGCCTTACACTGTTGCTTCTCAACATATGGTCTGAGGAGCAGCAGCAATAGCAGCCTCTGGGGGTTGACTAGAAATGCAGAATCTTGAGTCTTGTCCTAGACTTATGGAATGTGTGACTCTCCATTTTACCCAGTTTTCCAGATTCTCCTTATGCATGCTACCATTTGAGAAGCACTGTCTTAGAGCAGATATCCAACTTTGCCTTCACTTGGTTGCTTTTGTGTTAGTGGGTCCTGATAGAATCTGTCTTGTGATCACAGACTGTATCTTCAGCATTCATCTGCAAGGCAGGATGGAATGCTTTGCACACAACAGGAGCTCTTAACTGTGTGTTGTTGAATAAAAGCTTGCATTTTCAATGAAGAGGGGCGTTTGAGGGAAAAAACAAATACAGGGTATTTCCATGATTCTTGTCAGCACGATGTCTTTCAGATTGTCTGGTTTCCATCATTGCTGTGGTTGGGTTTTATAGACCCTAGTACAAAGGGACTGATATGGTTTGGCTGTATCCCACCTAAATCTCATCTTGTAGTTCCCATAATCCCCATGTGTCATGGGAGGGACCCAGTGGGAGGTAACTGAATCATGGGGACGGTTACCCCCATGATGCTTTTCTTGTGATAGCAAGTGAGTTCTCACGAGATCTGATGGCTTTATAAGGGGCTTTCCCCTGTTTTGCTCAGTACTTCTTCCTACCACCATGTGAAGAAGGACATGCTTGCTTTCCCTTCCTCCATGATTGTAAGTTTCTTGAAGCCTCCCCAGCCATGCTGATCTGTGAGTCAATTAAACCTCTTTCCTTTAAAAATTACCCAGTTTTGGATATGTCTTTATTAGCAGTGTAAGAATAGACTAATAAAGAGACTTACCACCTTATCAAATCTCTTTCCTCCTCTCACCTCTTTGAGAAAGAGTTACAGTGATGTGGAGGATTAGAGCTTTCAGAAGCTCAGGTGAGTTCATTGTCCAGGGGATTGTATTTAAAGCATAGGGAAATACTTTGTATTAATATTTGGTGAATAGGACTATATCTGTGTATCTGTGACAATTGTATATTTGTTCAAGAATTGGAAGCCTGATCACAAGGTCAGAGTAAGATCCAGAATCAGAATTTAGTGCATCTGAACTTAGGAAAATAACACTGTTTTAGTTTATTATATTTCCTTTTGTAAAATTTGACAAGGAAAAGCTTCATAATTTCAAAAAAGCTTTTCTATCTTGTGGTACAGATTGTAACAGACTTATATTCAGATTTGTTCTCCAAGTATCTCCATCTTCCCCACTTCCCCTGGTATTGCTGTTTTTCTTAGTGTCACTTTTGCCTTCTCCTCTCATCTGTACATATTTCTTTTGCAGTTTTCTTAGTTATTCTACTCGCATTCCAATACTTAAAACACCTGTATCATATAACTCGTGATATTCCTGATCCTTCACAAAATGTTGTGTATAATTAATAAAATTACAATGTGTATAAATACATAAAAATAAAATAAATAAGGATAAATTAAAAATAAAAATCAAATGAAATATATAATTATAAATAAAATAAAATGAAGATAAAATATAAAAAATAACCTAACAGGTGATTTTTTTGACATATATAAGAACAAACCTAGTAGGGACTTGCCATTTTTATTTTTGTTATTAAAGCAGATCTTGAATATGTAATGCCCGTTACATCCATTTCTTTTAGATTATTAAGATTAAGACATTGTTTAAATACTTCTTTCTACTTTTCTTGGCTATTTTTTTAAATATATTTTATGGTTCTGTGCTCTCCCTGTGGCATTTGAACGATACAAAAATGAATTATAGGAACCAAAACATAACGCTACTTGTTTCATCTTAAAACCTTAAGTTGCTTACAATGAAATGAAGGAGGTAAGATGTTCCCACATAACGAGAAAACACTGTCATAGAGTTTTTGTTTAGAGAGATCTAGGACGTCTTGGATATGCAAAAATGACAAGGTTGGTAGAACACTGAGGGACAGATTAGATGAATTCTCATTACTTGTTTTTCCCATTCACATATCTCTCTCTCTCTTCTCTCTTCCGTCCTCTCTGCCTTCTTCCCTCCTTCCCAAGGTGTCTTATTACCTTTCCCTCCCTTTGTCCTTCTGTTTTTGTCTTTGGTGGATGAATGTTTGTATAATGTCCATTCTGAAGCTGAAAGCCTCAAAGGCTCAAAGGCAGATAATTCTCTTTTTGGAAGTCATTTTACAAAATCCTTTTTATGAACCTGTCTATAGGGAAATTTCTTCCTGTCCTGGCTGTGCAATGAACCATTTATTTGTTCTCATGGATACCAATACTTATTCATTATTTTAAACTTTGTATTTTTTTTTCCTCCTAAGAAGTTCATTTTGCTCTTTCTTCTGATTTTCCTACCTGTTTGTAATAACAGGAATTAGTCTTTCCATGTGTCTGTGTTGATTTTTTTAATATTACTTTAGTGAAAATTATAGAGGTTATAGGTTTAGGAGCTGTTGGGGAAATAAAGTTTAAAACAAAAATCTCCCAACTGAGAAATTCTCTCTATAAAAGTAAGAGAGAAAGAAAACAAATTTATTTTTTATTCTTGAACAAGCATTAAATCAGAATGTGATGTACATCACAGGTAATCCACAAAGAGATTGCAAAGACAGAAAGAACTCTCACTTTTATGAAGCCAAACAGCCCATTACATACATGTTTTCAAGATAAACAATAAGTTATCCTCAAGTAAGCTTGACAGCACCATTTGTCACACATAGCTCATCCTAACTTCACCTGGTAATTGAGGTGACCATCCATGTTAGCTGATTGGTTTTGGCCAGAGGAAAAACAAACTTCTCATATCTTTATGACAGGAGGTAGTTTTTTAACTTGGTGCAAGTTGCCTACCAAAGTTAGGGTCCAACTCTCCCACAGAAACTGGGAGATAGGGGTGCTATCTACCAAAGTTAGGGTCCAACTCTCCCACAGAAACTGGGAGATAGGGGTGCTATCTACCAAAGTTAGGGTCCAACTCTCCCATAGAAGCTGGGAGATAGGGGTGCTATCTCCCGTGATGTTCACTTTTCAAAGAGATGGCCTCCAGGTCTTCCTGGTAAAAGGCACTTCTAGGTCACAAAGCTGACAAAAGGCCTTGCTTAGTCTTCAGAAGGTTTGATATACATTTCAAAGAGTACAAAAAGTACTCAATAATTGCAAGTTGGCCAAAGTAAACGCTCTGAGAAAAAGAAAGAAGGTGAAGAATCTTTTCCCTTATTTTCAACAAGAATTATGCTTCTTAGTTTTAATTTGTGCTTATTCTGCCAGAAGATAGGTCCTATTTCATTACGTTTAACTAAGCAGTTCAGAATTAAAGTTTTACTTTTTCTGAGTTTGAGATTCAGTTGAGTTTTGTCTTTGGCCTTGTGGTAACAAATTGTACACCTCCATGTTGGAATCTGATTTGAAAATTCATTAGCATTTCTTTAATCTGTATTTTTATTGTAATAAAATTTACCATTTTAACCATTTTTAAGTCTACTGTTTTGTGGAGTTAAGTACATTTTCATTGCACAACTATTGCCACCGTTCATCCCCAGAATTTTTCACATTTTGTACTGAAACTGTAACCTTTAAACATTAACTTCTGAGTCTGTCCTCCCCTCAGCCCCTGGCAACCACCATCATTATCACTTTAACCAACCTATTCAAAATGCCCATGAAATTTCAATATCCTGTCTCTGGATGAGAAGTGGAGAATTATGTTTGCCCAGGATTTTAAAGATAAAGGTGTTTTCTTGGGAAATTGACTGAGAAAAACAACTTTAAAACCTTGAGTGTGGTGCACCCATTTATACAAGTGATGCCACACTGATTATAAATAACTTAAGTCTGTGTAGTTCCCCAGAAATGTCTCATTTGTGCCACTTCATTACTTTCCAACTGATAATAAAATACCCTCCGAGTGAAAGATTTTTTGCATGTAACTCAGGGATTTTACTAATGTAGATTTGGCATTTTTCACAACCCTTGCTCCAGTGAATTTTTATCTTTCTTAATTGATCTTTTGGACACAGCAAACGAAATATTGAACACTTCATATATTTTGTTTTATAAACTCATGGATATTAAGGAGAATGATGTGAAAGAATCAGGGCAGACAATCTGCTGCAGTCAGAAAACCTTATTTAAAATCAAGTTTTGCTATTTGATTGTCGTGATATCTTGAGTTAGACACTTCACCTTTTTGCACCTAATTTCATCATCTGTAAGACAGGAAAATTATATTCCTTTTTGAGTAAGTTGTGTGAATATGAAGTAAAATAAGACATGAAAAGAAGCACTGTGTATAGTGTCAAAGCATGAATTATCTCAATTGAGTAACGTACTTAACATATGGTAGAAATTTGGAAAATACTTGTTGAGTGAATGAACAGATGTTATTCTCAAGGTTAATTTTTCTAAGGTTCTCTCTTCTACACACATACTCCTGTCTTTGCTTAAAACCTCTGCTCTCTTGGCTTTCCTCTGATTCCTGATTGTTTCCTCTTCTTACCCAAATTATGCTTCCAGTTTAAAAACTCCAGATCTCAGAGTTTGGGTAGTGATTTGAAAGAGGTCAAGGAATTTCTGTTATATTATTTCATAGAAAACTCTTCCTTTCTAAATGGAACTGCTTCCTGAAAGCTTTTGGGGGTTAGAAATGGCAATTAGAGTTATCCACTGTAACATACACAAAGATTAAGGGAATTGGTTTTTTGTTTTTTTTTTTTTTGTTTGTTTGTTTTGGCTAGCATCAACAGGCTCAGGGGAGTTCACCCTAGCCAAAAAAAATGGTGAGCTGCAATAATGTTAAATCAGACATATGAATCCAAATTAAACAGAATTCTTGGTGTAATTCCAGGCTGTTCCCTCGATGGTCATTGGGTGGGGGCTCACTAAGCAACTCTGTTGTTCAGTGTCACCATACACATGGTAAATGCAAATGTGTGTATTATAAAGCAGCATAACCAAGGCTTACACTGACAAAGGCAGATGACAATCCAAAGGTATTCTGTTGAATGCGCCTTGCCTGACATGTTTTAGTGGAAAAATCACCCCCACCCATGATGATCTGAGAAAGAAATGAGTGTTGAGAGACTGAAGGAGCAGAAAACACATAAAGAAATTATAGTATTTTCCTGGATTGAGAAACAGCCTGTAGAATCACTCTGTTTAGAAGAATGTAATCAGTCAATCAATAATCCAGAGCGTTTTCTATATGCCAGGCTTCATGCTAGACCCTGGGAGCCAAAAATGAATCAGAAGTGGACCCTGTCTGCAAAGGTCTTAAGAGAGAAGACATACACACTTAATTAATAGTACAGGATAACAAAGCACATTACTGAGACTATACGGGAAGCATAGCTAATGTTTTAGGAAGGTAGAAATTACATCTGGCAGAGGGAAGCAGGGAGGTTCCATGAAAGAAGTGGTTTCGGAAATATGTCCTGAAGGACAGGTAGTATTTGTACACATGGAGAGGGTGATGAAGGGCATCCCAGGCAGAAGAGATGAGTAAAGGGGAAGGAAGGCATGGGGTGATCTGTAGCAATATCTGTATTTGTACCTGTGGTGGGAGTGCTTGATATGTGAGAAGTAGTGGGACAGCAAAGGGTTGGAAAGAGAGTTTGCTGCCAGATCGTGGGAGGATTCAGAATGTCAGTGAAGGACATCAGAGAAGTAGCACTAGGATATGATGTGTGAGAAAATTGCTTTGGTCTTGGTCATCAGTCAGCCTTTACAGGTGTTCCCATGGCACCCAACCCTTACCTGAGGCTTTTACAGCCTTCTTGTTTGCAGTGTGGTAAATATCTCTTCCTTTGGATTTAGAGAAGGAGATTTCAGGCTGTTTTTTATATATTAGAGGATGGAAAGAATATTTACATGCAAAAACTCTTAGTTTTTAGGTCACCCTAATAAATACATGCATTTTCTTCCCTTTTTCAGAAAGAGCAGAACAATTAAAAATAATAGCACTTTTAATTTTTCTAACATTAAGGTCACACAGGTGAAAGGGTTATTTGCTGGGTCTCATATGTGCTTACTCCTTTTATAATTGGAAAAATAAAGGCTCCCGTCTGTTTTCTGACTTTTTCTGTATGGTGTCTTATGTTCTGATTTGGCAACAGTCTTTAAGAATCCAAAATTCTGGAAGTAGTGAAATTATAATCAACTCCAATTAGCTACACTGGTGGAGCATAGCATTATCATACTTCAATCCACCAGCATGTCTTACATCTCATTTTAGCTAGTCATTATGCCATTGTTCCTCCATCAGTTTGCCACAGAAATGGTTTAGCAAATTAGAAAATTGATTTGAATTTCCTACTTTTTTCCCAATTAAAAATTCATGACCCTTACTCTAAAACTACCTCCAGTAGGAGTAATACACCCAGTGAGAGAATTCATAGGAATTCCTCAAAGCTTGGTCTACTGTTTGGGGTCCTTACACAGTCAAACTCCACCTCCACCCTTTTTTTCTGAAAGAACTTCATTCAGCATTTCCAAACTGTGGCAAGGATCCTGAGGACTGGAGATGTTACTAAACAAGAATTACTAAAGTCAATTAGGTTTGAGAAACACTGTATATTATTACTAAGTAACTTAGTTTCACAACATGCATTAGCATCTTGAAAGGCCCTGAAAGAAGTCCTGTGGAAAAAGATTACTTTTGAACCTCTTTCACCTAATGTTAATAACCTAATGTTTCTCTAAACTGAGGGTGAATTACTAAAACACAGCTTTTCAAAATCATCCAGTAAAAGCCTAAGCTGAACAATGTGGATCAATATGTGGCCTTCAGAGGGTCTAAGATAATTTAAGAATGAAATTCAAAAATATCAGGAGACTCGAATTAAGTAGGTACATTTATCAGGACTATGCATTGTATCCATCCTCTATTTACCTACCAGGATTTACGTGAATATTTTTTCATAGCCTAGAGATCCTTTCCAACCCTGTCTGTGTTAACAGAGCTGCGACATCTGATATTATTTTCCTGAATCTAAAGAAACACCAAAGAGGACTGAAATAATAAGACATTAATTTCAGCCATAGAATGCCGATGTTGCTGACCCTGCAGGGTTATTGCAGAGGGAGAGTAATTATGCAGATCTGCCACCCTAGGCTTTGGAGTTGAAGTACCCTGTTGTAATTCACTGCAGGATCATTCATGTAGCCAGGATATTGATATGATTATTATTCCACCAAGGTTTTTATCTGCCCCTAGACAATTACAGAACCACTTACCAGCATCTCTCATTGACTTCTTATTTAAAATTCCCAGGGCCACAGCAGGCATTCGCGTCCTTTTATTGGAGACAGCTACAGATCAATGACATGAAGCAACATGGGATTTTCTGTGGGACGTGACAAATGCCGAGATTGTTGCTAAGCAGAAGATAGACATTCAGATTCCAGTAGAAAATAGTGTTGCAGTGGCTCTCTAACACAAACTTTTAAGGCAATGACAAGAACATACAATGGAAATATTATGAGATTTGGTGTCAAGGTATTTGAGTTTGAACACTGGCTCCACTATTTAGTATCCATGAAGCTATAGTTCTTCTGTAAAATGGGATTGAAATTAAATGACAAACTCTTGGCAGCTTGAGGATCTGGAGATCTCTTTAGGTTGTGAGATGAAATGTATATATGTGTGAAATTCCTGCTAGGGTATGTATATATGTGTGAATCCCTACGAGGTTGTGAAGTTTTAATGTATAAATGTGTGAAAAAAAAACTTTGTGAATGACAGAGTGTTTTAAAAATATTTTTGTGCTAATGGGAATGGCTTTCATTCCCTGTGTAGTCATAATGGAACATACTTTTCATGGCCCCATTGCTTGGGTGATGACCTATTAATGCCTATAATCACCTAACACAGAATACAGTAACTATGCTTTGGTATGATTAGCAGCTCCATGCAGTGTACATCCTTGAAATGATGCACAGAATAAATTCCTATTTCCTATTGCTGTTCTCAGCCCAGGGTTTTAAGGGACTTTGAACCTGCAAGATAATATTCATCTGATTTGCATTGTTTTCAGTTAAGTTTTCCTTTCTGTTCTATAGATCAGTGGTAAAAATATGGCTTGTTTTGTTTTAATTTTCCCCTCAGAGCCTTTCTCCCTTATGCATGGCTGCATCACAGAATGCTACCTGTCTCAGAGACCAGCTGTAGTGCCAGCTCCAAGGACTCTTTCCACCCTCACTCCTCAGTCTAAACCCCTTTTCTCTCCCCACAACTCCTACTCTCTACCACATTAAAATGCAAGTAATTCCTTCCCCACAGGATGCTGGCAGGTTGCTTGGACTGATTTGTATACTTAATAACAGCATGAGCAAACACAGCTACATAGCTTTGTAGAGTTAAAGAAATAATAAGAGCAAATACACTTTTAGGTATTTTATATACGATAACTCATATAATCCCCTCAGCAATCCTAGGAAGTAGAAATTATTATTCTCCCCATTTTGCAGATGGGAGAAGTAAGTCACAAAGAGATTAAGTAACTGGCCCAATATTTCATAGGTACCATGGGGACAGAGCCAGGGATTGGTAATTAAAATAATAGGCTTTTAAACTATGAGGTTACAATGAGCCACATGCAAATTGGAGATTTCTATAGGTTGTGAGTTCCTGGATGTCTGGGGCAATGAAAATCTGTGTCATCTATTAACATTTAGCATAAGGGCTCCACATAGTAGATGTCCAGTTACATGAAATAGCTTTGCATTGGGAAGATTGCCCCTTGAAAGCTTAGGATGTGGCCACAAAATGCCCCCCTTGTCCTCTGTCAATATTTTTTTAGTATACGTTCTGCATTCCTGCTCAATATGCTTGTCAAAGCATTTTAAAACCTCACATTAAGCACTGCTTGAGCACCTCTCTGTGAGGGAGGCCAGTGTTCTGTTTTTTGTAAGTAGCTGTATGGTAAAGATAAGGCATACTTGTTGAAATTAGGGTTACTTGAGTCTTTAGTGGTTTATGGATCAGTAGATAATAGCACTATAAAATTCCAGCTCATTCTCATTCTGATGAAAGGGGAATTGCATGGTGTTACTTTATTTTCAATAAAATTACCAAATGTCAATGCATATGAAAAGAACTCTGGCCATAGTCCTCCGCCCTTCCCTCCATGCCATGTGATCTGGTGGACTGAGGTCACAGCCCAGACTATGGGACTGGTGGGTGCGCATTGCCATCTGTCGGGATGATCCTGGTGCCCAAAAATTAGTGAAAGAAGCCATAGAATTTTCTCCACAGGGACACAGACTCACACAGACCTCCTCAGTGTTAGTTCATAAGGGGATTTTCTTTAACACTTTAGATACAGAAACATGATATTGCTTTAGAGCTTACTTTTTTGGCTTATATGAGTTCCCAGGAAAACTTGGAATATTATCTTTGTGTTTCAGGGACAAGAGTGGGGATTGGAACAGTGAGGATGCCTAATAGGCTGTTTTCTCCTAAAGACTGAGAATACCTGAAGGTAAAGGCTGCACTGAAACCCCTGTGCTTTCTCCCAGGTGGCGAAGTGTTGGCCTGGTGCACTGTAAGTCTGCTGTGAATGTTCTAATTTAACTCTTGACTTTAGCTCTTCCTAATAAAACTAGTTGTGGAAACTGAGGCATAGGGACAATAAAATACATGGCCAATGTTATAGCACTTGTTAATGCCAGAGTCAGAACTGGGAAAGAGTACTTGTCCTGCCCATTTCTCTGTGTAATGGAGAATAAAGAGCCCCTGGGTGTTGCAGAGTCTGAAGGAGTAAGGGGGGCCTGTCCGAGGTTTCTGGGCACCTGAACAGGAGGGGAACTGAGGCCCTCATCTGCTGGATGCTTTCTATTGAGCCAATCATTTTTCTGAAAGAATTGGGGGAATGATACTAGGAAGTGCTCTGTGAAGAGACAACTGACTGTATTGTGAGGCCAAGGATGGCTTGGATCCATTCAAGTCTAATTTCTGAAGATACGTTCATTTCATAGGCAGTGGATCTTGGTGGCTGTCACAGAACTTACAGTGACATCTGTTTGAACCAACCTTTTGAGAATATTCCACCCTTAGGATGACCTGTGGCCTGACGAGAGAATGCAGTGTGCCTGTGAATCCATATGTAAAATAAAAGTATCAACATCTCATATTTGTATCATATTTCACCATTTATTAAACTTTATCATAAACATGATCTATTGTGATCCTTATATCATCCTATGAGGTAATCCTTATTTTATTGATAAGGATTCCAGGGTTCAGAGGGGTTAAGTACATTATCCAAGGCCACACAGTTAAAAAGTAATCAACAGCAAACTAGAACAGAGGTTGACTGTGTCCTAGAGAAATGTTCTTCCTACTACCCAGAAGTTGCCTTGTATTTATATGTGTTTATTGCATAACAAAATTGGACTATACACTGTGGACACAAACTTAGATTCCCAGTCAAAAAAGGAGAGTGGTAAGAAAAAATCTAAATAAAACAGATCAGGGCAGAAGTTTCTCAGGCCTCTAAGACAGGTGTAGGTATCTACCCAGAGTTTTTAGAAAAGGAATAGTTTATTTTTAGGCAAAGGCAAGGTAAGAGAAACTCTGGAGAAGCTGCAGAAGGGACCTGAGTCTTGAATTAGGCTGTGGATAAGTTAAGACCTATTTCCTTTCAGTGATAGACAATTTGGTCTCAAGTGGAGTTTTAAAAAACATCTATATCTTGTGGATTGAGGATTGATTTGGGAATTATGGCTTGGGCTCCCTCTTCTGCAATGAGAGTTTTCACTATGGCAGTATTTTCCATGAGACTTTAATATGTATATTGCATAAAAAGAGGTTCATGGTCAAATTGTTGTGGGACATTCTCCTTAGGGTTCTTGTCACATGACCAGGAAAGATTAGGCTCACAGACACGTAGAAGGGTGAGAAAAATGGGATTTATTTGGCAAAAAGGAAAAAAAGGGAAACAGGGACTCTCAACAAAGCAAGAGTCCTGTTAGGAGGCTTCCCGCCTCACAGATTGAATCCCTGGTTACCACCCAGGAACAAGAGGAACCAGGCTCCTCCCCCTTGCAAACGGTATGAACCTCTGTAGCTCTACCCCATTCTCCCAGTGCACAGGCTGGTCAGAGGTTCTCCAGGGACCCCTTTATACTTGACTGTCTCATTCCCCCTGAAAGAAGTACATCTAGCTGCCATTAGAATAAGGATAAGAATAAAGATGAAGACCAATCTTAACTGCTTCCTGCTGACAGGGGGTGCTGTTTTGGGAAAATGACAGCCAGAGCTCCCTCAGAGGCCTATGTAAGGGTCCCCAGCAGAAGGGGCCATCATCCAAAGCTCTGGTTGCAAGACCGTTTGGAGTTTGATGGCCTGAATGTGAGAAAAGACAGACTGGGTTATTAGAAAACATGTATTTAAATGAAACAAGTCAGGGGTGAGGATAGCTCAAAAATCCTGAGGCCTTTTACCAGTTTGCACAGTCAGAGAGAGGCCAAAAGCCTGATTGGTAAAACAACTTTTACCCTTTTACCGGCATGTCAGGCTTCTGGGTTGCCTTCTCCCGAGCCCAATACTAAGCCAACTGGTTTAAGGTTTGGGAAATTAACTTCTCCCAGTTTGGAGGCTGCGTCCAAGGGGAGTGTTCTGTAGTATGGAGACACAATTACCTATCAGTGAAGAAAGGGCAGAGGAAGAGAAAGGAAAAAATAAGATGTTTTTTTCAAAGGAGTTCCAGGGGTTCAGGATGCATTTAAAGGGGTACAGAGTGAAGACGGATGGCTACTCATCTATAAAGAGGGGAGCAGGCATCCCTGGTTCCCTTCTCTTCCTAGCAAATACCTGGGGTGCGTGAGGGAGAGAAGGAAGAGTGTCCTCTTTCCGTCTTCCATCCTTGCATCTCTGAGTCCTGGCAGCCTTGGCACATGCCACCCATGGTTGCCAAAGCAGGCACCCACGAAACAGGGAGGGCTTAGAGAATAGGAAGTATCTTCTCTCACCTATGCCTCTATTCCCCCTACTATCAGTAGCCTTGGAGTTCCCTAGACCTCATTTGTGCCATGGATACTAGCATGACCTTTATCCATGAAATCGGAGGCTTGGCTTAATTGGCAGGAGTTAGCCATTCTCACCTCAACTGTGCCTTTTAACCTCTGTTATCATGGGCCTCTGGATCCCTTAGATCCAATTTTCTTTCCTAGGGCTTTGACCCGAAGCTTGAAATTGAGTTTGGGACAATAATGTGTCTCATGGGGAATTGCATGGACTCCTTATCATAAGCCAAATGCTGAGGTAAAGCTGTGGAATTGAGTCCTCCTCCAAGAAGGGAGAGAAAATGATGTCTTGTGACATTTCCAGATAACTGGTGGTTATAGTTATGCTTGCTAAGATTTGGGTGCATGGTGCTTGGCTTTGGTTAGCCCCCTTGGTCTTACTTTCCCAAAAAGGAAACCTCCGGGTGATGGATATACTATTTATTCCCATCACCTGTCAGGATTTGCAGGATAATTGCTCAGAACTAGAATACTGATCCAGATTTCTACATTACCCATCCCGTTTGTTCTTTCTGAGCTGCAGCCGGAGATTGCTGGTTGGTTCACAGGAACAAGCAGGATTAGTCTAATATGTAGGCAAAAACTTAAAAACAACTAATGAGTTTAGAATTTGATGACAAAGGTATGATAAGTTTTGAAACATAGTTTCTCTTCAGTCCTTATTTTTGTCAAAAAGAAAAATCGTTGTAGGACTGACTTGTTTGCAAAATAGACTTTAGTCTTATACTTGGCCTGATTATTTGCATAAAGTACAGCAAGAATAACTGTTTCTACATACACCTGTTAGACTGGCTTTGGTGGAATCTCAGATAAGACCTTTTAAAGCTGAGCCTAGCCATGGGTTTGTATCTTCAAATACCTATGAGTTGGGTGATCCTCTCCTCTTAAGGTCCCAAGATAAATTTGGAGCTCTTGGGCCTGTTAGAAAGTGACATTCTCTACTGACCACAGGTCAGGAACCCTGTACAAGGACTGTGTAGACAAGAGTGTGAAGCCAGTTTTTTTCCCCAGGAGCTTTCATTGGCTCTGCAAGTTGAGCTTGACTCCTTAAAGGGGAGCATAATCTTCAGTCAAACCCTTGGTAAAACAAACAGTTTCTGCAATTGTGTCCTGTTGCAAAAGAAAAATAGATGCTTATTGTACTGATGCAAACAGCTATATTGCCATAAGTTAAAAATACTCACAGATAGCTTCCAAATTCTAGAGGAACCAGGCAGAGAGAAACAAACATGCTCCAAATTTTCTTCACAGGAGGATACTTACTCAATTATTAAAGGCTGTAAATAGTTCAAAATAAGTTTCTTTGACTCTGAAAAACAAAACAAGGATCAGCAATATTCCAAGTGAAAGTTTGAAAGATTGTTTCAGTTTTCTCAGTTCAGTCTGTTTAGTTCTTGTTTTGCTTGATATTTGTGAACACTTCAGCTCTTTATGAGTCCTGTACATTTTTCTTTTATTCCACTGTTACAATCTCCAAAGTTATCATAAACCTGTATTTAAGAGCCCCTGTCAAAGTTCTATAGCTCATTATAAACAATATTTTGAAAAGGATTAAAACAAGTCAACAATTGTCTGTGAATAACAAAATGTCCGGGGTAGTTACAGTTAGAAACACAATTGACCAAATTTGGTTATCTCTGTGGTTTACAATAACTTAACATAACAAGCTTGTTATGATTGATAGCATATACTCAGATATTAGAATTTTAGAAATTCCATACAATTTTGGAACATATATTAGCATTATTCACCAAAATATTTCCTAAAGAAGATTGAACATCATTTTGGCAATCCAATGTACCTAAACATGTTAAATAATCCTGTTTACCTCTCTTTTCTGGACACTCCAGTGGCCCTTTGAAGTATCCAAAAAGCCAGGTGTCAGGAAAGACAATTTTGTAACTAAAGTTTGATTTTGGGAAGCCTGATAAATATGTTAGTGGTTTAAAACATTTGATGTTCAGAAATAGAATTCCAGATTATGATAAATTATTTTACAAAAATGATGACTCAGGAACTTAAGCAAAAAACCTTTTATAGCCCTTTACAAATTCTGCTAAAGAATAAATTAGTGCCTTAACAGTCCCTTGTTGTGCTTTTTTTCAGTCCTCAATTTACAGAAAAACCATATAATACCTTTTTGAATTTAGTCAATATGTTCACACAGGGAATTTTTGCAAGATTAATTTTTACACTCCTTCTACTGCTTGTTTGAACTTTTAGCTTTCTTATTTAATTTAAAATAATTCTTTAATCCTGGGCAAGAATTTACATTTTTTTCCAAAGATTAAAGTCACGTGAACTGAAAGGTACCACAGCTTTTGTCTTCCCTTTTAAAAACATTTGATCCAAGTGCTTATCTTCCTTTAGGACAATTAATTAGAGCTCTTTTTATAGACATCACACACAAAACACATATACAACTACACCCAGTCCCCACAAGATCCTTCATTTGGCAATCTCACATTTGGATTATTAGCCTCTGAATGCTTTAATTTTGGGGGTTCCATGAGAAAAACAGAGGTCTCTCCCCTTTCATGCATGCATTAAAAGTGATGAGGCAAAATGGAGAAAAATAATTTGTTTGACTGAAAAAAAAAAAAAAAAAGCACTTTTTCCAGAAAAACAAGCTCCAAGAAAAGGAAAACATAAAGGCCATTTAAATATAACTTTAACTTGGATATCCACTTTTAATTAAGCTGAGCGCTCCTTAAGAAAATCCTTTTAACTCCCTTAATACTCGACAAGTGGCCAATATTTCTGGCTTTCAGATTTTACTAAAGGCTCAGAGCAGGGAAAATCCAATGCAGTTTGTGGAGGGGAAGGGAATCAACAAATAGCAAAAGGTCATACAGATATCAAACCCTGAAGAGCTCATTTCCTAAGCCAGGATTGAATCCAGGCCATAGGTAAGCTAAACAAAGCCTTGCCATGTGGTTACATGCCACGCCCCCAAGGACGTACAACAAGATGGAGGCCTGCAAGGAAGTACTTTACAGACCATACAGAAAGACTGCAAAGCACACCAGACTGGCTACAACTTAAGACCAGCCTCACAAATCCTTTTTCATAATTAAAACTTTACAGAGAATATAAACATTGATCCTTATCATTCCTAGCCTAGTAAAATGTCTTCGAAAAGGAAAACACAAACAAAAATAAATAAATAAACAACAACCACGCTTAAAAGTCAATTCCTGACCTGATGGAGAAAAGGAAAGAAAAAAAAAATTTTAAATGCTTGGGGAAGAACCTCTTATTCTTATGCAAATACGTTCCTCCACTGGGGAGAGAAACTTAATTGCTGTCCAATGGGATTGAACCCCTTGGCTATGGAGGGGAAGACGCCATGGATGCATGGCGTTCCCCAGCCCCAGCCGGGATGGGAGGGGGAACGGGGAGCTGCCGTTTGCCCGTCCATCCGGAAAAAAGAAGGAAAAGGCCATGGAAAGGCTGGGTTGGACTGAGGCCGTCTTTTCTGACCCCTGAACGTGACAGTGGTGGGGGCACAGTTTCCTCTACCCTCAGAAGTCTGAGGATGAAAAGGTTTAGAAATGAGAAGGAAAGAGATTTCTTGTTTTGCATCTCACTCACCCTTTCTCAAACCCCATGTTCTTGGCACCAAAGATGTCGTAGGACTTTCTCCTTAGGATTCTTGTTACACAACCAGGAAAGATTAGGCTCGCAGACACACAGAAGGGTGAGAAAAATGGAATTTATTGGGCAAAAAGGAAAAAAAAGGAAACGGGCTCTCAGCAAAGTGAGAGAGTCCTGCTAGCCGGCTTCCCGTCTCATAGATTGAATCCCTGGTTACTACCCAGGAACAGGAGAGGCCAGGCTCCTCCCCGCTGCAAATGGTGCCAACTTTCATGGCTCCACCCCGTTCAACCAGTGTGCAGACCAGTCGGAGGTTCTCCTGGGGACCCTTTATATTTGGCTGTCTCAAAATAACTTTGGTTAGTGTTGTGTTAAGCCAAGCGGACCACAGTATTCACTTGGCAGATTACTCCAAACCTTTAAAATGCCAGTGTGTATTGTGAATCTCCAAGAGATACGAGATATGTTACTTTTCAAACTTATTTTTTGGCCATACAGTCCTTTTGCAGATTTCTCAGCACAGGACATGATAATTTTCATCTCGGATTTTGGAGGAATTGTATCCTACTTGGCCATTTGCTTTCTTGTTGTTTAGTGTGTGTGTGTGTGTGTGTGTGTGTGTGTGTGTGTGTCTAACTTTGCTCTCTACCTGTGAGATCCCTGATTAAATAAATGAACAGTGTGTTTATTTCTATATATTGCACAACTTCTATTAAAGTGTATAAAATAGGGGCTTAATAAATACATTGATTTGAATGAAATTTGATGCTATAGATTCAGAAGCTAGGGAATTACAGGTTTTATAGAGAAATCTATGAAAATTCAGCCACAATTTTGTTACTTCTGGCCTTTCTAACAGCTTGTAGAAAATGCCTTTCTCTCGAGAGTCTCACAGACAGGATCGTGATCTTCAGACCATCCTTTTGAATTAGAGAGGTTATTAGTGGCAGTGTCGTTAAGTGAAATTTAAGGGGAGAAAACCTCAGATGGCTAAGAAACTTTTCTATGCTGGGAAAAGTAATTAATTTCCTAACCCGGAGGTGACTGGATCTTAGTCCACAGGTGTTATGTCTGTTTTGTGCCTGTGGTGGTGATAATTTCACCTAATTCCCTGCTTGAACTTCAAATGGCATCACATTGCCCAAGTGATGTGCTCCTTCCTCCCTCCTCTCTACTCCGCTTCCTTCTCTACTCCCTACTCTCACGTGTTTTGAAATGCCTCTGCTGCAGCACTCTTCTCTATGCTGTGTCGGGGGAGGGTTGGATGAGAAGAGAAACATACAATGTCAAACGTACAGAAAAAGTTACAGTACAGCAGAAAGAGCATTTTTTTCCTGATCCATAATCCCAAACATGTTTTTATAGCCAAAAGATTCATTTCACGATCAGGCATTGCGTTTAGTTCTCTTGCCTTGCTTCCTTCAGCCTGGAACAGCCTTTCCATTTTGCATTAACTTCCTACCTTGATACTTTTGAAATTTACACACCAGTTGTTTTGTAGAATGTTCCTCTTTGGGTTTGTCTAATGTTTTTTCATTGTTATAATTCAAAGTATGTGGTTTGAATACCTCCAAAAATTGCAAGCTTCATGAGGAAGGGGATAGTTTCTCTCCCTCTTCCTCCAGACTGTCCAGAGCTTAATACATATTTACTGAGTGAATTAAAAGTTGTGTTTGACCATCTCATCATAAATTACTCCTCCTTCCAGCCTTGAAGTTCCCTGTCACATTCTGTGTTGGATTTAATTTGCTTCCTTGGTTTAAAATTATATAGATAGATAGATAGAGGTCTATCTATCTATCTATCTATCTATCTATCTATCTATCTTCTATTGTTAGTTCTGTATCTTTCTGTAACCTCTCCCTGTTTTCTTAAATACGCTTTAACCAACGAAAAAGTTTTTGCACATTTTTTACAGAAGCACAACATATTGACAGTACATAAATATTGTATTCAACTTTTTCATTTTGTTTACATAGGCATCGTCATGTAATCATCACCTAAGAACTAGAACATTAGCAGGCCCTAGAAGCCTCACTCTTGCCCCTCCCTTTAATATCTCAAAGGTAATTCATTTTCTGATTTAAATTAAACAATTTATAAAATATTTCCTTATCGACTTTAAGTTCTCTACCCTTTCAGTTTCTTTCAAATTTAAACAAAACCAAGCAAAAACTTTAGCTTATTTCATAATAAACACTAATTGTCATAATATATAGCATTTTATGTATATATATATACATGTATACACACACACACACACACATATATATGTTTTCACATGTCACATCCTTCGATCCTCTCCATCTGCCCTATGAGAGAGTCAGGACGGGGATTTTTATTGCTACTTTAAAAATGAGGATATGAGGCCTAGAGAAGGGAAACCCCCTGAGCCATGATTTTTTCCAATTTCCAATTTCATCATAGAGCCTATCACAGTAATCTTGGCTTTTCTGTAATTTGTCAAGGCCAGACTTGACAACTAAAACTATCTTCTTTGAAATATTTTGAAAATAGAGCACTAAACTTGGACCTAGTACACACAAAGTGTAGGGCATGGCAAGTTTTGCCCAATACTCAATGGTCAACTTGAACCACGTAATTTGGGCTCTTTTTTGTAAATAATATTAATGGTAGCTCACATTGTCTACTACTCCATAGTTCCTCAATTATTTCACATCTATTATCTCACTTATTAAGAGTTGATGATAATCAGCATTTGCTGAGAGCAATTTGTGTTCCTGGATGGTGCTAAGCACTTTACAGCAATTATTAAGACTTTCCTCTCAACAAATGGTGAGGTAGTTGTATTAGTTTCTACCATTCCCCAGCCTCAGTGTCCCTAAGTAGAGAAATACTTAATCATCAAATTGTCCTCTGGAGAGAGGGTACAATGGAACAATTCCTTACCTTGTTTAGAAGGATCCGTGAACCCCTAGCACATCAGTCATGAATTAACCATCAAGACAGTGAGCTAGTTACAGATCTTCCTAAGAGGTCAATATGAATATTCCTCACCTCTTCTCTCAGGCTCTCCAGTATCACATAGTCAAACAAACTAGGAACTTCAAGTTCAGTGCTCTTTTTAAATTGCTCTTTCACCTTCCTCTCACTGAAAACCCAGTTCTAGTTCTCCCTTGTGAGGGACAGGACTTCATGATGGTATTTTTTCCCTTACTCCACAGAGCATGTTGCTATTCAAAATATTAAAGCACAAAAGGGAATCAATCTGCTCACATTCTATTCCAAGCTTCTAAAGATGGCAGGTGGTATATTATGTATATATGTCCTCTCAGAGTGCTGAGCACTTTGAAGCTATTTCCTAAAAAGGGAGAAGGCAGTATCTAAGAGGAGTGTGCTAATGTTTTCTTATGAACTTTGACTCTGCTGTTATATCAGTAAAGGTTAGCAGTACTGGCTTGGTAAGCTGAAAGTTGGGGCATTTCATTGATCTCTCCATGTACCTCCACTGCTAGGCATTTCTGGAATATTCAGTGCTTAATGACAAGGCTGTGTTATTTTCAAAGTAAATGTTGAAAATAGAAACCATATTTAGGTTAAAACACCTTTCTTTAACTGTCAAAAAGGCTCCATAAATCATTTGTTGAGTTTTTAAAAAGAAAAATCATACCACTTAAAATATATTTCTAATTAATGCACTGTAACATTAACTTTTTTGGGAGTACAGCTCTGTGAATATTAACTCATGTATCGAATCAAGTAACCACTGCGACAAACAGGATACAAAACTGTTCTGTTTCTCCAAACAACTCTCATGTGCCCTCCTTTTGCAGTCATACTCTCCCATTATCCCTAACCCCTTGATCTGTTCTCGGTCACTTCAGTTCTGTCTTTCTGAGAGTGTTATTTAAATGGAATCATACAATAGGCATCCTATTAAAGTTGGTTTATTTAATTCAGCACAATGCCTTTGAGATTCATCCAAGTTATTATATCAACATATATAATGCTCATTGCTTAGTATTGCTGAGTATTACTCTATTTCTTTGGATGCCACAGAATTTGTTGATCCATTCACTTGTAGAATGACAATTGAATTGTTTCCAGCTTTAGGCAATTAATAATAGGGCTTCTACAAACATGCAGGTGTAGCTTTTTGTATGAAAGTAAGTTTCCATTTCCCTTGGACAAATATCTGAGAGTGAGATTACTGGGTTGTACGGCAAGTTTATGTTTAACTTTATTAAGAAACTGCTGTTTTCCAGAGAGGGTATATGGACATTTCATATTCTACCAGTATGAGAGTTCCAATTGCTTTGCATCCTCTTCATCACTTGGTATTGTCAGTATTTATTTTTTAATTTTAGTCATTCTGAAAGGTGTATTGTGGTATCTCCTTGTGGTTTTAATTTGCATTTCCCTGATGGCTAATGACATTGAATGACTCTTCATGTGTTTATTTGACTTTTGCATATCGTTTTGGTAAAGTGTTTCTTTATGACTTCAACATTTTAAAATTGAGTTGTTTCTTATATGAGTCGTCCAACTTTATTTAGTCTTCTTTTTCAAAATTTTTCTCAATGTCTTAGGGCTTTCTATTTTCATATAAATATCAGAATCAGTTTCTCTGTAGCTAGAAAAAATCTTTCTTGGATTTTGATTGGAATTAACTAAATCTGTAGGCCATCTTGGAGAAAATTGACTTCTCTATGTTGAGTTTCTCAGTTCATAAATATGGTATGTCTCTTCTATTATTTTCTAGTACCATTTTAACAAATTACCAAAAACTTAGTTGCTTAAAAAACACCGATTTATTGTTGCACAGTTTCTGTGGGTCAGAAGGCCAAGAACAATGTGGCTTAGCTGGTTCCCTGCTTAGGGTTTCATAAGGCTGAAATGATGGTGTCAGCAGTATTGTGTTCCTTTCTGGTGACTCTGGAGATGAATATATTTCTATTCCTTTAATAGTTATTGGACTATTCCTGCTGTCTGTTTCATCTTAGCTGAGCTGTAGTAGTTTGTAGTTTTTGAGATATTAGTCCATTTTATCTAAGTTGTGGAATGTATGAGCCTAGAGTTTGTAATATTGCCTTATTAACAGTTTAATGTCTCCGTGATCACTAGTCATGTCCCGTCATTCATTTCTATTTTTAGTGATAGTACTTTTTTTCCTTACTTAATGTGTCACCTGGCTTGAGGTTTATGTTTTATTGTTCTTTTCAAAGAACTAACTTTTGGTTTCTTTATTTTTCTATATGTATATATTTCCTGTTTTAAAATTATTTGATTTCTACTCTATAAAGTTTCCTTTATTATGCTTGTTTCATTTATTCTTCTTTCTGTAGTTTCTTAAAGTGGAAGATTAGATTATGGGCTTGCTATCTTTCTTCTTTTCTAAGATAAGCCTTTAATGCTACAAATTATCCTCTAATCACTACATTAGCTGCATCTCACACACTTGGTATGTTTTATTTTATTTTTGTCAAGTTAGAAATATTTTCTAATTTCCCTTACAACTTTCTTTTTAACCCATATATACTTTATTTTAAGGCATGTATTTTAACTTGAAGTGTTTGGAGATTTTCCTATTATCTTTCTGTTATTGATTTCTAGTTTAATTCTATGGGGAGAGAACATACTTTGAATTCTTTTAAATTTGTTAAAATTTGATTTATGATACATGATATGGTGTATCTGGTGAATGTCCTATTCAAAAGGATGCCTTATTTTTTACTGCTAGAATCCTCAAACAGTTGTTCCATATAATATGCTCCTGTTTTATAACTGCAAAGACAGGATGAGGAATATTTACTTCATTTTACCCCAAATCTCAGAGCCTTCCATGTCACTTTGCCAAAACTTTCATTTACTGATAAATATTAGATTTGAAATATTCTGCACAAGGATCCCATTTTCAAAAAAAGCCCTATAAACTCCACAAAAGATTGATGATGAAAATAACTCTCATGTCTTAATAAATGCTATTCCTTTTCTGTAGAATGGAATAATTAGTAGCTTCTCCTGTTTTCTTCAAAGTCTTGTTCATTATATCTTAGGTGAGCACAGAATGCCAGACCTACTCAGACTTTTTGCAGTAACTTAGAGAAAATAAAAGGAAAGATCTGAATGGGATTAGGGCAGGATCGGGACTCAAGGAAGTGATTTGACTACAGGGTTGACCTTTTATGGGGATGGCCTTCTGGGGTGTATTCCTTGGTGTGAATGGCCAAGTTTTCAAAACTGTGAATGGTCATAGTTTTCAGTGGGCAGGTCATAGAAAAGGGTGTCAGTCGACCATGGCAGAATGAAGCAGGTTTAGCAGTTTTATGGTTATAGGAGGTTTATCTAGCTGACTGCAAGCCTTTACAGGGACATAGGTAGGCTCCTGGAAGAGGGTGCTGATGAGCACCAGGTCGAAGGCCTGAGTGGGTGTTTTCTGATTATAGAGCTATATATGGGATCAGGAAACTGAGGGACAAATCCAGTACTGTGACCTGGTGAAATGCTGCTGAGCGGAAGGCAGGCAGAACAAATGGTGATTCACGGCAGATCCCACCCTTGGCGCAGCAAACCTAGTTTCAGCCTGTCACCTGCGGGCTAGGTGAGAGAATCCAGTGGTCAGAGTGATGCAGATAAGGAGATGCTAATGATTACCAAGTCTAGAGAATGCAGGCAATATAAAGTTTCGTATGCGGAAATAGATGTTAAGGTGCTGAGCACATGTTAAGACACATCTTTAACATTGTCGTCGATTACAGAGAACTAAGTACATTTTAAATCTTCTTGCTAAATGATATAGGCATTAAAGTTGATGTACTGGGAAACAATAGGATTAAATATGAGAGATGTACCAAAACATAAGGGAGGGAGTGTGAAGATTATCATGCAGTAAATTAAATGGATAATGCACGAAAGGCTTGGAATATGTTATGTGTAGGTTAGAATCATCTGAAGCAGCAGCAGGGTCTGTTAGGCCCCATTGCAATAATCTGAAGCTAAGCTCTAATTTAGACACTGAGAATCTATGTTTATTACCCATGTCCCTTTGCTTTCTGACAGCTTCTCCATCTCCGACCCAGCACCCTCTCACTCTAAGACGCAACAACCAAAAGTGTATTACTCTTTACGATAATAAAATTCTAAGGCTGAATACAAGACAATGCTAAATGACCCGGCGTTCTCTGAGAGGTTTCAGAACAGCCAAGCGCCTCCCAATAACATTGGTACCTTTAATCTGTCAAAACCAGCCTGCTCAATCACGTTTCCTTTTCAGTCTGCTTTATTCTAATTCATCACAGGGCAGGACTGGCCCTGGATATGTGTTCGCAGACAGGTTATCTTTAGATTAGCTTTGCCTTGGTGACCTGACTCTTTGCTGCCTTCAGCATAATCCAGTTACTCTTGGGAATATCAATTAAGGCCCTCAATCACACTAATTAGAATGTCTTCTAAATGTTGCCTTAGGAATTCAGCAGCTTATAAACAGGCAAACTGGGAAAATCTAGAGGTATGTGGGGGTTTTTAAATAGCCGACAGCAATTTGGGAGGGCCTATTGCTTTAGCATAGCTGAGAAGTGGGGCTGAAATTTCAGTTCCCTGAATGCAATGAAATCTCTAGTTGCTCTTTGCTGGCAAGTTTAATGCAGAATTATTAATTACATTTATTAATGACTTGGATGAGGATATAGGTTGCATGCTGATCAAGTTTATAGATGTCACAAAGCTAGGAAGATAGCAATTATTGTGATAACAGATTCAGGAGCCAAAATGACTTCAAGACAATTTAGCAGCAATCTATCTAATAAGTGCCTGGCAGTGCTCTATAAAGTACAATTTGAGGGTCATATTGCTCCTCTACTCAGAAAACTTCGGTGGCTCCCTATTTGCTCTTTAAATCCCAAGCCTTTGGCCTGTTATTTAAGGCTTTGCCATATTATGATTTTACCACTGTCTGCTTTCCAACAAAATCTTCTATAGTTCTTTTTCTAAAACCTTGTGCTTGAGCAAAACTCTGTTCTTTATATACTATTTTCCATTTGTGTTCTATGCTTTCACTACCTTTGAGCATTATTCTCCACTAAAAGTTTCTTTTTCTCACATGTTCCTTCTGCCTCAAGTCTAAATATCCATACCAGTTCAAATGTCACCTCTTGTGTTTCATCTTCTTTTATTGTCTTGGCTGGAGTGACCTCTTTCCTTTGCTAATCTTCAATAACACTTATCTGTTCCTCTCTATTTTTATCACTTTTTACTTTGTATTGCAGGGTTTTTTTTTTTTTTTTTTTTGGTGCACATTTTAAGTTTCTGTTAGACCCTGCCTAGTGCTAGAATTTCTGTCTGGTAACTCTTTTTATCTCCTAAGTGTCTCTGGATGTGTGTTCTATACATAGTTGATGATACTAAAGTTTCTTGCTGGGGGTTCATCTTTACTGTGGAAAAGTGCCTTTAGAGAAGACCCTACATTTTGCCCACGAGAGGCTTCGTAGCTGTATCATAGCAACTTGGAAACTCAAAGGATAAATCCTTGAGGGGATGGATATTCCATTTTCCATGATGTGCTTATTTCACATTGCTTGCCTGTATCAAAATATATCTGGTCCATACACACACACACACACACACACACACACACATCTACTACATAACCACACACACACACAAACTAAAAAATTCGGAAACGAAGGAGAAAATGCTCAATACATGTTTTATTGAATAAATGAAAGACTGATGGAGAGAGAAAGATTTCCCCAAGGTCATAATATAAGAGCTGGAAGGAAGATGTGCTGGGAAGAAAACATCGTTTAATTTATCAGATGAAACAACGGCTCGTGATATGACGAGCTCACCTGTGATTTGTGTACAACCAGGCTAAAAAAGGAAGCATGAACCAGAGATTTTTGGAGAGGTGTGGTCAAGAGAGGTGATGGGAGTTGGAAATTTGCATCGTCCTTTAGGGTGGCCACACCTCTTGGATTCCTTGTGTAGTTTATACGTTTTGTTATAATTTAATGCTCTTAAAATTGGCCCATTTTAAATGATGTTATATGGTCATCTTATTTATCAAATACCTATTTGTTCTGTTTAAGCTGCTGCATACCTGTGGTTGTGAAACTTGTGGCATAGGCTATTTGAGATAATAATCTTTGTAGTTAGCTTAATGTGGATATAAATACCATCTTTGTCACTTACTAGAAATATGAGCTGGACAAGTTATCAAGACCTCTGCAAGCATTCTTATATGGCGGTTACCTTCGACACAGAAAGCAGAGTTCTTGAGCATGGAATTTCTGCATCATCTTCACGTTTCAGTATTTATAACCCACAGAGGTTTTACCAGTGGCCAGATATGTCTTGGGTGGTAGGAAAAGAAATACTTCACAGAGCTGTCAAATCTCCAGGTCTTCGGCATTAAATAGCATACAACCAAATGTAAGGGTATGGTTCACACCAGTTGGCTGTTTCAGCTGGTTATTAATAGGAAAGCTAAAGATCATAGAAAGTTGACTCCTCTCTCATCATTTCTGTCTTCCAGTGAGAAGAGGAGAGCATGAACAGCAGGGAATTAGATTTATATATTTTCCTTAATATAAATTCAGTGTGTGGTAGATTGCAGACAAAGTCTGAATCCAGGATTTCTAGACTTTCTATGTGTCTATGTGTCACTAAAAGGGAAAAGTACCTGGATTGTAAAGTATTCCAACTAGAAATAGACCAAGGGAATGCAAAGAGGGGTAAGAAGGTTGAATTTATCCGCCAGAAAAGTAAATCCTGGTCAAAAAATCCAGATGAATATTTTTTAAGTAGGCAGTTATAGTTCGGTGAAAAAGAGAGAGTTGTGGAGCCAGACAGCTGGAGTTTGATCATAGCTCTACCACTTTCTAGCCAAAGGATCATGGTTATGTTATTTAAACTTGTCTCTAGCCAAAGGATCTTGGTTATGTTATTTAAACCTGTCTATTAAACTTCTTTATCTGCATGTAATATGGGAATTGAAAAACAAACAACAAAAAAACAGAAACAAAATAAAACCTGTCTTATTGGTTGGTTCTGACAGTGAAATTTGTTAATATTGTAAAATTCTTAGAACAGTCCCTAGTCTACAGTCAGCATGCATGAATGCTAGTTATTATTATTTAAGCACTTGAAAGTAATAAGTGATTTCCCTTACCTTTGTATTTATGTTTACAGGATGACACTTCTGTGGTGTGTAGTGAGTCTCTACTTTTATGGAATCCTGCAAAGTGATGCCTCAGGTAAGTGAATGGCTTTTGACAATGTATTAAAATGCAAGTCATGCATAGGGTAATGAGTCCACTCTTCCTGAGGATGAATTTAAATAAACATAATGTTATTCATGTCCATTGTCTTCTGCGATAGCAAATAATCATAAAGCAGAAGAATAGTAGAATTTTGATGATGGAAAGAACCATTGCTGTCTCTAGTCTTCGTGGGATAGAGTACACAGGGGGCAGTGGGCCGCTGTGTTTAAACACGGGAATTTTTCATTACCTTCACACTCAGCCAACTAGAATATTGCTTTTTTCCCTTACCTCAGGTCCTATGGGGGAAAAATGGAAGTGATAATAGCACAATCTGTTTTTCAAATTTGAGCCAGTGGTGGAAAAGTTATCAGTGGTAATAATCCATTGAGATGTTAAATAAAATAATGAGTTTTTGTCATATTGTTTCTATATAGGAAAGAAAAAGGATCTGTCTTTAGATTCATTCTTTCTCTGGATGTTGCTTCATAAGAGGAACCAGCTAAGACCTTTATAGAGTTTGAAAACCAAACTCAGTCATCATGGGCCTGGATCACATGAAATTAGAGATGGAAGAGACTTGCTATTTGAAAGTCCATCTTTTCAGATCTCCTCTTCTTCCCAGAATTATGCCCAGAATCACTCTCTACCTCTGACTATTAATCATTAAATTTCAGCCTATGTTTTTGGACTAATCAAATTCTTAGAAAATTTTTAGTACATAAAACTGAAATTTGTCTCTTTGATTTTAGTATCTAAAACTGAAATTTGTCTCTTTCCAAACATTTACTTCGTTCAACTGCAGGACTGAAAAAAAAAAAAAAAGAAAGAAAGAAACAAAACAACCAAAAACCTAATGCAATGGTTCTCTAGTTGTAATGAAGGGAACCTAGAGGTCCTCATTTTAGAAAGCTTTTCATGTAAAATTCCCCTGAACACCATAAACCATACTTTACATATCATTGCTTTAATTCCTTTTCTTTGTGAGAGGGCTTCTGAAATGTTAAGTTAGCTACCATATAACCATGACCTCAGTGTTCTGCAATATATGCCTTCAACTGTTTTTCATATGACATGGATTTGAGCTCTCCTACCATCCTGATCATCTTTTCTGGGTGCGTTTCAGCTTTTCTATGCCACATAAAACATTGTATTAGAAACCAAAAATAGTACTAAAGGAGTGGTATAAGTAGGACAGAGTACAGCTCAGTGCTGAAACTAGCGGTAACTTCTAGCCTTGTTGGCCTTTTGGGGCTTCACAGAGGAATGGCTGTAGATAACCGGGGATGTTATTCAGCTGGGATGCACTAGGAGACAGCTCCCTGGCTGTTCAGTCCAGCATCTGTCCTGCTTGGTTAGGTGTCCCATTTGATAGGCGAGTTTCTTGATGTCCTGATTTTCAAATATGTTAAATATAATTCTTGATTTTAGTTTGTTCTTATTTGATTTAGTTCTATGTTTGAATGCTTTAGTTCTATGTTTGAATGCTATCTGCTCACAGAGGCTTCCCTGACCATCTTAACTAAAAGTCCCTACCGGTCACTCTCTCTCCCTCCATCCTGTTTTAGTTTTCTTCGTAACACTCACATTCCCTGATATTATATTAACCTTCTTTCTCTTCTCTCCTCCTCCTCCCTCTTCCTCTTCTCTTGTTTCCTCCTCCTTTTCCTTCCTCTTTTTCTCCCTGAACTCCCTGTCCTTCCTCCTTTTCTGCCTCCCTTCTTTCCTTTCTCTCCATCTCTTTTCCTTCCTCCTTCCCTCCCTCTGTCTTGGATTTTAAGCTGCCTCAGGGCAGGAACTTGTTCAGGAACTTTTGTTTGTTATCCAAACACTCAGAATAATATTGACACACAGACACATAGCAGATGCTCAATACGTAGGTGTCAAATGGTTGAATACACGTCCCTTTACTTTACATCCCTTCCCCTGCCCCCAAACTGTCCAGTTTTATAATGGAACCTGTTTGGGTTCATGCCAGTAATTCCTTATGTGGTTTTATGTCCTCCCTCACCCTGAAGGAAGAGGGACAGGTGACTGTGTTACCATTGCTGAAGGATCATGGAGGTTCCAGAAGCTAGTGAGTGCTGGTGCCTTCCCAGCGGTCCTGACCATGTTACTTTTCTGAATGACCTTTACTGTAATCCATCCAAGGAGTCCCCAGCCCCCACCTCAAGTGCTTTTGGTAAGAGAGCTTTCTACCCAGGAACTGTGACTCATAATTCTGCCAGGGGAAGCTAACTTCTTGAATAAGATAAGTTCTCATACCAGCCACATTGCGTCACCGTGGGAGCAGGAAACATGTTGTAATCCCCTCAGCCCATCTGGCACATACTCATTTGCCTTCCTTATGAAGAGGTGTATTGTGTCTGACAGTGATGCCACTTCCTAGTTGGAGGGAGAGGAACAAAAAGGACATGTTGTTGACAAAAACGAAAAGAGCAACTGGCTCTGGGCTAGTGGGGGAAGAAAGAAATCATTGCGCATCTTGAGGGATCAACCAACCTCTCTGCACATGAAAGTATTGCCTTTTACAAGGCATCTGTGGATGCTGACAGACTTGTTGGTCTTTCATGAGGCTCTCCCTGTGCTCAGGTTCCCATCTCAACGGAAACACAGGTTGATGTGAGGAACAAAGCAGAAATGTTCTGAATACCCTAAAGCAATCTACATGCGTATCATATTAGTAAGACATTTATTTTGTTCTGAGTCCTTCCATGTGGGCCTTTTAAGAGAATCCTCAAATATAAAAAAGAAACCATAGAAGCATAAGAACTTAGCGCCATGCAATGTGTTTTCATGTGCAGTGAACTGGCCTTGAAGTCATACGATTCTGACTTCCGATCATGATTTTTCTGGTAGCAGCACTGTGATCCCCTTATCCCCTCAGGAATGGGGGAGCAACATTTTCATCTTAGGTGATGATAACAGCAAATGATTTTTTAAGAAAGCTTTATTTCCCTTTAAGGAATTAAAGCTTGGATAATTATAATAGCGATTCCATAATTATAATGTGCTAGTTATAGTAATAATAATAAAGCTCCCTTTGCTTAAAAAAGCAGTTTGCATTGTACATATTCAACGTCAGTCTCACACCCAAACCATGGGTTAGTCAGAGCTGTTGTAACTACCTTTGTTGGATAAGACAAGTTAGGATCAAAATGTTTAAATATATTACTCAAAGTCACACAGCTGTACTTAGCATGCTTGTGACTTCAACGAGTTTCTGGATTCCTGACGTCCATATTATTTTTACTAAATATGCTCCAGTTGGGACCTATTAGAATACAAATTACTTAGAAAAAAGATTAAGATCTAAGGGATCACAGGTAATCATTTTGCAAACTGTTGAAGAACCACTCTGTGATAGGTTTCTATGCTTTGTAGGTAAGGCGTATCCTTACACACTTATCCTGCCCCCTCACACCACTGAAACATTTTCTTCAGGAGGAAAATGATTGTAATCCAAAATTCAAACCCAATATTCCTTTTTTTGCTTATTATGGTATTAAATATTTTCACTAATAAACTCGAAGAAGTTCTGTTTGTAAGACTTCGAAATGGAAACTTCAGCTCAATACACATCTCTTTTGCTGTGCCTCATTGGCAGTGTGTCAGGAAGCTGAACTGTTAAAAGCTGCCTTTGGAGTAGAAATAAATTTTGGAACCTGTGATCCCAAGTTGAGGAGGTAATAAAAATAGTACCATATAGAATATAGTGAATTTAAAAAATATTACCATATCAGAATTATTTGCTGCACAAATCACATGAAAAAGAGAGTACACTGCCACCCCAAAATGCAGGCACACACACGGATCTTTGAAAAAGATTTTATTTCAAAGTCAACAGTTGACTGTGTGCCAGGTGCGGGGCTGGATTTCACACACATTATCGTTAACTTCACAGGAACCGTCGTGTAGAGGTAGGGGCTAGAGACTCTTCTACCTGTTTGATAATTTAGGAAATGAAGTTCCAGGGAGGTAGCCCAAGTGCTCACGATGGCATGCCTGATAGAGCCAGGCTGCCTTGACTCCAGAAACAGTGCTCTTTTTTTTTTTTTTTTTCCGTACTATATTGCCTTTCTTTAGGACTGTGCTCTGCTACTAGAAGTAAGATCCTCTGATTCCTTTTCCGTTATATTTTACAAAATTGATAGAGTATGGAAATCATCTATCCAATGATGGGAGTGAATTATACAATGCAAAATAAATAAACAGTGAAAAACACTGTGGTTTCCTAGTAATTGAGAGATTTAAGTTCTGTTTTACTCTGTGACTTGTTCGATGACAGTAAAGAGGTCATCTCATCGCTTTTTAACACTGCATCCTTATTTATAAACCAAGCCAACCAGCCAAACCATTAATAAACAATAGCAGCAGATCCCAATCAATTCCAGTTTCTTGTTTTTTATGAAGGAACACTATGCATCATGGACACACACAGGGTATACTCCTATTAGCTGCTTAAATTCTTTCTAATAGCAATGTTAACATTGTTATTAGATCATTATTGATCATTATTCTAAATGATGCTATTGATCATTATTCTAAAGATCATGCATTTGACCATTTTATATCGTAGAATCCAGGGTTAGTAAGAGGAATTTCTTATTTTAAGAGTAATACAGTAAAGTTTGAGAGAAGGAAGAGAAAATAATTACCAAATAGAATTCCGTGAGAGCAGAGAAAGTTACCAATCCTGTCAGGAGATATTGGGGAAGACTTAGTCATTGCTCCTTCGTAGGAAGAAATGCACCTCTTATTTGGGAATGAAATAGTTCAGGGCAACTCAAAAGACAGTGCGAAGGCATTTAGAAGCCAAGCTGGAGGGATAGGTTGGGAACAAATTATGCAGGATGGGAATTACTTCAGGTAAAGAGAATGTCCACATTTAATGTATTTTGGTTATAGTTGGCTAGGTTTCTTTTCCTTTTTTTAAATTCTGTCTTATTTTTGCAAGGACATATACTATTATTAATTCTGTGTGACGGTTCTTTCAACTTTTGGTAAGAATTCAATTTGTTGCCGGCCCCAGTGGCCTCATTTTATTTGAATATCCTTGCTTTAATAACTCCATACTCAGATATACTTGTGACATTGTGTCCTGTCCCAGTTGCCCATGGCTGGTCATCCTGAACACGTTTCATTTCTGTGTAATTTAGTCCAAACATTTGGAAAATGTATGAAGAATACTGTTTTATTTTATTCTTAGTCCTAAAGGTCATTGGAATTACAGAATTTCACCCTGTTGTTGTTTAAATGATGCCTCTCGGAAGCAGATCTCTTCACTTTTTTTATTTTTTAGCTGTGTTTATAGCTTGAAACACACTTATATTTTAGTTACTTATATTTCCCAAGGGTGGATTTACTGTAGCCTGATTGAAAAGAAATTTAAGTACCACATAATTGGCTTGATACTGAGTTTGCAAATACACAGGTTCTTGTATCACAGTGATAATTCTAAGTTTAGAAAAATGACCTGATTCTTTTTCACATGGCTGTGTTAGTTAAGGGAAACCAGTATTTTTGCAGGAACTCCTGCATATCATTGTAGGAAAAAAAATGTTTGTTTTACAAGAATTTATTCCACCCTTTGAATTACCTTTGTTTTTGCTATCCTTTCCCTCACTCCCCCAACCCTGAATATTCATTTCTACCATATTTTAGGGACCAGATTGCCACCTTAGCAGTGACTCACTACCAAGACCTGTTTCTACCAATTTTTCTTTCACCATTTAAAAAGTTTCTTTTCTGTTTAACTGATTAAATTTTTAGAAAATAAAATATATACGCACCCAGGATAACAACACAATGATTGCTTTATTTTTAAACCCACTGAGTGCTGCCATCTCTCATTTATTTTTGAGGAACAGTGAGAAAAGGGATACATTTAACAAATAATTTGGGAACCTCAGTCACCTTCAAGTACCTGCTATCCAGACCTATAAAAGCTGATGTACAAAATTGTCTGGCTTTGCCTTTCCGTGTTTTAGAGACAGTAGGAACAATGAAAATGCAAGACGACTAAGACAATGAGAGAAAATAAAGAAAATAATCACTTCCTCAGCAACCTAGACCATATGCTTTGTGTTTTATGACATTCATTTCTCCTTCTATCACAGGAACCAAAATACTTGGTATAGCTGTACATTACTAGGAGATAAGTAGCACTTTTCTACAGTGTTTGTAGGGTCTGAAATAGTTTAAGGCTCTTATCCATCAGCCCATTTTTTTTTTACTTCTGAGATACGTTCATATTTATTTATTTATTTATTTTTTGAGATGGAGCTTCGCTCTTGTTGCCAGGCTGGAGTGCAATGGTGCGATCTCAGCTCACCTCAACCTCCACCTCCCAGGTTCAAGTGATTCTCCTGCTTCATCCTCCCGAGTAGCTGGGATTACAGGCATGTGCCACCATGCCCAACTAATTCTGTATTTTTTTGTAGAGATGGGGTTTCTCCATGTTGGTCGGGTTGGTCTCAAACTCCTGACCTCAGGTGATCTGCCCGCCTCAGCCTCCCAAAGTGCTGGAATTACAGGCTACTTTCATATTTTTTTTAAAGTGCTCTTTAAGGTTTATAGTAGTGTTCACTTTGATATGTACACCAAGATACTGGTGTTTGCATTTCCCCCTTCACTTATATAAGAAAATGTTATGGTCTCTTTGAGATTTGGGCTTGCCACCCAATGCTAGCAAGACTGACCAATTTTGTCTATTTACCAATTACGTTTCTTCAGTGGAACCTTCTCCGAGACCTACTGCATACGTGTAGATACTCAAGAGGAAAGAAAAAGAAAGCAGGCACATGTATCATGATTTTTTATCTCTGTGATTTTTTCTGTTAAATATCACTTTTTATTAATTTATTATGGTGGGTTTTATTTTTTCCTAATTACTTACACTTGCATAAGAAGTATAACCATGGGCCAGGCACTGTGGCGCATGCCTATAATCCCCGTACTTTGGGAAGCTGAGGTGGGGAGATTGCTTGAGGCCAGAAGTTTGAGACCAGCCTGCACAAAATAATAAGACCCTGACTCCACAAAAAAAAATTTAAAAAATAGCTGAGTATGGTGATGCACACCTGTAGTCCCAGCTAATCAGGAGGCTGAGGTGGGAGGATCACTTGAGACCAGCGGGTAAAGGCTAAAATGAGCTGTAATCACGCCACTGCACTCCAGCCTGGGTGACAGAACAAGACCCTGTCTCTCTCTTTCTCAAAGATAAGTACAACTATAGTCGAAATATAGACCTTTATTATTATTACTAGATGAGAGATTAAATTGTATTTATCATATGTAAAATGATATTTTGAAGTATTTATACATTGTAGAATGACTAAATCTAGCTAATTAACATATGTATTACCTAACACCGTTACCATTTTTGGAATGAGAACACTTTAGATTCACTCTGTTATCACTTTAAAGCAAGCTTGTCCAACCCGTGGCCCACGGGCCACATGAAGCCCAAAACGGCTTTGAATATGGCCCAACACAAATTTTGAAACTTTCTTAAAACATTATGGACTTTTTGTGATTTTCATTTTTAGATCATCAGTTATTGTTAGTGTTAGCTTATTTTATGTGTGGCCCAAGACAATTCTTCTTCCAAAGTGGCACAGGAGAGCCGGAAGATTGGACACATCTGCTTTAAGGCAAACAGATATACAAATTATTGTTCCCAAGTGGATACCAACCATTATTAATCATTATTTACTGTAGTTTTGTTTGCCCTTTTTTTCAAGAGGGAGAAATCTTTAACTGTTTGCCATAGATTTATCTGATGATCAGATGCAAAAACCTACTATCTTTAAATTGATGCACCTGAGTTAACCTGAATGGCATATCCTTCTCTAGATCGTTTGGGACTTCAGACTGTCCCAAAATTGCTTAATGGACTGATATTTGATTTTTAGAGCAAAAACATTAATTTTATTCTTATATTTTCAATGTTTTTTGAATTTTTAAATTTATCTGGTCATCTAGGGAAAACTGAATTTCTTATATGACAGATATTTTGACATTCACGGCTTGCTTCTACATGTCTTTTCATCATTTTCTGGTGTCCACTCAAGGTAAACGAAAATAAGAAAAAAGAGAAGAAGGAGAGAAAAGAGGAATAATGAGGGAGAGAGGAAGAGAGAGAGACCTTTTTTTGAAAAAGGACAGTAGGAAAAAGAGAGAGAGAGGCATAAAATGCAAAGAGAAAAATAGAGATAAAGTATTCCTACACGGATTTCCCGGATTTGATGTAAACCCAGCTATATACTTTTTTCAGATTACCAAAGAAACTAAACCATTTTTAATACCACATTTAAATACTTCCCCCTTTTTTTCCTGAGCTTTGCATTGAATGGTTTCCTTTTTGAACAGTTAATGTTTTCTAGGTTTTTTTGTTTGTTTGTTTTACATTCGTACTCTTTCCCTCCTTCCTAGTATATTAAAATGGTGAGAGAAAATAAAAACCTTAAATATTCCAGAAGTTTCCTTACATCTAGTGCCGCTACAGCCATGAGAGTGGTCAGCATCTCCAGGGTTAATGCTTTGTTAATCAGGATACTTTTATTCTGAAAAAAAGTGTACAGCAGAGATGGTGGAGACTTAAAGCTTTGCATGCCCTTCAGGATAATGAAGGAAGAAGAGATGGTGGGCAAAACTGTAAGACTCTGGACCCCCTTTTGCAAGTTTATACGTTCTAAGGCAGAAACAATCTGCTGTTGTTTGCAATTGACACTGAGCTGTGAAATGTTTTTGCTAGTAGCAGTGTATTTCTTGAGGCACAGTAGAAACCCAACCAATCTATATTCAAGTCTAAGAGGAGGGTGTAGCTTTACTTGGAGGTTGATTGAAATCATGGAAATTGTGAATGGAGTAATTAGTAATCGGAAGTGTTGGAGGACTTTCTCCCTCCCGCTGCATGCAGTATTCTTAGTGAAATGCTAAGGGGAATTTCAGGAAGAAAGTAAAGACAGGGTCTTTTTTCCTGGTTGTTTTATTAAAGCAAAATTTTAGTTCTCTCACCTTTATTACTCTAAATATCCTGTTTTTAAAAAGGGTTCTTCCTCTCATTTATAATGCAGTAATAATTGATGACTATAATAATAGCCATGAAGCATTTTACAGTATTGGGTTTTTAATCACTAAAAGAAGACCATGTTAAGCTAAACACGGCTTTAAATCTATTTTATTTTAATTCTCTGTAAATTGGTAATTACTATATAGTGGTGGGTAGGTATGTAATAGAAAGGAAGGAAGGTGAGGAAAGTCACATTCTTTGAATCAAGGATTATATTCATATAATATATTCATTTCTGAAAAGCCTCATAATTCAGAAATACATGTTTTCTTCTATCATTACAAGTGAGGGACTCCAAATTCAAAAAATTGAATTAACTTACCTAATATCACTATAGAAGTAAGTGGTAAAATTTGTATTGCTGTTTGACTTTAAGATGCACTGTAATTTAAAATACACCATGCTGCCACTGAGTTATTTGTAATTAAAACTTCATTTTTAAACATGCCAACCAAATCTGTCAATAATTGATGATATGGAACACACATATTGGAAAAGAAATGCTTAACCAGTTACCAAAACAGAATCTAGTATGTGATTTTTCGTGTTGCAAATAAAATTTCAAGATGATTTGCTTCAGTCTTCCTGAAACATATACCGTACATTTCAATTGTGTATATTTAGATAATGTACATCTTTCCAAGTTTATACAAATTTTCTCAAAGGAAAGCAGTTCTATACAGGAATAAGATTGCAGATGGATGAAGGAAAGGTGGCTTGGTACAGATGCAGTGGGTTTGAGTGCAGTGGGAAGCTGTTAACTTTAGTATTCTGCAAGGTTGCTTTGGCATTATTCATATGGCTTCCCCTGTAGCTAACTCAGAGATACTAACTCTAACTCCCTAGCTTTTGCTCCTTTTCCAATGACTGACCGCAGGCTCTGTCCCTCTACTTAGGTGTTAAGGGACTCAGTCAAGGATGTTTACATGTGGCTCAAAGATTTTTTTGGGTACTCAGCAGTGTAGAGTTCTAGAAAGTTCTTTTCAGTTTACAAATGCCAGTTCTTTTCTGCTAGTCTTTGGCAGTGATTGGATGTGAATTGTGAAATTTGATTGTGGTCTCACTCCAAGTTCTATTTTATTTCTGGTGGAGCTGGAATGTTTTATCTTTCTCGGAAACGATCACTTTTTTGTGTGTATGGCAACAAAACAGCTAGAATAACTGTCACTTGGGCTCAGCAAGTACACAAAAGTATGGGCTGGGGGCATTTTAACCAATCCATATTCATACATAGGTAAGCTATTTCACTTACTGCAAACTCTCCAGAACTGAAATCCCAGCAGATTTAATACATAAAGCCTCTTCAGTCCTAGGGAAATGAGTTTTGCCGTTTTTTTTTTTAACAGACTGATTATTCATTTCAAAACATGGAATATTTTTGTCACAAAAGGATGATAAAGTATTATCCTCCTATTTTAAATATGTACCTTTGTGATTTAATAGAAACAGGTCAAAGTCTGTATAACCTCCACATTTAGGGAGGTTGGTCCTTTATCATTAGATGTGAAACCCAGTTCAGCATATGTCTCCTGGGCACCTGTTATGTGCAGACCCTTGTACATACAGTAGGTAAAGATGAAGACATTGTGCATGTATTCATTCATTTATTCATCTGTAGTGTGTGAGTATGTGCTGGACACTGTGCTTGCCTGTACTGGTAACCAAAACAAAAATTATCTTTGCCCTCATGGAATTCACAGTCTTGGGGATGGCTTCAAGTCTTTTCTTACTTGAAGAAAATAAGTAAGTAAACATGTTTTTATAAGAAGTTCTCTATAATTATAAATAAGGCATTATATTGATGGAAAGTAATGGGATATTCCTTTCCTTATCCCATAGTTAAGGAAAATCTATTAAAGAATATGCTATTTAATTGAGAATTGAGGGATGAGAAAGAGCCACCTTCAAAGGCAGTGGCATGAGATGTAGGCCCTGGGTTGCAGGAGCTTTGAGAACTATGGGGAAAGAAACATGCGACGACGAAGAGGAAGCGGTAGGCAGAGTGTAGCACATACTGAGGGTGTTGTTACATTTACTTTAACCGCAATAAAAGGCCATTGAAAGGATTTGGGCAGGACCCTTACATTATCTAGCTAAGGTATTAAATGATCGTGTGAGCTGCTATGTAGGAATAAGATTGGAAAAGATTTCTGTTTTTCCCAGTATGGCGGACAAGGTCGTCTAAACACCCCTTGTGCTGTAAAGCAGCTAGAAATGCTGCATTTAAAAATAAATGTCATTTAAAATGAATTGCTGAGTTGGTAAGAAATCCTTAGAGGCCAAAATTGAAGTGAAAACAGGAATCCAGAAAAGAAAGGAAGCCAGCTCTGCAGCTGGCGGCTGCCCGGGGTAACATCCAGAGTCAGAGGAAGAAGATACATTTATATGCGAGGACATTTGGATAATTTTTAGAAAAAAAAATAGTTAAATTCCTACCTTGTACTTTACCTCAAAACAAATCACAGTTGAATTAAATATTTAAATGTAAAAAATAAACCCTAAGAATAGTAAAAAAATACATGCAAACATTTATTATAATGTTGGGATGGATACATTTGTAGATATGTCATCAAAGGTAAGGGTCAGCAAAGAAAGTTTGACATAATTGACTACATAAAGCTTTTAAAAATTAGTATAGCACAGAATATTATAAGTTAAAGGACAAATGAAAAATTGGGAAAACATAAGTATATGGCAAAGGGTTCATGTCATCAGAATACAAGGAGCTATTATATATATACACACACACACACACACACACACACACACACACACACACATTTTAATGGAAAAATTGGCAAAGATTTGAAACTAGCATTTCAGGCAGTCAAAAACAGATCAACACAAATTGATCAGTCTAAAAAGAAGCTCAAGTTCATGAGTGAGAAAACAGATTCAAACTAAACCAACATGAGATGCCATTTTTTTTTCATTCATCAGTCTGGCAGAGATTAAAGAACAATCCAGCCTAGCATTGGTCAGGATCTCGTGATCTAATGACCAGATATGCTGGTCTCTCACACACAGTGGTTGAGAGCTCACCTGGAATAGGCTTTGTGGAGGGGACCTGGGCTATTTGTTTCAAAGATACCACCAAAATGCCTCCCTTTAATCTTGTAATGAACCATACATGCTATATTCTAAGAAAATAATCAGAGAAATGCATCAAGACATACTCAAAAACTATGTTTTTCATAGGATTGTTAAAATAAGTAACATTGGAAACAATATAAATATTCATGATAAAGGGAGCTTAAATCTCTCTCTATATATGTATATATCAATACAATGGAATATGATGGATTTGTTTATGATAGATGTTTCTGTATAAAAACAGATACCATGTAGCAGAACTAGTGTGAAACCTTTACCAACTGTGGCAGTTGTTTGCTGGAGCTAGGTGGTATGGGCTTGTAAGAACCAACTATTCAATTTTTAGGAAGCTTTTGAGCCATTTGTCAAATTAGTCATTTGAAGTTGGCTTTGGTAAGAGTTTTTACCACATGAAAATTGGTAAACCGATGCTAGAAATTAGCTTTGTCATCATCACTCCCTGGCTGTTTACCAGCACGCCACTCTGGTCATGCATGTGTAAGAATGTGGAAAGCCTTTCTGGCAGAAGATACATGCCTTTCCCCCCCACCTCCCCCCGCAGGATCTTGCTCTGTTACCTAGGCTAGAGTGCTCACTGAAGCCTCAAATTCCTGTGCTCAAGAGGTTCTCTTGCCTCTCAGCCTTCCAAGTAGCTGGGACTATAAGGGCATGCCACCAGGCTCAGCTAATATTTTAATTTTTTTGCGGAGATGTGGTCTCGCTATGTTGCCCAGGCTGGTCTTGAATTCCTGGCCTCAGGAGATCCTCCTGAGTGATCTTCTTGTGTTGGCCTACCAAAGTACTGAGATTACAGGTGTGAGCCACCATGTCCAGCCTACACCCAACTCTTAACAGTGATTATCTTTGAAAAGTGGAATTATGTTTGGGTTTATTTCTGCCCCTTTTAAAATAACTTTATTTTCTGTTACTACATTAATTAATTTAGGATTATGGCCTCCAACTGCATCAGTGTTTCTGCAAAGGGAGCTAAGCATTGGGCACACATGGGCATAAACACGGGAACAATAGACTCTGCAGAGAACTACCAGAGGGAGGTGGGAGGAGGACACAGGTTGAAAAACTACATATCGGGTATCTATACCCCAAACTTCAGCATTATGCAGTATTCCCATGTTATTAACCTGCATATGTACCCCCATATCTAAAATGAAAGTTGAAATGAAAAATAATTCAAAAATGAAATTACTTATTGTCTGACTGTATTTCAATCTAATTAAATTTATAATTGGAAGTAAAGGGTAACTTAATTTTTAGAAGTAAGAAAGTATATAGATCTGAGCTGTTGTATCCCTCGGGATAGCAAGCAAGAGGCAATTGTGACAGGCATGATAGTTTAAGCCTTGGCTCTTTGTTTCTATCTGTAAATTGGTATGTTAATAACTTCTCTAGCACAGAGGTAACTTCAATATTCATGAAATGACCTCAGTAGAATACTAAATCAGAAGTTTTGTGAGGGAAAATAGATATTACCGTAGATTTTCCTACATGATAACCATGGCTTGTGTTTGTGTATTCATTAGCATATCATGTCAAGAAAATGAGCATTAGCTAACCAAATACTTGGAATTTGAAATTAGCAACTCCCCACTTTCCTCCATCAGTCTACTAATATTGGATACTGTATTAGTCTGTTCCCAAGTTGCTAATAAAGACATACCCAAGACTGGGTAATTGATAAAGCAAAAGAGGTTTAATGGACTCACAGCTCCACATGGTTGGGAAGGCCTCAAAATCATGGAGGAAGGTAGAAAAGGAGGAGCAAAGGCATATCCTACATGGCAGCAGGCCAGAGAGCATGTGCAGGGGAACTGCCCTTTATAAAACCATCAGATCTCATGAGACTCACTATCACAACAACAGCATGGGAAAAACCCGCACCTGTGATTCAATTACCTCACACTAGGTCCCTCCCATGATATGTGGGGAGTATGGGAGCTACAATTCAAGGTGATATTTGGGTGGGGACACGGCCAAACCATATCAGATACTTAGCCCTAAACCCGTCTATACACCCTGATTCTTACCAACTTTATCTACTCATTTAAACATATCTCTGTTACAGGCAGCTTTCTGTTTTGTTTGTTTCTGGTTTTGTTTTTAAGAGCTCAGTACTACAGAGTATAGTAAACTAGTTATCAACATTTCAGTATCTGCAGGCATGGTTATGCATGTGTTAAATTAGTACTTCTTCCTTCAACCATCAGCGTTTCTTCATTTCTCTATGCAATAAACGTATGTTGTATTGGGCTTACACTGTGTGCTAGATACAGTTCACATTACCATTATATTCACTAACCATTACAGGGATGAATGATATCATACAGTATTTACAGTATTAAAATGCTCATATTATTTGATCTTAGAATAGCATTGTAAAATATATTATTATTGTCACTTCACAAATAAGGAAATAGAGGCCCGGAGAGATTAGGTGGTTTAGACGTAGTTTTGCATATAGGAAGTAGAAGAACCAGGACTCAAGGTTTTGTCCTCTGTTCCCAAGCCCATTATTCTTTTTCCTGGCAGACCCAAGGGATTCCTACCTTTTTATTACCAAGGACATCTTTTATTTTATATTTTTTCTAAAGATTCCTTGTATTCAAGAAATAAAACCAGACATATTAGTCATGCAGCCATCACAACAATCTAATTTTAGAACATTTCGTCACCCCAAAAGGAAGCCCTGAGGATTAGCAGCCAATCTACAACCCATTCTCCCCCACCCAAGCCCTGGGCAACCAGAAGGCTACTTCCTATCTCTATAGATTTGCCTATTCTGGATATTTCATGTAAGTGGGATGATATTATATGTGGCATTTTGTGATTGATTTAGTTTTCACTTAATGCAATGTTTTCAAGGTACAGCTGTGATATAGCATGTATCACTACATCATTTTTTAGTGATGAATAATATTCATCATTGAATCATAATTGATAAATATTATTTATCCCTGATGCACCTGTGTGTGGTTTCCAAATTTTGACTATCATGAATAATGCTGCTATGAACATATGTGTACAAGTTTTTGTGTGGACATATGTTTTCATTTTTCTTGGGTATATAGCTGTAAGTTGAATTACTGGATCATGGCAACTCTACGCTTAACATTTTGAAGAACTGCCAACTATGTTCCAACGTAACTGTGCCATTGTAAATGTCTTTTTGAAGCATTTTGAAGTATATACCTATTTGAGGTATTTGCATTCTCATATTCAACTGAGAACATCTCCTGTGAGTATCTCATGTTCAACTGATTTCAGCTCTTGTGTATCTCATGTTCAACTCTCATGCTTCACTGATTTCAACTCCAATGAATATCTATCAAGAAGTGGGTCTGCTGGATGAAATGCGACTCTCTTTTTAATTATTTGGCAAAACTTCCATAGTGTTTTTCCAGAATGGATAAAGAGAATGCATTATATCATACAGTTGAGTATCAGTCAGCCCTAAGAAAGGAGGAAATCTTGCCAGATGCATGGACCTGGAGGACATTATGCTAAGTTAAATAAGCCAGGCACAGAAGGACAAACACTACATGATGCTATTTATATGAGGAATCTAAAATAGTCAAACTCATAGAAGCAGGGAGTAGAATGGTGGTTGCCAGAGGCTGAGAAGGGGGAGAAATGGAGAGGTATTAATCAAAGGGTGCAAAGTTTCAGTTACGCAAGGTAAGTCCTAGAAATCTACTGTATAGCTTAGTGCCTATGGTTAACAATTCTGTATTGTATACTTAAGAACTCGCTAAGAAATTAAATGTTATGTAAAGTGTTCTTATCACTAAAATAATTAATACATAAATGAATACATAAATAGGGCAGGAGGAAACTTTTAGAGGTTATGTGTATGTTTATGGCATAGATTGTGATGATGGTTTCTTGGCCGTGCACGTCAAATATATACAGCTTTTTGTATGTCAATCATACCTCAGTAAAGTGGTTTTTAAAAAAGAAACAGCAGAAGAGGTCATTGTGAATTCAGAGGTCTTCAGAGGACTCAGCCCTTTAATCTCTGATTCAGTAAAGGGGCATTTGAGTGTTTCCTTTTTTGTTAGTGTAACAAATATAAATCTCAGTGCTATGGGAGCTCAGAAAATGTTCTGGATCAGAACATGCCCTGGGTAATTCACAGTGTATAATGCAGAGAAGAAAAACCTGGACTCAAGTCAAACCCTGGCTTCCGTATGACTCTCAGTGTCCTTATCCATAAAATGAAGCTGATAATATCAGCCCCGCGCGCCCCACAGAGCTGTTTTGGAGATCCAGTGAGAGAATGAATCTAAAGTTTTCTGTAACCAGTAAAAGCAAATAAGGAAGCAGAAGCTCAGTCAAATGTGCCTAGAAACCACACACTTGGCAGATAGGTAAGCACCAGTTGGTGCTCTGTATTATGAGATTAGGACTGAGACTTTTTACATTTGAAGCTGGTTGCTTGCCTACAAGAATCCATATTTCCAAATGTGAGCAAACCCTTGCCCAGCGGAGTTTTCACAAAATCCAGATGTTTAGTTATGTGTCGATTGTTTAAGAATTCAAAAGCAGATAGTAGCATATTTTTCAAAACCAGTTGCTTGACAACCAGTTTATGGTCCTGTGATTTTCTGCCACCTTCCCTGGTCTTGATGACTCTAAATCAGTTGAAACTTGTATTATTTTTCTATTGTATTTTTCAATATATTTGCCAAAGAATATGGGAAAAGAAACTTTATTCATTCAACAGCCATTGTTTGAGGTATTTCCATGAGCCAGGTATTTGATAGGCATTAGGATATGATAAAGAACAAATAGTCCCTGTTCCTTTCTTCATGCTCGTTTGTGTCTCATGTGTCTAATTGTTTCAGGGTCCCCGCTATTCACCATGACTCATAGATGGCACCAATACTGTGTTTTAAAAATGAAAAACAAAGTGGAGGTCAAAGTTAGGTTCTAAAAAAAGTAAAAATGAGGAATAACATAAGGAGGATAAAAGATGTTGAGGCTGCAGTTCAGTTCTGTTGCTAATTTACTGGGTGATTTGGGCAAGCTACTTAACCTCTCAGAATCTGTTTCCACGTCTGTTAATTTGCTTAGTTCTTGACTCTAACAAGCTAGCATTCTGTAGTTTGAGATTTAAGAGCCTCTGAACCAAGTTTCCTTTCTATTTCTTTACATTTTTGATCAACCTATCTTTGCTCATTTTCCATGTGGCTCTTATCTGCTCCTCTCCATCTTAAGTATTATCCTAGTCCAAGCCACATCATCTCATTCTTGAACTTTTCTTTTCTTTTTCTTTTTTTTTTTTTTTTTTTATTTGAGACGGAGTTTCGCTGTTTTTGCCCAGGCTGGAGTACAGTGGCACGATCTCGGCTCACTGCAACCTCCACCTCCCAGGTTCAAGTAAGTCTCCTGCCTCAGCCTTGCACATAGCTGGGATTACAGTCGTGTGCCACCACTCAGGCTAATTTTGTATTTTTAGTAGAGATAAGGTTTCACCATGTTGGTCAGGCTGGTCTCAAACTCCTGACCTCAGGTGATCCACACACCTCAGCCTCCCAAAGTGCTGGGATTACAGGCTGAGCCACCCTGCCCGGCACATTCTTAAATTTTTCTGCAGTAGCTTCATAATTAGCTGTTTCTCCTTCACTTTTACTCTCTACAGTCCATTCTTCACACAGCAACCAGTGTTACCTATTTCAAATGGTAAATTAAATCAGGTGTCTCCTCTGTGGAAAACCCTGGAATGTGTCCCATTATTCTTAGAATTAAATTTAAGTTCCTTACAGTGGCCTATATGCTCTTATATATTCAAATTCCTACCTGTTGCTTCAGCTTCTTCATATTCCACTGTTTTTCTTGCCCCTGGCAATGAAGTTTTCTGAGATTCTTCAGGAACTTCACATGTACTATTCCCTTTCTCACCTAAGTTCTTCCTTCACACACTCTCCTCTCAACTTTATCCCTCACATCTTCATTCTGCTTCACTCAGCTCAAAAGTCGATTTCTCAGGGAACATCCCATCTCCTGCCCTAATGAGTGACCTCTCAGGCTAAGTAAGATCCCTGTTAATATATCCACTTTATACCCTGTACATCTTTTTCATGGTAGTCACTCCAATAGCAATTGTTGTTAATTGTGTAATTATTTATTTAACTACTTAATTAATGTCTGTGACCTTCTCTAGAATGAAAGCGCCATGACAACAGGCAGATTTATTTGCCTCTGTATCTTTTATGTGTAGCAAAGCCTTTGCACTTAGAAGGTGCTCAGTAAATACTCAGCGAATGAATGAAAGGATATAATAAATAGATAACACTTAATTCTTTAAATCAGCTATGAGATTATTTTGTATGAGATAACAAGGTATATATGCCAGAGAGTTCTGAAGAAGCATAGACGTTTCTTTCTATGTAGTTACTGATCTCTGTTTTTACTGTGAGTGCAAACAATACTCATGCCACCCCATTAGAAACAAATATCCACCAAACTCTGTGTGCTGGGCACTGTGCTGGATGAGCAGGACTAAAGCTCTCTCTTTGAGCTCACAATCTAGCAGCGAATTAGCCTCAAATAACAGTTACGCAAGGTATGAAGTGGTTAGTATCATAAGAGAGGTTCAGAGAAACAGCTATGGTGATTTCAAAGTGAGAGAAATTGCTTCAAACTGAGAGCAGCCAGCTATATATCCAGAAGTGTAGTGTTCAATTTAGGCCTTGAAAAATTTGTATGATTTGACTACTTGGAGATGGGTGAGAAATGGCAATGAAGAATGGGGCTATGATTAAATAATTGCCTCTGCCCGGTTGTTACAAGTAAAGCCAAGTCTCTAAACAAGAGGCAGGAACTGAACCTTTTAAAATTTATTTTTATTTTTATTCATTCTTATTTACATATAGTCAAATTGAGTTTTTTGGTGTAAGACGTCTGTGAATTTTGACAAATGCATACAACCATGTAACAACCATTACAGTTTAGGTACAGAAAGTCCCATTATCCTCCCAAATTTCTCTCATGCTGCCACTGTGCCGTCTCCCCACACCCAGTCACTATCAACCACTGATCGTTTTCTGCTCCTGTAATTCTGCCTTTTCCAGAATATCAGATAGATAGAATTGTACTGGTCTGGCTTCCTTCACTTAGCATAACACATTTGAGGTACATCCATATTATCATATGTATGAGAAGTCCATTCCTTGTTACCAAGTAACATTCCATTGTATGGATATACCACTGTTGTTTATTCATTCATTAGTTGTAGGATATGTGATTGCTTCAAGTTTTTGGCTATTATGATTAAGGCTGCTGTAAACATCTATATACAGGCTTTGTCTCAACACAAGTTTTTGTTACCTAGGACTGATATTGCTAGGTCATATGTAAGGTCATTAGGTATGTTTAACCTAATAAGAGGCTGCCAAACTGTTTTCCAAGGTAGCTATACTCAATTCTGTATTCCCGTCTTCAATGAATGAGAGTCCAGCTGCCGCACGTTTCATGAACACTTGGTATTTTCCATTTTTCAAAATGCTAACCATTCTAATAGTTTTGCAGTAGTATCTTGTGTGATTTTTAATTTACATTTATATAATGACTAATAATTTGGGCCATTTTGTCATATATATATCTCCTTTGGTGAAGTGTCTGTTAAAATATTTTGTCCCTTTTTAATTAAGTTCCTGATATTTTTCTTTGACTTTTCAGAGTTCTCTATATATTCTGAAAATGAGTTCTTTATTGAATAGCTGATTTGTGGCTTGTCTTTGCTAACCTTTAATTTTCTTGTTATTTTAAAAATCTTGCTCCCAGGCCCATCACTGGATCTCCTATAGTCTCTTAGGTCTACTCAGTATGTTTATAGAACTTCTAGGTTTTTTCAGACACAGTGGGGATCTAGGAAGATGAAAATGACCATTGCCCTGTTAACAAGGAGCCTTTGAGTAGCTGGAGAGAGAATCCAGGTATCCAAATATTTATAACCCATGAAATAATGTCCTGAGTGCCATAGGGATGTATAGTGTGCTATACTACAGAGTGTTGTTACTCATTGAGGTTTCTGGTTACTTAAAATACTTTGAGGCCCCGAAGAGAGTAACAATAAAGACTGTGGATGATTACATCCTACAAACCATAACAAAGTGGCTTCCCTCTCTACAGCCTCATGTATTATCTTTGATGATGATAGGCATTAGGGATGAAGAAGGAGCCGTGCCAGGCAATGCAGTCTTTCTCAACTTGATAAGTCACAGTGCCCACTCTAATAATTGTAAAGCAAAAGGACCACATCAGAAGCCATTAGCCTCACTGCATCTCCCCACCCCCTCAGCCAGTTTGCTGTAGTTGTCTCATTTGACTTCATTTAATAACAAATGGGTAAAGAAATTCCATTCTTGACACATGTGCAGTTGCCCAGGTGTGTGACCCATCAGACAGCTTCAGGGCACAAGTATACTGCCCAGCCTATCTTTTACTTCTGCTCATACTTACCATTAATATGTGTCACTTTAGGCTGGGCATGGTGGCTCATGCCTGTGATCCTAACACTTTGGGAGGCCGAGGTGGGTGGATTGCCCGAGCTCAGGAGTTTGAGACCAGCCTGGGCAACAGGGTGAAACCCTGTCTCTACTAAAATAGAAAAAATTAGCCGGGCGTGGTGGTGTGTGCCTGTAGTCCCAGCTACTTGGGAGGGTGAGGTAGGAGAATTGCTTGAACCCGGAAGGCTGAGGTTGCAGTGAGCCAAGATTGCATCACTGCACTCCAGCCTGGGTGACAGAGTGAGACTCCAACTCCGAAAAAAAAAAAAAAAAAAGTCACTTTATTCATTAAGTACCATCAGTGACTCTCAGTTGCTACAAGGATAAAGTTTGTTCTTACCCTGATTGACCCTAGTCTCATTGACCCTTTACCATTCTCATGCTTTGCAAAATCATCCCACACCCTGTGATCCAACCCCGGCTGACTGATGGACTAACTCATCATGGCTCACATCAGCCTGGACTCCTCCCCTTGCAGGGTGAGTCAGTGCACATTCTATGCATTTTTTCCAGACTTAAATCAGATGCCATCTCTTCTGTGAAGGCACCGATGAGTGCCACCCATCTTGAAGTCCGAATTAAAAGTGCCTTCTGCCCTCCTATGACACGTTGCATCTTTATTTTTTCCTTTTAGCATTTGCTTCATTTTGCTTTGTGTTGTGATTGTTTGCCTGACTCTCCACCCAGTCTTGACAGTGAGATCTTTGAGAGCACAGTCTATATCTTCCTTGTGTCTTTATCCCTCACTGGAGCCTAACATAAACTGTTACATGTGGTAAGTTTTCACTGAGGGTTTATTGATTGAAGGACATGCCATAACCCACAGTTCACCTTGCTCTGTGACCCAGACAGAAGAGGTGTCTCAGTGGCTGATAGTTGTAACTGGAGGTGACAGGGGGCTCTGATGTGTTCTAAGCAAAGGCAGCCCTGTTTCCCTATTGGCCGTGATTATGCCCTCCTGTCTAGAATAGGAAAAGAGTGATTTGATTTTGAGTAATAAGCAACCTGACTCTAATTGTCTACCTTAAATGCCTTCCATTGTTCTGCTTAAGGTGATTTTCTACCAGCATGAAATGTTCTCCTTCCCAGACAGTTGATGGAGGAGCTGAGTCATGCCTGACTATACTTAATAAGACAGAGGCAGCTAATGCCCCAGGGAGCTGCCTTCGAGGACAGCCTGACATTTCTGACTCCTCTGCTTTTTAAAAGTGGGTGTTGTGAGGGAAAGTTAAGCATGAAGGTAGCTTCGGAGTCTCCAGTGGAAACAGGACTATATAATGACACTCTCTAATTTAGACAGATGTGATCTGCCCCGCTGCCTCTTGGCTGTGATATGTGCCTTCCGATGCTGGGAGGTGCTAATCAAGGATGTCATGTTTTTCATGAAAGAGTCTCACTTGCTTACTCACTTTGTTCCACTTTCTATTAATGAGTGCCCACCCACTTCCGTTCTTTTCTCTGAAAAACTGGCTTGATTTATATTTTTCAGAGTCAGGCTAGAAAATACTCTTGAAGTTAGCATTGATTATAAACCCATCATATTATAGAGATGGACAGGGTTACAGATCATCTGGTTTTACCTTCTTATACGTGATAAAACTGAATCCCAAAGAAGGAAAGTTACTTGGTCACAGTCAGCATTAAATTTTAGACTCTAGAGAGTGATAGATCTGCGTTAGAATCCCTGTCTCCTACTTACCTGCTGTGTAATTGTGTGGGTATCTTTTAACTTATCTATGCTTCATGCTCCTCATTTGTTAAATGAGGGCAATAATAAAGCTATCCGAAAGAGGCATTATGAAGAGTGAAAATGATAATAAATGTAAAACACTTAATACCTCGTGTATAGAAAACATTCATTATTAAGTGAATGGTACTGGTAGTTCCTATGGTGGTGGCAGTTATAATGGTGGTCACACTGGCAGAATTAGGACAAGAAATCAGGGCTTCTGACCTTATGTCTTTGTTCTCCATAGGGTATGCTACAAGATGTATCTCAGGAACTATATTTAGCTATGAGGAAGTTTAAAGTGATCTGTCTGAAGGTGAATTCCTATATTCAAAGAAAGGATCAGTAGCGAGTTTGCTATAGCACGAAAGGAAAAGAAAACATGGTTTGAGATGTTTGTCAACATGAAGAATCCAATTGGGCGGAGCGTTTGAGGGAAGAAATTATATATAAAATCTCCAAAATAAAAACCAAGGGGCTGAGTAAGACCTGAGAACCTGAGGTCAGTGGATAGAGGACTGACTCTGGAATCAGAAAAACTGCTGCCCAATAGCTCTGTGAGCTTCCCAATTCACTCTCTGAACCTCTCTTTCAAACCCCAAAATGAGGCAATAGCCTCTACATCTGGGATCAAAGGATATAATATGTCTAAAACTTCCATCTAAACTATACATTACTATGGATTATGTCAACAGTGTTGGATTTGTAGTCTTTAGTGGGATGTGGTGGAAGAAAGAAGGCAATGATTTCTAAATGATGCATTTGAAACATTTTCCTACCTCAAAGCATACGGAGATAAAAAGGTCTCTTACATCTTTCTTTCTTTCTTTCTTTCTTTCTTTCTTTCTTTCTTTCTTTCTTTCTTTCTTTCTTTCTTTCTTTCTTTCTTTTCTTTCTTTTCTTTTCTTTTCTTTTCTTTTCTTTCTTTTCTTTCTTGTTTTTTGAGACGGAGTCTCACTCTGTTGCCAGGCTGGAGTGCAGTGGTACGATCTCGGCTCACTGCAATCTCTGCCTCCCGGGTTCAAGCAATTCTCCTGCCTTAGCCTCCCGAGTAGCTGGGACTACAGGTGCCCGCCACCATGCCCAGCTAATTTTTGTATTTTTAGTAGAGATGGGGTTTCACTATGTTGGCCAGGTTGGTCTTGATCACTTGACCTCGTGATCCGCCTGCCTTGGCCTCCCAAAGTGCTGGGATTACAGGCGTGAGCCACTGCGCCCGGCCTACATCTTTCTAAGCAACCATCTTCATTATTCATTTTCCACCAGGCAGGGAATCACATGCAGCACTGGGAGTCCAAAAGTCCTCAGGGATGAGTGTCTTGGACTTAACAGTGTTGTCCTGGAATATATACCTGGAGGCATATGCACACATGCGTGTGCGTGCACACACACACACACACACAAGATGTTTGTGTGTGTAGTTGTAGTTATACCATGCAGTTCCTAAAAGCCCTCTTCAAATGTCTGTGAGTTATTTTCCTGATCTTTCATCTATTTTTCTAAATTTGATTTTTCTAGAATGTTTGTTTTCTTCACATATGAAAAGTACATTATCTTGTTTTGCTTCCTTTGTTCTAGATTTCAGAGAAGTTGGTTTGTAGTTTTCTCTTTGCCAATAAATGTATGAGGCAAATGTTCTCAACCTTAGCATTATAGTAACTCAATAAGCTCAACATAAAAGTACGTATAAAAATTTAACCCCTGACATACCAGGAGAAAAGAGAAACAAAGATTGATATAAGTCCAGTATAAACTCTTATTTTTGCAGTTGGTTTTATATGCAGAGGTAATGTTCATGATATGGTTATTAGAGAGACTTTTATCCTGCCTCTGCCACTAACCCAGTCTTTCACCTCAGGCATTCCCTAGCCCCTCTGGTGTCAGAGCCTGATCTGTATAATGTGTCATGGGGCTGGATGATTTTTGAATCCACCTTCCAGCTCTAACATGCAGTGGTTTTCTAAGATGCACAGTGGGTTATAGGGGACTTCAGTGTTCAGAAACTTAGACCAGGATTTTATCTTAGCATTTACTCTTCCCAAGACCTGCTTCTTTCCTTGGGAGGAGATACTGTTCTCTAGGTGAGTGACCACTAAAAACCTAGCCACTCAGCACCCCCACCTCTTGAATTCTTCCTGTCAGCCCATCATATTCACTGCCAGACATTTCTCCAAAACCCATTTCTCATGCTCTCAGCTTTTGTTGCTTGCTTCACCCAATTTTCTGTCAGAATCTTTTGTTTTCTGCTTGTCGCTACCAGCCTTCAAGAAAAATCTACATGCTTGACACATTATTAAGATAGAATGAGACTGCACCAGCGTTTCGCAGGTGATGCCTCTGTTAAACACAGTGGCAGGATTGTCGCCTGTGTCTCTTCCTCTGGCAGGTGATGAAGATCATAAGTGTTCTTTTACTCCAGGCAGTTTCCTGAGAATTGCTGAGGAGGTTGCTGACAAGGTTTGCTAGATGCACTTTCCTTTGACTTTGTAATTTGGCTTGGAATATTGGCTGCAAATCTTAAGGCGGGGAAGTTAGAAAGCTCCTAATTGAAAGTTGAAGGCCCCGATGTACTTTTATTGAATGAGTCTCTCTGAGCCCCCAGCTGGGAAGTGTAAGACATGGTGTTGAAAGGTACAGAGACCCATTAAATACATGGTGGGCTTTAAATTCCAATCATCCTGTTGAGTGGAAAGGTATTCACTGATGTATCTTTGCTAATTAAGAAGAGAGTTCATGCTCAGACTGCTTTCTACATTTTATAACTCAAATCCAAGCTTTGAGTTTCCTGCCCTTGGCTCTGGTAAAAGGCAATAAAAACTCAAAATCAAACACACATAATAATTCCTTTATCTGCTGATTCTCTTTCCAGATCTCAATTTTCTCATCTGTAATAATCCACATCATGGTAGCTAAAACATATTCATATTAAGTTCTTACTGTGTCAGAGTCCATGTGGCATTTTCGTGCATCATCTTATTTACCCCTAACAACAACTCTATGGGATTGGCACTGATTAACTTCATATTTTGTGACATGTATTTGTGACATGTATTGTTACCTATATGCGAACTGAGGACAGGATTCTTCTTCTTTTTTTTTTTTTTTTTGGTGAGATGGAGTCTTGCTCTGTTGCCCAGGCTGGAGTGCAGTGACACGATCTTGGCTCACTGCAACCTCCACCTCCCCGGTTCAAGCAATTCTCCTGCCTCACCCTCCCAAGTGGCTGGGACTACAGGTGCCCACGACCATGCCTGGCTAATTTTTTGTATTTTAGTAGAGATGGGGTTTCACTGTGTTGCCCAGTTCCCAGTCGGGAACTGCTGAGCTCAGGTAATCCACCTGCCTCGGCCTCCCAAAGTGCTGGGATTACAGGCGTGAGCCACCCCGCCCAGCCAGGATTCTTCTTTCCAGGTGCCATGCTTATGGGCAGCGATGCCACTTAGCTTGCTTTCAGCCTCAAGGACAAACCCACATATCAGCTTTTTCACTTGTAAAATGAGAAGGGTGAAAATAGTAATTTTATGACTTGACCATATAGAACACATGCAAAGTTATCTTTTTTGGCTCAGTATTAACATTGTCTGTTCCAGTTTTCCTGAGTTTGATTCTTAGCCTGTTTCATCCGCTGTTTTGAAGAAGAGTGTACTGTTGTACTATTTACATTCAAAGTGCCAAGTGGGAATGTCTGTGCAGATATTTATTTGGAATATATATTTTACTGGGACAATGTAGTAGAACACAGAATTTGGATTGGAGAGGAATGATTTTATACTTGCTACAAGTAAACTGTTGTGTTACACAAGTTATCTTTCTGGGTATAGTTTGTAAAATCTTCTCATTTGCAGAATGAGAAGAATTTTTAAAAATGTTTTAAAATCACCCTTGTAGTCTGACACTCTGAAACACTTTGTCACAGATGAATCTCCAGAGCTTAAACATCAACAACATTTGTTGAGCACAATTCAGTTTGAAATGGGCTATACTCAGTTTGGAAGTGAAAAAGAGAGAAATGTAATCATAACAACAGCAAAGATTACGTGACCAGCTCTCTGCTAAACACTTTACCAGTGTTGCCTCATTTAATCTTCAAACCAGTTTTTGTTTACACATGGGAATATTTAATTTATTTGCACATAGTCACATGGATAGGAAGTGGCAAAACGAGGTTTAGAACTGGGTTGTTGGAGACTTACCATTGCATACTCCCTAGGGAAAGCAGTTGTTTTGTGACATTAGAGCCCTGGTTTGGCCCCTCCCCACCACTATCATATATTGTTTACTCATCTCTCAGACATGCTTTTTGTTCTCTCTCGACTGCATTCACTTCATGTATGGAATGAGGGTATTTTCAGGATCTTACTAGAATTCAGGGCCGCAACTAGACCTGAGGCCCGTATTTTCTGGGACTCTAATGATAATGTGTGAAATAACTTTATTTCATGTGCTGTCAGTCTTGAATGGAAATTTCAACACAGAGACTATATTTTTTCTAGATTTTCTTCATGGTCCCTAGCACTCAAAGAATCCTGAATAAATATTATCTAATAATAAGAATAAAGAGAGCAAAGGCTGTTTGATTATTATATTAAAATAATCATTGGATTTTTACATCTTAATCATGGATTAGAAAAGATTGCTTGGAGGGAAAAAAAAAACACACAAAAACTAGCTAATGACTGCTTAGCGTTTCCCCAGTGTACTGTGTCACTCTTGACACAAGCCTGTTTATTTATTGTCACAACAGCCCTGCAAAAAAAATCATTCCCTTCAGCAGCATGAGGTTGCTCATTACAGTAATTTTTTTTTTAAAGAAAACCATGAACCATGGTACAGAAGAAGCATACTCAGAATTCATTCTTTTTGTTTGTTTGTTTGTTTTGAGATGGAATCTCGCTCTGTCTCCCAGACTGGAGTGCAGTGATGCGATCTTGGCTCACTGAAACATCTGCCTCCCGGGGTCAAGTGATTCTCTTACCTCAGCTTCCCAAGTAGCTGGAATTACAGGCACACGCTACCACACCCAGCTAATGTTTCTATTTTTAGTAGAGACAGGGTTTCGCCATGTTGGCCAGACTGGTCTCGAACTTGACCTCAGATGATCTGCCCTGCCTCAGCCCAGAATTCATTGTGTAGCCTTCTATCCCCTGGTGCCACTTTGATGAGAGAAGCAGAGCTTGTTACAGGTGGCTATTAGATGATGCTACTATATTACCTTCCTTATTCTGCACAGCAGCAGGACGGGTGGCTGCTGAAACCTTCTGGGACATAAACACATGATAATTCAGGGTCTTTTTGCTGGTAATCCAATACCCAGTTGTGAAATGATTTGAGATCTGGAAACAGCCTGGAGACCTTCAGCAGCTTCGTTAGACCAGGAAGCTTTAAAATTATCTAGAAAACCCAGGGTTTTTATTCAGGTGCTCTCCCACAAGGAAAACTTTGTAGAAAGTGATGCTTGTATTTACAAACTAAGAGTGAAACTCCAGCATGACAGATACTGACTGCAAACTGCTTGAAGGTGCTAAAATATTCATCCTTTAATAATGCTAGACTCTGAAAGACCCCAGCTCTTTTAGATTTGATTTTATAACTTCAAGTATTGCCTATTATAATTCTGAATTTAAACTTCGTAGGATTCGTTGTTTTCATCCGTCGGGGTTCACTTTCCTTTCTTACCTCTTTCTTTTCTTCTTTTTTCCTTTGTTTTCAGGTTTACTTTGTAATGATTTGCCCGTACTTTTTATTTTTTAACTGGCTGGGACTGCCACTTCAAATTGATATGAAATGACAGTCTTTAGGGCAGTGTAAATACCTGGTGTCATACACAGGAGTAGTACACTATTCGGAATAAAAATTATTCTAGGAGCAAACTCTAATGAAACTGAAACCGTGGCTTGTGGATTTCTTCCTCACCGAACGCTTTTTTTTTTTTGAATTTGGCATTCTTTCGTAATCTGACAAATGTTATCATCCCTTGTATCTGTCAGAGCTATTTTCTATCTTTTTTCAAATTATTCAATCAAGAAAACTTCCTTTTGTTGGTGGGAGTAAGGTATGTCTAATTATCTGGTCCTGGAAAGCAGCCATCTGCCCAGTGATGAACACGGGTTTGTATGCAGTACCAGCAACATGAGGATGCGTGATGGATGCTCACAGACACTCCAGCTCTCCCTCCTCCACTCCTGACTTCTTGCTCTCCTCTTGATGACTTAGTCAGTGAATGTGAATTTTCAGAAACATTTTCTAGACTTTGTTTGGATAGCTCTACCCTGAATAAACATATCTAAGTTTTAATATTGTCTTAGTCTTCTCTCACGCTGCTAATAAAGACATAACTGAGACTGGGTAATTTATAAAGGAAAGAGGTTTAGTTGACTCACAGTTCCACATGGCTGGGGAGCCCTCACAATCGTGGCAGAAGGCAAATGAGGAGCAAAGTCACGTCTTACATGTCAGCAGGCAAGAGAGAGTGTGTGCAGGGGAACTCCCATTTATAAAACCGTCAGATCTCATGAGACGTATTCATATTATGAGAATAGCACAGGAAAGACCCACCCCCATGATTCAATTCCCTCCCACCATGTCCCTCCTACGACATTTGGGAATTATGGGAGCTACAATTCAAGATGAGATTTGGGTGGGGACACAGTCAAACCATATCAAATATCTTCCACTATAATATAAATTATACTCTAGGTGAATGGTGTTTGCAGACATTTTTGGAAACCAGTGGTATATTATAGGATAGTACTAGAAAAATGTCTAGATATTTAAAATAATTTTTCATTGAGGAACAAAAAGAATATAATATAAGTCAAAGAGACGTAGACTCATAAGGTAGTTAAAATCTCAGGAACTGTTCATCTATCCACTTATTTGAACAGAGGAAGTAAAACCATTGTTATCAGTGAAGACAATGATCAGCCATACGTAGACATATAAAATAACAGCTGTTTAAACTAATTCCTTTCCAAGTTTAGTGAGCATAGGGATTACCTGGGGATTGTTAAAATGCAGATTGTGATTCAATACATCAGGATGGGTCCTGAAAATCTGCAGTTCTGACAAGGTGGCAAGGAATACTGATGATGCTTGTGGGTTGAGGACCACACTCTAAGTAATGAGGATATAAAAAGATTATTTATCACATAAAATGTAGAGGTAGAAAGTTCAGGGCTGGTAAGGCAACTCCCCGAGTTATTCAAGTTCCCACCTCCTTTCACTTTCAGATTTCACCATCTTTATGGTGTGGTCCTCATTCTTACGGCTCATTATGTAGCGCCAGCTATCATATCTATGTCCCATGCAGCAGGACAGAAGAAATGGGATGATAGGAGGAGCGTGGGAACCATAGGAACATGCCAGTGTCTCTCAAGGAAGATTTCTGGGATCTACCATATGACAATTTCAAACCTTTTCTATTAGCCAGAACCTAGTCACCTGACCACATCCAGGTGAGAGGCAAGCTGGGAAATGTTACTTTTAAACTGAGTGGCTATGTGCCCAAGTGAAAATCCCCACACCCTATTGGGAAGGGGCGTGTGAGGCATGCATATGGGGCACGTCTAGCAGTCCATGCCACAGATGCGAATGTCTGACACGAGAAGTGGTTTGCCAAAGATCACATAGAAAAATTACACAAAGATCACATAGAAAAATTACAGTTCATAGAAAAATTACAGTTCATATTAATTATAACCAATACATGTATAGACCTTCTCAGTTTATGTGTGGTACTGTTTTATGTCATAGGCTTATTTCATTTTCATAACTATTTTACACTCTTATGAGCTTCTTTTTTGGTTGTGGAAAGTGAGGTTCAAAATGGTTAAGGGACTTCATTGATCATAAAGCCTACTACCCTTACTACTCTCTTTATAATTGCATATTCCAGTCTCTCCCTTCTCTCTCCCTCCTTCATTCCTGATTCCTCTTACCAGATTCTATATTGTTCTTTGTTCCCTTGACTCATCACCTTTCAACATTCTATATATTTTTCTTGTTTAGCATGTCAATTGCTTATTGTCAGTCTCCCTGTGTTAGAAGGTGAGCTCCATGAGACCTTTGTCTTGTTTGCCAGTGCATCCCAAGCACCCATTTAGTATTTGGCACATGATGGAATGCTCAGTACGTAGTTTTTTAAATGAAGGAATAATGCCACTAGATATCAAAGTCGGCCTTGGAATTATGTCTGTTATCTTCAACCCTAATGCTATATGCCTTCTCTATCAGGGCTTCTGCTAGTGTTTTAGACTCTGGAACTCCTGTGTTTGCCTCAGAAATGTGCTCACATGTAAACATATTGATTTACTCCTTGTCTTCGTGACATTCATTTAATGTTGCTAGCCAACTTAACCAGTCTGCTCACACCTTCAGTTCTCTCTTTATCTCAGTCCCAGGTTAATATTTCCTGAGGACCCAAGCATACCACTAGAAAAACAAACTTTAGCAAAACTACCAAAATTAATGTCAAACCAGCGTTCCTGTTTGACTTAGTCTCTAGCCTCAGGCTTAGATAGGACTACTAGCACACGCAGATGGGACAGTTTCTAAGTGGCCTGATCTGCATTGGTTTCTAGTTTGGAATGTAAAAGGAGACTGGTTCTGGTCTCAGCCAAATCTCAAGACTATCACCTCAACCCTCCACCCTGTTTACAGTAATATAATTAATATAAAATGTAGTACAATATAATATAATAGGATTTAATATTATTATGCTTCTGTTTAGAAACCTGTTATGACAATTGGTTTATTCCATTCAGTTAACTCTATTTCTATGTCTTTCTTTTGTGAAGATTGTTAATTTCCTGATGGGAATTTTCTGATGCAGATTCAGCTAATATGTACTGAGCTCCTTTTGCATGCTAGGACTTTTAACTCTCACACAGCACTGTAACATAGGCAGGGTGTACATGCAGAGACTAGTTTAAGAGAAGCATTTTGTCCAAGGCCATATGGCAACTAAGTGGCACATGAAAAATAATTAACTACTTAAAGTAATTCCACCTTAGGTCTTCCAAAATTCAAATCTTTGCTCTTTCTTTTCTATACCTGAGTTTCCTGATTTTTTATACTTATATGTCTGTCTACCCCAGAACCTAGCATAGTGCTTTGCGCATAGCAGGTTCTCAATAAATATTTAATGAATACAAATATATGAAGAGCTTTTCTGTGGAAAATATTCTGCTTTGAATGTGTGAGGATACATTTGGGACAAACATCCTGGCTCTATAGTCAGGCAGCTTTTTTTTTGTGCTACCACTCAGGCAAAAGTAAGTCAATTAATCTCTCTGTCTCCGTTTCCTGGCATGTAATGTGGGAATGGGCATGAAAGCCCTAGAGTGTGTTGTGAGATTAATTAGTTAAAATGTATACCCTGCTATATAAATGCTAATTGCTGTCAGGAGCGTGGGTTGGATTTTCCAGTGACTTGGCTTTGCAAAGCTTTGCACATTTCCATTAGTCCTCTGTGCCACCAAGTCTCAGCCTTAAGAAACCCTTTTGGCTGAGAGGAATGATGACTTTATGGTTCTCCCATGTTGAGAGGCCAATTTAGAGAGGACTTCCACTGTGGAGTAAACTGAATAAGAAGGGACATTCTAAACAAAAAAGGAATTCTTGTGCTAGTAATTTGCTAAATTCCCTTTGCTGTTATTAGAGACAAATGTATTTGCATAACAGCCTTTTCCTGTCTTTTCTGAGGCTGGTGCCTGCAGTGAATCATATAATTAATTTGGTATTACATGACACTCCAGCCTGTTGCCATAGATTTTATTTTTACTTGTTCATTGAGTAATACAAAAAGCTCTGACAAAATGCGCTCAGGTGGCTGTCTAGAGAACTTAAAAACTCACAGAACTAATTTCAAATGGGCAAATATCCCAAAGAAAAAGCTCAATAATAATAATGTTTGTGAATACTAATACATATATTTTCAGGCTCTGTGGTACAGGAGGCTGACTCACTTTATAAACATATTCATTTGGTCCATGAAACATCATGTAAGGGAGACGCATGGCAGGTATAATTATTTCCTTTCCCTTTAAAAATGTATTGAATTTAATTGAAGACATATTAAGCCTATGGATTGGGCCAGAAATCTTGGTGATTGACTTGTATTCAAATTTTAGTATGTAAGGAACAAATGCTTTTTTAAAAAGTGTCTTGTCTTGATTTATTAACTTATGTTATGAAAAGAAAATTCTACCTTCCTTTTTTTTATTAATCAAGATAGGCAGTACTAGTTGCTATCACAAATCTCAGTGGCTTAACATAATAGAGATTTATTTTTCACTCATGTCACAGCCCCTTGAAAGTCAAGTGGCATTCCTGAACAGCCTTGCTCTGAGCAGTGGCAGGAATCCAGATTCCTCCTATCCTGTGATGCTACCTTTTCAACAGTTTCTGGACTTCAGGGCCTCCATTTCAGGGAAAGAGAGCATCAGAGATTATGCTGGGGATTTCAGGCTCTACAGCATTTCTGCCCACATTTCATTGGCCAGAGGAAATTCACATGGCCCTAACCCAATTACCAAAGATAAGTAGTTTTCACATGAGTCACAGAAAACAGAAATAATGAGCATATAGACAGTCTCTACAACAGTCTGTTCTTGTGATCACTAAAAATCCGTTTTATAATTCCTCCTAAATTGGTTTGTCTGAGTATATGCTGGCAGTTCAAATGTTATGTTAGCTCTCCTTTTTTATCTCCTTTTTCCCAATCAGCATTCTCCTACTTTACAAAAGAAAAATCTACATGTCACTCATCATCTATCTTACTATTAATTATTGCCTAGGGCTATAAAGATTTTCAGGGTCCAACATGACACTTATTTTATTGGTGTCAGAATGTCTCCTTAATAAGGGCACTATTAAACCCCAGCAGGCCTTCCTTTTTCTCTCCAATTTACCGATGTTTCTATTAAGAGTGAATCATGACATCAGAATGTGATCTGTGCCCAAGATGGGGTGATCTGAATTGATACACGTTGTAGAGTGGGCTTACAGGAAAGATACTAATTTCCATTTAATAGTCTTTCCTCTACAGTCATCTAATTGCAGTCAAAAAAGTGCAGTCTTGAGGGAGATGCTTTTGCAAAACACATAAAGAATATCTGTAGGAAATACCAAAGGCAGTGACATCTTATTTTATCTAGACAACAAACAGTATAATGAAATTACAGACTCCATTTGCTATCTAACTGTTTTCTTCTTTTTTGTTTTTTTCTATATACTTTATCATTCAAAGTGAAATGACTGTCAAGCCAATACATAACACCACAATTTTTGGAAATAAAATATAAAATCAAAAATTTTTCTAACAGAAAGTAGTTATGATAAGGATGGTTTGACATAGAATGGGTTTGCCAACTGTATTACCTAGTGGATATTTTCTTCCTTCTTTCCTTTCTTCCTTTTATTCTAATTATTATTTTAATTAATTTGAAAGCAAATTATGCACAGATTTTTAAGGTCAATATATTTAAAAAATCAAAATAATTATATTCTTTCTTCCTTAACTATCCTCACTTTTACTAATTACCCTTCTCAGAGGCAACAACTTGGATATCTTATTTATCTCTTCTAATATTTCCCATCTATATTTTGCTAACCTATTTGTATACATTGTTATCTTTTGTGTAGTCAACCCTAGGCATTATCTTTTCACTTTTTTCATTATAGTAAATGAGGATAATCTTGCTGAAACTGCTATCTCTTCTACCCATTCTTCTCTATATTTCATATTTGGTTGAATCAATGATCATTTCATTAATATGTTTTCACATGTTTATGAACTATAATTCTATTACCTTTCTTAGTTTTTGAAGTTATTAACTGCATTGCTTTTCATATGCTTAATTTAATTTGTATGTTTTTGTAACCATTTTTATAGCTTTCAATTGCCTTTCAGCATAATTTTTCACATTTTTCACACTCTTAATGTCATTAGATAATCTGTCACTTGTGATTATTTTTTCCCTTATTGGAGGTTTCCAATTCCTACTACCTATACTGGTTCACTACCAAGCCCTGGTGCATAAATTTTATCCTTGGGTCTCCTTCACTGTCATTCTGAGGATCCCTTTTCTCTCTTCAATTAGAATCCCTATTCCCAATCCTAGGTTTTCTCTATTATTGTTTTATTCTCTCATTTTTGTGGCACAAATCCCCTGAAGCTCCCTGATAAGGAGGACATGATAAATAAATTGTGGAGTCTTTATGCGTCTACATCTGTCACCTTCACACTTGATTGTTTTGTTATGTTTATGTTCTAGATTGGAAATAATTTTCCTTTAGATGCATCTCTTCATTATCTTCTAGTTTCCAGTCTTGTGTTTGGGAGTTCCCAAACCATTCTCATTCCTATATTTCGTAAAATGACTTTTTTTTTTCCTTTCCTTTCTTACTCCCTGGTAGTTTGCAGAATCCTCTTTCTCTGCAATTGTTTTGAAATATTTATGTGGTGTGAGTCTATTTCTATCCATTATTCTGGGGCAATTGATAGGTCCTTACAAGGTTGTATATTTCAGTTCTCAGATTTTTTTTTCTGTGAATTATTTAATTGAGAATTTTCTTTGTATTTTGGGGTTTTGTTTTGAGAGGTGGGGTGCAGAGGCTCCTCTTATTTAGAGTCTGAGGTTCCTGGACAGGGCTTCTAACTTTCTTATCTGTTTTCTATTTCTTTTTCTTTCTACTCTGCTTTTTAGGAAATCTTTAAATTTAACATCTAAAAAAAATCTATTAAAGTTTTTTGTTTTAGTGGACTTTTTTTCTCTGAATATTGCTTGGTTATAGCATTTGTTCCTGCTTCATGGATGAAACAGGTTCCTTATCTCTCTGAGAATGTTGATAGTGTTTTTTAAATGTTTACTTTTCCTTGAATAATTTGATTTTCTCCAAGTTTCTTTTACTTTTTTTTTTTTCTGACATTACATTTTGTGGTAGAGGTTTTTCTCAGATGATCTGCTCAGATTTAAGAAGAAGTGATTAAGAAGCTGATTGGAAATTCTAAATATGAGTGTGAAGCCATGATGCTCATTAAACTTGAGCTTTTCTGTTGGATGATGTGGCTGCACAATTTTCTAAAGAGCTTCTGATAGTAAGATTGTCATATCTTTCTTCTTAAACTGGCCAGATTTTCCACAGAAGATTCTTGGAGCTGAGTGAAGAAAATTGTTCAGTGCTAGAAGAGTGGGCTTGGAACAAAGCATGTAACTTTTTTATACAGCTGTCATTCTGTCTTCTTTCTTTTACCATTCTTCCTATATCTTCGGTTTTTAGATACCTGACTGCATGTGCCAGGATAGATTATTGGTATTGGTAATAAGCAAATCCAAATTATCTCTGCCTTAAAAGAACAAAGTTGTGTGGTATGCCATCCATCAAAGGACCCAACCTAAAGGAGCCTCTGTCTCTGTGCTTTCATATTTGCCAAGGCAGAAGAAAAGGGAAGTTTGTAAAATATACCCTATCTCTTGAAACATCCACCACAAGTAGCACTGACTACATCTTCTTGGTCAAAGTAAGTCACATGGCCGCTCCTTACTTCAGAGGTGTGGAAATGTGCAATCTTATAATATACTGAGAGGAGAACCCATAAATATTGGGTAAACAGCACTAATGACTCTTTGTCTGGTGCTGATAATTCCTGGGTCTTTTCAACATCCTGAACTACAGATTGGTTTGTTCTCCAGTTCTCTGCTGCTGGTTTAGGATTTGTCTTTTTAGGTGTGTTAAGCCTGTTACCACTTGTCCATGTTGGTATCACTATTGTCTTTTCTCCTATTCTTGCAGTTACTTGGGATTATGTATTAAACATTATTTTAATTTTCTTTTCTTTTCTTTTCTTTTTTTGAGACAGAGTCTTGCTCTCTCACCCAGGCTGGAGTGCAGTGGGACGATCTCGGCTCACTGCAACCTCTGCCTCCCGGGTTCAAGCAAGTTTCCTGCCTCAGCTTTCCGAGCAGCTGGAATTACAGGTGCCTGCCACCATGCCTGGCTAATTTTTGTATTTTTAGTAGAGATGGAGTTTCGCCATGTTGGCCAGGCTGGTCTTGAACTCCTGACCTCAGGTGATCCGCCCGTCTCGGCCTCCTAAAGTGTTGGAATTACAGGCGTGAGCCACCATGCCCAGCCAAAACTTTGGTTATACTTTTATATAAACTGAATAAGCGAACTCTACAACTTTGCAAATATTTTCAAAGAATGTGATACTTTATAAAATATATTGTGTTACAAGTGTGCATTGATGTGAACAACACTGTGATTTTTCAAATTATTTCTCTGTATGTTGAATTTTAAAAGTTGCTTCTAACTAAAAACATAGCAACAAATAGTCATTTGTTGAGTCTTGAAAAAACTAGTTGTTAAATTTCCCAGAGCTTTTTTACTTACCTGACAAATCCTTTTGCAAGTCAGAAAGCTTCTGATTATTTGCTTTTATCAAAATTAGAATAATGGCAAGTAAGTTGTTTTGCCAGTTATCCACTGCTACAAAAACGGTGCCTTGCAAAGAAGCAGAAATTTAAATGACCAAACTTCATTTTATTTATTTCACTTGTATTTTTGCTTCTGAGTCTGTATCTTGTGTGGCTCAGCTCATCCAGGCCGGACTTGCTGTTGTACCTTTGGTCAGTTGTGGAAAGCCAGATAGCCATACTTCTGGAGGTGGGCCAGCTGCCAGCTGGGGTGTCTCAGCTGTCCTCTATGTAGTCTCTTATTTGTTAATATGCTTTTCTGGACTTGTTCTCATGGTGACAACAGAGTTCCAAGAGAAAAAGCAAAACCTTTTAACTCTTAGGCTTAGATTGTCACACACCACACAATCACTTTTGCTGCATTTTGTTTGCCAGTATAACTCACAAGGACAGCCCAGATTTGATGGCTGGTAAGAGAGACTCTTGATTGGAAAACTTACAGTTTCAAATTGCAGAGGATGTGGATATAGGGGAAAGGGAAAACTAGGGCTGTTTTTGCTGACTCTGTATTCCAGAGTTTTCAAATGATCGTTAAAAATAATGTTTGATGATAAAAATATAAAATGGGTATACAGCTCAGAAAGAATTTAAAGAATTGAGTGACCTTGTAGAACTAAGCTCCTTTAGCTCCTTACTACAAACAAATTTTCCCAGTTCTTACATGTAAGCAAACAATTTTCAACTAGTACCTAAAAACTCTCATTCAAAAATAGCCCTTCTATATTACTAAGAAATGATTTCCAATACAACCTTTACATTTTATAATCATTAATTACTTATAAAATGAAAACATATTATTTAAATTTATAAGACATTTCAAAAATCTTTTAACACTTAGCACTTTATATATTACACAAAAGAATAAAATGATGAAAAATAAAAAATTATCAAACATAAGAATATATTCCATTAAAGTAAATTTACACATGGAGATAGTGGAATTAATGTAAGTTCAAGGAAAAAAAGAAACTATGGAATTTATAATGGTTAAAAGAAAGCTTTTTTACGTGTTTTTAGGTTGGATATTGGTGTATGGCAAATCACTATTCCATTGGATGTAATTAAAAGAATGATGTAACCCTTTTCTTTCAAAATGGCATTACTTATGACACTAAATATATCCTTTCCAATTATACTTGGCATGAAAAGTTTTAGATGTCAATGGAAATGTAGGGAAGATTACAGAGTTAAAAAATATATACATAAGCATGTGTATGTGCATATGTTAGGGACATGAGGAAAAAACTACTTTAAGGTGATGGTTTTGTGGCCCGCAGGACTCCATCACCCCGACCTCTGTTCACCCTTCATCTGGTGACTTCTAGAGCCTTCCATTCAGATGTCAGTGTTAAGAAAATAAACATTTTCTTATTTTCTTAAAATAAAGAAAAAAATTCTTTATAAAAAAGTGTGTTTTTTTTTCTGAATAGATGAGTGATTACTTTTCATTATAAAGAATAAATTATGAAAGCTATTACTCACAAGGACAGTGCAGATTCGAGGGGTGGTAAGATAGACTCTTGATTGGAAAACTCACAGTTTCAAATTGCAGAGGATGTGGATACAGGGGAAAGAGAAAACTAGGGTTGTTTTTGCAGACTCTGTATTCCAGAGTTTTCAAGTGATCGTTAAAAATAATGTTTGATGATAAAAATATAAAATGGGTATACAGCTCAGAAGGAATTTAAAGAATTGAGTGACCTTGTAGAACTAAGCTCCTTTTTTATTTGACTCTGTCATTGAAACTGTAGCACCCTTAGTTCTGAATGAGTATTCCACCAAGGAGTATTACTGAGATCTCTTGATATGTTGAGGTCTACTGTCCTGCTGTCCAATAAAGTAGAGAGTAGACATATGTGGCTAGTCCAGATTGAGATGTAAGTGAAAAATACATTGAATTTTTAAGATGTACCACAGAAAAAGAATGTAAATGTAAAATAGCTCTTTTTTTTTTTATCTTTTGGATATATTGGGTTTAACAAAACATTACAATTAATTTCATCTGCTTTGTTTTACTTCTTTAGTGTGGCAACTGAAATGTCTAAAATTACATATGTGTGTTGCATTATAATTTCTATTGGACATTGCAGATCTAGCCCATAAATCAGAAGATCTAGAGCAAACTGGGAGTCCTTTCTCCAATTTGCCCAAGGGTTGTCTTTTCAGTTACAATGTCCTCCTTAAACCATTCTCTTTTCCACGAAGTGAAAAAACACATGATGTCTTTTTTAGGTGAAACTTTCTCCCATACCTTGCAGGGCTTAACAGGGTCAAGCTATCAGATCAAATCATTATTCAAGAGATACTCAGAAAATAAAAAATAATGGGGAACAGCAATTTCTTCCCACCAAAGGTGACTACTGTATGCAATTATTAGAGGGAGGCTGGAAGGTGACCAGAGAAAGAGGTTCTGGAAAAGACCGGGTGAACTGAGGAGAAGGTGTGTTCTTTTGAGGCCTTTGTTGTAAAATGACTCATCTGCCCTTTCTTTCTTTTTGATTATTCCAGAACGCTGCGATGACTGGGGACTAGATACCATGAGGCAAATCCAAGTGTTTGAAGATGAGCCAGCTCGCATCAAGTGCCCACTCTTTGAACACTTCTTGAAATTTAACTACAGCACAGCCCATTCAGCTGGCCTTACTCTGATCTGGTATTGGACTAGGCAGGACCGGGACCTTGAGGAGCCAATTAACTTCCGTCTCCCTGAGAACCGCATTAGTAAGGAGAAAGATGTGCTGTGGTTCCGGCCCACTCTCCTCAATGACACTGGCAACTATACCTGCATGTTAAGGTAGCCTGATTCTTGGCAGTGGCTTTCTCTTTTCCCTTTAGTTTCTGGGCTTTTGTCCGGATGATCCATGTGCTAGGAAGCTGGGAAGAAGTCGGAAGCATTTAGATAGAGTTTAGTGAGGTAATTCTCAGCAGCTTAGCTGAAGGGGGCTGAAGGAGGTATGCAGAGAAATTGGCTGTGGCCCTTAGAATGTTCTCCAGTGGTAGTTTCTTCCCAGACCCTGAGACATATCAAAGTTGTCTAAAAGTGGAGCCTTGTTATTAATCCCTTCTCACGACACCAGTTCCTGCCTGCCTTTATGCCTCACCTGGAGACATCCATTCCTCCAGACATTGAACAGGGCAGGGGATAGAGCCCATTTGTATCTGTTTTTCTTGGCGTCTTTCAAAGTACTTGGCACAGAAGAGAAACTCAGGTGCATTGTGTGATGCACAATGCCTCCCAAATATGTGTGATGTGATGCCTCCCAAATATTATTTTACTTTTTGAGTGTGGCAACTGAAATGTCTAACATTACATATGTGGTTTGCATTATCATTTCTGTTGGACACTGCAGATCTAGCCCCCAAATCAGAAGACCTAGAGCGAACTGGGAGTCCCCTCTCCCATTTGCCCAAGGTTTGCCTTTTCAGTTACGATTTCCTCCTTAGAATTTTCTCTGTCATAATATTCTCCCAAATATTCTTTTGGGAGGCATGACATGTATGTATGACAATGCTTTTTAAACTTCTACCAAATTTCCCCTAAGAAGCAAGAGAATACCGTATCTCTGGCAATCTAAGGATATAATCCAAACAATTTACCATTACTGTAAAATTTCTTTCCAATCCACTTTTTTTCCCTTGAAAGTTTTGTAGATTTTATATTTTACTCTACAGTATTCCTCTTTTTTTTTCTGCATTAATGTTGTTTTTGGGAAAACAAACAAACAAAAAAAAAACCAAAAAAAAACCAACTTCTAAAAACTGAGGCATCTCCACAGAATAGCCCTTTTCAGGGTTAATTATTTGGTTACATTTTACTCACAGTCACTTTTTAGCTGCCAGGCTTGGCTTTGTTTTCTAAACTCCCATCTGGGTTATTATTTTTTCTTTTAACGACTTCCTGCTATTTAACAGGTGTATTGCTTTGCTAGGACTGCAATGACGAAATACCACAGAGTGGGTGACTTTAACAAACAAAATTACCTTCTCACAGTTCTGGAGGCTAGAAGTCCAACATCAAGGTGTTGGCAGGATTGATTTCATTCTTGATGCCTCTCTCCTTGGCTTGTATATGGCCATCTTCTCTCCTTGTCTTTACATGGTCTTTCCTCTGTGTGTTTGTGTCTTAATCTCTTCTTCTGATAAGGATGCTAGTCATATGGGATTAGAGACCCCCCTTATGACCTCATTTGAGCTCAGTTATGTCTTTAAATGTTCTGTTTTCAAATAAAGTCACATTCTAATGTACTGTGAATTAGGACCTTAGCAAATAAATAGGGGTGGGGTGACACAATTCAGTCCATAACAATAAATAATCACAAATGTTTTTTCTCTCATGGAGAGTAACTACTCCCTGATGGAAAACTATGACTGTGCTTTGGTAAATGTAAGCTATGTTATGATTATGTGAAAAAAGATCTCTTTTCTATCACAGAAAACCCTTTGGATCACTGTGTTCTTGGGGGTTGCAGGTAAGAGGGATCCCTGTAGCCTCTGAAGGTCCTTCTGAAGCTTTCATCGGACACTTGAATTTTATTGGAGTGGACTTTAGACTGGTATATGGGTTTCTGAGGATCCTGAACTACTCACGTTCTCATTATTTATGTTCTAATACAACTTGGTAGAAGTTAAAGCAGATTATAGTGGAAAGAGCATTAGGAGAAGACAGAGAAACCCGGCCATCACTTCCACTCTGCCATTACTTAGCTGGTGACCTTAGGCAAGTCCTGTCCATGTCTGAGAGCTGTGGTACCTACGTCCACATAGGAAGAGAGATGGCGTACATGCTTGTTGAGCTCCTTTTTTTCTTTGATAACTGTTCATCTGTTAACATTTCCCAACGGGAAGAAGTCATCAGGAGCTTTGTGTTTAACTGTGGTCTCCACCGTGTATCTTAGTGCTTCAGTATTAGTTTTACTTTTTCCTTAATTACTTACTACTTGCCTGTAGATCTTCCACAAACTTTTCTAATCTTCTTTTATATTATAGGAGTAGGGCTGCATGACTATTAAGATCTGCATGTACCTTTAATGTTATTTATCAACTTCCAGATTGTCACCTCTTCAGTTTACTTCTCTATCTTCCATGTTCCTAAAGCAAATCTAGAATTGAAATTGTCTGGTAGGAGCACTACTAGGTTTCCTGTTTTACTGAGGAAATGTCTAATCTGAGAATGACCTTAAACTGAAACATGTAGAACCATAGATCTGAATGTCTTTAAGGCCATAAAGTTAGTTTCATCTTTCAGTATTTTATTTATATTCTTACCCCAATACTGTTCAACTTTAGGAGCTAAAAAAGTCGGTCGAACCACCGTCCTTCATATTTTTTAAAATCAGAAAATATATCCTTAAACTTAAATTTACCTCCTATAACTTCCACCTATAGAATCTGTCTTCCACATGGCAGATGTTTTGTTATTTGCAGGTAGGGGTCACGCCTACCACTCCCCCTTGCCACCTTCTGAGTATTGTCATAAGTCATCTTTAACACCCCTCCCTCCTCTTTGAGAATGCATACCCCACCCCTTCCACTATATTTAGTCTTTATTCATAAGTCATTTTGGTACCAAATAAGCCAAATATGTGTGATGTGATGTCTCCCAAATGTTATTTGGACAAAAGTCACAAAAATGGCTAGACATAGACTCATTATCCCATCACCCTAAAAAATTAGTTGTTTTTATTATTGTATGTTCTTTTTCATGTTTTTCTACATTTAGACACAAGTTTTACATCCATTCCATTTATTTAATAACAAATATTTATTTAGCAGTAACTGAAAGTCAAGACACTGTACTAGACGCAATTTATGTAATAAAAAACATAAATAGTGTTGTGGGACTTATATTTTACAGAGGATAAGCGTACATATCTATAACATAACCATCTAATTTTGAACTATAACAAATTTCATCAAGGAAATGTCCAAGGTGCTCAATAAATGACAGATCAAATTTAGATATGAGGTGGGAAAAGATAACAGAGAAGGCCTGCATGTGAAATGGAGGGGTGGGGGAAGTAAGCCCTCCAGGCAGACAGAACAACGTGTGTGAACATTATAGCACCAATGCAATTCCCCAGTCATCCTAAGGAATTGTTATGTGTTTGTTTTTTTCCTTCATGCCTGATTGTTTGTATACGTTCTCACAACAATTTGGAATGGTTGTACCACAGGTTTCTTTATAATATTCCATTTGTCACATTTTCTTCTATTGATTTTAATGTTTTCCTTGCTGATACGGCTCTGGATGGGCATTTTAGACTATTTGCTGTCTCTATTCCTCCTTTTCTATCATTCTATCATGTGACAAATATCCGGACATAGGATTGCTAGGGCAAAAACAAAGGCGTTTTATGATCCTGAAAACATAGTTTTTCCCAAAGGTTGCTTATACCATTATTTGACCCTGCATAAATATGCCATTCATGCCTCTGCCTTACCAGCACTGAGTATTATTGAGAATGTTTTAAGTGTTACATATATACACAGTTATATTTTGCTATGTTGAACAACAGAACAGGGGATATGTTCTGAGAAATATTTGTTAGCCAATTTTTGTCATTGTATGACCATCATAGAGTGTAGTTACATGAACTTGGATGGTAGAGCCTACTATACACCTAGGCTGTATGGTATAGTCTGTTACTCCTAGGCTACCAACCTGTATAGCAGGTTGTGGTACTGAATGCTATAGGCAATTATAACACAGTGGTAAGGATTTGTGTACCTAATCTATCTAAATATAGAAAAGACACAGTTAACATACAATATAAAAGATGATAAAAATGGTACACCTATGTAGGGCACTTATCATGAATAGAGCTTGTAGGACTGGAAGTTGTTCTGGGAGAGTAGGTGAGTGAGCAGTGAATGAATGTGAAAGCCTGGGACATTACTATACACTTTTATTTGTCTAATGATGCATAGGTTTGTTTATACCAGCATCACCAAAAACGTGAATAATATGTCGCCCTATGACATTACAATGATGATTACATCAATAAACAATAGAAATTCTTGAGCTCTATTATAATTTTATGAAACCACCGTCACATAGGTAATCCATCATTAACTGAAATGTCATCGTGTGACACATGACTATTTACATACACTGACAAACACACATTTAGGATAACATCGGAAAGTATAAATACTTTAGTATATTAATAGTAGTTAATTAATTGTGCCTGTTTTTTTATTCTATGATGTCAATCCATGTAGGAAATGCCTCCACTACCATTTTATCTCTTACATGAACTCACATGTATAAATGATGTCTCAGTGTGTAGCATGGCTTCACTTAGTTCATTTGAATGTGGTTGCTATATGAAATCAAATGCAAATACTACCCATTCATTGTATATTTCTTTTTTCAGGAACACTACATATTGCAGCAAAGTTGCATTTCCCTTGGAAGTTGTTCAGAAAGACAGCTGTTTCAATTCCCCCATGAAACTCCCAGTGCATAAACTGTATATAGAATATGGCATTCAGAGGATCACTTGTCCAAATGTAGATGGGTATTTTCCTTCCAGTGTCAAACCGACCATCACTTGGTATATGGTAAGGAAAATTAGACTACATTTTATTCTCTTTAATGGCTTATAAAATGATAATGCTTATTTGCTGAGTTATATTTATAAGCAAAGGTGTTTCTCTTCAGATTATCTGATTTCTTCCATAATAGCTTTATGGAAGTATTTCAGCACATCTTCGTTTTGTACCATTTTAAAGGAAGTGGTGCACAGTACTTTGTCTCAGGCCACTATTTCTGAAATTATTCTAACTAGAACACCAAAACTACCTTATTTCTGTTAACTTCATGTGAAATACATTTTAAGAAATGCTGCCCACTTCTAGTTCCTGCTTAGAGAAGTCATAAGCTGTTAATTCTTGTGGTGAATTTCAATTAAAATCAGTACTGCATTTTATTATTTACGTGTGTTTTTTTCTTTGCCCTCATTTGTGAGCACTGTCCGTCTATGGTCTTTTCCACATCCGAGGGATTTGGAAAATGTTTCGTCAAAATATAAAAGTGTTGGAAGGTAGCGCTTGTAGCAGCAACATAGCTTTTGTATCGCTTCAAGTCTCCACATACACCAAAGCCAAAACCCCACGGACAGAATTTATAACATAACTCAGTGACAAGTTATCCATAAGAACCACTTTTGATAAAGTTAACTGAGATAAGCCACCAACAGCCTAAGCCCATATGGGATCAGTGTTTGTGGGGAAGGAAGCAGATGGAAGTAATGTGGTGTCTGTCAGACTTGACAACAGGAGAACACCAAAAGAGCCAACAGGTACTCACTGGAAAGTGTGATGAGCCAATGCAAGAACAGGAGCTGAAATTGGGAGAGGTTTTGCTCTCTAATAAGGGGTGGTACAAGAGATCTATAATAAGAAGCTCTGAAGGGGTGGGAAAAGTTGCAGTTCCTCACAACTCTGAAATATGACCAGCCACGTTGAGGAGAAGCTACTGTGAGTAGAATCAAAAGTAAGCTGAATGAGGACAATATATAGGAAGGAAAGAGAAGGACTGGTTAAAAATGGATCAGGAGAACAAAACCAGGACATCTTAAGACCAAGACACCATCGTTTTGAAAAGATATCTTGGTGAAGTTAGAAAATCCTTTTATATTTTAAAATTCAGAAAAAACTACTATTTCCTAAGTGAGCTAAACAACATTTTAAAATGATACAAGATGTGAAAGAATAAGAATTAGAAACATCCAAAAATTATATATAATTACGTAACTCCATACAAACTTAGAAAATAAATCATTTTAGAGATGAAGTTAATTTAAGAGAAAGGTCACAGAATAAAAAACACAATAGATAATACCTTAAGATTAATAGAAGGTGAAAGGGAGAAAAAATTAAAATTAAAAAAATGACAAATACAGTAAGAAAATCATAATGGCCGTAAGAATATCAGATAAAGTAGACAGTGAGGATTACCAGAGATAAAGATGACATTTCACAATAATAAAATGATCACTTTGTCAGGGAAACATAAAAATAACAAAAGCTTGTGTGCTTAATAACAATGCTTCAAAAATAAGCAGCAAAAGTTGGCAGAACTCCAGAGAGAAACAAAAAATTCTACAAACACAGTTTGTTGTAAATTTCAAAAGCTACAAATTTTGAATTCTGCCTCTGCTTAAGTTGTTAATGATACAGTTTGGGAGTCAACTTGAAGAGCCTTCTGTTGGCCAAAGATGAACAATTTTAACCGAAATAATTTGAACCTAATTGCAATGGTTTAAATCCTATGAAGTCTGTTTAAATTTATAAGTTTATAATGACATGTCACAAAATTTAATGAGTTACATTTGGATGATGATAGGAAATCAGTTTATTATCTTGAAAACTCGTAAAGGAGAATAATCAAGTATTCATTCTGGTTTTCCTAGAAGACATGTAACGTAGGGTAATGAAGTGTTGTAGAGAGGTGTGTTTTGTAAAGTGTTTCTAATAACAGATGAAAATTTAATGATACAATTAGAATTATCCTCACCTTGCAACTCTCAATAGATTAATAAATCTAGGCATCTAAGCATCAATGACAGCTAACATCACAAGATGAAAAACCATCAGACATGTTTCTTCTGATAAAAGAAGAAAATATTACATATTGATTCATATTACCAAATTAATTAAACCTGAGTCCGATTAAGCCTTTGGATCCCACTGTCATTTTGCAGGAGATATATAAATAACATAGAAATATATTGAACTGCAGCATGAATATATCATCAATAAAATCCAGACTATGTGAAACTCTATGGGCCAGATGTGCTGGGTTTTTCAAAAGATAAATTGTAAGAAAAGGAATGTCATGAAGAGGGACTGTATAGATTAAAAGAAACATATATGTGTGTGCATGGGGATTGGCAGGTGCTAGGTTGTTAAACACATCCTGGGAAACCTAGACAATATGGTTGATGTATATGGGAGGGAATTTTTTTCTAGCTCCCTTACTTAGTTAAAGATAAATCTTTAGCAAATGAAGGCTTAGCAAACAATAACAATAGTGATAGTAGCTTCCTTTATGGAACACTTGATTTGTAATTAAGCTGTACATACATCTCACTTTTTTTCTGACAAACCTTTTATGAGTTGATTGTATCTTCCCAAAATTCATATGTTGAAGTCCTAACCCTTAATATATTAGAGTGTAATCTTATTTGGAAATAAGTTTATCACAGATGTAATGAGTTAAGATAAGATTATAATGGAGTAGGGTGGGCTCCTAATCCAACATAACCTGTGTCTTAATGAAAAGAGGAAATTTGGATATAGAGACATACACAAAGGGAGAATGCTGTGTGAAGATGAAGGCAGAGATCTGAGTGATGCCTTGACATGCCAATGAAAGTCAAAGATTGCCAGCAAACCACCAGAAGCAAGAGAAGATGCATGGAACAGAATCTTCCTCACAGTCTCAGAAGGAATGAACTCTATTAACACCTTGATCTCTGACTTCTGGACACCAGAACTGTGAGACAATAAATTTCTGTTGTTTAAGCCAAAAAAAAAAAAAAGAAACATATAAAACATTTAAAAAGTAGATAGCACTGTAGAATCTAAGCCTGCATATATAGGTGAAAAGTATATAAATAGAAACAAGGAAGTGATTTGACTACAAAAGTATAGATAGTGACTACTTTGGAGGGTAGTAAAGGAGGTGTGATTGACATGGGCTGTGAAGAAGGCCTTCAAGAGGGACTGGCAAAGTTCCTGGACCTGACTGATGGTTACAAAGGCCTTTGCTTTATAATAACTCATTAACTCTTAGATGAGTTTTGCATGTTTTTTTTGTATGTGCTTTATTTTACAATAAAATGACTAAGAGGGATGGAGGGAGGGAGAGAAGGAAGGTAGAAAAGGAGTGAGGAAGAGAAAGTGATACAGAGACTGATTTAAAAGATTTAACAACCAATTGCAATGAATCAACTTTAGTTGGATCTTTTTCATTTTAAAAAAACTATAAAGCAAATTATGAAAAGATCAGGGAATTTTGAACATGTAATACTAATGTTACTAATAAATTATTACTTTTTAAACTTGATAATGGTACTGTAGTTATGCTTGCAGAAGGAGTCTTCTTTTTTGGAGATACTCAAATATTGTTTAGAAATAAAATTACATGATATCTGTGATTTGCCTCAAAATAATCTTGGGGTGCAGTGAGTAGCTGTACATGAAATCAGAAATAGTCTCAATTAATACTTGTTGAGGCTAGTAAAGATACAGGAGCTCGTTGTCCTCTCTCTGATTATAATTTTTCATAGTAAAAAACCTAAAAGATGGTTAAAAATAATATTAACAGTTTTACACCAATAAGTGTAATATGCCTTCCAGTTAAAAAAAAAAAGTTTGTTTACCCTGCAATCTAGGTTTTAATCTCGAACCTTATTTGATTTTTTAGTTTGATTCCTGCCGTTTTCTCCTCTCCTTTTTCCTCATGCATTTCCTCTGCCTCGAATGTTCTCCCTTTAGAACAGACCAAATTGTACCACCTTTATTAATTGTTCCTTATTCCTTCCAGCTGGAAATCATATTTCTCTCATGCATTCCTGTTTATTTATACCCATTTCAATATTATTTTTCACTTCTTTTTTTTTTAGTCATTCACTCATGACTACAGATAGTCCTCGATTTACAGTGGGTTTGACTTAAGATTTTTCAACTTGATGATGGGTTTATTGGGATAAAACCTCATGGTATGTCAAGTAGCTTCTTATGATTTATCATAGGGCTATGGTTTCTACTGAATTTTTATCACTTTCACATTATCATAAAGTCGAAAAATCATAAATAAAACCATCATAAGTTGGGGACCGTCTACTGTGTTGTGAGCATTAAATGCATTTTTGACTTAACCATATTTTTGACTTATGATAGGTTTATTGGTATGTAACTTTCATCATAAGTTGAGGAATATCTGTATACTAGCTGAAGATTAACTGTGATCAATGCAGTATGCCAGGGGGTTGAGGGAACACCATAATGAATAAAATATATGCCCAGAGCTGTGTAGTCCCAAATGACCTCATAATTTAATACAAATAAGTTTGTAAATATGAAGAATTTCTACTCTTATCAAAATGTAAACTTCTAAGTTTCATAAGAGTGACAAGGAGAAATTACTGTTGGTTTTAAGGAGAGAGAGATATGTATCCTAGAAGACAGCATATTTCTTGAGGGCAAAGCTATGTAATGTCTTACTCTGCATCTCCAATGATTTCCAGATTTCTGGTTTTCATGAAAGGATGACATGGTGCTATTAACCAAGGTATGAAGTAACAGAGGAGAAGCAGGTTCAGGGAGTAAGTAATGGGTTAGGTAATGCCATGTTAAGTTAGTTGCTGATGTCTGTGAGACATCTAGCTGGCGGGTGGCAGTGACTAGCAGGTAGTGGTTACATGATTATGAGTCTGGAGCTTAGGAGAAAAATCAGAGCTAAAGACAGAGAATTGGGTGCATTCATGTGATAGTTGAAGCACTTAAGAAGACTAAATAAAGTGAGAAGAGAACTGAGCTAATGCCATACTCTGCAGATACTATTCATGGGTAAATGGAGACATAAATTCTGAGAAGGAGACAGAAAAAGTCACAGCTGTGAAACAATTACCATGGCCAATATCCAACCATGTGCAGGTGACTGAAAAAGACAAACAACATGGCCAATATGGTGAAACCCCATCTCTACTAAAAATACAAAAACTAGCTGGGCGTGGTGGCGCACACCTGTAGTCCCAGCTACTTGGGAGGCTGAGGCAGGAGAATAGCTTGAACCTACGAGGTGGAGGTTGCAGTGAGCCGAGATCATGCCACTGCACTCCAGCCTGGGCAATGGAGGGAGACTCCATTTCAAAAAAAAAAAAAAAAAGACAACAACCAGTCATGTTTTCTCTCATTTGATTAAGAAGATTGCTAATAATTTCTGATATATTGCTTCCTGGTCCTCTACCTTTGGGTAATCAACTGACACCTTTAATCCTAAGACTTCTGCCATCTTGGAAACAAAACAAAGGTTCTTGGTCACTGCATCCTCCTGTCTCTGTACAGCAGTGCTAACTTTGCCTTCTATTTTCTGCCTTTTACAATCATCCCCAAGCATCTACCCAGATGTCTTGGCCCTTCTTCAGCAATTCTTTTTTAGTTGTTACCAACAGAGGTTCCTACATCTGTTGGTTCCTACCTCTATGGATCTATCTTTTAATCCTCGTAGACTTATTTGCATTACTAAAAGAGACATGGTAAAGATGTTCTCTTTTAGTAATGCAAATAAGTCTATGAGGATTAAAAGATGGATCCATAATAATAAGTTTCAGGAAATTTGCTTTCCTGTTATCTGAAAGATGAAAGCTGCTAATCTTAAGAAAAAAAGAGGAAACTAATATTTCTTACATTTCAGTAATCACACGGCAGCGTGCTGTGTGCTTTATGTTCATATGTAACACCAGCTCTGCAAGGGAGATACCATATTTTGACAGGTTAGGAAATGGTGATTCAGAGAGACAAACAATAACAGCTAACATTTACTGAACACACGTATTGTTCCAAATGCTTGATTTTACTTAATTCTGTCAACATCCCTATGAAATAGGCTGTCATGTTTTCCCCATGTTATAGTTGAGGAACCAAGGTATAGCGTGGTTGAGAAATATTTCCAAGGCCACAGAACTAGGAGCTAAGATTTTACCCTATGTAATGTATCAGGAAACCACACTTTTACATTTTCATATATCATTTACTCAAAACAATGCAGCTACTAATGGGAGAGTCTGGGATTTCAGGCCAGTTCTGTGTGATTACAAAAACTGTACTTTCTAGAACTGATGTAAGGAGGGTGGTCCAGCCTTTACTTTTGGAGCTTAGGACATTTTGGAAGGGCAGGGTGATTTTTGAATACATACCGGGGTGTGGACTGGACTGTGGGACATAGGTGAACCTGTGGATAGAGGGCCCTGAGAAATCAGAGGCGTCTCAGACAAACTGAGATTACAGGAAACAGAAAACCAAATGTTTACATTTCAGAATTGCTGAAGAAATGGGGTAGGATTTGGTTGTCCTCCTCCACATGCTTTCTCTTTCTCCTCTTTTTTTTTCTGCATGGCAGAGTTTAGTTAATTTAGGACCCAGAATTCACAATTCCCTAATTCAACATTAGGTATTCTAGTTTAACTCCCGTGAGTTAAACTGATGTTCAGCAAATATTTGTTGAATAAGCCAGGTTTTGCAACTAGTCTGGAAAGCAAACTATAGTTTGTAAGTGATTTACAGAATTTCAAAGGCTGGCTTATAAAAGAAATTCTGAAATATACTATGTGTATAAATGAGAGACTGCCTGTTTATTCACATGGGAACCTCCAAACATATAGAAGTAAAGACACAGGTAATGCAATCCTTTTGTTGTTGCTTTTGTTACTAATGAGATTAATTTAGAGTCTTTGGCAAGCCATCCTAACTTTCATATTACTGTATTAATTCTCTTCCTTACAGTTTGATATTTAAAACTTCATCTTTTAGAGATGCTTATAAAATCATAGACAATTTTCTCACCGAGGATCAAAGGAACCATTTCATTGGGTGTTTTGTAGATTACATTTATGATAGCTGCTGAAATACTCTCACCTGCTATTTATCAGAATAGATATCATTCTGGATGTAACTTTCCACAAAGCTAGTTTTCCTTGTACCCATACTGATTATTAAAATTGATATATTACCTCCACTTTTCATTTTTATTGTGAAATTAATCAGAATCGATGAAACATTTTTTATAACTATCTCTTGGAAAATTGGAAAATATTTGCTTTTCCAGACTAAGTGCTATCAGGAAAGAACATTTCTGAAAACTTGCCAGGCTTGGCCTTCTTGTTGGCATAGGGATATTGTTGAGAAGTTAGTTCAAGGTCTGTGTAGTAGGCCTTATTTTTTAAATGCCTGCTCCTATTTGATTTGACAATTTAGATTGGTTCTTTATCTCTTTTCTTTCCCTACACTTCCTATATAGTGATTGGATTTTCAACCTTTAGTGTGAGAGAGTATGTATCATATTTTCTTTCAGAGCTATACACATATAATTCTGTATGTGTACATATATGCATATACAGATAACATTTGATATAAGGTTTAGGGCCTCTGAGGACTCAAGATTCGTGACTGAAAGACAAAGCCAAATTCAAATAGCTATGAACTCTTGAAGCCACTTCAGGCTATATAAATCACCTACTCTGTACTTGGATAGCACTTCATTCATATCTTGTCTTTATTATTCTAGAGATTTTATTTCTCTTTTTTCTGTACTAAGTAGTGACCACTCTTTTCCTGTCTCTTTCTCTTTCCCTTGAATACCAACCACACAGAATAAAACTGAGCCAACTATATTGTACTTAGAAATGGATTAAATAATTGAATGAATTCGCCTGCCCTGTAAAATTCCAGAGAATAAGCGCCATTTGTGTTTTTTTTTCTGGCAATTGTATACCCAGCTCCTAACCCGGTGCCTGGCCCATAGGAGGGACTTTGTAAATACTTGTTGTGTAATCATTGAATGACTTAGTTCTGTTAATTGGAAGTGACTAGTTTATCTAACTCTTCTAAGACTTCATAGCAAAGTATATGTTTTATACCAACTTTATCTTGAATGCAAAAACTTCAGTAGATACTACTAACAGTTCAAACCTTGTATCTCAATTAAACTATTTGTATCTTTATGTCTACTTTCCCTTTCCATCCTACAACCCACCATCCAATGTCTTATGTTCCAAATACTCATGAGCACTTTTACACTCGATGAGCCCTCTCATTCATACCTTTGATCAGCCAACACTAATGTGTCAAGCATTTACCAAACACCAAGTATTCAGCAAGTTTCCGACCATGCAGATATGGAACTTATTACCCCCCACTGGCCCTCATACAAGTTAATTTTCCGAAGGAGGAACTCTGCATGAAAACAGAATGTTATAATAATGTAGTTTAAGTACTAACAGTGAGGGAAAAAAATTAAGACAATACGGATGTGTTCTTCACACTTTTTCCTGTGCCTGAAGTGTCTACTTCCCATGTCTACCTTCTTCCTCAACAGATGTTAATATTCTACTTATCATTTAAGAACCAGCCCAAATCTTTCTTCTTCATTAAGTTTTTCTAAGTTGTTTTGTTTTTATTTCACACTCCCATGCCCCTAAATGCCTTTTATTGTGTTTGTTGCAATCCTCCATTAGACCATGAATAACTATAAGTTAGAATTGTATCATTTCCATTTTGGTGCCTTCACACAGTTGTTTACACATTGTTGGTTTCTTGAATGGAAACACTTGTTCTTACTTCATCATGACATTCCTCCACCGCACCCTTCCCCTCCCCACATGATTCATTTCAGTTGAAAGATCCCAAAGTCATTTCTTGTGTTGTTCTTTACCTATATGTTGTGGTCGGTTGCCACAGCAACCATAGCGTGGTTGAAAAATCGCTCTTCTATTTAACTTCTCTCTTTTGAATTCAGAATGAGGAACTAATGGGTCAACTAGGATTGTTTGTCTTCTAGTCAGACAAGTGTTTGCTTCATTGTGGAAATTCACTGATGGTTAAATCATTTCTTATATTTTAAAGCATGTTTCCTATTCTTGGAGAATCTAAATCTTTTTTTATGTTTTTTTTCTTCTGGATTCCAAATAAGCCGTTGTGAAATCATTATAACATTTTCAGGTTTTATTTTTTCAACAGTTTATTATGTTTAAAATTATCCTATGTGTCTCAGGTACATGTGTTGTGAAGGGTCTAGCGACAGAGTCGCTGATAAGAAAGAGAGAGCTAACCAGACACACAGCAGATTAATGTTAGTAGACATTTGTAGTGTAACAATGCCCTGAATTACCCTCACACACATATTAGAATGTAAAATATTCCCTTTATTTCTAAAATGTTTTAGGCCTAATAGCTTTGAAACAGCTATAAAAAGTTTCTTTCATCACATTCTTGAGGAAATACTGTTGACAAATTCAGTAAAAATAACTGACTTCTCATCCTCAAAAGTGTGCTTCCTCAGTTTACCACTGATTGCAGGAATTAGCCTGTTTTAAGTGATAGAGCCACATCACGCTTTTCACTCAGGCTGGCTCCAGGGATGGCACAGGTTCAGGGCTACTATATGGAATGAAGAGACAGTATCAGGTGAAATTAAAAGCAAGGACTTTGAAACAAGTAGATCTGAATTCAAATTCCAGCTTTAACACTGTCTAGTGGTATGACATTGACAGTTACTTAATGTTTCTAGGCCTTGTTTATTCATCTATAAAACGGAGGTGAAAGCATTACAAACTTTACATGTTTGGAATAAGGATCAGACGAGACAGAATATATGTTAAGTGCATGTCTCAGTATAATTTTTTATAGCCTCAACTCACTGCTGAGGAGAGGTGTTCATTCTTAGCTAAGAAGCTAATGAAAGACCGTTATTCAGCTTTCTGGAAAAACTGAATTTCAGCTCTCTACTGTGTTATCTAGAATATCTGTCTCATTTTTTCCATCTATAAAATTACAGCGTATTTAGTCTGATCTGTCTACTTCACAGGAATTTCAGAATAGCTAAGCTAACAAACGAGGGGAAAATACCTTTGAACTGTTTAAATGAAAAGTACTACAAAAATAAAATAGTTCTATTGATACTGTAAACTCAATTCAAACCAAATCTGACATAAACTTATAAGAATACAGGCCTTTGAGACCTTATCCTTTGTGATAACCTAAGGATATTGAAATTGTTTGCTGATGTGACAAGTGTCTACAAATATTGCTTATCTTACAGGAGAAGCTGCGTTGAAAAAAATACATTACCCGAGCTTATAGTAACTTCCTCTTGATGATCTTTTCCATGAAATGGAGGTTCAATGCTGTTCTTAAAATACACATTTCCTGTGACAAAGCATTACAAAATGTGCCTCAATATAACTGTCATATTTCAAAATACATGCTCCAGGAATTGAAGAAAACCTTAATCATACAAACATTAAAGATGAAATATGTGAATAAAAAAAATTGAAGTTACAAGCTAGTAGTAGACTCCCAGAAATTTAAAGATGTAAAAAGCCTTAGAGATAACCTAATCTTTTTGTCATAGGTGACTTATTGATATTTAAAAGAAAAACAAAAGCTTTTCTAAAAGTAAATGTTCAACATATATTTTTGTCACAGATAGTGTATTGATTTTTTTTTCTCAAAAATGGCAAAAAGTAATAATTTAGCCAAATAGTGAGACTGAGAATTTGAAACAGGATTCTAGATATGTTGAATGAGATAGTTGTTGACTGAGATAGTTCAGTTTCTCAATTTTAAATGTCAACAGTTACATGCAAATGTGAATTAGGAGCAGAAATACATTCCTAGATCTTGATCAGGCCCATGCAGATATTTTATTTTTAGTTTCTGAAATCTGTGATACTCAGTTATAAAAATGAGATAAAGTTGGTGGCTCATGCCTGTAATCCTAGCACTTTGGGAGGCCCAGGCAGGCAGATCACGAGGTCAGGAGTTCAAGACCAGCCTGGACAGCATGATGTAACCCCATCTCTACCAAAATTACAAAAATTAGCCAGGCATGGTGGCGCGCACCTGTAGTCCCAGCTACTCAGGAGACTGAGGCAGGAGAATTGCTTGAACCCAGAAGACAGAAGTTGCAGTGAGCTGAGATCACGCCACTGCACTCCAGCCTGGGTCACAGACTGACGAGACCTTATCTCAAAAAAAAAAAAAAAAAAAAGTGGTAAAATAAAAGAAAAATACAAAACAGTTTGGAAATATCTGATACAGGGAGACAACAGGGTGATTAAAAATGCCAATCAGACATCTAAATTGGGGCCTAGATCATCAGACGGAGTGACTAGATTCCCAAATTAATATAATCAGTGAAGAAATATTATAAAAAGAAAAAGAATTGCTTTCTAAATAGCAGGTCTTGCAGTTGCTCAAGTTTCCTTAGTCATTATTTCAAAACTGTAACTTTGCTTTACTATCAACATAGGATGCCCAGAATTTGATCCTGAGACAGGAAGCCTGTGTTTTTGAAGTCACATCTTAGTTTAGAATTTTAATTTCTCATGATCAGAAAAGATAATGACAGGTGTTTCATTTATTCTTTGCAGAAATCTTGTCAAATACTTGACCAAAATAGTTTTATAAAAACTGCAGCATGAATATTTCGGTGTTCTGTGCAAAATTAGATGTGAGTGTGCATGTGTTTGTATATTTTCTATGCATGTATCTAAAAAGTAAACTTTTTTTTTTTTTTACTTTTTCTAGGGCTGTTATAAAATACAGAATTTTAATAATGTAATACCCGAAGGTATGAACTTGAGTTTCCTCATTGCCTTAATTTCAAATAATGGAAATTACACATGTGTTGTTACATATCCAGAAAATGGACGTACGTTTCATCTCACCAGGACTCTGACTGTAAAGGTAGTAGGTAAGCATGATTAGTGTCCAGTACACACAACAAGCATGTGATAATCTTGTTATGGTTTTTAATAGTTTATTACACACTAGCATGTAAATTGTATAAGAAAAGAGATTCATGTTTTTTGTTTACAGTACTGTCTCTAGAGCCTTCAACAATTCCATGCACATCGTAAGCATTCAATAACTGTTGGTCAACTGAATGAATATGTGAATAAACGAATGAAGTAAAGGTAGTTTGGGGAGGGAAAGGAGCACCAGACAGATCTGCGTTCAAATTCTGTCACTGCCACTTATTAGAAACATGACTTTGAACAAGGTCTGTGTCTTTATCTGTGCTCTGGAACTGCAATTGATTGAGAATATTAAAAAAAATATTCATATTGTATTAATGCAGTTTCAGGCAAGCAGTAGAGACTCAGTGCAACACTTTTGTCGAAAGAATGTTTTACTTGGATTAAGTAAACTCTATTTTTCTATATACTGAAACTGCTGTAGCTATTGCTGAAGGTATTTGCTGGCAATAATGTTCAACCATTATTTTGCACTAAGAGAATAGGGGGTGAGAAACTAGGAAAGTGGAAAGGGCAATTCTTAGACAGTTGACAAACTCCTAGCAAACCCAGAAATAGAGAAGTAGTGTCAGGATATATGGCTTTTGGGGATGACCCCTAAATACCACTGTGTCCACTGTATTAAAAAAGATAGCATCTCTGGGTATTATTTTGTCATACCCCATCTTTTAATAGATGGAAACATTAGGCTCACTGACAGGAAGTAACCTGTTTAGAGACACTCAGTAAGTTACTTGAAGAAGTAATCCTAAATCCCAGGTCTCTGCTCCGGGCTTTTTCTACTGGTCTGACATGATTTAGTATAAGTTAGCAACAAACAGGCTTTCATATAGTGCAAATAGTATTCAAACAATGTTGTAATCACTTCTTTTTCTGCTTACTTGCTAAATAATGCTGAGTTGGGGATTAATTCGTAAGAAAAAAACAGACTAAATTTTAGAAGTCAAATGAATAATGTAACCTTATATTCATCTTAGCAGTTTCCAATATATGTACTTAAAAGTATGCATTTTGGGGAAGTTGGGAATAAGCATACTTGGTCACTCTGATTAACAGATTTAAAAATTCACAGACGGGTCTGGGCACTGGGGGCTTCTTTCTCAACTTTCAAGCAATACAAATTTGTTGTTTTATAGCTGCAAAGTATTGAGTATTTATTATATGCCAGTAGCCTATCCTTAATATATATTACTTAGTTTATTTCGCATAATGAAACTGTGATATGAATTTTAATTATCCTCATTTTAGAGTTATGAAAAATTCGCTTTTCAAAAATTAGGAAAACCAAGTAACTTTGCTTTTGCATATTTATATGGTTAATATATGGCCAAATCAGGATTCGAACTTGGTTATTAAATCTTTGGAGCTCATACTTTTGAAGACAACACTAAAAACTCTATTCAATATATTATTTTTTAAAAATTAGGAGTATTGAATATTATAAAGAGCAGCAATCTCATAAACAAACATTCAACTGATAGCTAGTCATCAAGTAGACTAATGTACCGGCCTTAACATCATGACTGTGAATTTTCCATTTGTTTACTCATTAATGTAATACTTATTTAACCAGCTTCCATACTAGACACTTTCGGTAATGTTGTGAAGAAATACAGAGAGAAGAAACAACTGAGTAAGGCATAAAAGCAATGAGGTATTATGCAACATAAGACATCCATCTCATGTAAGCTTTGGAAAGCTTTGTTAAGCAATCCAACCTTAAGCATGGAGGGTATTTAGTATGTTTTATTTGTTTCTTTGTAAAGCGAAAACTATTTTTTTCTACGCTCAAAACACTTTTGTCACTAAATGTGTGGCTTTTCTATACAAAGTAATTCTCACCTTTTCTGAGGACATTAACTGCGTGTCCTACAGTTTAATTCAATTTGACACCAGTTATCCAGAGTTAGCACCGACCTTACAGGTGAAGGACTCCTTCCTAAAAGACTGCCCCACCCCCTACTTCAGATTCAAATCACAAGCAATAGGTTCCCGCGTTACCCACAACTCTGCCTGAGTTGGCTACAAGCTTAAGATTCCTACTACTTCTTCCTCAGGTTCTGTGATTTGGTGTAACTGCTCACAAAACTCAGGAAAACCTTTTACTTACCCTTACTTGGTTATTATAGAAAATATTATAAAGGATTCAAATGAACATCCAGCTGAAGAGACACATAGGGGGAGTTCTGGAAGGGTCCTGAGTTCAGAGCTCCACCCTCTCAGCTTGTGGATGTCCTTACCAACCCAGAAGCCCTCCGAACCTCATTGTTTCGGGTTTTTATGGAAGTTCCATCACACAGGCATTATTGAGTAAAAGGACTGGAAATTTCAGCCACACTCCCAAACTTCCAGGGATGGGTGAGAGGCTGGAGACTGTATTAATCATCTATGGTCTTTCTGGCTACTAGCACTCATCCAGAAGCTATATAGGAACCCTAGCCACCAATCATTTCATTAGCATATAAAATCCACTCGTTACTCCAGAGATTCCAAAGGTCTTAGAAGCTCTTGTGTTAGGAATTTGGGACTAGAACAATATTAAAACAAAAGATGCTCCTATTACCTCTATCACACAGGAAATCACAAGGGATTTAGGAGCCCATGTCAGGAACTGGGAGCAGACATCAAATCTGTGTTTCCTTTATTTTATGCTTTGCTTGTTTTAAGTGAATGAAGTGCAGTAATTGAGTATATCTTGGACTATAGGCCTTCTCTAAAGCAACTGACAAACTATGCCAGGAAGTTAGGCAAGGTTCAGAGAAGAGCAGAATTTTTAATAAGGCTACATGATTTAACATCGTCTCCCTTTTTTTATTTCCTCTACCACAGGCTCTCCAAAAAATGCAGTGCCCCCTGTGATCCATTCACCTAATGATCATGTGGTCTATGAGAAAGAACCAGGTAATTACAGCTATGTCTCTGAATTTCACTTAGATTCTCTTCATTACAAGGAATAAAATGTCATTTAAGTTAATGCAAGAAAATAGACGACTGTTGTAAAGAAACACATGAATTGAAACTGAAATGTCAGAAACCAAGGCAGCTCTGGAGATCAGTTACTTCACTGATCCCGTGGGCAACTCAAGAATTTTTTGCTTCACTCTCAGTATCTGCTCCCTTCTCCCTCTGCTAGCCATCTTCCCCTGCTGATTAGTGATTTCTGTTTGATGCAAACTTTAGCTTGTACAGGGCTTTGGTCTGCCAAGGCTGCAGCATGGGCACAAGATTTAGACATCCTTCAAGCTCCTGCTCCATTATGAAAGGTCAGTGGTGGATCTTGAAGGCAAGACTGTGAATATAATAGCTAACAACTGATAAAACTAGTAGACATTGATGGAGAACACTATTGAATGCTTACTATGGCTCTTTGGTTCTTCTTTTAGTTTCCGTAATTTTTCATTATAGACAAAAATCATTGATAACTGACCAAATAAGGGATAACGTGTTGCTCTTTTGACTCAAAGCCTCCCACAGTTAAGTGAATAGGAAACTATAGAAAATTTTAATATTTTCTATGTTGTATCACTTATAATAAATCCAGTCCCAACCCAATGAGAGGTGTTAACCTAAATAACGACAAAGACAATAGCTCTCCAAAAAGAAAAGGATTTATTCAGGAATGAATTGCAGATAGCAATCCAGGAATATGAGCCATACTTAGAAAGCATAGGAACATGACAGTTTTGAAAGGCAAAGTGAGGAAGGTTACATAAAGTTGTTTTGAAATAATTATCCTTGGTTATAAGAACCAATAACAGGGTAACATCAGTCCAGGCTTGACTGGCAATTGGTGGTCAGACCTCCTCACAGAAATATTATTTGTTTAAGAATCGTGCTGGCCTTTGTGCAAGACAGAGGTGCTCAGGGTCTTTGTACTAGTTTTTATAATAGGCATGTGTGTGTGAGGGCCCCTTTTATATGACCTCCCAACTGTTTTTCTTTAGAGTGTGGCACGAGTGACTCCATTTTGACTCGACAGCTTTCACAGAGGTATAAAAGAGCATCTGTTTAAAATGTGCTAAAGATAATAGTCAGTTGTTAATGGGTGAAAGCAACTGAGAGGATGCCATTCAATAAAAAAAAAAAGGTGGAAAAAGAGGTATGTAGTTGTTAATGGAAAGCTGGCAAACACAGTAACTGTCAAAATGCATCCTCCACTTGACACAGCTCTTGTTTCAGGCAGTGCCTGTTTTGTGGTCAGTAGGGAGTATGTAGGATATGTATCAGAGAATGAAAAAAATCAAAACCTTTATGGAGTGGGTGCAAGACACATACAGCCCTGATGCGTATCTCTGGGCCCTATCTAAAGGGTCCTTGAAGTCTTCAGCTCACTTTCCTTAAGCCATAAGTACAACTTGTCTGACATGCATGCAGTTGCTAGGTGGGTCAAATGGCAGTAACTTGATGGTGATGTTTCTGAGGGTGCTCCCTACCCACACTGCAGTGGGGTCCTCATGTGCTTGCTGTGCATTTTTGCAGCTGGCGACCTGAACTGGATTCTGCACAAGCACCATTGGTTTGCCAATAAGTTTAACCTGGATGCGGAACATAGATGTGGACCTCTTTGCCATCCAGTGTTTGGGTGAGCACTGGAGGCATAAAGCTTTATAGACCTTAAAACACTGACCATTATAGACAATCTTAGGGTGCATTTTGTGCATCCTTCTTATTATTTCCATTTGGTTCCTCTTGCCAATAAGCATCAGAAAAATTGTATGGAGTCCTCTTTGGGGTAGGGATGCTAAGTCTTCATGCAGAGAAGCTGCATGGTTTCTGCAGAGCACAATTGGTTAGAAAGGCTGTAACATTAAATGTTTATCTAGAATTAACATGAGTAGGAGTAAAAGTAGCTGTGGCATCAGGGCAGGCAGCAAAGCATTCTGGAGTGAGCCGGCCAGGGTGACTAGGGAAGAGGCTGATGAAAAAAATAAATCCATTAAAAGAGTTCAGGGACTTAACAAAATGAGATTTGACCTGTGTCAAAACTATTTTGAGAATTTTAAATATGACATTTTTCCTGGTATTAATAAATTTATAGCAACAAACAATAATAAAGATACAATTGATCTTGAATGTTATGTATGTTGACATAGAAATTTGATTTTACTCTAAAAAAGATAATAATGATCAACATAGATGGAGAACAATGCCAAAAAAAATCAAGGTAAGTTTGAAAATATGACTTGCTTTGTGAAACACAGAGAACATGGTAAGAGGCTGGATTTCCTAGAATTAGGTATGGCTTTATATAATCATATGAATACTCTTCCTGCTGTCAGGGTAAACTCTTATTAATAACATAAATATATTTGTCTACCTGTCAAACTATGCTGACAGAAGGATTGTTGAATCCATGTTCCTTTTATCTTTCTTAGTGACGTACAGATATGGAAAACTGGAGGGAAAAGACTTAAGGACATTGCAATGGGAGGGTAGATAGAGTATGGCCACTCAGTCAGATAAGCCTAAGTTCAAATTAGGGTGATGATATAATTTATCATCTAAACCAGGACACTTTCTGTGAGTAAACATAGCCACTGCCTATTAATATAGGTAACCAGGAAAGCAGGCATAAAGCAGAACTGTTCTAGGCAAACTGGGATGGAAGGTCAGTCTGGGTCAAATCCTGGCCCTTCACTTATTACTGATCTAACTTAGGAATATCATTTAGCATCCTTAAGCTTCAACTTTTACATTTGGGAAACATAAATTTAAAAAATACCTCATGGTGCTTTTGTAAGATTAAATAAGACCATTAATAAATATAAATATTTAGTACAATAAATTGTACAAAGTTCTTAGTAAGTATGTTGTTGCTGCTGCTGCTGTTACTACTGTTTTCTGCCTAGAGATCTCCCTAACCTCATGTTCCATCTCAGAGGGACGCACAGAGTTTTCTATTTTTAAGTTATCTTAAAATTTATTGAATGCACCCTGATAGCTGGAGCATTTCAAGGTGGGCTTCCTCAGCCAGATCTCTCTGTGATGGTATTTCCCCAACTTTCCTGGCCAGGGACTGAAGATAAGGAGAACCTGTCCTCAGTCACCCTTCTTGAGGAAAATAACAAAGGAGAAGAGCAGTCTATGGAGGTCTAGGGCTAAAAAGGATATTGTCAGAGACTTTTTTTTTTTTTTTTTTTTGGAGATGGAGTCTCACTCTGTTGCCCAGGCTGGAGTGCAGTGGCACAATCTTGGCTCACTGCAACCTCTACCTCCTCAGTTCAAGCAGTTCTCCTACCTCAGCCTCCCAAGTAGCTGGGATTACAGGCGGTGCCACCATGCCCAGCTAATTTTTGTATTTTTAGTAGAGACGGGGTTTCACCATGTCGGCCAGGCTGGTCTTGAACTCCTCACCTCAAGCGATCCACCTGCCTCGGCCTCCCAAAGTGCTGGGATTACAAGTGTGAGCCACTATGCCTAGCCTTGGCAGAGACTTTTGAAACAAATATCATCATTTTAGAATTTATTTAGATTATATTAAAAATGGTCACTCTGGTAATTTTATACAAAGTTGATGGCCTTCTTTATTTGGTTTTGCTTGTTTGTTTTTGAATGAAGTATGGTACATTACCTTATGGGAGTCGACTAGGGAATTACTCATAAGCAGGGTTTCCGGTACACATAACTTGTAGCTTCTGATGAGCCAGAGAGTAGAACCAATATAGACATGTGAAGGATAAACACTAATGGGTTAACTTCGTCTTTGTTTTTTGTTTGTTTGTTTGTTTGTTTGTTTTTCAGGAGAGGAGCTACTCATTCCCTGTACGGTCTATTTTAGTTTTCTGATGGATTCTCGCAATGAGGTTTGGTGGACTATTGATGGAAAAAAGCCTGATGATATCACTATTGATGTCACCATTAACGAAAGGTATCATGGGGGCCGGCAAGGGAGTGACTAACCTTTGTTTCTCAACTTAATGATCTCTGATGTGTGTTCTAGTCAATGAAAATAAGAATTCTCATTTTTCCCTATCACTAACAAAAATCGGCAAGATTTGCAAATCTTTGGTGGTTGCATCCCAAACCAGGGTTACTGGACTAGCAATGCAAGGAACAGATGCTGCCTGATGACCAGTGGAGAACTGAATTAGAATGTTCTGAGGCTGAGCATCTTCATCAGATTGTCCACAGGACATGCACCCTATTGTCTTAAGCCCAGCAAGATTCACACATTTATGATACCCACATGGAATTAGAGAGAATACATATCTTACATGAATAAAAAGGTCACAATCAAGGGTTGTGGGTATGTGGAAACCTACAGTGTAGTTATGTTTTTTCCTTTTCTCAATCCTAGTGTCTGGCCCTATGTATTTGTGCCTTAGGTAATTATGTTTTGTTTTTTTTTTGCATTGCAGTGAGCATGCATTTTCTCTCTCCTCCTCTTTCTTAACTCACATAACCTATAGTTACATTTATAATTAGTAATTTTTAATATTAACTAAATACGTTTGTGTAATTTAAATTTTATTTTAAAGGTAGATGGGTAGTAATATAACTCACTTTTAAAATAACATTTTATTCCTAAATAAACCTGATTTTTTAAAGTGTTGGCAAAGTGGAAAGTGTGAGTCCTTGAAGACAGAAGGTTCCACTGCAAATGAAGCATACCATTACCAAACAGCAGTTGGCTCACTGCACCAATTAAGAATTTGCAGCTGGTCAGCTACATGACAAAGTAATGTGGCTGGAGGCTCACAGAGAGAATTATTGATCTTTTTTAGGAATTTTTAACACTTTGCATCCCATCCTTATAATAATAATGAATAAATAACAAGGAAAGTCATGTTGTTCCACCTTGCTGCTGTTGAAATGTACTCAGTGTTCATAGGATAGCAGTGGCATTAAGCTTAAGCTAAACCAATCAGAGCCCTTAACCAAATTCTCATACCTGACAGCAAGCCTAGTTAAAAAGAGAACCTAGATGGCAGTCAGCTGTAGCAGAGAGATTTTTCTCTACGATGAGCAAAGGAGTTCAAAGGGATTTTAAATTTTGATCTTGGACCCAAAACATTTGATCTCTGATTCACTGAGAGTTGGATATATTTATTTTTACAAAGTTTACTTGTTCATAACAGCTTCCTCTTTTTATACGTTAGGATTTAACCATGAGATTTCAGATTTCTGACCACAATATTCTAGCTGTGTTCAGAATCCATGCTATGGGAATACTGAAATGCATCAGCTATTCCTATGGGATAACAATAATACCTACATGAATATTTATTAAGCATTATTCTAATATTCATGCCTTAGCATATTCAGTCCTCAGAATTCCTGAATAAATTAATACATGTAATGGACTGTGTGGGCATTATAACTTCCCTCTTTTCCAAAAGAGGAACCTAAGACCTGGAAAGATTAGTTATCTCACCCGAAGTATATAGCCAGGAATTGACAAATCCTGGATAAAAACCCAAAAGGACCTGGCCCCAGAAGCTTCTCTCTAAACTGATACAGCATTCTGGCTCAGAAGTTTAAGCAAAAGAGACATTTTGTTTTGAAGAGAGATCTATAAAAAGAAGTCAGTATTGGGATTTGGTCTAGACAATGGGTTAGTGTATAGTGTAGATGGTATAGTATAGTGTTAGAATTTTACCATTAATACTTTGTAATCACTGCATTATAGGTAGCTCAGCTTATCAACCTTCCTCACCCTCACCTGTAGTGGGGTTCTGTGGTTGCTTACTTGTCTGATTCCTACACCGTCCATAGCTCTTGAGTCACTCTCAAATGCTTTGATTTTCTTCTCTCTATTTCCAGTATAAGTCACAGTAGAACAGAAGATGAAACAAGAACTCAGATTTTGAGCATCAAGAAAGTTACCTCTGAGGATCTCAAGCGCAGCTATGTCTGTCATGCTAGAAGTGCCAAAGGCGAAGTTGCCAAAGCAGCCAAGGTGAAGCAGAAAGGTAATAGATGCGGTCAGTGATGAATCTCTCAGCTCCAAATTAACATTGTGGTAAATAAGGACAAAAGGAGAGATTGAGAACAAGACAGCTCCAGCACCTAGCCCGATGGCATCTAACCCACAGTAATGAATCAAACTTAAATGAAAAATATGAAAGTTTTCATCTATGTAAGATACTCAACATATTGTTTCTGATATTGTTAGTACCGTAATGCCCAAATATAGCTAAAAAAACTACATGATTACAGCGAGACACAATTTTGTCTCTACAATTATGAAAAATTAAAAACAAAGAAAATATTCAAAGCTACCAAAGATAGAAGAAACTGGTAGAGCCACATATTGTTGGTGAATTATTAAGACCCTTTTAAAAATCATTCATGGTAGAGTTCAAGAGTCATAAAAAAGATTGCATTATCTGACCTAATACTTTTGGAATTTTTCCTGAACAAATAACAGAAAGAGAATTATATATCTTTTAACATTATTAGAAGCATTATCTGTAGTTGTAAAACATTATTAATAGCAGCCATCTAATTGTATGTAATTAATTAAGATATTAAATGCTTATTTTCAAAAAAATACATAATTATAATTATTTTATATAATTATAAAATAATATAATTTATATTATTTTAAACACCATGTATCAATATTTAATCAGGTTTATAATATACCAGTAGCCACAATTGCTAAAATGAAAATCATTTAAATGATGATTTCAAATGATATAAACATGATTTCTATGTTGATAGTACTATATTATTCTACAATAAATGGAAATTGTAAAGCCTTCTTGTGAGAAGTGCTGCTCCTAAAACAGACTGTGTCTAAAATTTTCTTTGTGTCTCTCACCTAACACAGAATCCCAGAAAATCCCTTCAAGGATGTTTTCAATGGTCTTGAGGAAAGTAATGATGAGTTATCACACATGCGATCAGGTCATTCAGAATCATCCTGGCTCCTAGTGTATACAGTGTGTAATATTTATTCAAAAGTGAATAAAATAGCACATAATTGTTACATTTTACAATGAGACTTAGTGCTTTTTTAAAGCTAAAACAGGATTCACCTCAAACTTTCATTACAATTTAAAAAGTAAATAGCAAAGGGCTGAAATGTGTATGCCTCGTGTGAAGTATTAGTGAATCAATTCAGGGTAATTCATTGCTTCTGCTCCTCAGAAGCCAGTGTGAAAAGGAAAGACTGAAGTACATGATGTAAGGCAGTTTCCCAAATTGAGTTCTCGGGAACACTGCTAAGAATTGATATTGTCCTGCAATGCATTATTATACTCTAGAATCAGAGCACCTGTGTTGAAATTCTAGTTTTTACACATCCTAACCCTGTGAAAAGTAAATCTCTCTGAGCCTCAATTTCCTTATATTTAAAGTAGACACAATAATAGCACTACCTCATAAGGTTGTTTTCAAGTGCTCAGCACAGTTATTGGCATATATACCTATATATGAAATGCTCAATAAATATTAACTCATTATTTCCTTAAGATTTTCATAGATGTTATTTGACAAAGGCTTTTATCATCAAATAATTATCATTTGTGTCTGGATTTTAAAAAATCAATCAAGTTACTTTAGTTAGGACCCATTCAAGTATTTAATATGTGAACATTTGATGGGAGTATCTGCAGGAAATTGGATTATAGTGGCAGGATGTTTTCATATGTATTTGACTCCAGATTTCTTAAGTATGGAGCTTTTTGTGGGGATCGTCTTCTGAGGGATGTATCCTGGGGAATAATTATGGAAGGTGACATAAATTAATAACTTATTGTCAAATGAATAGGATCAAAACAATCAAAGCAATGTGTTATGTAGGAGTGAAGCACAAGTTTGCCTCTCAGAGCGACTGGAATAGCTCCCCTTTTACAGAAGCCCCTGCTCTAAATGGTGTAATAAGGACAGTGTCAGGAATGTGAAGTGACAGGTGGATCTTCTAGACTACATGATCTGTGCTGAAAGCTGATATAAAATCACCGTTTGGTCATACCTGTGTATTTCCAGTGGTACCAGAGGAGTTGTGGTTTTCTTCACTGGGCTTCTATTCTGGGCCAGCTAATGCTGAAATTCAGAGGTTGTATCTGAGTCCACATTCATACATTACATGTATGGGCCCACTGTAAATTTATTAGCAAAGTATTCTATGTACTTCCTCAAAAGGATGTCAAGAAAAGACTAACACCTGGAATGAGAGACAGATACTGATACGGATCTTATTGACAGTAAAATTTCATTATAGTCAGTTAAAGCTAAGTATTAAAGAGGAGGCAGTTGTTTTATTTATATTTTATGTATTCATTTTTATTTATTTTTTATTTTTGAGACAGAGTTTTGCTCTTGTCACCTAGGCTGGAGTGCAGTGGCATGATCTTGGCTCACTGCAACCACTGCCTCCTGGATTCAAGTGATTCTCCTGCCTCAGCCTCCCAAGTAGCTGGGACTACAGGCATGTGCCACCACTCCTGGCTAATTTTTGTATTTTTGCTAGAGACAGCATTTCACCATGTTGGCCAGGCTGGTCTCAAACTCCTGACCTCAGGTGATCCTCCTGCCTCAGCCTCCCAAAGTGCTGGGATTACAGGTGTGAGCCACCACGCCCGGCCCGTTGTTTTATAATAACAGTGTGATAAGGACTAAGGCAAGGTATCTGTTTAACTTTGTGAGAAACTGCCAAACCTATTTCCAAAGAGATTGTACCATTTTACCTGTCCTCTAGCAATGTACACAAATTCCGGGCACTCTATTTCTTCACCAACTTTTGGAGCTGTCAAACTTTCAAATTTTAGCCATACTAATGGATGCATAGTGTTATTACATTGTGCTTTAAATTTGCATTTATTGGATACTAATGATGTTGGACAATGTTTCATAGCCTTATTTGTCATTAGCTAATGTATCTTTTTGTGAAATATCTGTTAACATGTTTAGCTCATTTTTGTTACTGGTCGTTTGTTTTTAAATTTAATGTATGTTAGGATATAGACACAGATGCATATATATCTCAAATAAAAGTCCTTTGTCAGATATATGAATTGTTAATATTATCACCCAGTTTGTGAATTCATTTTCTTTTAAACAGAATCTTTAAAACTTTGATGGCATTTATTGTATCAGTTTCTTCTATGCTTAGTGGTTTCTAAAATTGCTATTAGCAATCTTTGCGTAAAGTTAGAAAGGTATTCAGGTTAGAAAGATAGCCTTCTGTGTTTTCTTCTGGAAGGTTGGTAGATTTTTCTTTTAGAGTTAGGCCTATGATCCTTTTTTTTTTTTTTTTTTTTTTTTTTTTTAACACTCTGAGGTATTGGGTTAATGTTTAGTGTTTTGTTTTTCCATATAGATAACCAGTTGTTCTCATATCATACTGAAAAATCTTTCCTTTATTTGTTGAATTGTTCAGAAAACAGCCCAAAAATTAATTCTATGAATACAGATCTATTTCTGCATTCCCTGCTCTGTTCATCTGTTTATCTATCTTTAGTCCAATACCAGTTTATCCTGGTTAACATAGTTTTAAAATTTAAAATGTCATGAAATCAGATACTATATGTCTTCCCCCTTTTTTCTTTTTGAAGATTGATTCAGCTATTTTAGGAACCATATTTTTTCTTTTCGTATAGATTGTAGTATCAGCTTGTCCATTTCTACATAAAGGCCTGCTGATATTTTGATTGTATTTAATTTATAAATCAGTCTGGGGAAAGTTGAAATCTTAACAATACTGAATTTTCCAATCCATGGCTATAATATATCTCTCCATTTATTTAGATCTTAACTTTTTTCAGCATTTTTTCTTTTAGATTTGAGTGTACAGGTCTTGCATACATATTGTTAAATGTATGCCTAAATATTTTGTTTTTGATGCTATTGTAATAGTACTTTTTTTTTTAATTTATTTTTGAGACAGAGTCTCACTGTCACTCAGGCTGCAGTGCAGTGGCGTGATCTCGGCTCACTGCAGTCTCCACTTCCCAAGTTCAAGCAATCCTCCTGCCTCAGCCTCCAGAGTAGCTGCAATTACAGGTCCCCACCACCACACCCGGCTAATTTTTATAGTTTTAGTAGAGAAGGGGTTTCTCCATGTTGGCCAGGCTTGTCTCAAACTCCTGACCTCAGATGATCCACCCACCTCAGCCTCCCTCCCAAAGTGCTGGGATTATAGTCGTGAGCCACCACGCCCGGCCTGTAATAGTACTTTTTAAATTTTCATTTTCCAGTTGTTCATTGAAAATGCAATTAATTGATTTTTATATATTGATCTTGACCTTTTGAACTTTAGGGTGGTGTTTGTTTGTTTAGTTTCTTAGGATTTTCCATATGCTTGATTGTGTCACCCATAATCAAACAGATTTTTACTTCTTCCTTTCTAAATTTCATAACTTTAATCACTTTTTACTGTCCATTTCACTCTTTTGGACCTCCAGTACAATGTTCTGTAGAAGTTTTGAGAGCAGCCATCTTTGCATTGTTTCCAAATTTAGAGGGCAAGCATTCAGGTTTATATATACAGGATTTTTTTGTAGATGACCTTCATTTTCATGAGCAATTTTTTCATTTTTAGTTTGCCGAGAATTTTTTTGTCTAAGTATGTTGAGTTTTGTTGAATTCTTAACTGGATCTATTGAGAGAATTATATGTTTTTATTTTTAATCTGTCAGTGGATGATTTATACTTACTGATTTTGAAATGTTCATCCAATTTTGCATGCCCAGAATAAAACCCTCATATTGTCATGATTTATTGTCCTTTTTATATATTACTGGATTTGATTTACTAATATTTTGTCGCAGATTTTTGCTCATGTTAAGAATTTTTTTTTTTTTTTTTTGAGACGGAGTTTCCCTCTTGTTGCCCAGGCTGGGGTACAGTGGCATGAAGTCAGCTCACTGCAACCTCCACCTCCTGGGTTCAAATGATTCTCCTGCCTCAGCCTCGTGCGTAGCTGGGATTACAGGCACCCGCCACCGTCCTGGAGAATTTTTTTTTTTCTTTTCAGTAGAGATGGGGATTCACCAAATTTTGTTCATATCTTTGTTCATGAAGGATATTGGTTTGTAGTATTCTTTTCTTGTAATGCTGTGACTAATATGAGGCTTATGCTGGTCTCATTACATGAGCTGGATAATGTTCCCTCTTTTGTGATTATATGAAAGCCTATGGGTAAAACTGGTATTATTTCTTGCTCAAAAGAATTACTCATATAACTATCTGGGCCTGTTGTTTTCTTTTTGGGAAAGCTTTTAATTATGAATTCAGTGTCCTTTTTAGTTATTGAGATTTTCTGTTTCTTCTTGTGGCAGTTTTGGCTTTCAAGGCATTTTTTTCCATTTCATCTAAGTTGTCACATTATTGGCATACTTTTCTTTAGATTATTTCCTATTATCCTTTTAATGTCTGCAGGATTTTTAGTGATGCTCCACTGTCACTCCTGATATTAGTAATTGGTGTTTTGCCTTTTTTTGTCCATCAGTCAAGATAGGGGTTTCTCAATTTTGCTAATTTTTTCAGTGAACATATTTTTATTGATTTTTCTCTGTTGTTTATATATTTTGTTTTATTTACTTTATTCATATACTTATTTCCCTCTTTTTGCATACTTTGCACTTCATTTTCTTTTTGTCAGTCATCCTAAAATATAAGCTGTATCATGGATTTTTAAGTAATTCTTCTTTTCCAATATAAGTATTCTGAGCTATGTGTTTTCCTCATAGGACTACTTTAACTAAATCCAACCAACAAATGTCGAAATGATGAGTTTTTGTTATTATTAAGTTCAAAATACTTTCTAATTTCTGTCTTCATTTCTTTTTGACCTAAGGGTTATTTCGACGTGTGTTACTTAATTTAAATACACTTGGAATTTTCCAGATTGTTTTACTACATTATATATGAAAATTCATAAGAATTTTAGAGTTAGCTTTATGTTCACTCTTGATAAAGTTATTTGTAACATTTCATATTGTCATTTAAGTTTAGCTAATGTAAAACATTAGAAAAAAAGTCTAGGAGCAGGTGTCTCCAACTTAGAACTACCTGAGAGAACTACATTATGGAGTGGAGAAACATAGGTTTTTGTTCTAGATAGACCTGGGTTCAAGTTCTGGACTTAGTGCTGGCTGTGTATATGAACTGGTACAAGCCTTCCTTTTCTTATCCTTTGGGTTCAATTTCCAGGGTATCTGTGAAAACCGAGGGAATGGGGAATGAGAGCTTTACCCCATAGTGCTGCACACTTGATTCTAATTTCTAATCTTTTATTTAATTCTGATGTGTCCAAAGAACATACTTTGCATGATTTCATTCTTTTTAAGCTTATTGGTATTAAAAAAAAGTATTTGCAGACTGCTTATCTTGGTAAATGTTTGATATGCATTTGAAAAAGACGCATATTTTGTAGTTTCAAGTGTGGTGTCCAGTAAATGTCAACTAAGAAAATTGGTGTCAGTGTTGTTCATGTCTTCAATATCCTTACTGATTTTTCCAATATACTTTGTTATTCAGTTATTAAAAGAGAGAATGTATTGAAATCTTTACATATCATGTGGATTTTTCCAATTCTCTCTTCAGTTCTGCCAGTATTTGTCTCATGTATTTTGGAACTGTGATATTTAATACATGCTTATTTAGGATTGACATGTCTTTTTGATGAATTGACTCTAAATTGTGAAATGTCTGTTTCTTTTTTTCTGTTAATACTCTGTGTCTAATATGAATGTAGCCATTCCAGCTTCCCTTTTTTTTTTTAATTAATTTTTTTTTTGGTAGAGGGACGGACTCTTGCTCTGTCACCCAGGCTGGAGTGCAGTGGTGCGATCTCGGCTCACTGCAAGCTTTCTTATAATTAGTATATGTTTTTTTCCATTATTTTATTTTACCTATCAGCATCTTTATACTTTTATACTTATACTTTATACTGAATGTATATATCTTATTTACAGCATGTTATTGGGTATTGGATCCAATGTGATCATTTCTGCCTTTTAACTTGAATGTTTAATCCATTTTTCTTTAATTATTAATATGACTGCCTTTAAGTTTACCATCTTGCTATTTGTTGTCTACCTGTCTTTATTTTTATCTCCTTTAGACTAATTGGTATTTTCATTGTATTTTATTTTATCACTTTTTTTGAGCTTTTGGCTCTTCCTCTTTGTTTGGGGCTTGTTTTGTTTTGTTTCCTCTAGAGTTTACAATATTTTTCCTAAACTTACCAGTTTGTCTTGAATTAATCACTTTACATATTTTATGAGAAACTTACTATGGCATATTTCCATTTCTTCCCTCGCATCCTTTGTGTTGTGCTATAATACATTTTGGTTTTGCGTGAATTACAGTGTACCACCACGTATTGTGAAAGTTTGGCTTTAAATAACTGTCTTCTAAGAAGTTAAGAACTGATCATTTTTTTAAACTTATTTGTTTATTTTTTATTTCTGACACTATCCATTCTTGGTAACATTTTAATCTGAAGAACTATTTAATGTTTCTGGTACATCTGCTGGTGACAAATTCTCTCAGCTTTGTTTTAATCTGAACATGTCTTATTTCATTTTAATTTTTATATTTCAAAACTTTACCAAGAGTTTTCAAATATATGGAAGATTTTAAGGAATTACACAGTGAGCAGTAATGCAGCCCACCTAGATTCTACCATTAACATTTTGTTATCTTTGCTTTTTCACATGTCTATTCATTCTTCTGCCAGTACATCCATCTTTCTTATTTTCTGATACATTTCAAAGTAGATGCAGACATCAGTAAACATTTAAGCTCCTTATCATTATCAATATTTTAATATTTATTTGTAGGTTTCTTTTCTAGGTAAAATTTGCATAAAGTAACAAATTACATAATTCAAGTGTACCATTTGATAATTTTTGAGAAATGCATATATATGCATTACCTAATATCCTATTAAGATATAGAATATTACCGTTGCCAGAAAGTAACATTCTTCCCCTTATCAGTCAATCCCTTCTACCCCCACCTTCCCCACCTCCCCAAACAATACAACTGTTTTTATTTCCTTTTTCATAATAGTTTTTTTTATATTCTAGAATTCTGTGTATGTGAACCCATACAGAATGCACTGTTGTATGACTGTACCTTTACTCAGCAAATGTTCTTGATATTCACCCATGCTGTTTTGTGTATCAGGCATTTGCTCCTTTTGTTTGCCATGGAGTGGTTTTGTTTTGGTTTGGTTTGGTTTAAGAATGCAGAATGATTTGTTTATTCATTCTCTGGGTGGTGAACATTTGGGTTGTTATCAGTTTTGGGGTCTTTTGAATAAAGCTTCTGTGAACTTTCTTATCCAAGTTTCTTAACGGACTACCGCTTTTACTTCTCTGAGATTAATACCTATGAGTGGAACTACTGACTTAGTTTTATTAGAAACTGTTAGACTTTTTTTTTCCCGAAGTGGCTATATCATTCTATATTCCACCATCAACATATTTACATCTTAAGGATTTGGCGTTTTCAGCCTTCTTTGTTTTAGCAATCATAGGTGAGTGTATGGTGGTATCTTATTGTAGTTTAATTCTTCATTTCCCTGATGTCTCAAAATACTGAGCACTTATTCTTCATGTGCTTATTGGCCATCTGTGTGTCTTTTGTGATGTGACTGTTCAAACATTTTGTTCATTTTATAAATAGTTTGTATTTTATTATCGAATCTTAGCAGCTCTTCTTCTGTCCTGGATACCAGTCGTTTGTCAGACACATGTTTTGCAAATACTTTTTCCAGTCTGTTGCATGACAATTTGTTTTTTCGTGGTGTATTTTAATGAGCAGAGGTTCTCATTTTTTTATGAGATGTAATTTATTAACTTCTTCTTTAATGATTATTAATTTCTGTGTTCTAAGAAAGCTTTGCTTACCCATAGTCAGGAAGGTTCACCCTTGTTTAGGCCTATAGTCCATCTCTTTTCCTTTTTTTCATGAATGGTGTGTAGTAGAAATTGAAGTTCAGTTTTCCTTTTATACCGATATCCAGTTGTTCCAGCACAATTAATTGGAAAGATTTTTACTTTCTCATTATGTTTCTCTGGTGCCTTTGTCAATATTTTCACAGGATATGTTGAAAGTGTATCTATTTCTTTTCTTTCAGCCCTTTAAGGTATTCCATTGTCTCCTGGCTAATATTATTTAAAATGCAAACAGGGCAGTTTTTGTTGTTGTTGTTGTTCTTGTTTATTTTTGTGCTTTTTATGTATTTGTTATGTTTTTCTTTGGCAGATTTTAAGATCACCTTTTCTTTATTGATTTTGAAAATCAAATTATGATGGCCTGTGGTGTCATTTGTGTGTGTGTGTTTCTTAGAGTTTATTAAACTTCTCAGTTCTATGTGTTTGTATTTTTCCTTTAATGTGAACAATTTTCAGCCATTTTCTCTTCAAATATGTCTAGCTTTCCCTCTCACTCTTTCTCTTCTTTTAGTACTCCAGTTAAAATTAGGATAGACCACTTCTATCCAATTAGTAGTGCCCCACAGGTCGCTGAACTTCTCGTTATTTTTATTTCTTCCTTTTTCATCCTCTTCCCCGCTCTGTGTTTGTGTAGTTTCCAATGTATGCCGCCCATTTTCTTTGTGATGTCTAATCGATAGCATTTTCTTTATTTCAGAATTGTATTTTTCAGCTGTTGAATTTCCATATCTTCATTGAAAGGTCCCTATTGATATTTTCTATTTGCTGTTCACAGTGCTCATGGTTTAAAAAAAATTGAACAAATACATGTAGAATACTCATTTTTAGGTGTTTATCTGATAATTCCACCATTTTTGTCATTTTTTGTTCTGTTTTGATTAGCTGTCTTTTTATTAGCTAATATAGACTTTTTTTCTTTTTTATCTAGCTTTTTAAAAATTATATGCTGGATATTATGGATGTTACAATTTTGAGTTCTGAATTTTGTAAGACTGTTAAATTTTGTTCTAGTGGGTAATTAAATTACTTGCATAACTGCTTGCTTTTAAAAAAGCATCTTATCTTTGTTAAACAGGTCTAAAATAGCCTTTTCTGTAAGGTTAGATTGGACCTACTTCTAAAGCATGTCATACCTGTAGTCTCTAATTAATATTGGGGAGCTAAACAAAATCTCTTCACTCTGAGTGGCCTGTACTCAACTGTCTCACAGCCCTTCATGTGCTCCTAGAGTTGATCTGTTCCCAGCTTTTCTTTGCCTAACCTTTTAAAGTATTCCCCTAAATATGTGTAGCTTTGTATTTGGCCAAAGACTCGAGATAATCCTGTGCAGATTTCTAGAGTTCCATCTCTAAATAGTTCTCTATAAATGCAATCTGACTCAACAGCAGCCTTGAACTCTCATTTCTATCTCTTTAGCTCAGTGTGACCACTTTCTCATTTTGGCTTTCCCTTCTCTGTGCCACAGTTTAAAAGGTGCCTTTAATCGAAAAGCCAGAGTGATCGTAGCGTTTACCTTTTTTTTTGTCTTTTCTCTCACAGATCACATTCCTGTGTTACCAGTTGTCCAACTTTTTACAAACTGTATTTTAGATATGGAAGGAAGGCTAGTCCAGTACTGGTTACTCCTCTAAGAACAGAAGCTGAAGTCCAAAGTGCACATGTCTTAACACACTATAATAGCCAAATCGGTAACATCTGCGAGTCAATTTAGTCATAGGTCTCTGGTTTATCATAATTTTAATAAAGCATTCCCGTTGTTTACAACTCAGGAGAATGGTCATTACCACAGTTCCAAAAATTATCCATCAGTCCCAACAATTTAGCATGGAGTAGCCATGGGTTCTGTGGCAGGGAACAGTTGGAGGTGCAAGCAGCTGGCATTTAGTTGGGACATGCAGTGGATAGCAAGGCTCCAACTGCAATAATAAAGATGACGGAAATCACTCAGATTTCCTAGGAGAAACGTGATTGTAGAGCAAGAACTCAAAACAGGGAAAATACTAAGAGCTAACCAAGGTGGTTACCTGGAAATTTGGGCTTTGAAGCCAGTTATTTACATTGAACTACAAAAGGGATGGAAAAAACTCTGATTTAAGGACTAACAACCATCAAGTAGCTAAATCTGGCTACAACCTGAATGAGATTATTAGTAAAATCAATGACAGAAGGAGTTTAGGAGTCCAGTTTGGTCATATTACATCACGTCTTTCTGATAGGAAATTCTTTTTTTATTTTTATTTTTAATTTTTTTGAGATGGAGTTTTGCTCTTGTTGCCCAGGCTGGAGTGCAATGGTGCAACCTCGGCTCACCGCAACCTCCGCCTCCTGGGTTCAAGCGATTCTCCTGCCTCAGCCTCCCGAGTAGCTGGGATTACAGGCATGCACCACCACACCCAGCTAATTTTGTATTTTTAGTAGAGACAGGGTTTCTCCATGTTGGTCAGGCTGGTCTCAAACTCCCGACTTCAGGTGATCCACCGGCCTCGGCCTCCCAAAGTGTTGGGGTTACAGGCGTGAGCCACTGCGCCCGGCCTCTGATAGGAAATTCTTTAGTCTGGCATTGCATCAGAGTGAAATCTTTTTGTCAAAACACCTGAGGGTCCAGCTAGGCAGTCAGCAAATGTGGTCTGAGGGTCACTCTTCCCCTGTAAGCCAGCACTGCTTTACCTGAAAGCCCTGTAGAGAACTTCTTGCATGTGACTTAAGCTATTTAGAAAATCCAGCTAGTAGATTATTTAAGAGTTTGATACGTTAAGTAGCATTAATGACTCCTTGTTATCAAGATAGCTCTACAAAATACAATCTGTAAATATGACAAATGACTGTATGACACAAAACAGAATTAAAATGCCCCATTAGAAATAAAATGGGCAGTAGTAAAACGAATGAGGCAGGGGAAATTTATGAGGGCAATTGATCTCTCGGTCATTAAGCAAGCTCTCTATTGGCATTTAAAAAAATCCATTTCAGGTACGTGCAGCCAACAACAACCTCCACCCCCATTACAAAATGTTCATCCAGAGACAGCCAAAATAACTGAGCAAATAATGAAAATAACGGTGGAAATTACCCTATTGTACTGTTAACATAATGTACTCAGAAATACCAAGGACACAGTGATTTTCATGCCAGCTATCCAAATAGATCTTAGTAAATTTTCAGCAACTGCACTAACATAGCTTCTGGAATTTATGATGGAGTTTTCTTATTTTAAGGTGCCATTATTCATGGAAGGAGTACAAGAGTACCTGATAATAATTTTGCACTGCTAAGTCCCAGGCTATACCTGTGGCAGGATTAATATCCCCAGTTTAGGATAATAAAATCAAAACTCTATGATTTGCCCTTTAATAAGAGAACTTCAGGTTCAGCTCCAGGCTGCTTACCATTTTCTGCTTTGAATAGATACCTTTTTAAAAAGTGATTTCCTGGATGTGAAGCTGATCTGGCTGCAACATCTGTCACCCCATTGATCACCAGGGTAGATTCAGCTGATCTGGCTGGCTAGGCGGGTGTCCCCTTCCTCCCTTACTGCTTCACGTGACTCCTTCCCGAAGCTGCACACTCAGTGGAAGAGGACGACCATCTGCAATAGAGGGGGACTGGTCTTTTGTCAAGGGTATAAGAGCAGCTGTGCTCCCCTGCTAGAACCTCCAAACAAGCTCTCAAGGTTCATAAACGTGATTCTATTTCAACTGTTGTATGATCAATAATTGAGCTTCATCGTGATGGTGTTCAAAGATCCCTGCACTTTGGAGTCAGGGAGCCTCTATAGCAATCCCAGCTTTGAATGAGATTCTTCTAAGCTGTGTCTCAGCAAACATTTAACATCTACAATGTTCTAGGTGCTTACAGAAGCCTTCCCTCACCACCTTATGCAGTAAACCTCCCTTGCCCCAGTCCCGCCCTTCAATCACCTCTGTCACATTACCATGGCTTATTTCTCTTATAGCACTAATCACTATTTAAAATTAACCAGCTGATTTATTTCTTTACATATTTACTGCCCTGAATTAGAATATTAGCCACAAAAGGGCAGAGACCCTTTCCGTCTTATTTACCATTGTATCCCCAGAACCTTCTGGCAAATGGTAGATGTCAATAAATAATAATCAAATTGACTAATACACAATTTAAGCCACTCCTGCTTCAGACCCAGTAAATATACTGTTCCTCCTTCAAACACTTAAACTTCATTATCACAAGCTAATAAAGCAACTAAATAAAATTGTGAAACATAATTTAGTAATAGACTTCTAAATACCCCAGAAGTGTAAAATCTTATGTCTGGAAATGTTCATTGAGATACTAGGTGTTCTAGGGATATCATGGAAGAAAAAGACATAATCTCTACCTGAAAGACTGTAAAGGTATAGTTAATGAGAGGGAGTGGAGAAGCTGGCCTGTAGACAAATTACAATATAATAAGTAATGCTGTAATCAAATGATAAACAAAGGGAAGTGTAAAAATTTCTACAAGGGAGAGCCAGGTTGCAATAAAAATGTTATTCGATAAAAGCTTATATAGAATAATGATATTCGAGCATGGACTTGGAAACTAAAAAGAGAAAGGCCTTCCAGCCAGAAGTCACAGCATGAGAAAACGGCATCATATTAAATCTTCCTGATGTTTTTGATGAAAAAGCAATGGTAAATGAGAAAGGAAGGAAGGTGGTTAGTAATTTGGTTGTGACAGACGTTGATTATAGGGCTAATGAGTTCAGATCTGGTTTTTAAGTAATTGAGAATTACCGCACTCTATTTCTGATACTTCCAAAGAAACTGCAAAGGTGCCTAAAATATAAAAAATAAGTAGATAATGCAGAAATCTGTTCACAATCAGATATTGCAAGTTCACCTCTAGAATATGTACTAAAGAACTGTGAACATGGGAAATAACTTCCAGAACCAAGCATATTCAGCATTTGGTGGATGTCCTTTGCTTTTGCACAGTGAAAATAATGTTTTTGAGGCCTATTTCCAAGAAGAAAGGAAAGATAATTAAATTCCTTTCATACTACACTAGACAAGAGAATGAAACTATAGTGGAAACATATGAAGATTTTTACTCAAATCAGCTACATAAACAATGAAAATTCCACCAGTACCGTGGACTTCTTCAGGTAGCAATAAGAACTCCATCCCAAGACATGGACCGAGGACAGAATGATAATTTTCAAAAGTATTTGTAAGGAGATTTAGGTGTCAAATTGTGACTTGAATTAGGTGACCTTCTAAGCCCTTCCTGATGTTATGATTCTGTTTTAATTTATGTATCATCAAAGACTATTCAAATAAAAAACACCTTCTATGCCAGGTGCTGGAAACTAAAAGATAAATATAACATGGTCTAGTGTTTTAAAATAGTGCTAAACTCTGCAATGTTATCTCTGATTGTTCATACACAGGCAGGTGCATAGCTAAGCTGCTTGGCTTATCCAGCTCTTTGCCGGGATGATAGGTCACTGTGGTCACCACACAGAAATCAATTCTGTTTCCTTTTTGTTCATTCCAGTGCCAGCTCCAAGATACACAGTGGAACTGGCTTGTGGTTTTGGAGCCACAGTCCTGCTAGTGGTGATTCTCATTGTTGTTTACCATGTTTACTGGCTAGAGATGGTCCTATTTTACCGGGCTCATTTTGGAACAGATGAAACCATTTTAGGTAAGTAACAGAAATTTGACATAAACCTCTTCTACTGTCATCTTTAGAACATACGTTGTAAAAAAAAAAAAAGAAAGAAAACACGGTGATTTGAAAAACCTAGATTAACTGGAAGATTTAAGCAGATTAACTTTAATTTCAGCCCTTGCTATTAAAAATCTTTCTAAAGATTATTATTCTATTTTCTTGGATTAGTGAGTTGGTCTAAATTAACACTGTCCAAATAGAAATATAATGCGAGCCATTTACCTACTTAAAAGTTCCCAGTGACCACATTAGTAAAAGTAAAAAGAAACAAGTAAAAATAATGAATTGACTAAATATATTTGTAACACTATTTTTTAGCATGCAATTAATATTAAAAAGTTAGAGATATTTTGGTGTTTTTTTGGTACTAAAAATGTTCAAAATGTAAAATGTATTCTACTTTACCCTTACAGCACATCTCAATTCAAACCAGCCACATTTCGAGTGAGCAATGGACTGGTGGCTCATGGCTGCTATATTGGACAGTGCTGATCCACACTCCTTGTTCTCAGATAGTGATCTGTGAACCAGCAGCAACATCACGTGTAGCTTATTAGAAGAAGGATCTTAGACCTAGCCCCTACTGACTCAGAATCTACATTTAAACCATATTCCCAAGTGATTCATGTGTACATTAACATCTAAAAAGCACAGCTCTAGTGCAAATTTGCCTAGTGAAAAGAATAGAGCATTTAAACATACAAATTCATAGGTCCACCCCATAAAGATTTTAATTCAGTAGGCTTATGGAAGAAACACGGAATCGATAGTTTTTAATGAGACGTGATTTTTCTAATTAAGCAACTTTGTGAAAGGTTGGTCCATTAAATCTAATTATATTTTTAATTTTAGTTCTTTTCAGATATAAATAATTCAGGCAGTTTCACAGAGTTTTGCTCAATTTGTAATTTTAATATATTAATGAGTGATAGGCTTGGAGAGGAAGTTGAAATTTTCTGTACAGTATTAATTGCCAGTACCTATGATTTACCTTCTGGCTTTGTTAATTTACAGTTGAATGGGACAAACCTCACTCTTTTTCCACTGTAAAGCAACCTGTAAGATGAGAGTTGAGGATATATCAGATAACATTCAAAATTACATCTTCAAATAGTCGTTTTGCGTGGAGACTTGTTGCAAGTAGAAAATCGCACTGGAATCTGTCACATAATGAAAATGTCTAATATGCAGAAGTTAGATTTAAGAAAAATGTAATGGTATTGAGAAACTTTCCTAATTTACATTGTATCTGTGTTCCTTTTGCTAGATGGGAAAGAGTATGATATTTACGTATCCTATGCAAGGAATGCTGAAGAAGAAGAATTTGTATTACTGACCCTCCGTGGAGTTTTGGAGAATGAATTTGGATACAAGCTGTGCATCTTTGACCGAGACAGTCTGCCTGGGGGAAGTAGGTATTTCAGATGAGTACAAATGATGCTACCTTGAAAGGCAGAGAGAATCATTAGTTTTGCATTATGGGTGAGAGCCATGGCACAGCATCTTTGGATATTTAATGTCCGATGGTCTTTGATGTAACAGACTCCTCTAGAAATAAAACTACATTGGAAGATGTATACTATTCAACTCAGTTTACGGTATTAAAATATTTTCCCTTGCAATCTTTCAGAGATGTATGTCAGAAAAGCGTGGAGGCACAGTGGATTAGAGCTCTATTAAAGGGCCATAGCTTTAAACATCCTGTTTATTCACATTTAGATTTTTCAGTTTAGGCTAATCTACACTGGTTTGTCTAGAATTGTTTTACAAGACTGAGAATTTTTTTTTAAAGCAGTTTTATTTTGGCTTTAGAAACACAGAGGTTTACTTGGTTTTACTAAAACTGAGTGGGAGAAGAATGTGGGTAGAATTTTTCCTTATGTGATTCACTGATAATAATTCCAGTATTTTCCTACCGCATTTGCTCTTTTTTTTCCCCCTCACTTTTCTTTTCAAGCAAAATAGTGCTACTCAAATTCCCCTTTTCCTTGGGTCTGTTTCTTCTTCCTGTCAGCTTATACACTTGAGGGTTACTTTAAAATTTTATAATAGCCAGTGTAACTAGAAGGTTTAAAAAGAAAGGAAATGCTTAAATTCTTGAATGTGTTAAAATAAAAGTACAACTCCTTTTTAGATCCATACAGTAACACACAAAGTAATTTTTCATTGGTGTCTTTTTAATAAATATATAAGTTACATTCCCAAACCCACTGTTAAACTTTATCCTGTTGAAATGCTTGTAATATATCTAATCATAAGCAAGACAAACCAATTTTATTCCTCTAAAATCCTGTCTACATTCATAATTTAACAGTTCTTTTTTTTAAATATTACATGGATAATTGAGATAGACTTGAAATTTTATTCTCATTTTGATTTAGTTGGATCAGTTATTTTATCTTCCCAATCATCATCCAGAAGTCCATCAAAAGACATTTCTTTCAGTATAATTTTTCCAGGAAGTTATGACTTAATTATACAGTTAAAGGATAAATTCCACTCATTTTAATACTTAATTTCCCCAATCATTTATTCACCCATTTATTTGTTCATACAGCCATTCAATAAATACTTTTCTACCACGGAACTGGGTAAGACCCTCCAATAGGGGTTGATAATTCTTTGAAGAATTCACATTCTGCATAATTACTCTTGCATCTTGCTTTTGTTAGTTACCTTTTGCTTCCTTTTTTATTCTCCCTGCCGCTCTTACCCAATCTTCTTTGACTCTGGGTCTCTTTCCATGCTTACACATGCTCAGCCTCCAGTGCCACTGCTTGGAACACACAATCATTCCTGGATTCTCCCCCAGGCTGTGTGTGCTAGATTTTAATCACAAGGCTTTCCCTACTGTTTCTGAACCTGTGAAGATTAAGGGGCAAAATGACTTCCTAAAGGAATATAGCAAGACATGATATAAGTTTCCACAATTCTAGTAAGTTACCTAGAGTTGGCAACCATCTGAAACACAGGTAAAGGACTATGCAATCCTCGATAAGCAACTGTGAGGAGATGGATTGGTTCCAAGAATTTAGTGACAGGAACTAATCAGGGCCCTTAAAACGGCAGAATAAAATTACATTGCATTTCCATTTTTCCTGCTTTTTCTTTTTTCCTTGAAGAAAGCATTTGCCTGTTAGTGCAAGTAGACACATCATCTAGCAGCTGCCAAAACACAGCTTTATAGTAATGATTGGAGTTTGAGGAGAAAGACCCAGCGATTAATTTAGGCTCCAGGGGAGAAAGAAGTAGAAAGCCCACCCGAGGATGTGTTACCAGCCAAAATGCCGTTCAGCTGGCTAGATTTTGTAGTCTAAGGACAGAGTGATATTAGAGTCAGAGAGGTATCCAACAATGGAGAGGGACTTTCAGAAGATGAAGGTCTCTCCCTTTGTTGTCCTGTCCTAGCAAAAAATAAAATTCTATTATTTTGATTATATAACTATACCTTTTTGAGTGTCCATTGGTACTAGAGAGTTTATGCATGGTGCATGGGTTTCTTTGTTGAAGAAAGGGCTCATGAGCTGATGTGGCTAGACCATAAGATGCCACACACTTTGAAGAAACTGCTTTCAGTATAATGTGTCTACTCCTTGTGTCTCAAGTATTGTTTCTGAAGATCAAGGTCACAACACTACACTACCTTTTGGCTTCATGCCTGTTTGGAATTCTTTTTAGAAATATGTGTAGATAGTTTCTGTTTTCCCTGAAGACAGTGGTATTTAACAAAGAGAGTTTGCAAGTATAAGGATTAAGTTTTTCACATTTTTGGTGGTAAAAAGTTTCACCTCAATTTTTAGGCTGGTACCCTAAGTTCCCTACATTTGCTCCTCAAGCCCCAATGCTTTTGGGGAGTTTTTGGCCAACACTAATCCCCATGGTTGTTTTCTTTCCCAGTTGTCACAGATGAGACTTTGAGCTTCATTCAGAAAAGCAGACGCCTCCTGGTTGTTCTAAGCCCCAACTACGTGCTCCAGGGAACCCAAGCCCTCCTGGAGCTCAAGGCTGGCCTAGAAAATATGGCCTCTCGGGGCAACATCAACGTCATTTTAGTACAGTACAAAGCTGTGAAGGAAACGAAGGTGAAAGAGCTGAAGAGGGCTAAGACGGTGCTCACGGTCATTAAATGGAAAGGGGAAAAATCCAAGTATCCACAGGGCAGGTTCTGGAAGCAGCTGCAGGTGGCCATGCCAGTGAAGAAAAGTCCCAGGCGGTCTAGCAGTGATGAGCAGGGCCTCTCGTATTCATCTTTGAAAAATGTATGAAAAGAATAATGAAAAGGGTAAAAAGAACAAGGGGTGCTCCAGGAAGAAAGAGTCCCCCCAGTCTTCATTCACAGTTTATGGTTTCATAGGCAAAAATAATGGTCTAAGCCTCCCAATAGGGATAAATTTAGGGTGACTGTGTGGCTGACTATTATGCTTCCTCAGGCAATACTAAAGTTTAGGAAGATATCATCAACGTTCTGTCACCAGTCTCTGAATCCACTACGTTCTTTGCAGGCAAAGACTTGTTCAATGTGAATTTCCCCTTCTACATTGTCTATCACTGTTTTTATATGTCTCTATTCTTTTTAAAATCTTAACATATGGAGCAGCCTTTCCTATGAATTTAAATATGCCTTTAAAATAAGTCACTGTTGACAGGGTCATGAGTTTCCGAGTATAGTTTTCTTTTTGTCTTATTTTTACTCGTCCGTTGAAAAGATAATCAAGGCCTACATTTTAGCTGAGGATAATGAACTTTTTTCCTCATTCGGCTGTATAATACATAACCACAGCAAGACTGACATCCACTTAGGATGATACAAAGCAGTGTAACTGAAAATGTTTCTTTTAATTGATTTAAAGGACTTGTCTTCTATACCACCCTTGTCCTCATCTCAGGTAATTAATGAAATATATGTAAACTTGAAAAATATTTCGTAATTTTTGTTTTTGCTCCAGTCAATTCCTGATTATCCACAGGTCAACCCACATTTTTTCATTCCTTCTCCCTATCTGCTTATATCGCATTGCTCAGTTAGAGTTTTCAGGAGGCTCCACACTAGGTTCAGTCTGAAAGAAATCTCCTAATGGTGCTATAGAGAGGGAGGTAACAGAAAGACTCTTTTAGGGCATTTTTCTGACTCATGAAAAGAGCACAGAAAAGGATGTTTGGCAATTTGTCTTTTAAGTCTTAACCTTGCTAATGTGAATACTGGGAAAGTGATTTTTTTCTCACTTGTTTTTGTTGCTCCATTGTAAAGTGCGGAGGTCAGACTTAGTGGCCTTGAGAGTTGCTTTTGGCATTAATATTCTAAGAGAATTAACTGCATTTCCTGTCACCTATTCACTAGTGCAGGAAATCTATTTGCTCCAAATAAGTCAGTATGAGAAGTCACTGTTAATGAAAGTTGTTTTGTTTGTTTTCAGTAATATTTTGCTGTTTTTAAGACTTGGAAAACCAAGTGCAGAGTTTACAGAGTGGTAAATATCTATGTTACATGTAGATTAGACATATATATACACACATGTGTATATGAGATATATATCTTATATCTCCACAAACACAAATTATATATATATACATATCCACACACATACATTACATATATCTGTGTATATAAATCCACATGCACATGAAATATATATATATAATTTGTGTGTGTGTATGTGTATGTATATGACTTTAAATAGCTATGGGTACAATATTAAAAACCACTGGAACTCTTGTCCAGTTTTTAAATTATGTTTTTGCTGTAATGTTTTTGTGTCAGTGTTTTCTGTACATATTATTTGTTAATTCACAGCTCACAGAGTGGTAGTTGTCATAGTTCTTGCCTTCTCTAAGTTTATATAAATAACTTAAGTATCACTACAGTTTATCTAGGTTGTAGTGGAATCTGCTGTGCACAGAGCTTCCATGGTCACTGCTAAGCAGTAGCCAGCCATCGGGCATTAATTGATTTCCTACTATATTCCCAGCAGACACATTTAGAAACTAAGGTATGTTAACCTCAGTCCTCAACTATTTGAACTGTTGAGTGATAAAGGAAACAAATATAACTGTAAATGAATCTTGGTATCCTGTGAAACACAATAATTCATAATTTAAGAAAGCCCTTATCCCAGTAACATGAATGTTGATGAACAAATGTAAAATTATATCCTATATTTAAGTGCCCTTCATCACTATTGAAGTTCATAATTAATCATTTCCCTCTATAAGTGTTATTGATTATTTTAAATTGAAAAAAGTTTCACTTGGATGGAAAAAGTAGAAAAGTAGGTCATTCTTGGATCTACTTTTTTTTAGCCTTATTAATATTTTTCCCTATTAGAAACCACAATTACTCCCTCTATTAACCCTTCACTTACTAGGCCAGAAAAGAACTTATTCCAGATAAGCTTTGAATATCAATTCTTACATAAACTTTAGGCAAACAGGGAATAGTCTAGTCACCAAAGGACCATTCTCTTGCCAATGCTGCATTCCTTTTGCACTTTTGGATTCCATATTTATCCCAAATGCTGTTGGGCACCCCTAGAAATACCTTGATGTTTTTTCTATTTATATTCCTGCCTTTGGTACTTAATTTTACAAATGCTGTAATATAAAGCATATCAAGTTTATGTGATATGTATCATTGCAAGAGAATTTGTTTCAAGATTTTTTTTAATGTTCCAGAAGATGGCCAATAGAGAACATTCGAGGGAAATGGGGAAACATAATTTAGAGAACAAGAACAAACCATGTCTCAAATTTTTTTTAAAAACATTAATGGTTTTAAATATATGCTATAGGGACTTTCCATTCCCAGGTTAACAAAGAACTGTGATATATAGAGTGTCTAATTACAAAATCATATAAAATTTATTTAATTCTCTTCTGTATTGTAACTTAGATGATTCCCAAGGATTCTAATAAAAAATCACTCCATTGTATTGGGAAACAAAAACGTCATTCATTAATTACTTATTTTCTTTCCATAGGTTTTAATATTTTGAGAGTGTCTTTTTTATTTCATTCATGAACTTTTGTATTTTTCATTTTTCATTTGATTTGTAAATTTACTTATGTTAAAAATAAACCATTTATTTTCAGCTTTGAATTTTATTTTGTGCATGTGTTTTATGTCTTTATTTTCACATTTGGTCATAAATGAAAACAGAAAGAATTGATTATTGTACTCACAAAGAAATATAATAAGTTACATTAGTTAAGTTTCTTTCTGAGATAAATCTGAGTGAAATGGGAACTTCTTATCAAGAACATTTTCTTTACATGTAAGTAAAAGTTACTTAAGTAAAATGAATTGCTCCAGAATACTAGGACATATTTTGTGGGTGTATATGTGTTTATGTGTGTATGTGTATGTGTATGTGTATGTGTATGTGTATGTGTGTGTGTGTGTATGTGTATGTGTGTATGTGTATGTGTGTGTGTGTGTGTGTTTGTATGTGTATGTGTATGTGTATGTGTGTATGTGTATGTGTGTTTATGTGTGTGTGTATGTGTGTGTGTATGTGTATGTGTGTGTATGTGTGTGTGTGTATGTGTGTGTGTATGTGTGTGTGTATGTGTGTGTGTATGTGTATGTGTATGTGTGTATGTGTATGTGTATGTGTATGTGTGTGTGTGTGTGTGTGCAGAGAGACAGAAAGACCGTCAAAAAGACGGAAAGATAGAGACAGAGAAAAAGGAGAGAAAGATTATTTTAAAACAAAGGAAAACAAGCTTATTCCTTTTTACTCAACTTGGAACTTAGGTAGTTTACAGGAATCTTTTTCATCTAATAGACTTTAATGCAACCACATGGTAGTTGCTTTGGAAATAGATAAAACTAATGCCGTGACTTTAGTTAACTGATGATCATTTGAATCAAAGATGCATTTCTGTCACAAATTTTGAATAAATCAGTGATGAATATTTGGAAACATATTTTATTTTCGGTTAATAATACAAGTCCATAGTGACAGGGATGCCTTTTTGCTTTAAAAAAAATCCCTGGCTGGGCGCGGTGGCTCACGCTGTAATCCCAGCACTTTGGGAGGCTGAAGCGGATGGATCAAGAGGTCAGGAGATCGAGACCATCCTGGCCAACATGGTGAAACCCTGTCTCTACTAAAATACAAAAAATTAGCTAGGCATGGTGGTGCATGCCTGTAGTCACAGCTACTCGGGGGGCTAAGGCAGGGGAATCGCTTGAACCCGGGAGGCAGAAATTGCAGTGAGCTGAGATTGCGCCACTGGACTCCAGCCTGGTGACAGAGCGAGACTTCAGAAAAAACAAAAACAAAATTCCTATTTGTTCATTTTACTGAGCCCCGTAACATGCTCAGAATTGGTTAGCTTAGTAAAAGTTCTTCTACTGAAGAATTAATTTTCCTCTTGCAAACCAGCCCCAAAAGTGTAGGCTTAGGATCAACGGATCGAAGTTATAAGGCAACAGATTTCTGCTCATTTAGAAAATAGCTGTAAAGCAGAGTTCGACACTAATAGAATTCACTATCTTTGGAAATACTAGGCCTGCCATTACCAGAGGTATATAAGCAGTTATTTGATAGATTTTCATTGAGATTTTGTATATGAGTTTTTTGCATTGGATAAGTGGTTTTGAGTCTGAAGTTGTTTCCAACCCTGAACATGTTAAGTGACCTACTAGAACATACTGGTGACTCTTTGGAAGACTCAACTTCAGCATTTTGCATATAATCTACCTGGCTGTGATTAACCTTCCTTAAACTCTCAAGAGTTTTTTTCCATTATATACTGATGTCACTAGCTCTTTAACACAAGTAAATGCACAGTATGGTATGAGAGACGCATTTAGCAACTAGTCTATCTTATTTCTGTTTCTACCCAAGGAATATAAAATAACCTTAGTAATGAGTTAGGAGATGGAGTGTTTTAGTAGTAATTTTAATCTACATCTATTTAAAACTGAATAGACAGAACTTTTACACCCTATTACTCTTATAAATCCACATATTAAGATGATATTTTAAGGTTAACATTAATAATTGATACAGATTCAATAAACATTAGTCCATATATTATTTTACTATTGTGTTCACTAGACGTTGAGCAACAATAATTTAATCAAAGTGATTTATGCAATGTATACTGTGTGCTAGAAATTTACTTGTAGGCATCTAATTTGTTTATCAGCCCTATGAGTTTACTTTATCACATGCATTTTATAGATGGATGAACTAGGACTCAAAAGATATTAAGATAAAAATAGAGATAAATGGAGAAAGCAATATTTGAAACCACATCCATCTTCCAAGTTAAATATTTCCTTTTTTCTGTACTTCAAGTTTTAATAGAGAAAATGAAAGAGACGGAGGTTTGCTGTTCTTTTATCTACTAATAACTCATCCAGAGGAGAAAAAAAAAATTACTGTCCTAGTTTTCTTCTAAGTGAACTCCATGGAAATTATGACTTTTACAGGCAAGAGTATTCTTGAGTATTGAAGAGTTCTCAGTCATACAACATGACTTCAAAGCCAATTTAGTACCACACAAGAAAACTAATCTCATTATTATATGGCCATACCTCATTTTTTGAGCCAAACAGAATAAATGAGCTAAATTACTACTCCTCCAAGTAAACTTTAGCATTAAAAATAATAGCTCCTATCCTCAAATATGAAGTTTTGACAATATAGAAGATATTTTAAAAATATGCCATAAAGTATGCAACTTCCTTTACAGTATTAAGTGAAGATCCTTCGGTATAGCCCAGGACCTTGCTGAGAAGCATCTTCTACATTTGTTTCTCAATGTCTAAAATTCCACCACTCTTATCTGCAGTTAGCATTGTCCTCTTTCAAATCTAAGCTGTCTTACTTTCTGGATGGAGTATCAATAAAAAAATAAAAGAGCAACAGACTCAAAAGACATTTTTTAAGAAGATCTGGAACAGTGTTGTGTTTTAAACAACAATATTCCTATTGGCAAAAACATACATTTTCCTAAGGTGACTATTTTGAAGTGAAACATCACATCACACACACACACACACACACAATTTGCATGAGTTCTCTTTGTTGACAAGCTAGCCATGTTGCCTTAAGTTTATTTCACATTTCTCAGGAGCCAGGAAAAGCAGTAGACTTCCCACTTTCATATTCTCTGATTTATGAGAGGCAGCTTCTTAAGATTCTGAGTAGGACTAGAGGGGACTGAGGAGTTACTAAAACACATGCACATGTGCACACACTCATACAGAAGGGTTTTAATGATAAATGAGAATTTAAATTTATCTCTTAAGAATGAATGAAACAAAATGTCTCTAAAAACGTTTTTGCATTCTTGCTTAAACCAATCAAAAGTTCTCAGAACTTGAGCACATGTCTCTCCAATTTCCCTTCAAATTCATGTTAAATCCACTGATTGAAAAAAACAAAACAAAACTATAATCTGTAAGAAGCACAGCTCCCTTATTCCCTGTCAAGTTCACAATGACCAATGCAAACTTTCAGTCTGTCTTCAAAGGCTGAAAACTCTCTCCATTACTGTCTCATCCCTGGACCAAAAGCAGAGGTGTTCACCCTCACAACGTGACTCTGGCACATGTTTTCAAAGTTATAAATGGCTAGGATTTACAATTTTGATTTTTTTTCCTTCAGGATATGGCATGTTCTAAGCTCCTGAATCTCACAGTGAGTTAAGCATTACATTTATTTGAAGAATTTTCCCTTGGGATCTATCCAAATCCACTTTGATATCATTAGAATTGAATGGTTTGCCAGAAGTCTTAGCTACTTGACTAATTCTTACCCATTGTCATTGTTTTTGCCCCTTTAATTCCAATTCTTCACACACACACACACACACACACACACACACACACATGCACCACACACAGAAAAAGAATTTAATTGATAACAAGATAAATACTATGAACTACTATGAACTGTCTGATGTTGTGTCCAAAAATGTTAAGTATCAAAGGATATAACTGAGAATCTTAGGAGGTGATAATTCCTGTTGCTCTTTGCTGATCAGACTATGTCAGGAGCATTATATTCACTGCTGTTCATAATACTGCTCTTAGGAGACACATCTATAAACTGATCATTATCCAGAGGAAAATGGTAAACATGCAGAGGAGACATGAGGCCATGTCATTTATGGAATAAGAGAAATATCCCAAAAATATTTAATCCAGACATAAGAAGAAAATACTACAATGATGTAAAAATAGTTGTCAAATATTTTAAACATTTAAAGACTCAAGAACTGACCACCAGATAAAATTTGCAAGGAAGAAGATTTCAAAACAAGAAATAATTTGTAAACAGAGCTGAAATGACTTGCTTTTGATGGTGGCTAATATTTTGAGGGTAGTTACTTAATTGCCCACCGTGTGTGTGTGTGTGTGTGTGTGTGTGTGTGTGTGTGTGTGTGTTTTAAGAAAGACTTATTCAAGAAGGAGACTACTGAAATGAAGGTTTTGCAGTAGGAGAGAGAGACTGAGCTCAACTGCCATACCATCCATGAAGGTAGTAAATTCTTAGCAACCATTGGTAAGAGTGGTGTAGATTTTTTTGACTGGGTAAATTACTCAGCACTGACATTCTGTCATCTCAAGTGTTTGTTCACTCCCTGTCCTCTGGAGGATGGACAATAACGAACTGGAATATATGTAAGTTTTCACTATACATTGTCCTATATTTCCATTTTCCTATAGATACAGTGGAAGCAGTTTTTGATTTCATTCAGAGAAGCAGAAGGATGATTGTTGTCCTGAGCCCTGACTATGTGACAGAAAAGAGCATCAGCATGCTGGAGTTTAAACTGGGTGTCATGTGCCAGAACTCCATTGCCACCAAGCTCATTGTGGTTGAGTACCGTCCCCTTGAGCACCCGCACCCAGGCATTCTTCAGCTCAAGGAGTCTGTGTCTTTTGTGAGCTGGAAGGGAGAAAAGTCCAAACATTCTGGCTCTAAATTCTGGAAAGCTTTGCGGTTGGCTCTTCCCCTGAGAAGTCTGAGTGCCAGTTCTGGCTGGAATGAGAGCTGCTCTTCCCAGTCTGACATCAGTCTGGATCACGTTCAAAGGAGGAGAAGTCGTTTGAAAGAGCCCCCAGAACTTCCGAGCTCAGAGAGGGCTGCAGGTAGCCCTCCGGCCCCAGGCATAATGTCCAAGCACCGAGGGAAGTCCTCTGCCACCTGCCGCTGTTGTGTCACCTACTGTGAAGGAGAGAATCATCTTAGGAACAAGAGCCGGGCAGAGATTCATAACCAGCCCCAGTGGGAGACACACCTCTGTAAGCCTGTTCCCCAAGAGTCAGAAACTCAATGGATACAAAATGGCACCAGATTGGAACCCCCTGCTCCCCAGATCTCAGCCCTTGCTCTTCACCATTTCACGGACTTATCCAATAACAACGACTTTTATATCCTATAATTACTGTGTGTGGTGGGTGGTGGCTACTATCTCTACCAACCCTCTGTATGTCATGAACCTGTGGGAAAATCTGACATTTTTATCATCTAATGGACTATCAGATTTCTGCCCCCTTTATTGATTTTTAAAAACTATTTATTTCTAGGAGACAAAAGACCTGAAGGACCTGAATCCAGAATTATTGCCTCTAATGGCCTCAGAAGAGCACACTCTTCTTGGGCCCTAGAAGGTCAGTATGTGAAAGTTGCCTAAAGTCTGATCCTCTATCTTGTCTAGTGGTTTAAAACTGAGCTAAGAATTTAAATGTGTTTCTTTTCAGTGAGTTGATCAACCTCACGTTATAAGTCAGTCAGGTGTACTTGGGCTATGATGCTTACAGGGTGTATGCATTCCCAGGGGGCAGCATGGAAAGGAGCTGGTTCTGGTGGAAGCTGTAGGACGAAGCTCAACAGAAAACCTACAGCACATTTTTCCTCAAAGAACCAAACATACCCACGCAGGAATACATGGCGTTCTCTGTCTCACTGTAAACTAGTGTTCTCTAAACTGCCTAACATTGTTAGCATCAATAAAATTCTATTTTTACGTCATTTTATTTGTACTAACAAATTTTTACATCTCTCTCACCCTTCTACTTCCTATGATTGTTGTATTCTTATCTGGAGAGTATTCCATTTCAGAAAATTGAGATTTGGTTTAGGTACCAGAAAAACTAAGGTGCCTTTTTTGTTTCTCTCTGATATGTAATAGGAGAGATGTGGAAAATAACCCAAAGAGAGGGAGAATGTGACTTAAATGAAATGGAAGTTTACAAGAATCTCATATTTTTAGAACTGACAGATGAAAAATTCCGTATTGTAAGGGATGTAGCGTAGAAATTGGTGCCTTTGTCTCATTCAGGCTTCTGAGAAGGGATAGTAAATTCAAGTGCCTACAAGGATCAGAAGGTAAGAGAAAAGAGAAAATGTGGCCAGATACCAGCCTATTTTACATGCTTTCCATCTAGAACTGATGTGAATAGGGACATAGGCACAGATGGTTATTTATTTTCTGTAAACATTTTCATAAACCCATATAAGGCACATGGCATTTGATTTCCAAGTCAGGTAGATCATTGACCCTCTAAGTAACTGAAGAATACATATTTCTTAAAAAGGGTCAGTTTCAGGCCGGGTGTGGTGGCTCATGCCTATAATCCCAGCACTTTGGGAAGTCAAGACTGGTGGATCAACTGAAGTCAGTTGTTCAAGAGCAGCCTGGCCAACATGGTGAAACCCCATCTCTACAAAAATACAAAATTAGCCAGGCATGGTGGTGGGCACCTGTAATCCCAGCTACTCAGGAGGCTGAGGCAGGAGAAACTCTTGAACCTAGGAGGTGGAGGTTGCAGTGAGCCGAGATTGCGCCACTGCACTCCAGCCTGGGTGACAGAGCAAGACACCATCTTAAAAAAAAAAATAATGGGTAGCTTCTACTCGGTTCCATTTGATTTTTGCCACTAATTGAGCCCCAATGTTGGCATATTGTCCATTTTTTTCTAAAGAATCTAAAAAATTCAGATTTTATGTATAATGTCAATTATGGGATGGCTTAAAGTTAAGAAGGAAAAAACAAAGAGCCAAACAAATTATATCTTTGGGCCATAGTCAGCCTGAGGACAACTAGTTTGTAATTTCATAACTAAAGTATTCAGCCAAAGAACATATCTCCAAATGGAATTTAAGTGTCCCTGGTAATACAAGAACTGGAAGACACAGGTTGGCTTTAAGGACATAGTGGAGCATGTTTATTCTGTCCTCAAATTGAAGACATCTGGGCTGTTACAATTGAGCTGATCTGAACTAACCCTCCATTAGAAAAGAAAAATCTAGAAAATCAGCTGCCTTCCATTTACTCTTTAGAGGTTTCTTGCCTCTTTACTGTCAGAAAATAAGACACACAAAGTCTGCTACTCCTGAACATGAGCAGAACCAAAAGAGCAAGAGACCACACCTTACATGAGAAGTCACCTTCAATACATTAGCTGTGGCTGTTAGTGAGTTGTGGCCCAGTAAGCGTCAGTGACTCCCAGTCAGTAACAGTGAATGGGCAGTGGAGAAAGAAAGAAAGCAGTTTCATCTCACTACCCCTCTTGAAAAGGCTCTCAGAAGATCCTTTCTCTGTTGAAACAAACAAACAAACAAAAAACTAGAAGATTCCTACTCCAAAGATGGGGAAACAACGGTCCTCTAGAGTAAATGTGAACTCACAATGAAACTTGTAATTAGAAAATGACAGGCCACCCTAACTAAATATCCAGCAGAAAATGACTTAGCACAACCCAGGCCTTGTCCTCTATTATATCCCTTCTTGTAAAGAGTAATCCATCCTTGATGTATATTCGAGGACCTTCAGTTGGAAGACATAGCAGTTTCTCTCCAAATCTATTAATAATGGGTAATGTAAGTGGCTCCAAAGCTCAAGGAAGGAGAAGGTTCTCTGACCCACTATCAGTGTTATTCCTTATTAACACAGCACCTCAAACTGTAAAATACTTTTGGAAAAAAATGAGAAATTAAATTTTTCATTTATAAATTATTTTCTGTTTTAGTGAAGACAAAGAAATGAAAGAACTATTGGCAGAGGCATGGAAAATTAAATATGAGCTCATATTATATGAGTAGCTAGATAATTTTGGTGCTCTCAAAACTACATTTTGGCAAGTATCAATTTCCTTGGACAATATAAGTGTAGTGGAAGCAGTAAAAGTCTTAGTTTTCAGTATCAGTTATACAGGGGTCAGAAAGATAATAGACTATACTTCTACTGTATGGAGAAAGGATCAGAGGTTATATTATTATTTCTTGACCTGACATGCCAAATTGAATGTGATTTTCAGTACCATACATTTCAATGAAGCAAATTATAATAAGAAAGAAATTTTTTTTCATGGGCCATGCATATCCATAATAGAAATAACAGGATTGTAGGGTAAATGGATATATCATTGTATAAGAAATATTGTCTACTTAGTTGCATGAGTTTTAAATCAAATAGAGATGGATGTGAGTCCTACTTCTCTCCTATCTGTTTGAACATGGTCTCTCTGAGCCTCAATCTCCTACTAGCTAAAATAAAGATACTATTATCAACCTCATTGGATGTTGATGGCATTAAATGATATATTATACATTTATTTCATATGCCTCACCTTTTTTGAACTCTTATAAAATGTCCAAAAGCAGTATAGAACAGGAACATATTATCCAGGTTAAGTGACTTTCCTAGTGACACTCAGCCAATTATCAATAGGGTTGAGTCTCCAACCCAGACTCTGACACTTGATCCAGTGCCAGTTCTAGAACCATCCATGTAAGGTTGAAGGGGAAGTAATTCTATTACAAAGCTACCTCAATGGAATTATTTAATCTGGGCCATAAAACATTCAAGTAAAAAAAGCAGTTAATGTAAACGCACACACAGCTAATTAAATGTTATATTAAGGGTCTGATATGTCATCTGACCTTGTCATATTATAATTTTACATGGCTTCATTTTTAAATATTATAAAGTTTCTTAAAGCATTTAAAAGATAGAATTTTTTTAATGTCCTCTAGACTCTATGATAATGCTATATTTTTTGCCTTCAAAATGAATTATTTGAATTTTTCTTGGTGGAAAATAAAAATATATTAACCATTTACCTTGAAAAACAAATTTTCTTTGGCAGCTCGATAAAAACTGAATTTCAGAGTTACCTTCTCCTATAACTATTAAGAACTCTAGTAACAATGTATTCACTCCCAGATTGAAGATTTGAAGTGGCTGGGAAAACTAATGTTTCGGTTCAGAAAAAGTCATGAATAATAAATTGAACTAATCCTAAAGATATGCACAGAAGGATAAGCAATTTATATGGCATTGGTTTAAAACTTTCGTGCATCTAAGAGTAACTTGAGGGACATGTTACAGTGAAGGTCCCAGGGCAGGCCCTTCCCCAGAGAGACCAATTCATTAGGTGCTGGACATTGTCTAGAAGTCCATATTTTTATATTGTGCCCTTGATAATTAAATATGGCATTTCCTAGGTCAATGTTGGAAAACTACTACCTATGAGAACTCTTTCAAACTCTTCCCATATTTTGTGTATTATTGTTCAGGTTGTAAGGGAAAAGAGCCTCAATTAGGAGCTTGCCCAAGCTTTCTTGATGTATATTCCTTAATGTATCCACATTGGAACCATTTGGGGCTCATATTAAGATGCATGTTTTTTGACTCCATCCAAGATTAACTAAATGAGGATCCCTGATGTAGGGCGGATCTGCACGTGGAATAACTTTCCCAGGTTATTCTAATGCACACAAAAGAACAAGAACCATTAATTTTTATCCCTCTTTAACTCCTCTTTTACCCTTGTAGGCTCTGATTTTCTCCAGCCAAGGACTACAAATCATCCTCTTAACAAGGTGTTTGCAGGCAATAGATGAAAACGTAGGGCATGTTTAGCCCTTGAAGTTGCCTCAGCACAAGGAAACAGTTGAATAGATGTTTAGTAGAATGTATTTATAATATATGAAATATCAATCAGTGATATTTGGAACCTGGTGGGATTGCTGTAGTCATCATATGTATTAATCAGAATAAGGTATGCTATGCCATGCTAACAAAGAACCCCAATATTTCAGTAGCTTCATATAACAAGACTTATTTCTTGTTTATGCTACATGTCCAGCATAGCAGCTTACATTTTTTTTTTTTTTTTTTTTTTGAGACGGAGTCTCACTATGTTGCCAGGCTGGAGTGCAGTGGCGCGATCTTACCTCACTGCAACCTCCACCTCTCGGGTTCAAGTGATTCTCCTGCCTCAGCCTCCTGAGTAGCTGGGACTACAGGTGCACGTCACCACACCCAGATAATTTTTTGTATTTTTAGCAGAGACAGGGTTTCACCATGTTGGCCAGGATGGTCTCGATCTCTTAACCTCATGATCTGCCTGCCTCGGCCTCCCAAAGTGCTGGGATTACAGGCATGAGCCACCACACCCGGCCCAGAGCTTCCTTTTTTTATGCTTTGCCATCTGAAATGTGTGGCTTCCTGTTGTGCTATGCTTTAGCTGAAATGTGACACTCATTACTTTCACTTACAATTCATTAGCCAGAACTAGCTCTGAGGTCCTGCTGTAATCATAAAAAAGGATAGAAAATGTAGTCTTCCTATGTCTCGAAAAAGAAAAATGAAATGAACTTGGTGAACACATACCACCGTCTTTGTCTACAAATGTGATGAGAATAACATATTACGGAAGCCTGAAGAGGTAAGAAATCTTCAAACTGAGATATGTCACATACTTTGCTAATGAATAAAAAAAGGACTTTGCTACCAGCACTCCACCTCAGTTTGCCAAAGTATCAAGATAAAATAGCATGCAGAAAAGTACACCTCGTTTGTAAGTGTTCCCCAAAGAAAAGTTGTTGAAGGAATGCGTAATAATAATCATAGCTTCTGGCTAAGAGAAAGCATGCTTAAAAATTTGAAAGTTACCGTATTTGGTTACCTTCCATTCAGTACCTTTAGTTAGTTCCCTAAGAATGTGATGCTCAAACTATCTGTAAATGAGCCATTTCATTTTGGATATCAAAGGAGCCTCAGAAGAAGTGAAGACATTTAGAACACAGCAGAGCACGTAACACAGTCATTAGAAAGCATCCCTTGATCCATTTATCTGAAGAGCTAAACAGGGGATTCAAAATGAACATGCTAAAAGCTCAAGTGAAGGAAGCGACAAAAACTGGTGTGAGTATTATGAAGTCTGTGCATCTGCTCTCTCTACATTTGGATTCTCTGCTTGTATTAAAGTGAATTTTTATATGACTTCTCTAATGTGTATGGAATCATTTGATCACGAAAAAAGGCTCTCTTTGGTTTGGCAAAGATTAGTGCTTAATGAGTCTTGGTCTATGTTACTAAGTTATAATGCTGAACAAAAAAAACTATTATTTCTTAGTGTAGCAAGGAGATTACTGACACACTCAAAATCCCTTAGAAAATAATTCACAAAGTTTTTCTCTTGAAGAGTTTAATCATTTCAAAATATTTAAATGAAAAAAATGACTCTTTGAAATGAGCTTATTGGAAGAAAGAAGAAAGATTCAAACTAAACTTTGAAATCAGATCATGAGCTGTTTTTAACTTAACTCACCCAGGTAATGGGAATTTTAATACTTCATTGCTTTATTTTTTTAAAAAAGAAAAAATCTAATGTATATTTAAGACTCAAAGACATATATAACTTATTAATTTTCTATTGTCAAAAACTGTGTCATATGCTTGCAATTAATTTATCATTTAGCGTTGTGTTTTGAAATACCTTGGGCAAGTGGTTCTTAACTAGAATTTAATATCATCTTTTAAAAAATTACACTTACCTGGGGTCCATCTCAGTCTACTAAATCTCCCGTATTGATCTAGATATGTGCTCTGATATAGGATAACTGTCTTAAGTTTGCATATGTTTCAATGAGAAATAAATGATGTTATATTACAAATATATATTTAAAAGGTAAAAGAACTCCTAATATTGTAAATAATCCTTTTCTTAATATACAAAACTTAAACTCATTGCCAGATACTGGAATTGAATCATTTATTTTCATATCTTATTATGAAATTACATAAAATATGAGAACACAAAATAAAGATAATAAAATGAGAGAAATAATCAGTGTAGTGACTGAATTGGGTAGCCAAAGGAGGCCATAACTCCAGTATTTATGACATCCATATCATCAGTCATCTTAAACAGGACAAAGTGTTTATGATGAAATGGTTTCGGGCAAAGACAATGACTTCTAAGAACAACCAAAAGGGAAAAGGGGCTGGGCTCGGTGGCTCACGCCTGTAATCCCAGCACTTTGGGAGGTCAAGGCGGGTGGATCATCTGAGGTCAGGAGTTCGAGACCAGCCTGGCCAACATGGTGAAACCCCATCTCTACCAAAAATACAAAAATTAGCTGGGCGTGGTGGTGGGTGCCTGTAATCCCAGCTACTCGGGAGGCTGAGGCAGAAGAATCGCTTGAACCTGGGGGGTGGAGGTTGCACTGAGCCAAGATCACACCACTGCACACCTGGGCGACAAGAGCGAAACTCCATCTCAAAAAAAAAAAAAAAAAAGAATAGAAAAACGTTTTTCACTCATTTACAAATATCAGTAATGTAAGAGGGCAGCGAGATGTCTAAAAACTTTCTAACATCAGGCCATTATAGCTATAATGTGCAGTGAGTGTCAGGGAATAAAGTTGATTGGTCATTTCTATTATGCTCTTGATATATTAAATTGGAGTCAGAAGATATGAATTGGAATACTAGTTGTACTGACTGTGTGACTTTCAATAGCATACTTTTGCTCTTAAGTTCTCAGTTTCCTCATATATAAAATGGGAATAATATACTATCTACCTCATTGGATTGTTGTAAGGGTAAAATTATATAATAAATGTTAATCTCAAAAACGTGTAAAGCACATGTTTGGTAGTGGTATTATTATTGTTGTTAGTTGTTTATTATAAGAGAAATGTGGAGGAAATGAAGAGGCCTGAGAGGAATTCCTTAACCTGTTAAATGCTGGACTACTTCTCAGAGTACATGGTTCAATCTTTCACGCCTTAAAACTTTAGGTGTGAAAGATTTAGTATAGTTTAATATTACTCTAAGGGTTGGAGACTACAAAAAAGTCATAGTCTCTGAAAAAGTAAGAAGTATGAAGAAGGCTGTATTTATTCCGTATTGCTATTAATAAATTGCCCTATAGAAGCTTAAAACAGCAGATATTTATTACCTCACAGTATATATGGATCAGAAATTTGGGAGACGCTTAGCTGGATGGCTCTTGCTCAGTTACTAATTGAAGAGGCTGTCAAATTGTTGGTCAGGGCTGTGGTCATCTGACAGCTCCACTTCCAAGGGCAGGTACATGGAAGCTGGTAGGAAGTCTCAGTTTCTTGCCATACGAACCTCCCTATTGGGATGCTTTAGTATCCACATAACACATCAGCTGGCTTACCCCAGAGCAAGTGAGCCAAGAGGGCAAGGCCAAAATGCTCTCTATGACCTAGCCTCAAAAGTGATATATTATTACTTCTGCAGTATTGTTTGTTAGAAATGATTCTCTAAGTCCAAGCCATTCTCAAGAGCTGGAGAATTCAGCTCCACCTCTTGGATGGAGGAATATCAAAGAATGTGTTAACATGTTTTAAAGTCACTGCAGTAACATACACAAACATTTATTTTCCAGTTGAATAAATTGAGGTCCCGAAAAGTGGACCTGGCCCTTACCCTTCCTTACTTCATTCTTAACATGATAATCAACTGCCTGCAGTGGTACCACAACTCAAATGAGAGCTGTCGCGTTCTGATTAGGTCATTTCTTTTGACTGTTGAAAGACTACAGAATGGGGGAAAGTTATATACTGTAAACTGGCATTCCACTCTTTCTCTCAATTTCTCTCTCCTTTGCTCTGCTGTAGATAAAAGGCGGTCTCTGGAAGCTGGAGAAGGATAGGGTGGATGGGGCTTGTTAGCCATGTTCTGGTTGGGGTCTGGGTACCGAAATATAACTTTTATCCTGGGCTCATCTCTAGAGAGATTGAAAATGGGTTTACTCTAAAAAGCAGCCACTTCAAAAGTAAGCATGAGCTTTCAAAGAAAGGTAATTGCTTTATCTGAAAAAAAAAATACAGTTTCTTGTCTTAGCTCTGAACTGAAATGGTTATATATTAATAACCGAGTGATTTCTCCTCTCTGTACGTCAGGCTTTTGAGTCTCCCAAATGGATGGGGTTGCACTGGGAATTCTGTAGGAAGTTATAATTCTATATAGTTTTTACTTACTAAGTAATGCTTAAATAACCTCCTCCCCTCTCCATATACACATACACACCAGCACCAGGATCTAGTAATATTGGGAAGAATATTTAAAAGGTGTGAGGCTTCTGAAAGGAATCATAAATACCCCTGTCTGTTAGACCTAGTTCTCGTTACATGCATTTCTTACTTGTAAAGCTAAATAGCTAACTTCTATTTTTCCTTATCTGTTTTCTGTCACTCTCTGAGGCAAGTAACTCTGAGAAAATACATTAAGTTTACAGCAGATCTATTCATAGTTTAACTCTGGGGCTTCCAATTTTTCTAAACCAATTTGAATCTCAAGGTCCAAGGTAACTAGTTTGCAAATTAGAATGAAAAGAAATGTTACCTTTTGTCTTCTGAACAGCTTTATGCCCTTATCTCTTACTCATACAAACTATAGCAAGCTTCCTATTGTGATATATGTCCATATATTTCATTATACCAAAAATAAATACATAAATAAATAAATAGGGGCTGGTTTTGAAATTAGATAGTGTATAAACAGTAACATCTCAGGAGTTAAGAGACCTGAGTTCTAATCCAACCTATAATTCCTTTCTTATGGGACCTCAAGCAAGGCATATGACATAGTTATCCATCAATATAATTCAAGGATCTCTATGTGACTTTCCATCTCTGGTATTCTAGGAGTCTGTGTAAAAACAGTGAAGTTTCTGTGGGTATCAAGGCACAATCCATGACCCCTTTCAGGTAGTGCAAAATCAGATATCTAAAGAGGCTGGAATTCCCTATAAGTGCATAAAATGCTAGTTGATTGCACAAAATCAAACCAAATCTCAGATGCCCCTGCTTTTCTACTCTTCCTGAGTCAATTGCTTCCTCAAAAGGTCACAGTTTTCTCCCCCTACTTCTCCTCAAGAATCCCAAGAATATAAGCTACATGTACACGACCACTCTGTTTGTAGAAAATGCCAAGTACTTTTATGGCCCACATGCTTTGCCAAAGTTACTTCTGCTTGGAATGCCTGTTCCTTTTACCCTCCACATAGAACTTTTACAATGATTCAAGTTCAGCCCAAATGTTTTTAAACCCTTCAAAGTTTCCCCAGGCAGAATTAGATGTTTCTTACCCATGTATTATTCCTAAGACTTCTGGTGTTAAGTTATAAATTGCTACGTATCTGTTTTACCTGCTGTTCTGTAAGCTCCCATGAAGAAATATTATTTATTGAATCTCTAATCTGAGCACTTAACATAGTGATTAGTACATGGCAATTTTTCTATTAATGTTTTCTTAAATACATTAATTATCATGGCAACTCTCATCAGGATCTAAGTAATAAAACCTTGCATCTTTCTTTGTTTCATCTCCCCTCTATCACAGATGTAATGTTTTATTAAAGGCACCATTTTAGTCTTTTGCTCATTACTGTATGAAATGAATTTCAATGTTGGAATCCAGAGGCTTCCAACACCACATCCAGAACCACTAAATTTGGCCTTTGGCATTACTTCAGGACAGATGGTCTGTGACGGAGTAGGGGTGAAAAGAGCTCCAGCTGTGCTGTCCCTGGCCTGGCTGCTACCCTCACATTAAGGACTTCCATCCCTGCTCTTCTCTATCTGCATAACAGCTGATGCTAGAATCAGCACCATGCTCATTGGCAGATGTTCTGTTTGTGATCTTGCTATTAAATAGGCCCAAAAGGACAGGACACTAAACTCTGATAAATACTCTCTACCTACAGTGTACCACAGAGTGTCTCCGGCTAGTGAATTCCGAGAGAAAAAAACAATCTGTTTTTTTATTTAAAATACAAATGATATTGTAAAAATAAAATAATGTACTGTGTTGATTTAGGTACAGTTGGTAATTAAGAGATCGGCTCTTCCAATGCCTTGAATAGTGTATATTGTCCTCTACGGGTCAGTAAACTCCTGAAGAATGACACATCCATCCTGCAGCCCTTCTTCCCAGGCTCATCACCACTGCTGCAGTTCAGGGCTCATAATCTCTCAAAACAGCTTCCAGTTTCCCTTAACCACGCCATTCTTTCCCCTTCAAACTCTGCACATCCACCACCAAATCAATCTTTCTTGATTTGGTGTCACGGTCACACTGACCATGACACTTTAACTCTTAAAGACTGTGTCCCCTTACTTCCTAAAAGATACATTTGTTTCGGTTTGTTTTAGTCCAAATTTAGGACATTCCATTCTCTAGCCTTAGCCGATCTTCAAAAACTTAATTCTTTGTGCTTCCAGATATGCGCTCAACATTCCAATTCAAATAAATGACTTGGCATTTCTTGAGTACATTTCCATCACTGTGGACATGGTCAAGCTGTTACTGCTGGGAAAACCCTCCTACTCATCTCACACGTTCACTCACAAGATACAGTTCAAACACAGTTTTTCTGATACTTCCAGCAGAAAACATTTTCTTTCCTATTAAATCCCCTATAGCATTTTTCCTGTTTTTTTATTATTATTTTTATTTTTTTATTTTTTGAGATAGGGAGTTTTGCTCTTGTTGCCCAGGCTGGAGTGCAATGGTGTGATCTTGGCTCACTGCAACCTCCGCCTCCTGGGTTCCAGCGATTCTCCTGCCTCAGCCTCCCAAGTAGCTGGGATTACAGGCATGTGCCACCACGCCCGGCTAATTTTGTATTTTTGGTAGAGACGGGGTTTCTCCATGCTGGTCAGGCTTGTCTTGACTCCTGACCTCAGGTGATCCACCCACCTCGGTCTCCCAAAGTTCTGAGATTACAGGCATGAGGCACCACACCCAGACTTTCTTGTATTTTTATTCATTCACTCATTCAACAATATTGAGTACCTACTCAAGGCCAAGAACTATTATAGAAACCAGGAACACATCAGTGAATAAAACAGACAAATTCCTTCCTCTATTCAAGCTTACATTTTAGTGGCAAGAGACAGATAATAAACAAACTAAATAAGTAAAATATAGAGCTTGTTATATGATAGATAAAGAAGAGACATGGAGTGAAGAGTGCTGGCAAAGGGCTCTCAATTTTAAATCGTATTCCTAGGAGACCCCACTCCAAAGGTGGCTTTTGAGTGGAGATCTCAAGGGTGGGGGAGAAAAAACAGACTTAACAGCAAGTGTAAAAGTTGTAAGATGTCAAAAATCCAATGCAAGGAATCCTGTGATTAGTATACATGGATCATGTGGGAGAGGAGGCAATAAAGCCAGAGGTATTAGAGTGAGGTGGCACTAATGTATGTCCTTGTAGGCCACGGTAAGGACCTTTCATTTAGCTCCACATGAAGTGGCAAATGTATCTCTGTAGCCCCAGAAGTAAACATATGGCACACATATACCATATATGTAAGAATAGTTTAATAATTTTTTTTTCAGATGTGTGGACAAAGTTTCGGAAACCCAATATGAGACAGCATAGTACCCAGTAATAGTATAGTTGGAAACATCACTTCCCTAGGCCTAAAGTGGCAAGAGGATGGAGTAGTTATAAGAAAACAGGGATATCTTCATGGAGCGGGCAAAGCGGCATCAGCCGTGGTCTTCCACAGAGGGATACAGCCAACATTTGACCAGATAGAAGCAAGGGGAATACCTAGGTCTTACTCTCCTGTCCACCAACCTCTGGCTAGTGTCCTCACTGTTGAATCCAACCATAATTCAGAGATCAAAACGTCTGACAGATGCTACCTAAAAAGTGCGGTGTCCTATGACATAAAACAGGGTAGAGAAGAATAAAAAGGATCTAGGGGACACAGAAGATGTCCAGCTTTGGGATCTCTTGGCAGGATCTGAGCAGAGTTGTAACATGGCCTGCCTTATAGTTTAGCAAGATAACTCTGTCTATTTTGTAGAGAATAACTAGAGAAAAACCAAAACAAAGTTGAGAGGCTACTGAAGTAAACTGAAAGATGATAGAGTGCAGTCTCTTCTGTTGATTTCTAAATTTAAAAAAACAATCAAGATAACCAGACTACAGTGGGTATGAAAGATGATGTGGTGGATATCAGATATGAGACAGGTACGAAATAGTCATCTAGAAAAGTCAGAGAGTGAGTATTCTAGGGCAATGTGTTATGATTTCTGAAGAACAATGAGAGTCTACATGAGAACAGTGGCCATATAATTGATATGAGACCAGTCTGAATGGTTGTGTGTTTTTCTCCATCACATTTGTCTGCACATATGCAGGTGGTAAGTAGGTGGAGAGGTGGGTTTAACCAGGATGGGAATTGAAAATGCATGCCAAGCCATGACTATGTTGATTGGCTGTGGAATTTAAGCCATATAAGAGTAAAGTGAGGACATAAGAGAGTTTAGAAATTGTGAAACATGGTAATAACAATAGATTGGAGGCCTGGTCATGTCAAAGGATTATTGGAATTACAGTACTAGGTCAAGTGTGCTAGGAAGGTGAGTTGATGGAGTGAATGGGATGCTGCAAACTGAGATCATGAAGAAGTTGAAATTCTTTAGCATTGTAACATTAAGTGTAAGATAGTGGCAGTGAGGGAGTGAGGTAGACTGAAAACAGGACCATTATAAGGGACGAGATCAAGAAATTGAGATGCCAAAGTATCAGAAGTATAACCTATGTGAATATTTCAATCACCAACAATTAAGGCAACATTAATGAGATAATGTCAGTAAACAAGGTTTTCAAATCATGAAATAAGGAGAAGGGATCAGGGATAGCAGATGACTGATTTTTTGCATTCAGAGATGCAATTTCTAATCGCATTCAGGTGGCAATATGGAAGATATATATCAAATTTAAGGTTGGAAAAAATTGTAGAGGAGGGAATGACAATGGTCTAGAAACAGAATGGGAAAGCACGAGATTTATTTTACTGCCACGTCAATTGTGCAAGGGGTGTGGGAAGAAAATAGTCGCTACCTGAGAGGGCTAGAGGAGAAACAAGGCAAGTCGCTATCTTCAAGGGCAAACCAGTTTATATTAGAATAAGAAAAGAAGGAAAGTTACAGAGGAGAGATAGGGGATGTCAAAAGTTTCATTTGACTGACCATAAGTCCTAGAGGGCTGGGTCGAAGTGTTGTAGTGCTTAGGAGGGGAGAAGGCAAGGTCAGAAAAGGAAAAGTATAAAATCATATAATTACATAACAACTAATAAAATCACTTTATATGATCAGGGAATCAGAAGTTCAGTGTCCAATAATCAAAACCGAAGCTCCTCTTGGATCCATTACAGAAAAGTAAGTCTCAGAGAGTGAGAAAAGACCTTGCCTACAACTGTTCTTAGCTCTAACCTTCTATTTATGCTTCCCATATAATGAATAACAGCAGTCAAACCATTAATGCAGAGATAATTAGTCCAAGATAATTAGGGAGAAATTTTTCTTCCTTTTGAAAGCCACCCAAAGTCTACAATTAAAGGTTCATTCAATTATGACAGTGCCCATATTCAACACAAGTCACACAGCCTGAAGACAAAACCTGCCCTTGAGAGAAACAAAGAAAAGTTTAAAGTCAAAATATTTCAAAGGAAGTCTGCTTCCAATTATATTTTATCAAATCAGTTACCCTTAGGAAGAGATTTCAATATATTTTATTCAGGAATTTCAATTTTTTATTCAGAGCTATAAATCAATTAATTAATCAATTATCATTAATTCAGCAACAATCCAAAACAGAATAGTAAAATGTTACACACAAAAGGCACAGAGAAAACTTTTGCAAGTACAGTGTATAATTACTTCCTTTTTTTTTTTCTTTGAGACACAGTCTCACTCTGTTGCTCAGGCTGGAGTGCAGCGGCACAATCTTGGCTTACTGCAAACTCTGCCTCCCAGGTTCAAGCGATTCTCATGCCTCAGCCTCCTGAGTAGCTGGGATTACAAGCATAAGCCACCATGACCAGTTAATTTTTGTATTTTTAGTAGAGACGGGGTTTTGCCATGTTGGCCAGGCTGGTCTCAAAACTCCTGACCTCAAGTGATCCACCTGCCTGGGCCTCTCAAAGCTCTGGATTACAGGCATGAGACACTGCTCCTGGCCCATAATTATTTTCAAATTTTGAAAAACAAATTGAAAACATATCCCATTAGCTATGTTTGTGAAACATACAGTCTTTTGAAGAATTAAAAGAGAAGTAATGAAGATAACACAACTGTTTCCTCTGGAATTATAACAAAATCATACTCAATAGCATGTCCATAACAGACTATATTGTTTTATTATGCAAACCTTAATCTGGAAAATTCTAGGTTAGATATTTGATTCAAAAAATTACATTGATCTATTCAGGGAATTACATTAATTGCATGAGACAGGCTGTAGCGACGGGCCATCAAGTTTAAATAACTGCAGACAGTGACTCATCTCTTGGAGCACATTTCACATGGCTTAATTGATAAAAAACTATGAAAAAAGCCACAACTATGTACTTTATAAATAGTTGTGTTTATGGACATTGATTTCCTTTAAAAATAAATATTTCTTCCTACTACATAGTCCTTTTCAATCTATCTGACCTTGAAATTGCTATAAAGTATTGTGTGTGGGAGGCTGCAGGGGACTGGCTGGAGAAAGAAAGGGTGATGAAAAGTAGTAGGAAAAAAGGGTGAGTGGACGTACTCTCACTCACATACATTATACCATCTAGACAACAAGAGGCAGGATAATTATCCCCATTTCATAGAGGAGAAAACCAAAATTCAGAAAAACTAACTTGTTCAAGATAAAACAGATAACAAGTGGCAGAAGCAGGATTTGAAAACCAGATAAATTCGGCTTCAACATCTAAATTTTCTACACAGGCTGGGCACAGTGGCTCACGCCTATAATCCTTGCACTTTGGGAGGCCAAGATAGGTGGATCATGTGAGGTCAGGAGTTCGAGACCAGCCTGACCAATATGGCAAAACCCCATCTCTACTAAAAATACAAAAATTCACCGGGCATGATGGCGCATGCCTGTAATCCCAGCTACTTGGGAAGGTGAGGCAGGAGAATCGCTTGAATCAGGAGGGTGGAGTTTGCAGTGAGCAAAGATCGCACCACTTCACTCCAGCCTGGGCGACAGAGGGAAACTCCATCACAATAAAATAAAATAATAAATTTTCCACACAAATAAGACTCCCTCATAACATTTCAAATAAACATGATTCTTAAGTGGTTGTTTATATTTTTTTATCATTGACATACTGTGATGATGAAATGTGATCAAGAACTGTTTGATGATTAATAAGCTGTATTATTTTGTCATTACAGATTATAAGACTATCAAGATGGTCTTGTGAGTTAAAATGTCTGTTTAACTCTTTTGAATTAAAATGTTATGTTACGGCAATAGCAATAGCAATAAATCACATTTATATAACACTTTATAGTTTCAAAATATTTCCACATAGTCGACCTCCTTGTGATTCTGTTCTCATAACAACTTGTGAAGTAGGCAGAACTGATATTATTCCCACTATTTTATTTTTGGGAAATTGAGGGACAGAGAACTTTGCTCAAATCAAATTACCGAAGAGCCCATATGAAAACACAGGTAATTCATTCATTGATGTATGTACTCTTTTAACAAATAATTTTACATATCTATTATGTGACTCACATTCTTATTTCTTAAGTGATATCTACACTATTACTCATTCCATTAGTTCAAACCTTACATTACAAGATATATTAGATATGTTAATGACAGTGCCTACCACCCCTAACACCTTTTCAAATCCCAAGCTACCACCTCTACTAAGAAAAGCTGACTTAGTTTGTTCTTTGAGTGAGTTCACTAATTTGGACTGGCCCAAGAGCAGCAAATTCATTCACTGGCTGCTACCATACAAAGTAGTCTAGTGTGAAATATCTGCTCACAGGGGCAATGGCTGTTGAAAAGGCCAATTAGATCATCTTCCTTTGGAATTTGAATAGGAAAACATAGAACAAAAAAATAGCTTTTGACAGGAGAACCATAAATAAGAAGACACTTAAAAAGAATCAGAAACTGAGCAAATAGGAATTCCAGACCTCTGAGTTAAATGCCAGACTTAATAGAACAGAAGTCCTTGTTCTTATGCTGGACACATAGCATTGCTGGCTAATATATTTAACATAAATTAAAACTATTAAAAAAAAGATAAAGCAAGAAAGAGAAATATTCAGAGGCCAGAAATGAAAAATAAGCCCAGAGCAACAGCAATGAGCAAGAGGCCACACTGCCTCTGGGAGAGTAGGGGCATATACATTAGTAGCCTAAACATTTAATGCTACATGCAAAAACTAGCCAAGACTTCAGTTCCCACATATAGAGAGGATTGTAGCTGGGCTCTTAGTACGATGAGAAGCCAAACTTAGTGCTGCTTTATATATATACAGGGTCCTAAAATCTCTGAAAATCCCTGCCCGCTTACCAACAAAACCTGAGGTCATAGGCATGAGCAAAGTCACCGGTAAGAGACTGAGATCTTACAGGAAAAATAACTAATAAGTAGTAGGCTTAATACCTGGGTGAAAAAATAATATGTACAACAAACCTCCGCGACATGAGTTACCTACATAACAAACCTGTACATGTACCACTGAAGTTAAAATAAAAGTTAAAAATAAATAAATAAAATTAAAAATTACAAAAAAAGAGCAATAATGAGATACTCGTCCTTTACCTATGTGGAGCTCAAGTTTACGCTATCTGAAATATTTGGAAAAACCCTAAGGAAAAAAACTGACATAAAAATTAGAACTAGCAAACACCTTAGGACCTAGGCAGAGGCAACTATAAAACTGCTCCCTTGGAGAAACTTACAGTATTCAATATTTGCATAAGACTCCCTAAGAAGCTGACCCCTGAAGACATTCTTACAAATATCAAAAGCAGACAAACAACAGACTTGCCAAATGGGAAAATTCATATGCATGGAACCACAGGAAAGAGAGAGATAAGTATTTTTATGTGTTTATAATGCTCAAAATAATCAAAAGAGAAATCAAACCAATAAAAAAGAAAAAGAATGGATCATAATATAAAGGTAAGTAGCTTTGACCATCAGTGAACTTCTTACCAGCAAAAATTGAAGCAAGTCTGCTTCTGGAATAATATTATTCCAGTGTTGAGGTGTTGAGGGAAAAAAGCCTGTCTCCAAATTAGATACCCAGGTAAACTATAATTCACATCAGTTGATAAAATAAAGACATTTCTAAAAAGCAAACGCTGAGTGAAAGCACTATCCATGAAATTTACAAAAAGGAAATACACTTAAGCAAGAAAGAAAGTGAAGCTAGAAGGAAGGAATCATATGTAAGAAGCAAACATCAGTAAAGAAATAAAAAATATTGAAAACAAACTTAAGCATTCAATGTAAATTTTAAAAATGATAATTATTTAGCACTTGTGGAATGAAAATACTAGATAATTATATGGAAGGCCAGAGGGGAGAAATTAAGATGGTTGTTAAACTCAGGTTTTTTGTTGTTTGGGAGAATGATAGAAACATTATTTAGTTTATCAGAAAAATATCAATCCAATAGGTATATTAAAATACAGTAGAAACCACTAAAATAGCATAAATATTTAACTTAAAAAGCAATAGAAAAAGAGGGAAAATAGGCCAGGTGTGGTGGCTCACACCTGTAATCCCAGCACTTTGGGAGGCCAAGGGGGGGAGGGTGGATCATGAGGTCAGGAGTTCAAGACCAGCCTGGCCAAGATGGTGAAACCCCATCTGTACTAAAAATACAAAAATTAACCAGATGTGGTGGCGGGCACCTGTAATCCTAGCTACTCGGGAGGCTGAGACAGAGAATTGCTTGAACCTGGGAGGCAGAAGTTGCAGTGAGCCAAGATCATGCCACTGCACTCCAGCCTGGGCCACAGAGCGAGACTCTGTCTCAAAAAAAAAAAAAAAAAAAAAAAAAAAGAGGTAAAATATAGACAGTACAGACAAAAAAGACAATTCTATCAATCCAACAGAGGGCAGGAAATGCTGGAAGAAAAAAATGAGAAAATACAAATTTTTCTTGTAAAAATAAGTTCAACTGTATTAGTAATATATAAAATATAATACCGCTGAATAATTTTAAAATACAGGAAACATTTGTGAATTATGAATATATGTTGTGTATGTATGTTTGTAAGTAAAAAATATAGAAAACAAAACACTCCCAATTTGTATCAATGATTGCTTCTCAAAAGGAGGAAGAGCAATTAAACTGGTAATTGGGGCAAAGGGTTTCAACTTTATCTGTAGCATTTTGTTTCCCTTAGGAAAAAAAGTCTTTAACCAAATATGACAAGATTATCAGTTGTAAATTCTGGGTGGTGAGTACATGGGTATTTTTATTTTTATTATTTATTTATTTATTTATTTATTTTGAGACGGAGTCTCGCTCTATCACCCAGGCTGGAGTGCAGTGGTGTGATCTCAGCTCACTGCAAACTCCGCCTCCTGGGTTCACGCCATTCTCCTGCCTCAGCCTCGTACATGGGTATTTTTAAACAGCATGTTTGTCCTTTGATTTCTCTTTCCTTCTTTTCTTTCTCTATCATCTCTCTCCTTCCTTCCTTACTTCCTTTGTTTTTTTCTCTCTTCCTCTCTCTCTTTCCCGTTCTTTCTTTTTTCTTTCTTTTTCTTCTTTCTTTTTCCCTTTCTTTCTTTCTTCCTTTCCTTTCCTTTTTTTCTTTTCTTTCTTCCCTTTTTTTTTTTTTCAGGGTCTCACTCTGTCACCCAAGCTATGGTGCAGCAGAAAGATCATAGCTCACTGCAAATTTGACCTCCTGGGCTCTAGCAATCCTCCCTCCTCAGCCTCTGGAGTAGCTGGGACGACAGGGGTGAGCCACCACACCTGGTCCTGTGCTTTATTTTTTTTTAATGTCTCTATTTTTAATTGAAAGTGGTAAGCTCATATGAATAGTAAATTACTGAAGTAAAGGTCCTGAACTCCCACTTCTGCTAGATGGCGGTAGATAACTCCATTCTTAGGGCTTCCAGGAAATATTCCTGGGTTCCTCTAAGACTTGTGAATTGTTTACTGACATGTATGTTGTTAAAATAAATTCACTTTATTTGAAGTAGCTTGAGAAAACTCTCTATTGCTTTTCATTAAAAATAATTTACTATGCACATAAACATGTAGGTCCAAGAAACTCTAAAAGTAGATTTGAAAAAAGATCAATATCATCCCTAATATATAAACTTTATTTGATTTTATTTCATCGGATTTGACTTAATTCAGTGTAATTCAACAAACATTTACTCAAGCAGGCACTAAGCCAGATGTGGTGAATATGAAGATGTATAAAACATGAATGTATCTTTCAAGTAGCCTATCCATTGTTGGAGTGATAGACAAACGGGAAAAAAGAAAGACTTACAATACATAGTAACAAATATAAGAAGAGAAGCCTGCGTGTATGGAAAAGATTCAGAACTGATGTGGTGAGAGAGGTTTACTCAGAGGCAATGACATCAGAGTGGTGATTTGAAGAATAAATGGGAATTTAATTCCATCTGTTTGACTCAAGATGCATCTGAGGCTATTTTAGTCACTGTTAAAACATAAAACCAGGAAGAATAAAAAAAGTCATTTTTAATTATCAGAAAAACCATATTCTTCCAAATATATCTACATGACTCTGAGGGTCCTAGAAAAAGCTGAGAGCTTCTTTTGGCTGAATGAATTGCCTCACTAGACAACTCAGAGACATTCAGATTCTTCAGAATTGATTTTTTAGTTCATTTGCAAGATTATGCTTATATTATTTACTTAATTTAGCAATTGTATATTTATTTTTCACTGTTTCAAATATAATATCTTTGGCTACACATAGTAGAAATTTGCTAAAAATGGAATTAAACAATAAAAAGTTTATTCATTTACATATAAATAGAAATTTAGAGGTAAAACAGGACCCAGTGAAATATGACTAATGATTTAACAGTGTAAGCAAGAGTGCAGATGGAAAAATTCCTGCCATCTCTTTACTTTGCTGTCTAAAATCTTGTCTTCAATGACTAAATGATTACTGTATTAGTCATGTTCTCCAGAGAATCAGAACCAATAGCAGTGGGGGGAAAGGGTTTCAACTTTATATATAATTCATTTTATATTTACCTGGATATTTATCTATACTCATGTTCTTCATTCCTTCCTGCTTACCAAGGGTTTTATTTCACATAATTTCTTTTCAGCCTGAATAATTTTGTTTAAACATTTAAAAAGTTCTTATAGTGTGGGTAAACTGAAAATCAATTATGTCAGATTTTTTCTTTCTGAAAATATTTTATCTAATTTTGAATGATATTTTTATGGGGTATAGAATTCAAGGTTGACAATTATGTTTTCTTTTGTTTAATTTTACACTTTCAAGATTTCTAGTAAGAAGTCAGCAATCATTTGTACTGTTGGTACCTCTATGTAATATGTTTTTTTCTCTTTGGATGCATTAAAAATATAAATTTATTTTGGTAAATTTACATAAATTAACATTCACTCATGCTATGTGTATATATTAATGACACTTTATCATTATGTATACCCATGTAACCACCAACTTAATCAAGATATTCAATATTTCCATCATTCCAGAAAGCTCCCTCAACCCCCTTTTCAGTTAATTATGTACACGTCCCAGTGTCATTGAGAGGTGAAGCTGGCTGGGCTCCTGGGTCGGGTGGGGACTTGGAGAACTTTTCTGTCTTGCTAAAGGATTGTAAATGTACCAAGCAGCACTCCATGTCTAGCTAAAGGTTTGTAAATGCACCAATCAGCTCTCTGTCAAAATGGACCAATCAGCACTCTGTAAAACAGACCAATCAGCATGCTGTAAAATGACCCAATCAGCAGGATGTGGGTGGGGCCAAATAAGGGAATAAAAGCTGGTGGCTGGTGCCAGCAGCCCTAACCAGCTTTGGTCCTCTTCCATGCTGTGGAAGATTTGTTATTTCGCTCTTTGCGATAAATCTTGCTGCGGCTCACTCTTTGGGTGTGTGCAGCCTTTATGAGCTGTAACACCCACCACAAGGTCTGCAGCTTCACTCCTGAAGCAAGCAAGACCATGAACACTGGGAGGTGTTCTCCCTTCCTCCTTGCCTGTTAACTCTCTGCTTCTTAAAACCACTCCACGTGTGTCCATGTTGTTTTATCTAAACCGGCATAAGGACCAAGAACCCTGGTGTTCCTCTGCTCATTGGAGCCATATCATTTTGGTGCACTGGCCAGGAATGGAAATTCAATCATCAGACTGGGGAGTATGGAGTAGATTTCAACTTTAAATCTGCCCTTAAATCTCAAGGCTCTCTTCCAGCTATCCTGTCACCAAACTTTCTTTCTGCTTCTCTCTGCTCTTTTACCCTCTCTCTGTGTGTCTAACACGCAGGTTTTTTTTTTTTTTTTTTGAGACAGAGTCTCGCTCTGTCATCCAGGCTGGAGTGCAGTGGCACAATCTTGGCTCACTGCAACCTCCTCCTCCTGGGTTCAAGCGATTCTCCTGCCTCAGCCTCCCAAGTAGCTGGGACTACAGGTGTCCGCCACCATGCCTGGCTAATTTTTTTTTGTATTTTTGGTAGAGACGGGGTTTCACCAGTTGGCCAGGGTGGTCTCGATCTCCTGACCTCGTGATCCACCCATATGCAGGAATCTTTACAGTTCAGGGATCAGTTATGTTAGAAAAGATCTCAAATTGCCGTAGGCAGTAACTCAATAACTCTCTGTCTCTACAGTTTCTCTGGCAAGCACATGGTATTGGTAAGCCACCTAGTAGAAATCAGGCTCTAGGCCTCTTCTAGGAACAGGAAGTTTCTGCCTTTAACAGTCAGGAGTAAGATGTCTTCCATAGCCGAATTTTAGTCTCGATATTGTCCCACTTGCAGAAAAATGGCCCTTTGGGTTCCTACGTTCCTTTAAGACATTGATTTTGTCTTCTAGTAAGACAGTACTTAATTAGTAAGGGGGTTTTTAAGTCCAGAAGTCAACCAGAACCATTTTTTTTATGGGTAAATGCTTTAGCATGGGCTATAATAGCAGGATATAGAGTTCAATCTAGCACACCTCCCCCCTTAAACAGCCTTGCTCAATTACAGGGTTTTTCTTGAAATCCATTTTTCAGAAGGCACACAGGCCACACAAGTCTAGGAGGTAAAGGGAAATAAAAGGTAGAGGACTGATTGCTTGGGGACAGCGTGACTGTGGCCCGAAAGTCAGTTCCTGTTGTGCCATGGCTTGGAGTGTCATGCGTGCAATCATGGCTGGCACATTTAAACGGGTGCGGGGGGAGTCCAGAAATGACGGAGAGAAAATAGTTGTGGGGACACCCTCTACTGTTTTCATCTCCATCCTGGATCACATACTGAAAGGAAAGAGACCAAAAGGACGCTTTTATTCTCACTTCCTTTTCTAGATGGGTAACAGATCATCTTCAACGTGCACTTCCCTAGAGTGTATTTTGAAGCACTGGGACTCCTTCAACCTTGAAACTTTGAATAAAAAGTGGCTTATTTTCTTTTGCAGCCATATCAGGCAGGCCTAGGGAAAATAGTTCCCCAAAATTAAAAAAAGTAACCTTCAGGGAAGTCATCTGAGGGTTCCCCTTATTTGGGGCCCCTTTTCAAGTTTCCTTTTCATTGCAGGACCTTAGGCAAGTAAAGGGAAACTGAGGCTGATTTTCTAATGATGCTGATTGGGCATATAGAAGCTTTCCAAAATTTAACTGAGGTATTTGACTTCACATGGAGGGATGTTATGTTGCTGCTGAGTCAAACCCTCACTGCAGCTAAAACAGGCAGCTCTGCAAGCAGAAGAAAACTTTGGAGATGAGCAATATGTCTCCTACAGTAGGCCAGAAGGGAAAAGAGAAAATAGACAAGGCAAAGAAATAGGGGAAACCACATTCCTAAAAGGAACAGAGGTATTACCTCTTAACAACCCTAACTGGAACTCCTTTCAATGGTGTTTTCCTTCTTTTGTGGTTTAAAATGGCTTGTATCTCTTTTGTAATGTACTTCCAACCTGGGAAAAGTTAATTTTCCAAATCTTAAAATGCTTGGCATAGAGTTGAGCTAGGGGGAAGGGAACCCAGAAGCCTAATAGGCTGGCAAAAGGGTAAATATTTCTTACCATTTGGGCTTTTGGCTTCTCTCTCCCTGTGCAAACCCATAAAAGGGATAATAAGGATCACCGTTTATGTTATCTGTAAATGTTTAATTAATGAAAAAGAACTTGTTGGTCTTAAGCTGTAGACAATCTTGGGTGCTTTGCACATCTCTCTGTATGGTTCTGTCAAAGAAAGGGTATCTTAGGTTAGGATGCAGGCCCAGGACCCCACAAGCCTGCTGTTCAAGCCAGCCCAACAAAATGGTTAGTAACAAAATTGGCTACAGGCTTCCATCTCATTTCATGTCCTTGGGAACAAAATCTGTAACTGCATGGCAATACTTTGTTTTAGTCTCCGCTATTTTACAATAGTGGCTGTCTCTGGTGCTAAATCAGATAAGCCAGTTTGTCAGTCTGGGTGATGCCAACTGATCATCAAGGGCATGGTTTACAAAATATCTTAAGCACTAATCTTGAGAGCAGTTTGGAGAGGATCAAAATCTTGTAACCTCCAGCTGCATGGCTCCTGGGCCATGGTTTCTAATCCTGTGGCTAGTTTCTTGGTCTGGTCCCCAGGCAAGAGGGAAGTTATCTTGGGAAGCAGCTGTTTTCATCTTTGTTTTAGACTGTAGACTGTAAACCAGGCTCCTCCCAAAGTTGGTTCAGCCTACGCCCAGTGATGGGCAAGGACAGCTTGGGGGCTGGAAACAATGTAGTTCTTTCGGTCAAATCTCTTTGGCTTCTCTCTCCCTGTGCAAACTGGTAAAAGGGATAATAAGGATCACCGTTTATGTTCTCTGTAAATGTGTAATTAATGAAAAAGAACTTGTTGGTCAGAAGCTGTAGATAATATTGGGTGCTTTTTGCAATGTCACAATTTTGCAACTACCATTTCAAAAGCTGCCTGTCACTCCTTTAAAAATACTTTGTACACTAGTGGTTAAGTCATAACCTAATTAAGGCTCCTTGGTTTCACCTGTGAGGTTATTTGTTGTAAAGTTCAAAAGCCGAAAACCTTAACTGCTTGATGTGGCTGAAGTAACAAGGGATTTAAAAAGATTTTCTTAAAGAGCGCTTAGTTTAATTAAAAATGGATATTCAAGTTACAGGTATATTTAAAAGGCCTTTATGCTTTTCTCTTCTTGAATCTTGTCTTTCTGGATAAAGGCTCTTTTCTTCTCAGTCAACTGAATTATTTTTCTCCATTTTTTGTCTTACCACTCTTAATGCATGCATGAAAGGCCCTAAGATAACTTCTGGTAGCATGTAACTCCTGGGAAAAAACAGAAGAGGTGCCACAGACCCCGTTTTGGGGAAAAAACTGTTTTCCTCATGAAACCCCAAGAATTGAAAGCAGATAGATCCCTCTCAATATCAAAGGCTCTGCTCTGTTTTGCATTGTGTTATGTAACGGTTTTAAGTTTTGGGGGTATCAGAAATTACTTCACATTATAAGAGAGTTTTGGTGTGTAACAACTAGGTAGGAAATATACTTTAAGGGATGGCTAATGGTAGTTATAAATCAGAAGCTTGTTCTTGGCTACCTGGAAGATAAATAAACATCCCCACCTCCCACTGGGAGATGAGAGTCCCATCAGGGATGGGCTAATTACAAAATGAGCCAATTGGCTTTGGGTTGCCTTGTAATAAATGCATCACAGAAGCACTCCACCTTCTTCTCCCATAGCATCTAGATGGTCTTTTCATAAATTGAAAAGGAGGCGTAGCAAGGAGGTCTTAAGACATTAATTTGCCCTTTAGTAAAAGGGTTATAAAAGGTTAGTAAAAATTTCACCTTATGTCAAATTGGTTAAAATAAAATGAAATGATCTATAAGGTTTCATTTAAACATTGGGATTAACATTAATAAACTAATGCAATGGTAAAATTTGGCTTTGAACAGGATTTTTATGTCATAGTAAAGGTTAATAAAAGGTTTTTGCCTTTTGAGTCATCATTTTGGCAAAATAATTTATGACAGTCTGGAAATTGTCCTTCCTAAGGACTGGCTTTTTGAATGGTTCAGAGGGCCCCTGAAACATTCAGAAAAGAAGTATACAGGGTGATGTGACATTTTTAGTTACCTGAGATTGCCAAAATGATGTCCAATCTTCTTTAAATTACATTTTGGTGAATAATACTAATATATGTTCAAAAATTGTATGGGATTTCTAAAATTCTAATGTCTAGTATATGCTATGAATCCTAATTAAGGGTAAAGTTATTGTAAACCATGAAGATAAATAAACTTCTTTGTCAGTTGTATTTTTAACTGTAGCTAGCCTGGAAATTTTGTCATCCACAGACAATTGTTATCTTGCTTTGTTCCTTCTCAAAAAACAGTTTATAATCAAGTTATATTAAGGACTTTAACAGGTGTTCTCAAATGCAGGTTTTCAATAGCTTTAAAATTTGTAACGTTGGAATAGAAAAAGAATGTACGGCACTCATAATGAACTGAAATGTTCACAAATATCAAGCAAAACAAGAGTTAACTAAGTGAACTGCACTCAGAAATTTTGAGCAACCTTTTTAACTTTTGCTTGGAATATTGCTGATCCTTGTTTTGTTCTTCAGAGTCAAGGAAACTTATTTTAAACTATTTACAGTCTTTAATAATTGATAAGATATACTCCTGTGGACAAATTCAGAGCATGTTTATTTTTCTCTGCCTGATTCCTCTAAAATTTGAAGACTACTTGTAAGTACTCTTAACTTATGGTAATATAGTTGTTTGCATCAGTGCACTAAGAATCCATTTTTCTTTGTCAACAGGATACAATTTAAAAAACTGGTTATTTTACCAAGGCTTTAACTGAAATGGTGTGTTTCCCTTTAAGGAATCAAGCTTGACCTGGCAGAGCCAATAAAAGCCCTTTGGGGAAAACTGGCCTCATATCTTGTCTACACAGTCCCCACACAGGGTTCCTAACCTGTGATTAGTAAAAAATATCACTTTCTAACAGGTCTGAAAGTTCTAAGTTTATCTTGGGACCTCAAGAGGAGAGGATCACCCAACTCACAGTATCTGAGGATACAAACCCATGGCTGGGCACAGTTTTAAAAGTCTTACCTGAAATTTCTTGTGGAACAGAGTTTCATCAAACCCAATCCAAAAGGCCTCTGTAGAAATAACCATGCTTGCTCGACTTTATGCAAATAATCAAGCCAAGTATAGGACTAAAGCTTGTTCATAAATTGTTTTTACCAAAAATGAGAACTGGAGAGAAAAATCGTGCTCCAAAGCTTATCATACATTTGTCATTAAATCCTAGTCGAATTGTTTTTAAGCTTTTTGCCTACATTTTAGACTAACCCTGCTTATTCCTGTGAATCAAGCGGTAATCTTCTGCAGCTTGGAAAAAAGAAAAAGAGGTGGGTAACATAAAAATGTGAATAAATATGCTAGTTCTGGGCAATCATCTTGCAAATTCTGCCAGGTAATGAAAGTGAATAGGATGCCCATAACCCAAAGATTTCTTTGTTTGGGAAAATAAAGCCAAGAAACATCATAGACATCCCCAAAGGAAAATTCTATATCTTAGCAAGTAAAATTTGAAATGGAAATTATCTACTACACCACACTTGTGGAAACTGCTATACTCACTGTACTATTTGCAAGAGGGTACTATTTGCAATAGGGTAGCACCTTCTAACTAAAATACTGGACAAAGAGTTTCCATTGCTGTCATATTTTGCTTAATTATTATCCTTATAACTGGGATAATAGTTACTGACAAAAAGGAAGCATAAAAGCTTTACTATCACTAAGTCTGCTGAGACTTTTTATTGGGTTTAGTAATGCACTTTTAAATGAAACATGCTGCTTTTGGATTAACACCTCTAGTAAAGTAAAGGAAAATCTACAAAGGAAAATCTTAAAAATCTTAACAATGAAATCAAAATTATTCACAGGCTCAGGGAAAATGCCGGCTTCCGCCCCAAGTGGCTACAGCCCCTCTTTGATGAATTCCAGTCTTTATGAAATTGGTTAACCCCTTTATTAAGCCCTCTATTGCTTATATGTCTTGCATTAATATATGGACCCTGTATACTCAATACTATAACTCAAATCGTTTCTTCTTGCCTAGAAGCAATCAAACCCCAAATGGTGCTGCCAACTGAGCATGTCATTCTTCTGAGGACCTTAGATTGAGGAGCTCTAGCTGGTGTTCCCCATTCGACACTCCCTTTCAGCAGGACGTAGCCAGAAAGAGTCATTGTCCAAATCCCCCTAACAGCAGTTAGTGTGATATCTCCGCAGGTGAGAATGTGGTAAGAGTTATTAAGAAATTATTTTAGGCAGATAGAGAGGAAAAGGGATCCTGGGAAAGTTTTCATTTTTTAAAGCATCTCTGGAAAAGTTTCTTGTAAAGCCCCAGCTCTTAGAGCCAGGCTGGCAACCTTAAATATACAATAATAAATATGCAAATGCCAGTCGTTAGAAACTAGGTCCACCCAACATGGTGATTCCCGCAGCCTTCTTGCCCTTTCCCCACATGTTCCTGGCAACATGGCAGCCCCCACTTATCCCTACCTGTGTAAAACATCATGGTGCCCTGTATTTGCATATTAAAAGGCTAGGGTGGGAGGGCCAGCTTTTTCGCAAGCTGCTTGAATGACTTGCCTAGTCAAACCAATCCCCTTGCCCTTTGCAAAACTGACACCGTCTCCTCCAGCCTACTCCTCTGTGTAATGTTGAAAGAAGTTCCACTATGAGTAAAATGCTGTCAAACAGCATTGCATGCTTCGGTGAACTCTTTAATGACAGGAAGAGTCAAACATTGAGGAAAACTTCATGGTTGTTTTATTTTTAAAAATTTCCACAGCCACCTAAACCTTCAACAACCACCACCCTGATTAGTTGATGGCCATTAACTTCGAGGCAAGACTGCTTCCACCAGCAAAAAGATTGTGATTCACTTAAGGCTCAGATGATCATCAGCAATTTTTAGCAATAAAATATATTTAATTACAATATGTACTGCTATTTTAGACACAATGTTATTACACACTTAAAAACCTACAGTATAGTGTAAACATTACTTTTATGTGATGTGAGAAACCAATAAATTCTCAACTCACTTTATCGTAATATTCACTATATTGTGGTGGTCTGCAAGTAAACCTGCGATATCTCTGAGGTATTCCTGTTATATTTTTTGCTAATATGTAGATTGCTTATTCATTTTTTATTGTGATATTTTGATAAACAGAAGGCTGAATTTAAATAACAATCTAATTTATCACTTTTTTTCTCTTTTATGACTAACAACTTCTAGGTCTTGTCTATGAAAGTTTGCCTATGCTGGGTCAGAGCTTCTAGAAGCTTTTATTTTTAGCTTGTTTTTAGGTTTAGTTCTATTATCCATCTTGAAGCAATGTTTGTGTGTGTCATAAAGGCAAGGCCAAGGCTTGTTTTTCCCTCAGTTCGTGTCTATCAGTTTCAACATCACTTGTTATAAAGACTGTTCTTTCTTCATTGAATTGTTTTAGTGTTTTAACTGAAAATCAATTGACTGCATTAAGTGTGGGTCTGTCTATTTCTCTGCTCACTGTTCTATTCTGTTGATCAGTTTGTCTATCTTTACACTAAGGCCATACTGTCTTGACTACTGTAGCTTTATATATACTGAATCTTGATATTAGGTCTTGTAAGTTCTCCAGTCTTGTTATTTTTCAGACTTATTTTTTCTGCTCTCAGTTTTGCATTTTCATATACATTTTAGAATCACCTTGTCAATGACAACTTAAAGGCCTGCTGCTATGATGATTGAGATTGTGTGGAATATATAAATGAATTTAGTGAGAACTACATCTTAATAAGATTGAATTTTCCTGACCATGATTGTGGTACAGCTTATATTAAAATTCAGGTCTTTTAAAATTTGCTGAGTCTTGAATATTTAATGTTAAATTTTTCCCTAATCTTTTTTTTTTTTTTTTTTGATTTGGTGCTATTGTAAGTGGAATGGCTTTCTTTAAAATTGTAATTTTAACTGCATGTGACTATAATATAGAAATATAATAGATTATAGTAAATTGATTTTGTATCTTTCAACCTTGCTAAACTCGTTTATCAGATTTAATAATTACTTTGTAAAATACATGGCCTGCATTTTTTAGTAGCAACCATGGTGTCTGTGAATACAGTTTTTTCTTTTCAATCTTTCTAACTTGTTTATTTTTCTTGCTTTATCACACTAATAAGAAACTTCAGTACACTAATGAATGAATTAGTGAAGATAAACAGTCTTGCTTTATTTCTAATGTTGGAGAGAATAGGATGGTCATTTGATATTTTTCCAATCAGTATATTTGGCAGGTTAGGAATACCACAAGTGTATGTGCAAATGTTCATACACGTTTATGTACACACACACACATACACTCCCTTATAGGACGAAGTTATGTTTACTTCATAGTTTACTGAGAGCTTATATTATGAATGGATGTTGAACATTATCAAATGCTTTTTTTCACTTATTGAGAAAAAACAATATGGATTTTATTCTGTATTTAGTTAATATGGTGAATCATATAAATTGATTTTCAAATGTTAAACAAATCTTATTATGAGGAAAACTATACTTAGTTATAATGTATTATATAACACACATAATAATACTATATTGTGTTATATTATATGGCATATATTATATATTATACATGAAGATGTATATACAAACAATATATATAAAATAATATTCAATATATAAGGAATAGATGTTTGAAATTCAGAATATATATCTCAAATATAAAATATATATCTAATATTTTATGTTTATATCTTGAAAATATTCTATATATTCTATATCTAATATATATTATAAAAATATAATACATAAAGATATATATAACATGTGTGATGCATATCTTTATGTATTATATATTCAAGATATATATAACATGTGTGATATATATCTTTATGTATATATATTCTTTTATTATGTGTGTTTACTATATTAAATACATATTTATATTATATATATAAATATTTGTTACAATAAACCATTGGAAACAATATGGGCCTAAGCATTTTGTGCGTGAAAAATTTTGATAAATAAATTCAACATGTTTAATAATTTAATGGTTTGTAGATTTTCTATTTCATTTTCTGCTACTTTTGCTGAATTGCATTACTAAGGAATTTGGCCAATTAATCGAAGTTATTAAAGTTGTTGGCATAAAGCTACTTTTATATTGAATAGTTAGAATTTTAGTGTCTTAGGATCTGTGTTGATAGCCCCTCTTTTAATTCTGATATTGTTAATTTGTGTATTCTTTTTTATAGTTTAATTCTTCTATGGGTTTATTATATTATTCTTTGTAATAAGCAATTATTCCTTTACTAATTCCTTCTATTTTTATACAATTTATTGGTGTTCTTGTCTTTGTTCTTTCTACCTATTTTTGGTTAATTTATTTTACTATCTTCTATCATTCAATTCAAATAATAAATTGTCCAACTCCCTACTAGCCAGCAAGATTCCTGCTGAGAAATTTGCTGATTTTGTATAAATTTGTATATTTTGAGTCATTTTTCTCTTGCTGCTTTCAAGATTATCTGTGACTTGCAACAGTTTGATTACGATGTATCTTGGTGTAGGTCTCTTTAGATTTATCTTAACTGGAGTTTACTGAGCTTTTTGAATTTTCGTGTTCATTTATTTCCTCAGATTTGGAAATTATTCGCCACAGTTTCTTGAAGGTTCGCTTTCTCTTTCTGCCTTTCATCTCCTTCTAGTACTTCCAAATGTATATTCTTCCACTTAATGATGCTCCATAAATACCCAGTCTGTCTTAATTTTTATTCATTTTTTTCTCCTCTGCCTCAGTGATTTCAAAAGTCCTTATTTTTGAGTTCGATGATTCTTGCTTCAAGTCTCTAATAAATTTTTCAATTCAGTTATTGTATTCCTCAGTTTCAGAAGTTCTCTTTGGCTCTTCACAGTTTCTGTCTCTTTGTTGATATTCTCATTTTGTTTATGCATATTATTTGTTTACAAACTGCAGCTTCGTGCATATTTTTTTAACTCTGCTGTGCAAACTGGGGCATTCTCTCAGGCAGAAAGCTGCATCAATGCAAAGTTCACCCAAAACATTTCCCTTCTTTCGAGGGTATAATCACCTCCAGTTTATCTATTTTTTATCACTCTTCAGTGCCTTCAATTATTTTTTCTTAATTTTTTCTAAAGTTTATAGTCATTATCTGCAAGACTAAGATTAGACTGATAGTCTTCTCTATCATTATAAAAACTATATTCCCCTTCCTTCTCATTTTGATATGTTATAACATGAATTATGGTTATTTCGGGTACTTCAAATGAAGTATATAGTCTTATGAAATTAAATATAACTAGTATAGGGACTCAGAGATGAACTCCTTGACCATGTAACAATGAACTTCAGTTATTAATGACAATAAGTTAACTGTTTAAGAAGGGTGGGAATGGAGATTACCTGCCTTTCTGACAGGAGGAACAGCATGTACAAAAGCTGTAGTGGGAGAAATGGTATTTTCAAGGAAATGAATAAATGTTGGTGTGGCTAGAGCAGAAAGAGTGAAAAAAAAAAACGAACAATTGTCTGGACATATTCATAGTGGCTCAGACCATGCAGAGCCTTATAGCCTGTGTGAAATAATTTGGTCCTCAGTTTAAGAGTAATGGAGAGCTATGAAAGGATTTTTAAATATGAAAAGGGCATGATGAAATTACTATTTTGTAAAAATTGTTCTGGCCACACAAAAAAAGAATGGTTATGAAGAGGAACAAGAGTCGAGAAGAAAGACCAGACAGGAGGCTATTTCACTAATGGTACCAATGAGAGTTGAAATAGCTTAGATTAGCTGATGTTCATGTTTTGAGAGACTGAGCAGATTTAAGAAAACATTAGACAGTGAAATTGTTAGGACTTGAAAGATAATGGTTAAATAGATAAATATAACAAAAGAAAATTGTTTCCCCTCACGTGGATGTGATCTTTGTATGTTTTCTTTGATAATGTTACTCTAAATATATAAAATATTGTCTGCCACTCGGGAGGTCAAATTAATGAATGAAATGATAAATTCTATTTCTGTTGCACAACCGAATAAGTGATGTTACATTCCCACCAGGATAAGGAACATTGATAACACTGATAAAACATTGTTTAAGTTGTGGTTTTGTTTTGATTTGGTTGGAAAAATCATTAGTCCAGTCTTGGATATGTTGAGCTTGGAGTAGGTTTTAAACATACAAGTAGACATGTCAAGTTGGCAGCTAATTTTAAGATTCTGGAGTTCAGAGGAAAGCTCTGGATTCATGTGCATACTGGGAATCATCTTCATTCAGTGCTAACAGAACCCAGGATAAAAATGAGATCACTTGAAAAGTATGCAGTTGGAAGAAAAAGAATGCTCCAAACTAGGTCATAACTTAATCCACCTTTTACAGGTTAAATAAAGGAAGAAAAAATTCAAGAAGATTAAGAAAAAAGAAACATAGGAGTAGGAAAAAAATCCAGGAAAATGTGGTATTCTAAAAACCAAAGAACTAGACTTTTTTTTTCAAAAAGTATTGCTAATTATAAGACAAGTGAATTGAAGACTGCAAAAATATCTATTAGGTTTAGTTGTGTGGAAGTATTGTCAATATAAGTGAAACCTGTTTGTATCTCTTTCCCCAGTTCTTCTGTGCCTCATGCTATTTTATTTTCTAAAACAGAGTTGAGGCTCAGGACACACCACCTCAAAACATGATTATAGGAGGCCAGAATATGCTACCCCAAAATAAACTTCTTTGGCACATTTTCAGCATGTTATTTTGAGGAACTGCAGGCATAGGAGAAACTATGAAAAGCTGGCCTTTTATAAAGGAAATGTACTTCAATAAAGGACATCTATATTAGTAAAAGTATCTGTATCAGGAAGAAGCCTGCTCTGAAATAACTGTTATTACCTGAGAGACATTTTATTTGTATATCAAGACAAATGTTATTCACAATACATACCCTCCCCTTACTTTCCCCCATAACTTGTCTCTACAAACCCCAGAAGCCCCAATCCCCTATTTATTTTTGTAGCTCAACATGCGACATAAGCTTCAATCATCTGGCCTTTCTTGGAGTCTCATGTTTTTGTGGGACTCTCGTGCATATGCATGTAATTGAATATGGTTTTTCTCCTGTTAATCTGTCTTATGTCAATTTAGTTTGTAGCCCAGCCAAAGAACATAGGAGAGTGGAGGAAAGCCAATTTTCCCTCCCCTTCAATGGAAACATGGTTAAGGATAAACACATGTCAAGTCTTTAAAAAGTTATTTAAGTATATATTTTGAATGCATTAAAATATTGTTTAAAATTCCTGTTGAAAGATAGGTACTTTGGGCCAGGTGCGGTGGTTCATGCCTGTAATCCCAGCACTTTGGGAGGCAGAGTCAAGTGGATCACCTGAGATCAGGAGTTCAAGACCAGCCTGGCCAATATGGTGAAACCCCATCTCTAATAAAAATACAAAAATTAGCTAGGTGTAGTGGTGCTTGCCTGTAATCCCTACTTGGGAGGCTACTTGGGAGGCTGAGACAGGAAAATCACTTGAACCTGGGAGGCAGAAGTTGCAGTGAGCCCAGATCATGCCATTGCACCCCAGCCTGGGCTACAAGAGTGAAACTCCATCTCAAAAAAAAGTACTTTAGCTGTTAAAAAATGGTTACTTTCTGGGGTGCTTTCAAAAACATCATGAGAGAGAGACAGGGCTGGATGGCTTGTGCCTGTAATCCCAGCACTTGGGAGGGCAGAATGGGAGGATCGCTTGAAGCTTGGAGTTTGAGATGAGCCTGGCAAACATAGTGAGACCCTGTCTCTACAAAAAACTTAAAAATTAGCTATGTGTGTTGGCTAGTGCCTGTAGTCCTAGCTCTTGGGGAGGCTGATGCAGGAGGATTGCTTGAGCCCAGGAATTTGAGACTACAGTGAGCTATGATTATACCACGGAACTCCAGTCTGGGCAAAAGAGTGAGACCCTGTCAAAAAAAAAAAAAAAGAGAAAGAAAGGAAGGAGGGAATAAAGGAAGGAAGGAAGGAAGGTGAAAAGAAAAAGGAAGGAGGGAAGGAGAAAAGAAAAAGGAAGGAAGGGAGGGAGGGAGGAAGGAAAGAAGGAAGGAAGACAGGAAGGAAGGCAGGAAGGAAGGCAGGAAGGGAAGGAAGGAAAGAAGGAAGGAAGGAAGGAAAGGAAGGAATGAAGGAAGGAAGAAAGGGAGGGAGGGAGGGAGGAAGGAGAAAAGAAAAGAAAAGAGAAAAGAAAAGGAAAGAAAAGGTTTTGAGAGGGACCGGTATTTCTACTACTTTTTTTCACCAAATACCCACTCTAACGTCATCTCTTTCTAATCTCCACCAAGACGTCTTTCACTCACTTTGTCAAGCTAATCGAGGCTGGTATATAGAGAGGTTAAAAATATTTGCTCAAAATCTATTTTTATGGTTTTCTCAGCTCAAAGTCAGCTATACTCCATCTCTGGATTAGAATATGTGTGTACTCTTTTGTGTGTATATTTAATAAAGAAGTTAGTATTTGAAGAAATAGCCAACAATTAAAGCGGTCTATTCTCAATGGGCTAGAGATATCTTACAAGGCTTTGGTAATCTTAAGATCCTGTGGTGAAAATGTATTATAGAAATATTTTTATTTTGCAAATCTGCAGAAGATGAACTTTTTACTTCAACCTAGTTATTGACAGCTCAAGGAGGCAATTATATATTTGTAATTTACATGGTGGTATATAATGAGGAATAAACACCTCTTCAACTAAGAAAATGCCTTAATAGGATGAAAGAGGATAATATTAATAGCAACTAATATTTATCTTGCTCTTCATAGTTAATAAAGTGCTTTCACAAACATTATCTTGCAGATCTTCACAACATCTCTGTGGGGATGTATTACAGGAGTCATTATTATTTTAATTCTCTGCATGAAGAATCTGAGGCTCAGAGCAGTTAAGTGACCTGTTTATAGACCAAGAAGGAAGTGGTAAAGACAGGACAAAATATATGTCTTCTGAAATTCTATGCCTCTTCTACAGTCTCAAATCTCATATCTCCTACAGTCTCCTATTGCCTCCCTGTGGAGAGTCCACAGAGAAAAGCCAAGAAGTTCTAGGCTGAGAATGATGACAATACTAATCTTATCTACACAGAGTTTAGGTTTCATGGGGTCTTTCCTATGACAGACTCTCTTTTGTTTCTTCCATTGGCCTAAAGGGTTTGTTGTTGTTGCTGTTGTTGCTATGATGGTGGTGATGATCTAGTCTGAGAGCTACTGAAGTAGCTTAGGTACTTACCTGACCAGGTGACTCAGAAAGGAGGGAATGACCCTGTTTCACATAACACTCAAACCTTTGGGCTATTCAGTAAAGAGTAGCCTCCCTCTCATCTTCCTTTCTCTCCTGAATCTGCCTCTGCTCCTTTGTCTTATTTTCTCTTCAATATAGGAAATTTTAAAAGTAGCTTTAAAACTAGGACAAGTGGTAGAGCCGTGTTAGGAACTTCTTTGTGGAGCTGTATCAGATGTAATTTCAGTGCAGATTTTTCTAAAATAAATTGAAGGAGGAACTTTTCTTTGGTTAATGTAATCATGGACTTCAGCACACCAAAAGTGAAAAACAGTTTTCAAGAAGAGTGGCCTTGTTAAAGGCTTCAAAGCTCTGTTTTCAGGTGATATGGGCTAATCTTCTAACTATTGTCTGCGAAAACTCACTAGAAGCACTGTCCATGTGTCTTAACTTGGTTTTCTTGGGAACCTGAGATGAATGTGAAAGATGTATTCTCTATTGCTTTATTAGGGAGAGGGATTCCAGGAAGTAACAATGATGGACAAGGGGAAAATAAAAAACAAGGTGGGAGAGTTAATTTGAAGATTTATTATCCAGTAGTCTACCATAAGGTTCACTGCTTGGTCAATCCCACGGGACTATCTTCTCAAAAACTGTACAAACTGTGTATCAACACAGTCTCTTCCGGAGAAAAAGGAAATTGTTTATATTCCAAGTCTCTGCTCCTATTGGGCAAACACTTCCCCTATAAGTTTTTAAATCCCCAACACTTCTCAGTTGCAGATATGTGGGCCCAAGTGGAAATTCACAGCTTTGGTCTTCAGTATGGATAAGGAAGGCCCAACATGGGAGGCAGGAAGAGTATAGTGTGGATGTGAGACAAGGCACTGTCAAATGATACATGTGTGAAGTTAGCAGCCACATGGCTACAACTGCAACAAGAAGCAGATGGGACCAAAATAATCTAAAATGGTTCATAAACGGTACCTGATAGAGCCAACTGTAAACCAAAAATAAAATTCTGAGCCCTCCAACAGACTGAATGGATCCCTCCTCTCAGCCAAGGGCACTCCAAAGTAAACCTGAAAAACTAGTCCAGGCCATGATGGGAAGGGGGGCCAGATATGCCTCATTCATTATACCTTCTTCCCTTTGGAATTCAGACACAACTGACCAGCATAAACATTAAAACAGAGATCTTAAGAGTGACAAAACAGACTCTTTGTAGCAATAAGATACCAAATTCCAACCTGGCTGTAGCATAGCATCACATGTTAGACAGCAGGCCTTGAAAGAAATTGAAGTACCTTATTCCAAAATATATTTCTTTGACATATTTTTTAATGGCCCTAAAAAGCTGGTAGCAGGCTTCATCTGTATAATAAGAACCTTGGTCTCAACAACCCCTTATCTTAGAATTAGAAAATCTTTGAATACACCTATGACCTGGAAGCCCCCACTTCAAGTTTTCCCACCTTTCTGGACTGAACCAGTGTACACCTTACATGTATTGGTTGATATCTGCTTGTACTTTCTGTCCCCTTAAAATGTACAGGATCAAGCTGTAACCCAACCACCTTGGGTACATCATGTTCTCAGAACATCTTGAAACTGTGCCTCAGGCCTCGATTACTGATATTTGGCCCAGAATAAACCTCTTTACATCTTTTACAGAGTTTGACTCTTTTTATCATCATCACCCAGTACACTACTCTGATTTCTCATTATTCTATTATATCTGACTGCATGTACCAATATGGAGTCTCATTTTTGTGAGAACCTGATGCCTTTACTTTTGTCCACTCTGTCTCCAGGTCTCCTTCTAGACATTGGCCACTTAAAGTCACTTAGTTGTAAAGATTTAAGGTAAGATAGTTATTGATGTATACTCAAATCTCTGCTGCTCCATTCAGCATTGAGGCTGTAATTGATACCCATCATCTTCCTTCTCTACTTCTTATTCTAGATCTCCCGTATCCTCAGCCAGCAGTTGGCTGGTCTGTGTCACCTGCCTGGTTAGTTCTAAGTTCTTAGTTTTCTTTCTGAGCTGTGATTGCTGCTATTGTTCATTGACTATTGTCAATGGATCTGAAATTAGGATGGCAGTTTCAAATACTGTCATCCCTGCCTACATTAAATAGCAGAAAACATCACTCCTCATGATAATCCAAATTGATTGGGTCCTTATTACATAAATACCTTTCTTTGCTGGCTGATCCATTGTTTTAAGAGCCAAAAGAGCAAGTGGTAGATATAGTTTCAAGTTTATGATAAACCTTATTGTGGCCTCTGGAAGAAGTGTTTACTTTTCTGGGAACCAGAAACTTTTAACTTGGCAAAGCCTAAGATTGCAGTGACAAGCTTTACACATTATGTAATTGGGGCCAAGAGGAGGAATGGGTGAGAGGTGAGGATCTTATTTCCTTCCTTTAGTTCCCAGATGAATATATATATTTCCAGACAGAGCATTATATATTAACCTTTCCTCTGAAAGAAAAAGGCAAGGAAGAGGAGTACATTGTACATTATTTAATTTCCAATTGCATATGCTTTGTGGCTGCTTACTTTTTTTTTTTTTTTTTTTGCATTGAAAATCTGAATCAATCCAGCTTGGTTTTGGTTTTGGGGTTTTGGGTTTTTTGTTTCTTTGTTTCTTTGTTTTGCCTGATGACTGAAAAAGAAGGAGCATAAGATAATATAGGTTGTGTGTGTGCACACGTGCACACGCACATTTATCTATCTTTCTATCTATTCAAATGCCAAGTCCAAGAGTGTGATAGTCTCTGTTGGGTATCCAGTTCCTCCTACTCTCATAATTCCAAGTTAAAACATCCTGTGCTTCTGGTTTAGTTTCTTTTCCTATCCACACCCCCATAGCACTTTGTTGTGATATCATAGTCTAAACTTACAACCTGTCCCTGATATTTAAGGAATTCCCCACACACATCTGTGCATTTAGCTTAAAACAAGCTGTGGGGATTTTTGTTGGTGCATGCTGTGTGGGTTTCCCAAATGGAGTCTTTATTTTCAACACCTACAGCTTGCTCAGTCCATTCTGATGCTGGGATGGTTTCCTTCTGTGAGTAAATGTCAGTGAAGTGCTCCAGGCAAAGCTATTGCCCTCACGAAGCTTATGAATCGAGTTTGTTCCAGGAATAGACCCCTTATGCCTACATGCAAGTAAACATTTAGATCAGGTATATCAGCTAATCCAGCTTTAGGAGATTAAAAGAATTGACTCTTGCTGCTGAAGGCTAAAGGACAAGCTTTGCCTCACATTATAATGCTTCACCCAAACCAATTATATACACATTTTTTTTTGTGTATGTACAGGCATATAGTAGGTACAAAAAATGTGTGTATATAATTTTATTCTACAAAAGTTCATGGGATCTACTATGAACCAGGAACTATGCTAGGAGTAAGCAGAAAAATACATAAATGTAAATGAGACATACAAACTTGTGAGGGTGATAGGACATACCCAATAAACATGATAACCAAAGACACAGTAAGGTAACTAAGAACCAATGAAGAGTTACGCGTTTCTAATACCATAGCAGATGTAAAATTCTTTTAAACTCTGAAGCACTCTAACATGTAAGTTGGAGATGATCAGGCCATCCTTGGGTAACAAGTGGGTCAATATTTGGCTTTGGGGCCATTATCTCTTTCATTCTATGTTCTTTTTTATTCTATGTACATGGGGAGGTAAAGTTTGTTTTCAGCAGTCATCAAAATCTATTTCACTGCCAGTGTTTCATCATACACTTTTTGGAGAGTCAATTTCCTTCTGAGGAGAGTAGTTTCACCAGCTAGCATACTGAACTTCAAAGTGTGGTACTTTCCTGTATTTGTATATCCCAGTATTATCTTTCTTCTTTGAAATTACACAAAAACATACATATAATTATATATATAATAAAATAAATGTAATTAAGCACATATAATAATACATTTTTCTCAAGAGAACTCTTTCATGGAAACATAGTAAGAAAAGCAAATTACCTTAGTTGAATTGGAGGAAGTGCCAGAGTCTGCCTTACTCAGCCCTCTTTCTGCTACCCTCACTTCTCTGGGTAAACTCTGTGAAGCCATAATCTGGTAACCTGGTTTAAAACGACTCTATTATATAGCTTCTAAAACACTTCAAATTTTGGCATTTGTGAATCTGAGACTGATAATGCCTGTGTGTCCCTATGTCTTTAGCTACTCAAGCTTAACAATCGATGGTAGAATCAATCTTGTGGCAGAGTTCCCAGCCTCCTAGGCTCCTCTTCACATAATGCTCTACCTACTCCACTAATTCTCCAGTTCTGGCAACTGAAACCCTGCATATGGTCTGCTTCAGATGTCTGGTATGGAAATGTATGAGATATCAAGTACTTTTAGCCCCTGAGTTTTCCCTGAACTTGGTTGAGCCTTCACCTCTGGCTCCCTGGTCTTGGATACTATGCTGAATTAGAAAATCCTGCCAGTTTTTCCCTAGTGACCCAGTCTCAACAACTAACTTGCATGGCCAGTACTTGAGCTGGGGCTTCTCTAGCTCTCTGGCAGAAAGTATTTACACTAAAATCTTTGACAAAGTGTACTTCTCCTAAGAGTGCGTTTTTTTTTTTTTTTAACCTTAACACGGAAGAAAACCTTACATTAATTTCTGATCTGCACAGCCTCAAACTAAAGCATACCAGAATTGCAGGAGAATACGAAGAAAACAGAAAATTGCAGCACCTGAAATCTAACAGCTACCACCTTTACTGAGCTGAATGTACTAGAATTACCAGGGAACAGCCAGAAAGAAAAAATAATAATAATAATTCAGGAAAGGAAAAATGTGTGTTTTTGACCCTATTTCTTTTTGATGCAGGCTGTGTGGAAAAGAGCTTGAAAAAAATTTTATCTTGCTCCACCTCGTGGTGGATGCCTGCAACATAATAATTCTTATGCAGTTTCTTCCAAAACAAAAACAAAAACAAACAAACAAAAGAAATCACTATGGATCTCTTTGCATGCCTTAAATAAAAATTGTCTGAAATTGAAAACTGAATTGCAATTCTTTTGCAACTGTATACTTATAGCATAAGAATGGAGACATCTCAGGCATTCAGTACAGCAGAAAACTATATTAGAAATTATAGTTTAAAAATAATTTTAAGACATTCTTGCAGTGAATATCAACAATTTTTTGGCACATGAGGAGCTTCTGCCCCTGTAGGAATAAGTATGTCTGAAACATGAAAGAAAGAAAGAAGGAAAGAAAGAAAGAAAGAAAAGATAAAAGTAAGGAAGGAAAGAAAAGAATAGAAGGAAGGAAGGAAGGAAGAAAGGAAATTAATTTTTAGAAATAACCAGGGGTTGATTTATGTGCAATATGATTTTTTTCAGAGTTCATAAAGGGGAATGTGTGCTCCCCTACTCCCTAATTCCTGACATTTTTAAATGGTTAATACGGGTCTTTTATTTAAATGATGTTCTTTTTTATTGGCACATGTGGGTCAATTTTCTCCTTTTCTGTTTTACTCAAACCAAAAGCTGCACTCTCGGCAATTTGCCCCTTACAGAAGAGGCTGTTTTTTGTTACAACAGTACTGTTCTGTGCTTCAGCCATCCATAACACGCCCACTGTATGTAGTCTCATAGGAGGCATTGCAGGTCCAGTGTCTAGCCAGAAATGAGAAGCAGAGATTGTTTTTTTTTTTTTTTTTGAGGTGTGACTCACCCACAACCTTCTCAATTCCAACTAGTTTTGTTTTGTTTTCCTGTAACCTAGTTTTAAATATATTTCCAAATCAGAGACTGCCCTCAAAATGTAACCCTTCACCAACAGAAGCTTGTCTGGGAAGATTCTGCAGAAACTCCTCTCAGATTTGAAAAAATAATGGATTGTAAAATCATGTTTTGGCCAGAGTTCAGCGAAGAAAGTTAGGAACTGGCTACCAACATCACAAGAAACATACTATATATAAAGGTATTGGTGTATTGAGATAGCTTATATTATTATTGTAGGTAAAGGTCATCTAGGGGAATCATATGCCTGCATTTCGGTTCTCTTTTGAGGTACTTACCCTGGGCAATAGGAAGCATGAGAAGGGTTACAGAGATCCACTTCCTTGGGCAGGAACAGGTTTACAGCCATGATAGACACTCACTGTGAGGAACGTCAGGTGGTGTGCGTATGTGTATGTGTGTAGGGGAGGTTGATACTTGAAATAAACCTCCTGAACCATGCTAAGAAGTCCAAAGTATGATAACAGGTGTGGATTTATCTAGATGACATTGGAGTAACACCACAGTGTTTTAAGCAGGGAAATTACATGATCACATTTATATTTTATAACTATAGTAAAGCTTCCATGTGTAGAATAAACTGGAGGAAAGCATACTGAAAGGATGAAGACCATCTAGAAACATATTCAAAAGTCTAGGCAAATGATGATGATATGCCTAGCCTAGTAGGATTATGGATATTGAAATTGGCTGTATTCTAGAGATATTAAGGATAGAGAAACAACAAGACTTGGAAATAGCTTGGGTATGTCCGTGATGATAAACAACAATTTGGAAAATATGGTCTTGTTTCAAATCTTACTGTGAACACATGCAGCTATTTGCCTGTGGATTTGTGTTTTTCTGACTGTAGGAGCATATTGGGTCTACACTCAGGGAAAACTAGAAGTGCAATAGTTACTGCCCCAGAAACAACTCTCAACAAATGACATAAAGGAAGTGACAGATCAGTACTTCACTTTCCTCTCACTCGATAATATACCCATAAACTCTGTCCCACTAGAGTTCTAGGGTTCCCCAGAAAGACTTAGCTCCAGTTACCAATAGTGGTACATGACTTCAAAATGCCCCCTGCACTAGAATTCTTCCATTTCCTATTTTACTTCTCCACTCCCTCCCTACTCCCCTACCAGCATTTCTTGGGAAAACTTGAATATTTCTCTTAGTGTCTGTTTTGGATAAAAACAAATGATGAAAACTTTCACTAGAAAGGGATGATATTGGGATGGAAGTGAAGAATTCACATTTGGGAAAGATGAGATCAAGATACTCTATTCAGGTTGTTGTAGTTTAGCCCTTAGGGTCTTTCTGGTGTCATGTTAGCAGACTGCTTCCAGAAGCCTAGTTTCTGAAGCTTTGAGTTAAGTATTGGCCGTCTTTTGCTAATAGTCTTTTTAGACATCTAATTTGTTCTTCCACGAGTGGTGGATTTGTTTTTGATTATGTCCCATCTGTTGAATGAAATTTAATTGTATTATACAAATTGCATTAAAGAGTGTTTTTGATATCACGTTTAGCTTCTTATTTCATTTAGCTAAGGTAAAATATGGTACTATAACCTGAACTATGTTCCTCAAAATTCATAAATGGAAGCCTTGACTGCCAATGTGACTGTAGTTGGAGACAGGTCCTTTAGAGAGGTAATTAAAATTGAGTGAGGTCACAAGGGTGGGGCCCTAATCTGATAGAACTGATGTCCTTAGAAAAAGAGGAAGAGACACCAGGGCTCTCTCTTTTTCTTAGTTCTGACAAAGGGAAAAGGCCTCGTGAGAACACAGCAAGAAGTCTGCTAGCCACAAGCTAGGAAGAGTTCCCTTACCAGGAACAGAATCAGCTGGAGTCTTGACTGGAATGTCTACCCTTCAGAACAGTGAGAAAATAAAGTTCATATTAAGACACCCAGTCTGTGGTGTTTTGTAATGGTACCTTGAGCTAATATGTATGGGTACATTAATGTTTAAATGAATGTCTTTACTATTTCCAAACTTCAGTATTTTCCTTACTACATTTTAATTTTCTTTTTTCATAATGTTCTTTCTTAAAAGAATGAATTTTGGACCCAGACCATCTGTTACTTTGGTCAAATTCCTTAACTTTGAGTCAATTTTCTCAGATGTCTGAAGATGATGATACTAATATTTGCTTCCCTGTCAGATGGCTGTCTTCACAATAAGCACATTAATTATAATAAAGGCTGGAAATAAAATTTTTTTTACTATTGCTGTATGTTTTCAATATTCTTCAATATCTTACATGAATTTTTTAAAAAATTAAATTGAACCTTTCTATTCCTGTCTTATTTTTCAGACATAGCTTTTTCCTGTCTTCCGTTCCACTCCTTCTCTAGAATTTCTTCTTGCCACACACTTCTTTCCCCTGGGTAGACAGAGCCTCACAAGCTCATCCTTATTTTTCCTCACAAAGCGTTGTCAAACAGACCATCCATTGAGATTCCTACTGGATCAATTGACAATTGATTCAATTTGGTCACTAGGCAACATATTTTAGGAAAAGAATGTTGTGAATGCTGTTTTTGCATTTATTTTCCAGGATTAAAAGCTTCTTCAAATAATGTGCTTTGTTCTAGGATCCATGAAAGCTTAAAATAGCACTCACACCATCTGCACTTGCTTGCCCTTTATGCCATAAATTCCTTCTAAACATATACATCCATGTCAAGTTGGCATTGATATAGGATGCAGATTTATGTGTTTAGAAGTAAGTCAAGAAAGAAAGAACATTTGGAAAGACTATCAAGAAAGATGGGTTGTCAGAAAAAATAAATAAAAAAGAAAAAAGATAGGAAAACTAATGAATGCTAAAACACCCTACAACAGTTTATCAGTGTGAGTTAGCTCTTCATATTCTTGTAGTCCGTTCTAGAATTGGGACCTTCTTTTCAGGCTCTTTTTCGACAATGGCCACTGGAGGGCATTGCCAGCCAGCAGTGAGGGAGGTTTATAGCAAGTCCTTAACAGGGAGAGTTAAGGTATAAAGGTCAGATGTGGCAATAGCGTCAGACAGCAATAGGGCAAACATTAAAAACTACAACTACGTGTCTCAGAGCAAGATTTTGCTGGCACTTAGACTGAGGTCTAAGAAAGAGTTGTTGAAATACGGTGGGTGTTTGCCCTAGATTTTATTTTCCCTTCTCACTGTTAACATTGATGTTGTCATTTATTTACAGCTTTATGGTTGCATGGGCCTCATATCATTTGATCAGTATGTTCTCTAACAGCTTGGTCTAAATTGAGTTTCTGAAAATTTGAACCTGTTAATGAAGATGGCTGATCTCCATGAAAAGATGGCATAAGCAGGTCTCTTCAAAATGGGAAAAGGTCCTCTAGGAAAGCAAAATATTGCTTTAACATTTGAACATACCTGCAAATTTCTTATTAAGCTGATTTATAGTATGACACATCAATAAGGTACTTGAGGCTTGATTCACTAGACTGATATGCCACCCAACTGGACAGTCATTTAGCTTATTCACCACCTCTACTCAGGGGGCCAGTGATGCTTCCTCTGATCACCTTGAAACGGTGCCCATGTGAAAGCCCAGCACCATGTTACATTTCCATTCTACCTTCTCTTCTTATTCCTTGGAATATTCAAGTCAATATTCTTCAAATTTGAAGTCTATGGGAAAGGGTGGTATTTTTAAATTCTAATTTGTTTTAGTGTGCATATGTGTGGTTTGCTCATGTAGACGGCTTTGCCGTTTAACCTCAATTCTTGGCAAGCAGTGTTAAGTGACTGGTTTTACACTTGGTATGACTGAATGGGTACTGAGACTCAGCTTGCCTGAATTACAAAGGCCATCAAGATGTTCTAACCTCATGTTTCTGGAGAAGTTTTCAATTTGCTTTTAGCACTATACCCTACTGGATTGCCTCTGACATCAATGACTACTTCTTGTCAGTTTCCTTTACTTCCCTCTCTGGCTTTGGAACAGGAGCATGCCCAGAGATCAGACATTGCATCTATTTTCTTCTGGGTCTTCCTCACTTTCATGGTGATATCCTCCAGCCTCATGACTTTTAAAACCACCTATAGGCCAATGACTCCCAAATTTTATATCTCCACTCTGCATCTCTCCCATATACTCCAAATTCCAATTTCTGAATGCCTACAACTCTACTTGAGTGTCTGATAGATGTCTCAAACTTAATATGTTCAAAACCAAACTTGATCTTTCTTCTACAGCTTAGTTTTCCCTTCTCAGTTTATAGCAGCTTGTAGTTTTCTGTGTGAAAAGGGCTATGTAAACCAAAATAAAATTCTGAGCCCCTAACAGACTAAATGGACTCCTCTCTTCACCAAAGGGATCCCAAAGAAACCTGAGCAACTAATTCAGGGCATGAATGGAAGGTGTGGGAGGGGATCAGACGTGCTTCATTAAACCTTTCTCCCGTTGGAATTTGGGCACAACCGACCAGCATTAATAATAAAACAGAGCTCTTAAGACTGACAAAACTGGCTCTTTATAGCAATAAGATACCAAATACCAACATGACTCTAGTATAGTGTCACAGGACAGATAGCAGGCTCTGAAGGAAATCATAGCGTTTTACCCCAAAATATATTTGTTTGACATATTTTGAAATGGCCCTGCAAAGCTATCTCTTGTGGGGAAAATTTGCATTCTGTAGAAAATCTTTTTCCCTTACTAGATCTTTTCTGGAGAGGAAAGTCTGATACCATTTAAGGTCTGATCAGAGATATTTACTATCTATTATCTTTGAAGCCTGCTACCAGAACTTCATCTATATGACAAGAACCATGGCTTCCCTTAAGAATTTTTTAATGCTGACTTCAAATTCTTTAGGCAGTGCCTAACTCTTTCAACCAAATCCACTCATGACCTGGAAGCCCCCACTTTGAGAAGTCATGCCTTTCTGGGCCAAACCAATGTTTGCCTTAAGTGTACCCTTTTATGTCTTTGCCTATAACTTCTGTCCACCTAAAAGGTATAAAACCAAGGGTATACCACTCAACCCTGAGGCACATGTTCTCAGGACTTCCTGAGGCTATGTCATGGGATATGGTCTTTAACCTTCACAAACTAAACCTTTAAATTGACTTAGACTGGTCACAGATACTTTTTTGGGTTACAGCTAGAATCATCCTTGACTCTTCTCTCTCATACCTACATCAAATTCATAATCCGATCTATAATTAAATCCAGAATCGACAATGCTCACCACTTAATTGGGCTTTAAATGTCATCCTTTCTCTCAGATTATGGCAATAGTCTCCTTGCCTCTACTGTCAACTCCCCTAACAACGTGGCAGAGGTACTACGTAGATTATAAACCTTTTTCACTATGCACATATAAGCAGGACAGGCCAGACAGGTTTTATTGGGAGAAACACACATGTTAGGGGGGAGATACTAAGGACACAGATGGGGAACACTGTGATGGAAATGCGAAAGGTGAAATTTAGTTGAGATTGAAAAGGAATCTAGTTGTTGAAAGAGGGATGAATGTCATCAAATAGGAAAAATCTGAATGACTTAAGGAAAATATTTATTGCTTGCATAGATAGAGATATTTACAGCTTACAAAGTGTTTTCAAGTATTACTATTTCACTCAGTCTTCACCCTTTTGTACTAATGTAAGTAGAAAGAGATAAAAAAAAAAAACTGGGTCTCTAGAAGGTTAAGGGATTTTTTTCGAGGTCAGGAAGTGTGAAATTGAGCCTTAAGTCACAGGAATTTCTTACTACACCTAGAACTAGTGGTAAGTTTTCCACTGGCCCATGGCAAAATAAGAAAAATAGGAACAATGAAGTAAATTTTTCATAAAGCTAGAAGTATTTCACTCAAAGAGGTATTCTTTATTTTGAGATTATATTCTCCTCAATCTTTGATGTCATAATGTTCCTTATTTTAAAACAATAATTAAGATTATTTATAAATGTCTTAATTGGGCAAAATAAAAATGAGATCTTAAATTTAAAAAGCATAACTATCTATCTATGCAAAATCTGGGAACTACTGACCTACACTCATGTCTCAAGTAAGAAAACTTGAGAACCAGATTGCATTCTCATAACATGTTTTCTTCTAGTCAGTACCTGGGCTTTTGAAAGTGTCTTTTTTTATATCTATTTAAAGCAAAGGAATAATTCTAAAGCAAGAAGGACTAAATGGGAACTTTCTGTATGTGTGCTTCATGTGTGATCTTCCTTTCTGGCTCCCTGCTTCCGTTTAGGAATTGAGACTATAAAAATTTAACTGTAAAAAAAAAGTATTATTTTATTAGATGAACAGTATTATTCACGTCGCTAAAAAGCTCAAAGGAAAAGATGATTACATTTTAGAAGGTTGTCTCTGTTCCTATTAAATTATTGCTAAGTATATGTATTTTTCTACCTCTTTTTCCTAAATTCTACTGAAATGATGTAATAGATACAAAAATACATCCACAGCAGTGTGAGTACTTGGACAAAAATACCACCATTTTATCAGAGCAGTGAAAAGTTTCTGAACAATAAATAGCACATTCATTTATTTTTTCAACAACTATTTACTGAGGATGTATTATGCCATTCCAGGCATATAATATAAATGCCCATTTGTTAAAAAGAAATATGTCAGATTATGATAAATGCAATGTAAATAATAGATAAGTTCATGTGATAGAAAAATGACTTGGTGGCTGCTCTAATCTGGGTAGTTACGGAGGAGCTCTTTGAGAAACTGATCTCTTAATCTACAGGTAAATAAGAAGGAACTAGCTGTTTAGATATCAGAAAGAAAACTTTCCTGAGAGACAGAAAAGCAGTGCAAGGGCTTAAAATGTTTGGGGATCTAAAAGAATGCTAGTGGGGTGATGGTAAAGAGTAGGTCATAGGGGGAAGAAGGACCTAGATTATGTGAGTTGTTAAAAGCCAGACAAAGAGTTTATATTTTATTGTAAATAAGATGAGAAGCAACTGGAGAAATGTAAGCAGGAGAGTGGTATGGTGTGATACGTCATTTTAAAAGACAGTTTTGATTAATTTTTGGAAAGTGAAGGTGGTATATAAATTTGGATGATTTGGCTGTAATTATGGAAAAGGTGATTTACAGTCTATATAAAAGTGTTAAAACTACAATAACTAATAACAAATCCATAAATAGGAATCTCGAGGGTCGTTTATTCAGTGACAGCAATAACATTAAAAACTAGAGCCTTTTAACCTTTTCACTCTGACATCTTTGGTGTCTTGGCTTTGTCCCCATTGTTGCAAGATAGCTGCAGTAGTTTCAGATTTTAAATGCAGACATGGCAACACCCATAGGTATAAGCTTCCCAATAGACCTTCACTCTGACCAGCCTTTTCTTTATAGCCACAAAGAGTTATGATTTACATGTACAGATTTATCTTTACAGCAATACAAATGTAAATTGGAGTGAAAAATTCTTCATTGGCCAATATTTGCCAATTAGGATTTCAAATATGAATAACTAGGAAAGCTGTACAGTGAAAAAAGCAAATAATTAAACTCTAAGTCTTAAGTTAGGAACCAGAAGAACAGTAGATATAATTATTGTCATTTAAATTTTTTCGAGGATACCACATTCATAAAAATGATCAGACTGTTTTGAAAAGAAAAATAAGACTTCAAAAATAAAAATACAAATGCAGAAACAAAAAACGGATGGGCTAAAATAGCAGAATGAACACAGCTGAATACTAAATTTCTAAACTAGAAGGCAGAGCCAGTCAAAAAAAAAGTGGTTATTTTTGCAACCCACAGAAATACAGAATTTCAGTATATTTTAAAAAGTGAAAAATAATAGAGATCAGATTTGTTGACTATAATGTGATGATAGTAAGAAATTAATAGCAAAAGGATAGATAGATGAAGACAATCCACTTGGAAAATATAAAAAGAAGACAATTAAAAAGCAAAAATTTGGATAAAGAGGGATTGAAAACTACAATTATACGCAATTACATGGCGTGCCAGCTATGCTGGCTATATCTCTGAGACATGTTGATTATTTGCTGAACATACAATAGCAGCATATATGAAAATATGTAAGATTAGGCCAATGCAATATTTAGAAGAAATTTTGTTGCCGTAAATACATTAATTAAAAAATAAAAATGATTGAAAGTAAATCAACTATGCATTCAACTTGAGAAAAAGAGAGACAAAATATACCTAAAGATAAGGTGGAAGTTACTGAGCTAAGAAGCACGAGAACATGTTCATGGGGCCAGGACTGAATGAGGCTTACTTTGTTATTAAATCTTTCTCACTGAAGTGTCACCTTACATCTTTCTCTGTGCTGCAAGACCCTTTTATGCCATAAAAACTTTGTTTTTGAAAGCAACACTTAGCTAAATTTGTCCAGAAATATTGTGAATAGTAATGAAAAGGTAGGTAAGAGTGGGGTAAAATAGAAGCAAATATTTCATCCATAGATGAATGATCACTAGGGAATAAATGTCTACTCAAAACGTACTGTGGGCTCAGAGATGAAGTGTGAGTTGGTCCTATAGACGCCTCACCTATGGTACTTGGCCAGAAAATGAAGGTGGGAATGAATCATACTTAGTGTGAAAACCGATAGAAAATGACAAGAAGCTTGAGATGTCTCATTTCAGGAGTATTACGGTCAGAGCCATCTCATGATACCTAAATATAGCTTATTTTAGAATGCTTACCAATAACAACTTGTTTTTCTTTTTTTAAGACAGGGTCTTACTCTGTCACCCAGGCTAGAGTACAGTAGTGTGATCACAGGTCATTGCAACCTCAACCTCCTGGGCTCAAGCAATCCTCCCGCTTCAGTCTCTCAAGTAGGTTGGCCTACAGGCATGTGCCACCATACCTGGCAATTTTTTTGCTTTTCATTTTTTGTAGAGATGTGGTCTCACTATGTTGCCTAGGCTGATCTCAACGTCTTGGAAGATTCTTAAGTGATCTTCCTGCCTCAGCCTCCCGAAGTCCTGGGATTCCTACCATGAGCCACTATGCCTAGCTGCAACTTAAGTTTTATAGTACTTATTCATAGTTCTTATTGTTTATAGAATATTATCATTCTTTTTGGACTAGGAATTGGTTCCTGTATGGAAGTTACTATGAAACAAAATTGTGTTCAAAGTAAAGAAAAACATTCTAAAATCTAAATTACGAGGTGGTAAGGTGGCTTCCTTGGTAGTTGAGAATTTTTCTGTCTCTCAAAACATTAAATAATGTCGAGCAGATTGCTTATAGGAAATGCCAGAGAGGAAAGTTATTTATTGAGTGGGATGGGGAAAGGGGTGACCCCAAATTCCCTTTACATCCTGACATTTTAGGATTTGGTTTTCTGGTGTACCCCACTTACTATAGATATATCAGAGGAGTCTTCTACTAATTAGCTTCCAAATAATTCTGTCTAAGCATAGAAAATAGTTCATCTTGTATATTTTCTAGTCATTCCTAGCCCTTTCAAAGATTCTACAGTTTTAATCAAAAAGAAGTAATGTACATTGCTATGGTTTGAGTTTGTCATCTGTGAAACTCACGTTGAAACTTATTCCCCAATGTACCAGTATTAAGAGGTGGGGCCTTTAAGAGGTTATTAAGTCGTGTGCTCTCTGCCTTCATGAATAGATCAATCCATTCATGGATTAATGAATTGATGGGTTATTACAAGAGTGTGTCTGTTATAAAAGCCCATTTCGCAAACTTGGCTCCTCACCATGTGATGCCCTGCATTGTTTTGGAACGCTGCAGAGTCCCCACCAGCAAGAAGCCCTTCACCAGATGCACTTCCTTGCCTTTGGACTTCCCAGCCTCAGAACTGTATGAAATAAATTCCTTTCCTTTACAAATTACCCAGTCTCAGGTATTCAGTTTAGCAACAGAAAATGGACTAAAACAGCATGCCTTTTTTCAAATATGGTTGTTCCATATATTCTGGACTTTCCAGCAATAGCATTAAATGGTGCTGTACATTTTGAAGCTGGAACTTCTTTTAAGATATTCCGCTCAGGTTCTGACAATAAATACAACATAATCCTACTCATATTATTCCTGCCTCATCACCAGTGCTTTAAGGGTACCAGGTATGAGTGATGTTGCTTTGACTATTATGGCAAATCCAGCACAATAGATCACGTTAACATGGTGACACTATAGGATCGTTTACATAAAAACAGTTAACATTTGTTGAATATTTTCTACCTACCAGGCATTATTCTAAGTACTTTACATTTGTTGGCTCATATAATCTTCAAAACAGCACTGTGATGTTGATGCCAATTTTATCTTAATTTTACTGGTGGTAAAATTGAGGCAAAGAGAAGTTAATATACTCAAAAATCACAAAAACAAGTCAGAGAGAGAGAGAGCTCAGATTTAAACTCAGAAAGTTTAAATTCCAATCACATGCTCTTTTTTATCATTTCAACTTTAGATGATGTAGTCTATACCAGGGAGAAAAAAGATTTCAAGAAAAGGAGAGGAAAATAACAAGGTGCAGTGAGATGGAGTGGAGAGAATATTGCACTTGTAGTCAAGACTTTGTATTTCTAGTTTTGACATGCCTCTGTTTAATTTTTAGTGGACCATTTAATGGCTGATCCTCATCTATAAAATGGAAATTGACTGCATGCTTCTTGATTTAATACTCTTTCTTTGTCTCATTCTAGACCTGTCACAAATCACCTTCACATGAATGATCTCATCTAAGTCTGACAGAAATTTTCCAAGAAACTTGAGGTTCAAAATAGTGGAGGCTCCCACCTCCACTGTCCCACCCACTTCGTTGCACAGATGGTAAGGATCTTCGGACTCCAAAGGCAATGTCTCTTCCTCCTATATTCTGCTGCCCTATTTTATGTATATGAAAGCATTTTTTAAACTGTAAAATAACTTTCATAACTAAAGTGGCATGTAAAGGTGGATTGGTAAGGCTTTCAGCAGAAGAAGGTTGCAAACAAAGAATAATTTTGGAATTTATTTGGAGGAGCCAGACTAGTTTACATGAAAACCACATGCATTCTTAATTTATTTTGTTTAAATCCCAGAATAAATGCTAAACTGATGGAAGAATATGCTCCTTCTCTGTGCTCCTGTGAATTCTTTATTTTGTAGCACAAAATGATAAATGTTTGAACAGCTGCAGTTATAAAGTTCAGAAATCATACAACACACATACACACAAACACACACACAAGCACACACTTTTTTTCTGTCCAGGATTGTGGATTGGAACTGTGCCACAGAAAAGAATCCATGGGTGACAAATATATTTTCATTCATTATGCTGAATCCCTTGCATGGCATAACTTTCTCTGTGGGAGGTTTACCTCAAGAATGGCAAAAAAAAAGAAAAAATGTGAACAAACCAGCTTTCTTGATTTATTGTCTTGGAATAGTTTCTGAGATATTGTTCTCCTTCGGGTACAAGCTAAATATTTTTGCAACAATTGAGGATTAATGGGAAGGAGTTGATAGGTGGAGACAGCTCGGTCTTAGTCATTGTACAAATCTTTAGTTTTCATTTTATCTTTGTATACTTAAGCAGCATGAATAGAAGGGGTTGTTATTTCTTATTTAACTTATTTTAAGCACATGTGCTGTAAATATATACGGTTATGCAGGTAAGCCTGTGTGTCTATTTAATTCGTATGCAGTCATTGTAAACTCTTTTATTGGTTATATATTTGAAATTTGAGAACTCAGTTCTTGGTGTTCTGGGAAGTACATGAAAACTTAGAGTGGGCTGAACTTCCTTGTTGTCTGCTGAAAATGAATGAATGGGCCTGAATCTGCTCCTTGCTATTTTCTGAGATATATGTAAATCATATAATATCATATGGGATGGAATTAAGAGAATCATAGAATGTCAGATTTGGAAGAGACCTTAGAGCACATTATCACAACTTTATTGGTCAGGGAAACAGAGCCACTGTGGGTATTATGTGAATAAGGGATTTAATATAAAAACTAGACCTCATCCAATATTATAAGAACTGAAAAAGTGAAGGTCTAGAGGGGAGTTGGAAACGCCAAGAAAACGTCACTAGTCATTCAGCCTTTAGGCACTGGTGTGAGTGGGCAAACAGGAGCTTTCATGGAAATCCAAGAAATTTAAGGACTACATAAAATTTGAACAATTGTACTTGTGATATATTGAAACTTCACTATGTATCAGGCACTATGCTAAGCATCACACATCTTGCGTCTCTTTTTCTTACTGATTTTAAAATTATTTTTCAATTATTTATATATAAATAAATATGGAAATCTATACATAGAAAAATTGAGTGGGAAACACCAAAGACTCTGTAAGAAAAGCCACATTGTCGTCAGAACAAGGATCCTAGTAGAAAATAGTTTAGGTAGAGTCTTTAGATCATAGCATATTTTTCAGCTTCCTTTTGAAGTTATAAGAATTTCTTTTAGAGAATTAAATGGGAAAGGTAGTGAATGAGCCGAGGGAGATATAGAAAGCTCCACAGTCTGGCATCTGACAGGTCTATAAAATGAGCTGAATACTGGATATCTGGCATGAATATGGTTCGAGAATGGGATGGTTTGATTTGTTTTTTCTTCTAGGCTCACCATGACCAACTTCCAGCTCTCAGAAAATTTCAGTATGGTAGAGTGAATGTCCTCAGCTGACAACAGTGCCTAGAAGCAAGAGTGGGGACTTCATCAGCATATGGTCCAGGTTGATAGTAACCTTAGCCAGGTATCCCAGAGCTGAAGGATTCTTAGTAGTAATAGCCATTAGCATATCTGTTTCTTGGGTCACACTGCTTAATCTAACTGGTTGCTCTTTACATCTGTTCAATTGTCATCTGGAATTGCCCTTCAGCATGACCCTGAGGATTCCCGTTACTTGTCTCCTGTGTTAGATCCGCTAGATCCTGTATTGAAGTGAAAGGCAAAATCAGAAGCTTTTTTTGAGCAATGGTTCATGAACTTTACGTTGTGAACTAAACTAAAATGTTTTCATTATATTATCAGATTTAATTTTTAATTAGTCTAGATTAAAATTTTAGGTTTTTCATTATTTAGCTTAAAATTTCGAAGGTATTGCTCAAGCATTGTTTTTTTGAAAACTGCAGAGACACTTTGAATCCCAATCTTACATATGATATCTAATTTTATTTTCTCTTCCCTGGAATGCTGTAAGATTTTTCTCTTTGCATCCTATGTTCTTGTATTTGCTCAATTTGGATGTGTTTTATTCCAGTTATATCAGTTAGTATTTATATACTATATACTATATTTATTTATATTTTATAAATAATTTCCTTTTCTTTCTTTTTTTGTTCTATTTCCAGAGGTCCTCTCACTTACATGTGGGACCTCCTGAACTCATTCTGTAGTTTTTAATATTTTTTCCCATGTTCTATTTTCTCAACTTGCTGTTCTCTTTTCATCATTTCCTAAACCTGTTTTTTTTTTTTTTCCAAATTTTCTGTTGAGTTCCTCACCTCTACTATTACATGTTTTTGTACTTTGTTTTTGTTATAGCACTTCTCGTTTCATGGCTGGCTGAAATGTTTTTCTTATTTCTCTGAAGATTAAAATTATAGTTTTACTAAGTTCTTTCTGTTTTCCTTTCACACAAGCTCTGTTCCTTCCAAGTTGTTTTTTATTCTGTTTATTTCTGTCTATATCTTTTACATTAGAGGTGACATTCAGATATTTGTCCATCCTTGGCAGTTGTCATTTCCTCTTTTTTTTTTTTTTTTTTTGAGATGGAGTCTCACTCTGTCACCAAGCTGGAGTGCAGTGGTGTGATCTTGGCTCACTGCAACCTCCACCTCCTGGTTCAAGTGATTCTTTTGCCTCAGCCTCCCGAGTAGCTGGGACTACAGGCATGAACCACCATGGCCAGCTAATGTTTGTATTTTTAGCAGAGACGGGGTTTCACCATGTTGGTCAAGATTGTCTCGATCTCTTGACCTCATGATCCACATGCCTTGGCCTCCCAAACTGCTGGGATTACAAGTGTGAGCCACCTCTCCCAGCCCATTTCCTCTAATGAATCAGATCCAAAAGTGGATTAAATTCTCTGAGTGCTTGCCTTGGCTTGTTACCTGTAAGGAGACTTGCTTGAATTCTTGATATGATGTTAGTCTTTCTCCTTAGACTGGTAAGGTTGAAAGAAAAGTCTCTTCCAATATTGTCCTTGTATATTTGTGTCTTAAAACATCTCTTTAGTGGTTTTAAATGTGTGTGTGTGTGTATGTTTGTGTGTGTGTGTGTGTGTTTAAGGGAGAAGTGTGATAAAAGGGCTTTTAATTTTTTTGGAAACTAGGATGTCCCTATTGTCTTACTAAGCCTCACAGCAAATAACAAATTAAGATGGGGGAGACTAGTGGGAAGTGTTTTCTTTTCCTCATGGAAATGAGTTTAAAGGGTTTTATGACTTGTCCATGTTCTCACAACTGTTGAGTGGATAAATAAGAATCTGAATGTGGGGAAGGTGGATTTTATAGACACTGACTAAAGATGTGTGCCCTGGGGACAAAATAAAGCCTATATAATAGCTTCTCTGACAGTTTGTGAGGATCTGACAGTTTTTGGTCTATATAAATGAAGAAGGAATCAATAAAAGAGGTATATCAAATTATATAATCAAGTAAGCAATATTACTTGATTATATAATTTTTGAATAAAGATTTTAGTCTCTTTAACCAGAGAAGCTTGTTCGAAATCTGTTAGTTCTACGTCAAAAATTAACTTCAAGTCTGTGCATTCCTCTCCAACTCCACTGCTACCTTTCTAGTCTTCAAATAATCACTAGTATTCTTTTGGCTTATCACAATAAACCTCCTACCTGACGATCTCACCTCCATTCTTCATCTCTTCTTACAAATAATGCATATGGAACTGAGAAGAGTCTTTTCTAAAATTTATATCATCCCCTTTCCTGGCTTAAAATGTTTTAAAGTTTTTCTATAACAGTAAAAGGTAAAATATAATTCCTCAGAATGGTCCATAAGTCCTGAATAGGCTGATGTTTATCCACTTTTTCAACATCAGCTTTTGCTTCACTCACTATGTTCCAATCATAATCGTTTTATTTCACTTGAAAAAGTGCTGGGAGATTTCCTATTTTAAGGATTTTGCTTACACTATTCTCTCTGCCTGGGATGCTCTTCCTACTACTGCCAATTGATTGACACTTCATAATTATTCTTCAGAACTTATCTTAAATTCTTTTTTTAAGAGTCTGGCATAATCTACTCCCTGGGTGAATTATATTCTTTGTTTCTTTTAATGTTTCAGATTATCTACATGTAATAGCTAAACTATCAGAAAAGAATCTAGAGAATCTGAAAAGTCATTCTTTTCATTGTGTGTGTTTGTACTTTTCCAATCACAATGTCAGAAGCATGTTATCAGATGAGAATGTGCTTTTAATTTGCAAAGTAAGGTTTTAAGAACCCACTTTGTGTGAGAGAGTGAAGTGTGCTGAAACAGCACTGGGGGCTTGGGCTTTGCTGCAAAGTTAAGGAGTCACCACAACCAAATTAAATTGCTTCCATGGACTTCATTTCCTCTATCTCTGAGGTACAAAGATTGGATGGAGACAATTCCTATAGACTTTTCTGGCTTACTATTCCAATGGTGCTCTATGCTAAAACTTGGCTTTCAAATGATTTTCCAATACAGGTATACCTTAGGGATATTAGCAATTCAGTTCCAGACCACCGCAATAAAGTGAGCCACACAAAAATTTGGGTTTTCTCATGCATATAAACATTATGTTTATGATATACTATAGTCTATTAAGTGTGCAATAGCGTTATGTCAACAAAACAATGTACATACACCTTATATAAAAATACTCTTGCTGAAAAATGCTAACCATCACCTGGATCTTCAGCAGGTCCTAATCTTTTTGTTGGTGTAGGATCTTACGTCGATGTGAATGGTTGCTGACTGATCAGAGTGCTCGTTGCTGAAGGTTGGGGAGGCCGTGAGGATTTCTTAAAATAAAACAATAATGAAGTTTGTTCCATTGATTGACTCAAGAACATTCTTGTCACAAAAGATTTCTCTGTAGTGTGTGATGCTGTAAAACTTCTCTCAAAATTGAAGTTAGTCCTCCAAACCTTGCCACTGCTTTATCAACCAAGTTTATGTAATATTCTAAATCTTTTGCTGTCTATTTACAGCATGTCCACCAGGAGTAGATTCCATCTTTAAAAAACAAAACACTCTTTTTGGCTCATTCATAAGAAGAAATTCTTCACCCATTCAAGTTCTATCATGAACTTGCAGCAATAGAGTCACATCTTCGGAGTAGATTTAGCATAATTCTTATGGACCCTAGGATTTTCAGAATGGCAAATGAGATTTGGCTTCAACTTAAAGTTACCATCTGCATTGGCCCCTAACAAGAGAGTCAGCTTATCCTTGGAAGCTTTGAAACTAGGAATTGACTTCTGCTCTTTATGAAAGTTCTAGATGGCGTCTTCTCCCAACATGAGGTTGTTTTAAGTACACTAAAAATCTGCAGAAGACACGGATAGTGGGAGCCACTATCTGGGTCTTCTACAGCCTATGCTGGCTCTGGGATCTCAGCACAGGTCTTTTGCTCTTCCTCCTCTTGAGCAGCCATGGCTGCCAGGAAGACCCAGAACCCCAAGGCTGAGGTGGCCCAAGGGCAGGTGGTTTTGGTGCTTAACATCAGTGTGGTGCAGGGGCTACAGGACATACTGAGGACCAACCTGGGACCCAAGGGCACCATGAGGACGCCTGTTTCTGGTGCTGGACACATCAAGCTTACTAAAGACAGCCATGTGCCACTTCACAAAATGCAAATTAACGAAATGCAAATACTATTAAATGCATTCTTAGTAGCAAAAGTAGCAACAGCTCAGGATGATATAACCAGTGATGGTATGACTTACAATGTCCGAATAATTAGAGGGCTACTGAAACAGGCCAACCTCTACATTTCTGAAGGCCTTCATCCCAGAATAATCACTGAAGGATTTGAGGTTGCAAAGGTAAGGGCCCTTCAGTTCTTGGAACAAGTCAAAGTAAGGAGAGAGATGCACATAGAAACACTTAAGAGATGTGGCCAGAACATCTCTTCATACTAAAGTTCATGCTGAACTAGCAGACATCTTAACACAGGCTGTAGTGGACTCCATTTTGGCCATTAAAAAACAAGATAAACCTATTGATCTCCTCATATTTGAGATCATGGAGATGAAACATAAACCTGAAACTGATACAAACTTAATTAGAGGCCGTTTTGGACCATGGAGCACGGCATCCTGATATGAAGAAAAGGGTGGAAGACACATACTCAAGTGTAGTTTGTCATTAGAATAAGAAAGAAGTGAATTCTGGTCTTTTTATTTACAAGAGTGAGGAGGAGAGAGAAAAAATCATAAAATCAGAAAGTTCATTGAACATATAGTTAAAAAATAGTAGAACTGAAAAGGAAAATCTGTGGTGATTCAGATAAAGGATTTGTTGTGATTATCAAAAGGGAATTGGTCTCTTTTCCTTAGATGCTTTTGCAAAAGAAGGCATAGTAGCTCTACACAGAGTGAAAAGTAGAAATATGGAGAGGCTGACTCTTGCTTATGGCAGGGTAGCTCTGATTTATTTTGTTGACCTAAAGCCTGGCTGCTTGAGACTTGCAGTTCTTGTGCATGAGTATACATTGAGAGAAGAGAAGTTCACCTTTATTGAGAAATGTAACAATCCTCACTCTTTCACATTATTGATCAAAGGACCAAATAAGCACACACTCTCAAATCAAAGAAGCCATCAGAGATGGCTTGAGGGCTGTCAGAAGAGCTATTAATGATGGCTGTGTAGTTCCAGGTGCTGGTGCCGTGGAAGTGGCCAATGGCAGAAGACCAGTGTAAAGGGCAGTGAACAGCTTGGAGTTCAAGCATTTACTGATGCATTTCTCAATTATTCTCCAGGTTCTTGCTCAGAATTCTGATTTTGACCTTCAAGAATGTTAGTTGAAATTCAAGCAGAATATTCAGAATCAGTCAGCTTGTGGATGTGGACCTCAACATAGGTGAGCCAATGGTAGCAGCAGAAATAGGAGTATGGGATAACTATTGTGTAAAGAAACAGCTTCTTCACTCCTGCACTGTGATTGCCACCAACATTCTCTTGGTTGACAAGATCATGCAAGATATTTATAGAATGTCGTCTCTGAAAGGTTAAGTTGAAGCTTCCCTGTATCTGAGTCTTGAGACTCTGCAAAGTGATCCTGAGGAATATAGCTGTGGAATTTTTGTCCAAGCTTCAAATGGTTTTCAAAGGAATTTTCTTTTCCCATATGAAAAAAGGAGAGAACACTGGTACCTAGTGAAATTTTGAAGTTCTGAAATTACAATTGCAGTATTTTTTTAATGGCACTGAAGTAAAAACACATAAAGCAGATCCATGTGTGTCTTTTACCCAGTGAGCGGGATGTTTTGCTTCAGCTGCAGTGACATAAAATTCCATGTTAGAAAAGCATATGTTAAAATAAAATAAAAAAAAATTAAAAAAAAAAAGAAAAGCATATGTTATCTACCTTATTAAATATTTCTTGAAAAATGAATTTTAATGGTTTAATAATTTCTTATGAAGATGTTTGTTAAATTTTCCAACAGTGTCCTATTATCAAGTATTTAGGTTTAAAAAAATTTTGTGCTAATATAAATAACACTTACGTAATTTAAGATTTTGAAAGCATCCCTGTTAGTATAAATTTCTATTTGTAAACTTACTGGATCAGTTGGACTTTTCCTGCGTTTGATATAGCTTTGCTACAATACTCCCCCCAAAATGTTAAGCTGTAGTAAATGGGAAGAAGAATAAACTAGAGGCAAGGGAGTTGAGAGAGCTGCAAGGGACTAGTGGCAAAAATAGAAGAGGCAGAGGTAAAAAGATGATGGAGGGCATGGTGACTAAGGGCTAGGGTTACTGGGTGAAATACGAGATTAATAGCTGACCATATTTTCAAGCCTCTGAACTTTTTGCTTGTGCAACATATCCATCCCAAACCCTTTAGTGCCATATTTTTCTCACTCAAATTACTGTTCTCTCCTACATATTTCCACAAGATTGTTTATATACAGTTGGTCTATTTCTGTAGTCCTTGAAGATGAAATTGAGTGATACTAAGCTGTGTGTTTTGAGGGCTTAGCAGTTATCTGCGATGAATGCGTAATAAATACAAAGTTGAAACCTCAAAACAAAAAATAAAATGTGTTGTTTAGTATGTAGCCACCTTTACCAGCTATCTCAGCGAGATCTTTTGGATAACTTGCTGCAACTTCTATATCAGCACTTGCTGCCTCACCTTGCACTTTCATGTTATGAAAATGACTTCTTTGCTTAAATCTCATGAACCAAACTTTTTCCAGCTTCTGACTTTTCTTCTTTAGCCTCCTCACCTCAGTTTATAGTATCTTATGGATCGCAGTATGGTCTTGCTCTGGATTAGGCTTTGGTTTAGGGGAATGTTGTGACTTCTTTGATCCTCTATCCAGACCTCTCTTTCTCCATACCAGCTATAAGGCAGATTTACTTTTTTATTTGTGTGTTCACTAGAATGGCACTTTTAATAGCCTTCAGTAATTTTTCGTTTGCAATCATGATTTGGCTAACCGTTTGGAACAAGAGACCTAGCTTTGGGCCTATTTCAGCTTTCAACGTGTCTTCCCCTCACGTAATCGTTTCTATTTTTTGATTGAAAGTGGGAGGCATGTGACTCTTCCATTCATGTGAACACTTAGAGGCCATTTTAGGGTTATTATTTGGCTCTATTTTATTTGATTTTTTTTAAAATTTATTTATTTTTGAGGCGGAGTCTCACTCTATCACCCAGGCTGGAGTGCAGTGGCGTGATCTTGGCTCCCTGCAACTTCCACCTACCAGGTTCAAGCAATTCTCCTGCCTCAGCCTCCTGAGTAGCTGGGACCATACCAAGCTAATTTTTGTATTTTTAATAGAGACACGGTTTTGCCACGTTGGCCAGGCTGCTCTCAAACTCCTGACCTCAAGTGATCCGCCCGCCTCGGCCCCCCAAAGTGATGGGATTACAGGCATGAGCCACAGTGCCCGGCCTGGCTCAATTTTAATATTGGGACATCTCAGGGAATAGGGAAGCTGAAGTGAAAGGAAAGAGATCAGAAAATGGCCAGTTGGTGGAGCAGTCAGAACACACACAGCATTTATTGATTACTTCAGTCTTATATGGGTGTGGTTCACGGTGCCCCAAAACAAAAACACCAAAGATCACTGATCACAGATGACTGTAATAGATATCATGATTATGAAAAAGTTTGATGTATTGCTAGAGTCACCAATATGTGACACAGAAACAAAAAATTCAACACCTGCTGTTGGAAGAATGGCGCTGATGCACAGATAGCCTTGTTCCACACAGAGTTGTTACAAACTTTCAATTTGTAAAAAACACAGCATCTGCCAAGCACAATAAAGTGAAACGAAATAAAACAAGATGTGCCTCTTCTGCCAAAAACTGGAAAATTTTTCAGAAATTTAAAGTGAATCTTAAAATGTATACTTTTTTATTTTTGTTAATAAAAACTTCCTTGAGTAGGCTCAGATTTGTCGTCATAAGAATATTTTTGTTTTGATTTCATTCCAACATTGAAATTAAACTGTTTCCTAAGAATACCAGCTGCCATGAGGGATTCGTGATCTGAAAGTACCACAGAAAGCAAAGAACAGAAAACGAAAACATGGTGATTAAATGTCCATTGGATGAGTCATATAATGGTTATCCTGAAAGAACCTGAAAATGAAACATCTCTAAAACTATGAGAAGCAAAAAAAAGTGCTGTCTAAATATACACTTGCCAGTAAATGCGTTTAAGGGCAGACTTCAGCATGGGCATGAACCAATATTAAATTAATAACCACAAAAGAAGCTCTATTGATTAGCCTATTGCCTCACCTGTAATGCCAATACTTAAATCTGAATGCAAACACTAGTGAACAGGATTAGGTTGTACTTTACAGTGATTGACAGCACTACGGGAAGTCAGATGCCAATATTTTCTCATTCTAATATGTTAAGAACTTTTTCCCTCCCAGCATCACCATGGAAAGCTATCCTCCAGGAAAATCAGATGGATCTAGATCCATCACATTTTAACTACAACTGTAGTTATAGTTAAACAGTGATTTAATATTTTACAAAATCTAAAAGATGTTGACTACTAATAATATGTTACTAATTATATTTTTTGGAGAAATCTCACTGTTGAAACTAGGACTAAACCAACTTATAAGAACTTAAGAAAGACATGCCAAATAACACTAATAAGCATGAGTCTTTTTCCACAGATTCTTTTTTTTTTTTTTTTTTACGCAGTTCTCTCTAAAGGACACTTGTTGGATAGTAGATGGAGGTTGTATGGCATTGACCTCAAAGGTTAATGATGTATCTTTAAATATTCATTACACAAGTTTAACAATTGCTTACACAGTGAAATATTTTAGAGTTTTCAACGGGCTTTCACTTTGACTGCTGATTATATTGTGAAGGATTGAATAATGTACAAAGTGTCTCAAGTGTATTTTTTCCTTCACAGTATAATCCTGACATGTTTAAATATGCTATAAAAGTGTATTGGATGAATTAATGAATTTGGTCCACACAACAAAGTATGTTAGGCATACATAGAAGAATTATTATACAATTTTACATATCTAGAAACAGTTTTAGTGATTTGCTACGATGTCTTAACTATAGATAAAAGCCTGAGAAGGAGTAAAGAAGTGAAATAGCCAATAAAAATCTATAGACATGGAAATTTTCAAAGAACACATACATTTATTTCAACACTGTTATTATACTTATCAGAAATGATCAACAGAATATAGTAGACAAATGGAAGCCTCAAATCAGGATTCATGTTTTTTCAGTTTTTAGATTTTACTGTTTGTACCCTGTGATGTAACTTAGTTTGTTGTTTGTTTGTTTGTTTGTTTTTATCCACAGGGGCCAACATCACTAACTTTTTTTGGTGTTCTCTTTGAGGATTTATCTTTATCTTTTAAGGGTTAAGGAAGATAATATTTGAATCTTTCTTAAACCCTTTTATGTCTTAAGTAAAGTAACATTTCCGCTGAGTCTTAAAAGATAAATGGGTTTCAATGCCAGTTTTAAAATTGGGTGAAGAGTGTTTCAAGTCTAGAAAACCATGTGAGCAAAGCCCTGAAGTGAGACACTTCTGAGGATATGTAGGGAAAATAAGTTTGGTAGATTCATGAAATACATGAAAAGGAAAGGGTTCATGTGTGAGGATTACATTATGAAGCACCTTGGATACCAAACAGTGCACTTTGTCCCATGAACAGTAGGAAGCTATAGATGGTTATTTAGCAGAAGAGTTGCAGTGTAGGTCACTGTTTTCTTTTTAATAATAATGAGTTCATAGCCATATCTCTGCTATAGTGTGATCACTCTGGTGATAATGACAGAAAAGGAGGGTGTGTGTGTGTGTGTGTGTGTGTGTGTGTGTGTGTTGGAAGACAGGACTAGAGTAAGAAACTGGGGTAGGATTACCATCTGAAAGGCGCTATTTCAATAGTCCAATTAAAATGGAAAACGTACCTACTACTTGCTAACTTGCTAGGTGTATAAACTAGGGCAAGTTACTTCCCTCTAAGCCTTGTTTTCCTCGTTTGAATCCTATAGAATTGTCGCTATAATTAAGTGAGAAATTGTATATACTACAATTATTAACACAATGTCAGATATATCACGGGTACTTAATAGGTATTTATAATTATTATATCAAGCCAATTAAAATATGTTGTTTTGGGAGAGGAGGACTTTAAAATTACTTATCATTATTGTGTATTTATTTTCATTGACAAATAAAAAATGTATGTATTTATGTGGTAAAATGTGATGTTTTGATATTTGCACACAGTGTGGAATGATTATGTTAATTAGCTTGACTTCAAGCTAATTAACATGTTCCTCACCTCACGTAATTTTTTTTTGTGTGTGATGAGAACATTTAAAATCTTTCTTAGCATTTCAAATATACAGTACATTATAATTACAGTCACCATGCTATATGATAGTTCTCCAGAATTTATTCTTCTGATGAATATGTTTCAGTAAAATATTTTTGTCTTTTCTCAATAAAACTTTCTTTCATAGCTGGGACATCCTATTTGACAAAGATAACAAGGCACATCCACACCGTCTTTCCTACAACTATCCTCTTGGCCACTCTCAGCTAAGAAAGCTTGGCTAAGGGGCCTATAACAGTGAGGTCATATTGTCACCGGGAGCTTCCGCTATTCTGCACCATACAACCAGAAAGACAGCAAACCTATGAAAGAACACTCTGCCATGCTTGAGAAGCCAAGCATGAGCTCTGCATATTTGTTCTCCTCCCAGAGTGAGTCAACCATGATGTTCACCCATTGCGGAGTGTTTGCTAGACACTTGGCTTTCATTAATCTTCTTGCATTTCTTTGACCCCACCTGTATATAAGATGGAATGGTGAGACTATTTTTTATTATTTACCACATTTCTCCTCCTTAAATGGTGGAGGTCTTCTTATGCTGGAGACCAAATAGGAGCTTTGACACATTTCAATGACTGGAAACTGTAAAACCGGAACAGTTATGTATTAGGAACAAAGTATGCAGCAAGCTTTTATGATCAAGGAGATTCTGTTCTACCTTTGGGACTGGTTTTATCTTAGCAGTACCCAAGAATGATTATATGCTGGTCCTAGAATGTACAATAAATGCACATGGTATTGGATGGTAGTAATTTTTCTTGTCGTTCATAACTAAGAAACAGTGACCTGTTATGGTCAGACAATGTATTAAAAAACAGAACATAGAGATAAATAATATTATTTAATCTGACATACTTACTAAACACTAGCCATATACCAGGCCCCCTACAGTGTGTTGTTGGAATTCCAACATTGCTATGCAGTAGTTCCTTCACTTAAAGTATTTTGAGTGGAAAGATCCTCCTAAGGAACAGGCTTGGTGAATCGTAATAACTAAGTAATCCTTCTGGTATTTAATTAAGAAATTTATAGTTAAACAGGATTCATATTAACTTCATTTTATCCAAGAAGACTTAGTACTCATTGGAAATATGCCTTCACATGTTTTGTTTGTTTTGGGGGACACTCATATTTCTTAGACTGCTGGAAAGATGGAACAGCTGTGTTTTTCTCTCTAAGGTATCAACTTGGTGATTTCCCCTCAGTCTTGTACAGATAAGTACATTTTGACATTTGGTCGGGTCATCTTCTTGTCAGATTGGCATTACCAATCCCTTGAGAGTTCATAAACAGAGAAAAGAAGGAGGCAAGGGAGCAATGAAGAATCAAAATGTAAAGCATTTGATTCTCACAATGAAGACTAAAAGTATGCTTAGGTTTATTTTCCACTTGTTAACTGAGTGATTAAAGAAGGAAAAAGTATTTCTTTGTTCTCGAGTTTATTTTTCTGCCTGTCATAAGATACAACTCTGACTATGTTTGCATACATCTTTGTGGTTGGAAGAATGTTATTTGAGAAAGCATTCCTTTTAATAAAGTTTGGTCATGTAAGCCACTTTGTTATGAAATACAGTACACATTCCTGTTTTATTTATGTCAAATTTTCATTAAGGACATAAAAAATTATAGGTTAAGAGAAAAGGGGAAAATACCCAAATCTCTACATTTAATATGAAGCATTGTGTTGAAGTAATCAATCAAACTATTCAGTATTGGCCATATTACTGACAAAGGCCAATATAAAGGCCAAACAGTTCTCCTATTAATGTGTTGGGATTCATGGGGAACTCTGATGTCTGTGGTTGGTGGTGACAATTTCAGATTAGTATTTTAGTATTTAGTATTGTAATTTCCCAGAGTTGCTTCGGAAACAAGAAGATAAGATTCCATTCTACTTGTGAAGAGTATTAAAATTCTAGGGTTGAATCTATTCAATTTTTCCACCTGTACATTTGATGTTAGAATATGTTCAACTTCCTTAAAAAGTGCTCTGATGATTGTTGCAGGGATATCATCAGTTGATTCTTTCATTTGAGAAGCATCTCTTCTGATTTCTGCCATGAAGCAGAAGGGGAATTAGATCTAAGTATGCTTTAGTAACTAGCTAAATATATAGTCTCCGTTATAATAACTCAAAAGATTAATATTTGTTTTTTTTAGACCTAACAGGGTATGTTAAATGAAGCTCCACATTTTGGCCAATCTCAATCTGTTATTAACACTTATGTAGACAAATTATCCACCTATTAAGGTACCACTAGTCAGTGTACTGGAATTAACTTATTACCTGGAAAAGTCACATTTGATATTTATACACATATAAGCTTCTAGTTAACATAAGCCCACCTAATTCACTGGAAACATTAGGACATTTCGCTCAAGTTGGAGAAAATAGTTATTTTCTAATTCAAGAGGCAATTGTATCGTATAGATGGAGGAGACATGAGGAGGTATTTTTATGAAGATTGCCAAAGTGTAATTAATATTCTTGGTAGAATGGTAGAACTTCTCAACTTTTTGGAACAGTAAATCCAATACAGCAATTCACTCATTAACATAGACTTAAAAGTATAATCTGTGATTATTTGTCATTGGTTTAAAAATCTCTGAATGAATTAGACATTAATCATATAATAAGAAATAAGATCCGTTAGAACATCCTAAACACATTGTTTATATTTCTTTGCCTGACCTCTGCTGTCAAAAAGCCATGACAGCTGTTTGGTTTCAAGTGTGTCCAATCCAGTGCAGTGGCAAAAATCCTTTTAGAACAAGTTAGATTGCTTCTTTCTTGTTCTACTCTCCATTGTACGCACAAGCGTCATCTCTTTAGATGAGACAGCCACATTTGCAATAACTAGTTCGTTCTTTTTCTTAGGCTAAATTTGAATATTTCCTGTTTATGGCAGGATAGAAACATTTCTAGTATCTGGAAAAGCCTTGGGCTTTCACTCCAGAAAGCAGCCCAGAAGACTGTGCTTTGTCTTTGCCTCCTACCCAATGACATTTCTGTATAGAACAAGTCTACTCCTAAAGGCTGATGGGAAAATAGAAGCATGGCCATCAGAAGCCTACTTCTAGACATTTTTTGCCAGGACCCAAAGACCTTTGAAAGAAAAGAGGGGTTTTTCCTGCAAATTTATCCAAACAGGTTTTCCTATGACACAAGTTTTTACAGTTTCCTTCCTGCTGGATTACTCCCTATTTCCACTACAAAGTAATGACTTCGTTGAACTTTCCCCGATGAATCTGTCACCCAGAAGAGTCATTCTTTAAAACAGAAAGGCAACATATGTAAGGACAATCTTTTGAGACTAATGTAAACTTTTTATTTCTTGCCCAAGTGTATTATTAAAGAATAGTTAATCTCCTGAATAACACTTCGGGCTAATTTGCCACTCAGAAGAGAGAATTACCAGAAGGAGCTCTGATGGCCACCACTCAGATTTAGTTACAGAAAGAGGCCAATGACCTTTAGAGAACAGTGAGCTCAATGACATCCATGTTATTTAACCAGACACTTAAATTCATCAGTCAAACAGTCATATTTTAAAATATCATATTTTAATAAAATCAATACCTCATATAATTAATACAAATTATAGTTATAGATAAAATATACTGACCCACTATGTGCTGGCACTGTACCAAGTGCTTTACCTACATTTATTTTCTTTAATTATAATAATATTAATCTTATGAGATAGGTATATCGTCTGTCTTTCCATTTTAAAAATAAAAAGGTGGCGTGGCCAAATATTCTAGTAACAATAAAAATACACATCTGATGTTTATTATTTGCCAGGCCATGTTTTATTATATTTAATAATATTATAAATATAATATTAACAATAAATATAAATATATTTATAATACGATAAAAATAAATATAAATATAATATTAATAATAAATATAAATATATTTATAATAAAATAAAAATAAAAAATATTATATTAACTCATTGAATCTGCAATAGAACCCCATTGAGTAGGTATTATTATTAGTCCCAACTTTAAGGTGAGGCAGTAGAAAGGCACAAGAAAGGTTAAGTAATTGCTCAAAGTCTCAGCTAGGAAGTGGTGGCGTTGTGACTGAAATGCTGATAGTCTGGTACCTCAGGCTATCCTCTCACCACCGCAGTGTACTGTCTCTGCCTCTCCAAGCAGTCAATTACTAATGATTTCTGTCTGGTTAGTGGTGGCAATGGGCCTTAATTTAAAGTCTGTGCTCTTAATTGCTATTGACTCTATTGCCTCTCATTTAGTGTGCATAATACAAAGTCCTGTGTTTTTCATTGTACATACAGGTGGAAGAGAAGTGTGCAGAGATAATCCTTGTCCTTGGAAATTTTGCTGTTTGGTAAGAAAACTGTGCTATCTCTAAAAAAGGGGTGGACTCATCCAATTAAAATTAGAATGACTTCTCCAAATGGTAACTCTAGAATCGTTAGAGATCTCTCCATGACTCCAATAACGTTGACTCCTGTAACTCTTAGGACTTCTAGACTCCTATAGGACTCCTATAACTTTGACTATTGAATGAGCCTAGGGGAGCTCCACTGAAGACATCTGTAGAGGTTATTTTCTATAAGAACTGTTGTAATTATTAAGAAGTGAGCTAGTGCTGAAGGTTGTACCCACTCACTACAAAAAGGCAAATGGCTGAACTAATGATTGGCAGTGAAAAGGACAAATCCACCATTAGGAGTAACACCAGCTTCAAAGTGGTAGCCTCCATTCTTTCCTAGGGGAGAAAATGATGATGTGACATGAAGGAATTAATGAGGATTCCAAACTTTAATTCAAATGTTTATGGTCCCCAAATATTCTCTGCAAACAAAATGTAGTTTACTGAAGGAAAAATAATGTCTTTCTGGAGACACAAAATAATATTGAGAGAAAAGTGGAGAGGAAAAGATATTTTTGAGAGAATAAAATCCTAAAAGTTTTGGTAAGTTTATATCTGATAAACTGTAAATGTTACCGTAGAAATAACACTAAACTAGGAATCAGATGCCCAAGTTCAAGTTCTCACTGAAATCTTAGAATTTATTCTCATAGATACAATATTATTGTATTTAGTAGATTTTTATTAAAGTGACATTTTCTCACAGGCTTTCTCTATTTAGTTCACAGCAGACTCTTCCTTTTCTGAGCTCCTATAGTTCATACGATTCACCTAAACTGTCTATATTATTATATTGTATACTATCATATAGTATTATTTACTGGACTATGTATTACTATGCCATTTAATTCAATTTCATTATTAAGTTATTTAAGGGTGGGGCTTATGAGTTTTACCTCTTTTCAGTTCCTGTTCTTTGCCAAAAGTGGGTGTTCAGTAATTGTTGATGGATTGAGATTAGGACTCCATTAGAAAGGTACTCATAAAATCAATGCTTTCCAAACAAATCAGTGAAATTCAAGCTTATTATTTACTTACTGACAATAATGAACCATAATGAATGCGTAAACCAGGGACCTCACTTTATCCAAGTAGTTGCAACCAATTGTAATAATGTAAATATGGTGATGGATACAATGACTAATTGTCAGTTAGTGTAAGTTTATTCTTTGTGTAATCACAGTAGTCTTTTTCTTAAAGATGACATTTTTGAGCATTGACACTTTCAATACATGACGCATTTACATTGGTAATCATATGGTAAAGAAAACTATTTTTTCAATGACTTTTTATAAAAAAATAAAAGTCAGAAAAAAGAATTGTAATTTCAGTCCTGATTCTCCTGGGAGGTTTCTCTTTCTCATCGCAGTTTGAAGTGAGAAAACTTGCTTTTAATCTAACTCTTACAATTTAGCGTACTATAGATCAATATAATATGGAGGTTTCAGTTATATACTAGGATAATGGAAAGAGCACTATACCGAGACTGGAGATCTGATTAGAAGCCCTGGCACTATTGACAACTTTTTGTGTGATGTTGGGTAAATATCTGTATAACAATCTCGTCCAACAATAACATACTGAGATTCCTCAAGATACAAAATTTGCATTCTTACTTCTACCTTTGGTCCCAATATGCTATTTCTCTGTCGTTCTGGGACATTACATTGCTATCTAAGAGTTCCTCACCCTGGAATGAAAACTGCGAGTTCATAAATAAAACAGTGTAAGGTTGAAATAGCCTTAGTGCTATAAAGAACTGCACAGTCTCATGATAAATATATATATAATCTCACTATATATATCTCACTATATATATCTCACTATATATATATCTCACTATATATATCACTATATATATATCACTATATATATCACTATATATATCATTATATATAATCACTATATATATCACTATATATAATATCACTATATATATATATAATGATATATATATATAGTGACTGTGTAATAAATGGTCTTGGCAGCTTAGGCGTCAGACAGTTGACTAGGTCAAAGTGGGTGGTTTTGCTTGATGCTATTTACCTATTTTTCCCTTGTGCAATTTTAGTTGCTTTGGATAAGTTCTTCTTAATAAATGTTCTCAAGTCAGAAATAGAATGTCCTAGTCCTGCCTCCACTGCTTAATAGTTCGTTATATTGGGTAAGTCACATGTTCTCTTTGAGCTTTAGTTCTCTAACACTAAAATAAGGATAATAATGTCTAGTTAACATAATTTTCATGAACATTAAATGAGCATTTATCAATTAATACTTATAAACTACTAAATATTTCCAAATTCAAGGGATGATAATGATAATGACACTTTGCAGAGAATAAAATATTTGAGGAAGATACAGTAACTCTTTCAGGTGTTTATCCTTAATTAGGTGATTGTACAATATTCTAAAGAAAATACCAGCAGTTTTGAAATTGTGGTAGCTTCATAATTTTACAAACTTACTTTTAAACTCAGACTTTTAATGCAATATTTGCCTTAATAAGAAGGAATTATCCACCTGAATATAAACTATTTACTTGATTAAAAATCAATAATACTGCTGCAACTGCTACCACTATCACTACAAAGATAATTGTATTTTTGATAATGTAAATATCACAATATTTCAAGAATGATCATCCCTCAAAATTTACTAAACCTAAGGCAATCTTTCTGTTTTCTAGGGTATGATTATTGTATATAGAGAAATGTTTGCTTGATATCTTTTATTTCGGATATTGTGAAGTGTGGTAGAGTAATTACTCTTTGCATCCAAAGGATATCAAGAATGACTCAGGACAAATATACACCTATTGGGCTAGTATAAGAAAGGCAGGAATAATCAGGGAGAGAGCTCTCTTTCTTGTTTGGACTGAAACTACCTTAGCTTCAAAAGGAGAATACCTAGGTGATGGGTTGATCTGTGCAGCAAATCACCATGGCACATGTTTACCTGTGTAACAAATCTGCACATCCTGCAGGTGTAACCCAGAATTTAAAATAAAAGTTGATGGAAAAAAAAAAGAAAAAGAAAAAAGGAAAATCAAGCCCAGTGAAAACATAGGTCTTAACAGAAACTTAAATCAGAAGTCTAAAGAATTTCACTGGATTTTTCAATACCTGCTCAGAAGTGGATCATTTTGAACAATTGAAGTTGAGCCATAGAACTCTGGGACTAGCATTTTTCACAACTCAGCTTGTTCACATTTCAGTGCTTCTGAGCCATACTTAGCCAAAGAGAGTGTGTCAGTTGCTTGCTTAGATGCAGTCAGGTCACTATAATCCAAGGACTTGGCAGCCTGTCTTCACGAGCAACCTTCACTACTGAAATGTATGACTTCAGTTTCAAGACTCTTAATAAGTAAATAATGGCAAAATAACTAAAGATATTAAAAATATTAATGAGGAAATTAATTATTACGAACTTTACTCTGAAAGATGGCTGGAGAGGCAGTGACTGCTATTTGGCTACTCTGGGTTTGTGGTTAGAGCCTTTAGAGAGGCTTTGGCAGGATTAAGCAATGTTGACAGACACATGCAACCGAAGTCTCTAGTATGTGTTTACGTGCTATGATTCAGCTCAAAAATGGGGCAGAGAAAATTTACAGAAAGCTTAAAGTTGCAAAAACAATCCAGTTTTTGATTGCTAAGCAAAAGTATCTGAGGGTATCTAAGTTTTAAAAATGAAGTGCTCTGTTCCGTGAAGTTTTTAGAGCATTTTTTAATATGTGAGCTAATGTAAAAATATAACAGATGCCATAAATAGATAGGGAATTTGTTTTTATGCGAAAAACTACTAGGGATGTGATTGTTTGTCTAAAGTTGATAAGAGGCAGAATCACCAGAACCTAAGAAGACATATCCTAGATAGTAACTGGCCAGGAAGATAAAGAAAGTAAATCTTTGTGTTGTTTTTGTTTTTAAGTGAGAAAGTAATTCTGACCCACCTACCAAGTTATTACATTGGGCTCTGGTTTTTAACAACATAGCATATATCAAGATCACCCATGAAACAAAACAAAATAATAAAAAAAGGGGAGGCAAGTCCCTGCCCCCAAAATATCTGACTCAAAACAATCGATGTAAGGCCCTAGAGACATGCCCAGTTAAACCAGTTTGTTTAGTTCACAGAAGATGTATCCATACAAAAACACATTTCTTTCTTGGATTGTTTTCACACATTATCTTTATATTATTCATTTTATTTTGATGAGGTATTTAACCAAATTACTTTTCACTTACCTTGCTTCTCTACTAGGTTATAAGAAAAGTAATTGGGATTATCAAGTACACTTTAGCAAAGTTTTATGGACAACGGCCTTCTCTGTTAATTTCTTTACAAAAGAAGGTTTTCTGAAAGTCAGCTAAGGGTCAGACACTGTGCTAAGTTCACAGGTTTAACGCTCAACAACAGCCGGCTCCTGACCTCAAGGAGTTCACAATTTAGTTTCAGACAAACAGGTCAAGTGCATGAGCAGTCAGAATCAATGTCTTTCTTCTTGGCACTCACAGAGTCCTTTATACTAATTTAAAAATTATCAGTGTATTCTGTCTTTTGTGGCTATATCCATATCTATCTCCTCAAGAAGATTGAAATTTTCCTGAGGGAAGAGATAGCTACAGTCCCATAGATCTGTTGGTACCAACATATAATAAGGATAAGTAAATTAAAATTGATAAAAGAAAAGGAGCAAATATCTTGCAGATGCGATTGTTGATAAAAAGTCATCTCAACTTTGCATAATTATACAAGATTTACTTAAATCCCAAACTGGAAGATTAAAGATCATCCTTTGTTCTTCTATGTCTCTATATCCAAATCCAAAGGACACAGAATTTGACTGATTATATGTCAAGAATTGCATTCTTGAATATTTTTACTTTTATTTATTTACTTATGTAAAATCAACATTTCTCACTTGGACTATTGCAAAAACAATACGCTGTCAGATACTTATTTTCTCTCACCAGGTCTTCCACTCTTTCTCCAAGGCTATCTTCCTATAGAGCAAATTTGATCTTTTCTCATGCTTATAAACCCCTTTTGACACCCCATTGCTTATAAGATAAAATCCAAACACCTCAGCAGATGAATTTCTTCTTCTTGCCCCAGCTTACATCCCCAGACATGGCCATCTGCAACCCCTCTCCCCACTGCCCTTCAAATGCATCAGGCTTCTTAAATATCTTTTATCTTGCCACGTGCTGCTCATTCCTTTTAGGAGGCCCCTTCTTATTTTTATTCCTGGTGAAGTCTTAATCAGGCTGCAAACCAATCCCCAATACTACATTTGTGACACATTCCTGAATTATCTCTCCAAAATTAGTATTTCTATCTCTGTATGGTGAAGTTCAAATTTCAGAATATAACTCAAAGCCCAATTGTAAAATTTTTGCTCTTCTAGTCTTGCCACTGACTTAATATTTCTGAACCTATTAGTCCTGTGAGGTAAGGTTTTTACAACTACAGGAATATATTTCTGAAAAAACAGATGACTTTAGAAGAGCTAACATGCTACAAAACTCCTGGAATTTGCCTAACACTTCAGAGTTTATAATACATTTGCATTTATTTAATTTCAAATCAGGAAGACAAATATCTCTAATCACTAATATTTAAATCAAAGAAATCATCTTTCTGATTTTGTTTTTCTGCAGCTAAATGTTTCCCTAGCCTTCTCTTTCAGTTTGTCATATATACATAGTTGTGGACAAGCTCTCTCCTGACAATTCTGCTGCTCAGGCTATTGAACAGACAGTCTCCTGAAGGAGGTGAGGCTGTGGAGCCTAGAGGATCACATGGGGTTCAACACCGAAACCCTGGGGCACCTAATGAAAACAGTAGCTCCTCTAAGTACTCTGAGCTGTTCATTTTCCAACACACATGCATGCGTACATGCACAATATACATTTGGAGTAAATTCATAACATGGAGTTCATTTTTAAGGAAAGAAATAATACAAATGATATAGTTTCATCACTCAAAGCTAACCACTCTCCTGATTTGGATCTATATCCTTGCTGTCTTTCTTTTTGAAAAATATGACATCTCATCACCTGTTATTTTTCACAAAGAGTATATTTTAAACATTTGATCTTTGATTTTTTTACAGTTGAAATTTATAAAATTTTTATTGGAGCTTGGTAGAAAACTCAGAGAGAGTCCATTATAGAGCTAAGGGCAGTCATAGTTCAGCTGCTTCATGTTCTTAAAGAGAAGGTGGATGCTGATACTTGTCTAAGGAATTCTTGGGAAGGTAGTCTGCCCTAGAGATCTCTGTCATAATCCCCGTGACAGCTTTGCCACATGACATTTTGCGGAGTTTTGCTCCTTAGTTCAGCTAAACCAGGTTCTTGTCACACAACCAGGAAGGATTAGGAATGCTGACACATTCAAGGGTGAGGGGAATGGAATTTATTGGGCGAAAAGGAAAAAGGAAACATATTCTCAGCAAAGTGAGACGGGATCCTGCTAACAGGCTCCCACCTCACAGATTGAATACCAGGCAACCACACCAGAACTGAAGAGGCCAGGCTTCTCTCCACTGCTCAGGGGCTAACTTCCCTTGGCTCCACCCCATTCTCCCAGTGCACAGGCGGTGGGAGATTCTCTGGAAATCCTCCTCCTTATCTGCCTCCTGCATCTGTCAACATCACTGGGCCTTACTTTTCTCCAGTACAAAACATGATGACCTATTTAACTCTCTGTAATATATTTTGAAAATGATTATCTATCTATCATCTATCTATCTATCACCTATCTATTATCTATCTGTTATCTATCTATCTATCTATCTATCTATCTATCTATCTATCTATCTATCTGATATGGTTTGGCTGTGTCCCCACACAAATCTCATCTTGAACTGTAACTCCCACAATTCCCATGTGTCATGGGAGGGACCCAGTGGGAAGTCATTGAATAATGGGGGTGGGTCTTTCCCGTCCTGTTCTCGTCATAGTGAATAGGTCTCATTAGATGTGATGGTTTTAAAAACGGGGTCTCCCTGAACAAGGTCTCCATGTAAGACATGACTTGCTGTTCTTTGCCTTCCTCCATGATTGTGAGGTCTTCCCACCCATGTGGAACTGTAAGTCCAATAAATGTCTTTCTATTGTAAATTGCCCAGTTTCAGGTATGTCTTTATCAGCAGCATGAAAACAGACTAATTATCTAGCTAGCTAGCTAGCTATTGCCTTAGACAAATGTCTCTAGGGCCTCAGTTTCTTTATTTATAAAATGAATGTGTCAGCCAGATATTTTAAACAGCCTTATCCAACCCCTATATTTCCAGTTTCTGAATCAATTTTCTAGGCTGTCATTTAAATATAATCAACCTAATTTTTATCTTTAGAATCAGAACAATTACTCACTCCATTCTTTTTAAAAACTTTATAGTATTTGTTCAGCTAATTTCCTAGTGGTCATTTTTAGGCCTATGATTTTGCAAATGCAGCTGCTACTTCAAGATTTTCAAACAGAGCCTCAAATTTAATGCAAAACCTTAAACTATGTTACTTATTAATTTATTCCATTTCTTGTAACACTAGATTGTTAAGCACTATTTTATGGCCAAGTGCCCTATTTCTGTCTTCTCAGCTCTGCTTCTAATGCAGTTCTCCTTATGATTTGGCTTTGCTCAGTTCACTGCTAGAATAGCTTCAAAACTTTTCAAGCCTGCAACTCAAATCAGACCTCCATCTTAGTTTTCACTCCTACAAATATTAAAGGATCAAATGTATGATAAGGTAAGATAACACTATCAAAATCAGAAATGATCTTAAAGTTGATTTTCCTCAATCCTTTCGTTAGAGAGGCGCAGGAGAAATCTTGAACCCCAGGCTAAGTGATTTAATCAGACTCATAGAGGAAATTTCTGTCAAAGCCCGAACTGATTCCTCCTCTCCCAATTCCTACTCAGTCCTCTTTCAACAATATCCTGTGCCTTTCTGATGTGATTTGTAAAAGCGTCTCTTATGACACGTACCCAGACATTTTCCTGTATTTAACACAAAAGGAAATGGTGTTTGGCAATCTTGTTGCTACTTTCTATCTTCTTGACCTTTAGATTTTATGCTGTGATTTCCTGGAAGTGAATCTTACTACATCAAACACAATTTTTTCCAAAGTCATCAACTTGTTCTACCTTCTGAATTCATCACGGCTCACAAGTATAAAAGCCCCTTAAGGAATTACTAAATGTCTCAGACATTTCAAAGATGTTCTGGGTCAAATTACCATTTAGAAAGAGGACACTTTAATTAGAGGTGGATAAAAGAGTTGAAAATCAACTGATTTACTCCCTGAAGGAAACAGGAGTGTCTCAATTATGTGCAGTATTAGGTCACACTTCCCTGGAGATTTTACAGTGATATATGCTTCCAGTGTCCCTGAAAAACCAAGCCTTTATGGATGACCTAATTTAGTTATAAAAATAATTGTTATAAAGGGCAATATTCACCTTACATTAGACTAAAGCCTAGGCCTATTAAAATTCATTAGTCCATTTGCTTCAGTTAAAGCACACTACTTATCTATTATTGGGCCTCAATTTTCTCTTTCCCCCTTTTTTTTTTTTTTCCTGCTTCAAAACCTGTTCAACTTGTGAGCTCATAAAATGCTTCCTAATCAAAAGTGCTAACTCTCATTCAGTAAATCTTACGGCACTTAATCTCTTGCTTGTGCCACTTAGATTTATGAGTGATCATGAATTATGCTTCTTTCTTTTCTCCCCCATTACATTGTAAGCAACTTTATGCAAGAAATTGAATTTATTCTTTATCCCTAAAAGCCGTCTTAGGTCCCAGAGTGCAGTAGGGGTTCAGCAGATGCCCAAACTTACTGATCAGAAGCTGATATGTGTTTGGTTCTACTCACTGTACCACCCAGAGAAAGGCTCAGAAATGTATAGATATATGGTAATTGTAGAGAAAAATGTTTTCTTGAAATCTATGCCAAGAGAGTCAAAATGTTCTATATGTGTTCAAAGGAATAAGTTATTAGTTTTGAGCCAGAAACTGAAAATGAGAATCAGCTGATTTTGTATGTGAAGAAAACAAAATTCATAAACCGCTTAAACCACCCAACCGAAACACAAACAGGAGTGGGCTGTTAAGTATTTACATTAGACTTAACATTCATTTCTTTAAATGAGGAACTAGTTTAAGTTAGTTTCTAAAAAGTGATAATTTACCAGCAAACAGTCACACGTATCTGCATGGCAGTAGACTTGGCAGTGCTTAGAAGGGGAACAAAACAAAGAGAAATGAACAAATCACCCAAAGTATCAACACCAATCTATTTATTTGATTTAATCAATCTCATGGCACTTTGGACTTCCTCATCAAATAAAGGCACAAAAGCTGAGTTAGGTCAGTCATCCTTCTCGGTTTTTGTCTTGGGAGATTTATTCTGCTTACATGCAAAAGAAAGTAAAGTTGGCTTTTTCAACTTGTGTTAAAGCATTTAACAATGTGATTCAAATCCATAAAACGTCTACTGAAACCATTAGCTTTAAAGTAAACCCTGAAGAAATTTAAATAAAGGCTGAGTCTTCAAAGGATCTCCTATATTACAAGTGCATTTTACATCTGCCAACAAAATGCCTAGTGAATGAAGGCTGAATTCATTCCGTCACTGGAATGAAGATCTACCATATTTTATTTCAACCATAAATTTTGTGTGTGGGATTAGGAGAGCACCAAAGTGAAGAATAAATGAACTACACCATAAGTTCCACATTATCAAAGACTTTGGAAGTATTTGATAATGGACATTGGAAGGTATTCAAATATCACTTTCTAACAACTCATTTGTTTCACAAATACCTTTTCTGGTGCTTTCAGCCTCTCCTTGCACAACTTCTAGGTCAGGGAATAACTCATAATCTTCTAGGGCTAGCCTATGCTATCTTTAAATGATTTTATTAAAATATTTTGTCAATATCTGTTACCTTGAAGTTTCTATTCATAGCGCAATTGTGTTTCTTATAACCACGTATTTATTAATTTTACCCACGTGAAAATCTTTCCAATGGAGTAAAGCTTATAACTTCTAGTCTATCCAGGCTAAGTACCATTACTTTTCAATTGTTTCTCTATGTGATGACAGAAAATCTCACTACTATTGTTTTGCTCCTTATATAAAGACTAAAATATATCTAAGTTTATGGAGTTCAGACTTACACACAAAGTACAACATATTTTTTCCAAGGTTTATTTTCTGGCTTGCCTTATCAATTGATGTTTCTTATTAAAATAAATTAGTAATGTGAATTGCATTCATAAAAGTGATAATACAGAATATCACTGATTAACCCAATGATAAATAGGCACGTTTCATATAAAATAGTAACAAACTATTGAATATATTAAATAAGAGCTGAAACTTTTATTATGGATAAGCAGCTTAATTATTATAAATATTTCAGTTTTTCCATATTAATTTATACAGTTAATACAATTTCACTGCTACTACTACTACGTGTAGAAATTCACTACTTAAATTTCACTTCTTGTATTGTAGTAACTGTATAAATTGATATGGGAAAATAAAAATATTTATAATCATTAAACTTCTAGAAGAGAGTTCTAGGAACTCTGTAATGAGACAACAAACATCCTCTGGAAATATAAACAAACAGGTAATGAATATCAAAGAGTATTAAAAGCAAAACAATTGACATACATTTAAATATATTTTTATAAATTAAAACATGCAGTACTGGATAAAATAGATGTACAAAATAGAATATAGACAATGTAATAGACCACACGTGAATTTAACATATTTGAGAAGATGCTTGCAAATCATAGAGAGTTTGGAGCCTATTTAATAATAGGTATGGAATAAACATTTAGAAATTTATAAGAAAATCTAACTTCTCAAATTGTACTAAAATATTATATTTAGATTAAAGAGTTATATGTATAATAAGAAATGAAATTAGTTTTCTGGGGCCATAAATTTTTGTAATGTTAAAATTTACAGAAAAATTTCAAAAGTACTTGCAACTTTCTCCTTACCGTGTTCCAGTAGCATGGTGGATTAATACAGTGGACTAGCACAATATCATGCAGAATTTAAAGATGATCAGAGTTTCTACCAAATATTGTGATAGAAAGAAAGAGAACTGATACAGTTCAAGGTGAAAGTAATACGTTTGTGCTACTCTCTATCTCATATAAAACAAACTATTTTTCCTTTATTAATGAGGATTGAGAATACATTTTCCAGATCCATAGCTAAAAAACAAGTATCAGTAGCCATTTTTATCTGTTCCAGTAAGGATGCATAGCTGCATTTAGTCCCACAATTTCATGACAGTAACCATATTTCTCTGTTATCTGCCATGATCTGTCTGAATTTGCAGGCACTACATAGCTGAACTGAATGGGAGATCATCACTCCAGCATACTTTGTGTCTTTGGTGATGACACTGACCTCTAGAATTCCTCTTGGTATGTGATACTGATGCTGACTTACTGTCTTGGTAGTTTGAGGGAAGAGTTTTAGGAGCTTTCACTTGGACTTTTAAATATAATATTGCTTATTCCACAGTCAAAATGAGGGTTCTACCAGCTTCTTAATATATTCATCTCAATTATACACTTGGGATCAGGGAAATGACCAGAGTATGTGCCCTCAGACCTGTTGCACCTGTAGTGAGATATATTTGGACTCTAATTTCATTCATCGCCTGGCCTTCAAAAGTCCTCATCCTGATGGTGGGGTTGGGGGACACACAATGCGTTTCAGAGTCCATCTCTTAGATCCAATGTCAGTTCAGACTTTATATCAAACTTCCCTAGAAAGATATGGAGATTTTCTCTTCTCCAGTGAACTGTTACCTTCTAAATGGATACAGGTTTCTGTGGGGAAGTAGTTATTTTATGTACATGTGCTGACAGTGCAGGGTGCTTTCTCCAAGACTTGGCCTCCCTTTTAATTGATGAGCTCTGGTTCTCAAGATTGTCCCATATAAAGAAACTGTGAGGGATCGCTATTTTCCTTTGCAGTTGCTGACATCGGCTTTCTGATTGCCTATATTTGAATTCCTGGTAATACAGATATAGTTCAACTACCTTACCAGGCTGAGTTAGCCATCACCACAGATTCCTAACGTTCTAAACACCCTGGTTGCCACACCAACTTTGCAGTTAAATTCAGTTTGCCTTAGATGATTAGTGCTAATATCTGGCCTTTCCTATATTTTGGGATCCGATCAACCCCATTGAAACTCAGGTTCCCAGGTCCATGCACTACTTTCTACAGTCAGCTTTGACTGAGAGAGGATGGTCAGCAATAAAATTCACAACAAAGTCCACGTTTCCTCACGTATGCATTCCTATCATCTTAATGAAGACAATGGTGTGCCTCATCAGGGAACACAGGGCAACTATCAGCTCTCTAGTTTCACAAGTTAAATCCATTATAACTTGCCTATTTCCCACGTCTTCTGACTTCTTTCACAGAATTCTGATAAAACAATTCTTGCATTTCTACCTCATTTACTCTATGCCATTTTCATTATGCCCAAGATCTAAAGAACAATTTTCCAGCAATATTTTAGGGCCATACCTGTGTGTCCTTGCCATAACGTTGCCATAATGTTAAATCCTGAGTCATGGAGGAGTTCTCCTGTATCAGTAGCCATTTCTGTATGCTGCCTGACATTCAAACTTTCCACCCTGGCCTAACACTGTCAGAGTCCATTCCCTCATATGTTCTCCTGATTTCTTCCTGTACAGGTTACTTAGTTAGAACTTGAAACACTTTTGGAAAGAAAGCTATCTACTATCTGGGCAAAGATTGTATATCCTTTCTAGCCTTTGTTTAACCTGACCCTCGTTATTGGTCTACAAGCATCAAAGAAGACAGAGACAGATTTTTGGGAGAAAAGTACCATCTTGCAAGATCATCACCTCATATAAGGTATTCGTATTGTCTCCAGGAAAGAGAAAAGATACTCTTTTCCAGCAACAAGAATGAGGTCACTTCTTATCAGTGGAGTCTAAGAGCTTATGTTCTTAAATACATATATCTAAATATTTTATTCCCAAGTTTCAAGGTCTAATTTCTTCCCCATCACAGCTTTGATATTAGCATATGGAATTCATTACAGTTTTGGATTTAGTTTCTTTTACAATTCTGTCATGCTAATAATTAAATCCTGAACTTGATTGTAAGATCAGTCTACCCTTTGGCTTCAAGAAATGAAGATGCCTTTAAATGCTATGGGAAGGTCTTCCAGCTTTCACAGCATTTCCTGAGTTGGTTGTTGGCTGACCTGATCATGCCTTTCTCTGTTTTAAAGGCTTATAGAGAAATGTACAAAAGTCAGCCAACTCCATAATACTTAAAATTGCTATTACTCTCATATCTTTCAAGGGCTGGAGTTGTTGCATAAGTCAGCATGTCTTCATTATCCCAATCCACTGCAGAGTCTTAGCATGTCAGGGGTAATTACCAGTCTCTTATCTCCAACAACGGAGCTCTTGTGGCCATCTGATTGGTGAGTGATCCTATTCCAAATTCCATCCTAAGAATCTAATTCCTAGGGCCATTTTCATTGCAATTCTCTCAGTTCGAGTTTCTCTGAGAGCAGACCCTATAACAGGAACCTTGCAATCCCATAAAGCAAATGAAAATGAGCTTGAATAATAATACAGAGAAGAAGTAAAAGCCAATAAAGAAGAAGTTAATAGGTGGTTTATAATTGTGGTGAACCAGATTGAATGCACCTCAGAATTGTCCCCAAAGTGGATGAAAATCCCTGGGGACAATAATTCACCAACTCCTCTGCTCTGTTAGTTGAGGGTTTCCTTCAGCACTATTAATACCCCTATACTTAGAGGTTGTATCTGAACATGTCAGAGCAGCTTTCTTGGCTTTGCAAAACGCAGAAGAGGGAGTCTTGGAAGTCGACTCTTGATAGGGGACACATGAAGTGCAGGGAACTATCCGTCACAATCATACTGAAGTCAGATGGGCAGAGGAGGCTTATCTTGGTGCATCACATGCGTCAGCTAAAAATGATTATCATGTCAACCCCACTTTGTAAAAAATATTCTTTGGCTTGCAATTTTTTGCAGGACAAATTCCATACTCTTTAGCGAGTTATATATAATCATTTTAAATTGACTTCTACTTACTTTTCAAGCCTCACATACATAAAAATCCACTCCCTAAACACTTCACTATCTATTCATATAAAACTGCTTCTTGGTGTCAACAATGTCTGCTCTTTCATCACTTCCAGACTTTGCACATGGGATCTTCTCTGCCTGACATATTGTTAAGTTTTGTTACCCTCTCTACACAGAATAAACTTAAAATTTCTTGCTACGACATTCAAATCCCTCTAAAACTGGTATTTCTCCTGCCCCGTCACCATGGCATTGCTTTCCAAACACGCTAGAAAACCTTCCTTACTTTTTTTAATAATGTTTCAGTGCAGTAGTCACATGCATCATGAAGCATTGTGAGACTTTCTTATCCATATCCTTCAGGACTGAATGAGTCCCTTCAACCTCATCTCATGCAATGATTTTATATATTGCTGTCATGGCATTTATCCTGCATTATGGTAATCTGCGTTAGAATGTGTGCTGTTAGGAATATGAAACATTGTCTAATTTACATCTTTGTATCTCTAATACTGTTGTTGGTTAGTTGAATGTTAATAAAGGAGGGAAGATAACATTTTTATATGTTTTTGAATTTATATTAAAATAAAACCAACTCTATGACAGGCTACTTTATTGCTTCAAGATTATTTGAAACTCAACAGATTTTTATCTGCATACTTAGTATATTTTGTATACTTTATACCTTAAATTATAATTAACAATTGCGATTGAAATCCATTTTTGTAAACATTTTTATAAATAGTAGTAACAAAGCTAAATTTAAGTAGACAGAGTTATATATATAATCGTATTATATCCTTTTAAGAAAGAATGAATATTAAAGTATTCGGATAATGAAGCAGTAGACAGAAAGTTGACACAGCTTTGAGAAATTAATTACATTCCATTCAAACTGATGGAGAAAATGTTATGAATAATATAAGCATACCATCAATGAGATTGTTGACTGCTTAATTAAAAAATACAGCAAATTATGTAATCTAGCTGGTCTTTTCTTCTCATTGGTAAAATGAAGAGGTGGGACTACTTAGGCTAAAATTATTCAAATGAATAAAAGTTTTTGTAAAAATTATTGCTTCCATCACTAACTTTTTGGCTCGTCTCTGTTTTTTATTTCTTTATTTTTTATCTTTTTCTAAGAAAGCTACCACTTCCAACTCCCTCACTATGTTATTGTCCCTCTTTCTCTCATTAGAGTTCATGCAAAGTTCAAGATAGGCTGAGATTTGAATGTAAATGATTTGGAAAAGTAATCCTTTATTGTCTATTTCTTTTCCATTAGAATTGTCAAGATTCATGAAGTTAGAGCCTTTGTTTTCATTCACTTCTGTAGCTCCAGTTCCTAGAATAGTATGTGGTATGTTATGGAAATTCAGTAAATCTTTATTGAATACATGAATACATTAACTTCCAACTAATCTAGGTTTGAAACAATTTGATTTTTTATTTGCAGCCAACTAGATATACATTTAAGATGATTCTCCCAATAAAAGCAAATATACAATAGTATTTTGTTTGTTTGTTTGAGACAGGGTCTCACTCTGTTTCCCAGGCTGGAGTGCATCAGCATGATCATAGCTCATTGCAGCCTCAAATTCCTGGGCTTAAGCAATCCTCCTGCGAAAGTGTCCCAAGTTGCTGGGACTATAGGTGTACTCCACTACACCCAGCTTTTTAAAATTTGTTTTTAAAGATTTGGGGTCTTGCCAAGGCTAGTTTTGAACTTGTGGACTCAAGTAATTCTCACACTTCAGCCTCCCAAAGTGTTGGGATTACAGGCATGAGCCACAACACCTGGCCATGCAATGATTTTTAAAATGCAAATTTTAGGTAAGTTTGCAATAAGGTAAGAATTCATCAAAGGCCTAACCAAAGTCAAGGTAGGAGTCACAGGAGATAAGAAAGCTCAGAGGCTAGGCACCGTGGCTCACACCTGTAATTCCAGCACTTTGAGAGGCTGAGACTGGAGGATTGCTTGAGCCCAGGTGTTCAAGACTAGCCTAAGCAACATGGCAAGACCTTGTCTTTACAATTTTTTAAATTAGCCAGGCATTGTGGCATGCCTGTGGTCCTTGTTACTTGGGAGGCTGAGGCAGGAGGATTTCTTAAGCCCAGGAAGTTGAGGCTGCAGTGAGCTGTATTTGTGCCACTGTATTCCAGCCTGGGGGACAGAGTGATACAAGAAGGAAAAGAAAGGAAGAAAGGAAAGAAAGGAAAGAAAAGAAAATAAGAAGGACAGATGGAAAGAAGAAACAAAGAAAGAAGAAAGAGAAAGAAAGAAGAAAGAAAGAAAGAGAATGAAAGAAAGAAAGAAAGAAAGAAAGAAAGAAAGAAAGAAAGAAAGAAAGAAAGAAAGAAAGACAGACAAGCAAGCTCAAGGACAACTTTTATCCAGAAAGATTTTGAAGACTGCATAGAAAGAAAGATCTCTTGATGTTTACATGGAAACCCAAATAAGGACATCAACATAGAGCTGGCACTTAAAATGATTATGTCTTTAACAAAAGTGTGAGTTAGAAAAAAAACTCAATTTGCAGAAATTAGTAGCAAGAAAAACTTGCATTATTTGACTTTAACAGAATGTTGAGGAAAGAAAACAAATTTACCTGAACATTCACAAATACAAGTTGGCCGTCATGTGAATACATAATCAGATTAACACATCTGCATGATCTAACATAGCATAAGCACAGAGTTATGTTCAAAATGGTCCCAGGTTGACAGTGCCCCCAGTCACCTATCAAAGCAAACACTACTTCTCTGAAACAAATACAATTTCAACCTAGACCTCAAAACTTCCCACAGTTTCTTAGAATATGAGTATTCTTAGAATATAAATCTGTAGCCTAAAGTAAAACACACACACACACAAATAGGCACAATTAGTGAGACTCAATAGAGAAGAGAAGCCCACACAAGTCAGGCCTGCAATTATATCATATTTATATTCAGAATATTTATATTCTGAAATATAAAATATATGACAGAATATTTAGGATATATGTTAATATGTTTCTATAAAAAAGACAGGCTTGGACAAGTGAAATAGTGTAAGTAATAACAAAGAAAACTAAAAAACACTTCTTTTTAAGAATTATTATTATTATTATTTTTGTATGAGACACGATCTTGCTCTGTCTCCCAGGCTAGAGTGCAATGACGTGATCATGGCTCACTGTGTCCTCTACAACCCAACTCAAGCAATCCTCCCACCTCTGCCTCTGGAGTAGCTGGCACCACAGGTAACTAACTTTTTTACTTTCTATAGCAGCATGTTCTCACTATATTGCCCAGGCTGATCTTGAACTCCTGGGCTCAAGGGATCCTCCAACCTCAGCCTCCCAAAGTGCTGAGATTACAGGTATAGAACACCATGCTCAACCAAAAAACACACTTCTAAAATAAAAAGTAGATAAAATTTAAAACATTATAAATGGAATTTAATATAAAATGAATACAATTTAAAACCCAGTGTATGGTTAAATAAGAGATTAAACACAGCTGAAGAAAAATCTAGAAAATAGATCTCAATAGACAATTCAAAATACAGTGAAGAGAAACTATGGGAAAATGTGAAAAAGAAGTTAAGAGACATGAAGACCAGAGTGAGCTGGTCTAACATACCTTTATTTGGAGATATCTCAGATGGAGATTGCATAGAAAATTTGAGAGAGAGGCAATAATAAAAAAAAATTGCTGTTAAATTTTCAGAATCGCTATGAAGTATTATTTCTATGTTTTACAAAAACTATTATCATCAAATGGAAAAAGTAATAGTAACACCGATTAACTTAGAGCATGGGGAAATTTTGGAATACCAGAGACAAGGAGATTATCTCATTATATAAATAAAAAAGAAATTATACACATAAAAAATGATTAAACTTAGATCTGAATTCTCAACAGTAATATATTAATATATTTAAATTAGAGTGCATGTATAAAAATTTTGGAATGACACATCAAGCTATTAACAGCAATTACCACCAGAGAATAAGATTAGGGTAGGGGGCAGTTTCTCCTGATGGACTTCTGTAAATCTTTTACTTTTTCACCAACTAAAAAATTTGTTTTGTGGATTTTTAAAAAGTAATTACCCTTTTTAAATTTAAGGAAATAAAATGTTATAAGTATCTAGTGGAGTGATATGCAGCATATAAAATAAATAGATCTCTCTATACTACTATGGGAAGATATTCAAAGTTTATTATTACACGAAAAAGCATGTTGCAGGATGGTGCACACGGGATGATCTAATTTCTATTTAAAATAGAATCGCACACTTGATAATGACATTTTGGTCAACAATGGACCACATATATAAAGGTGGTTCCATAAATTATAGTGGAACTGAGAAATTTCTATTACCTAAGTGACGTGGTAGCTGTTGTAAGGACTTTAGTGCAACACATTACTCACATGTTGGTAGTGATCCTGATATAAAGGAACTTACTCTGCTTCCAGTCAGATAAAAGTCTATCACAGACAATTATGTACAGTATATAATACTTGGTAATGATAACAAGTGACTATGTTGCTAGTTACGTATTGGTGATTTTTGTTAACTAAGACAAGAACACACACCTTAGTATAGTACACTTTTTAATTGCTATTTTAGAGTGCACTCCTTCTACATATATACATATATATGTATGTGTTTATATATATGTATGTGTGTGCATATATATATGCACACATCCTTATATGTGTGTGTGTATATATATGTATAATATATATGGATATATCCTCAGACATATTCTTCCTTGAAGAAGTATTTCAGAAGAAGGCATTCTTGTCATAGGAGATGATAGCCCCATGCCTGTTATTGTCCATAAAGACATTCCAGGATGGAGATGGAAGACAGTAATACTGATACTCACCCCATGTAGGCCTGTACTAAGGTGTATGTTCTTGTCTTAGTTAATAAAAATATTTGGAAAGTTAAAAAAAATTTGAAAGACAGAAAAAAGCTTATACATAAGAACATAAGGAAAGAAAATATTTTTGTACAGCTATACAGCGATTGTGTTTTAAGCTAAGTATTATTTATTTTGAAAGTGTCAAAGAGTTACAAAAACAAAAAAGTTCATAAATTAAAGAAGTTACAGTAATCTAAGGCTAATTTATTATTGTAGAAAGAAGAAATATTTTTAAAAATAAATTTTGTGTAGCCCAAGTGTACAGTGTTTATAAAGTCTACAATAGTTATATACGTATCATTGTGTTATAATCACCTAGAGTATTCAGTGCAGTAACACATTGTACAGTTTGTTTGTTTGTCTGTTTTTGTTTTGTGAGACGAGTCTCACTCTGTTGCCCAGGCTGGAGTGCAATGGTGCAATCTCGGCTCACTGCAACCTCTGCCTCCCAGGTTCAAGCAATTCTCCTGCCCCAGCCTCTGAAGTAGCTGGGATTACAGGTGTGTGCCACCATGCCCCGCTAATTTTTTGTATTTTTAGTAGAGATGGGGTTTCACCATATTGGTCAGGCTGGTCTCAAACTCCTGACCTCAAGTGATCTCCCTCAACCTCCCAAAGTGCTGAGATTCCAGGCGTGAGCCACTGCGCCTGGCCTCACACTGTACAGTTTTATAGCCTAAGGGAAATAGGCTATACTATATAGCCTAGATGTGCAGTAGGCTACACCACCCAGGTTTGTGTAAGTACGATCTATCATGTTTGCCAATGATGAACTAGTCAAAGGATGCATTTCTCAGTATGTATCCCTGTTGTTAAGTGATGCATAATTGTACAAGTGAGCAAAACAAGTAACAATGCTATGGTTTGAATACCATTTATTTATCCCCACCAAAACTCATGTTGAAATTTGATTCCCAGTTGGGAGGTGTTGGGAGGTGGGGCCTAGTAGGGAGTGTTTTGATTATGGGGCAAGATCCCTCATAAATCACTTGGTGCTGTTCTGGAGGTAGTGAGTGAGTTCTTGCTTTGTCAAGACTGGATTGGTTCTAGAGGGAATAGAGAGTGGGTTGTTATAAAGCCAGGACGCCCCTCATGTTTTCCTGTCTTCACATATATCTGCTTACTTTTTGACTTTCTTCAATGTGTTGCGACAGAGTACAAAAGCCTTTGCCAAATGCCAGAGCCATGCCCTTGAACTCAGCCTGCAGAACTGTGAGCTAAATACATCTCTTTTCTTTATAAATTACTCAGTCTCAAGTATTATTTTACAGGAGTACAAAACAGACTAAGACAAATGGTTACTAAGACCTGAAAAATAAGCCTCCCTTATCTGTGAGAGATATGTTCCAAGATCCTCAGTAGATGCCTGAAACCCTGGATAGTAATAAACCCTATATAAACCATGTTTTTTTTCCTATATATACATATATACATAAGATAAAGTTTAATTTATAAATTAGGCACAGTGAGAGATTAGCAGCAATAACTAATAATAAAATAGAACAACTATTATAATATAATAACATTTATATGCATATAATATGTCTTTCTTTCTCTCCCAAAATACTGTAATATTTTGGGGCCATGACTGATGTAGGGTAACTGAAACCTTGGAAAGTGAATCCATGGAAAATGGGAAACTACTGTATATATAAACTTTGTAAATATCAGTGTCTTTGTTCTTGAGCCTGGGGGTATTTCTTATAAATCAGGATTTGGGATTTAGTGTTCAGATTCTGATAACATTTTTTGTGTGTGTGTGTTTTTTCAACCCAAAGTGAGGACCTATACAAATAGGAGCAGTTCACAGTTTTGGCTTCTGAGTAAGATTGATGACAATAATAAATATAGAAAATGGTAGATTTCATGCTTGAAAGAGTAAAAAAAAAACAAAACCCATTTTTAAAAAGTGAAAACAGTGTATGTAAAAGATTTGAGCCAAAGTCAAGCATCAAGCAACCAAAAAGTTACAAGTAATTTGAACTCTGCAGAACCGGATAGACTTCACATGGGAACAATCCTGTTTCACTTTTAAACGGATACACAATCAGCCAAGTACATCAACAGCTCAACGAATTAGAGCCTTCTCAGTCATGTTCAAGCTGACATCACCAGTAGGGTAAATCTGGAGTAAACAAAACAGGTTTCTTTCTAAATATGGTGCAAATAAGGTTGGACTGAGACATGAGGCCTGGCTCTGCTTGGGACAACTTTATTCTCCTGTCTAGACCACATCATTTATTTCTATGTAAAGTTAGAAGCTTAAAATAAAGTTTAGGCAGTGAAAATATGAACTGAAGGATAAACACAGCCTGTCCACCTTAGGATAAGGATCACCTGATATTTTTAGCAAAACTTACAACTTTTAACTTGCTAATATAGTTTATTTATTATGAGGGCCTGAAATGATTAAGCATGTAAGTGTTAAACTGCTTCTGGAAAGTGAGAGGAAGAAAAACAGAGCTGTTGAGGCTTTCTCAAGGAATTGTCTTCTCTGCAATGGGAGATATATTTTCATTTCTGCATGCCAAGCCTGAGGAGACTTGTCCCAGAAAAAAAAAAAATAGTTTAAAAAGCCTTTTTTGTTTCACATTACAAGTAGGATACTGATTTTGCAATGAAAAGGCAGAAAAGCAGTGATCAGCTTACAGTAATAGAGAATCATATATCCTAAATCTTTCCAAAAGGATGACATTATATATTAACGGAAACATTTTACCATTTGTAATTTGGTGTTAATTACAGAAATGGGTGAAAATAATTGATCAGGTGACACAATAAAACAACCTTAGATTTTAAAAATTGCTTTTCCTGTTATATATCAAAAGCTTAAAAAAGAAAAATACTTTCCTAATAATTTTTGGCTAAACCTAGAAGATTGGATTAATTTTGAACATTTCAATAACATCTATTTCAATGATTTTAGAAAATTTGACTTCATGGCTATTACGTTGCTTCTTTAAATTCAGCTATTTTTTGCAGGTCAAAAAGGAAATCAAAGCCTTAAGGATTTTTTTTTATCTTTCTTGTGTGGAATGCAAGAAAGAATTCTATTACTTTTGAACCAGCTCATACCAATTTCACAACCTCCTGCTCTGGCGTGTCTAAAGAAATGGTTTCATTAGATAGAAAGAGTAACTTATGCAACTAATCATGTAAGACTTACTCCTAAAATATGGTTGGGGATGGGAGGGTGAACTCCTCAAACTTTTAAATCCCTTTAAATTAATCAAAGAAAGTATATTGAACTCTTGCTCTCCTTCGTTGAGGGGCCTCTTGAGGAAATGGCTTTATTTTCTTCATTTGTTTAAAATGAAGTTTGGAAAACTGTGTCCTTTTTTTTTAATTTGGGAATAATTTTAAACTTAAAACTTACTTGGAAATAATTTTAAACTTAAAACTTACTTGGAAATAATTTTAAACTTAAAACTTATTTGGAAATAATTTTTTTAAACAAAACTTATTTGGAAATAATTTTAAACTTAAAACTTATTTGGAAATAATTTTAAACTTAAAACTTATTTGGAAATAATTTTAAACTTAAAACTTATTTGGAAATAATTTTAAACTTAAAACTTATTTGGAAATAATTTTAAACTTAAAACTTAAAAAGTTGTAAAAATAAAAAATGGTTAAAAGAATATTCATATAACTTTTCCCTAGAGTCCCCTAATGTTAACATTTTATCTCATTTGCTTGATCGGTTTTTTTCTCTCTTTCTTGTGTACTTTCTCCTAGAATATACCTTATGTACCTGCTCAGGCTGAATGTATTTATTAGTGCGGAGGCAATGAAGGGAAGCAGAAGAATGCTTGATGAAAACAGAGATGGTCTTTCAAGGAAAGTCCCTCAGTTGTCTGGGCAAGAACCCAGGGAACTGGAGGCATCTCTTCTGTTACAAGTGAGAGGAAATGGCTTCTTCTAGGCCAAAGGGCTCAGAAGAATCTGGAGGTCTAATGTTCTAAGCTTATCCAATCAAATGTCCCCATTGCAGTCTCATTCTTTTTCTATCCACACCTTGTCTTTGACATAAGAGAACTTTAAAGGTTATACAATTAGTTTCCTCTGTAGCTTTGCTACCTTTGTAATTAATTAGAACTTGGGCCTCTGCCCTGTGGCTGCAAGAGATGAGGGTCTTTTGTTGTTGTTGTTTTTGAGACGGAATCTCTCTCTGTCGCCAGACTAGAGTGTGCAGTGGCGCGATCTCAGCTCGCTGCAACCTTTGACTCCTGGGTTCAAGTGATTCTCCTGCCTCAGCCTCCTGAGTAGCTAGGACTACAGGTGCACACAACCACGCCCAGCTAATTTTTGTATTTTTAGTAGAGACGGGGTTTCACCATGTTGGCCAGGATGGTCTCGATCTCTTGACCTTGTGATCTGCTCGCCTCAGCCTCCCAAAGAGGGTCTTTTTAAATATTGCCATGGAGGCTTTCTTATTTTTACAATGTAATTACCTGAGTCTGTTGCTTTAATCTTGGATTTGAAGCTGTAAATAAAATCTGGTCAAATCACAATATATAAAATTATTGTCACCTCTTTATGACTTAAATACCACCACTTAAAACTACCTCTGAAGCTAAAGCTTCACCTTCTGTCTGTACCCTATCCCGGTTCCACTGGTGAAACTCTTAGTGAAGACAATAGTATGGCATGCAGGGGTTGGCACCGCACACTTCCTAACAGCAACACGGTCCTTACTGCTGTCTGGCTGATGAGTGTGCTAGTTGTAGAATCCCATCTTAATAGTAAGCCGTCTACAGTCTCTTCTGTTACTAGACAGGTAAGACTAGTTCCCTCCCAAATCAGGTGTGAAATAATGGCTTACTAAAGATAGTTTGTTTTTGGAAGTGATCCCAAGGGATAAAAGTGAGGGTGGAAAGGATTTTTAAAAAGCAAGAAAAGAAAGTCAATCTAAGAGCAAATTATCATGATAATCACCACAGTGGACAACCAGTGATACATTGTGCTAGGTGCCTTGGCGGAACCATGCAGAAAGTGTATTTATTGCCCCTGAATTTTAGAAAAAGGAAGAGTTTATCCACTGGCTCCCATCTCTCATTGATTAACAGGAGCCATATGGGGCTTAACTCCTATAATTCCAGATCTCCCCCATGTCTGAATAGGTGACAGGCTTCTGGCCATTGTCCCACAGAGCAGTGGAAGAGAAGCTCAGGAAGAGAAGTAAAGTTACTCTGTAACAACTGACATAAGATGCCATGGATTACACCTGCATACAGTAGGTTGACATAGCACAAACTGGAGTACAAAGGTAGGCTGAAATAATGTACAGTGAGATACAAGTTGAATCACTTATACTTGTCATTTAAAAAAGGGGAAATGTATTATTATTACCTCAAAAAATGTTAAAACAGGAATAATTTACTAATTAAATGAAGATAAGAACCTGTATTAGTTTTGTAAAGCTACTGTAACAAATTATCCCAAACTTGGGGGCTAAGACAACACATAAATATTCTCTTACAGTTCTGAAGTCTACAAGTCCGAAATGAGATTTACTGGGCTATGTTCAATGGATTAACAGAACTGATTCCTTCTGGAGGCTTTAGGGGACAAGGCAATCTTTCCTTTTCTTTCGCAGCTTATAGAGATTGCCTATATTTTTTTGGTTTATGTCACTGTATTAGCGATCCCTTAAGAAACAGAACCAATAGGATAAAAATACATACATATATCTAATAAATATATTAAAAATTTTGAAACAAAACTTGGAAGTAAATATATATTATATAATATATTTCTCTATATTATATATAACTTATAGAGGTATATATTAATATGTAATATGTATCCTATATATATATAGAGAGAGAGATTGAGAGAGAGAGAAAGGAATTGGCTCATGCAACTGTGGGGTCAGCAAATATGTGATCTTCAGGACCAGTCAGCAGTTTGGAACCTCAAGGAAGAGTGAATGTTGTAGTCTCAAATGTGAAGGTGGTCTGGAAGCAGAATTTCTTCTTTTATAAGGAAACTTCCATCTTTTTCTGTTACAGTTTTTAGTTGATTGGATAAGGTGCATCTACATTATGAAGAATAATCTGCTTCATAGAAGGTCTATTGATTTAAAAGATAATCACTTCTAAAAAATATTTCACAGCAACATCTATACTGGTGTTCGAATGAACATCTGGACACCGCAACTAGATAAGTTGACATATAAAGTAAGTCCTCTTTTTTTTTGAAATGGAGTTTTGCTCTTGCTGCCCAGGCTGGAGTGCAATGGCACCATTTTGGCTCACTGCAACCTCCACCTCCGGGGTTCAAGTGATTCTCCTGCCTCAGCCTCCCAAGTAGCTGGGATTACAGGTATGCAGCACCACGCCCATCTATTTTTGTATATTTAGCAAAGACAGGGTTTCACCATGTTAGCCAGGCTGATTTTCTTTTCTTTTTTTTTTTTTTTTTTGCATTTTTAGTAGAGACGGGTTTTCTCCATGTTGGTCAGGCTGCTCTCGAACTCCTGACCTCAGGTGATCCGCCTGCCTCAGTCTCCCAAAGTGCTGGGATTACAGGTGTGAGCCACTGCGCCTGGCCGAAATGAATCCTCTTGATAATGCATTACTCTAATCTCTGCTTGCATTACCACATGACCTTCTCCCTAGTTCTGATTCCTTCTGCATCTGACTTATAAGAACCCTTGTGATTATATTCAGCCCATCTAGATAAACCAGGATAATCTCTTCATCTCAAAATCTCTAACTTCATTATATCATTAAAGTCTTTTTGCCATATAAGTTAACATTCACAGGTCGTGAGGATTAGGGTGTAGGCACCTTAAAAGAGGCATTATTTAGGCCTGTCCTGTGGCCCCCAAAGATTCACAAGCATCTCGCATGCAAAATGCTTTCATCAAAATCAGGTGTGTTGAAATTCTGGTTATAATCTATTCTGAGGCAAAAATTTAACTTCTTTTCTAGATCTGTGAGACCACAAAACAAGTTATCTGTTTCCAAATTGCAATGGTGGGGCAGGCATAGAACAATAGCTATATGTTCTGATTCCAAAAGGGAGGCAATAGAAAGAAGAAAAGAGTTATTGATCCCCAGTAATTTCAAAATTCAACCAGGCCCACTTCATTAAGTTTGAAGGCCTGGAAATAATCTTCTGTAGCTCTGACTTCACCATGTGGACTCATAGATTCATCTTCTGAGTCCATTCTTATTTTCTTTTCTTCATTTGACACATTGTTCTTCATCATTTGACACACTGTTAGGGTCACAGAAAAATTGAATGGAAAGTACAGGTAGTTCCTATACATGCCCTTCTCCCACACAGGCGCAGCCTTGGCACTATTAAAATCCCTCACTAACTGGTACGTTAGTTATACCTGATTAAACTCCATTCACACATTATATTACCCAGACTCCATAGTTTGCAACAGAGTTCACTATTGGTGTAGCACATTCTGTGGGTTGTAACAAATGCATAATGACATGTACCAACCATTATACAGATTATTTCCACTGACCTAAAAATTTTCTGTTCTTTAACTGTTCATTCTACCCCACTCCCATCCCCTGGGAATTCCTGATCTTTTTAATGTTTCCATAATTGTGTATTTTCCAGAATGTCATACAGTGGGAATCATATAATATGTAGCCTTTTCGCATTTGCTTTCATTTACTGATATGCATTTAAGTTTCCTTCATGTCTTTTCACGGGTTGATAACTCTTTACATTTTAGTGCCAAATAATATTTTATTATCTGTATGTGTCATGGTTTATTTATCCATTCACTTACTGGAAAACATTTTCATTGCTTTCAAATTTTGGCAATGAGGAATAAAGCTGCTATAAATATCTGTGTGCAGGTTTTTGTGTGGAAGTAATTTTCTATTCACTAGATCATATGGTAAGAATATGTTTAGTTTTGTAAGAAACTCCCAAACTGTCTTCTAAAATGGCTGTATCATTTTACAATCCCACCAGCAATGACTGAGAGCTCCTGTGGCTTTACATCCTCTCCAGCATTTTGTGGTATCAGTATGTTAGATTTTGGCCTTTCTAATAGGTGTGTAGTAGCATTTCATTATTGTTTTAATTTATAACTTCCTGATGACATATGATGTTGCACATCTTTTCGTATGCACATTTATCATCTGTACATCTTTTGGGAAGGTGCCTGTTCAGGTCTTTTGCCTATTTTTAATCAGGTTGTTCATTTTCCTCTTGTTGAGTTTAAAGGGTTCTTTGGATATTTTGGATAATAGTCCTTTATCACATATGTCTTTTGCCAATATTTTCACTCAGACTGTGGTTTGTTTTCTCACTGTTTTGACAGTGGTCTTTCACAGAACAAAAGGTTTTTTGGTTTTTTGTTTGTTTGTTTATTGTTGTTGTTGTTGTTGCTGTTTTTTTGAGACAGAGTCTTGCTCTGTCGCCCAGGCTGGAGTGCAGTGGTGCGATCCCGGCTCACTGCAAGCTCCGCCTCCCGGGTTCACGCCATTCTCCTGCCTCAGCCTCTGGAGTAGCTGGGACTACAGGCGCCCGCCACCACGCCTGGCTAATTTTTCGTGTTTTTAGTAGAGACGGGGTTTCACCGTGATAGCCAGGATTGCCTCGATCTCCTGACCTTGTGGTCTGCCAGCCTGGGCCTCCCAAAGTGCTGGGATTACAGGCGTGAGCCACCGCGCCCAGCCCAAAAGGTTTTTTTTTAACATAAAAAATCTTCTAAATCCCAGCTTCTTCTTGCTCTTTCATTGGGTTTGCATTAACTCTATAGACGATGTTGGGAAGAACTGGCATCATGGCAATATTTTTCCTTCCTATACATGAACATGGGCTATTTCTCCATTTATTCAGTGCTTTGATTTCTTTAATCAAAGTTTTATAATTTTCCTCATATAGATCTTGTACATATTTTGTTAGGTTTGTACCTGTGTATTGCATTTTGAGGGGCAGTAATGTAAATGTTATTGTGTTTTACACTTCAAATTCTACTTGTTCATTGTTGGTATGTAGCAACACAACTAAATTTTATGTATCAATGTTGTATTCTGCAGCGTTGCTATAATTGCTTATCAGTTTTAGGAGATTTTTTCAATTGTTTTGGACTTTTTACACAGGTTATCATGACATATGAAAACAAAGACAATTCTATTTATTTTCTTCTGAATCTGTATATTTTCTGCTTCTTTTTCTTGTATTATTTCATTACCTATGACTTCCACTATGATGTTGAGAAGGAATATAAAAGGGGACTTGCCTTATTCCTTGTCTTATTCCTGATCTTAATTAGAAAGCTCCTAGTTTCCTGCCATTAACTATGATGTTAACAGCAAGTTTGTATGTTGATATTCTTTGTCAAGTTGAATAAGTTTCGTCTATTCTTAGCTTACTGAGAGTTCTTATTGTGAAGGGGTCTTGGATATTATCAAATGCTCTTTCTGCATCAATTGAAATGATGATATGATTTTAAAAAATTCTTTAGTCTGTTAATATGAAGGAATACATTCATTGATTTCCAAATGTTTAACCAGTTGTACCTACTGGAATAAATTCCACTTGGTTGTAGTGTGTAATTATTTTAATACATTGTTGGTTTTGATATGCTAATATTTTGTTGAGAAGTTTTGCATCTGTGTCCATGAGATATATTGGTCTTTGGTTTACTTTTCTTGCAATGTCTTTTTCTGATTTTGGTATTGGGGTAATGCTGGCCTCATAGAGTGAGTTAGAAAGTATTCTTATGAAATACTATGAAGCCATTAAAAAAGAATGAAATTATATCCTTTGCAGCAACATGACTAAAGTTGGAGGCCATTATCCTCAGTGAAATAACTCAGAAACAGAAAATCAAGTATCACATGGTCTTACTTACAAGTGAGAGCTAACAATGGCTACACATTGACATAAAGAAGGAAATAACAGACCCTGGTGACTCCAAAACAGAGAAAACTGGGAGGGGAGTAAGATTTGAAATACCTATTGTCTATAATATTTACTATTTGGGTGACAGGTACACTAGAATCCCAATCCCCACAATTATACAATATAATCATGTAAAAAAAATGTTCACGTGCTCCCTGAATCTAAAATGAAATATATGTTTTTTAAAGCATCCCCTTGGCTTCTATCTTCTGGAAGGGATTGCAGATAATTTTTTTTTAAGGCTTGCTAAAATTTACCAGCGAACCTGTTTGGGCCTGATGCTTTCTGTTTCAGAAGATAAATATTTAATTATGAATTTAATTTTTTCAATAGTTATAAGCATATTTAAATAGTCTACTAATTTCTTCTTATGTGAATTTTGACAGATTGTGTCTTTCAGAAAATCTGTCCACTTCATCTAGATTATCAAATTTGTTGGCAAAGAATTGTTTGTAGTATATTTTATTATAATTTAAGGCCCATGGAACCTGTAGTGATTTCCCGTTTTTAAATTCCAATATTAGTGATTTGTGTCCTCTCTCTCTTTTTTCTTATTTAGTCTGGCTTATATATTTTATTAATCTTTCAAGCAACCAGCTTTGGTTTCATCAATTTTTCTCTGTTTCTTATTTTTAGTTTTGTTGATTTCTGCTCTAATTTTTGTTATTTCTTTTTTTCTGCTTACTTGGGTTGCAATTGGCTCTTATTTTTCAAGTTGCCTAGAGTGGAAGCTTAGAGCATTGATTTTAAATCTTTTCAGTTTTCTAAAAATGCATTAAATGTTATATATTTCCCTCTAAGCACAGCTTTTACAGCATTGCACAAATTTTGATAAGCTGTATTTTCATTTTATTTAGTTCAAAGTGTTTTAATTTTTTTAAGGATTCTTCTTTTATCCGTGTGTTATTTAAAATTGTGCTGCTCAATCAAAGTGTTTTGGAATTTTCCAACTATCTTTCTGTTTTTGGTTTCCATTTTAATTATGTTGCAGACTCAGAACAGATATTGCCTGTTTTTAAAAAATCATTCATCTGGCAGATATATATTGTATGTCAAATATGCAGCAGTCACAATGGGGGATTCCAATATGATTTAATCTTTAACCTCATAGATCCTATAGGTGATAATCGGTTTTCTCCAAAGTCACATTTTTAGGGGTAAAACTTGATGTATGTAATTTTATATTCTTTTCAACTTGTTACAGTATGTTTTATGGCCCAGAATGTGATCTTGATAAATGTTACATGTGACTTTGAGAAGAATAGATATTCTACTGTTGTCAAATGAAGTTCTACTAGTTGCCTTTGTTCTTTGTTTCTATCTGTCTTCCACTCCTTTTCTGCTCTTTGTGTTTTAATTATTTTATATAACACCATTTTCTCATTTTTTAGCATATCAGTTATACTTCTTTAGTAGTTGACCTAGTTTGCAATAAACAATTACTAAAAATCCAAATCCAAGTCCCCACTTTTAAATAACACTTTACTGCTTCATGTGTAGTGCAAGTATCTCATAATAACAAAATATTCTTATTTCTTCTCTCCTATCCTTTATATCACTGCCATCATTAATTTCATTTATATGTATGCTATAATCATCATATTGTTATTACTGCTATTTTGAGCAAGCACTATCTGTTAAGTCGTTTAAGAATAAGAAAAATGAAAGGTTTTATTTCATCTTCACTTATTCCTTTTCTAATGTTCTTCCATTCTTAATGTAGGTTCAAGTTTCTGACCAATATAATTTTATTTCTCTCTGAAGAATTTTGTTTACCATTTTTTGTGAGGCAGATCTCCTGGCAACAAATTCCTTCAGTTATTGTTTGTCTGAAAAGTCTATTTCTCCTTCACTTTCAAAAGATATTTTTGCAGGAGACAGAATTGTAGCTTGGTGTTTTTGTTTATTTGTTTTGGGGTTTTTTTTGAGACGGGATTTCACTCTTTCACCCAGGTTGGAGTGCAGTGGTATGATCACGGCTCACTGCAGCCTCAACTTCCCAGGCTCAAGCAATTCTCCTACCTTTCAGCCTCTGAAGCAGCTGGGACTATGCTCAGCTAATCCTTGTATTTTTTGTAGAGGCAGAATTTTGTCATATTGACCAGGCTGGTATTAAACACCAGGGCTCAAGTAATCCTCCCACCTCAGCCTCCTCTCTATATTTGCATGATTTTTGAGGAGACCTTGACTATAATTATTATCTTTCACTCCTCTGCAGGTAAGGTGTTTTTATCCTCTTGTTTCAAGATTTTTAAAATTTATCTTTGATTTTCTGCATTTTGAAAATGACATGCCTAGATGTACTTTTTGTTGTTGTTTGTTTGTTTTTTGTTTTGTTTTTGTTTTTTTAGTTATCCTGATTGGTGTTATCTGAGATTTCTGGATCTGTAATTTGGTGTCTGGCATTAATTTGTAGAAGTCTCAGTCATTATTGTTTCAAATATTCCTCCCATTCCTTTCTCTTTATGTTTTTTTTTTCTTTCTGGGATACCCTTCATGAATATGTTACACCTTTTGTATTTGTCCCACAGTTCTCAGACACTCCATTATTTTAAAGAATATTTTTCTTTTTGCTTTTAGTCTTGAAAACTTGTATTCACAAGAAAAAAACAAACAATCCCATAAAAAAGTGGGCAAAGGACATGAACCGATACTTTTCAAAAGAAGACATACATACGTATGGCATTAATCCTATGAAAATAAGGCTCAACATCACTGACCATTAGAGAAATGCAAATCAAAATAATAATGAGATACCAACTCACACCAGTAAGAATGGCTATTATTAAAAAGTCAAAAAATAGCAGATGCTGGCAAGGTTGTGGAGAAAAAGGAATTCTTACACACTGTTGGTGGGAGTGTGAATTCGTTCAGCCATTGTGGTGAAATTAGTTCAGACAGTGTGGCAATTCTTTAAAGACCTAAATATAGAAATACCATTTGACCCACCAATCCCATTACTGGACATATGCCCAAAAGAATATCAATCTTCTTATTATAAAGACACATGAACACATATGTTCATTACAGTACTATTCACAATAGCAAAGACATGGAATCAATCTAAATGCCCATCAATGATAGACTGGATAAAGAAAATGTGGCACATATCTACCACGGAATACTATGCAGTCATAAAAAAGAATCAGATCATGTCCTTTGCAGAAATGTGGATGGAGCTGGAGGCCATTATCCTTAGCAAACTAACACAGAAACAGAAAATTAAATACTGCATGCTCTCACTTACAAGTGGGAGCTAAATATTGAGAACACATGGACACACAGAGGGGAACAACACACACTGAGGCCTTTCAGAGGGTGGAGAGTGGATGGAGGGAGAGGCTCAGGAAAAGTAACTAATGGGTACTAGTCTTAATACCTGAGTGATGAAATAATCTGTGCAACAAACCTCCATGACATGAGCTTACCTGTGTAACAAACCTGCACATATACCCATGAACTTTCGTGGTGGCTCACACCTGTAATCCCAGCACTTTGGGAGGTTGAGGCGGGTGGATCACAAGGTCAGGAGATCGAGGCCATCCTGGCTAACACAGTGAAACTTCGGCTCTACTAAAAAAAAAAAAAACAAAAAACTTGTATTGAGATACTCTCAAGCTCAAGGAAATTATTTTCTTTAGCAGTTTCCAGTCTACTAATGGGCCCACCAAAGGCTTTAGTTCTGTTACAATGTTTTTAATTTCTAGCATTTCTTTTTTATTCTTTCTCAGAATTTCCATCTTTCAGCTTATATTGCCCATCTGTGCCGGCATGTTGTCTACTTTCCCATTAGAGCTCTTACCGTGTTACTCGTAGTTCTCCCAGCACAGGGATTCTAACATCTCTGCCTCAGTCTGGTTCTGTTGCTTGCTATGGCCTTTCAAACTGTGTTTTTGTTTTGTTTTGTTTGCCATTTAATATGCCTTGTAACTTTCTGTTGAAAGCCAAGCACGATATACCAGGTAAAATAAACTTTGGTAAATAGGTCTTTAGTGATGTGGCCGTAAGTTGTGGGGCGAGGGAAGTTTTCTACAGTCCTATAATTAAGCCTAATCTTTTAATGAATCTGTGTCTTTGAGCTGTAAACATCACAAGTGCTTTTCAGTTTTCACACCCTTTAGGTGGGACAGGATGGCCATGGGCGCCTGGGTTTAATTATTTTCCTTCCCTACCTAAATGCTATATAGGCTAGAGTTGGGCATTTCCTCTTCCAGATCAGTTAGGCTCTGACACAACCTCAATACATTAGAATCTGATAAAATAATGTTTCTTGAGGTAGGCCTTGTTAAGAAGAACAGAATGCTCTGGCATTTTTCAATATGGTTACATGTTTCCTCTTGCTGCTAGAAGCAAGAGGGAATTTTTCTCTTATTTTTACTGTGGGAATCTGGTATAGCTCCTGAATGTAAAAATAACGGAAGTGTGGTGGTTCCCCTATGACTTGGCCTTCCTGTAGTTTTTAACCCTTCGACTTGTCCAGACTGATCCAATTTATTAATTACAGTTTGGTTTTTCTTTCCTATTACAGGTTCCAGTAGAGGTTTCTGCTCAGTAATTGCGATCCTCTGAATCCATCTGTTTCTTCCGTTTTTGGAGGTCATGGTTTGCCCTGAGATCTCACCTTTCTAATGGATCTAAGAAAAGTTGATTTTTCAGTGTCTTCAGGTTTTTACTTCTTGTTAGTATTCGGTGACAATTTCCAAGCTCCTTACATGCTGGGATAAAAACTGGAAGTTCCTCTTTCCTTTTTCATGAAGGGCCTCACAAATTTTCAGATGAGTAGTTTTATTGTCCTGCTTTTTGTCTATGAAATGTGTGGAGTTCCACAATCTTCTTTCATCTTTTTCTTGTTCCATTGCTTCTCGGCCTTTGGCTAAGATCTAGTGCATTTATCTTCCTTGTCTTGTTCAGTCCAAGCTTGCAGGTTTGGAATTCTCAAAAGCCTTGTATGCCTCCTATGCATTTCATGAATATTCACTCTTTTAAATAGGAAGTTCCTCTATAGGCATTTGTTAGATAAACTCATCTCTATTTTTGGCTTCTGTTGTGACAGTTTAAGGTATACATGAGTTACATGCCTGTTCAACCAGCCCTCCATGTGACCGAATACTATGAACATTTTTTCCTTTGCAGCACTAGCAAAATTTTATTAGGCACACCTTCTTAGTAGTGACTCTCCTAATATTAGTGTCTTTTGAAATCTGGATAGACTGAGGATTTTCAAATCATCATTTCCTGCTTCCTTTTTGCTTATTTTCCCCATCTCTTTATCTCTTTCCTATCACATTTTACTGTAAGCAAGAAGAAACTAGACTGTATCTTCGACAGTCTGCTGGCACATCTCCTCAGCTAAATATCTAAGTCTATCGCTTACCAGTTCTGCCTTTCACATAACTATAGAACATAATTCAGCAGCATTTGCCACATAAAAATACTGTTAGCTCTTACAAAAAAGATTCCCTTTTTCCTTTTTCTAATAACATGTTGCATATTTTTTCCTAAGTCCTCCCCACCATCACCTTTGAAGTCCATATTTTTATCAACAGCATGTTTACAATGATTTATATGTTTTCTGAGGTAATATAGGTTTATTCTATCATGCGCCTCTAAATTCTTCCATTCTATCCCTTACCTAAATTAAAAGGCACTTCACACGTTTAAGAATTTGTCAAGCAGCACCCCACTGTCAGTTAACAAAATTTGTAATATTAGTTCCTTCTGTTGCTGTAACAACGCGCAACAAACGTGTTGACTTAAAGCAACACAAATGTGTTCTCTTGAAGTTTTGCAGGCGAAAAGTTCAAAATCAGCTGCTCTGGTACAAAGTCATGGTGTTAGCAGGGCTGGTTCTCTCTGAAGGCTCTGGAAAAGAATTGATTTCCTTGGATTTCCTGCTCTTAGAGGCTATCTGAATACATTGACTAGTGACTCCTTCCTCCATCAAAAACATGTGTAATTTCATTATCTGATCTCATCATTACATGGTCTTATCTCTAGCATTGACTCCTCCTACATCCCTCTCATAAGGACATTTGTGATCACATCAGGCCCAAGTGAACGATTCACAATGATTTTCCTGTCTAAAAATTCTTAACTGTATATCATCTGCAAAGTCTCTTTTGCATTCACTGGTTCTAAGAAGTTGGACATGAGTATCTTGGTGGTGATTAGAAAAATTTTTAGCCTATCAGAGATTCTAAGTTCCCAAAGGTTCTTTAGAGTAATGAAAGGTGAGAGAAGTCTCTATTCTTAAATAGAACAGAAGATAAATGTTCTGGTTTGTTTGGTTAATAAATTTTATTGTGTATATTTGGGGTTTACAACATAATGTTATGGTATATATTGATAGTAAAATGGTTACTATAGTGAAGGAAATTTTAATATCAATCAACTCACATAGTTACATTTTTATGAGAAGAGCAGCTCAAATCTATTTACTTAAAAAAAATTCCTAATACAAACAATTGTATTAACTATAGTCCTCATGTATTACATTTCTAGACTTGATTATCCTACGTATCTGATACTTTGTATCCTTTGAACTACATCTCCCCATTTCCTCCCCCACCCCAGTCAGTCCTCATAACCACTGTTTTATTCTTTTTCTGTGTATATTTGATGTTTTGAAAAATATGCCACATATAAGTGAAATAATGCAACATTTTTCTTTATGTGCCTGCCTTATCTCACTTAGCATAATGTCTTCCATGGCGATCCACGCTGTGGCAAACGACAATGTCCCCTTTTTTATGGCTGAATAATGTTTATATATATATATATATATATATATATATATATAACATTTTCTTTATCCATTTTTTCATCTATAAACACTTAGGTTGTATCTAAATCTTGGTTATTGTTAGCAATGCTACAGTGAATATGAGGGTGTAGATATTTTTATGAAATGGTGATTTTATCTCCTTTGGGTGCATACCCAGAAGAGAGATTGCTGGGTCTTAGTGCAGTTCTGTTTGTTAAAGAACATCCATACTGATTTCCATAACTGTTGCACCAATCTACATTCCCATCAACAGTTTGCAAGAGTTTCCCTCTCTTCACACCCTTGACAACATTTGTTACCTCTTGTCTTTTTGATAATAGCCACCCTGACTGTGGTAAGGTGACATAGTTGTTTTGGTCTTAATTTCTCTGGTGATTAGTGATATTGAGCACCTTTTCATATACCTGTTAGCCATTTTTTTAGGTTGTCTTTGGAGAAATGTCTGTTCAGGTCTTTTGCCCATTTTTAAATTAGGTTTTTTGTTTTTCTATTACTGAATAATAAGTTATTTATAAATTTTGGATATTAGCCTCTCATTAGATACTGGTTTGCAAGTATTATTTCTCAGTCTGTGGGTTGCCTTTTAATTTTGTTGATTTTTTTCCTTTGCTGTGCAAATGCTTTTTAATTTTATGTAGTCCCATGTATTTATTTTTGCTTTTATCCTGTGAACTTTCAGTGTGATATTCAAAAAGTCATCACCAAGATGAATGTCAAGGAGCCCTTTCCCTATGTTCTCTAGAAATATTCTTTTGTCCTTCCTTGCTACTTGGGTATCAAATCTGGGGAAAAAAATATAGATTAAGACATAAGAAGGAGTTGCAAAGGTTAAATGAGTTATGATGCTTTACAGAAAGGCTTTTGGATCCTGTTTGGCACACAGTGTTGGTGACTGTACATTTGGAGAACTATAAGATTAAGGATATATTTTTGGATTGGGAATTCCTAATTTGTTTGCAAATGACTATGCTGGCCATTGAATCAGGCCAGCTTCTACAATAGAATTATAATAGGAACTTGAATTATAAATGGGATATTTATAGGTCTATATGGAGAAGGAAGGATAGTACTAGTATTGAGGAAACAACTAATTTTGTGTTGCTGAAATATAGGTAACGTACAAATTCTCCATTATTACTGCCCCACCTTTAATATACAATATCTCAGTAATCACATATTTACTTTCTAGTGATCCGAGTCTGCTGCTGCTGCAGAAGGTGTCCCCCTTAAGAAAACTGATTTCCTAACTAGTGCACTGTAGCTTTCTCTTTAAAGCTTCATACATATGAAGGATCAAAAGGAAGAAGCATTGCTTTCATTACTATGCAAAGGCCATGTTGTGTTTCAATGCTCAAAGTGTAGGAACCAAGTTTTCTTTCTAGAAGTAATAGGGGTAAGTTCTGTGTTTTGTTTACACTCAGCCTGAAAGCAGATTCCACAGAAAGCAGAGAGCGTCTTATGTGAGACGATGTTATTGAGAAGTGCAATACCAGGAAGCAGCAGCAAGGGAAAAGGTGAGTGAAGCAAAGAAAAAAACAATTCCTGGGCATGCTATTGATTTGGCTGCTGCTAAATGCAATAGATTACAGCTATGCCAGCCACCACGGAGCTGCACAAACCCATCCCAAGGCAGTCTATGTTAAGAAGGGGCAAGATGAGTAAGAAGTACTTACCTTTTTTTTCCCCCATTTACCAAAATTTCACCCAAGATCTAGTACTTCTCACTTATGCCTTGTGGGTTCTTAGCTAGGTTCTACTGTTTCTCAAGCCTTTCAATCAACAGGGTAGCCCTGAGGGCAGAAAGCAAGAGGTACATGACATAGGGATGAAGCAAGATGCTACAGAATCCATGCAAAGCCAATACACATGGCAGAGGCATAAACCGGAGAAGAATGAGGCCAGCAGCTTTGAAGTATCAAATAAAAGGTCTCAAAAGTGCAAATACTGATTTTGAGGTTTGCTTCTAATTATACAATGAAATATTATAAATAATATTTTGGTAATTGTTATAGCTTGGATATTTGTCCAAATCTCATGTTGAAATGTAATCCCTAGTGTTGAAGGTGGGGCCTGGTGGGATGCGTTTGTGTCATGGGATGGGAACAGACCCCTCACGGCCTGGTGCTGTCATGATAGTGAGCAAGTGCACATGAGATCAGGTTATTTTGAAGTGTGTGCTCCTGCTCCTCCACTCTGCTCCTGCTCCTCTACTCTGCTCCTGCTCCTCCACTCTTGCTCCTGCTCCTCCACTCTTGCTCGTGCTCCTCCACTCTTGCTCCTGCTCCTCTACTCTGCTCCTGCTCCTCCACTCTGCTCCTGCTCCTCCACTCTTGCTCCCACTTTCACCATGTGATGTGCCTGCTTCTGCTTTGCCTTCTGCTGTGAGTTAAATCCCCCTGAGGCTTCCCCAGAAGTTGAGCAGATGCTGGCACCATGCTTCCTGTACAGCCTACAGAATTATAAGCCAATTAAACCTCTTTCCTCTATAAATTACCCAGTCTCAGGTATTTCTTTATAACAGTGCAAGAATAGCCTAATACAGTGATGTTTTTTATGTAGCATACTCAAAATATGTTTACTTAAATCTTCACATGTCTTCACTGTTAAAAAGTCCAGAAAGCAGTAATTGTCCAAAAATTGATTATTAATCTTTTTACTACCATTTTGTTGCTGAATTGAGATAATTAATATTTATGAAGGATTATACAAAAATGCTAGTGACAGATTTCTGGAATTTAAATATTTCCTATTTAGATGTCTAGCACCAAACTGTCTTGATATCTACATAAAGATTTGAAGGAAATGTGGTTTAAGAATTTGTTTAACGGAAAGTATAATGGGATTTAATCGTAGTAGTTGTGTTGGTGGGTGGTTATGCAAATAGTTTGCCATGAAGCAAAGATATTCAGACACCCACATGAAAAAGCTATTGATATTCAAATTAGAGTCCATATTCTCCTCAGTCTTTCTGCTACAAGATATTCTGTAGTTTTTGCTGAATATTCAAAAATGAAAATAATTCATCTTTGGAAACAAGATTTCTACTTAAAGCCTTCACTTTCTAAATCTTTCAGAGCAGTTTGTTTTCAAAAATACTTAAACAGATCCACAGATGGCAGGGATTTAACATTTTGGTAGACCACACGTGGTAATTTCAATAGGAAACTTTTATAATGATATAACTCATTTTATATGTAGCATGCATGAACTTATTCTAAATAACCTGGATGTGAGAAACACCAAATTATTTTTTTTAGATTAATTTAAACCTGGCTCTGAGACCCCATCATTCAAACAAGCAGAATATCCATTATTACTCATGGTGCTCCTCAATGTTTGGTGTTGGGATAATGCGGAAATGCATGATCCTTTTGCTATTGTCGTAGCCATGGTTAGCTCTGCTGCTTCTGCTGTAAGCTGCCACTGTTGAATGCCAATTCTTTGCCTTTTATTTCTAAAGACTAAGCCCAAAGGCATAATTACTGGTACTTGCAAGATGTTAAAGCTAGACTCCTCATGCATTGGCCTGTATCTCTCCAGGTTATCCAGTCCGTTCTCTGGGTGGGAATAGAGTGCAAGTTCCTGTCAGCCATAAATCCTTCGACACTTTTAAAACTCTACCCTCTGGGAGTCCAATTCTCTTTTCAGGTCTACCACATAGATCCCTCTAACTCCCCAAGTACCTGTCCCTTTCTTCCCTTCACCTTTGGCAAAACTTCTGTTTAACTTATTCCTCAGAGACCTGTTAAAGATTTTTCAAATCAAATCCAGAGAAGTTGTTAATTTTCACTAAGCAGCAGAAAGAGGTAGGACATTATAAATTCACTGGAAACTTAACACTGTAATCCCAGCTACTTGGGAGGCTGAGGCAGGAGAATCGCTTGAACCTGGGAGGCATATTTTATAGTCTAAAAGCAATTCTGTATACAGTAATTCTGTATATTCCCCATAAAAATGTTTGTGCCTGGCATGGCGGCTCACACCTACAATCTCAGCACTTTGAGAGACCTAGGCAGGCAGATCATTTGAGTTCAGGAGTTCGAGACTAGCCTGGCCAACATGGTGAAACTCCATCTCAACTAAAAATATAAAAATTAGCCAGGCGAGGTGACACATGCCTATAGTCCCAGCTACTGGGGAGACTGAGGCAGGAGGATAGCTTGAGTCCGGAAGGCGGATGTTGCAGTAAGCCAAGATTGTGCCACTGCACTCCAACCAGGGTGACAGAGTGAGGCTTCATCTCAAAAAATAAATAAAAAGTTTGTGAGCTAAATTTAATGTTGAATTATAGTAACTACTGTTAATGAGTTTTCCATAACTTTCTTTCCCCAGCCTTAGTTCCTTCTTTCAAATTATTTTGATATTTTGTTTTACTACATAACATGTATTTTATGACAAGATGCTTCTATTCTTTCTGTAACAGTATGGAGTATGAGGAAGGAAAGATTGCTTAAAAGTGTTTTAAAAATAATGGTACAACTCTCATATATTCTGAGATACTTCTCTTAAAGAAAGCCTTTGGTAAATTTTCTTAAAATGTCAATGACCATTTATTTTATTTTCTACTCGGTAATTTTTGCTTTCCATATCCAGTATAGATTTACACATGATCTTTGTATCATGTACATGAAATGATTGCATGAAACTACACTAAGACTAGTGGGACATCCTGCACTATGGTGTGAAACAGCATTAGGTAAAGTGTATTTTTGACTTATTTATACACACACATTCAAGTTCTGTTAAACAAAAGTGCATTTTCTTATAAAATCTGAACTCCAAAATGTGATATTTTCCAACTGAAGGAGAATCATTCAGTATCAAAGAAATGAGCAATCACCAATGAGGACGTGGACCACAAACAGGGACACAGACAGCTCATGGTAGAAAAACAAGGACTGCCATAGTCATCACAAACAGCACATTACATAGACACAGCCATTAATATCAGGGCTTATAGAAAAACAAACAAACAAATCCTCCTATATAAATAACATTTTTTTCTATAGAATAAAATCTGAGATACTGGCTTACTAGATAAAAGCTGACCTATATCCATCCACCCAACCATCTTTACCTTAATCTTATTCACTGAGATTAAAAGTCAGAGATATATAAATTGTTTAAGTGCACACAGCTAGATGATGACTGATGGAATAAGGATTTAGCCTGGGGTGTTTTTACTGTAAATAGTATGCCCTTCCATTTGTGAGATGTGGAAGAGGGAACATTTTCTTAGTTCTGATATTACTGCAGCATCTCTTCAAATATTACAGTTTGAGTGGAAGTTTGAGGTAGAAACTAACCTCTACAGCTGTATTAGGCCATTCTTGAATTGCCATAAAGAAATACCTGAGACTGGGTAATTTATAGGAAAAGAGGTTTAACTGGCTCATGGTTCTGCAGGTTGTACAGAAGCACAGCGGAATCTGCTTCTGGGGAGACCTTAGAGAGCTTTTTACTCAGGGCAGGAGGCAAAACGGGAGCAGACGCTTCATATGGGGAAGCAGGAGCGAGACAAAGAGACTGTGGCAGGGAGCTGCCACAAAAAAATGATCAGATCTCAGGAGTAACTCACTCACTAGTAGAACAGCACCAAGAGGATAGTGCTAAACCATTCATGAGAAGTCCACCATAATCCAATCCCCTCCCACCAGGCCCTACCTCCAACATTGGGGATTACAGTTTAACATGAGATTTGGATTGGGTGGTAACAAATATACAAACTATATCAACAGCTAAGGTTAAATTATAAATGAATAATCTTATTTTCATTGGCATCTGGGTTTAATTCATAATTGAGAAGGGAGAAAACCTTTTGTCTTCTTATCAGATGATAAATGGCTGGCCTATCAAATATAGTTAGGTAAAGAAAGGATAAAGCACATGAGGAAAACATATACTTACGAAAAAATTCACAACAGTGGTGGATCTAAAGGGCAAAATTTATTGCAAACGGTAATATTTTTCTGATTAATGACTTGGGTTTTATTTATTTATTTATTTATTTATTTATTTATTTATTTATTTGGATGGAGTCTCACTCTGTCACCCAGGCTGGAGTGCAGTGGCACAATCTCAACTCACTACAACCTCTGCCTCCCGGGTTCAAGTGATTTTCCAGCTTAGTCTCTCAAGTAGCTGGGATTACAGGCACCCGCCACCACACCTGGCTAGCTTTTTGTGTTTTTTAGTAGAGACAGAGTTTTACCGTGTTGGCCAGGCTGGTCTCAAACTCCTGACCACAGGTGATCTGCCTGCCTTGGCCTCCCAAAATGCTGGCATTACAGGTGTGAGCCACCACACCCAGCCATCACTAGGATTTAGAGGACTACCTTTCATAATCTAAAAGCAACATGCAAAAAGCTCTCACTAAACACATCTACTTATTTTAAATCTTTTACTTTTAGAAATTTAACTAAATGAAACTTTAATTCAATCAATTTGAGCTGTTCAGTTTGGTTTTGTTCACTTACAGTTTCCATCTGGGATTGGAAATATATGCTGCCAAAGGAGGCCTAGGAAGGCGGCTTGTATGAGTTTCCCATCTGGAATCTCTGATACCAGGCCAGCAATCTCCTGAGATACCTTATGTTGGGTCACAGCCAGATTTAGGGTTGTTATTTTGAGTATTTAATGTTAGTATGAAACCAACATGAAACTAGTGTGAGGCATAGAGCATCCATAGAGAAGACAAGTTTTTCTCCAGTAGGTAACCAATAGTAACTAAGAGCACAATCTTTGGAATCAGACGTTTGTCGCTTAGATTTAACTACTTAGATATTTGGCCTAAGGCAAATTATTTAATTCTTCTAACCCTCAAGTTCATCATATGCATTTATTATACGGATTATGGAAGGAAATATAAGTAAGGCACTTACCATATTACCTATTAACTAATAAAAGCTCAATAAATGATATTTGTACACATGATATCTCACTTTTAATGCCAATGGAAAGCATACAATATAGTATCATTAACCGTAGACACAACGTTGCACAGCATATCTCTAGAACTTATTCATCTTGTATAACTGGAACTTTATACCCATTGAACAGCAACTCCCATTTCCCCCTGTCCCCCAAGGTCTTTAAACCCCCATTCTTCTTTCTCTTTCTGTGAGTTTGACTATTTTAGATGTCTCTTACACATGGAATCATGCAGTATTTGTTCTCTGGTAACTGATATGTTTCATGAGTGTAATGTCCTTCAGGTTCATCCATGTTATTTTACATGCCAATATTTTCTCGTATTTGTTGCTGAATAAGATCCCACTGAATGGATATACAACATTTTCTTTATTAGGTTGTTTCCATATCTTGGGTATTATGAATAATGCTGCAATGAACATAGGAGTTAGATATCTCTTCAAGATCCCGATTTCAACTTTATTGGACATGTATCCAGAAGTTGGATTATTGGATTATATGGTAATTCTCTTTTAAATTTTTGGTTGAATTGCCGTACTGTTTTCCATAGCAGCTGCATCATTTTACATTCCCACAAACAGTATACAACATTCTCATTTCTCCATATCTTTGCCAACACATGTTTTCTTTGTTTGTAGAGCAGCCATCCTAAGAGATGTGAGGTGATATGTCATTGTTTTGATTTGAATTTCCTTAATGAATACTGATGTTGAGTATCTTCTCATATATCTTTTGGTTGTTTGTATGTTTTTGGAAAGATGTCTATCCAAGTCTTTTGCCAATTTTTAAATAATGTTTTTGGGAATTCTTTTGCTATTGAGTTGTATGAATTTCTTACATATTTTGGAGATTAACTCGTAATCAGATACATTGTTTGCAAGTACTTTCTACCATTACTTAGTTTGCCTTTTCACTCTGCTGAATGATTACTTTTCTGTGCAGAAGTTTTCACATATGTTTTCTTCTAAGAGCTTCATAGTTTCAAGTCTTACTTTAAGTCTTTAATCAATTTTAGTTGATTTTTGTGTATATTGTAAGATTGGAGTTTAATTTTATTCTTTTGCATTAAGTTTTCTCAGTACCATTTGTTGAAGAGCCTATCCTTTACCCACTTGCTATTCTTCACACCCTTGTAGAAGATTAGTTGACCATATATGCATGATTTTATTTCCAGGCTTTCTATTCTTTTCCATTGGTCAGTCAGTCTATCTATCTATCTATCTATCTATCTATTCCTTTACCCACTTGCTATTCTTCACACCCTTGTAGAAGATTAGTTGACCATATATGCATGATTTTATTTCCAGGCTTTCTACTCTTTTCCATTGGTCAGTCAGTCTATCTATCTATCTATCTATCTATCTATTCCTTTACCCACTTGCTATTCTTCACACCCTTGTAGAAGATTAGTTGACCATATATGCATGATTTTATTTCCAGGCTTTCTACTCTTTTCCATTGGTCAGTCAGTCTATCTATCTATCTATCTATCTATCTATCTATCTATCTATCTATCTATCTATCTATCTTTTACATCAGTACCCTATTGTTTTAATTGCTGTAGTTTATTTTTGTATTTTGAAATCATGAAGTCTGATGACTTTATCTTTGTTATTTTTCTCAAGATTGCTTTGGCTATTCAGGGTCTTTTGTGGATCAACAAAATTTTTTTGAACAGACAAAAAATATATTGGATATAGAATATTTTATCAACACAACTAACAAGCTTGATCTAACAGGTACTGGGCCAATTCCAGCCCACCACCTGTTTTTGTAAATAAAGTTTTACTGGAATACATCTCCATTTATTTACTTATTGTCTATGGCTATTGTCTATGGCTACTTTTGCTTTACAAAGGCAGGTTGAGTAACCGTGACAGAGACTGTATGGCCTGCAAAGCTAAAAATATTGTTTTGTTTATTTTTGTTTAATTTTTTATTTCCATAGGTTTTGGGGGAACAGGTCGTATTTGGTTACATGAGTAAATTCTTTAGTGGTAATTGTGAGATTTTGGTGAAACTGTCACCAAGCAGTATTCATTGCACCCAATTTGTAGTCTTTATCCCTCACCTCCCTCCCACCCTTTCACCCTAGTCCCCCAAGTCCATTATATCATTCTTATGCCTTTGCATCCTCATAGCTTAACTCCCACTTATGAGTGAGAACATACTGTGTTTGGCTTTCCATTCCTGAGTTACTTCACCTAGAATAATAGTCTCCAGTTCCTCCATCCAGGTTGCTCCGAATGCCATTAATTCTTTCCTTTTTATGGTTAAGTAGCATTCCATTGTACATATATATCACAATTTCTTTATCTGCTTGTTGATTGATGGGCATTTGGGCTAGATTTTGCAATTGTGAATTGTGCTGCTATAAACATGCATGTACAAGTATATTTTTTGTATAATGACTTCTTTTCCTATGTGCATCATGAATATTGGCCTCTAGTTTTATTTTCTTCTAGTGTCTGTTTGGTTTTGGTATCAGGGTAAGACTAGCTGCATAAAATGAGTTTGGAAATAGTCTCTCTTCCCTAATTATTTTGGAAGGGTTTGAGAAGGATTGTTGTTAATTGTTCATTGTGTGTTTGGTAGAATTCCCCAGTGAAGCCTTCTGGGCTTGGGCTTTTCTTTGTTATTTTTGAGGTTGGATGTGGTGGCTCATGCCTGTAATCCCAGCACTTTGGGAGGCCGAGGCAGGCAGATCACGAGGTCAGGAATTCAAGACCAGCCTGGCCAACATGGTGAAACCCTTAGTAGAGACTAAAAACACAAAAATTAGCTGGTTGTGGTGGCATGCGCCTGTAGTCCCAGCTACTTGGGAGGCTGAAGCAAGACAATTGCTTGAACCTGAGAGGTGGAGGTTGCAGTGAGCCAAGACCGTGTCATTGCACTCCAGCCTGGGCAACAGAGTGAGACTCTATCTCGAAAAAAAAAAAAAAGATAGTTTTGAATATTGATTAAATCACATTCTGTATTATTATTCTCTTCAGATTTACTGTTTCTTCATGATTCAGTGTTGGTAGGTTATATGTTTCTAGGACTTTTACCATTGTTTCTAGGTTATCCAATTCATTGGCCTATAATTATTTATACTAGTGACTTATGATATCTTTTTATTTCTATGGTATCAGTTGCAACGTTTCTTCTTTCATTATTTATTTTATATTTTTGAATCTTCTCTTTTTTATTTTTAGTCTAGCCAAAGGATTATCAATTGGTTTATAATTTTTTAAAAAACGTATTTTTGTGGATTTTTTTACTGTTTTTCTAATCTCTATTTTTTTACTTCAATTGTAATCTTTATTATTTACTTTCTTATGCTATTGGACTCAGTTTGTCATTTTATGTCTAGTTTCTTGAAGTATAAGAGTAGATTGTTTGTTTGAGATCTTTCCTCCTCTTTAAATGTAGGCATTTATCACCATAAATTTCAACCTCAGTATTGCTTTTGCTGCATCCCATAAGTTTGTTATGTTCTGTTTTCATTTTTGTTTCTCTAAAGATATTTTTGATATTCCCTTTGAATTTCTTTGTTTTAGCCCATTGGTTGTTCAATAGTATGTTTTTAAAATTTCTACATACTTATAAAATTTTAAATGTTTCTTCTGTTATTGATTCCTAGTTTCATTCAATAGTGTTCAAAAAATATAGTTAGCATAATTTAAAAATACTTCAATTGTGACTCATTTGTAAACTAGCAGGCAATTTATCCTGGAGAATATTCCCTGTGCACTTGAGAAGAAAATGTATTCTGCTGCTGTTGGGTAGAATATTTTCTATGTGTATGTTATGTCCATTTGGTCTATGCTGTTCTCTCAAGTTCACTGTTTGCATATTGGTTTTCTATCTGGATATTTGGTCCATAATAGAACGTGGAGTACTGAAGATTCCTAGGATTATTGTAATGCTGTCTATTCCTACCTTCAGATCTGTCAATCTTTGATTTATAAATTTAATTCCTCTGATCTCGAGTCACCTGTATTTATAATTGTTGTATTTTCCCGTTGAATTGAATCTTTTATCATTATATAATAACCTTCTCTTTACGAGCCTATGTGGGTCCTTAAATCTAAAGTGAGTATCTTGTAGATGGTATACAGTTGGATTTTTAAATTATTTCAATCACTTTACCTCTTTTGATTAGGAATTTAAACCATTTGCATTAAAAGTAATTGTTGATAGGTAAAAACTTACTATTACCATTGTGTTACTTTCTTTATGCCTGGCTTATAGTTCTTTTTTGCTTTATTTGTCTTCATTTGTGATCTTTGGGGCTTTCGTAGTCTTATACTTTGATTTTTCTCTTTTTTTGTTTGAATTTTCTGTAGGTTTTATTTGTTTTTGTAATTACCACGAGGCTTACATCAAATATAGTTACAACAGTGTATTTTAAACTGATAAAAACTTAAGTTTCATTGCATAGAAAAACCGTTCACTTTTAGTTCCCCCCCCAACGCACACACACTTTATGTTACTGATATCACTATTACATATTTTTAGATTGTGTATCCATTTCATATATTTCTGTACAGTTATTCTTCATACTTTTTGTATTTTAACTTTATCACTATTATAGTATTCTGTTCTGTCTATATATTTGTCTTTACTAGTGAGGTTTATATTTTCATGTTACTGCTTGGCAACCTTTCATTTCAACTCGAGGAACTTCCTTTAACATTTCTTGTGAGACAATTCTAGTGGTTATGTACTCCCTCAGTTTTGGTTGTCTGGCAACATTTTTCTGTTTTTTTCATTTTGGAAGGAAAGTTTTGCCAGGTTCAATATTATTGGTTGGCAGGTCCTGCCCACCACTAGGACTTCAAATACATCATTTCACTTTCTTATGACCTACATGATATCTGCTGAAGAATTTGCTGATAGTGTTATAGATGTTCCCTTGTATGTGATGAGTCATTTTCTTCTTATTATTTTTCTCTTTGACTTTGGCTATCGGCATTTGAATATACTATACCTTGGTGTAGAGTTCCTTGGGTTCATTCTATTTGTGTCCTTTTGAACTCTGGGATTTTCATGCCCATTTCTCTCCCTAGATTTGGGAAGTTTTTGACCATTACTTCTTTTTAAAAAATTGCTGCTCCTTACTCATTCTCTTCTCCTTCTGATTCTTCCAGAATGTGTATATTGGTTCACTTGGTGATATCCTCTAAGTTCCTTAAACTTTCTGCATTCTCTATTTTCTTTTTCTTCTGCTGACTAGATAATCTCAAGGGACCTGGTTTTAAGTTCACTGATTCTTTTGCTCGATCATTTCTGCCCTTGAATCCTGCTATTGAATTTTTCATTTCTGATATTTATTCTTCAGCTCCCTAATTTCTGTTTGGTTCTTATTTATCTTTTCTTTTTGTTAATATTCTTCTTTTGTTTATGTATTATTTTCCCACTTTCATTTAGTTGTCTATCTATGTTCTTCTGTAACTCACTGAGCTATTTTAAGGTTATTATTTTTAACTCTTTGACAGGCAATTCATGGGGCTTCACTTCTTTAGGGTCAGCTAGTGAAGATTTATTTTGTTCTTTGCTTATGTCATGTTTCTGTTTCTTTCTATTCCCTGTAGCTTTGCTTTGGTGTCTGTGCATTTGCATAAGCAGCCACCTTTCCCAGTCTTAACGAAGTGTTTTCAATAGTGAAAACCTTCACCGATAAGCCTGGGTAGAGATTCTGAGGGTCTCTCAAACAGCAAGCTATGCACCCCTATTCCGTTTTTCTTAGCAAGTCCCACCAAATGGTGTCAATTCTGTCAGTGGTCCATGTGAGTTGAGTCAAAAGCTGGCCCCTCAGGCAACACACGGAGAGGCCAGGGCATTGGAGGTAAGCTCTACCCTTCTCCCTTCGGCCTTGGTGAGGCCTCAGTTTCTGCCCTTTCCCTCAATCTTGCAGAGCTGCGCCAGCTCTGCAAGTAAGCCCCTTTTCCTCTTTTCTTAGCTGTCCCAGTTGTCGGAACTATGCCAGTTTCACAGGTGTTCGTGAGGCAAGACAGAAACCAGCCTCTCAGGCAGTGCACTAAAAGGTCAGAGATATTTCATGGGCATGCTGATCTCTCTTTCCCCTGAGGGAGAAATTGCAGACTGAGACAATCTCCCTCAGCACTGAGCTGTGCCAGTTTGGGGAAAAGATTAACATGGGTAAAGTGAAATAGTTCTTACCCATTTCAATGTGATTGTTCTCAGTTTTGTGCTTGGTTAGAGTACTACAACCTCTTAATTTGATTTTAGACTTCTTATAACTGTACTTTGATCTGCATATCATTGTTATGTCAGTGTTGCTGTGGAGAATGAAAACTAGGACTTCCTATTCTGCCTTCTTACTGGCATCATTTAATCATCAATTTTTTAATGGACTCTTTTCCCCTTCTGGAAATTACATAATCCTAAGTAATATGAACATATGGAGAGGTCTTAAGTCTTGGGTTACTTTTGTTAGTATTAGTGCGTTATTTGGCTTATTAGACATTGTGTTCTTGGTGGAGTGTGACAATGACCTTCAGGGTTTGCATTTATATAACATACAGGGGTCCTCAGCTGTCCTCCAGTGCTGTAGTGCTTTGACCATAGCTTCTAAAGGAACACATGACTATTTTCTATCACGCTTTTAAGGAAAGAACACCTAACCAATTTCTGGGGTTACTCTTCTCTTGTACTGTCCCTAGGCCTTCCATGTAGATAATTCAACCTAATTTATTCAAAGGCCTAACCCTCCAAAAGACTGTGCATGCTGAGAATATATTTAGATCATCTCCACCTTCAGCTTGGAGACAAGAAATGCAAAATAACTACCAATTATTTCTAGTGAGGAAAATAGCCTACAGCTAGATAATCCAAGGCCTACTTAATCTCTGTTCCTGGAGGGAAAAGGGTAGAAGAAACGAGAAATGTTTTAGTTTTTCTTTGTTGAGATAATATTAGTTAAATAATAAATAAATAAATAGTGAACTTTTCAAGTGATACTGCATGATACTATGTTAGAAAGTTGTGTTGAAGCAATACTTCAGAAAGTTTTATATACCAAGTTAAAAAAAAAACAACAAAGTGTATATCTCCATAGGCAATCAAAGCATAATCAGTTTTTCTGAGCAAGGAACTCGTATAAATAGATTTGCATTTTTTATTTAAAACATTGGCAACAACGTCAACCATGGTTTAGAAGGGTAGCAGACTGAAGTCAGGTGTTTATGAAAGGGTTTGCAAATGATAATGGAGAAAGTAGTTTTAAGGAAAATGGGGGCTTTTTCCTGGGTGATTGAAATAATATTTATAATATTAACTGAGCTAAGAAATGCTGTACAAGTTAGGAGTCATTAGTCAGGGAGTTTGGCTTTTTGAGCTGTCAATCCTGTATGTTTCTATCACTTAAAAATTGGCCTGCAGATGGTACCCAGTATTATTATTGTTTAACATTTATTGAGTATTGACAGTGTGTTAAGCCTCATGTGGAACATTGGAAAGGCATACATATCTGCACATTCCCACTCCCACCTCCGTCTGCTCCTTCATTTTGTTATTGTCATAATTTATTGGCACTTGTAAGTTGCTCACTGATTTGTTATTCACTTATTAATTACAACTACATGTTAAATAGTAAAAAAATTTAAAATATTTTAGAAGGGCATTCATTTATCATTCAAAGCTTGACAGGAGATGGATATATGACAGTTGCTTAAAATTCTGTTCAAATATGTGTTGTGTGTATTTAGTATACATGTACTAAATGCTTTGCAGTTTTATAAATAGCTTTACATTTGTAAACAGCTTATCTTGAACTTAATAAATATAGAAAATTACTGTGTTACAGCAACATATTTAAAAATCACAGAAAAATCTACATAATAATATTACAAATATCAGTGCTTGACACACAGAGACACACACAAACACAAGTAGTTTTTTGGTGGTGGTGGTGTTGTTTTGGAGACAGAGTCTCACTCTGTCGCCGAGGCTGGAGTGCAGTGGCATGGTCTCCGCTCACTGCAATCTCCACCTCCCAGGTTCAAGCAATTCTCCTGCCTCAGCTTTCTGAGTAGCTGGGACAATAGGTGCAGGCTGCCATGCCCAGCTCATTTTTTTTCTTTTTTCTTTTTTGTATTTTAGTAGAAACGGGTTTTCACCGCCTTGCCCAGGCTGGTTTCGAACTCCTGAGCTCAGGCAATCCACCCGCCTTGGCCTCCCAAAGTGTTGGGATTGCAGGCATGAGCCACCGTGCTGGGCCATAGTTTTTAATTAAATAAAAAATAATTATAGATACATTTAAAATAAATTCAAAATTCAATTTCTCCTTCTCAGTACTGTTTACCTCTCTCCCAGAAGTAACTATCGTCATAACTTTAGCAAATTGGATCTCTTTCCATCCAGTGTTGTACTTTTACTACATACATGTACATCTTTAAATAATATGTAGTATAGCATTGCATATTTTAAATTGTTAATTAAATCATTTTACTCTGAATTTTCTTTAAAAAGTATTCACTCATTTTATTCATGATCTCTTCTTAAATTTAACTATTGTTTTGTACTAAACCTCTAACTTTAGAAATTGTTATAGTGTATTCATCTATTCACCTTTTGGTGGACATTTGAGTGGTTTCTATTTTTGCTATTGCAAATATTATTCCAATAAACATATTTATCTGTGTACCATGTTGCACATATGAGAGTTTTCTCCAGCACTTGAAATTCAAATTGTTGGGTCTTTGGGTATTCATATGCATTCATATTTTCAACTTTAGTAAATATTGCAAAACTTTTCTTTAATATGATTGAACTATTTCATCATCTAGATAAGAGTGTATGAGATTTTTGTATTTTCACTGCACATCCCAAGATTTGATATTGTTTCCTTTCCTTTTATTTTATTTTAATTTAGCTAATCTTACAGTTTTGAAATGGAACCACCATTACTCTGACTTGTGTATTCCTGATTGCTAGTCAGAATGAATATCTTTTTATATAGTTACTGGCCATTTATTTATTTTTGTTAGTAAATTGCCTTTTCATATATTTTGGCTGTCTTCCTATCAAGTTGTTCTATTAATTTTTAACCGCATAATGGAGACTTAGTTGACACATAATAAGATGCGTAATTTAAATTATATACTTTGATGAGTTTTAATCAAACTATACATCCATGAAGCCATTATCACAGTCAAGAAATAATTGTTAGAAATCATTAATATATTCTCAACAACGATTTTGTCTGTTACATATTTTGCAATATCTTCTGTCACTGGCTTATTGTTTACTTCATTATGATATTGTTGATCACAATTTTAAACATCAAGGTACTCCATCTACTAATCTACTTTTTAAATAAATTTTGCTATTTATATTAAGTCAAAGGAATACTTTCTAGGCCTGAGAACTCAAGGATATCCTCCTATGTTTTATTCTAATATTTTTAAAGTAATTGTTCTTATATTGAGGTAATTAATTCATATGGAATTTATTTTTATGGTTTGAAGAGAAACTGAATTTAATCTTTTTCTGTGTAGATAGGCAGTCATTTCAGTAAACACTAAATTTCCTCTTTAATCCCTACTGATTTGCAATATTATTACTATCACATATCAAGCTTTTTATGTACTTCAGGCTGTTTCTCAAAACTTTAATCTGTTACATTGAATTGTTTCTTTATTCCTATAACAATATCACAGCAATAGGATTATTAATACATTACAATCAAGCATTGTATCAGGAAGGGCTTTCTCCTTTTATATCATTTTTCATATAATAATGCCTATTTTTTCTTTACTCTTTCTGGTTTCATTCTATTTCTGTCTTTAATTCTCCACCTGTATTTCTTTTTCTTTTTCTTTTTTTTTTTTTTGAGACAGAGTCTTGCTCTGTCGCCCAGGCTGGAGTGCAGTGGCGCTATCTTCGCTCACTGCAAGCTCCACCTCCCGGGTTTACGCCATTCTCCTGCTTCAGCCTCCCGAGTAGCTGGGACTACAGGTGCCCACCACCACACCCGGTTATTTTTTTGTATTTTTAGTAAAGACAGAGTTTCACCATGTTGGCCAGGATGATCTCGGTCTCTTGACCTCGTGATCCACCCACCTTGGCCTCCCAAAGTTCCACCTCTATTTCTATCTCACTCTCTCTCCCTTTTATCAACTTGTGTAATTTTAATCAGAATTGCATTAAATTAATAAAGATGGAAGAATTCCTATTTTAGTATTAGTACCTCCCATATGCTAATATTACATTTCTCCCCATTAATTCAGTTCAACTTATACATCCTTCAACTTAGTTTTATGTATTCTTATGTGCCTTACAATTTTTGTGCTATTATAAATGTTTCATATTATTCTATTACATTTTCTATTCAGTTATTCATGCTATTTAACCATTCTCTTTACTTTTTTCTACATTATCTTGCAATAGTATTTTCTGATTATTTTCTATGTATTATGAACATATACTCTTTAGTATTCTATGTAAATAATATTAACCTTTCGTCTGTTAATTTCTCTTATTCTTGTCTTTTTCTCTTATTCCTGTCTGTTATTCTTCTCTTTTTCTTGTCTTTTCTAATGAGTTTGAATTGTTAGGTAAATATTAGATAGCCATGGCAATAGTAAACATTTCATCTCAATTCTTACATTAATTACAATATACCTAACATTTTACCATAAAGATGTTTACAGGTGATGTTTAATAGATATTCTATGATTAAGTATGCGAATTCTCTCTATTCCAGTTTGCTAAAATGTTATTTTATTATTATTAAATTTGGAACTCTATTGAGTAACTTTTCTGTATTTAATGAGCTAATCTGAATATTTACTGTATTAAGTAGATAAGCAATTTAAATATTATTGCTGGCTCATGATAAATCTCACTGATGGAGATACATCTTACACAAACACACTGACACACACACATTGCTACATCAGATTTGCTTGATTTATTTAATATATTCACATTTATATTCATAAGCAAGGATGTGCTATAATTTTCTTTTATTGTCTTATCTTTTTTGATATCAGTTTTTTATCAGTTTTATAAAATTAACTGCACACCACACTTTTTTGATTCTCTAAAATATTTAACATAAGAAAAATATAATCTTATATTAATTTGTGCTTTTGTCTCGACTATGTCCTCTCTTTTATGTAATTTAGGCTTATTTTGTGGTTCTTTCTCTAGCTTCTTGGTCTAAATTCTTAGCTCATTTGTTTTCAGTTTTTATTGGTTTTGATTACAAAATATGTTGTTTGCTACCAGCAAGTTTGAAAGTTTTTAAAATAAATTATTTGTGACCTGGTAAAAATACAGTTGTAAATGCATGCTTGAAATAAGTTTGTATTCTCTTCTTGGCATATATATAGTTAAAATAAAAACATGTACAACATAATTATATATGATTAAGTAACTATTATATATTATGTAATATATGTGATGCATTATTTATAGTTTATAAGATTATATAAACATTTAAAAAGTTATATGTAATTTATATATGTATCTAATTATATGTAATTGTGTTGTACCTATATGTTAACCACTACTCTCAATCTGCTTAATATATTACAGTGTGTCACTGGCCAAAGGATAGACCTATAGCACAATAACAAATAGAGAGTCCAAAGACAGACCCACACATATATGGTTAATTAATTTTCAGCAAGGATGTCAAGGCAGTTCAATAGTAAAAGACTAGCCATTCAAGCAAATTGTGCTGACACAATTGGGCACTTTGGGCCAAAAAATTCTCAATCCTACCTTGCACCATACAAAAATTAACTTGTAATAGATTATAAACCGAAATATCAAACTTAAAGTTATAATACTTATGAAATAAAAACCAAGAAAAATGTTTGTGAGCTTGGGTCAAGAAAATTTTCTTCTTTAGAACTAAAAAATCATGAACCAATTTTTTAAATCAATAAATGTCTTCCTCAAAAGTAAAAGGTTGCATTTCAAAGAACCCTTCAAAGAAATAAAAATATAACTCTTCAGACTAGAAAACAATATTTTTAAAATACTTTTCTGATAAAAGATTTGTATCTGGAATATATAAAGAGCTATTATAACTTAGTCAGAAAAAATAACCCAAACTATGTAAAAGATTGGAGCAGAAATTTTCCCAGAGATGTATAAATAGCCATTAAGAATGTGAAAACATGCAATAGCAAAGACTTGGAACCAAGCCAAATGTCCAACAATGATAGACTGGATTAAGAAAATGTGGCACATATACAGCATGGAATACTATGCAGCCATAAAAAATGATGAGTTCACGTCCTTTGTAGGGACATGGATGAAATTGGAAATCATCATTCTCAGTAAACTATCGCAAGAACAAAAAACCAAACACCGCATATTCTCACTCATAGGTGGGAATTGAACAATGAGAACACATGGACACAGGAAGGGGAACATTACACTCTGGGGACTGTTGTGGGGTGGGGGAGGGGGGAGGGATAGCATTGGGAGATATACCTAATGCTAGATGACGAGTTGGTGGGTGCAGCGCACCAGCATGGCACATGTATACATATGTAACTTACCTGCACGTTGCGCACATGTACCATAGAGCCTAAAGTATAATAATAATAATAATAATAAAAAGAAAAACTAAAAGAGAAAAAAAAAAGAATGTGAAAACATGCTCATTATTATTAGTCATTAGTGAAATGCAAATTAAAGCCACAATGAGATATCATTACACATTTACTAGATTGGCCAGAAAAACAACTGATAAGACCAAATACTAGTGAGAGTATGAAATATCTGGAACACTTATACATTAAGTGATGATGCAAAACAGTACAGACATTTCAGAAATTAGTTTGTTCATTTTTTTTACAAAGTAAAGCAGTTATCAATTGACCCACCTATCCCAATCCTAGGTGGAGAAATAAAATACATGTTCAAAAAAAATCTGTGTGAGAAAGTTTATTGCAGCTTTATTCATAATTGCTGAAAAGTAGAAACAACTCAAATGTCAATCAACAGTTAAATAGTTAACTGTGGAACACCACCCAATGGAATAATTTTCAGCAATAAAATAGAAATAAGTAGTGATGCACACAACGTCATGGATGAGTCACAAATACATTATGCTAACTGAAAGAAGACAGGTTCAAAAGGCTACACATGGTAGAACTGCCTTGATAGGATGTTGGGAAAAGCCACAACTATAAGGTCATAAAAAGAAATAGTGTTAGCTAGAGTGGTTGGATGGGAGGAAGGTGGATTGACCACAAAAGAGTATCTGGGAACTTTTTGGCGTAATGCAAATGCTCACTAAATAGTGGTTGCAAGACTGTGTATTTGTTTAAAAATGAGTGAAATGCAGAAAAATATAATTTTATTGTTTGTAAATTATAATCCAATAATGTTGACTTAAATTTTAAAAATAATTTTAATATGGAGGCCTTACACTTATTTTATGGGTACATTACTCCTAAATATTTTATGTTTTTGATACTATTTTAGATCTCACATATAAGGCATGCCCTCAATAACTCATGGACTTATAAAGAAGAAAAAAAGCACATAACTTTCTGTGTGCTTTTTAAAAATTCAGCCTTGAATTGTTTCTTAAAGCATAAAATTATGTTTAATTTTATTGTCTTGGTTAAGTTCCAAAAAAATCCGCTGAACTGTTACATTGATTCTAATTTGTAAAAAATGCTTTTGAATTTTTCCTTGTGCACAATTATCTCATTAGGGCATTATAAATTTTTTTTATTCCACAAAAAAGTATTTAAAAAAAATTAAGTTCATATATCTCATGTCATTTATTCCAGTCTCCATGGCTTAAAAGTAGCAGATAAGGCCCGGTGAGGTGGCTCACGCCTGTAATCCCAGCACTTTGGGAGGCCGAGGCAGGAGGATCACCTGAGGTCAGGAGTTCGAGACCAGCCTGGCCAACATGGTGAAACCCCGTCCATGCTAAAAATACAAAAATTAGCCAGGCGTGGTGGCGGGCATTTGTAATCCCAGCCACTCGGGAGGCTGAGGCAGGAGAAATGCTTGAGCCCAGGAGGCAGAGGTTGCAGTGAGCTGAGATCACGCCACTGCACTCCAGCCTGGGCTACAGAGCGAGACTCCAGCTCAAAATAAGATAAAATAAAATAAAAAAAAAAAGTAGCAGACAATAACTTCCAATAATGCTCTTCTGAATGTAAATGCCATTTAATTATTTTTCTCACTTTTATAATTTAATTGCCTTGATTATTTAATGTAAGGTATCTGTGTTGGATGTGTTTCATTTACAAGACTCATTTATGCCCGCTAGGCTCTAACTTCCCATTTTTATTATTCTTTCTTTTTTTTGTCATTTTTTAAAATTTATTATTATTATACTTTAGGTTTTAGGGTACATGTGCGCAATGTGCAGGTTAGTTACATATGTATACATGTGCCATGCTGGTGTGCTGCACCCACTAACTCGTCATCTAGCATTAGGTATATCTCCCAATGCTATCCCTCCCCCCTCCCCCCCACCACACAACAGTCCCCAGAGTGTGATGTTCCCCTTCCTGTGTCCATGTGTTCTCATTGTTCAATTCCCACCTATGAGTGAGAATATGCAGTGTTTGGTTTTTTGTTCTTGTGATAGTTTACTGAGAATGATGATTTCCAATTTCATCCATGTCCCTACAAAGGACATGAACTCATCATTTTTTATGGCTGCATAGTATTCCATGGTGTATATGTGTCACATTTTCTTAATCCAGTCTATCATTGTTGGACATTTGGGTTGGTTCCAAGTCTTTGCTATTGGGAATAATGCCGCAATAAACATACGTGTGCATGTGTCTTTATAGCAGCATGATTTATAGTCCTTTGGGTACATACCCAGTAATGGGATGGCTGGGTCAAATGGAATTTCTAGTTCTAGATCCCTGAGGAATCACCACACTGACTTCCACAAGGGTTGAACTAGTTTACAGTCCCACCAACAGTGTAAAAGTGTTCCTATTTCTCCACATCCTCTCCAGCACCTGTTGTTTTCTGACTTTTGAATGATTGCCATTCTAACTGGTGTGAGATGGTATCTCACTGTGGTTTTGATTTGCATTTCTCTGATGGCCAGTGATGGTGAGCATTTTTTCATGTGTTTTTTGGCTGCATAAATGTCTTCTTTTGAGAAGTGTCTGTTCATGTCCTTTGCCCACTTTTTGATGGGGTTGTTTGTTTTTTTCTTGTAAATTTTTTGGAGTTCATCGTAGATTCTGGATATTAGCCCTTTGTCAGATGAGTAGGTTGCGAAAATTTTCTCCCATTTTGTAGGTTGCCTGTTCACTCTGATGGTAGTTTCTTTTGCTGTGCAGAAGCTCTTGAGTTTAATTAGATCCCATTTATCAATTTTGGCTTTTGTTGCCATTGCTTTTGGTGTTTTAGACATGAAGTCCTTGCCCATGCCTATGTCCTGAATGGTAATGCCTAGGTTTTCTTCTAGGGTTTTTATGGTTTTAGGTCTAACGTTTAAGTCTTTAATCCATCTTGAATTGATTTTTGTATAAGGTGTAAGGAAGGGATCCAGTTTCAGCTTTCTACATATGGCTAGCCAGTTTTCCCAGCACCATTTATTAAATAGGGAATCCTTTCCCCATTGCTTGTTTTTCTCAGGTTTGTCAAAGATCAGATAGTTGTAGATATGCGGCGTTATTTCTGAGGGCTCTGTTCTGTTCTATTGATCTATATCTCTGTTTTGGTACCAGTACCATGCTGTTTTGGTTACTGTAGCCTTGTAGTATAGTTTGAAGTCAGGTAGTGTGATGCCTCCAGCTTTGTTCTTTTGGCTTAGGATTGACTTGGCGATGCAGGCTCTTTTTTGGTTCCATATGAACTTTAAAGTAGTTTTTTTCCAATTCTGTGAAGAAAGTCATTGGTAGCTTGATGCGGATGGCATTGAATCTGTAAATTACCTTGGGCAGTATGGCCATTTTCACGATATTGATTCTTCCTACCCATGAGCATGGAATGTTCTTCCATTTGTTTGTATTCTCTTTTATTTCCTTGAGCAGTGGTTTGTAGTTCTCCTTGAAGAGGTCCTTCACATCCCTTGTAAGTTGGATTCCTAGGTATTTTATTCTCTTTGAAGCAATTGTGAATGGGAGTTCACTCATGATTTGGCTCTCTGTTTGTCTGTTATTGGTGTATAAGAATGCTTGTGATTTTTGCACATTGATTTTGTATCCTGAGACTTTGCTGAAGATGCTTATCAGCTTAAGGAGATTTTGGGCTGAGACAATGGGGTTTTCTAGATATACAATCATGTCGTCTGCAAACAGGGACAATTTGAGTTCCTCTTTACCTAATTGAATACCCTTTATTTTCTTCTCCTGCCTAATTGCCCTGGCCAGAACTTCTAACACTATGTTGAATAGGAGTGGTGAGAGAGGGCATCCCTGTCTTGTGCCAGTTTTCAAAAGGAATGCTTCCAGTTTTTGCCCATTCAGTATGATATTGGCTGTGGGTTTGTCATAGATAGCTCTTATTATTATTTCTTTTTAAGACAAACTCTCTCTCTTGCCCAGGCTGGAGTTCAGTGGTGCAATCTTGGATCACTGCAACCTCTGCCTCCCAGTCTCAAGCCATCCTTCCACCTCAGCTTCCCAACAGGAACTACAAAGGTGCACCACCATGCCCAGCTAATTTTTGTATTTTTCATAGAGATAGAGTCTCACCATATTGCCCAGGTTGTTTACGAACTTCAGAGCTCCAGCAATCTGCCCCACTCTGCCTCCCAAAGTGCTGGGATCACAGGCGTGAGCCTAGGTGCCCGGTCTTATTTCCTATTTTTTAAATAATAGATTCTCAATTTCCCTCGAGAAGAAAATTCAGTGCCACATTCCATCTGTGAATTTCAGCTGAATGAATACATGCACAATCAGAACACCACATACCCTGCCCACAGTAAATGATTTAGGGATCAACAAATGGCTGATGCCAGATTTATCAATCTTCAGAATTTTACCGGATTTATTTAGAAGATGGAGCATTCTTTCCATTAAGCCTGTAGAGATGTAGAATGTCAGGGACTGCTGTCTGGTGAGAACCTCTTTGTTGATAAAGCCAGCACACAGGAAATCGGAACTGAGGGACAGAGACAGAATTCTGATAATATCTTTGATTCAATTTTCCCGGAAGCCAAATTGGTTTCTCTACTTTTCAGTTAGGTGAAACAATAAATTAACCTTCTTTTTTTTTTCTGGAACCAGTTTGAATGTGAGTATCCTCTGATTTACTGAGGCACAAAATGGAACACTGGTCTGAAAACAAAGAGGCCCCACATATAAGGCATGTCCTCAATAACTCACAGCCTTATAAAGAAGAAAAAGAAGCACTTAAATGTTTTTCGATGCTAAATTAATTGATTACCTCACTCAAAGGATTGCCTCACTTTTGAGAATATTTATAAGAATAAATTGAATTAACTAAATGTGAGCCATTTCCTTATGCAAGCCAAGAGGCTAACAGTATTTTCATAGTAAATAAAATCTTTGAGTAAAAAGATGCGGTCCTACATAAAGTCAGATTCACGTTCTATTTAATGCTACTGGCAGCTTTTTGGACTTTTTTCAAAGATCGAGATTCTTTAATCATTGTAAGTTTTCAAGATCAGATAAGGAATATGTGATTCCAAACACTTAAAAATAAATTGCTTTGCCATCTATAGGGAAAAAAGCGCATAGAGATGGCCTCAAGCACTGTTATCAGAAGCTGGAAATAAAATCAAAGACCCTGCCAGACTTCTCGGATCAAATACCTGTTCATCACTAGCCACTCTTTGCCATTTTTGTTAATTATACTATTGTTAAATAAAAACTGAAAAAACATGTAGTAATCTATAACATTGAAAATATTGCTAAATAACATTTTTAGAATGCAATAAATTAGAAATCAGTCAAAATATATGGCTACTTAGCTTCTAATAATGATTTATTAAAATTTTGAACTTAACAAAAAGTTAATTAAATAATTTATAGGACATACCAGTGTGAATTGTGTAAAAAAATTAATAATATTACTAAGGTTAACTCAAGAAAGTTTATGCCTATAAATATACATAAAATGTCAATCTCTGTATGCAGGTACAGTACAGTGGGCCTCTATATCTGTGAGTTTTGCATCCTTCGATTTAACCAATCATGGATCCAAAATATTTAGAAAAAAAGGATAATTGTATCTGTACTAAATATGGACACACATTTTTTTCTTGTCATCATTCCTGAAACAATACAGTATAACAGCTACTTATATAGCACTTACATTGTATTAGTTATTATAAGTAACATAAAGACAATTTGAAGCATACAGGAGGTAAGATGTTTATAGGTTATATGCAAATAATATACATCATTTTACATAAAAGACTTAGGCATCAGCAGATTTTGGTACCACCTGGGGCAGGGGTGGCGAGCTGAAACCAATTCCCCATGAATCATAAGGGTGACTGTATATAAACTGCCTAGCATCAAGTATGTCTTTAACACACAATTTTTAATAGAATTGCATTAAACCTATATCATAATTTAGAGAGAACTGACATCTCTTTCACGTTGAGGTTTATAATCCGTGAGCATGATATGTCTTCTCATTTATCTAGGTCTTCTTTGATTTCTTCCATCAGCATTTCATAATTTTTTTGGATACATATGCTCTGAAGTAAGTTTAAGTAGAACCGTGTTTTAATTTTTGACAAAAAGGTGGTTGGGTTTTGTGCATTGTTTTGTGCAACCTTGGGTTTTGTGCAACCTTGTTGAATTTGCTAAATAGGTCTAGGTTTTATAAAAATAGATTTTATAAAATAGGTTTTATAAAAATAGATTATTTAGGAATTTTGGTGCAGATGATCACATCATATGCTAACAGGAACAATTTTATTTCTTCCTTTCCAATCTGTATAACTTTTTTTTTTCTCCTTTTTGCACTGGCTAGAACTTCTGATTGAATAGAGTAGTAAAACCAGACATCCTTACCTTGTTTCAATCTTGGAAGGAAAAATAGTCCATCTTTTAGTCTTAGGTGTGATGTTAGCTGAAGTTTTGGTAGATGCTCTTAACTCCACTCTATTTCTAATGTGCTGAGAGTTTGTTTCTTTGTTTTAATCATAAATCAGTGCTGGATTTTTGTTAAATGCTTTTCTGTGTCAACTGATACAATCACATGACTTTTCTTGTTCAGCCTGTTGATATGGTGAATTAAACTGATTGATTTTCAAATGGTGAACCAGTCTTTCATACCTGGGAAATATTCCATATGTAATGATGGTTAATTATTTTTATACATTGCTGGATTTAATTTGCTAACGCTAAGGGCTTTTATGTCTAAGCTCATGAGAAATATTTGTATTTTCTCCTTTTTACCCTTTCTACTTTGTGCTGTTTTTATGGGTTTGTATGATAGATCTAGATAGTATCTAGACGATGGAAATTTGAAAAGCTCTTGGAACCATTTTCTCACAGCTTTTTTGTCTTTTTTTCCCCAACTTTGCAGAGATTCACCCTACACATGCACATCTTAGTAAGACTCAAGAAAAACCTGATCAGATTTCTAGATTTCTGTATAGATCCCTCTTTTTCACAACTCTGCTCTATAGCTTCCAGTTAATTTAGACTTTCTAATCTGTGTCTTCTCAAATCAGTGATAATTCTGTGTTTTTGGGGGGGTGAGGGAGAATTTGTCGCTATGATGGTTAATTTTGTATGTCAACCTGGCTGGGCCATAAGGCCCAGATAGGTGGTTATATTTATAGATGTTCCTTTGAGGGTGACTTTTTTTTTCTTAAAATTAACTTTTAAATCTGTGGACTTTGAATAAAGCAGATTCTCCTTCATAATGTGTGTGGGCCTCACCTAATCAGTTAAAGGCATGAATTAAACAAAAGACTGACCTCCCCCAGCATGAGAAAATTCTGAAGCAAATGAATTTCAGTCTTAAACAGCAACACTAGCTTTTCCCTAAGTCTCCTACCTAATGGCCTTTGGACTTGAACTGGAGCACCGGCTCGGCCCTGAGTCATCTCTAGGCTGCTGGCCCACCTTGTAGATTTTTGACTTACCAGTCTTAATAATGCATGAGCCAATTTCTCAAAATGGTATATTTTTTTTCTGTAAATACATATCCTATTGGTTCTATTTCTCTGGAAAGCCCCGACTAATGCACTTTCTCTGCTCTGTGATCTGAAATATATCTCCAGGAAGAAAAATTGTATGACATAGTACTCACTTTTATTTGCTTCATTTCTCTCAGAGACCACAGTTCTGTGCTGCTTGTAGTTCAATGTTTAAAAATTTATTTCATATATTTTTCTGTATTTCATATAGTTTTCTGTTTTCTAATTACCTTTTAGGGTGTGAGGTTAAATCCAGTTCCTATTACTTCATTATGACTAAGTCTAGCTTAATTTAAAGTCTAAGAAAACAACTCAATTTCCACATCCTCTATAATGTTTTGTTTCTGTTCTCCAAATACGTGTTAGTCCTTTAATTAATTTGTAAATGGAAATGTGAATGCTTTTTATTTAACAGAAAGAAGACATAACATTTGTCTATAGTCAAATAAATACGAGTTTACATACTAGCTCCACCACACACTAAGTGCTATGAGCAGTTTATATGCCTTCTCATGTCTATTATTTCCTCATTTAACAACTGTGAGTAATAATTGCTTAATATAATTATTGGATGTAAAGCACCTGGGACACACTGTACCCTCAATAATTGCTAGTGTACTGAGAACAATTTCCTGGGAAATTCTCTACCCTTCTCCTCCATGTCAATGTAAAGTAAAGCCATAATGCCGTTTTGTGTATTAAGTCTATGTTTTCCAAGCTGCATTCAGTATAGGTGTAGACACCTGGTAGTTGTAAGATTTAAAGCTCAAGTATTGTATGCGGCAGCCATGTTTCCTATCATCATGAATAACAGAGACAAGAAGGATGAAGACAACAAGGAGGAGGACAAGCAGGAGGTAAAAGAGGAAGAGGAGAAGCAGAAAGAGAGAGAGAGAGAGAGGATTTCTGGATGACAAAATATTTTTCTGGTAATATTCAATTTTTGGATTAATTTTTTTCTTAAGGTCCAGACACGAGCTGCATTCCATTCTGTGAGTTCCGTGAAACACCTCAGTATCTTTACAATGAAGTTTCACCTTGATTTGAGTTAGGTTAAATTTAAATTTTGAGCTTTGCAATCCAACAGTTTTCCACTAATAGTGTTTATCTGTTCTTCAGCCTTGATATTCTTTGTTACCTTGGACATTTTAATTCATATATTTTTCCTTCTGTAGTAACCCAGATAATGATTTACTCTTTCACTCTCTAATACTTTGTAAGATTTAAAGAGAGTTTTTAAACAATATATATTGAGTTTATTAATGGTGTGCGGTACAGAAGTCAGCATAAAGTGAGTAGCAAAACTACTCATCCTATGAATACATTTTATTAGCCTTTAAATGTCCCCACTTGCACTGTTTCTCATAATCCTAAATCTTTAATTATAAATAACTTTAATTACAGTCCTTCTTTGGCATGGCGAAAGCAATGAAATATGGAACTTGTTGTTGGCCAAACTTACATGAATTCATAACTTAACAATTGGTGTGAAATATGTAAATATTCAAACACGTCTCCAGTGTAACAAAAAAAATGTAACAGTGAGTCACAAAATAGGTTCACCCCAGTTCCACCTAAATAAACACTGCATAAAGCATTATTCAACATTAATTTATTTGTTCAATAACTCACTGCAGTGACAGAAAGTCCCAGGCAACAGTTTCAAAATAATATGAACTATCTTCAAGAGAGACCCAAACTGGATCTAGCAATCAGAAATCTTGACTTAGAAATCTAGAATGGACATAAAGAGAATATCTGTCCCAGATTCCTGCTTTCAAGTAGTTGATATCATCAAACTTTATTTTATGTACAGGTAACTGGGACCTAAAAATATATAATGCTTTGGCTAAAGTCTCATTCTCTTTTTGAAAATGAAATCATGGCAAGAATCTAGTGTTCATCTATTAATTCAATTATTTACATAGCAAATAACTATGTAATGAATACTTATTACATGCCAATCACTGTGTTAGTTGGTATGGGTAAATGGCAAATGAACCAAGCAGAAGATTGGGTCTTATAAATTTTATTTTTAAAAAATTACATTTCTTCTACATATATTATTTACAAAGAAGGTTTCTAATTTTCTGTATTTATGCTTAATGAACTCATCAATTACCTAATCAATAGGCTACAACTCTCTCTTATCAGTTCTTATTTTAATGCTCAAATTCTCACAGATCTGTCCAGTGGCAATGAATTAAATTTGGATTTTATGTCCTTTTGGCTTATAATCATTGCTGTTTAACAGCTTTCTTATTTTCTGAAATATCAAGTTGTTTCAGGATTATTCTGAATATTCTAGTTTCAACTCTGAAATTAGGCATTTCTCAAGGCAGTCCTTTGTTATTGTTAGTGAAAATAGTTTCTAGGAACCCATATGTGGGTAATGGTAGTCATTGCTAGATGTCTCTCGATACAATGCACTAGAAGGACTCAATGCCATATCTGTGGTATATCTCCTGAATGCGTAACATAAATCTAATCTTGAGTAGACCTCAGACAAGCCAAATTGAGAGGAAGTCTACAAAATAAATGGCTCACACTCTTTAAAAATACTAAGGTAATGAAAGAAAAATATATTCTGAGGAAATCTACTATACTAAAGGCAACTAAAGAAATATGACAACACAATGGAACATGTGATCCTGAATTGGATCCTACCACAGAAAAATTATAGTACACAACAAACTATTTTAAGTATAATTGTGATTAGTGCTACCATGGAAAAGTGGAAGATGCAGTGATCTCATGAGACCAATATGGAAAAGAAGATAAAGGAAATGCAAGTTATTTACTATATGGAATTTCCTGATAGCTTGGTATGATACAATGAATATCAGTTTTGGATGAAGAGGACACAAGTTCAATTCCCAGCCTTATTCGAGTATTAGTTCCTCAACTATGAGTAAGTCACTTACTTACACTGAGTCTCATTTATTGTGAGATAATTATGTGAAAATATTTTAAAAACTACAAAGCATTTTATAAATAATAATCATTGTTAAATATAGATTAGTGTAGTCTTCTTAATCTATTTCTTTGACTTTAGTCTGTTATCCTGGGTCCATAGTTCACAATGGACAGTTTCACCTCCCTCAACCAAAGTTTCACCTCCCTCAACCAAAGTTACTGGAAAATATTTTCTTTGTGACTGCTGCTCCATAAAGCATACATTTTTCTGTATGCCATGACATAGACTGAAACCAGCTTGATGGCAAGGAGTGCTTCATTGTCTTCATATCTTGCCAGAACAAAAAATAAAATACCTGGAGAAAAAAGGATAAATTCAGTAATGTTTGATGAGTGAACAAATGATTATGGGTAGCTGGTAAAAGCCGTTGGATCCGGTATCCAAATACCTCACTGTACTATCTTAGGAAAGTCAACACACTGCTCTCATTTTTGCTTTCTTACTTGTAAAATCAATAAAATAATATCTGCCTTAAATGGCCCTTGTGAGCCAATGAAAATAATGCGCTTGCATGTGCTTAGCACAAGTAATATGCCATGTGTATTAGTTTTCTAGGGCTCTTTTAACAAAGCACAACAAACTTGGGGTAGCTTAAAACAATATAATATTTTCTCATAGTTCCACAGTCCAGAAGTCTAAAATGGAGGGGTTAAGAGGGTTGGTTCCTTCTAGAGGCATTGAGAGAGAAACTGTTCCATCCTTCCCTCCTAACTCTTGGTGACTTCAACAATCTTTTATGTTCCTTGCCTTGCAGATGCATCACTTCAATCTCTATCTTCATTTTTGCATAGCTTTCCTTTTGTGTCTGTGTGTGTCTGTCTCTTCTTTTCTGTATGTGTATAAGGATACTTGTCATTTTGTTCAGAGTATTCCAAAAAGGGGGAAGGGGAAGAGAAGATTCTCTCATTTCCTGAATGGAATTTGATGTTGCTTCTATGCATTAGTGCTTTGCTAATGATGACAGTGTCTCAGCATTTTGATGGGGTTGATATGGTGCGCAGCACCTCTGGTGGTACCCCATCCAAGGTTGTATAGATGATAATAGCTGATAGCCCACTCTGTGTAGTAGGAAAGGCTGGTGCAATTGGTAAAACTAGATGATAGCAGTTTGGGAATTTCTGCAAATATTTGTCCACCAGGAATACTGGTAGTGATACCCCTGTACAATGTTATGGGCCCAGGCAATATTAACAATAGCCCAATGGATTGCAGATAATAAAATCATAGAAGAAGATGGAAGATATCAGATAGAAGAAACATAACCTAGAGAGTCTTCAGAAATAAGTGAGACTATCTGGCGTATCAAAGGTCTAGCAATTTCTAATATATGTGAGTTAGGAAAATATAGCTATTTCTTTGTTTCAGGCCTGTGAGGTTGTAAAACTTAGAAGCTTCCCACAAGTTATTTAGGCATAACTTTCCCTTTTAAGTTATTAAGATATCTAAATGTAATGTATCTGGATAATTTAATTCAATAATTACTTATTGAATCCATATGTCTTAGGCAGAATGTTCCCCCAAAGATGTCCATACACTAATCATTGGATTTTAAGAATAGATTACCTCAGTTGGCAGAGGAGACTTTGCAGATATAGTTAGAAGTAGAGAATTTAAAATGGGGAAAGTATTCTGGGTAGTCTGGGTGGGTTCAATTTAATCACACATTGAAAGCTGATATGTTATTGATTAGAAGTAAAGAGTTTAAAATAGGGAGATTATTCTGGATAGTCTGGGCAGGCTGAATGTAATCACACAAACTGTTGAAATCAGAGAAGTTATTTGGTGGGGGGCAAAGGAGGTGTACAAGAGGGCAAGTCAGAGAGAATCAAATCATGAGAAGGGCTTGACTTGCCCTTTCTGGTTTGAAGATGGTGGGAGAAACACCATGAGAATGCAGGTGGCTTTATGGAGCTGTGGCAAGCTCTCTGCTGACAGTCAACATGTATAGAAGGACCTCAGCTATACAGTCACAAGGAAATGAATTCTGCTAAGAACTTACATGAGCTTGGAAGTAGATTCTCCTTTAGAGCCTCCATAAATAAACTCGGTCCTATTGGCACCTTGATTTTGATCTTGTGAGACTTAAAACAAAACAAAACAAAAAAAACAGATAAGCCATGCTGTATCAGGATTCTGACCACAGAACTGGGAAAAGTCGTATTGTTTCACCCACAAAGTTTATGAGAATTTGTTACCATAGAAACAGAAACCTAATTCTACAATTAATATAGAAACATTTTTCTAGGTGCTAGAGACATATAGAAATTAATAAAATGTGATGGAGCCATTTCCATTATTTAGAGTTACAAATAAGAAAAGGCAAGAAAGTAGAGGGATTTCTTTTGATTCAAAATATTAAGAGGGACTGCCTAGAAAAATTAGAATATGAATTGAGCTAAGAAGCATTTTCAAGATAAAGTGAATTTTGCTAAAATGAATATTTACGTCAATTTATGAACAACATCCTCTGTTCTTTCCATAAAGTTAAGAGTGATCATTCCAATCTAGCTTTCTTTGAATGTCCATATAGTCTGGTCAAATGTTAATTATCCCTACCTTTTCTGATGGATGGATAGATCAGTAGCTAGCAGGATAATATACGCATAACCATTCAAGAATGGATTGTCTTAAGTATAATGCACATGAATTTATATGAAATACACTTGATTTCCCTTTTTTCTTTTCTTTAACCTTTTTGTAGATTATAAAATTAATGTTTATGTAAAAAGTTAAATATACCAGGACTTCAAAGAAAATAAAAATCACCTGAAGTCATATCAAGTGATAAATATATTACATATTAGAATGTATTTTTCTAGTCCTTATTCTAAACAATATATTACACAAATACAGTTATTTGTTTAACATCATATTGGAATCACATAACATTAAATACTTTTATAAAGTCCCTTTTCACAATATATTATTATATTATATAAAATATTACATGTCATTGTTAATGCTGGCATAGCAGCAACACCCTATGTGTCACCAATTACTTGGAAAAATAGATTGTTTTCCGAATTTTTGCTATTTTAAGATATGCTGTAGTAAAAACTATTATAGAATAATCTTTCTATAAATAAATTATTACTTCTTTAAAGGAAGCATTCCATCTTCATTAAAATGTACTGCCTTAAATTGTCCCATAAATGGTGTATCATGGAACCAGTGCCTAAAGGAGACACAAAGAATCAAACTAGAAAACAACAAAACAACCATATTTTGAGATATGGAGTCAGGGTGTCAGAGTTATGAAAAGGGAACTATAGTTCCTATAAATTAGTTTTGAGCAAAAACCTGGGAAGATATCCAACTGTGGAAGTATGAAAAGTGCTTTAATTTTTTTAAAACAGGGCAGCTATTAAGTTGCTTTTAGCTAATGAGTCTTCTTAGTATTATATTCTTATACCAAGGATCAGTCAGTAATTATTTTGATCAGGATTTTAAAATTTCCCTTGCACAACAAGTAAGAGATCTATTTTGGCCTTAAAGCTAATGGATTGTATAGATTTCCAAACCCAATTCTCCTTGCTAAAGGAAAAGAAAAGCAACAAAAAACTGACAGCAACAGAATGCCTTTTATGAGTGGGCCACTAGTCTGGCACTTTATAGATCTTATTTAATCCTCATCCCAAACCCTGTGAAATAGATAAATATTTACTCCATTTTGTAGATAAGGAAACTGAAAGTCTGAGCACTTAAATAATATTAATATACCCGAAGTAGCATTGTTAATAAATTGAAAAACCGTAATTCAAAAACCACATCTGCACAGTCTTAAAACTCAGATTTTCCTCAAATAATGCTGTTCCCATGAGATGAAGGAGTGGAATAAGGATGTAGTGAAGAAGAGAAAAGTATAAAAAGAAATGAAAAAGAAAAGAACAGAGAGAGAGAGAGGAGAGAAGTAGGAGAGAGAGGAAGGGAGGGATGGAAAAAAAGCGTGACAGTGTGATGTCAACACTTTTTTCTTATGCCACTAAGTGTATTAGCTTGAATGACATAAATAGAAAAATTGTACGATTTGCCTTAGACAACACCCAAAGAAGAAATAATCAGCTTTTGTTTTCAGTAGTTTTTCTTTAAAATATTTTTATAAAAGTATGAAACTATAATAGAATTAGTTTTCCTCATCTCTTAGAGGCTTTTATTATTTCCATCTTCATAGTTGGAAGGAAAATCAATGGTATTGCTGAAAGAACTTCATGGCATTAAAGACCTAAACTCTAAAATCTTCATATTCCATTTGTTTTTAGATATTTATGTATCTCAAGCTATGAAGCTTAAGTTACTTTCGCTTTTGAGTTGGCTGATTATTTCAGCTAATTCTCAGAAATCTATATATCCCATCTCTTCATAAGAAAACATTCTAAAACCTCCTGTCACTTAGAGGTAAGGCATTGTATTCGGCTACTTCCTTCTGTGGACTGACTCTCTTGTTTCAAGGTCTGGAATAGCCCCTTCAAAGCCAAACTGTATTGTCCGTCTGCAGACTGTGTCCATGTCTTCTGTGTTAAGTGCCTAGCTATACCCACATATATATATATGTAAAAACTGATATGGAGATTAAACCTCAATGGATAGCTCAAAATAAAACAAAACAACAATTATCTATTAGAAAAAAGCTGATGATTCTAAAACTTCTATTGAATGTAATACTTACTGAATACATCTAAAATTTTTTGCCATAGAAGGAAAATAAGTTGTTCACCATGGATCATTATTGGTGTTTTCTCTAGGTGAAAAGCATATCCAGAATAGTTATTTTTTTTCTAAAAGGGACTTTAAACAGAAATATAGTATGTGAGTCCTTAAATGCATAAAAACTTTATTCAATAATATTTTCAACCATATTTTCATATGATTTTTTTCACACTCCCTTTAATTTTACCTTACCATTATTTCATATCTAAACTCCAAATTAGTAGTACTGTGGATAAGCTGATCCAACAGAATAAGTAAACAATCATCAGCCAAAGTTTTCACCTCTGCCTTTACAAAGACAATACATCTGAAAAGAAAGACCTATCACCAAGGAAACACCAAATCACTAAGGTTTCTATTTCCCAGAACAGACTTGTAAACCAGTACCCACCTTTCAGGTTCGGTTACCAAATACACTATTGAAATTTACTCATGCAGTTTTCTCTTTCAGACACTAGCTGTGTCAATATGCATTCCTTTTATATCTCATTTTTCAGTTTCCTTCAAGAAAAAAAATAAGATAACACAGAGTAAATGAATGATGTCTTTTTGGGCTGTATATAGGAACCCCATTAAAAATGTTTTTATTAAGATGCATATTACTGTATATGGTGCAATGCCAATTTTAATGTAAATATAAGATTGCTTATGCTGTATGTGGAATTGTCAAAATTACGCCATTTGTATTTTGTAGCTTGCGCATACACAAGTGTTTCATTCTTGCCAGAGCAGTGAAACTTAATAAAACCAAAACAACTGCTTTTGCTTTACTTCTTGATGCCTGCGCATTCTAGTAACATTTTCTACTTTTATCTTAGTAATAAGTAAAGAAGGATTGAAAGGCAAAGGAATGATGTTTCGTTTTATTTTTCCCTTTCCTTCTACGTTATTATTTTCAGTGCAAGTGGTTGGCTAATACAGAAAAGTAACATGAATGAGAAAGGATATGACAAGGTTCTTTGGTCACTCATGTTTCTTAGAACACAACTGCCTTCTTTCTGCATACAAAGAAAGTTTTGGTTCAATTAGAAAGCATGTTAGTGCCACTAAATTAGTTGTAGTCAGAGCATACTTGTCAGGCACACACTCTGAGTCTCTCTGCATCTCAAGTCTACCAGAATTCTATGCTCATGGTACACTATTACTATGTGTCAGTGGAAAACGGGACATACATATTGTACACAATCCATTGTTCTATCTGGACATCACTTACAAAGTATAAGTTCAGAGTTTCTAGATAAAACTATTAAGACTTTCAAGATAATGACAGCAGAGCAGTAAACCAAGTATTTACCCCTTCTGAGCTTGAGGCCCTATATGAATGCACAGTTTGCATGTTCATAAAGCCATTCTTGTAATTGCCATTCATTGACTGCCTGCATATTCCCAGTGCTTTACATGCATTTTATTTGTCAATCATGACAAGATTGTTATCTTGATTTCACAGAGAATAAAATAAATTTTTGAGAGTAATCATTTACAAATTAACATGTTCAATTGAAGATTGAGTCAGAGATCAAACTACAACATAATCTGGACTTGGATAATTTTAACTAGCCCTTTAATATTGCCAGAACGTATAATCAAAATTGATGGAATAGTTTTTACCACATGGCTTATAGAAATAAGTATTACACGTTTATAATTATACTACAGGCAGTCCTCACTTGCATGGTATTATGTTATCTGAAACTTACGCATGTTAGTGTAATGTAATCACTCTCCATTACCATGAAATGGTGCAAAGCAAGTACTACTTACGTAATTCATTATGTTTATATAGTGGTTTACCATTTGCCATTTTTATTGTTGTTGTTCATTAGGTATTATTTACCGTGCTATGAGGGTTAATTCCAGCAGACCTAGAATTAGCCTGAGTTGTCTTGCTAAAGTATCTGCGTAATACTGACCCTTGGGCAAGGCATGAAATGTACTTAATATTGTTGCTTTGTAATCATGTGTCCCAGGACTTTTATACTAGTTTGTTAGTGTTGTTTAATCAATAAAATAATACTAGAAATTTGTACCTGGCCTCAGGGCGAACCCTAGAGCGTTCTGCCATTGAGGCTAGTACCATAGTAGGAATATGCTTACATGGCCTACAGAGTATTAGGTATTCCCTGGTTCCAAGGTGAGTTGTGCACAAATTGGTAGTAACTGATCTGAGAGAAAAAACGCATCCACACTGCCCTTACACACAGCTGGGAGTCATGCCTTGCCTCTCAGGACCTCTTGTTGTAAGGCCTTCGGCTGTGATACATATCCTTGCTTTAATGCTATTTCTCTATTGCATTCATTTGTGAACTATAAATTTGTATGCATTGTCGTTTGGAATCCTAATCACCTTTAGCAAGCAATCCTGTCTACCACCATTAGTAAATGTACATATGATATTTTCCAGCGATTTTATGTGAAAAATATTTTGAATTTTGTTACTTTTAAAAATGTATATAACCAATCCCATAATCAGGATATAGGTAAATTCTCTTACCCCAAGATATCTCTTGTGCCCCATTCCACTTGATCACTGCTGCCCTACACCATGCAACCAGGCTTAAAATGTTCATTACAGGAGGAGGGGTGGAGCAAGATGGCAGAATAGAAAGGTTCACTGATCATCCCTCCCCACAAGGACACCAACTTAACAACTACACAGAAAAAACACCTGCATAGGAACCAAAAATCAGGTGAATACTTACAGTACCTGGTTTTAACTTCATATTGCCGAATGAGGCACTGAAGAGAATAAAAATACAGCCCTGAATCTCTTACCCCACTCCTCCCTCATCTCCAACAGCAGTGTCCTGGTGTGTAGACGTTCTCTGGGTACTGGGGGCGGGAGAACAAAACAATTGTGAGGAATTGAACTCAGTACTGTTCTGTTAGACCAGGAAGGAAAACCAGACAAAACTCAGGTGAAGTCTTCCCACAAAGGGAGCATTTAAATTAGTCTTAGCAAAAGGGGAATCTCTCACCTCAGAAGTTCAAACACGAGTGCCTGCATACCTCTCCACTGAGGGCCAAAGTGCTCTGATTCCCTAAGTAAACTTGAAAGGCAGTCTAGGCCATAAGGACTGCAAGACCTAGGTGAGTCTTAGGGCTGACCTAGGCCTGGAGATAGTAGACTAGGGGTGGCGGGGGTCACTACGATATACTGAGACACCAGCTAGGGAAGTCAAGCGAGCGCTGGCATTACCCCTCCCCAATCCCAGGCTGCACAGCTCATGGCTCCAAAAGAGATCCCTTCCTTCTGTCTGAAGAGAGGAGAGGAAAGGGTGGGGAGAACTTCATCTTGCATCATGGATCCCAGCTCAGCCACAGCAGGATAGGACATTGGTCAGAGTCGTGATGCCCTTGTTCCAGGCCCTAGCTCTCAGATGACATTTCTAGACACACTATGGGCCAGAAGGAAACCTGCTGCCTTGAAGGAAAGGCAGCCTTTCCAGCCACGCCAGTATTAATCACCTGCTAACTGAAGAACCCCTGGGCCCTGAATAACCTGCAGCGATACCCAGGTACTACATCAAGGCCCTTGGTGAGCCTCTGAGACTTGCTGGCTTCAGGTGAGACTCAGCATATTACCAGCTGTGGTGGCTATAGGGAAAAACTCTTTCTGCTTGAGAAAAGCAGAGGGAAAAGTAAAGGAGACTTTATCCTGCACCTTAGATACCAAAACCACCATAGGGGTAGAACACCAATTGAGCTCTTGGGGTCTCTGACTCTGGGACTTGACTCTTGGATGGCATTTCAGGACCTTCCCTGGGCCAGAGGGGATCTTATTACTCTGAAGGGTGAAACCCAGGCCAAGCAGCATTTACCACAACCTGACTTAAGAGACCTTCGGCCTTAAGGAAACATGTGTAGTAGTCTGGTAGCACTGCTCGTGGCCAGGGTTGGAGGTAGCTCTGTGGTGAGGCTCCTCTGCCTTGAGTGGAAAGGGCAGGTAAGAATGGGAAAGCCTGTGTCTTGCGGTTTGGGTGCCAGCACAGCTGCAATACAATACAATACCAGGTCACCTTCTAAGGTTTTTGATTCTAGTCCTTGACTCCCAGACAGCACTTCAGGACCCACCTGGTGAATAAGGAACAACATTGCCTGCCCTGAAGGGAAGAACACAGGCTTGGATGGTTTTGCCACCTGCTGATTGTACAGCCCCACAGCCTTGAGCGAACATAGACAGTAGCCAGAGAGTGATTACAGCAGGCCTTGGGTGAGACCCAGTGCTGTGCTGGTTTCAGGTCTGACCCAGTGCAGTCATAGTGGTGGTGGACACAGGAATGCTTGCGTCACTTCATGCCCAGCTTTAGGTGGCTCAGAACAGAGAGAGAAACTGTATGTTTGGAAGAAAGTAAGAGAAGAGAAGAGCCTCTGCCTGGTAATCCAGAGAATTCTCCTTGATATTTTCCAAGACCATCAAGGTAGTACCTGTATGAGTCTGCAAGAACCACAGCATGCTGGGCTTGGGGTGCCTCCTAAGGCACAAACCACTTGCATTACAACACCCAAGTTCATTCAAATATCTGGAAAGCCTTCCCAAGAAGGAGAGATACAAATAAGCCCAGACAGTAAATACTACAATAAATAACTTACTCTTCAATGCCCAGGCACTGAAAAATATCTGCTAGCATCAACATCATCCAGGAAAACAGGACTTCATCAAATGAACTGATAAGGCATCAGGGACGAGTCCTGGAGAAACAGAGATATGGAACCTTTCAGACAGGTAATTCAAAATAGCTGTCTTGAGGTAACCCAAAAGAAATTCAAGATAACACAGAGAAGGAATTCAGAATTCTATCAGATCAATTTAAGAAAGAGAATGAAGCAATTACAAAAGAATCAAACAGAAATTCTGGAGATGAAAAAATATAATTGGCATACTAAAGAATACATCAGAGTCCTTTACTAGCAGAATGAATCAAGAGGAAGTAAGAATTAAGGAATTAATGAGCTCGAAGACAGACTGTTTGAAAATATACAGTCAGAGGAGACAAAAGAAAAAAAAATGAAGCACACTTACAGGACATAGAAAATAGCTTCAAAAGGGAAAATCTAAGAATTTATTGACCTTAAAGAGGAAATAGAGAAAGAGATAGGGGTAAAAGTTTATTCAAAGAGATAATAACAAAGAATTTCCCCAACCTAAAGAAAGATATCTATATCCAAGTATAAGAAGGTTACAGAATAGCAGGAAGACTTAACCCAAAGAAGACTACCTCAAGACATGTAATAATTGTACTCCCAAATGTCAAGGATAAAGAAAAAATCCTAAAAGCAGCAAGAGAAAAGAAACAACCTACAAAGGACTTCCGATGTGTCTGGCAGCAGTCTTTTCAGTGAAAGCCTTACAGGGCAGGACATAGTGGCATGACATATTTAAAGAGCTGAGGGAAAGAAAACTTTTAGCCTAGAATAGTATATCTGGTGAAAATATCCTTCAAACATGAAGGAGGAATACTTTCTCAGACAAACAAAAACTGAGAGATTTCATTAATATCAGACACACCCTACAAGAAATGCTAAAGGAAGTAGTTCAATCAGAAAGAAAAGGACATTAATTAAAAATAAATAATCAACTGAAGGTAAAAATCTTACTGGTAATAGTAAGTGCACAGAAAAACACAGAATGTTATAACACTGCAGCTGTGGTGTATAAACTACTGCTATCCTAAGTAGAAAGATTAAATGACGAGCCAATCAAAAATAATAACTACAACAACTTTTCAAGACATAGTACAATATAATATAAATAGAAAAACACAAAGTTAAAAAGCATGGGGAAAAAGTTAAGGCAAGTTTTTATTAGTTTTCTTTTTACTTGTTTGTTTATGCAAATTGTGTAAATTTGTTATGTCCAAATAATGGGTTATAAGATAGTATTTGCAAGCCTCACAGTAACCTCAGAACAAAAACACAACAAATACAAACAAATAAAAATAGAAAGCAAGATACTAAAATCATATCACCAGAGAAAATCATCTTTGCTAGAGGAGTGAAAGAAGGAAGAGAAGAGCATAAAATGACCAGAAAACAAATAACAAATGGAAGGATTAAGGCTTTACTTATCAATAATAACATTAAATGTAAATGGACTAAAGTCTCCAACAAAAAGACATAGACTAGTTCAGTGAATGAAAGAACACAATTAATTGATCTATTGCCTACAAGAAACATACTTCACCTATACAGACACACATAGACTGAAAATAAAGGGATAGAAAGAGATATTCCATGCCAATGGAAACCAAAAAAGAGCTAAAATTGCTATACTTATGTCAGCCGAAATAGATTTCAACACAAAAACAATAAGAAGAGACAAAGAAGGTCACTGATATGGTTTGGATTTGTGTCTCCGCCTAAATCTCATGTTGAATTGGAGGAAGGCCTGGTGGGAGGTGATTGGATCATGGGAGTGAATTTCCCCCTTGCTGTTCACATGATAGTGAGTTAGTTCTCTTGAGGTCTGATGGTTTAAAAGTGTTTGGCACTTCCCCCTTTGCTGGCTGTCTCTCACGCCACCATGTGAAGAAAGTACTTGTTTCCCCTTCACCTTCTGCCATGATTTTAAGTTTCCTGAGGTCTCCCAGTCATGCTTCCTGCTAAGCCTGTGGAAGCGTGAGTTAATTAAGCCTCTTTTCTTCATAATGTTTCCAATCTCAGGTAGTTCCTTATAGCAGTGTGCAAATGGCCTAATACAGTCCTATATAATGATAAAAGGGTCAATGCAGCAAGAGCCTGTAACAATTTCGAGTATATATGAACCCAATACTGGAGCACCCACAGAAATAAAACAAATATTTTTAGAGTTAGAGAAAGAGAGGCTCCAATACAATAACAGCTGGAGACTTCAACGCCTCACTTTCAGCATTGGACATATCTTCCAGATGAAAATCAACAAAGAAAAATTAGACTTAATCTGAAATATAGTCCAAATGGATCAAATAGATATTTACAGAACATTTCATTCAACGGCTTCTGAAAACACATTCTTCTCCTCAGCATCTTAATCATTCTCAAGTTATATGGTTTAACTGTGCCCCCACCCAAATCTCAACTTGAATTATATCTCCCAGAATTCCCATGTGTTGTGGGAAGGACCCAGGGGGAGGTCATTGAATCATGGAGGCTGGTCTTTCCCGTGCTATTCTCATGATAGTGACTAAGTCTCATGAGATCTGACAGGCTTATCAGGGGTTTCCTCATTTTTCTCTTGCAGCCTCCATGTAAGAAGTGTCTTTTGCCTCCTGCCGTGATTTTGAGGCTTCCCTAGCCTTGTGGAACTATAAGTCCAATTAAACCTCTTTTTATTCCCAGTCTCAGGTATGTCTTTATCAGCAGTGTGAAAATGGACTCGTACAGTACATTGGTACCAGTAGAGTGGGGTGTTGCTGAAAAGATACTTGAATATGTGGAAGTGACTTTGGAGCTGGGTAACAGGCAGAAGTTGGAACAGTTTGAAGGGCTCAGAAGAAGACAGAAAAATGTGGGAAAGTTTGGAACCTCCTAGAGACTTGTTGAATGGCTTTGACAAATATGTTGATGGTGATATGAGCAATAAGGTTCAGGCTGAAGTGGTCTCAGATGGAGATGAGGAACTTCTTGGGAACTGGAGAAGAGGTGACTTCTTATGTTTTTGCAAAGAGAATGGCGACATTTTGCCCCTGTCCTAGAGATTTGCAGAACTTTGAACTTGAGAGAGATGATTTAGGGTATCTGGCAGAAGAAATTTCTAAGCAGCAGTGCATTCAAAAGGTGGCTTGGGTGCTGTTAAAAGCATTCAGTTTTAAAAGAGAAACAGAGCATAAAAATTCAGAAAATTTGCAGCCTAACAATGCAATAGAAAAGAAAAAAACATTTTTTGAGGAGAAATTTAAGCCAGCTGCATAAATTTGCATAAGTAGCAAGGAGCCTAATTTTAATACCCAAGACCATGAGGGAAATGTTTCCAGGGCATGTCAGGGACTTTCACGGTAACCCCTCCCATCACAGGCCCAGAGGCCCAGGAGGAAAAGTGGTTTTGTGGGCCAGGCCCAGGGTCCCTGTGCTGTATGCAGCCTAGGGACTTGGTGCCCTGCATCCCAGCTGCTCCAAACATTGCTAAAAGGGGTCAAGTTACAGCTCAGCCCATGGTTTCAGAGTGTGCAAACCTCAAATCTTGGCAGCTTCCATGTGGTGTTGAGCCTGTGGGTGCACAGAAATCAAGAACTGAGGTTTGGGAACCTCCACCTAGATTTCAGAAGATACATGGAAACACCTGGATGCCCAGTCAAAAGTTTGCTGCAGAAGCAGGGCCCTGATGGAGAACCTCTGCAGTTTGGAAAGGAAAGGTGGGATCAGAGCTCCCACACAGAGTCTCTCCTGGAGCACTGCCTAGTGGAGCTGTGAGAAGAGGGCCACTGTTCTCCAGACCCCAAAATGGTAGATCCACCTACAGCTTTCACCGTACACTGGGAAAAGCTGCAGACAGTCAATGCCAGCCCATGAAAGCAGCTGGGAGGGAGGCTGTACCCTGCAAAGCCACAGAGGCGGAGCTTCCCAAGGCTATGGGAACCTACCTCTTGCATCAGCGTGACCTGGATGTGAGACATGGAGTCAAAGGAGATCATTTTGGAGCTTTAAGATTTGACTGCCCTGATGGGTTTCAGACTTGCATGGGCCCTGGAACCCCTTTGTTTTGGTCAATTTCTCCCATTTCAAATGACTGTATTTACCTAATACCTGTACCTGCATTGTATCTAGGAAGTAACTGAATAACCTCTTTTTGATTTTACGGGCTCATAGGTGGAAGGGACTTGCCTTGTCTCAGATGAGACTTTGGACTGTGGACTTTTGAGTTAATGTTGAAATGAGTTAATACTTTGGGGGACTGTTGGGAAGGCATGATAGGTTTCGAAATGTGAGGATATGAGTTTGGAGGGGCTAGGGGCAGAATGATATGGTTTGGCTGTGTCCTTACCCAAATCTCAACTTGAATTGCATCTCCCAGAATTCCCACTTGTTGTGGGAGGAGCCCAGGGAGAGGTAATTGAATCATGGCGGCCAGTCTTTCCCATGCTATTTTCATGATACTGAATAAGTGTCATGAGATCTGATGGGTTTATCAGGGATTTCTGCTTTTGCTTCTTCCTCATTTTTCTCTTGCTGCTGCTAGGTAAGAAGCGCCTTTTTGGCTGGGCACAGTGGTTCACACCTGTAATCCCAGCACTTTGGGAGGCTGAGGCAGGTGGATCGCCTGAGGTCAGGAGTTCCAGACCAGCCTGGCCAACATGGTGAAACCTCATCTCTAATAAAAAAAATACAAAAATTTAGCCAGGCATGGTGGCACATGCCTGTAATCCCAGCTACTCGGGAGGCTGAGACAGAAGAATAACTTGAACCCAGAAGGCAGAGTTTGCAGTGAGCTGAGATCATGCCATTGCACTCCAGCCCGGGTAACAGAATTAGACTCTGTCTCAAAAAAAGCAAACAAACAAACAAAAAAAGTGCCTTTTGCCTCACACCATGATTCTGAGGTCTCTCCAGCCACGTGGAACTGTAAGTCCAATTAAACCTTTTTCTTCCCAGTCTCAGGTATGTCTTTACCAGCATCATGCAAACAGACTAATACATAAAGGATAGACCAGATGTTAGGTCACAAAACAAGTCTTAAAACATTCAAAATAATTGAAATCACATCAAGCATCTTCTATGGCCACAATGGAATAAAACTAGAAATTAATAACAAGAGGAATTTAGGAAACTATGCAAGTACATGGAAATTAAACATTGCATTTCTGAATGACTAGTGGGTCAATGAAGAAATTAAAAAGGAAATTTTAAAAATGTAAACAAATGATAATGGAAACACAACATGCCAACATCTATGTGATACAGCAAAAGCAGTACTAAGAAGGAAGTTTATAGCTATAGGTCTACATCAAAAAAGAGGAAAAACTTCAAGTAAACAACCTAATAATGTGCCTTAAATAACTAGAAATGCAAGAGCAAACTGAACCCCAAATTAGAAGGAAAGAAATATAATAAAGATCAGAGCAGAAATAAATGAAGTTGAAATAAAAAATACATAAGATAAATAAAACAAAAACTTGATTTTTTGAAAAGTTAAACAAAATTGACAAATGTTTACCCAGACTAACTAGAAAAAAAGGGGAGTAGGGGAGAGAATATTCAAATAAAGTCAGAAATAAAAAAGAAGACATTACAACTGATACTGCAGAAATTCAAAGGATTATTAGTGGCTCCTATGAGCAAATATATGCCAATAAATTGAAAAATCTAGAAGAAATGGACAAATTCTTAGATACATAGAATCTATGAAGATTGAACCGGGAAGAAATCCAAAATCTGAACTGACCAATAACAAGTAATGAGATCAAAGCCAATAATAAAATTCTCCCAGTAAAGAAAAGCCCAGGACCTGATGTCTTCACTGCTGAATTCTACCTAACATTTTAAAAAGCACAAATAGCAGTCCTACTCAAACTATTTCAACAAATAGAGGAGAAGGAATATTTCCAAACTAATTTTACAAAGCCAGTAATATTCTCATTTCAAAACCAGACAAAGATATATCAAATAAAGAAAACTACAGGCCCATATCACTGATGAATATTGATGAAAAAATCCTCAACAAAATACTAGCAAACAGAATTCAAAAATACATTAGATCATTCAACATGACCTAGTAGGATTTATCCCTGGGATGCAAGGATGGTTCAACATACAGAAATCAATCAATGTGATACATCATATCAAGAGAATGAAGGATAAAATCCATATGATATTTGAATTAATGCTAAAAAGCAATTGATGTAATTCAACATTTCTTGATAGTAAAAACCCTTAAAAAACTGGGGATAGAAGAAAAATACCTCAACATAATAAAATCCATATATGACAGATACACAGCTAGTATCAAACTGAATGTGGAAAACTGAAATTCTTTTCTGTAGGATCTGGAACATAACAAGGATGTCCACTGTCACTACTGTTACTCAACATAGTACTGGAAGTTCTAGTTTGAGCAATCAGACAAGAGAAAGATAGAAAAGGCATCCAAATTGGAAATGAATAAGTCGTATTATCCTTGTTTGCAGATGATATGATCTTATAGTTGGAAAAATCTAAAGACTCCACAAGAAAACTATTAGAACTGATCAACAAATTCAGTAAATTTTCAGGATACAAAATCAACATACAAAAATTGTAGCATTTCTGTATGCCAACAGTGAACAAACAATGTGAAAAAGAAATTTAAAAAGTAACCCCATTTACAATAACTGTACATGAAATTAAATACCTAGGAATTAACCAAAGAAGTGAAAGATCTCTATAATGAAAACTATAAGACACTGATGAAAGAAACTGAAGAGGAAACAAAATTGAAAAAATATTTCATGTTCATGAATTGGAGGAATTATTGTCGTTAAAATGTCCATATGACCTAAGGCAATCTACAGATTCAATGCAATCTCTGCAATGCAATTCAATGCAAAATACCAATGACATTCTTCACAGAAGTAGAAAAAAAGCAATTATAAAATTTATGTGGAACCAGAAAAGACCCAGAATAGTCAAAGCTATCCTAAACAAAAAGAACAAAACCGGAGGAATCACAGTATCAGACTTCAAATTATACTACAGCACTATAGTAACTATAGTAACCAAAACAGCACAGTATGGCCAAGAAAGAGAAACACAGACCAATGGAACAGAATAGAGAACCTAGAAACAAACTCCCACAACAACAGTGGACTCATTTTTGAAAAAGGTGCTAAGAACATACACTAGAGAAAAGACAGTCTCTTCAATGAATGGTGGTAGGAAAACTGGATACCCATATGCAGAAGAATGAAACTACACTCTTATCTCTCACCATATACAAAAACCAAATCAAAATGAATGAAAGATTTAAATCTAAGACCTCAAATTAAGAAACTACTACTACAAAAAAAAACACTTGGAAAAATCTCTAGGACCTTGGTCTGGGCAAAAATTTCTTGAGCAATACCCCACAAAAACAGGTAACCAAAGAACAAATGAACAAATGGGATCATATCAATTTAAAAACCTTCTGCACAGCAAAGGATACAATCAACAAAGTGAAGAGACAACTTACAGAATGGGAGAACATATTTGCAAGCTACCCATCAAACAAGAAATTAATAACAAGAATATATAAGGAGCTCATACAGCTCTATAAAAATAAAATCTAATCATAGGATCAAAAGATTTGAATAGACATTTCTCGAAAGAAGACATATAAATGTCAAACAGGCATATGAAAAGCTGTTCAACATGGCTGACCATCAGCGAAGTGCAAATCAAAACTACAATGAGGTATCATCTCACTCCAGATAAAGTGACTTACATCCAAAAGATAGATAATAAATGCTGGCATGGATGTGGGGAAAAAGAAACCTTTGTACATGGTTAGTGTGAATGTAAATTAGTATAACCACTATGGAAAATGGCTTGGAGGTTCCTCAAAACACTGAATATTGAGCTGCAATCCCACTGCTGCATATATACCCAAAAGAAAGGAAATCAGTTTATCGAAGAGATACCTGCACTCCGATGTTTGCTGCAGTACTGTTCACAATAGCTGAGATTTGGAAGCAATCTAAGTGTCCATCAACAGATGAATGGATTAAAAAAATGTGGCACATTTACTTAGTGGAGTGCTATTTAGCCATAAAAATTAGATCTAGTCATTTGCAACAACATGGATGGAACTGGACATCATTATGTAAAGTGAAGTAAACCAGACACAGAAATACAAACAACTCACATATTAATTTTAATCGTGGGATCTAAAAATCAAAATTATTGAACTCATGGACATAGAGAGTAGAAGGATGGTTACCAGAGGCTGGAAAGGGTAGTGGAGGGTTGTGGAGAGGTGGTGATGGTTACTGGGTAAAAACATGTAGAAAGAATGAATAAGACCTACTATTTGATAACACAGCAGGGTGACTACAATCAATAATAATTTAACTGTACATTGTAAAATAATTTAGTGTAATTGAATTTTTTTCAACTCAATGGTTAAATGCTTGAGTGGATGATACTCCATTCCCCATGATGTGGTTATTTCACATTGCATATTTGTATCAAAACATCTCATGTAGCCCATAAATATATACACCTACTATGTACTCACAAAAATTTAAAAAATTTTTGAAAACTTTATTAAGTATTTAAATGTGCATTTCTGCTGTCAAATACTCTCTCTCTCTCTTTCTCTCTCTCTTCTTCCTCCCTCCTTAGGAAATTACAGGTAATTCACAGGGTGCAGTGCAATATTTTACATATTTTAAGGGAATATAGATACCACACGAATTACGAAAGTTAATTTGTTAAATTGGATATAATTAATTCATAAATTGAACTGTTACATGTGTTTTTTAGCCTGGAGCGCTCTGAGGAAATCATTGGTATGTTAAGAGCTTTTGAACCAAGGAAGTTTGGAAACTTCTGATATATATCTCACTGTGAAGAGAAACGCAGTTGGTACTGATTGCTGAATGGTGGGAAAGGTACATGCATTATGATTATATTGGTGTAAACCACAGAAATTACAATAACTAATAATGGCTAAAACAAATAGGAGTTGTTTTTCTTAAGAATCAAGAAGTTCAGGGCAAGGAGTTCGTGACTAAAATTTCATCAAGGACCGAAGCTGTCTTGATCTGCTGTAAGTAGATGACTTTCAGTGTCACGATCCCAGCCTGGTTGCCGCACTCCCAGCATTGCATCTATTATCCAGGAAGGAAACAAAGCAGCTAGAGGTGAACTGACAAACACATTCTAACAGTGAAGTCTGAATTTAAAAACTCCCTTAAAAACTAACCTAGAAACTCCTCTTGCATTGTATGTGATCCAGAAGAGGGTTATGTGGTAATGCTTAAATTCAAAGGAGGAAGAGAAATTAATTTTTGTTTTCTAGACATTCGAATAGAGGCATTAGTTGGGAAGCATGCTATGAATGACTTTTGAGCACAAGTAAACGTAGGAAACATCAGTATTCTAATATTTCAATATTATTTCACAAAAGAGCATATTGTCGGTAAATGCACTAATACCGTGTTTGTAAGTTAGCTGCTTTGGTGTAGCACAGAAAGAAGTTATGAAATGTTAAACATTGCTTTTTAGGGGAAGAAAATATCTAGTTTGAGTGCTAAATGAAATAAATCTTTACCATTATGTAGAGGTTCTGTATTTTGTGGTTATATCTTATGCCATCCTATAAAATCCTAATGATTTCTCATAATTTATTGTGGTAAAAATTGTCTGTTTGCTGGACTTTCAATTTTTTGAGGCCTTACCTACACATCGCATGAATAATGTCATATTCAACCAGGCAGCCTTCCCAATCCCACCTCATGTACCTTATTGTGTAATAATCAAACATCCAGATACAGAAGATTAGAAGATGTTGATGGAAACTTGACTATGATGGACGTTTAATCCACAGGTGGGGTTGGCTTTGACAGTTTTGAGATAACTGATAAATGTATGAATTTTTGACAGCTGTCAGAATTTTGTGGCTAAATTAATAGTGAATAACTAACATGTTATTTTTGTAAATAGACATTTTGTAAGTAGACATAGATATTTAATTCATTGTTTGGACATTAGATGATACCAAGAAGTGAATTTAAGTCAGGATTTACATTTTATGTACTAAGCTTAATGTCCAGCATTTTACAGGGCATTTATTATTTTGCTAGCTGAATTTCCTTTTAAATAACTTAGAATAAAAAGTACATAGGACGTATTGTGTGCTAGCAGTCTGTGGTTGAATAGATCTGTTTTACATTTGTTTCTACTAGAAAAGTGTACGCAACATCTATCTTTTCATATTTTTGTGGTTCATTTTTGCTTAAAAAACATTAGTTCAAGTCTTACAGATAATTACAAATGAAAATGGAAGCCATTTTGTGCTGATGTGGGTGAGTACTCTTCTACTCACATCTAGATATTATTGATAATATCTTTCAAACACTTTTTAATATAAAGGTGAGCTCAATCATAAAATGTAAAGTTTTCAGAATCAGGAACTAAAGACAAAACTCAAAATCATGGGCTTACACAGTAGTGACCCATGAGATACTTGACTTCAGCTGGCATTCCACTGCTTATGGTGGGAAGAAGGAGGGGCTTGGAGTTTTTCAAAATGGAAGAGTTGAAACTGGACCTACTTCAAGTAATTTTTTTAAAGTGTTTAGCTATTTAAATCAGTAAACATAGTGTTTACTGTAAACATAATAGTATTTAGCTAGACAGTTAACATAATTGTGACTATTTAAAATAGTAAATTTACTGTTTAGTTAGTTTTAAATATATGAAGAATTAAAATGATGGCATAGAAGAAATAGAAATAAAGGTTTCTGAAGTCCCTGTTACATTTGGAAAAAGTTAAAAGCATCTGTTAAAATTAGACTTTTAAAAATTAAGAATGTATGCTGTACTTGCTAGGAAAAACCCTAAAATAAGAAGACTATAAGATGTAATTTCTTGTCAAAAGGAGTGGAAAATCATTTAAAAATATTTAAAAGATTCAGAAAAGACAAAAAAAAAGATGAAATTGAGTACAGATAAGGTGGACACTGGGGTAATACTGTATGTAAATAAAAATGTGTCAATAATTTATTACAGGCAAACGACAAATTTCCAAATTCTAACTATGGTATAAATAATTATTATTGAGCTTTAAAAACCCATTACTACCACTTTCAGCTGTGCAAACATGGGGAGGTTATTTAAAGGTTAAAGAACTAAATATCAACTTTTTAATCTGATCTCATCTTTAAAATGCATGATTGCTGTATTAAATGAAATTAATAATTAAACATAACTGCATATATTAAAGCTCCCATTACAGTGCTTTGCACGTATACACATTTAAAAATTGTCACTGAATAATAGAATCAAAGGCTGGAAAGTAGCATCCATATTTTGCCACTTGATCTATAGTTTCTTAGAGCTTTTTGCTGCCGAGTAATGGCAGATTATCCTCTTAATCAGGGGTCAGAGTTGAGCACGATAGAACATCTTTTATGTGATTTGAGGATTTGTACCTATGTATAGTGCTCTACCTCATTTTAATCATGGGCTTCCAAAGATGTTTCTTCTCCCTTTGTACCATAATCATGGTACTTATATTTTTGCGCAGTACTGTTCATAAGGATGCTGTTACTTTTAAAAACTGTAATCTCTTTGTTAACAATAAGCCTAATTTGAGTGAGTGAGAATTACAGTTATAATTCTATATAAACAGAAGAAAAATATTAGAACACGGGAAATGCAACTTCAGTCCTAAGCATTACTGTCTTACATTATCTGCACAGAGGTCTTGAGCAAATAATTTTTTTTTTTACATTGTTGAATGGCTTGAATGAGGATCACTGACTAGGTTGATAGAAAGACGTGGTTTGATCTTGACATTACATAGAATTTTCTGGTGACTCAAGCTGCGAGACAATAGAATGAGCTGTGTCAGTATTTAATAATTTCTTTGCCAGTGGACTCTTCTCAAGTATAATCTGGCACATTCTTTAAGGCGAGATGGAAGGAAATATCAGCCAACTAGGGTCACTGCTTTTTAGCCTGTGATATTCCGCAACATCATTCTCCCGTCTCTTTGTGGACAGTTTTGCTATATAGTTTTGGGTATTTAAAACAGAAAGAAATATTTCAAGTTGATTGGATTCTAACGAAGTTAACATTATTTCAGTGATTACGGTCAGCCAGAAGCCACACTGTAGGAGCTTTTACATTATTGTTACCCAGGCTGGAGTGCAGTGGCACCATCTCAGCTCACTGCAACCTCCACCTCCTGGGTTCAAGTGATTCTCTTTCTCAGCCTCCTGAGTAGCTGGGATTACAGGCGTGCACCACCACACCCGGCTAATTTGTATATTTTTAGTAGAGACGGGGTTTCATCATGTTGGCCAGGCTGGTCTCAAATGCCTCAACTCCATGACCTGCCTGCCTCATCCTCCCAAAATGCTGGGATTACAGCATGAGCCATCATGCCCGGTTAATTTCTGTATTTCTAGTAGAAATGGGGTTTCACCATATTGGCCAGGCTGGTGTCAAACTCCTGACCTCAGATGATCCACCTGCCTTGGCTTCCCAAAGTTCTGGGATTACAGGCATGAGCCACCATGACCATCCTTTTACATTTATTTATTTAACACTTACAATAACCCAAAAGATATTATTTTCACAATTTTATAACTCAATGACTGCAAACATGTTCATGATGTAATGTTGAATAAAACAATACAAAATATTATGTATGATATGTTTCCAATTATGGAAAACAGTGATTCATCACACCTACTCATCTGTGTGTCCACATACACACACATACACAATCACCGCGCACAGAAAAATTGTCAAAATTGTACACACTAAAATGACCATTGTGGCTATCTCTAGTTTCCGAATTATGAAGACCTTTTAATTTACTTCTTGGATTCTTCTGATTTTCTGCATCATCTACAATGACAAGAATTATTTTCATAATTAGAAAACAGCTACTAGATTAATGTTTATATAACTATTTAGAAAAATATATACTCAAGATGACAGAGAAAGTAACTGGCAGAATTCAGCAATGTTTCTTAATGTAGTAGTTGAAGGGAGGGAGTTCACTCTTACCTAAAGCAGAGAATTTTGAGTTGTTTTTTTGTCCCATTATTTTTTTCTAGGCAAGTTTCACTGCCATTGCTAGAGGGCAGGAGAAAGAATGGCCCATTTGTTTAGTGATGACAAATAGCAGCTTTGTTCCTTACCTGGGAGGCTGTGTTAACCTGGGCCTGCCTTTTGTGTGTGCCTATGGGCAGCAAGTAGGAATTCAGTGTGGTAGCTGGAACCTGGCTGGGCTCCAATTTGGCGTGTGTCTAACATTGTTTGGGGAACACTTTGTGCCTGCTGAGGCGCACTCCTCTCTCAGTGACTAGAGCTAAAAAAACAAAAGCTCCTGGTGCCAAGGCTACCGGCCTTATCTATAAATCACTTATTCTTTCTTCCTGTCTCTTCAAGGGTAGTTTGACCTTAGCTCAGTGCCTGTATAGGCACAACTCATCAATTTTTCACTGACAAGTTAAAAGACCAAGTGCAAATGGCTTCTCTGATTCCTGAATATGAGTACCTTTTTTGACCTATTGGTGACTAGTACCTCCAAGAATATGTGTGTGCGCATGTACAAGCTTGTGTGTATGTGTTTACCACTCTGTATACATTACCATTAATCTAAATGTATATAAGAATTCATTTTACTTTTTGTTTTTTAAAGAAATCAGAGTTTCAACAATAGCCAATTCATTCCTGTCTGTATCTCTGAATACCAGGATGAAATTTTGAAACAAAGAGAAAGAAGGATAATAGGGCTTTTGTTTCTAATTTTGATTTTTAGTGGAGAAAGTCATTAGTGATTACATAGCTTTACTTATACACTTATAGAGGTAAAAATGAAGACCAGAGAACAAAAGAAGCACTCGCGGTCATAGAGCTAATTCACTGCAGAATACACTAACGCCTTAATCTCTTAAGTTTAACTGAGTACTCTTTACACCAAATTTTTCAGGGAAGGTTATCTTGGTATCATGAAGCACTTGCAAAATGTGATTATATAATCCATCATTATTACAATAATAACTTCCTTAGGAAAAATGACTGGAACCATTAACAGGGATTATCTTGTGGAAAAAGATTGCAGGTGATTTTATTGCTTTTGCTGTTATCTGAATTTTCTAAAATTTCTATAGAAATATTTGTTACCTTAGTGATAATATACATTTTGGCATTTATATTAGGCTTCATTTTCTGAGTGTTCTGCTAGGCACCTCACATGGATCAGTTTTGTTACTTAATTTTTATAAGCCATCTCAATAATAGGTTCTTGTAAATGTGTATTGAACATAACAGAATACAAAGGTAACACGACCAAAAGGTTACTCTAAAAGCCTACCCTTTCGACTCCTACAATTCTTCTTGAGATGTCTGCTTGACTTCAAGTGCAATGTTCTCCTAGTAACAACAGGTGATTCCAGAGAGGGCTCAAACTTTAATGCTTTTCTAAGAAGCCTTAAATAGGAAGAGGAAAGTTTCTATTCTGAATGGGTCTACATTGCTCTCAGGTCACTGACCAGGAACATTTACCCCACAGAGTCAGCAGAGAGGCAGCTGTTCTGGTTGTTTTTTAAATCTGTACAAATAAAGACTTAAAATGATCAATTATATCTGTACCCATTAAATACTAAACATGAAAGTCTTCAAAATGAATAGTGGAAACGGAGGAATTTGGTGGTATGTTTTATGTCTCCTTTTATTTACTAAGATGCTCCCACCCTTTTTGGCTTGCTGTCTAACACAGGACTCAAAGTTGCAATTTAAACAATAGACATCAATTATTCTTTGAGGAGCCCCCCAGCTTGCAACCAGTGTTAATAACTAACCATGAAGACTAAGTATCACCCACACAGACCTTTAGAAGTAATTGTCTCTGTTTCGTCTGGGACAGGAAGGAACACGACTCCCTGTGTTTGGTCCTGCTCCAGCTCATACTTTGCAGTGATGACTTTTGTGTCCAGCATTGGATGTGCCTTACATGTTTCTCATGAGTTAAAATCCCAAAACTCATCTTGAATGCCTTTCTGGAGCAGAATAAGATTTAAGGAAACCTACAGGTAGGAGGCTTCTCTTGTAGAATTTGCAGCTCTGGGCTTCAGGATGCTCACCCCTGAATGCACATAGAAGTTGCCAGCATGTCTTTTGGTCTGCATCTTGTCTCCTATAGCTTTTGGGTCTAGAAATAGATATGGCTGTAGTCATTCAGAAATCAAAAAAGCTGTCCAGAGACACATGAGATCATTCGCCAAGCACTACACTCTGACCCTGCGTCGCCTCACTTTGGAGCCAGGTCAGTGAGTGTTGTCTCTTGTACTCTTCTAGGAACTCAGAGTTATCCCCTGAGTGGGGAAGGCTGCTGACCATCACTAGTGTCTTCTCTGGACCTGCTCCCTGACAAATCCACATGCTCTCTGGATTTTGAGTGGCTTGCAAAACTCAATAAAATTCCACCTATGCCCCCAAAGAATTCAAGTGTAATGTTAGAGTTAGTAGCCACTGCTATCATCACTGTCAGGAGTCAGAGGTGATAAGAGCTGTTTATGGTTCAGAACCGATTTATGGATCCACAAACTCTTTGGTGTAGCCTAGAAAAAGTAAGAGAATACTACTCTTTGGTATGCAGTCGAAATCTCCAGTCCTTTATTTACTGAGGAGAGTGGCTATTTTTGAACACTAACACCGTGACTATGGCTTTGCTGCCTAACTATGAGGAGAGTTCTAATGTCTACCTGGGCCCAGACCCCTGCCTACTGCTCGATGGTCCCCTAGGTTATCTCTTCTTTGACCTCCATGACAACAAACTCTTATGTGGGTGGTTAGCATTTGCCTGTCTCTGGACCCTGATTTTAGTCTACTACTCTTTTTCTATTACATGTAACTGACTTATCTTTCATGTCTACCTGTCTCCCATGGACATCCAAATAACCATCTCTCTGTTTCATCCCCGGTGGAACAAACATGAAAATCCATGTTTGTGATCTATATCTATAAGTCAGAGAGCAGCTTTGTTACCACCAAATGCTATATTTTTATAATATTGACATCCTATAATCAGAATCATTCTTTGGAGCACAGATCAAAGAGAAAACAGAAAGCCACAACAGTTCCCAGTACTGTAATAACAAAACAAAATAAACAAGCAAAACATATGTTGGGAGTTTCATATATTGGGGTTACCTGTTTAGTATCAATGTGATACCATGAGTAAATTTTTGTTGTTTCTATTTTGGTCATCAGTTTTCTTATCTATAAAAAAAGACAATTGCACTCACTGTTCTCTAGAGTCCTTCTGAGCACAACTCACCTAAAACTCCCTTTTTAAAACATCAAACTGTATATTAACAGCTAACCTTAAATGAGAAGATAGGAAAACTAAGTGTGTAACTGTGGCTTGGAGGACAGGATAAGGAGTTGCCCCAAACTGTCCTGTGCTTCCTGTCTGCATCAGCTTCAGGTGAGTGCAGAAGAGACTGACTGTGTCTGTGAACACTCACATAGATGTTTTGACTACTTGGTGGTAAGCACACCTCTTTCAGGTAGGATAGGCTGTTTCTCTGAGTCACTGACCAGCCCTTGTTGACTGTAATCATCAGAGGAATGAGAATATCATCCACAGAAAAAGGGATTATTGTTTTTTTCTGAGGATCACAAAGAGACTTGTAAATGGTCTTTTAATTCCATTTGTCTCAACTCAAGAAGATACGGCACTTGTAATTCCTGCCTGCAATACAGCTCAGGTTGAATTGTCCTGAAAAGTGCCATCTAATTTCAGTAGCTAACCATGACTACTAGTGTCACGTGCATGTGTTTAGCCTTTCACTGATGTTTTCACATCTATTATCTCACTTTATTCACAGAATAGCACACCAAGGCAGGTGCAAGAGATAGGATCATTTAACTGATAAGGAAACTGAGACTCACAGAAGTAAAGGCACTTGTCTGAGTCACACAACTAAAATCCGGATTTTCTGACTACAAATGGTGATTTTTCTTCACAATCTCAAATATGGAGATATTTTATATTCTTCCTGATGTCACAGTGCCATCTGTATTCAGTAGCTATTGACCACATGTTGTAAGTTCAGGTATTATAGTCCATTACATGCCTCTAATAGTACACGCAAAAGCAAGTATGTCATCCCGGCGTTCCTCTTTATAATACAAAGTCACTCAGGTGCATCTCTAATAAACGGGATGGTTTCTTGCGGTGGCTTTTGCTACAGTTTCCTAATACCATGTAGTCAGGGAAAAGGTACCCCGGGCAAGGGCTAAACCTGTGCTTCCATTGGAAACAAGCCTAAATCTTCGTGCACGTCCGCTATTGATTCCTAATTATCGCCAGGAGATGGCGCTGTGCATTAGTAAATACCCGGCTTACAAAAGTACAGGGTTTCAGGGAAAGAATCACTGGGGAAATGGTAAATGAGATAAATGTTTGTGAGGGAAAAAATATTGAACAGCTGATGCAGGACAAAGGCACATTTGTGGGATTTAGAAGATGGAGTATAAAATTGTGACTTTTTAATAAGGCATGTAAAACAATTATTTCGCTGTTACTTATTAGAATATTGCTGGAGAGTCAAATCAAACAGAAATTGTTCTATTCAACGCAGTGGATAGGTGCTCAGTAATACAGGCGAATGTTCGCACTCTGTTGACATCAACCTAGCTCTAGAAATGTTAAATGATTATCCAGTTATTTCCCAATCCGAGAGTTCTTTCTTCTTTGTCCAAACTGCTTACTCCAAGCTGTTTCAGGTATGAAAGTAACCTTTGTCTCTTATGATCATCCTCCTTGTGCTTATTTTTATATGTAAAAAATTTTAGGCTCATAGTTTTTTAACGAATTTAAGAAAACATTGTTCTTGTTTATGTTACTGTTTCAATGACAGTGAAGGGTTTTCACATCTTGCAGACTTAGAGCCCCCTCGATTTCGTCAAGGTCTTGCAGTCTGAGGGTCTAGCAGTGTTGTAGTTTCAGTTTCAGATATACATCTAAGATTTTTTATTTTTGAGATCTCATAATCTTGCAGTATTTATTCGTAGGTTATTACTTAAAACAAAGTCCCGAATAAGTGGCCAAGAAATTTAAAAGAAAGTTAAAATGAGTCTAATTAAAGCTGAAATTAATGAAAATTTTGATAACATGAAAATTTTAGCGTTTTGGTGGTCCAAAGTATTTGGGGGCTGAGCCAAAAAGAAAAGAAACAACTGCTTTGATTCCTAGTGATTCCATTCTAAGCCCTGCCAGACAGATTAAAGCTGCAACATCTCTACGAACATTTCAAATTCTGCTTGAAGCAACAAACTCTAGCTAATAGAGGAAAACAGAGGAAAGTGGATCACTTCTTAGAGAAAAAGAAACAAAACTATATATAATAAATTATGCAGTATATATATTATATATAATATATATTTTATATATATTTTTATATTATATAGTATATATACTATACTACATATATGCTATATATAATAGTATGTAGTACATACAGTATATATGTAGTATACTACATATACTATATATAACATTTATACTATGTATTTATGTATTACTTTAGTATTTCCTTTTATACACTATATTAGCATAAAATGAAAATTATAAAACATGAATAAGTAGGAGAATATGACCTATGACAAGGAAATATTCAGTAAATAAAAAGACATTTAACAACCAAATGTTTGAATTATTAGACAAGAACTTCAAAACAATCATATAAATATACTAAAAAATTTACAGGAAAGGACAGATATAATGAGTGAGAAAATAGGACATTTCAGGAGAAACTTGAAAGCAATTTAAAAAATAGAAAATCTATAACTAGTAAATATAGTATCAGAAATAAAATTATTGAATGTTATTAAAAGTAGATTGAACATAACAGAAGAATGTATCGTGAACTTTCTATTTGTTGAGTCAATAGAAATCATCCAATATAAAGCACCCAGAGAAAGAAAACATAGAAGAAAATGGACAAAGTCTCAAGGACTTCTGAGAAACTATAAATTAGTCAAACATATGTATAAATGGAGGGCTGTGAGGACAGAAGAGAGGACACTGAACAAAGTAACATTTGAAGAAATAATGGATACAAGTTTTCAAATATGATTTTTGAAAACACAATTTATAGATCCAGGAAGCTCCAAAGACAACCTCCAAAGACAGTGAGTGCAACAAACAGAAAAGACTATACTTAGGAATTTCCTAGGAAAGCTGCTGCAAACTAAATGTTAAAATAATACAGTCATGCATCACTTAACCATGGAGATACATTCTGAGCGATGTGTTGTTAGGTGATATTGTTGTCATGCGGACCTCGTAGAGTGTACTTACACAAACCTAGATGGCATGTCTACTATACACCTAGGCTCTATGGTATAGCCTGTTGTTCCTAGGCTGCAAACCTGTACAGCGTGTTACTGAACTGAATACTGTAGGCATTTGTAACATAATGGCAATTATTTGTGTCTCTAAACATATTTAAACATGTAAAAGGTACAGTAAAATACAGTGTAAAAGGTTAAAACATGGTACACTATATAGGGCACTTGGCATGAATGGAGCTTGCAGAACTGGAAGTTGCTCTGGGTGAGTCAGTGAGTCAGCAGTAAGTAAATGTGAAAGCATAGGACATTACTGCACACAACTGTAGATTCATAAATACTGTACACTTAAGCCACACTAAATTTGTTAAAAATGATTTTCTTTCTTCAATAATAAATTAACCTTAGCTGACTATAACTGTTTTACATTACAAACTTTTTAGTTTTTTTAACTCTTTTGTAATAACACTGAGTTTAAAAAACAAACACATTGTGTAGCTATATACAAATATTTTCTTTATATCCTCACTCTTTGTTTCTACTTTTAAATTTTCTTTTTTTAAACTTTTTTTTTGTTCAAAACAAAAAATAAACACATATATTAGTCTAGGCCCACACAAGGTCAAGATCATTATACCACTCTCGTCTATCTCCACATCTTGTTACACCGGACCGTCTTCAAAGGCAGTAACATGCATGAAGCTGTCATCTATGGTAACAGTGCCTTCTTCTGGAATATCACCTGAAGAACCTGCCTGAGACTGTCTCACAGGTAACTCTGTCTATATATCTATATCTATCTATCTATCATCTATCTATCTATCTATCTATCTATCTATCTATCTATCTATCTGTCATCTAATTAGAAGGACTACACTCTGAAGTAAAGATAAAAAGTGTAGTATGGGCCAGGCGCTGTGGCTCACGCCTGTAATCCCAGCATTTTGGGAGGTAGAGGTGGGTGAATCACGAGGTCAGGAGATCGAGACTATCCTGGCTAACAAGGTGAAACCCTGTCTCTACTAAAAATGCAAAACATTAGCCTGGCATGGTGACATGCACCTGTAGTTCCAGCTACTTGGGAGGCTGAGGTAGGAGAATCACTTGAACCTGGGAGGTGGAGGTTGCAGTGAGCTGAGATCACACCACCGCACTCCAGCCTGGGTGGCAGAGCGAGATTCCATTAAAAAAAAAAGTGTAGTATGATAAATACATAAACTACTACATAGTCACGTATTATCATTTTCAAGTGTTATGTAGTATACAAAATTGTGTATGCTATATACCTGGAAGTAGAGTTGTCTTCTTTTCCCCAGCATCACCACAAACACAGAAGCATAGTATTGTTCTATCATGTTACAATGGCTATGAGTCGGTCAATAAGTGATAAAAATTTTTCAGTTCTATTGTAACCTTATGAAACCATCATTTTATATGTGGTTTGTTCTTGACAAAAACATTGCTATATGGCACGTGACTATATTTTAAAAGAAACTAGAGAAAAAGAGACATTTATATAGTAGAACAATAATAAGAATGACAAAATCTCATTAGAAACAGTGGAGGTTAGAAGACAATGACAAAAATATTTAAAGTGCTGAAAGAAAAAAAGAACTGTCAAACTCAATCTCTATTTACAGAAAAAATAATTTTATAGGTAAAGTTGAGGCATTTCACACAAAGAAAACCTGAGAGAGGCCAGGTACAGAGGCTCACGCCTGTAATCCCAGCACTTTGGGAGGCTGAGGTGGGTGGATCACGAGGTCAAGAGATTGAGACCATCCTGGCCAACATGGTGAAACCCCGTCTCTACTACAAATACAAAATGTAGCCGGGCGTGGTGGCGGGCGCCTGTAGTCCCAGCTACTCAGGAGGCTAAGGCAGGAGAATCGCTTGAACCCAGGAGGTGGAGGTTGCAGTGAGCTGAGATCGTGCCATTGCACTCCAGCCTGGTGACAGAACGATGCTTTGTCTCAAAAAAAAAAAAAAAAAAAAGAAAGAAAGAAAAGAAAGAAAAAAAACCTGAGAGAATATACTGCAGTAAGACTAACACAGGAACATAAAAAGAAATTCTTCAAGCTGAAGAAAAATTACATCAGATGAAAGTCCAATTCTGTAGAAATATATGAAAATAACCAGAAAGTGTACATATGTAGATAAATATAAAATGTCTTTTAACTCTGTCTATCTAAACACACACTCACACACTTCTTATAACACCTATGTTTATGCAAAAGTTATTTAGGAGTCTATAACATATGGAATTGAAATACATGTTAACAAAAGTACAAAAAATATGAGGGGCAATGAAATTATATTACTGTAGGGTTTTTAAAGCGTTTATGAAATAGTATGACATTATTTGAGGGTAGCAGTGATCAGTTAAATTTTAGAAATGTATACTAAAACAAGTAATGATTGACCATAAAGAAGACTGGACATGAGGATCAGACATATTCAGAAAACAGGTGAAATACTTTTTTAAAATCCAAGATGGTTAAGATGGTAGACTTAAAAAATATACTCCATATAATTAAACTGGTTTAAATATTCTGTGTGAGAGGCAAAGATGGTCAAACTGAATATGGAATCAAGAACAATGATATGCTGCTTACAGAAATTATGTTTTAAATACAAATGCAGAGACAGGTTAAAAGGAAAAGTATGAGAGATAATATACCATACATATTCAAACATTTTAAAAGGTGGCATTTGCATATTAACATCAGTCAAAATAAATTTTAGAACAAGAAGTATTACCAAAATTAAGGAAGGATATTTCAGAGTGATGAAAGAGTCAATTCATCAAGAAGTCGAAACTGGCAAAACTGAAGAGAAAAATAATCATCATAATTGAAGATTTGAACACTATTTTTAGTAATTGATAGAATAAGTCTAGAATTAATAGAACAATGATTTTAATCAACTTAATCCTGCTGAAATGTATACAGAGCTTCATCAAATAATAGTAAAACGCACATTTATTTTACAGTTACTCTAGTTATTTTAAAGTCAATACTTGTGCGGTGTAGAGAGATAGCCTTCAAAGATGTACACATTCTAGTACTTTGAAACTGTGAATGTGTTATTTTACATGGCAAAGAGTTATTAATGTTAATCATCAGAACTTAAAGTAGGGATATTATCCTGTATTATCTGATTGGGCTCAAATGTAACCACAAATGTTCTTAAAAGTGAAAGAAGGAGACAGAAGATTTAGTGTCAGAAAAGGTGTGACAATAAAAGCAAGATTGAAGTGGTGTAGGGTAAGAACTTAACCTGCTATTTCTGCCTTTGAAGGGAGAAGGGAGACATGAGCCAAGACATGTGGGAGCCTCAAGGAACAGGAAAAGACAAGGAAATGGATATGCCCCTAGAACCTGCAGAAGGAACTCAGCTCTTTTAGAGCTATGAAAGGTAAGGAAAAATACATTATGCATATCCTTTTATTTGTTTTATTTCTAGTACTCTTTGTTTTTGTGTCTATGTGAATATCCAGTTTTCTGATTCTATATTTCTTCTGTCTGAAGAATTTTCTTTAGCACTTCTTGACAGCATGCCAGGAATCTTAACAATCAATTATCTCAGTTTTGGTTTCACTGAATAAGTCTTTATCCATTTTAAAAGAAATTTGCTTAAAGTATAGAATTCTGGGTTGTTAATGATTTTCTTCCAGTGCTATTAAGATGACACTCCATTGTCTTCTGATTTGCATAGCTTTTAATGGTAAGTCTACCGTAATTCTTGTCTTTGTTTCTCTCTATATGACGTATCTTTCATTCTTTAGTTGTCTTAAAAATGTTTTCCTCTTTGGCTTTCAGAATTTTGTGTCTGGCCTGTTTAAGTTCATATGAGTTTGTATGATAGTTCTACTGTTCTTGTAGCTCAATTACAAATATAGCTTGTTGTTGTTGTTGGATTTTGTTTTGTTTTGTTTTTGAGACAGGGTCTTGGTCTGTCACCCAGGCTGGAGTGAAATGGTGCAAACACAGCTTACTGTAACTTTGCACTCTTGGTCTCAAGCAATACTCCTGCCTCATTCTTCCAGGTAGCTAGGACTACAGGTGCACACCACCACACTTATTTAATTTTTAAAAACAATTTTTGTAGGGAGGGGGTTGAGCTCCTGTCCTCAAACAGTCCTCCCAGATAGGCTTCTCAAAGTGCTGAGATTATAGGTATAAGCCACCGTGTTCAGCTCAATTACATATATGGTAAACTTTCAGATATTTTCCACAAATTCTGAGAGGCTCCATCTTGTTTTTTATTTAAACAAGTGAACAAAACCAAAAGGTTTTATTTTCCCTCTTTGCTTTTCAACTTGTGTTATTTCTGTTGACTTACCTTAAAGTTCCCTGATTCTTTTTTTGACCATGTCAAGTTTACTGATAAGTCCATTGAAGAAATCCATTATGTCTGTTACTGTGTGTTTTACTTACAGCATTTCCATTTTATTCTTTCTTTTGTTTTCATCTATCTGCCGAAATTACACATCTGATTGTGCATAGCGCAAACCTTTCTATTACAGTCTTCAGTAGATTAATTATAGTTATTTTAATTTTTCTGTCTGATAACAATCTGTGTAACATTTGAGTTTGCTTTTGTTGATTGCTTTGCTTTATAACAGTGTGTTGTTCTTTATTGTTTATTTGTACATCTCTTATTTTTGTTTTTAGGCTAGACATCTTTTGCAGAGCAATAGAGACTGAATTAAATTGCTTTTATGCTTGGAAATAGGCATGGTTCGCCACCTTTTCAGCTTTTGATTACTCAACCTAGTGAGAAGTAGATTTGCTTTTGGGTTTTTCAGTTGTTATGGCTACTCTTAGTGCCATACAGGCTTTAAATGCCTCCAGTGTTACTTTTCATTTAGAATGGAGATGAGTTTTCCAGAGGGTTTTCTTAATATCTATTCTACTCTGAGCTTTGTCTTTTTTTTTTTTTTTTTGGTCCTGTACTTCAGAGAATGCCTTCATTCATGCTGTTTCCTTCCCTTGATAGTAGACAGCAGTTACTTGTTATCCAACTCTTATTAGTCTGGTTCAGAGGAGGTTTGAAAATATTCTGTTTTTAATTTCCCTTAGTTTTAGAAAGGCACTGTGTTCCTGGGTCTTATTAGAGGTTCTATCTTCTCAGTGGTTGTACTGCATTATAAGTCATAAGTTAGACCTCACTAAGTATTTATGACCTTCTCTCAATAAGAAATAGATTTATTTATTGCGCCGTTATCCAGCTACAGTGAGTTTCCACCAATGTCTTAAGCTTAACAGAATATATTATTTTTCTATCAGTGGTGCAAGTATTTTGTTATATAAGAGATTTAGAGGAGAAGAATCTAGGTGGGCTTTGTGCTTTCCCTGCAACAGCTGCAATCACCCTTCCCCATATCTGCATTATATGGAATGATTGCTCATATTCCTTGCCCTACTCCAATCTTTCTTGCTGAGCACCCACCTAGGTCTGTGGACAAAAGCCTGTGAGTCAGTATTAAATTTCTTCACAGGTTTTATTTTTTTATTTTTTGCTACCTCACATTCAGCCTTTAGCAAGTTTATGGTAGCAAATTTAGACAAATTTTTCTCACTATGGCCAGGAGGATTCTACCTCAGGTGATCTATGTTGCTGTTTATCTTTTCTTAGATTTTTGGTTAGTTGTTTGTCCTAATACATGAACTGTCTGATGCGTTTAAATAAAGTTGGGAATTTAAAAATTGGCCTCTTTTGGCTATTCTTGTGAGTGTAGGAGTAATACCCTTTTAAGCTTTTTACTTCCCTAGAAGAAGCTGGGATTTCTTATATATTTATTTAAAGTGCACATGCAGCATCTATCAACATTGATGATAAGCTGGGTCATAAAACAAATCTTACTAAATTTGAAAAGATTGAAATCATATAGAATATGTTCTTGGTCACAATAGAACTAAGTTATGAATGAATAATAACAAAATATCTATAAAAGCATCCAATACTTAGAAATTTATCAACAAAATAACTCACCACCACCAATAAAAACACAGACAAATAAATGAAATAATAATTTAAACCAAACCACGATAAAAATTTAACACATCAGTATTTATGAGGTGTGCATAAAGAAGGTCAAAGGAAAGTTTATAGCATTAAATACTTATATTAGAAAGTAAAAAGTATTAAAGCCATAAAATAGGGTTGCAACTTGGGTATGTAAAAATAAGAGTAAGTTTACCTGCTTGATCCTGCTAGTAACAAAATAAAATAATTTTAAAAAATAAAATTTAAAAAGAGTAAAAGAACACCAATCAATAAAAAATTAAGAAAAAAAGCTGATTTTTTAAAAATATTAATAATATTGATAAATATTCTAGAGATACTGCTCAAGGGGAAAAAGAAAATATTTACTACTAATAAAGAAATGAAAAAAGACAACTACAGATTGATATTAAAAATATAAAAATATTATGAAACTTTACATGTATACATTTTACAACTTGGAAACAATAACAAATTTTCTGAAAAACACAATTTACCCAATCTGACATTCTTAGTTTTCTAATCCTGCATTAAAAGATATCCACAAGTGCAGAGGCTTAGAATGACATTGTCTAACATGTCTGTAGATCGCCAGTCCATGCATACCTCAGCTAGGTTCTCTGCTCATGGTCTCACAAGGCTGAAACCAAGGTGTTATCTAGGCTGTGTTCTTATCTGATGCTCAGAGTCCTCTTCCAAATCTTCCAGTTCTGGTAGAATTGAGGATGTTAGGTCCTTGAGGTCATTCAGTACTCCCTGAATCTCTACAACATGAAAATTTGCATTTTTTAAATCAACAGGAGAATCTCTCTTTTCAACAAGAGGCAGAATCCCTGTTTTAAGTGCTCCCTGATTAAGCCAGGTCTATTTGCAAGAATCTTGCTTTTGATGAACTCACAGTCATCTGCTTAATAACATAATCATACGATAAAATGCCATCATATGGGATTTTACAAGTCCTGGTGTATTTTCTCCTTGAAAGTGGAATGAACATAATGTGTTATGAGTACAAAAGAAAAGGAAAAAGAAAAGAAAAGCCAGGTGCAGTAGCTCACGCCTATAATCCCAGGACTTTGGGAAGCCGGGCTGGTGGATCAGTTGAGGTCAGGAATTCAAGACCAGTCTGGCCAACATGGGGAAACCCCATCTCTACTAAAATAAATAAACAAATAAATATTTTTTTAAATTTGACTACTCATAACACTTTACAAGTTCATCCCACATTCAGGGAGAATATACCAGTCATGCACATTAGAAGGAAGGAATCTTGAAGGCTATCTCTCAGAATTCTTCCTAGCATACTGACCAATAAAAGAATCAAATCTGAATATTTCTGTATTTATTAAATAAAAGGCATCGTTTTTAAAAATTCTATTAATACATTTTAAGCTTAGCCTTACTGGTTGCTATACAAAATATTTAGGAAGAGTTAAACTAGTCTTACATAACTCATTCAGAAAATAAGAAAGAGGGAACAAGTCTAGACTTGCTTTATGAAGTTAGAGTAATCTAGACACAAAACTCTAATAAGTACAATACAAGAAAAAAATTAGACCAATCTTCCTCATGACCATAGACGTAAAATTCGTTAACAAATTATTAGCAAGTCAAATTCAACAATACCTGAAAGAGACAATACACAATGATCAAGTAGATTTTATCCTAGCAATACAAGTTTGACTTAACATTAAAAATTAGCCAATATAACGCATCTTAATGAGCAGTAGAAAATAACATAATCATCTCATGATGTGCAGAAAAATATTTCAACAAAATACACATCTTTTCATGGCAGAAATGACCAAGAAATAAGAAATAGAAAACAGTTTCCTCAATCTAATAAACAGCATCATAACAAAATGAAACTCACATCACGCATGCACCATATGTAATGGTGAAATGTAGAAATTTTCCTCACTAAATTCAAGTAAAAGAAAAGGATGTCTTTTAAATAGAAGATGTCACAACCTCTATTTAACATTTTTCTAGGACTCTTAGGCAATACAATGAGTCAATAAAAATAAATAAAAGTCATAAATAAATCAAAGTGAGATTTAAACAAAACCACCCCAAGACCTATTATAATCAAACTATCAAAAATCAGATAAAGCAGCAAGAGAGTGAAGCAAATAACATATAAGGGAGTTCCAATATGACTAACAGCTGAATTCTCAGCAGAAATCTTGCAAGCTAGGTGAAAGGGAGATGACGATCAAAATTCCGAAGGAAAAAACTCCCAACAAATAATACTGTATTTGGCAAAACTGTTCTTCAGCAATAAAAGAGAGAAAAAGATTTCCAAGACAAAGATGTAGAGAGTATCACCAGCAGGCCTTTTTATAAGAAATGCTGAGGGGAGTTATTCAAGCTGAAAGAAAAGGACACTACAGGTATACCCACAAAATATTGTGGGTTCAGTTTCAGACCACCACAATAAAAGCAAATATTGTAATAAAGTGAGTCACACTGGTTTTTTTGTTGTTTTGTTTTTTCAGTGCATATAACAATATTTTTACACTATACTGTAGTCTATTAAGTGTGCAACAGCATTATGTCTATAAGAATAATATGCATATCTTAATTTAAACATAGTTGATCATTTGAGCCCAGGAGTTCTGGGCTGTATTATGCTATGCTGGTTGGGTGTCCACACTAAGTTTAGCATCAATATGGTGATTTCACAAAGCAGAGGACCACCAGTTTGCTTAAGGATGGTTGAGCCAACCCAGGTCAGAAATGCAACAGGATAAAATTTTCATGCTGATTAATATTAGGTACAGAGATAGCCAGCCCAGAGATTCTGGACAGGCCATCTGATATGGTACTAAGCAGAATTCCTGCTGGAGTCCTTGGGTTGGCTGGCCTGGAGCCTGGGTCAGCAAGTAGGTGAGCCTGCGGCCTGGTTACACTTGGGTGAATGTGTTGATTTGGTCTGCTAGGGTAGGCCTGGAGTCTGTATTCCTAGATCCTCCAGAGCTTCCCTGGTTCTGGAGCAAGACTGAAGTCTGCTGCCACTACAGTTTGTCTAATTGTGATCTGAACGTGAACCCCAGGGTTGCTAAGTTGAGTTGGTGAAGGGGCAATCCTGGAAATGCTATGGCAGGTCTAGCGTTGTAATGGGTCCACTAATAGCCTGTGAGTAGCCACTGCCCTCTAGCTTGAGCACCACAGTGAAATCTCATCTCTTAAAAAAGAAATAGAAGGCACTATAAAGGATCGTAAAGGTCTATAGCTGCCTCTTGAAAAACATAGGGAATAGGGGGCCGATCCACTGCACAGTCAAAAATCTATATTTAACTTTTGGTATCCCAAAAACTTAACTACTGATAGCCTATAGCCTACTGTTGACTAGACACCTTACCAATAGCGTAAACAGTTGATCAGCATGTATCTTATATGCTATATGTATTATATATTGTATTCTTACACTAAAGTAAGCTATAGAAAAGAAAATATTATTAAGAAAATCATAAGAAGGGTAAAATATATTTACTATTCATTAAGAGGAAGTGTGTCATCATGAAGGTATTTTCCTCTTGTCTTCATGTTGAGTAGGCTGAGGAGGAGAAGGCCGAGAAGAGGTTAATCTTCCTGTCTCAGAGGTGGCAGAGGCAGAAGAGATGGATGAGGTGGAATGAAAGGCAGGCACACTTGGTGTAATATTTATTTTTTAAAGATCCATGTGTAAGTGGATCCCCACAGTTCAAACCCATGTTGTTTGAGGGTCAACTGTATTATAAATAATTTTATGCTAACAAATTGAATAACCTAAAAGAAATGGATAAATCCCCAGATAAATGCAACCTGCCAAGATAAAATCACAAAGAGACAGACGATCTGAACAGACCAATAACAAGTAAGGAGACTGAATCAGTAATCAATAGTCTTCAGTCAAAGAAAAGCCCAGTGCCTGATGGCTTTACTTCTGAATTCCTGCCCCCACCAACTTAAAGAATAATGAATAATGAATACCAATTCTTCTCAAACTCTTCCAAAAAAATGGAAGTGCAGAGGAAACTTCTGAACTCATTTTACAAGGCTAGCCTTATCCTGATATGAGAACCAGTAAAGGACATGAGAAAAAAGAAAACTTAAAGAGTAGCCAGTATTCCTAATTAGAGGAGCAAGACTCCTCAAGAAAATATTAGGAAACCAAATTCAACACTGCCCTTCGAACAGAAAAAGAAAAAATATACATCTCTTTTGTTGCCTTTTTCCATGTTGCTCTCCCCTTTTCTTTATGGTTTTGTGGTAACATGTTATGTCTTAAGTTTCTGTGCATATGGAATAAAAAGACACTCACCTAGGATTTAGGAGACCTGTATTCTCTCATCCCCACTTCCTTTCTGCGTAATGATGGTCTTCCCTTTTTTAAAGAGGGAATCTGACCAGACAGAGATATATTCTCACATAATCCTTTTCTACTGTAATTGATTTCAAATTCAGGCTGCGTTGTTAGTATACCAAGGTTTAGCATATAGGATGCCACCCACATGCTGTGGGGTCATATGTGCTGCTTGAATATATATAAAATAAGCAAAAACAAAAATGAAATCAAATGGATGATTTCTGTGATGATAAATGTACGGGTTGAACTTCAGACGCCATCCTGTCATTATATATTTCCCTATCATTCACTTACAGATAATATTTTTAATCTATGAACTCCATATAGATGTTTGACATATTCAATAAGCTTGGTAAAGCAAACAGACTTAGAAGTATATAATCCTGAGACATGTTTCGTATTAGTAGTAACAAAAATAAAAAGAGGGCCAAATTTGGTGGCTCATGTCCGTTATTCTAGCATTTTGGGAGGCCGAGGCAGAAGGATTGCTGTGCCCAGGTGTTCAAGACCAGTCTGGATAACAAAGCGAGACTCTGTCTCTACAAAAAACTAAAAAATATATATAACAGAGTGTGGTGGCACATGCCTGTAGTTGCAACTACTCAGGAAATCCCTTGAGCCAGAGAGGATGAGGCTGTAGTGAACTGTGATTGCACCACTGCACTTCAGCTTTTGTGACAGAGCAAGACCCTGTCAAAAACAAACAGACAAAACAAATCAAAACCACAAAAAAAAAAAAACCAGAGAAAGAGGCTTGGAGCATTAGGCAACATTAAAAGTAAAAATTAGAAAGTGAATCAAATATGAATCAAATATGGCATTACAATGACGAGGGAAAAAATCGAAAAATCAATTTTCCACATCAAAGCAAGCATAGAGTGTAAAAATACTTTCAGCCCCAGCATTCTAAACTTAGCTGCTTCCTGAGGTCTACTACAGCTCTGCCATTCTGTATTTCCAAGCTTCTTTCCTGCATGTTCACTTTCCTTTTCCATCAAGTCATGTTTGAGGGTTACTCAAATTCATGAATAATGAATCACCAGAAGAGTCTGGGTGATTCAGTCTATGGAGAGAAGTTAGAGTACAGATCCTGCGGTCAAATTTTCTGAATTCAAATATTGCATCCACCCTTTCCTAACTGTGAACTCTTGGGCAATTCACTTGTCTGTCTGGGACCTACTTTCTCATCTGTAAAAGGGCAGTATAGTAGTGACGACTTCATTGTGTGATTGTTCAATTACATTCATTAATATATGGTAAGCTTTTGGACCCGCGACTCACCTATGGTAAAATAGTCAATCAAGAGTTGCTATTACTATTTTAGTTCAATCTGTAACTGCTAAAGATAGATATTTTATGTAGTTTTGTCTGCTTCTCTTCCTTCCTTTCCTTTTTTCTCCTTTCCTTTTCTTTTTTCCACTTTCCCTTCCTTTCCTCTCCTCTTTCCTCTTTCTCCTTCCTTCCTTCCATCCTTCCTTCCTCCCTTCCTTCCTTCCTTCCTCCCTTCCTTCCTTCCTTCTCTTTTCCTTGTTTCTTCGTCACCTCTGTCTGTACCACCTTATAGTCTTAGGTGTGTCTTAGGAGACCTTCACTTAGTTACCAAATGCTTTGGGCACATCCTTCTTGGTCAAGAAAGCCAGGTACCAGTCAGCTTGCTGAGCCTCTCTAGTGTCCAGGCTGTGCTCATTGTAAGCTCCTTCAAGCTGCAGAGAGTGCCAGACATGGATTTCATTAATCCTACCATCAGTAGGTCTAAATTCATTGCAACTAATACAATACTTGTTTCTCTAACCATGCCAACATTTTCTTGACATCGTGTATGACCTCCTGTTATTTCTCAACAAAAGCTGGCAAGCACAACCTGGCTGGGGAAGTAAAACAGCCCAGCGGGCCACAAACTGCTGCTGAGTGCATCCATGCTTAAATGAACAGCACATTCCAAAAAGACCCAGAGAAGCTCAACTCAGAAGAAAAAAAAAAAAAAGAATGCAAAATCCCTTACAGGAGAGAGTAATCCTCTAGGCCACTAGACTTCCATATTTATATTTCCTACATTGAAAACCAGAGTGACTTCTACTAAAAAATCCTTGACCATTCCTATTGTACTACCATGCTTTGAAATGTCATTCTTACCTTTCCCCATCAAAATTTACCCTCACAAAAAGAATCACAAATGTCCTCTTGATGGAACAAGTCTCTAAAATCTTTGAAGTCTCTGCCAGCAACACCAAAAGAGAAAGCAGCCTGCCATATGTGTGAGAAGGTTTAGTTACAGCTCAGCTTGGGCTAAAATCGCACTGGGAAGACTGCTACATAGGATCAGGTTGGTGCAAAAGTAATTGTGATTTTTGCAATTAAAAGTAATGTGCAAGGAAAGGTGGAGTTTGTTTAATTTCAAACGCTTTAACTTTTCCTTTATGATTTCCTTGAAAACTTGGTATTTTAAACCAATTTTTCTGTTCTATATCAAACTTTTCTATGAGCATAAGGTGAGGTTTTTGTTTGCTTCTAAAATATCAGATTTTCCTTGAAGTCTTCTCTGACAGAATGGTGCAAGGAATGTTAATGGAAAGAAAGCCCATTGACACAAACATTTTAGATGTCCCACAGTCTTTTAAGACATAGTTGTTGAACAGTACTCTTTCTAATCACTATCATAAGACCGAGGGAGAAAGATGAATAACATCAAGAATTTCCCTGCTCTCAAGGAACTCACACTCTAGTGAAAGTAATAGACATTAAACAAATTGATAACTATATAATGTAGGAATTGCTGTTAAGAAAATGTTCCAGGTTTTGTGGGAGAGAAAAACATGAGAATCTAGTGTAATTTGAATGTCATAAATAAAAAGACATAAGGAATTTTGGAGGAAAAAGTCATGTCCAGTTGCAATCTACAAAAAAAGTAAGTCTAAAAACTAAAACTGCCATATGGCATTATTAATACATTTATGTATGAGTATAACATCCACATATTTCTAAATAAAACTAGCTTAGGAGAGGATCTGGAAAAATAAGTAATGGGTACTAGGCTTATTATCTGGATGATGAAATAATTCACACCACAAATCCCTACGACACACGTCTACCTAGGTAACAAACCTGCACACGTACCCCTGAACGTAAAATTAAAGTTTTTAAAAGACTATCATTTAAAGAAAAGCTAGTTTAAGAGAGGATGTAGTTTAATGTGTTTAAATTTAGTCTTCTGAAGGATCAGAGGCTCTTCTTGCTGTTTACTGAGCTACCAAAGAATAACTACTGACAATTCTCTTCAAGTCTGCAGAGGCCAAGATGTTATTTTAAATTTTAATCTCTCCCGGTATTCTTCACTGTATTTAGCATAGACTTCAACATAGAGTAGGATTAACAAATATCTGAATGATAGTAAGGACCAGTTACAAATGCTTGCACAAAGCTAGGAAAATAAGTTTAAAAATAAGAAGTGACATAAGTTGGCTCAGATGAAAAAGGATTAATCTATGAACTGATGATAAGGCTTGAAAAGGAGCTTTTCTTGAAAACTAATTCCTGGATCTGAGCATTCACGTTTTCTTGCATTCTGCAGCCAGAGGAGGAAAACTTGGGTATCTGGCCCTTGCTCCTTTCATGAATACAAAACACTCACAGAGGTCTGTAATGAGTATTAATATAGGGGAAGTTAAGGCTTTCAGTGAAATGTTAAAATATGATGTTTATGATAAAATGTACTCACTAAAGGATAATGGATTTAAACATATAAAATACTATGACTCATCAGGCATTCATAAGCATGATAAAAATGATAAATAATGATGTTGTTGCAACCTGCGTCTGGAAAAATAGGTCTGTAGCTGTGCGCTTTGGTCAAATAATTTTCAAAGTTGAAGCTTGTTCATCTCTAATAGAAACTTCTAACATTTGAATTGTTTTTATGCATCACTTTTTACGTGCAGTTCCTCACTTAATTCTTGCAGCAATGCTTATGACAGATTTTTACTAACCTCATTTACGGATAGAGAAAATGAAGACTCAGACTATTTACTTGTTCAAGTTCATCTAAACAGAAAAAATGACAAAGACAGCACTCAAATTTTTGTCTTCTGATTCTAAATTTCATTCACATCCCAGCATATCACACATCTTCTGGATATCAGTTATATTGAATATATTTGAAAGTGTTTGCTAAATGGTGATATGTTGTATACCTAAGAGGGACTATGTAATCACTGAAAATCCATTTCATAATTAATTAGTATATTGATTTTTCCTTTAGCAGTCCTTTTCTAAATGCCAATAAATGTTTTCATCACTAACCAAGGTACTAGAGGAATATGAGGAACTGCTTACAAGTGCCTCCTTATTTCACTGTTACATTTGATTGCACCCATTTGAATAAAAGTAGATCACTGTACACCGGTGTGCACTGACCTGGTTAATATACATGTAAATGACAGCTTTTTCAATGGAGTCGTTTAAAGATAAGCAGCAAATATTTATATTCCTTTAAAGTATTGTTCCAAAAACGGCAGCAACAATTCACAAAAATAAGGCAGTTATTTGAGTTTAAAGATTTGTTTTATTACCTGGACTGAATATAACTATAAGTTCACACTTTGATGTATTTGCAATACTACAGAGTCTATTGAAGAACTCCAAGGGAAGGTGTTTGTTTGCATACGAGCAGTAAAACTTTTCTATCCAATAAAATCTGACACAGAGCTTTTAAGTAACAAGCACACTGTTGATTAGGTTGGTTTGATTTTCTAATGATTACCAGTCCTATATTTGGACTAAACTCTAAAGTGTATTTAATGATTAAAAATGATCTGAATTAGCTGTCTATGTTGAAATTAAACAGCATTATCTTACAATCGAGGTAATCAGTCTCAGAAAAGAAATATTTAATTATTTAGTATCAAATGTAAAGTGGTTACTTGTAGCTCTCTGCTTATACACTTTGCTTGCCAGTCTAATTTATTAAGCACTTTCACAGATATTTTTCCATAAGAGTACATTACATGCCTATTTAGATAGATTAAATTATATAAAACTGAGAATATTAGACCATATTTGTCCTATATAAATTTTAAATGGTTCAACTTCATAGATAATCCTGCTAATGAGAGATTTGAAATGCACTCTTCCCTTTTCTACATTTAATCAAATCAATGTTCCCATATTTTCAGGTGTCCTTATCAAACTTTTATACAAACTCATCCTTCTAACTAATTCATGCAACAAAAAATATTTTTTGAAGGGAGATTGTGCTGAGATGACAACATCAATTTCCTGTAAATGTAGTAATGGATAATGATATAGAAGACTCTACCCTACAAGATTAAGTATAACAGATAAAAATTCCAAATTATAAAAGACAAAGATACATTCAAATAGTTACTTCGATTTCATTAAAATACAGTATTTTGGTAAGGTTATCAGCAGTATTGTGAACCCCCAAAGACCCTGACAGTAAAGAAAATAAGCTTAGAGATGCTTAGAAGATATTACTGATTGAGTCTAGTGTTTGCCTTTTTAATGTCTTGTCATATTTAATTTTATTTATTTCATTTTCAAAAGCTATGTTGAAGTTGGCAATATTTCTCATCTCTGCAATGATTATTTTCCTCCTATGACTATATTATTCATATTTTGTGAGGCTCTAGCTTGGTCTAAGTAAGTTAGATCCCAAAGAATTCCAATCTTGATAGAGCAATTTTTCTGCCCTTCTCTGTCTATCTTATTTCTGGCAGCATGGGGCTATTTCATCTTAGATAGATCAGGCTTAGTATAATGGGTAATGTTCATGAACTAAAATGGAAGTCACTGGACCAGGGCTGGAAAAGATGATCCATGACCAGACTGTTCTGACCTTCCGGAGTACTGTCTGCTGACCTACTTGGCAAGTTGAATTCACTCTTCTCATTCATGCATAGCTGCAGTCACTTAAACATTAAAGGGTTGGAACTCATTTCCTTCTCATTTTTTGACCCGAGTCAAAACTCTGTTGTTATCCCTTGATCCGTAATGAGGGAAGATATGTAGGTAAATACATCAATGTAAATTGGTGTGTGTATACATATGCATGCCTGAAGTTGTGTGCATTTTAAGTAATGATTTATTTTATTTTATTTTATTTTATTTTATGTAGACAAAGTCTCACTCTTGTCCCCCAGGCTGGAGTGCAATGGTGTGATCTCAGCTTACTGCAACCTCCGCCTCCCGGGTTCAAGCCATTCTCCTGCCTCAGCCTCCCATGTAGCTGGGATTACAGGTGCCTGCCACCATGCCTGGCTAATTTTTATATTTTTAGTAGAGATGGAGTTTCACTGATCAGTTCAAGGTCAGGCTGATCTTGAACTCCTGACCTCAGGTGATCCGCCTGCCTCGGCCTCCCAAAAGTGCTGGGATTACAGGCATGAGCCACCGTGCCCGGCCAAGCGGTGATCTATTTTTAAAAATGGGGCCCAGTTCCATGGTTTTTTTTTCCCACATTCTATAAGGACATATGAAAATGGGGAATACCAGCTTAACCTACAATCAATAAGCACACATTAAGTCTTAACAGATATTTAGCACTTGTATATCCTCTTTCTAAGCCTTGAATGCCTTGTGTCTACCCTTAAAATATTCATAAGGAGCTGGAACGGGGAAGGCTGGTGAGAAAGAACAGAAAGAGGAAGATTGGAGAGAGAGAGAGATTAGAAAGGGAAAGGCTGGAGAGGGGGCGACTGGAACAAGAACAGCTGAAGAGAGAGAGACAAGAACGGAAACAGCAGGAACTCCTGAATCGGGACAGGGAAGACAGGCAAGAAAGAGAGAGGCTGGAGAGACTGAAACGGGAGAGGCAAGAAAGGCAGCGACAAGAACAGTTAGAAAGGCAACAGCTGGAATGGGAGAGAGAGCGCAGAATATCAAATGCTGCTGCCCCTGCCTCTGTTGAGACTCCTCTAAACTCTGTGCTGGGAGACTCTTCTGCTTCTGACCCAGGCTTGCAGGCAGCCTCTCAGCTGGCTGAGACTCCAGCCCAACAGGGCATTGTCTTGGGACCTCTTGCACCTCCACCTCCTCCACCACTCCCACGGAGGCCCGCACAGGCTTCAGTAGCACTCCCTCCTCCCCGAGGGCTCCCTCCACCTCCTCCACCCCCATCCACTGGGCCTCCACCACCCCCTCCTCCCCCTCCTCTCCCTAATCAAGTACCTCCTCCTCCTCCACCGCCTCCTGTCCCACGCCTCCCTGCATCTGGATTCTTTTGGGGATCCATGTCAGAAGACAATCGCCCTTTAACTGCACCCGCAGCTGCAATTGCAGGAGCGAAACTTAGGAAAGCATCATGGATGCAGGATGCCTCTTTCCCAAGCAGAGGGAATGCTATTGGTGTGAACTCGGCCTCATCTAAAACAGATACAGGCCGTGGAAATACACCCCTTCCTTTAGGTGGTAGTGGTTTAATGAAATAAATGAGTGCCCTGCTGCCAGGAGGAGAAGAATTGCTGAAAAGGGATCAACAATAGAAACAGAAGAGAAAGAGGACAAAGGTGAAGATTCAGAGCTTGTAACTTCTAAGGCCTCTTCAACAAGTACACCTGAACCAATAAGGAAACCTTGGGAAAGAACGAATACAATGAATGACAGCAAGTCACATGTTATCTCCAGACCAAACTCCACACCCTTATTACAGCCCAGTGGCAATGGAGTCCAGACGGAAGGACTTGACCACGGCAGGCTGAAGCAGGACATCTTAGATGAAATGAAAAAGGGATGAACAAAGCTAAAAGAAGAGCTCATTGATGCAATCAGGCAGACACTGAGCAAGTCAAATACTGCATAGAGAAACAGAATAAGGTGAGATAGAACTTTAATCTGGAGGAAAAAAAAAATCCTACTAACAACAACTGTTCACAACAGCAAACCTCTACATTTTATGAGCTGTAAGAAGAAAATGGAGACAAACAGAAGGAGGGAAAAATCAACCTACTCTGAAAATCTTCAGACATTATGACTCTGGCGATAAGCTCTTTCCCTCACAGTTGGCTGCTTTTTTCTGGCCTTTACAACAGAATGGAAGAGAATCATATAAGAATTCCTGTAACAGTTACGCAGAAAATACTAAAACCCATCAGGCAAGATCACTGCACATTGAAATATTGTCATGTCAGGATAAAATTGCACAATTTTCCACAATTCAGTGCTAAAATAAAGAGGAGGAAGGTTTAGAAAGTTTTTTTTGCAGAGTGCTAATAAAGAATTGAGCAAGTTTGCTATTGTATTGTAGTGTTTCTCCCAGGTTTGTTCTTCCTATCATGTCTGATATTCCATCAATAATTGAGATCAGCCCTATGTAAGTTAAGATCATAATATGTGGAACAAATGGAATTGTAAGTGCTTTCAAAGGGTAATATTTACAAGAAAGTGTCCTAAATTTGTTCAGCTTGACAGATTTTAGAATAATGGGAAGTCTCTTGAGTTAGCCTTCATGCAATTTTGTAGATTAAAACATAAACTTTGTCCAGAATTTAAAGATTTAGACACCTTCCTAAATTGTTTCAATGCATTACCACATCTAAAGACTTCTACATAACACAAACCAGTGGTCAAATGTAAACCCTGTATTGTAGACTTACTGTAGGTTTTCCACCTTTTACATTTATGCATGTGGACATGCATAAATTTTTATAATGTAATTACAATCACCACGAAGTTAGCTTTTTAAATTGCAGATGGTAATGCATGTGACACTAATATGTAGTGGCCTTTTCAAGGCCTAGTTCCAGAGAAAACATTTTGTAGAGGATAGGGGGTGGGAGGAAGTGGAGAAATAATGTTTTATTTAAAGTTGATTTCTGCACTATCTTTTTCTCAATTACCTGCATGAATAATAATGAAGAATATTTTGTGACTTTAATTGGTAAATATGTTACAAAACCAAGTACTTAATCTTTTACTTCATGTCTTCAGCTATTTGTATTTTATTTATTTATGTATGTATTTATTTATTTTTTGAGACGGAGTCTCGTTCTATCGCCCAGGCTGGAGTGCAGTGGCGCGATCTCGGCTCACTGCAACCTCCACCTCCACTTCCCGGGTTCATGCCATTCTCCTGCCTCAATTTCAGTGGTCTGAAACATGATTTTGAGCTTCACATAATATCTTACTGTGGAACTCAAAAGTTTGATCACTGAATTTGGCAGTTATTACCTAGGTACCCCTGCTGTTACACGGGTGTTTAGACACAGGTTCCTGAATGAAGCTGCTTTTGAATTTTGTTATGTTGAAATTTAAAAAATAACAATGATGGCAGCAATTAAGGCCACAGAAATCATTAGGTAAAGGAAAACCAATGAGGAGTTCTGCAGTTTTCTTTTAGTAAGTAAAGTGAGACTTAGGTTGTGGGAAGAAAGAATTAGATACTCTACCTGCCACCCTGTGTGTGTGTGCACTGGTGCACGTGCTGTCTATATGGAAGTCACTCCCTTTTCTTTCCTTTGAAATTGGTAAGGTTAAAATAGGGGAGAAATCCTATATGTTTCAATGACACCTTTTTGGAAAATTTAAGAAATCAAACTCTCTGGCCAGGCGCAGTGGCTCATGTCTGTAATCCCAGCACTTTGGGGGGCCGAGACGGGCGGATCATGAGGTCAGGAGAGCGACAACATCCTGGCTAACATGATGAAACCCCGTCTCTACTAAAAATACAAAAAAAAAAAAGAAAAAAAAAATTAGCTGGGCGTGGTGGTGGATGCCTGCACTCCCAGCTACCCGGGAGGCTGGAGAATGGCATGAACCTGGGAGGTGGAGCTTGCAGTGAGCCGAGACTGGGAGGTGGAGCTTGCAGTGAGCCGAGATCACGACACTGCCCTCCAGCCTGGGCGACAGAGTGAGACTCCGTCCAAAAAAAAAAGAGACAGAAAAAAGAACTCAAACTCTCCGTGCTCTCTATCTTGATTTATGCTTGAGTTATGTGCCATATTCGCTTTGAACTCTGATTATCAGAAGTTTTACTAAAATTTTAAAGAAATAATTCACTTTCATCTGCTTTCTAGATTTGTACATCTCAGTTCATAAAGTAAAGCTTGTTGATGGTGCAGTTTTCTAAATGCTACAAATTTGCAGCTATTACCACTACAAAGAAGTTTGGATAAGGGATTTTTTTTCTCTGTTAAAATAGTTCCTGTTTCTGTAGAAATTTCATTTTTAGATCAAACTGTGATGGATGAGCTATCATAATTCAAGTAAACATTTCTTTTTTTCTATCAGATATTCATTGTGATGCAATAGTAGTAAAAACATCAAAGATGCAGCAAGCTTATGAAGCACCACTTTCTAAAAGAAATAGGAGGCATTTTCATCTTTATTATTGTACTTTCGGTTATGCAAACATTTTGGTAATATAAACAGTTATGTCCCCTATAAATCTGTTCTTTTGATTTTGTTGGGTAAGTTAAATAGTAGGTACAGCACTGGGTACAAGTGGTCCAAACTAAGATAAGAGACTAAAATAAAATTCTAAATCTTAAAAGAAACTGGGTTTATGCACTCAACATTTTGTGCCTTCATCTAATATTAACATGATGTCTGTGTAAAATGACAAAAAGAACCAGTGTTGAATCACGCTATGTTTTCCATCATCCCAGATTGCTAAATGTATTCTTTCCAAGAAGTCTGAATGAATTATTATATACATTTCCTGTCATGTATACATGGCAGTTATGTCATTGTTAGAGATTTCAGGAATTAAAATGGGAAACAGAAGCTCAAGTTATTTTCCTTATCAAAACTATGTTCCTTGGAACCACATTATTATGATGATTTTTGTTCTCTTGTGCATTGGATGTCTTAAACTGAGTACGGTTTAGGGGATCCTTTCTAATTACAGGAAGGTATGCTTTCCTCAACACTGTGATTTGACCTGTGACAAATCTGTACTATCCGCTATGTACATGGCTCCCAAGTCAACTGCAAACAAACTGAATGGTGCTGGTGCTGAAATCTCTTCAGAATAGTCATCATGTTTTAAAAGTTGGTTTACAAACTTGAGGGACTGTTGAAGGGCATGATTGTGTTTTGAAATGTGAGGACATGAGATTTGGGAGGGGCCAGGGGCAGAATGATATGGTTTGGCTCTGTATCCCCACTCAAATCTCACCTTGTTTGTAATTCCCATAATCCCCACGTGTCAAGGGCAGGACCAGGTGGAGGTAATTGAATCATTGGGATGGTTTCTCCCATCCTGTTCTCATCATAATGAGTGAGTCTCACAAGATCTGATGGTTTTATAAGGGTCTGTCATTTCCCCTGCTGGTGCACTCATTCTCTCTCCTACTGCCCTGTGAAGAGGTGCCTTCTGCCGTGATTTTAAGTTTCCTGAGGGCTTCTCAGCCATGCAGAACTGTGAGTTTATTAAACCTCTGTTCTTTGTGAATTACCAGTCTTGGGTATTTCTTTTAACAGTGTGAGAACAAACTGATACAAGTGGGGAAGGTAAAGTGAAAAGTTCTGGCTCTGTTCCTCATCCACATTCCTAGACAAGATAATACACCAAAACATCCCTACAGGAGCAGACATGAAATGTGAAAGTTTGTGGGATTTTTTTTTTTTTTTTTTTTGTATTACAAGTTAACACTCATCAGAGGAAATCTACCATTGTCACAGTCCCATCGACACTGCAGTGCAGCACAATGGGCTCATAAGTGGAGTAGGCCTGATGGTGGAGATGGAAACTTAAACTATCATAAACCCAGCAATATGGGCTTCAAATTTCTAGCTGTTGCTTAATATCAACCTGCTATCAACAGAGACCATATGACCCTGCCCTGTTTCTTAAGCAGATCAATCAGTTATTTTCTTTTAAGATATTTACATTGAACCCCTTACATCAGAAAGGAACAGCAACTGAAATAGACAAATATTGAAGAATAGGCCTGCCTTCCAGTTCTCAGGGTTTTGATCAGCACCACTATTTAAGAATTTATAGAGTTTTGATGTATCACTTATGATTCTGCATAATACCATCTCAGAACAAGGAAGCTACTTTATGCCCCCCCAAAAAAAAGGTATGGAAGTGGGCATATCACATGCCCTCCAATCCTAAATCTGCCAACTTGATAGAGTAGATGCAAATAAGGCACCAACTTGGAGATGATAGCCTACAAAGATGATATGCTGTTCTCCAGGATGGGGTTTACACCCTAAATCAATGACCATTTTATGGTACTACGCTTCCATTACATAGAATATGTGAGTCCCATATCAAAAATGGGAGATAAGAGTGGCCCCACTTACTCTCACTCCATTAACTCACTGGGAGGATTTGTGCCTTAGTCTCTGTTGGCCTAGCTGCGCTATTCCTGGGGGAAACTCCTTTACCAGCACCACAGTAACAGTCCCATAGAACTTTAAGCTAAAGTTGCCACCAAGTCATTTGGGCTCTTTATGCTAACAGTTTAGCAGATAAGGGAAAAGATCATTACATTGGCATGAGTAGTTGATCCTGGTCATCAGGAGGAGGATTGGCTACTGTTACATAACAGTTATAAGGAAGAAATGCTTGGCATTTCTTTGGCCACTGGAGCAATTCTTGGTAACTTTTTGCACAATTTAATGGTAAATGGACAAGTGCATAAGACACAGCCTGAAAAGATCATGGTGACCAGGGCCTCAGATTATAACAGGGTTACTACTTGTGTCACTACCACATAAGTTACCCAGACAAGCAGAGGTGTTAGTTGAAATTAAGTGTACCTAGAATGGACTATGAACAAAAATAATGACTATCACTTGCAGTCTCAAAATGAACTGCCACGTGGGCCCTGCTGTTTGTCACATTAAAATTATTCTTGCCAGGCACAGTGGCTCACGCCTGTAATCCCAGCACTTTGGGAGGCCAAAGTGGGTGGATCACGAGGTCAGGAGATCGAGACCATCCTGGCTAACACAGTGAAACCCCGTCTCTACTAAAAATACAAAAATAAAAATTAGCTGGGCGTGGTGGCGGGCGCCTGTAGTCCCAGCTACTCGGGAGGCTGAGGCAGGAGAATGGCGTGAACCCAGGAGGCGGAGGTTGCAGTGAGCAGAGATCGCGCCACTGCACTCCAGTCTGGATGACAGAGCGAGACTCCATCTCAAAAAAATAAATAAATAAAATAAAATAAAATAATTCTTACAAGTTTCTCCAGAAAAAACACAAAGATCAACCAAAATACTACAAGAGTTGCTCCCAGGTGGGATGAACTTACCACTGAAGCAAGTAGAGCTGAGAAGCTCACAGAGTACATTACCAGGAATATTGTGTTACATCACCTAGAACCCGTTTCATGATGAAGGTACTTACTCTCTCAGATGCCAGTTGTATAGACTCCTGAGCTCTTCCTCAGGGACTGACTTCAGTTTAAGAGAGCTGCCCCCCTCAAGGTTAATCCCACTTCCAAAGTCAGGGCCCAAATCCTGGCCCTTTGCCTCAATTCTGAAGAGCTATCTCAGTTTCAGAACTCTCCATGGAGTTGGCTGAGGGCTTTGTTTTCACTGTATCATTGATCAATTTTTCTGTTTTCTAAACTTGCCCATATTCCTTTAGATATGCTGTTCCTGAGAGCACGCCTCTGAAAATCTCTTGCATGTATATCTGTCTATCTGAATCATTTTTCCTAAAAAAGATAACTTAGGACACAAGGTCACACAGAATATAAGTGACAACCAGAATTAGAACTCGGACCTACACACTCTCACAACAAAATTCTTTTCTCTACATCATACTGCTAAATTCTCTCAATATGTTTCTTATTTATGCTACTATAGGATGAGATGTAAATTATCTGTTTGTATGTCTGTGTCCCAAACTAGAATATAAACTCCTTGAAGACAATGACATGTATTATGAACATATTTATTTCCTAAGATGAAAATATTGAGTATCTCATATTAAGAACCCAATTAACATTATACTTAAATAACTACAATGATAGATAAATAATTTTAGCTTATTTGAAAATTATGATTATTATGAATTAATTTCTTTACAGAAATTAGAGGAGTTGTAGACAAAGCCATACTGCCTTTTCTGACTTTCCTCTTTATTACCTCGGCCAGTGCAGGGTATTCACAAAACCCTCTATTCCACTTCCTTCTCATTGCCGCCCTCCATTTATTGCTATCTTTATCTTCCTGAAACATAATTGCAAGTAGGTAAGTCTTTTGTTCCTAAGTCTATATGCATTCCTGTTTTCTAAAGGTGAGTTTAAATGAAGTAATTTTTTTTTTCTGGATGAATAGAAGTCTCTGTGTAATTTATTAACACCAAATTTTTCAATTTTATTTTCCATTTATTTATTTAATCCACCCTAAATGTCTTCCGTATTATTTTGATCTCACTATTTTCTTTCATCTTAAATGTTTTTCTAGACTCCATTATTCAAAATTTTAAGAATCCTGCAGGGTCCAGATCAACTGGTACATTTTCAGTCTTCATATTTTTCTAATGACTACCTCTCCCATGCTAAAAGTAAGCCCTTTCTACGTTAAATCTTCATGCTTCTATTCTTAATTCTCTTCTGGAATGTATCATTTAAAAACATGTATATTATGCACATTTGTAGTTGTCTTATCCTCAATCCTCATTTTTTTGTTCCTTTTCCCAGCAATGTGGCCTTGTAAATGGTAGTTACTATGTAACTTTTACTGTGTGGATGAGATACAAATGGATGTTGACAATAAATTAGTTGAATGACCAGCCATGGAACTGATCTGTGTTCCTTAAGATATATGTGTCAAATACATTTAATTACAGATGGTAAGCCAAGTAAATATGAGGAGAGACATTAGGGATAGAAAATATTTCAATATTTTTGATTAATATTGATGTAAAAATCCTCAATAAAATACTGGCAAACTGAATACAGCAGCACATCAAAAAGCTTAGCCACCATGATTAAGTAGGCTTTATCCCTGGGATGCAAGGTTCAACACACACATATCAATAAATGTGATTCACCAAACAGAACTGAAGACAAAAACCACATGATTATCTTAATAAACAAAGAAAAGGCATTTGATAAAATTCAACAAACATTCATGTCAATAACTCTCAATAAACTAGGTATTGAAGGATTATACCTCAAAATAATAAGAGCCATATATGACAAACCCACAGCCAATATCATTCTGAATTGGCAAAAGCTGGAAACTTTTCCCTGGGAAAACTGACAAAGACAAGGTTGCCCTTTCTCGCTACTCCTATTCAATGTAGTATTGGAAGTTTTGGCCAGGGTAATCAGGCAAGAGAAAGAAATAAAGGACATCCAAATAGGTACAGAGGAAGTCAAGCTATCCCTGTTTGCAGAAAACATGATCCTATAGCTAGAACACCCCATAGACTCAGCCCAAAAGCTTCTAAATGTGATAAATAACTTCAGTAAAGTCTCAGGATACAAAATAAATATGCAAAAATCACTAGCATTTCTATACACCAACAATAATCAAGCCAAGAGCCAAGTCAGAATGACCTCTCATTCACAATTGCTACAAGAAGAATAAAATACCTAGAAATACAGCTAACTAGGGAGGTGAAAGATCGCTACAAGGAGAACTACAAACCACTGCTCAAAGAAATCAGAGAAGACAAAAAAAAAAATGGAAAAAAAAAACATTTCATGCTCATGGATAGGGAAAATCAATATCATTAAAATGGTCATGCTTCCCAAAGCAATTTAAAGATTCAATGCTATGCCTATTAAACTACCATTGGCATTCTTCAAAGAACTAGAAAAAACTATTTAAAAATTTGTATGAAACCAAAAAAGAGCCCTAGTATTTTTAAACAGGCTGCAATGTCATTTTAATGATTAGTGTTAGCCATAATTTTTGTTACAGATGCCTACCTTTTAGGGGTGTTGAAATGTTAAGACACATTTTTGGTATCATGATATGTATTTTATTTGAGTGTAATTAAAAATACAATAGAAAACAATTAGTACTTAAGTGATTTGATACTTGGAATGCAATTTTAGGGACTGATTTCAGCACCTTGGCCAGAGCAATGTGTTGGAGGTTGTTTTTGTTCACTTTGTGCACCTTGGATTCAACAGGACAATTATTGCTTCCTCATAGCAATAAATATATGCTCAAGAGTGAATCTCCAGGAGGCTGAGACAGAAGAATAGCTTGACCTCGACAGGCGGAGGTTGCAGTAAGCTGAGAAGCTGAGATGGCGTCATTGCACTCCAGCCTGGACGAAAAGAGCAAAACTTCATCTCAAAAAAAAAGAGTGAGTGGCAAAAATATGTAAGAGCCAACTACAATCATTTTGCAAATATCCACTAAAGTCTTCAGACAGTTTTATTTTAATAACCATCCTTTTTAAATAACTAATCAACCATAGAGCCTTGGAGCTGAAGAGAACATTAAAAAATTACCTAATCCAAAATTCTTTTCTCCCGTTGCCCAGGGACAAATACCTGTGCTGAAGTAATTTTTTTCCGATTACAAATTTGTCCATAAATTAAAGTTCTTTTTATCTTTGCAAATATGCTTATTAAACATGACATTTTCTTATACAATAGGTTATTTAGTAGAAATTATCAGGAGACCAATGTCCTATATCTAGTTTTTTCATGTAAATTGGACTAAGTAATACTAAAATTCTGAATCTAAGATTTTTTTATTTCATAAAATTAAACAAAGAGTTGTAATGATACTCACGGTATTATAGTTGCATGTATATTATTCTTTTATGAAAGTAATGTGATCAAAGTATGATTAGGACTCACAATCTGTTAAACTGCTTACAAAGGCATACCCTTCATAATTGAAATGACTTAGGATCCTTCCTGAAAAGAGAGGTTATTCTCAATGTTAATAAACCAGAGAAGAAATGTGCCTCCTTGGATAGGATACTTTAATGCTTTCCAGTTTGCATATAAAAATAAGTTATTTTTAGTCTTACTCACAAAAGAGTTAAAATGTTTAGGAGGGAATTTCTGAATGGTGCGTGTTAAAGTGGTACCATTCACATAGAAATACAACATTAGTGCTAGGATTAAGTAATCTAGTCTATGCAAAAATAAAAGACAGTGGAGTGCCTTTCTTTTCTCTCACTATCATATCCTTCATCTTTCCCTTATTTCCAGATTTATATATTAATAATAAATTAAAATACAACATGCACTAGAAATATTGAAAAAAGACAACCACAGAAAGATAAGAAATATGTGTGCTGTAAGCCAAGTTATTTTACTCTTCTTTGTGTTTATTTTCTTTTTTTCTATCTTGGGATTGTCAGCAATTTTAAGAGTTACAATGTATAATAAAATACCACACAATGCAGTCATAAAATAATAATAGTTATATATGTTGATATGAAAACATGCATAATGAATTCACATATTCAAAAACTAGTCAATTCTGCATAACAAATGGCCAGTTTATTTAACAAATCAATGCTGTATAGAAAAGTATTAAATAACTTTGGCTGTTATAGAATAAAAGAGTGTTACAAAATAAAGGTTTTACTAAGAAGTAAATATTAAACTATATTAAGGAATTAATATTAATTTTATTAGACGTGATAAGGGTCTAGTGGTTACTTAATAATTGAACATGTATATTACAGTGATTTGGGTGAAATGGCATGATATCTTATACCTGTTTTTAAAAACTCAAAATGGTGATCATAATATAGTAGTAGTTCTGAACAGATCAAACAAGATGTGACAATGTTGATAATTGTTGAACTACATGGGGCTCATAAAGGATTTTCCCTATTTTTACATGTTTGAAAATTTATACAACAAAAAGAAAAAAATCAGCAGTTCCCAAAGTCATTATGCCCATTTCAGTATACTTCTCACCTTTTCTTCTCATTTAAAAAATACTTCTCATCTTTGCTTCTACACATAAACGTGTATTTTTTTGCTGTATGTATATTGCTCTATGTGTTTAGTTTTGTTTTCTAATATGTATCATAGAAGCATACGTGATTAAAAAATATACCAATGTTTTGTAAAAATAAATGATTATCTTTCTCTCACAATGCTAAGGGAACAAGAGTCTTATCAGAGATCATGTATTGAAGTAAAGAACATGCCTTATGGGTCCAATATATATTGATGGTAACAATAATTACAGGGAAAGAGATCAATTCAAGAGCAAAATGATACCGTGTTGAAGAGTCATCATAGCTTGATTGGCCGCAAATTTCCACTCTCACAGTCTCTGTCACTTGCTGAACTACCTACTTTCTGATTGCACTTTTCACAGGAGCTATATTCAATTGATCTATGTGGTTTAGAAAATCTTTTCCAATTCTCATAATTTGCATTTCCAAGCTTTCTTATTCTACATTGATGTGTTTCTTTAGAGATGATTATAATAGTAGTGATTATAATAATTAACATTTCTGCATCTTACCAAATATGTGTCAGGACTAGTTCTAAATATTTCAACGTAACTCATTCAATCATTGTGTCAAAACTCTAGTTAAGCACTACAGTGTTGCCAATATTACAAATGAGGCAAAGTTCTAAAGAGGTTAAATAATCTGCATAAAGCCATGTAACTCTTAAGTAGAAAATTAGCATCTATTCTAATTAGTGTAGATATGAGCCTTTTGGGGGAACTTAACAACTGATTATCTTACATTTGGGTTGAGTCTAGGCATAATAGGAAGTCTGCTTTAACCAGCCTTTGTAAAGTTGAGGGCTAAATGCTTCTAAAATCATTCAATATGTCAGCATTCCTCAAAATGTTGGTTATAACTGACTCCAAAGCATATTGATTAAATTTAAAATCCATGGATAAAAAGATTGGAATAAACATATTCTTAGTTCTTTCATATTTAATAAGATTAATATTATTTATATGGTAAAAATGTTTTTTTCTTTCATCTTTTATGTATATGCTTTTGTACCTACACAAGCTGAGCCATCCATCTCTCATGTGGTAGTGGGGTTAAAACTGTTACAGTAGTCATACAATGGAAAAAAATGTTAAAATTCAGCTGTGATGTTGAACACAGTATTACAGATATATAATAATAGTCACATTTCATAGAGATAAAATTATTTCCTAGATGGGGTTGTAGAACTCGATCATAAACAAGCTAGAAGAGAAAAGAGAAAGCAGGTTGTCATATATTTGCTATATTCTTCTCTCTATTTTGATTAAAGCCTTGGACAGCAGGGGCACCTTAAAAAGAGTAAGATGAGTGGCAATGACATAATGGCACAAAGGTTTCTGCCCTGCTTTCCCTTTATGATTCTGGAAGGAAATTTTGTCCCAGGCTCCTTCCCACACAGCAAACTCCACTCCTTCTCCCTTCACAAAGTTGTATCCTACATTTTTTTATCCACACAAAATTGTTCTCATACGTACACACATAGGTATTCAATCATTGTGTATTATAGACACTGACTGCCTTTTTGCTTCAATCAATTAAGTGTACTTTATTGCATTTCCTACAGCAATGTATAAAAGGACATCTTTCTCCACATTTCTTGATAATGTTTCTCCACATTCCTGTACATTATCATCCTGAATTTTTGCCAGTTTGAAAAGTAAGATTTAAAACTTAATAAATAAAAGTCTCAGAATTAAAGTAGTGTATTATTTTATTCAAAAATAATGAAGAATTTGTACTACATAACTAGGCAATTAATAGAAGGATTTGAATAAATAAGAATCCGGAATGGTTACTTCTCATAGTTTAAATATCATCATTCCATTTAGAAATAAAACGTCTTGAGTATTTGTTGCTTAAAAATGTCTAACACAGTCATATAACGTTTTTCCTCTTTCCATTGCACATATTTGACAATTCTTTGCTTTAGGAGGATAGAGATTCATCACAGATTCATCACCATGACTTCTGGTAATTACTTTTGCTTATTATGTCTCTTTAGCTTTTCTCCAAATTGTTTTGATTTTGATATTAGCAAAAATATAAATGACAGGGAAAAAAATGTCATCCCAAATTCTCTTTTTTTCTATTGCTCCCCACCCCAAACACTTTTTGTTGTTTATCTAGCTTCTGTTTTTTTGCTTTGTCTATATATACACATTTTAAAATTAAATCATTTCATATAGTGAAGTTGCAATTGTTTTTAAATAATTTAATACATATTTAATAATTGATTCCTTATATATAAGAATATATAAAAATTCCTAAATTTATATGCATATTTCAGAATACAATATGTTATCAGGGAAAAATATGTCATTAGGGAATCTTTTATAAAACCATAATTTAAGAACGATTGATAGTATCAGAAAAAAGTATTTATCAATATTTTGCATAAAAGTAATTTTTTGACAGTCTCTATCTTGCCAAAATTATATAAAAAAAATCTGTTCATGATAATGTAATGAGCATCAGGAAAAATAGACATTGAATCAGATTTCTAGATGAACAATAATTTTATGATCTTATAAGCAAATAGAGAAAGCAGAAAGAGAAATATTAAAGTATTCAAATATATAAAATAAATTTGGATACACTTAACAGAAATCACTGCTGTTTGCATTTTGCAATTATTTGGAGGAAAAAAGAGGAAAAGGAGGGACTGATAAATTAGCTTACTTTGTTATCTGCAATATGTAGGAGATTCTCTCTTCCTTTGATAATAAATGACCCTATAAAATATGATCCTTGGATAAAATGAGTATAGGTTATATCTATAATGAGAAAATAATGTACATTATTTACAAAATAAACCACTCAACTCAAAATTCAAGACTCTCATCAATTGACAGAATTGACCAGAGAGTTTAGGAGACTCAATGACAGTTTTTTAGCAAAAAAAAAAAAAATTAGGTGTTAGTCCTGTTGATTGCAGTAATTTTATTAACTTAAACTTCCAAATCAACCCTGAAAATTCATATGTCCACCAGAATTTTCTTGAGTTTTATTTTCAGAATTTTCTTGGGTTTTATTTCAATACGTTAGAGCTATACCAAATTTAGGTTGGCAGATGTGTTAATATCAAATGTAAGATTTTGCAACATGAGGCAACAAATTATTTAAAAGCAGTGCATTAGTCCGTTCCCACACTGGTATAAAGAACTACCTGAGACTAGGTAACTACAGAACTGTGAGTCAAGTAAACCTCTTCTGTTCATAAATTAGAAGTCTCAGGTAGTTATTTATAGCACTGTGGAAACAAATTAAGAAAAGAATGATAAGGTCTAGGGCTTTTTTTCCTTTTGCTATTTATTTTGAAACTTTTTTTTTTTTTTTTTTTTGAGACTGAGTCTCGCTCTGTCCCCCAGATTGGAGTGCAGTGGTATGCTCCCTGCTCACTGCAACCTCCGCCTTCCGGGTTCAAGCGATTCTCATGCCTCTCAGCCTGCCGAGTAGCTAGGATTACAGACATGTGCCACCACGCCTGGCCAATTTTTGTATTTTTAGTAAGGACATGGTTTCACCTTGTTGGCCAGGTTGGTCTGGAACTCCTGACAAGTGATCTGCCCACCTCGGCCTCCCAAAGTCCTGGGATTACAGACGTGAGCCACAGCACCGGTCCTCAAACCTCTTAAAAGTTTGAGTAAATACTTTTTCACAAAACAACTACAGTTTCAGGAAATAAGCAGTGAAAAAGTGTAGCCACAAGAGGTTCCCACATTATACATATATATAGTTACATTACATATAATAAGGAATGTTGAGCTGGGCACTGTGGCTCATGCCTGTAATCGCAGCACTTTGGGAGGCCAAGGCGGGTGAATTGCCTGAGCTCAGGAGATTGAGACAAGCCTGAGCAACATGGAGAAAACCAGCCTCTACCAAAAATACACAAATTTAGCCAGGTGTGATGGCATGCACCTGTGATCCCAGCTACTTGGGAGGCTGAGGTGGGAGGATCTCTTGAACCCAGAAGGTGGAGGTTGCAGTGAGCCAGGATTGCATCACTGCACTCCAACCTGGGTGACAGAGTGAGACCACATCTCAACATAAAAAAAAAAAAAAAGAAAGAAAGAAAGAAAAGAAAAAAGAGAATTGAAAGTAACCTTCATATGAAGAGGTAATTAGTTAAATATGTTATAGTACATTCACAAAATAGCCATACCATGCATTAATTGAAAATCATATTGCAGAAAAATTTTAATAACCTGAAAATATGATAGTTTTTTATGAAAAAGTACTTATAAACTTGCTGTTTGATATTATATATATACAGATTCACATATACATATGTGTGTATATAAAATTTATTACACATTTTAACACTGTTTTACTAAAAATATGTAAATTCATATGCAAATATCTTAACTGAAGTAATTTTTGGAAATTTAAAGTTGTAGGCTTTGACATATTTATTTGGTAATTTATGACTTGCTGATAAGCGCCTAATGATTGCTGAAGAGAAGTTCATAGAAACTCAAATTTGTTTTACTGTACATTTGCACTCCGGTTCATCTCAAAAAGCCTACTCTATTTGTCCAACTAATATTTCACTCTCAACAGCCACTTGTGAGTCCATTTATTGGGAGACCTCAGTTCATTGGAATATTAAGAAAAATTATCTTTATTTTTCCCTTTGGCTGATTTTAGCTTTGCTATATTGAATTATACTTTCTATTTTGAGATAAATATCATAAATATTATGTCGCTTTTGTCCATGAAACTGAGTCCATGTGTTTTAAACTTTAATCTTATAGCTGGTTGGACTGATAATATTATAACCGACCTCCCTTTTCCAATGTGGGTTAAACGTGTGGTCCAAGGCACTTAAGAATGGAGGAGAAGGTCCATTCTTGACATACTTTGTTTTCATCTCTTATAATTTGGATTCATATCTAGCAAATGAAATGAAGTTTAGCCTATTCTTAGTCATAGTTGCTGCTTCCCTGGATAGCATGACTAGCTATTGGTGTCCTTTATCTGGCAGAAATAGAAGTGCTGTTTTTTCCCACATATTGTGGACATATGTCTTGGTTTGGTGACAATAACCTAGGATTATATCTATTGCCCCAACATAGCTTCCAGTTTAGTATTTGTCACTCTAGAAATGTCATAGTTTGGACAACAAATTATTTAGTTATGCTCCTGGTGTGATATATTTGTGGGGTCTTTCTAGGGACCTGAAAAACTTCTACATAGCTTTGCCTTGACCATTTCTCACAGCTCCTTCTCCTAACTTCAGCTCACACTATGAGTTGTCTAATCTACAGCCTCTTGCAGCTCAGGTCATTGCCTGGGAGATGGGTGGGGAACATAAAGTTAAGATGTCTCAAGTTTATTGAACAGAAGCTTCTGCTGAACTTCTGCAGTGTTTCATCAACCACAGTCATTATTTTGTCTTGAAAAATGTTGGGTATCCAGGTTACTCTGCTGTCTCCTCTTTCATTGCCCTGGATCCAGGTCATGTTGCTGCAGCCAGTGACTATATAAGGAAAAAAGATTACATTCCCTTTCTTGCCATCATTCCTCATCTTCGCACGACTGTCTTGCATACCTCCATTTGCCTGCAAAGGGGAAGTTTCCTCCCCCTCTTCCTCTAACGGGGGAAGGGTTAGGAGGGTTAGGATAGGCTCTTTTCTCATTGTATGTTCCAGAAAGATGATGCCCACTACCATATACTCTCCCTAGTCCTCATGTTATATGTGCAGTACATTTAAGATCTTTACAGAAATATAGGAATATCATGTTTAAAAAATGACCTATAATTTTGAAACAAAACTGGTGGATATGCATCAAGAACAGCTGGTAATTTTCACTACCTACATTCCCATAATTTTGTCTATAAAGGGTATGCCTGCCTCAGTCTTGAAAAATTGAAAACCTTTAAAAAGGACATCTATGAAAGTTGGATACCTTTAATAGTTACCGTAATGATACCAATGTCAATCAACATTAAAAGTGATGCTTTAAGGTTACAAATAACATATCTAAGCTGTTGTCTTGACTCTTTTGGATTTGATATACACTACTTCCCTTTTATTATTGATAAAACATTCATAGAAGCTGTGTGTTTCATTGTACAGAAGCGCCTGCTGCATTTCAAGAATATACACACCATTTTATAAAAACCTACCCTTCAGTCAACTGTAAAAGTTACCGTTCTCTACAGAGGCCCCACACTTTGTGCTGTTGAGCTTTTTGTTCTACCTCTACCTCTATCTCTACTTGTTGCAATTCTAACTTTATATCCAAAGAATGTTTCTGATACCATGCCTTCAATGAATCCTTTCCTAGTTTCCCTCCACTTACTAACTGGTAAAGTCTTTTAAGACATGAGCTATAGTGCCTAGAACATAAAATTTCACTTTGAAGACAACAGGAAAACAGTGGGCATTTGTTGAGTTGAATCAGTAAAAATATCTCTAACTGATTTAACAGCGTTGCATTTTATCAAGTGTGAAGCTTTTCATTTGAGAATTAAATTGAAATGGATTTTTACTCTATGTGAAGGTGAAGATTGAGGATGTATGATAGAAATTTAACATATACACAGTCCTTAAAAGTTATAAGATTATCTCACAAAACTGGTAAACATATAGGACAAACACTATTATCTCCATTTTACATGTGGATACACTGAAACTGAGAAAAGTTAAATTAATTTCCAAGATTGACAGTTATGAGTGGAGGAACCTACTTTTTATACTGTAGTCTTTCTTTGTCCATAATATCACTGCACTGTAGGAAAGGGAGTAGGAATCTCTGTATTTGGATCAACTGACATAAATAAATTCTAATAATTACTATACATATTAAATGGTCTTCTAGAAGCCCATTTCCAGGTCACTGAAAGGATATTTCCATTCATTATCTAGGGCTATGCTGAGTCACCAGCCATTTTTACTCTCGTGGTTAACAGGATGGCTCCCAAGAAACCTGATTCATCCCTTATCGTTTCAAAAGGAAGCAGCCTGCTAATTACAACTACTGTCAAAATTTGGAGGGAGGACAACAGGATGGGGTAGGTGGGACTAGTCATGGTTCTGAAAAACAATGGAAGAAAAGGCTAAAGCTCTGGCAATAGGGTGCTCTAATTCCCCAAGGAGGCTGAGATTCCTGGGGTGCACACACGGCTGTATTCATGGGTGGGGCCACATGGCACAGTGCAGATGCCACTTCCAGGTTCCACCCAAGACTCCCTGTGGGCCAGGGGGTGGAAGAAGAATAACTCTGTGGCTTCTGGAAGATGGCAAATCCTAGGAGAGCAAAATGAAAGGAAGGTGTGTTTTGCCTTTTGCCTGATTATAACAAGGGATTCTGAATTCTCAGTGCATACTCATTACAGAGCTTTTCTTGCGTCAACTTCACAGCAACAGGAGGGCCCTGGGGGAATCTTTATAAAGCTCCTGAGATAGTTGGGCCTTATCCCTGAGGGGCTAGTCATTTGGTATTAAGGACTCTCTTGAAATAAGAAATTACCTAGAAATACCCTTTCTATGCCTTATTCTTTCAGATTGTAAACTTGGCGTAGAAATAAGAAACAACAACAAAAACATCAGTCATGTTCCTGAAAAGATATCAATTAACCACTGATTTCCAAAGTGTGAGGATAGACTGCCTCCAGTGTGTTAGAATGAGTCAGCTTATAAATATGACTATTCACTGTTTTACTTTCCCTTTCAGTTATACTGAAAAGGAATGACAGTAAAGGGAGTAATGCTATTACTTGAATGGGTATAACATTTATTTTCTGTATTAAAGGAAGAAGAGAAAGACTTTCATAAGGATCATTTATACACTGCTACTTTAGGCTTTAATATTAGTAGTAGTAATTGAGAAAGAGATTTATTTCCCTTTATTTGAATTTTTTTGTTTAAGAAGCATATTAATACTTTTGACCATGATAGCCTACCTTTTCCATCCTCCTCATCCAAATTTCTGAAATGGTTTTCAATGTATACACTTCTCTCTTTTGAAATGATAGAGGATGAATTAGGTCTCTTGTGAACAAACCCTGTTAGCAATAATGAGATTCTTCAGCACCAGAATATCCTTCTGTTGAAAGTAAGCAAAGGTTTAAGAGTTCCTCCATACTTTACACTTCTATCTCTGAGGTTTGTAATAGTCTCCAACAGTCTGTTGACTGTAAGCATATTTGCTAGTGCCAAATATTATCATTATGTGTGATAGTGATAGATACAGGAGACAGCCAAGTGTCCCCAGTGAAACCCTGCCTTCAAGCCTAAAACAGCCTGGAGGCTGAAAAACCGGACTGCTGGTTCCAGATGAAGCCTGCCGTTTCCCGACTGAGTCTGTCCAAATAATGCCCACCTGTGCACTGGGAAGATGGGGAAGAGCCTGAAGAAATTCGTGTCCGTTTGCAGGAGTGAGGAGCCTGGCCTCTCCTGTTCCCGTGTGGTGACCTGGGATTTCAATATGTAAGGCAGGAAACCTGCCTGCAGGACTGTTTGCTGAAAGTTATTTTTCCTTTTCCCTTTTTGCCTAATAAATTCCACTCCTCACCATTCTGTGTGTCCGCGAGCCTAATCTTTCCTATTCGTGTGACAAAAAACTGGTTTTAGCTGAAGAAAGGAGAAAGTTCCGCAACAATAGGAGAAAAGGTGTTAGACCTAACATCAGCACCAGGGTTTATCTTGGGCCTCAACTATTATAATGTGGCCCATATAACACTTAGAACCAGTTTTCTCATCTTTAAAATAGAAATAAAGACATGAAACACATTGGGATAATATGTTTGAAATAACTTATATCAATTACATCCCTCTTCAAGGATTATTTAAAGTGAGTGAAGTTTATTCATAGTTTTCTCCAAGGCAAAAAATTACCACTGTAAGAAAACTAAATAAAATCCAGGTTTCCATGACTGATAACAAGATAATCTCTATGTAGTGACAGGTTACTGCCCTGAGATGCAAGTCTCAAATCACTGTCTCTTGATGTTAATCTTTCCCTGAGGAAAATATGGCTATATACCTATACAGTGGCCTCAAGATAATCCTGCTCAACATTTTCACATGCGGTTACCCTAGTCTTTTCATAATTCCTCATGGTATAACTAAAATCAATCTAGAACATTTAACTGAGGCTTTATTCATTTGAGGTGGAATGTCACAAAACTAGAGAATATTTTGTGAGATGTCAATTGCTCTTTAAGCTCACAGACCTTATCCCATGTTGGCTTCTGTCATGCTTTTGTAGGGTGAGTGTTATCTTAACACCATTCAATAATCTATTCCTAATCATAGCCTTGCTTGAAATCCCAAACCAGATTGCTGACATTTTTTGAGCACATAGATCCAACCATACTGGAAATACAAACATCAACGATGAGAGCCAATTATTCCCTTGCTTTGATTACGCATATTTAAATTATGTTTCTCTCATTTATAGCCAAGTTAGTTTTAACACATATTTCATCCTTATATCCTCAGCTGAGCCTGAAACGGAGGCTATATCTCAGCTGAGGCTATATCTGTTGAATAAATACCTCCATTATTAATCATACTACTATTTCATACATTTGAAAATTGACATGCTTTTTTTTTCTGTGACAAAATTTACAGAATAAATGGGTACAGAAAACTTTTTCTTGGTTCATTGCTCCATTCGCTAAAAAATGTTTCCAAAATAAGGGCCAAAAGTAGGATTAAGTTTTTGTCATTATTTATTAGCTATAAATTCATTACAAAATTGACTCTTACATATAATTAGAAATATTTCAAATTATATAGAAATCATATTATTTAAAATATTAAGTGTTAAATTATATTTAACAATTGCAGGATATTTGATACAAGAATTAAAACTGGATGTCTGGTTATGTTTATAGAACAAAAAATACAGATAAAAATATGAAAAATAAGTTGAAAAACATACTCACATTATATATTTGTAGCTTGAAAAACAATTCTATTTGGTTTAGTGAAATATAAAGAAAAATATCAGAATATAATATTTAATCTTATGTGAATCTTTTGGTAAACTGAAACACAGGTAAAATTATATACCCTGACCTTACAAGCAAGATGTAATATTTATCAAAAACTTATCACTGGATATATTAACTCTATACTTTTCTCCACATCTATGCTACAGGTGAGTTGTTAAATCCATTTGTCATACTTTCTTTAAAAAAGTCATTTTCTTGAATTAAATCAAATAGATAATTTTTTCCATTAATTCATATTGTTCCTTTTCCTCAAATTTTTCAAACTTATAGTTTAGCATCACTGAAGTCTTAAATAATCTCATTTATTTAACATCACCTTCATAGCTGAAGCTTAACAACATCCTTTTTTTCCAGATACTAGTGAGATACGAGTATGATTTATTTTTCAGATGATCAGAGGACATTGGAAAATTTAACAAATTGATACTGTATTCTAATTTTTATATGTGGCTAGTTAAGAGAGTAGTGTACCCAGAAGGCACTGGACTCTCAGCCACTTAACATTTGAAAGCCTCATTAATGTGCCCTAGAGAAGGGGAAAGAACCATCAAGCCCTAAATGCTGAAGACATTAGTCTGGACATAGACACCATACAAAGAAGTGCAAATACACAGGATTATGGTCACAAACCAGGAGAAGAATATCTGCTATTAGGGAATGTTAAGCATGGTGTAAAAATAGTTATCACAATCACAAAACACTTAGTTTTTATTTCCCACTATAGCTTAAAATATTAACTGTGGTTTACTAGAGAGACATGGTAAAGCCATAGAAGTAAAACATATACTCAGGTGAAAGAAATTTTTAATTCTCAAACATGAACAAAATAATTTTCTATACATAATTTAAATGGATATTAAATATTTATGGACATGATTTCAAAAACATGTGGTAATTGTCTTCCATAATATCATCCATGATATAAGCCAGGAAAACATCACATTTTATCCCAAATGTTCTGTAATATCTTTAAACTGGGCCAAAATTAAGTTTCATTTAAAAGCTATCAAAAGCTATGACATTTTATGTGGTTTTGTTTTATATACCAAATGCATCGTGCTAAGCCTGGGTGTATCCTCATGGCACTTAACACATGATAAGGCACACAAAGAATGCAAAATAAATATTTGTTAACTGATACATTTCCTTTACAGCTTGATTATTAGACATTCAAAATTACTTATATTACTTTTTCAATTCCTAGTGTCATAAAGTACAATAATTCGAATTCTTAAATCTCTTATTCTAAAAAGAGACAAATTTCACCAACCAGGGGCACAGACACCAGAATGTAAAAGGCACAGTTATTTATTTTATTTTGTTTTTTAGAAAATGGAATGTGATCTACTTATTAAAGTACTCCAGAGAGTAATATTAATTACTATATTGGATTTTCTTCATAAATTATTTTTAAAAGTGAGTGGTAGCAAAACTTTATAAAACAGACCTTTTGCTTACATCACCAAAATAAAGCAACAACCAAACAGAAACAACAATGAAAGGCATGTCTTTGTTACAAAGAATCCTAACCAACACAGTTGACCTACGAGATATTCATTGTGCAAGATGACTTATCGAGATGTGGAAAAGAGAAAAATAAGAACAGGTTTCAACATGAAAGATTTCATCATTAATTGAAATTTGTCCAAAAAACACAGGTGCACATGAAGGATGTGCAAATTATTCTGGGAATGATAGGGGTCTTGAGAGATGGGGAAGAAGAAAACTAGCACAATCACTGAAAATATATTGTTTCAAATTTAGAAATATGAAGTCCTTGATGGCAATATTTATATGCAATCTATCCACACTTATTTAAAAATTAATACGTATCTAGTTTTAGATGCAGATTATTCTTACACAGTTAGACTGAGTTAACTGCAAAATGGGCTCTAGAAACAGAGTACTGTGATGAGAGAAATGATTTCTAATGTTAACTTCAAATGACTTATGTTTTTGAATTTTATTAATTGTACATAAAGTTTACCCTACATAATACTTGCAGTGCCTATCTAAAGACTTCTCTTTAGTTTCTTCAGTGACCTGAAACTGCCATGTTGGAGTAAATCCGATAGGACCCAACCTCAATTCATAGAATATTAGTAATGATCTAGTCCAACTTCGGTATTCTACAGCTGGGAAACTGAACCTTCACAAAAGGGAAGTCGTTTTCTCAAAGTCATAGCAGATGAGTAACTCTAAGTCTCTTGATGGTGGCCACAGTGTCTAAATTGCTTGTATTTTCTCACCATCACATAGCATAGTGCCTGGTACAAAGTAGGCATTAGGTATTCTACAGATATCTTGGGTGGACTGATCAATGAAAAAATGAATATGTGAATGAATGAATGAATGAGACAATGGCTGAGCTAGGTTAGTCTATTTTCAGCAATAGGAGTTTGTCACCATCTGGGTAGTTGCAGATGATGACTAATTCTGTTACCACAGTCCCTCAAAATGTTCTTCTTGGAGTCATGTTGGTTAAAGAAATGATGCTGGGTACATATAGAAGCTGATACATCATGAGGCATTTAAAAATAATTTAAATTCCTTGTAATTTTAAAATTTATCTGTGATATTGATTATTAGTGGAGTTACAGTTGTTTTAAGAGACTTTGTCAATGCCACCATGGGGCACTGAACTTTTTGAACTGCCATGAACATAGCACTACACACATCTATATTATGTCTTCAGGAGTAGTGGTGATGGACAAAGACACTTGTTCCTGCCCCACCCTCAGCTATTTGAACATGCAGTAGCAAGTACTTGAAGCAAAAATAGGGCTCATTCTAAAGGCAGTTTTCATAAATGACAAAGGGAGAAAAGTAAAAGGGCTGTGAATATTTCAACTACTTAAAAGAGGAAAATCTGTTAAACTGGTTATAATTGGAAAAATGTATCTAGGTCTTAAAGGAATATAGAAGTAAGTGGGAAATACCTTATCAAGTATAGGGCAAAGAGAGGACGTCAATAGCAGGTATTGGTGTGTAAACAAGTCAAATTTAGGTGAAACAAGCGCGGACATGTTTCATTATGGATTCTTGGAAGCCATTCCCTGCAGATTTAAGTGGGTAATTGAGAGTGACATTTAAAGTGGCAGGAGACAGTCTAAGCAACAGCTTCTGTGTTCCACATAGTCAAATTCAAGTGCAAGAAAGGTCTTTGTAAACAGAGTTCATGGCAGTGCTTTGTGATAAAAGAGGGGTCACTAAGACTGCTTAGGGACCCAGGTAAACTTCCAGCCTCCCTCCTCATCTCGACGCACAAAGGCTTGTCCCTGGTGGAAGGAATGAGTTTTCACATTACAATGAGGGCTCAGGGATGTGGAAAATGCCATCTCTGTCTTGTTGGGTGACACATTAGCAGTATAGTAAGGAAGAGTTTTCAGCCCCACTGGGGGATTTGAAAGTTGAGAAAGGATGTGGAAATCTTCTCCATGAGTGGCAGTGCTGTGCAAGGGGGTTGTTCTGTCACCTCTATAGTCAATTGGCATATCCTCTCTGGGGATATTTTTATAATCAACTGCATCATCCGGAAACTGGGAAAATGTGCTGGCGACTCTTCTGGGATGAGATGCGAGGGCACTGTAGTTAGCTGATAAGGTGTCATCGATAGTGTCAAGGTCTTTTAACCCAAGTGTTTGAAGGACCCAGGGATCCACAGGGGGCCCAGCTTGTTCTTCACAGTTAGCAAATTCATTAGAGAGGTTTCTTTTGGCATTTTTGGGATGGGGAATCTCAGCAGGAGAGTATCTTTGCTCTTTGGATTTTCTCTTCCCCTTCCTGAATTTTCCATATGCTTTGGAGAACTCATCAGATGAGAGCAATTTCTAGGGAAGTGATATTTGAAAGTTACACTTTTTTCATATATTTACTAGTTAACTAAATTATTTCAAAAAAATGCTTAAATTTCTTTTCACACAAAAGTAAGATGGATTGGATTAGCTTGTTTGTAAAGTAAAATCTGTGATGACAAGTTACTGCCTAAAAACTCTAAATCATATTTTTTACTCAATTGTTTTAAATGTTGAAAGGACCAGATGATATTTTTAAGATTTCAGCACAGGCAAGTTATTATTAATATAACAATAATAGCACTATCATTTATTGTTATCATTTGTAAATAAACTATCATTTATTTATAAATATACTTATATTTATTTATAAATATGTATAAATATACTTATATTTATTTATAAATATGTATAAATATACTTATATTTATTTATAAATATGTATAAATATACTTATATTTATTTATAAATATGTATAAATATACTTATATTTATTTATAAATATGTATAAATGTACTTATATTTATTTATAAATATGTATAAATGTACTTATATTTATAAATATGTATAAATGTACTTATATTTATAAATATGTATAAATGTACTTATATTTATTTATAAATATGTATAAATGTACTTATATTTATTTATAAATATGTATAAATAAAAATATTTATTTATACATATTTATAAATAAAAATATTTATCAGTATGTATAAATAAAAATATTTATTTATACATATATAAATAAATATATTTATATATGTATAAATAAATATATTTATACATATGTATAAATAAATATATTTATACATATGTATAAATAAATATATTTATACATATGTATAAATAAAAATATTTCTTTATAAATATAAATATAAATTTATATTTATAAATTTAAACAAATTTATATATTTAAATAAATTTAAATAAAAATACATACAAATGTATTTATACATATAAATATATAAAAATATAAATATTTATAAATAGATAAAAATAGTTATTAATATTTATAAATAATACTTATATAATTTATAAATAATATTTATAAATAATACTTATATAATTTATAAATAATATTTATAAATTATACTTATATAATTTATAAATAATATTTATAAATAATACTTATATAATTTATAAATAATATCTATATAATTTATTAATATTTATAAATTTATATAAGTAAATATTCATAAATTTATATGAATAAATGTTTATAAATAAATATAAATATTTATATTTATATAAATTTTATTTATATTGTATAATATATATAATATTATAATATAATATATAATATAATAATATAATATATATAATATTATATAATATAATGATATAATGTATATAATATTATATAAGATAATAATATAATATAATATAATATAATAATATAATATAATATAATATAATAATATTATATTATATATAATATAATAATATTATATTATATATAATATAATATTATTATATTATATATAATATAATCTGATATTATGTAATATTATATAATAATTATAATATAATAAATTATATTTATAAAAATATTTATATAAATATAAATATTTATATTTATTTATAAAAAATATTATTTATACATAATATATTTATCATTTATAAATGAACTATCATTTACTACAATTTATAAATCACTGATTACATGTATTATCTAATTGGATATAGAAGTTATTAAAATCTTCATTAATGAGGAAACTAAAGCACAGACATATTAATGACTTGCTGAGAATGATTTAGCTTGGATGTAAACCTAAGCCACCCATATCTACACAGATCCTCTGATTAAACACTATACAACACTTCTTCTTCTTATTTCATTAACTTTCAAAGCACTTCTGATATATATTATTATATTATTCTAAATATTGGAAAATTATTAAGACCGACAGATAAAACTGCCTAGTTATTATCACTTAATAATATAATAAATGTCCTTTTATGGAATGGTGGCTGGAGTTAGGAGCCCAGGCAAATAACCAAGATGTATTCTCTTTTTAACAAAGGCAACTGAATTGTAAAGAAATCAAATCTAGTGTCTTCTATTCTCTGAACTGTTCTATTTAGTAAGAGTAGCAAGAAGCATCATCAATTTAGATAAAATAATATCAAATAATGTAGCTTATCTAGAAGTATGGAAAAGATTGATGATGAAAGCATTAATGATAACATAATGGCAAATAGATAATAAAAAACTGAAAGGCAAAGAATTGAGCATGAACAAAAAAAGACTATAGGCAAGTTATTTATCCTTGAGTTAGAAATAGCTCATTTTAAAAGTGGAGAAAAAATGTGAATTAAATGATAATGTAATTGTGTATGCCTAATTGCCTAATGTAATTTGTAAATGCCAAATCAAGAGATTTGGGCTCAGGCAATATTCACAGCATTTTAGATCTAGCAGAATTTTTAAAAGATATTTTAGACCATCCATTACAGATGAAGTGAGGATCTAAGTAAGAATGATTTGCCTAAAGTCAAACAGATCATTAAAAGAATTGAGTGTCTTTTAGATCTGCTTCCCATACCAGCATTCCATCCATCTAATTCTCCCTTTTGATTAACACTGATTGTCTCAGCAACCCCCATCCTCGACTAGCATTTGATTTTTAAGCAACTTCTTTTGTAATATAAGACTGACATCTGCAATCTAGGTACTTCAGAGAAATGATCGATAAAAATTCTTGTGAAAGTGCTGTATTTCCTTAAGAAAAACCACCCGTCTTATAAATGCATATCAAGATACACTGTTTAATCCAGGAGTTTTACATAAATCATTTCCTTTCTCAAATCACTGCTTTGTTCTTATAAAGTAGATACATACATCATACATACCTTGGCCTTTTCTTCAAGACATTTAACCAAAGCAGAATTCAGGTATTGTCTGAGGTGATTATTCTCTTCGTGTAACCTAGCGAGTTCTTCTTCCTTCTGCACCAGGGTGTCTTGCAGCTACAAAAAGCAGACAGTGGTGAAGGCTGCTCCAATATATTGACTCTGTAAACTTATAATAATGCCACTGCTCCTTAACTGCCTTAAACCTGATGATTGTTTGTTGTATGAGCACAAGCACAGGGAGGCCTCATCCTGAGAGGCCTAAATTAAATCTACATACCCCTAATGCCTAGTTTTTCAGCTTTGTGCTCTGAATGTTCATTCATTGCAAAGCGTTTGGAGAGATTATAATAGACTTTTAAAATTGTAAGCACAAGGGAATCAGGTAGATATGAAGGAAAATGAGCTGCATGCAACTGTTTAAATATAGAAAATGATGTTTAGGAAGATGTTGCTGGACTCCTTCCTTGCACTTTTAAATAAATAAATAAAAAATAGAGGTGGGTCAGCTTTTTTTCAGCCTCAAATTGACCTGTCTGTATGTCCACTAGATTAAATTAAATATAGAAAATGATGTTTAGGAAGATTTTGCTGGACTCCTCCCTTGCATATTTAAATAAATAAATAAATAAAAACAGAGGTGCGTTGGCTTCTTTCAGCCTCAGATTGACCTGTCTGTACGTCCACTAGATTAAGTTATCCTTCAGAGGCAAAACAACATGAAAAAAGCAATCTTAGGAAAATATTTTATAATCATTATCTCTTCTCCAAGTATTAGTTATGCTTATGGTTTAAATTTACTGTCACACTCATTATTATATCATTTGATCTTTTCAAATGCCCTCTGAGATAGGCAGTACAAGGTTTACAATTCCATAAATGAGGACAAGGAAAAGGATTGACGGTCATACGGCTAAAATGTGTAAAGTGAGAGCTTGACTGCAGGCTTTTCTAGAGTGTCTTGGTTGTTTTTCTTTTCTCTGACATTGATCATCTAACTTTGATCTCTGTGGACACACCAGTCACTTTGGTTCTAAACTGAGTCAGCATGAATTTCAAAAGGGAAAAGAAGCAAGATATTAACAGAGGGGAATGGACCACACAGAACGTGACCAGTCTCGATGTTCTGACTTACACATACCTGCTTATTTCTGTAGAGCTGAGAGGAAAGCTGAGCCTCTTCCCATGAGCACAAGTCCGGAAGAGGAAAATTTGAGTCACTGAATGATTCTGTGAAAATACAAATAGATGACTGAGAAAATAATCTTGTAGTTTCTGTGTAATAAAGAAACTTATCAAATCAAATCAGAAAGTTTAATAGGTTCAATTATTTTTCTTAAACAGCTATTGCTGCCATATGGGCAAACAAGACATTTAAAATTTTTTAGAAAAGGCAAGCAAGCTGTGAGAGACAAATATTTATACACTGTATGACATAGCAGTTAAAGAGGTAATTTTTTTTAAGCAGTAAGGGGTCACATTCTTGCCTAATATATGTATTCCTGATGGATAAATTAATAAAGACTGTCCAGTCTTTGTCATTAATTTATGCAAATACTTATTGATCTCCCCGCAAACTCGGCATAACATTGCAATTCCATTACGTTTTTCTAGTTTTTATCTTATTTTCTAAGCTTTAGCACTTGATAATATACTGTTTGGCTCTATAATTAAATTCTAATATGTAATGCTACTAGCTTCTCTGCCTGTCTGCCTGCCTGTTTTAATCTAACGGACTGTATTTATTTGGAATTTTATGTGGTAGCACTTTCTACTTTAAAACAATTTGGACCTTGCTTCTTTGAAGATCTTAATGAAAATCTCAAAACTGTGCCCAGACCTTATCTGTTCCAACTGTTCTAATCTGTATATTTGATAAATGTTTTTTCAAAGTGCCTTTTCCCCTCATATTTGACAGTCAGCTCTATCTGTCAGTAAAAAACTATGGTTGGGCATACTAACCGGGTCTACTTTTACTTTCTTTTCTTCATCTAGTACAGTTTAGACTCTTGTCCTTCTCTGGTTATACTGTTGATACTGAAATATTTTTGATTAAAGTGAAATGATGAGTAAGGAGATAGGAATAAAATGGCATAAGTAGTTTGGGTTCACGTTCTTGGGCATTTTGTTTTTACTGTTGCTTGTAGTGGAAAGCTAATATTCAACAACGTCCTCCCTGACATTTAAGTGTGCTTTTAATATTTGGGGTTCCTTTGTTTGTGTCTTTTAAAAAAATAAAACAAATCATGTAGCAGAACCAACAGTATGGATATTTAATTCTGGGGTGTCTGAGAATTCTTTAAGAAACTTGAGTGTTTCACACAGACGTTTCTTTAATATTTATAAATACTGCTCATATGCCACAGATCAAAATTAATATCTCATTTTACATCAATGCTATACTTCTCTCCAAAGTTGAAGCTTTTTTTGTGTGTAAAAGGGAATCCTTTTTCTACTTCTAACACACTATCCATGGAACTTCCTCTATGAAATAAAAATTAAGTTAGTATTTCTTGCTTTTCTCTCAAATTCAGGGAAACTTTCCTGAATTCCAAAAGAAGCGTTCCAACTGGTATCCTCATTCCAAAGACATTCTGCTGGTGTGTTGTTTATAAAACTTTGATCCAGACTCACACTCCCTCAGTGAGACAGGACTCTCCAAGAACTGTAAATTGTAGGCAGAAATACATGCTATCCAGTGGGCAAGGTAAAGAATCCCATTTTCACTATTTGGCAAGTGTAAAGCAGCAGGCTTTATGACTAAAAATCAGGAGTCCTTGGGTTTACTTAAATTTTCCACATCGTCCCTTATTCTAGAGTCCTAGCCCATGATGCTCCTCAGCCACGGGTATGGAAAAGAGCTCCAGATCTATCAGGGAAGCAGAAGAGCAGAACTTACCCTGTGCCTGTGGTGCTTGTTGGAGCTCTCTGTTGTCCAGGAGACCAGCAGCCCAGAAAGAGACCCAAGTCTCCGTGGAAACGTCAACACTAGATTCTGACGTTGTAGTGGAATACGGGCAATTATAGCTCTGGCCTCCTACAAAGTACTGGTCTTGGCAAGGCAGAATGGTGTTCTGTGAAATTCAGTATGGGGGGAGTGAGGGGTCCCAAAAGATGGGGTGATGGAGATTTAGAAGGGAGAAAGGGTGGGAGAAATACCGAAATTACATGCAGTGAAATATAAAGAAAAAAAATCAGAAAAGGTGTTAAGTATAGATCCATATTAATTTTGGGGTGGTCAAATTATAATTACTATAAGGGAATGAGTTTCTTGGTTTACCCAGAATTTCCCTTAGGCCCTCTGAGCAAAAGAGCAGACTAGCATTGAATGGCTGAAATTTGTACATATCCAGGAGGATTCTCTTTTACAACGTCCAACCCATCTAATAGTCTACCCAGATCTAAATAAAGGGAATTCTACTTAATGATTCAAAACCATAAGAACTATTTGGTTCTTTCTGCAAATACCTTAATTATATTTCTAAAACTCCGGAAGGACAAAGAACGCAGAATGCTAAAGCTGAAATGGATATGACATAATATAGACTAACCTCTTCATTTTTGTTTCTGAATCATACTTGCCTCATTCCTTCCTTTTTTCTCTCTCTGACCTAACATACTGCTGGCTCATAGTCTATCTATCTATCTATCTATCTATCTATCTATCTATCTATCTATCTATCTATCTCTGTCCCAGAGATAATTAAAACATTTTGCTCCCAACACTAAGCACAGGAGCATAAAGTTGCTCCAAGTAAACGTATAATCAAAGCTGAAAGAAGTTCGTTAGCAAAGACAGCAAGCTCTAGTTCTGTCCATCACTAGGACTCAATGCCCCTCCAAATTATCTTGCCACTAACTGGCATGTATTCTCCACTGTGTTCTGATCCAGTGAACACTCTCCTGCCCTCCTCTTCTTGAACCTCAAACACACAGTCTTTCCAAATGTCCAGGCAGGGGCAGGTATGCAGCCTTCCTGGGTTAATTTGTACAACACCAAATTTAAATTATTTGTCAATGTTTAATCAGGTAAAAGCCATTCATTTTAGCAGAGCCCAGCTTTGGAAAAACTCTTCTTGACTACTACAGGGCTTCTTTGGGCATAACAGACAGAAAACAAATTAGAAGAAAAAAGAGAAAAAAAAGTTGAGTCAATTCAATCGCACTTTGTTAATGTTCTCGGTAAATTAAGTTTTGAAAAATTCCAGTTCTGAAGCAAGTCCAGCTTGGGCAGTGCAGACCAAAGACATTCAGCCAAGAGTTTATCAAGTGCATTTTTCTTTTATTTTAAAAGCATGTTTGCAGACTCCTTCCCTGAGATTTTTTTTTGTTGTTTTTTTTTTTTTTTTTTTTTTTTTTTTTTTTTTTTTTTTTGGAATCAGAGCTAAGCTATTATGCAATTGATACCTGAGAAGAAAACAGACTCCAAATATCCCTAGACAAGTTCATGTCCAAGTGTTTGCAAATATATGCATAATCTAGAGGAAGAGGTAGAATGAAAAGTGAGTGCAGGTGGAGGGGGAAGTTGGGGAGAAAGTAAGGAAAGTATTAATAACAGAGAGAGAGAGAGAGAGAGGGTGAGAGAGAGAGAAAGCAGGTAGAGGAAACTGAAAGAGAGGGCAGCAGAGAGGATCTGTTTTAATTGGCGGGTACCTGAGAAGTCTTGCTCCCAAAGTGGAATAAATTCTAAATGCAAAGCTCATTAACTTTCAGAGACCCGAGTTTGCCAGCGGACTAGCTAACGCCAGTTCCTCACTTACCATCTTGCAGTGGAAGAAAGCGCTGCAGAAACTGAGCCCACTCAATTTTTCAGTAACACCAGTGGGAGCTTTAAATGAGACTGAGGGGAGGAGCTAGGAGAGGCGAGTTCTAATCTGCGGGAGCTCCCGGTGACGCCCAGAGCTCCCGGCGAGCGCCGCTCTCTGATTTGGTAAGAGGCTGTCAAACTGGTGACGTGAGCCAGGAGTCACCCAGCAGAAGACAAAGTCACTCGAGCTCTGGGCGACCCCCGCGCCGGGATCAGGGACCTGCCGATCTGGCCACCGGCCGTGGAGCAAAGGCAGGACCTCCGGCCCTCCCGCTCCGGGTGCGCAGCGCTGCTTCAAACCCGGCCGCATTGTGGACTCGCCGCGGGCCGGGAGACGGGCGGCGGAGGCTGGCGGCGACCCCGCAGCCGGGACCGAGGCGAGAGCCGGGCTCCCTCCCGCTCCACGCGCAGCGCGGGGCAGGGCCGAGGCGGGCCGGGCGGGAAGACGGTCCGGGTGCCTGGACGTGGGGTAAGAAAAGCCCAAACCGGCTTCACAGGGGTCAAGGGACCCTTTAGGGAAGCCCATCTAACTGGCCCCAGAGTTAGTATGCTTCCTGTGTATTTTTTTTCTGGCTACGCAATAACAATATTAACTTGCCGTATAACGTTGTCAATTGACTTTTTTTTTTTTTTTTTCTATTAGGTGTGTCTTACTTTCCCCTATTTCTGAAATGAGTGTTAGATGTGGAGGTGATATATATCCATTCTGGCATGGAAGCTTCACTAGAATAGCAATTCCTGTTTATTTTGTTCCCTGCTGTCTCCAAAATACTAGGAACGCTTTCTCACATGTAATAAGTGCTCAACAAAGATTTGTAAAAAGAATTAATTAAGCTATAAATTTCGGAATCCAAGTATCTTTTTATATTGTACCTTTCTTCACATTATAATAAAATAAATGATTATAATTAAGAAAACTTGGTGTATGTTAATATCTTTCAATTAAAGCATTTGATTTCCTCTGTCTTTTCTCTTACCTTTTATTCTCACAGTTCCTATTATGTTTTATCTAGAGGAGAAAGAGGAGTAGCACCATCTTTAAAACCACTTAGCTGCCACTAATAGCCAACTTTTATTTCAGCTTACTAACGTAATAGATATAAAGCAATTTACATTAACCCTGGGAGGTAGGTACTCTTATTGTCTGGTATAACAGGTTGACTGATGAAGCACTAACATTAAGAAATTTCACCAATGATTATACAATTAAGAAATAGCAGACTTGGGATTTGAACCCAAACTGACTGAAGCATCCATGCTCCTAGCTCCATGTATGTGGTATCTGACCCCCCTTGGCTTATGTCCACTGCACATTATAGACATTTATATAATTGTTACTCTTATGGGTGGGTTGTGTTTCCCCAAATTCATATGTTGAACCCCTAACCCCAAAGTTACTGTGTTTGGAGATAAGGCTTTTAAAGAGGTAATTAAGTCTAAATAAAGTCATATGTGAGACCCTAATCCAATAAAACTGGTGCCCTTATAAGGGACACCAGGGGTGGCACACACACAGTAAAGGCCGTGTAGGGGCACAGTGAGAAGGCATCTGTCTCCAAGCCAAGAGGAGATGCCTCAGGGGAAACCAACAACCCTGCCAACACCATGCTCTTGAAATTTCAGCCTCCAGAATTTTGGGGGAAAAAAATTCTGTTGTTCAATCTATCCCGTCTATGGTATTTTGTTATGGTAACCCTAGCAAACGAACACCTGACAGGGAGTAGGAATTGAGAAAACTTCTGATCCTGTTCTGCACAGCTCTTTCTCTAAAATACTTTTGACTGTTATTTATTTTTCCTTGAATTATACTTATGACCCACAGCACTTAGCAAGGTGACTAGCACACAGCAGATACTTATTAAGTGCTCTGTGTCCAAATTTAAGAAAAGAATAGATGATGAAGAGGAAGAAGGTGCCAGACTTGTTGGAACCCTTTCCTCCTGTTCCAATACTGTTTATTTGCAAGCCTTTTTTTTTTTTTTTTTGGATGAAGTTTTGCTCTGTCCTCTCTCACCAGGCTGGAGTGCAGTGGCGCGATCTTGGCTCACTGCAACCTCTGCCTCCCAGGTTCAAGCGATTCTCCTATTTGTAAGCATTTTTAAGTGAACAGTACCAGGTTTGGGTGTCACTGCCTTGAAAATAGGTGAACTGGCTTATTCTACATGGACTCATTTCAGAGAGTGACATGAGTGGTCCCCTCTCTGTCCTCATTGCATATTGGGCAAGGATGCACTGGCGGTATCACCCTGACATCAGAAGAGGAAGCCGATCAAAACCCATTTAAGTTGTAAGAATCAGTGATTTTGCTCAGGGCAAAGAACTCATGTTTGTAGTCCTCCCAACATAGAGTCTGTTTGGCAAAACCCCAGTTAGTTCTGTGATGAGTACCAGGAGCAGAAAAAGGAGGATCCAGTTGTTTTACTTTTTTGGAAGCTGTCACAAATGAGACATGAGCCTCTGAGAGATAAAATTTCTTGGGCCTGAAAATGATACAAAATGGGCAATTGAGCAAACACAGTATGAAAACAAAGACCATAGGCTTTCCATCCAAATATACCTGGATTCCAATTTCTTCTCTACTCTCTGAAATTGAATCACCTGGAATTATATTATCAAAGACTCTAAATCCTCAGTTAACTCATCTGGCAAATTAGGAAAGCAATACATATGCAAAAGGTTTATTAAAAAGCTGACCACTAATGCTTATAAAATTATTATTTTACTGCCTATGTATTCATGATAGTAGCTATTCTTATTATTAGATGTAGGGAATCCTGCCTTTGATCATATGCATGCTGCTGTGCTTTTTTTTTTTTTTTTTTTTGGTAAAAGTAACTATAAATGAAATGTACATTTGTAAAATAAGGTGTTTTTTTTTTTGAGGGCTAGACATATTTTTCAAGAGTCTTTGATGATCTTTAAGCACAGAAGTGTTTTACAAATCATTAACTACTTTAGCTTAGCAGGAATGGGAGTATAGATAGTGATTCAGAAACCCTAAAGTTAAACAGTGAAGAAGTATTAACAACTGAACATAAATCAGAAGATAAAGCTTTCTTAAAATCGTAACAGATGGAAAATATTTTAAATTCTTCACATTTGATTTGTGTACATCTTAAGTATAAGCCTTATTATTATTATTATTGTTACTGTCGGTTTGACAATTTTTTTTGAAAAGTGCATCGAGTAAACAATAATGTAAAATCTTTTGGCAGTTTTGTTTTCATATGTATGGATGAAGTGCATCTTTCTTAGTGTGTAGATGTAACCCATATAGATGATTTTCTTCTGTGAACAATAAGATCAGTTGAATACTGCCTTTTGTATCGTGTCTAAAGGGATGGTGTTAAGGGGGAGGTGACTAATAACAACCTAGTTGTTGAGTTATCGTACTGCCCCCGCCAGGGCAAAAATATATTTAAAAAGATAGGAGGTAATTTGACCTGCACACAAACCAAGTCGGCAGACAGGAAAGGGTAGAGTGTGATCAGAGGTAGACTGAGGAGACAAATAGATTGGCATATGGACTGTTCTTTCATTTCATCCACGGAGAACACTTTATTTGATTACCCCATTAGTGGATTCTGTAACATATATAATAAAGAACAATTTTTAATTTCTCTTTACAAACATAGCTTTTTCTCATAGCTTCAATAGCTGACCCTCCAGGCAAAACACAAAAACAAAAACACAAACACAAACAAACAAAAAACCCACAGCATTTCTGTTTTCACTTGTAGGTGAAGAAAAATGTATCCTTAGAGAAAATTCAGTTCAGTAGATGGTTTTCATTGGAAGATTTAGCATTTGCATTGTTTAGAATATCTGGAGAACCATGACAGATTCAGTTTGTTGACACATAGTTACTAAATGTACCCCACCAAAGTGATGTGCGGAAATCAATCATGTTGATATTGACAGAGACTTGTCTACTACCTACTACTACCTGCGAGTAACATAGCTTTCTGGTAGCCTTCATATATGTACTTATTTATGCAGTGGTAAAAAACTGTTTCTACATGAACAAAATGTGTAGAAGAGCAAGTCAACTGTTAATTCTGACATTAGAAAAAGTCAAGAAAACTATATTAGGTTATTAGCCAGAAAGAACTTAGGTAACCTAAAAAGTGAAATGTTCCATTTGGGCGTAATTCAGATGAGCTCTGTATGGAAATGTGATGTGTGTATGTGGAGATTTATAATACTGTTTTATTGGATGTTTCAGTGAGAATGCATTTTAATAACTTTAAAACTATCTAGTCCTTTATTTATTGACTCATTAAGTGATTGCTTAATTTTTCGGTTATATTTTATTGCATTTTATTAAGGAAAATTACATACTATAGTGATATTCACAACTTTCAAGATTCTCAGTCTAAGCGCATATATTTTAAATATCACCTATCTATATTTTTCTGGAAAATGGATACAGATCTATATTCATTGTGCAAAATGAAGCAAATCTTTACTGTAGTTGGTAGCATTGCTTTATGGCTTTTCTCATAAGATAACACTTCAAAATAATACTTGCAGGCAAGCTGGACTAAATAGTTGAGGATTTTCCTGCCTGTTGACAGCGACGTGAATCCCCTAAATCTTACCAGGCCAGCCCCAAGGACAGGAAGAATCAGTATATCAAAGGCCTGTAATCTATTGTGCCTTACTGCATTAGTTGGGAAGCTCTTCTCTGTATAACCTATCTGGCCAGATTGGAAGAAAATAATCTCAATACTACTATGAAAATACATACAAAACAGTAAAATTTAGTTTGTATTGCCACAAGGTTAGAGATGGAAATGGAAATAAAATAAAACAAATACAGTTCTACTTCCCTCACTTTATCCCAACTGCATTCGAAAATAATTAAAATAACGCCAAGCCTGGCGGCTCATGCCTGTAGTCCCAGTGCTTTGGGAGGCCAAGGTGGGCAGACCACTTGAGACCAGGAGTTCAAGACCAGCCTGGACAATATAGTGAAATCTTATCTCTACAAAAAAATTTTAAATATTAGCGAAGTATGGTGAGGCACACCTGTAGTTCTGGCTACTTAGGAGTCTGAGGTGGGAGGATCACTTGAGCCCAGGAGTTTGAAGCTACAGTGAGTTATGATTGCGCCACTGCACTCCAGCCTGGGCAACAGAGCAAGACCCTTCCTCTAAAGAATGATAATAATAGTTGTCACAATTAGTATACATCAGAGGTATGCTAGTCCAATTATAATTTGAAATAAAATGAATTTCTGCTTCCGGAGCACCAGTATTTCCACAAAGTTGGTTTTCGTGCTTTCATTGCTCATGAAATGCGTCTTAGGGATTTTTGATGGACAGATGAATGGATAGATTACTGACAAAGCATTAAAGGTCTGAAAGGTACATTGGCACTGGACATGGCATCCAATTTTATTCTGAAGACAATAGAAATGAAAGGGTTACTGCCTAGTTTCTTCAAAAAAAAAAAACTTAATTAAGAGTGTAATAGAAAAATAGGACAACTGGGACCTAATTCGTCTAACCCTGAAATTATCAGAGAAACTGAAATAATGTGACTTCTCTCATGAAAAGAAGACAAAGAAATACATTTAAATATAAAATGTTAAGCTATACTGAAGCTATAATTTCATGTTTTTTAATCTATAAAATCTATGAGATATTAACGGAATTTTTATTAACCTAATAATTAGTGGTAAAAGTATCTAATTTACCAACTAAAACAAATAAAAGAAATTTACTTAAAAATTGTATTAGATTGGTGAAACTTGATAATATCTCTGTTTTCTACATTTATTTTTCACAAAATGAAAGCATAATGCCAACCTGTAGCCAGTGGAAGTATTTGTATATTCTAAAACAATATTAGAAAAATATATAATTGCTATGAAATTCATAATGCTAAATGTCATTAAGATGAATAAAAGTATCATAACAAAGTACTCTGTCAACAATAAAGTAAAACTCCAGAAACCTCTATGATGTTAGATAAAGAGGGCCATGATGAAAACTGCAAATAATCTTTTTGTTTTCTTTATCCAACCAGAAGCTTTTCTGCTGCCACCTTTGGAATAGTGCACTGCATAACCAAATCATAGCCAATAACGTTAAACTGACAAATGCATTTCAACAGCTTCATTTGTAGATAAGAGGGCCCCCAAAGACAGGCAAGCAAATTGACTAAGGTCTTTAAAAAATGGTTTATTGTCCTAGAACACAATTGGGAAAAACTCAAATTGCATATTATAGAATTGCATATTTTAAAACATTTTTATTAGCAGTTATTTTTGTGCATTCTTTAGTATCAATTTATACATATCTCAATATGTATAAATGTATGTGCTTATATATTTGCATGTATACATATGCATGTATATGGAGTAATCAGTGAAGTCCACCGCCTTGAAATGTATACAGATGGAAATGTACAGATGCTGGGAAACGAAGACTACTCTTCACACCTAATTTTTCTATAAAGTGGCAACAATTCCTAGGAGAACAGATTTATTTGATTGGTGAGATTGAAAGAAGAAAAGGAAGAATTTGTTTCCCATTTTGATGTAATTGTCTACACGGCACATGCTTTCTCTACTTCTCCTGAGGAAAGCTTACAGAGTAGGCTCTGACCCAACTGCAGTTGTCTGTGGCCACCCAGTGTCACCATAATAAAGTGAGTAAATCTATTTCTATTCAGAAATGCATATTAGGTAGCCTACTAAAACTATGTGTGTGTATATATATACTATACTATACATAAGTATATATATATATATACACACTCACATATATATAGTATAGTATATATAGCAGATGTATAAAATATATGTTACAGTAACTGTGTGTGCGTGTGTGTATATATTTAGTAGGCTATCTAATACGCATATGTGTGTGTGTATATAGTTTTAGTAGGCTACTTAATATACATTTATAGATATGTTGTGTTTTACAGTCAAGCTTTTATTTAACGATAAAGATAACTTTTATTCCCAAGTATCTGTCTTTTGTGTCTATTGCTTTTTTTTTTTAGCTCAGGAGAGAAATAAGTGCTATGAGCGTGGGTTTTTTTTTTGTGTGTATGTATATATCTTTCTTTATATATGAAGAATCATATATTTTGTCATAAAACAATCAAGAGAAAAAACATACATATAACATTCATCCATATGCAAATATATTTCAAAACTTTATAATATCCATTTCCTTTAAGCCAGTAAGCCCAAAATAATTTATAAAATTATAAAAATAATACATTTGAGCAAAAATAATGTACAACTTTGTTTATTGCACCATTATACTGAACATTTGTGAACATTTTAAAATGTTCAATAAGAAACTGTTTAAATAAATTACAATATATATCCATAGTACAATTGTGTATTTACAGAAAATCTTTTTGAAAAAAAATTAAAGGCATAGAAAAATGACATTATTGTTGCTTATATTAAAATGTATGCAAATATATTCATACATACTAAAAAGTAAAGGGAAAATATACCAACATGTTAATAGTGTTTATTGTTTTGTAAGAGAAATGTTGTGACAAAATTATTGAAGAGATTAAATAGAACTAGTTCCAATAGTTACAATTATCAAATTGCCGGATTTCAGCTTAAAAAATAAAGACATTTGTAACACTCAGTACTATGTAAAGATAGAACTTGATGCCCTGCAAGTGGTGAGCTCTTGGTCACTAGAGGAATTCACTAAGAGGGTGGATTACTGCTAGTCTCATATGGTTTATATTATACTCATACACTGATAGTGCCAAAAAGATATGCTCCTTGAAATTATTTCTAATTCTCAGAACTCACAATTTAATATGATTTTGAGATAAGAAGTCTGTCTTTGTAATTAATTTCCACGCATATCTTTAAACAGACAGGAGAAGTTCTGGCTCTTTTGTATGTAGGGATAACTTTGCTGGGATTTGGTAGAACGTCCATGGCCATGAAGGGGGATCTTCTGGCTCTTTTGTATGTAGGGATAACTTTGCTGGGATTTGGTAGAACGTCCATGGCCATGAAAGGGGATCAGGGAGACAGGAAGAAGCAACAGTGAGTGAGAAGGCTGACAGTAGAGTAGAATCATTGCTAATCTCCACCACTATAGCATTCTTTCTTTCCTCCATTCTGAGTCCCTAGGTTCTCAGAACCGGTCATGAAAAGCAGGGAAGCACATTGAGTTAGAGGATATATTGAGTCTATCCCAAATCTTAAGGGTTTAAGTTTTAGGAAAGCAAAAAAGAATTTTGAGTGCAGGACCTTCATGGGTCATGTTACACTAGGTCAGAACTTATCAGGGTTCAAGGGGAAGTTAAAAATCACCAAGTTGAACCTTCCTCCCACATTGATGTTTTGATTATGCCTTTGGGAACTTCAGAGTGTGGGCAGACCCAGATTTGAAGAAAACTGAAAAACACAGTTTAAAGGGGCCTATAGGAGGGTGGAGAGTGGGAGGAGGGAAAGGATCAGGAAAAATAACTAATGGGTATTAGGCTTAATATCTGGATGATGAAGTAATATGTACAACAAACCCCCATGACACAAGTTTACCTGCATAACAAACCTGCACATGTACCCCTGAACCTAAAATAAAAGTCAAAAATATATATAATAAATACAAAGAATATGAAAGAAAATGCATCAAAAGGTGGACAATCAGAAGAAGAAAAGAGTGTGAAGACAGCTTCGGTTAAATCTTTGTTTCACTGAGACTAGTAAACCACAAATGAAATATTATACTTTTGTTCTTTGTGGAACAATGTTTTGTTGTCTCATCTTTTGCCCTCCTTTAACTACCATTTCCCTGTAGGCATCAGCTTGCACTATTCCTTATGCATTTGAAGTGTGACTATGCCCTAGATGAAAATGTATCTACTACACAGAAAATGCTACATAGATGACGGAGCTCAAAAGGTACTTATTCTACATAAAATCAGAGTCTGAAACAAAAACACGAGGCAAAAATTGTAGGGCCACAGACTGATGGTCAATAGTTGTAGTTAATGGAATTGTCAAAAAATAAATAATTTTTCTTAAGTAGTAGGTTTTCCATTCCTGAAAGTGTTCCATCAAAGGCCAGATAGCGAACTTTAGTGAATACAAGTGGGAATTCATTCAAAGAGTAACTGAGCTCTTGTTTAATTTTATTCTACATTGTATAATTACTGTGGATAAAGCACTGAACAGAAGAGACATGGCTGTCTTGATGGTGTTTATATTGAAGGGAAAATATTACACACTTATATATGTAAACTAAAATAGTGATAAGTGCAATGAACAAGGAATTATAGGGTGCTGTGGATGTGTTGACCTGTGCTCCTACCCATTCGACCTGGAGGAAGGAAGCTGGGAGCAGACTGAGGTGTCAAGGTATATTTTTCTGACCAAATGACATCTTACCAAAACTCGAAGAAAGAGTAGGAATTAAACTGGTGGAGAGGGAGAGGGAGAGAGAAACATACAACAGAGAGGACAAAACACATACACAATGGTCCTGATACGTATATCAGAAATGAAAGCAGTGGTGAATAATAGGGCTGGAGCGATAGGTTAAGACTAGGTCACGCAGGTGCCATGCTCTATCCTATGAGCAATGGAAAGTTATTGAAAGGTTTTAACTAGGTACGCGAAGGCAGATTTGTTTTCAAAGCATCAAATACTTGGTGAACTAATGGTCTTTCAAATAAATACTAGAGTCTACAAAATTGAGGCATTTTCTCCAATCAAGTACTTTGGACAATACAGGTTCCCAAATGCTTCTGCAAAACCAGCTCTCATTTAAACATAAAAGAAAAATGTCTTTTAAAATTGATCCTCTATTATTCCCAAGGATGTAGAACTTTGAATTCATAATTTTTAGAACAGAAGGGGACTTTTGAGATGATCCCATCTGATATTCTCTCATCTCCTGAGACCCACCTGGGTGGTTAATGGAGTTGCTAAGGACCAATTTTTAAGTGAAGAGCTAAACCAGAAACTGGATCTTCGAACTCCCATCTAATCTTGCCATTAATCAATGTTGTTCTTTTGTGGATAGTTAGCAATTTTAATAATTCTTCAGTGTTTATTAGGTATTGTGATTTTAAATATGAGATCTTGGGATATTGTGTTTTTATTTTATAATAATTTAGAACAATTAAAAAACTCATTCTAATGTCTTCCTTTGGCTATTCTAAATATCATGGAAAACATTTATCTAGTATTCTGAAATTAAATGACAGTTGTAATAGCCCTATTGTTTCACCTGTTTAAGCATCATTATTCAGGATGTGATATTCATATTATAAAAAATACCATATTTTAGGTGGAGAATAATACATATAAATATATGGATTATTTTTAATCCATATTTATATTATAAATATACATGAATATATTTATATATATTATAAATATACATAAACATATAAAATAAATGGGAATATAAAATAAATGACAGGAAACTCTAAAAATTACAATTTAAAAATCTGCAATGGACATGAATGCTCATGAAGAAAATTCATAGTTACCAATGTGTAAAACTGTTAACCTTACCATGAATTTTTAAATGTCTAGGTATAGTTATAGATAATTTTATAGAAATTATTTTTTAAATTTGTATCTCACATTGTTGCATCTATAGCAGATTATATTTTTCAAAAATGGCTACAGCAGTATTTCCATTCCTATGTGTTCTTTCACAACCCTGCCACTTCCATCAAGAGGCAGAATCTATTTCCCTTCCTCTTGAAACTACAGGAGACTATATAACTGCTTCAACCTAAAAGAACAGGCAGAACTGTGTAATCTCAGAGGCTGGTTCTTAAAGGCAATACGGCTTCTCTTTCCCCCAGTCCCACCCCTGCCTCCTTCCTCCACTGCCTCTTTCTCCCTCCCTCTCAAAGCTCAACCTTGGAACCCAGCCACACTGTTAAGGCAAAAACCAGGCCACATGGAGAGACTTCATTTAGATAGTTGATTCAGTTGACAATTTTAAAAACTCCTCCATAATGGCACACATGCAAACACACACACACACACCTGAAAATACTTAGAACTTAGCAGAGTGAAATTGGACCTATATGAAAGATACACACACACACTCACATATATGTACATACACACATACTTACACTTATATAATCTGACATACATTATGTATTATATGAATTATATATTACATATGGCATGTAATATATATGTGTATGTATAATCTTATGAGGAATATAAAATATTCTGAACAAATTTAAAAAGTTGTATGCTACTAGCTGAAATGTGAGGTATTGAGGACAATCTAAAAATAAGCAATCTGGCAAATAACATTTATTAAAATTATAAAACCTTTAACCTAGCAAATATTCTCCTGGAAAAATATTTCTAAGAAATAAATCACCACTACATAAAGATATGAATAGAAATATGAATGGAAATAAATAGAAACATTAATGTTTACAGAAACAAAAATAGTGGATATAATTTGAACATTCATTAAGAGAAGAATTACAGGATATATTATGTAACATTATATAGTCAATATAAGATTTAAGCCAACATTTTATTTTATAACCAATAAGAGAAAATCTTTTAAAATTGTTAATTTATTTGATTTCTACAAGGTATTGAGTGAGAAAAGAAAGATCATATAGGCAAATCTACATATTATCTTTTCATACCTTTGTGAAATGATGTTAAAAATAGTCCTATATGCTATGTATGCATGTATTAAGTATAAATGTTGTGTAGACATAATTATATGGGCTGGTTAAATTCCCTAAGTTGGGATGTTGGTGGGGATGATGTCCAGGGCAGGAAAAGACAAGCTATCACTGTAACTACATAACAGATAATGCCAAAACTTATTGGCTTAAAACAGTAATTCTCAACTGGGAGTGATTTTTGCCTACCAAGGATAGTTTTGATTGTAAATACATATGTGGGGTTACTACTGGCAGGAGGCCAGGAATGCTCTTGAACATCCTACAAATGCATAGGATAGCCATCTATAAAAAAGGATTGTCCTGTCCAAAAGGTCAGTAACACAATGCCAACAAACCCTGGCTTAAATCAATGACAATATTTATTTTGCTTCCAAATCTGCAGTTTGGGCAGGGCAGGGCTGGTTGAGGACAGCTCAGTTCTGCTCTGCTCAGTGTCAGGCTAGAAGGCTGGGCCTGAAATCGTGTGAAGGCTCTCACAGGTTTTCCTTTTAATATTGGCAGTTTCTTATCATTCTTATTTTATTTGGTGTTATTATAAGTAGTGGCTACTGAATTTTATCAAATGTTATCCAATATCACCATCCATACATTTTCTGATCATGAATATTCATCCCTTACTTTAATGTACCTGAAGTACATACTTTTAATATATTTAATAAATGGAAATTACCTGTGAATATATCTGTTCCTTCAATACTTTTCTAAGTGATCATTTCAGATTTTCCACTTATTTTTCATTCAATTGTGGTAATTACGTATTTTGCCAAAAAATCATTCATTTTGGTTTTCAAATGGGCTGTCATAGAATTGCATATCATAACATATATTATTCTGTAAATACTCTCTGTAGTTAAATCTTCTTATCTCTATTCTTTCATATTTTACTCCCTTTCTTTTGCCCTTAATGCTTTTTTGCCCTTAATCAAGCATATGAAGGATTTGTCATTCTTACTGGATGTGTCAAAAAAGTAACCTGTTGACTTATTTATCGTTTGTAATTTTTCTCCATTGTAAATACAGATTATAATTGTGTTCAGTTCACAGGGTTATCATTGTGAGGATTAAGTCAGTTTATTTTCATGACATGCTTAGATTTACTCAAATTTCAAAAGAAACGTATTAAATGTTCTTATTCAAATTGTATTTTCATCAAGTTGCCAGTGTGATATGTAGTTCTTACTTTTTATATTGAGCTGCTGTAATGTGTCATGCAAAGCTCTATGACTGCAAATCTGCTTCACAAGATGTGACTTTTATCAGTACATGTTGGCCTATTTTGTATTCTGTTTAGTTCTTTCAACCCTGAAGTCCGCCTTCTAACATTAATATTGATATTCATCCTCTCTCTCCTCCAACCTCTCTCTCTCTTGCATTTACTTTTAGATTTTCATTACTTTCTTTTTTTTCTGATTCTTGTAAATAGTATAAACTAGATTCTTTTATTTTTATTTACTTTTTAAATTTATGATTGACACATAATTGTATATATTTATGGGGCACAATGCGATGTTTCGGTGCATGTATACATAGTATAATGATCAAATTAGGGTAGTTACCATATCCATTACTTTAAACATTTTTCATTTCTTTGTGGTAACAACATTAAAAATCTCATCTAGAATGGCATGAACCCGGGAGGCGGAGCTTGCAGTGAGAAGAGATGGCGCCACTGCACTCCAGACTGGGCGACAGAGGGAGACTCCGTCTCAAAAAAAAAAAAAAAAAGAAAAAAAATTATCTTCTAACTACCTTGAAATATATACTACATTGTTACTGCTACAGTCACCCTACTGTGTAACAGAACACCAAAACATATTCTTCCTCTCTCTCTGTAACTGTGTGGATTTTTCAAAGTCCAGTTTAAGAACATACACCTTTTTTTTCTCATGGGAAATTGTAGTCCATACCCAATCTCTGTAATGATTGATAAAACATCTTATATCTTTCATTTTGTTTTATGTTTTCATTTATCTGGCCTTTTTTTTAGCACTTTTTACAGAATATATTTATTTTTTTATTTTGATCGACATGAGTCTTTCCCAAGATCAAAAAATCAGAAGAATTAGTCTTTATGTTCACTCAGCAACTTGCTTGTTCCGTGAAGTTAGCCATTCCTTTTTCTGTAGTCCTTAAAGCATAAATAATATCTGACTTTGATTACCTCTTAGAATTACTACAATGATGAAATTATATGTAGTTTCTAAACCACTTATCTGCAAGGTGTTGTAAGTACTTCAAGGAAATATCAACATACAAGTAACTAAGGATAAAAGCTAACAAATTTGTTATATAGTTGACAAAAATCTGTTGTTACTAAATTATATATATAATTAATTTACAATTTCTAATATATATTAGAAATTTCTGCTGAGTTATCTCTTGCTCTTTGTGTGTGTGTGTGTGTATGTATATATATGTATATATATATATACACTGCACTATTTTTATAATTAATAGACTTTTTTGGTACTTTCAGCTTTACAGAAAAGTTAAGTAGAAAGTACAAAATTCCTATAAACCCCCTTACCCTCACCCTAGGTTTCTGCTATTATTAACATGTTGTATTAGATGGCACATTTGTTACATTTCATAAACCAATGTTGATACATGCTTATTAACTGAGTTCCATAGTTTACATTAGTGTTCATTTCCTGTGTTGTACTTTCTATGGGTTTTGACAAATGTCTGATGACCTGTAGCCACCATGACGGTGTCATACGAATAGCTTCACTGTTCTAAAAACCCCTTGGTTCATATTTTATCTTTCATTTTTTATTTTCCATTTTTATTTTCTTAATTTTAATGTTTCTATACCTTTTTTTCTATTCAATCTTTACTCTTATGTGCTTGATAAAGTTGGAATTCATTACGTGTTTTCACCTTGTTAATTTGGAAATCATACCTTATTTTTATTATTAAGTGGCTGTCTTTCCTTCTGGATGTTCATACTGAGACACATTTCTCTCTATTGCTATGAATAACAAACTGTTATACTAAGAATATATTTATCAAGTATCGACTGTGTGCCTTTTTGAAGTGTTGGAAATCTATATGATTTTTTATTGTAGTTAATAATCTATAATAATTTGTAGTATCTAATTCAGTTCTCACGACACTCCTATAAGGGCTAGGGATAATTATCATATCTAACTATTGAGGAATTGAAGCAGTTACCTTATGTTATGCAGGTAGTAAAAAGTGGAACTAGTATCTTTGAAAACAGGTGGATCAAGTTGGTCAAAGCTTTGGTACTCTATTTTTGTATACTGACTCTGATAAACTCAACTAGTTATCTCAGGGAAGCATTCTAGTTTTTCATTCTTTCCTACCACTCCAATAAGATTATATTTAAAAAATATTTTTAGCTACCTCTCTCACTCTCATCTGCCCCTCCCAAGAGACCTTTAAAATGTTTTTATGCTCTATTTTATGCACTTATTCCTAGATTTTGCTGAAATAATTTAGAATTTTTACTTCTCACTATTTTTCTTACTAATTATTTTTACATCACAAATTAAAATGAGTTATTACTTTTCCTAGCAGAAAATAAAATTAAGGGTATAACTCAGTGTTGTCAAAACTATAGTCACACAAGCATACATTAGTAAAATATTTATGTAAAACACTTTGGTAATAGATATAAAGAATATTTACTTGTTAATACCTATTTATTAATTCTACTTTAGGACCATAATGTAAGAAAATATTAAGAAATGAAGACGTAAATTCAAACGAAATTATATTTCTCACAACATTTATAGCAAAACATAAATTTGCCAAAAATTCAATCAAAAACAGAACAGTTTAAATTAATTAACTGGGGTCAGAGAGCAAGCACAGTAAGTAAAAAAAAGTGATAGATAATGGATTATTGCCTGATAATTGGATAAGGTGATATTGTGAAAGATATCCCAAAGCTACTAAAATGTATTTGGATCTCTTTCTCTAGAAAATAGTCTAGGATTCACTTTAGACAACCTTTTGGAGTAGTAATTTGTTTAATAATTTGCTGGACTTGAGGTTCTCACATGAGCAGTTGAATACTCCTGGGTATGATTGTGAATGAGAAGAAGAAACGGAAGTTGTGGTGAGGGGTGAAAGCCATCAACTTGATTTAGTCTAATTAGTGCTTTAATAACATGCTTTAGAGATTTTATATATATATATATATGTAAAATTGCCATTGGAACTTAGATCTCTTTTTGCATCTAGCCTTCTACCATAGCTCCCACCATACTTCCCTGTACTGAACTATTGTCCAATTTCATGAAGCCACCAACTTCTTGTTCTTTACTGGAACATTTTTACAGCACTTAGGTCTTCCCTAACATTTTAGATTTAATGATATTTCCATCATATTTATAAAACTTTCTTAAGTATAGCTCTCTAAGTTTACTTTAATTTTTCACATAAAAAACAAGGAATCATGTATTTTATATACTATTTTAGATACAGAAACTTGCTAAACGATGTGATGAAGATTTTTGTGGAATGTGCTGATGCTTTGGCTGTTTCTCTTATGTTTTTGGTTATATAGCATTGCCTCAGAGTTAAAAGCTTTCTGCAAAAATAAAATGTGATTGACGTTGGTAAAAACACTAACTGTAGTACATTGCACAAGTTTGGTTCTCAATATATTTTAGCTTATTAGGCATTTGTCTTTATGATGATGATTGTGAAAATTGAAAATAAAAAAGAACTAAATTACTATGAAGTCCTCTCATTTTTCAAAGTGACTTAGCAGAAATTTATCTCCAAATCTCTACCATTTTTGTCTGGCAAGAAACTGCTCAATTAATGAGTAAACAAGCCAGCCTTGAGGAGTTTTGTTATTTCATTCCATAAAATGATGTAGCATAGAAACTCAGAAATTCTCATCTACTTACTTGCAATTCCCCAGCATACTCAACACTTTTTAAAATTCAGTGCTCACACTGCGTTATTCCATGTGGAAGCTTCTTGTCTAACACAGTTTTATTTGTTAGAGTTCCACTCCAGCTATATCTTTCTTATTCACTCACCTCCTACACTGGTATTGTTGGTGAACAGTAGCTCATGTATCAAGTATCCTTAGTACCTGACAGTATGTATTTGGTAATAACATCTCCAGAGCATTCGGCATCACGTTCCACAATTGCTAAGATGTAAAAAGTTCTGAGAATTGAAAGCTACTAGAAACAGTATTTCCCACTTTCTCTTCTGTACCTTCCTGTTTTCCCCATCAGACTCTGACCTGTTTGATGTACATCTCTATACATACAGCACGCTCTCACATTCAATACTCATTAAAAAGAAATAGTTGAATATATTTTTACAAACTAATTCCCAGAAAAGGTATGAAGACAAAAGCCACATACCTAAGGATAAAGCTATGAGGCTGTTTGCAGTTTGTGTTTCTAAAGGTCGATAATTCTTGGAGTTTTCTCTAGAGAGGCATTGTCCTTTGTGCACTCTGGGAGAAGGATGAGGAGAAAAAAAGTTGCACACACTATTTAAGGATAATATATCATGGCTGTTTTAACTAACAACCCTGCTGCCAGTCCATTATCATGAACTAGGATAGGGCAGGAAATCAAGGTTTACTGTTTTGCTTTGGCATTTTCATATTCTGCATTGTCAGCAATCTCTATTGAGACAGGTGACAAGAAGAGAATAATAGTTAAGTAACAGATTTTAATAAGTGGGGATTAGTAGCTAAACTTCATTAGTGATCTTAAGACCCACAAATAAAATTCATATTTTTGCAAATGTTCAACTTAAGGATATTTCCAATCATCTATCAGTAAGCTCTCAAGTATGGTAAATTTTAACTCATCATCTTACTCACCCTGTCTCTGGGTTCTCTTTCTTTCTTTCTTTCTTTCTTTCTTTCTTTCTTTCTTTCTTTCTTTCTTCTTTCTTTCTTTCTTTCTTTCTTTCTTTCTTTCTTTCTTTCTTTCTCTTTCTTTCTTTCTCTCTCTCTCTCTCTCTCTCTTTCTTTCTTTCTTTCTTCTCTTTCTTCTCTTTCTTCTCTTTCTCTATTTTTTGAGACGGAGTCTCACTCTGTCATCCAGGCCGCAGTGCAATGGCGCGATCTCAGCTCACTGCAACCTCCGCCTCCCAGGTCCTCCCGAGCAGCTGGGACTACAAGCAGGCGCCAACACCCAGCTAATTTTTTATTTTTATTTTTATTTTATTTTATTTTATTTTATTTTATTTTATTTTATTTTGTCTTTTTAGTAGAGACGGGGTTTCACCGTGTTAGCCAGGATGGTCTCAATCTCCTGATCTCGTGATCCGCCCGCCTCGGCCTCCCAAAATGCTGGGATTACAGGCGTGAGCCACAACGCCCACCCTGGGTTCCTGTTCTTTAAACATATATCTATGATTCCCTAGCCCTTTTCATTAATGTTAACCTCGTTGTTTCCTCCTTTATCGCAATGACTGTTTCCTCGTCCCTTACATTCTTCAATTTAAAAAAATCTCATCGTCTTAAAATTTTCTGCTTTTATTCTGCTCTGGGCCTGTTTGTTCCAAAACCAAGCCTACAGAGTAGAATGGAATGTTCTGTGGAGTAGAAGCCAGGAGACCTGACTTCTACTTGATCTACTACTAACAGCGTAAGCTTAGACAAAGCATTCTCTCTGGACCTTTAGTTTTCCCATTTGTAAGAAGAATGAGTGTTGGAGTTGATCTCCTTGCTCTTTGAGCCATACATTTTAGACACTAAAATTCTCACATCTGTTTGTCTCTCACAAATCCTTTGCCAGTGAGCTGTTGCATCCTTCAGACGCTAGAGGGAGCGTCTGGGAGACTTTTCTAATACGTTTAGACTGAAGTAAGGGATAAATGTCCCTTTATCACAATACACATTCTGATTGAAAAACGTAATTTCACTTTTTAATTTAATGTAAAAGAAATAAATGTTGCAGTAATTCTAGAATTTTGTATTATTATGACTCTGTAGCATGAAGCTAACTTAATTCGCTTTAAATACCAACCAAGTCTTGAAGTTTTTGTCCGCTATCTTTAAATTCATGAAAATATAGGTAAGCACATTTAGAAACCAATGGAAAATAAGTGCAATTAAGAGAGTAGGATTCTTTTTAAAAGCCATCATTCTCAACTGAGATAATTCTCTGCTTGATGATATTGTAAGAGTTGTGATGCCCCTGTGTACTTTCTAAGAATATGTTTTAGAAAGTAGACAAATGCAATTTGACAAAGCCCTGTTTAACAATAAAGTTATTATAAATTTATTTATTAAATTTCAAGGAAATCAGGATTGGGAAGTTTGTGAAGAACAAATAAACATCTATTCATCATCCTAAGAATAATGTAGTTTGAGATGAGAAGTTAATTTGCATTTTTATTACTATTATTTGTTAAATTATGAAAACAGTCAATATATTCTTAGATTAAGAAGAGTTGACATGACTTTGATTCTTTGCCTCCTTTCTAGACTATTTGCTTATTCTTTGGGGATCTCTTAGGTAATATCTTTAATACTCTTATATTTCACTGTGTCTTTACGTATGGGAATGCTCGTCTCTTGAAGGATTGAAATCGTACATAACTTTTCAATCTGAGCTTTTATGGCTTTAATAATAATGAATTCTGAGTTATTCTTTTCATTCATTGGCTCTTTTTTATTCTCTTTCTTTATTTCTGGTATTTCCATTATGGGAGCGTTAATAAGTCTCTTCCTAACCTCCATTTTTTTAATTAAGCTGTATCCATTCTTTTAGTCAGCTAATACTTTCAGGTTAGTTTTATTTATTTATTTATTTGTTTGTTTGTCTGTTTTTGAGACGGAGTATCACTCTGTCACCCCGGCTGGAGTGCAGTGGCACAATCTTGGCTCACTGCAACCTCCGCCTCTGGGTTCAAGCAATTCTTTGTGCCTCAGCCTCCTGGGTAGCTGGAATTCCAGGTGCCCACCACCACACCCAGCTTATTTTTGTATTTTTTAGTAGAGACAGTGTTTCAACATGTTGGCCAGTTTGTTCTTGAACTCCTGACCTCAGGTAATCCACCTGCCTCAGCCTCCTAAAGAGCTGGGATTACAGGCGTGAGCCACCGCGCCCAGCCGAGGTTCTTTCTTATTCCAGCCGTATATATTTGTGACAACCAATGTCTCCAATTGATTCTTGCTTCTTGTTTTTCAACATGTTTAAATTTTTGAGAATATTTATATCCGCATTTTAAATACTTGTTTTCTCTATTATTTTATTAGCTGTATATTCTCTAGTATTATATATTCCATTTGTTATCTCACAGTGTGTTCACTTTATTCAGAAGCCTCAAGGATTTTTACTGGGAACTCATCTTCTTTTACATGAGACTATCAGCTGACTTTTAAGACTATAAGATTTCAAGGTTGGGATAGGTATAGTTTTGATCCAATTACTGAGTGTTATTCTTTATTTGTTCTCTTTCTATGTCTTTTCTGACCTATCAAAGTTCTGATATGGGAACACAAGATGACAAGCCAACTGACTTAATTGGTAGTATCTCATTTCCTATTCAGGTATGCAAATTATGTTTAAGCATTTAATTTCTTCTCCCTCTCTTGCTCTTACCCTTACTCTCAAAATGCTGTTTCTCTAATTTGGAGCACTATTTTTTCATGAAATTCATATAGTTCATATATTACTTGGTGTTAGTAAAACAAATAAGATTTTAGATTGAGTTATTAATGAATACAAATATGGCAAATATTCTATTGAAGGAAAAATGCTACATACATTTTGATTACTCAAATTTAACTAATTATATGCCTGTGTGAAAAATTATAGGGCAGGTGAAAGAATACTAAAAATAAACTGAGAAGATCTGTATTTAAATCCTAGATCTGCTTTTTACTAATAGTTACACCTTGGTCAAATACCAAGACCTCTGGACTTGGGTTTTTTAATTCATAATATATAATTCATTTCTTCTGCTCTGAATGCACCTGTTAAGGGAGCATATGCAGCACCCACAGACACACAAGAATACATTAGTGAGAAAAGTCTGTGTGTGTGCATGAGTGTGTGTGTGTGTGTGTGTGTGAATTTGGGTGTTTATCTAATAATCCCCAATGCAGGGGATTATTTTCTGGTAAAATATGATAAAGGAATGCACTTGACTGGATGTCTCAGTGAGATGTCTAATCCTTTGATGTTAAAATGGCTACTTTTATGGAGCAAACTCCCAAGTCCATTTATTCAACTATTACATAAGCATGTATGGCTGCTCTACCTTACCTTGTAGCATGAATGCAACTGAGAGAATGAAGTAGTGGCTATATTGCAAGGGTAGACACTGACAGCTGATGACTAGGTAAGCTTTATACACAGGAGCAGGTAGCACAAAAAAAAAAAAATTGCAGCACCTGAGAGTGCAGAAAGTAAAAGATAAAGCAGGGCATTTGCCTGCTTTTTACGGAAAATAAACCTTGTCTATCAGCAAAACCTGAGCAGATGACTCATGTTCAGAACAGGCAAATGATCAACTCCTCTTTCTGTGGGCAGAAACCAACAAGGGAGTGAAGAAAGGAGAGTCGGCGGAAATGTCCTTCTCTATGGGCTAAAGCAGATGTATAAAGAGAAGAGGAAGTAAGACATTTTTTTCGTCCACAACAGTGACAAATGAATAAAACAATGTGAAAAGTCTTGACAAATTATAAGTTGCAAAAAAAATGAGAAATGTCTTGACATACTGATTAAATGATGCATTTATTTGTTTAAACCACTTTATGCTTTAGATAGAAATGTTTTTTTAGAGTGGCGTTGTATACGATGCTTATCGCTCTTCTTGGAGAACGATAGGCATTTAATACGTGATGGTTTGTTGTTCGAATTTTTACCATACTTAATGTTCTGACAGCTCCATTCAATATTATCAACAGAAGAATGTATAATTCATAAAACTTCCTGAAATACTGAAATCTCAATTAGTATTACTCATAACAATATTCATGGGAACTCCAATTTAGAAATCCCCATCAACTTCTAATTCAAATTCCTGTAATACATTAACTATCAATATAATTTTCAGTTATTCTACTTAACTTCATTTTTAATGACATTTTCTTCTTGATTCTCTTTTTCTCAAAATACTCTGTCCTGTTATCTCACCATAATATCACACACCTCTTTTCATCTTCACTTTCTATCCATAACTCCTCCTCCTCTAGTGGACCATTGAAATTGCTCAAGATTTTAATCTTGTCACTTTTCTAATTCTACACATTTTTTGCAGGCAAACCAATCCATTGCCATTGGTTTAATGACTTTCTATGCCTTGATAACATCAAAATATATATAGTTAGTCTTAACTATTTTCTTGATCTTAAGAAAAGCACTTTAAATCCATGCATTATTGTTACCTTGTTCTAAATATCTCACAGGCAACACAGGCACGACTTGTCCCAAACTCACCCAGTCTCTGCCATCGTTCTCAATCTTCTTTGTGTCAGTAATGGTGATACCACCCACTCTGCCACACAGCCGGAATCACAGAAATCATACTTAACTCCTTCCTCATGTTAACCTTCTATAGTCCGTCAGTCATGAAGTCTCAGTCCTAAAAACCTTTCCCAAGTCTCAAATTATTTCCTTCCCCACCCTACCACTATAGTCCAAATTCCTATCACTTTTCTGTCATAGTCTATTATGATACAGACAGTAAACATTATTCTAAAGTATTGCTGAACTCAGGAATTAGTAAGTAATCTCTGGTAATTTACAGACTCTTTAATAAAGTTAGAAATCAACAATGTAAACCAAAGCCAGAACAACTTTAAAAATTAAAAATATATGTCTAAATCATTCATTGGTTATAGAAAATATAGGCTGGGCACAGTGGCTCACACCTGTAATCCTAGCACTTTGGGAGGCCAAGGCAGGCAGATTGAGCTCAGGAGTTCGAGACCAGCCTGGCCAACATAGTGAAACCCTGTGTCTACTAACATACAAAAAATTACCCAGGCATGGCGGCGTGTGCCTGTAGTACCAGCTACTCAGGAGGCTGAGGCAGGAGAATTGCTTGAACCCGGGAGGCGGAGGTTGCAGTAAGCTGAGATGGCGCCACTGCACTCCAGCCTGGGCAACAGAGCGAGACTCTCTTCAAATAATAATAATAATCAATATTATGAAATGTTTAGAATTATGTAAAATAAAAGAATTTGTATCAAAATTTGTGAAAAAGATTTAGAAGATGGTTTATACGCTTTAAAAATACTTAGAAACAAAAAAATCAAGTATTAACTAATTCATTTTTTAATCCACAAAACTGGGACAATGCAGGATAAATAAGTTGAAAAAGGAAAGCAGCAACAAAAAATAAGAGTAATCGCAATAAAGAACTGAAAAAATAGAGTTAATAAACAAATTTATTTAATTAGCTTTTAAAGAAATGAATCAAATAGACACACATATAGATCACTGACTATGAGAAAATTTTAAAATATTAGCAATGAAAAGGGAGCCATAATATTAGATACAGCCAATTTGTTTTTTAAAAAATTATAAAATGTTATGAATTTATTAATGCAAATTAGTTTAGAGACATAGAAAAAATGATCAATCTTTTAGAAATATTGATTAACATAATGACCCTAGAGAACATAATAATACAAAATACTATGATAACTTTTAAAAAAACTAAATGTATAATCAAAATTCTCCGTTAAAATATATCCTGGGCTGAGGAGTTTTTATAAGTGAATTTTGAATCAAATTTTTAAAAAGCTGATCATCTCAATTCATTACAAATAAGAGTGGAAAACAAAAGAAAAAGAAAAAACCATACCCCAATTCAAAGTACGAAGCAATTATAACCTTCATATTAAAATCTAAACAAGGACAGCATAATAAAAAAGAATTATTGGCCAATCTCTTATAAGCATGCTTGCAAAGTATTACATAATACTTTAGAAAATGTTGCCTTTATTTTCTTTTGCCTTCATATTGTTTGAGCAGCTTGGCTCCCATCATTACCATGCTTAAGAAATGAATTTTGTAGGATGCTTGTGCTGTTTGATTGAGTTTACTTGGATTTTTAGCCATTTTCTTTACACTTGACTGCCAAACTCCTTGAGATATTTTTACCTTTTCTAGCTTTCTATAATCTCATTGTCTCGTAGATTCTGTTATCTGACTCTTTGCTAACACTCTTTCTATGTTCTATGACTCTCCCTTCAGCCCCTTTATGCTGGGAGTTAAACATGTAGAGCCTGACCTATTGATCTTCTTGATTTATATCCACTGCCTGGAAGAGCACACCCATTCCCATATGTCTAGTAATCTTCATTTGATTGGTAACTCTCAAATTGAAAAGTTCCCCATCTGATCAGTAGAGCTGTAGTTTTGTCAGATACTTAGCTCTGTTGTGCACATCACTGTTTTAATTGAATTTGACTAACACCAAATTCAGCGTTTTTCTGACTTCTAATCTTTTTTACCTCACATCACCTTTTCTATGGTCACATTTTTTTTGTTGTTTTTTCTTTTTTTTTTTGGTTACCAAAACTTGTCAGTATGGCAATATCATTGAATTTTTTTCTTTTTCATTCACTGTATCCATCGGATTCAATCTTTAATACAGCTCATATTTGTCTCTTTCTATCCGGTCTCGTTTGTACATTGTTAAACAAGTGTTTATCACTAATCTGGAATACATCATCTTCAATAAGGCTCTTGTTTTCCTCCAGGCTGCACTGCTTACACTGCTCAGTTTTCTGTTAAGTAACCTGCTCATTATAGTAGAGCACCAAGGTGATCTGTTCTTCTGTTCTTCAGAAGTTCACTATTTCTTATTGCAACAGGGCTACATGATTTTAAGATTCCTCAAAATCAATACGAATTAACATTATTTTCCATTTATATTCTGTATATCTTCACATTCCATAAATATAATACTCATGTATATGTTAAATTTCCTTATAAGTTCAACACATTGAAAGCTAAAATAAAGACTTCCTACTATGAAATTGTAAATAAAACCCTTTGCTATGGAATCCAGATTGTATTTTTAGTTGAATTATGCTTTGTTTATTTAAAATACATCAAAGTTGAACATATAAAGAGATTAAACTGAAAAAATGGTTTATTAATGCATGGGCATTTTTGCCAGATTATCTTATTTTTCAAAAAGGTGTTATTGAATTGTAAAAATTATATTTTTAGGATGGCAAGTTATCTTTGAAAGCAAGCATTTGGCTCTGGTTAACTGTTTTTTTGTTGTTGTTGTTGTTTTTCCGTAGAGGATAGAGAAGACGCTTGACATAGCTTGTCTGACATACTAAAGGGAGTTATTAAGAAAATTGCCTGTAACTTGTACCAATCTGTGGTTTCTGCATTTTCCCTTTGGCTTCTGTTTTCTAATTCCCTGGTCCCAAGCCACATCAGTTGTTTCTTAATTCACTTTAAGCCACATATCATCATGACAATGTCTGTTACTCAAGATCCCTGAGTCCCTTGCCAACCTCAATGGTTATTTAATATAATAGAAGAGATTATGTGATTGACAATGAAATTAGATCTTAAGCTGATACTTAACTTTTAAGGAACAGTGACCTATGCTTGGTGGATATTTAAATCTTGAGTTGTTCTGTCCCTGTTCTTTGCATTTTCCAAAATTCTTAGATTACTTCACAAGACAATTTCATCTGAGTGTAAACACCAACCATAGCAACAAAATCACAATATTATAATATTAGCATTGTTTAAAATAATAAGTTGGTTTCTCATTTATAATAATTTCTGACAAAAATTCTTTAATCTTATTTTTAATTTAAAATTTTTTTCTTGCATGTTAAGTTCACAGTTTTGGTCTCATGAGTGTTATGCATAAAAGCATTTTGTTAACACAATTGCATTTTGTTATTCTTAATTATTATAGAAGTTGTTATTTTAAAAGTCTATATTAAGAATGTAGACTTAATTTTTGCTTAATTAGTATTCAAATCCAAAATTAATAGCTAGATTAATTTATATTAATTTAAAACAAGTAGTTAGGAAAAATGAATGACCCAGTATTTGATAGCAAAATAGTAACTACAGTTAATAATAATTTAATTATACTTAAAAAAATAACTAAAAATCATAATTAAGTTGTTCGTAACAGAAAGGATAAATGGTTGAGGGGATAGATATCCCATTTACCATGATAGGATTATTACTCTTGGCATTCCATTACTCATTACTCATGTGCCAAAGTATTTCATGTACCCCATATAGATATATACCTACTAAAAATTGAAAATTTAAAAAAGAACAGTTTATAATATTTAACTTATAGAAAATATATTCTTTTTTTGAAGTTTAGAGATTTATTTTCCATATTCTTGAAAGCTTCAAAACAAAAATGGCATTGTCAACTTGTGTCTACTGAAATTCAGGATCGTATACGCTTTTAATATTAAGTTTTACTCATTTAAGCATAGTTATATGAATGAATGTATTGGAGCATCTATATAAATAATTTTGTTCAGAGTAGAGTAATTCATCAGTGCTTCTCATTTAAATAAAATTAACATAGTTAATAAAAATGCATATTTTTTCAAGATATGAGATATTTCTTTCTTAGACAATGGGAACAAAAAATATTTTAGAGTTCTCACTGCCCTAGAACATTTTGAAAAACATTGTTTGCCAACTCTTTCTCTAAAGAAAACCATACACTCAAATATGTATAGGCTGAAAGAGCAGATTTTAAATTTAATTTTATACGTAACACTCTTACCTTGAGATGAGATTTCTTAGCCAGCATCGTATACTGCTGTTTCTAACATTAATTTCTCATTGCCCAGTAACCTCACTACTACCTAAAAATGTGTTCTGCTGGCTCATAAACAATTATATCATCAATCCCCTCTGTGTGTAACAAGAGACTTTAACCACAGAACTGGGAAATAAAAGGAAGAATTATGCCAGAAGTAACAACGGTGCCAGAAACCTGCCTTGTAGTGATTGGCTAAATGAGGCCAACCAGTTGAGTTTCATTCAGCAGACTTGTTGAGTTAACCTACAAGCTTTTTTTTTTTTTTTTTTTCATTTTCTCTATTTTTCTTTACTTGGGTCTCCTTTGATTTCATGCTGGCTTTTTAAATTGAGGATGAAGTTAATTCATTTAACAATGCCACAGCTGGAATTAAGTATGCCTCTTCTCTGATCGCTGAGGGGAGGGGCTGTGCTGGTTGGTGGTGTCTTATTGGATGCCCAACACCCTTGAGGGCTGTTGCTGAATCGGTGGTGCCTCTAGCGACAGGCAAGAAGTTAACTAATTATGAACATATGGTTTGGCAGACACCTTGTTAGCTTGCTGCTGCGTAGGTGTTTGGAAGGAGGTGAAGGGGAAAGTTTGAGGTAGAAGGTGTGGCTAAAAGTCCCACTGATAAGCCTGGGGGAGATTTGATTGATTCTAATCTTTTTGTCAAGAATCAGCATGCTTCTGGCAGCAACAGCTTGGTAATAACAGAGATTTGTGGCCCTTAAGCTCTTGTGGTGATAGACGGCACACATAACCAGATCAGTCAACTGGCTCCTTATAAGGCCCTCATTTAATTGGCCACAATAGTGGGAACAGAAATGAGATGTTAGGTCAAGGTACAACACATGGCCTACCTGAAATGGCTCAAAATGATCTAAGGCACAGATGTCATTCTTTATTGGCATGATTACCATCAGAGGAATAAGAGAAGGCTCGAGAAAAGGACTGCAGGGAAGCCTTTAGTAAGAGCCACGCAAGTGCAGTATTTATATAGTACTTGAATTACTTAAAGAAAAATGCAGGCATATAAAGGATTGAGAGGAGACATATTAGACTGGGTTGTGACTTGGTCTGAAGAAGAATAAAGTAGGCCTTCTATGTTATAAAAAATGAAATTTCTTGGGAAATTAATAGTAGATAGTTTGAAACATTTTGTGAATTTTATGTATCTATGAAAAATTACACACACTCCTGGTATTCAACTGCATAGCTATAAAAATCATATGTTTTTCATCACCTACATTTTTGCATATAGTACTTATTGTATAATAATATATATTAATTATATATCATTATATATTATATTAATTATATAATTATATATAATAATGTATAGTAATATTTTATATAAGACCCTTGGACTTGTATAAATTTTATATACCTACTCTAAAGCCTAAATTTTTTGAACACTAAAAAAATTCCATGATATCTATGGAAAACTAGTTTATCTGATGGGAAACATTTGCTCTTAAAAGATCTGCTAGTTTCCAATCTTTCTCCTATACTTATGGATGTTCTTATGTTAATTACTCAGGGTGATATAGACAATAGAGACATTTTGTATATCATTTAAAACAGTATTGGAAATTACATAAAAGTAATTATTCAGCCTGCCTGTATTAGTTCATTCTCACGCTGCTATGAAAAAATACATGAGACCTGGGAATTTTGAAAGAAAAGAGGTTTAATTGACTCACAGATCCACATGGCTGGGGAGGCCTCAGGAAACTTAGAATCATGGCAGAAGGCACCTCTTCACATGGTAGCAGGAGAGAGAATGAGTGCCAAGCAAATAGGGAACCTTATTATAAAACCATCAGATCCAGGATAACTCACTCACTATCAGGAGAACAGCATGGGGGAAACTGCCTCCATGATTCAATTATCTTCACCTGATCCCACCCTTGACACATGGGGATTATTATAATTCAAGGTGAGATTTGAGTGGGGACACAGAGCCAAATCATACCACTACCTTACTACTAAGTGATCAATAATTAGCATATTTCCAGATGGAAGGAACATTGTTCCAGATGTGACCCCAGAGACTCACCTCTGTGTTCTGCAATTACACAGACAGCACATGAACAGTGTTGTGTGAAAGTGAATATGTACATGTGCATATATCAATATGGTAATTGTTTGTTCTTCTGGAAATGGTTTGTACACATTTTCTTTTTAAAGCAGCTGCAATTCATTTTTTAAATGTCCCAAACCTTATGTCTTGTTGAAAATACACCCACAGGGATCTTGGAATAAGAAAGACCAGAAGTGCAACAGTGTAGAGCGCGGCTATAGCCAGATGGCTTTAGGCCAGGTTCTAACACTTAGTGGCAGTGTGACCTTGGGCTAATTGCTAACTCCTTAAATTTTTGATGTCCTCATCCATAAATAGCACCTGACCTACATGACCTACCACAGTGGGTTAGTGTAAGGATAAACTGAGTTAATGTATGACATGGTTTGGATCCATGTCCCCAACTAGCTCTCATGTTGAAATGTATTCCCCAATGCTGGAGGTGGGGCCTACTGAGTGGTGATTGGATGATGGGGGTGATTTCTTATGGTTTAACACCATCCCCCTTGGTTCTGTCATTACAATAGTGAGTTCTTGTGAGATCTAGTTGTTTAAAAGTGTATGGCACCTCCCCATCTCTCTCTCTCTTGTTTGTGCTCTGGTCATGTAAGATAAGCCTGCTTCCTGTTTGCATTCCACAACAATTGTAACTTTCCTGAGGCCTCCCAAGAAGTCAGGTAGATAGGCAGCATCGCATATAGCCTGCAGAACCATGAACCAATTAAGCCTTTTAAAAAATATTTTATATTAAATAAACCAATATTAAATAAAACCAAGTCTCAGATATTTCTTTACAGCAATGTGAGAATGGATTAATACAGAAAATTGGTACCAAGGAGTAGGGCATTTCTATAAAGATACCTGAAAATGTGAAAGCGACTTTGGAACTGGGTAACAGGCGGAGATTGGAAGAGTCTAGAGGGCTCAGAAGATAAGAAGATGAGAGAAAATTTGGAACTTCTGAGAGAATTGTTCAACAGTTGTGACCAATGTGATAGTGACATGGACAAAGATGGCCATGCTAATAAGGTCTCAGATGGAGATGAAGAACTTATTGGGAACTGGAGGAAAGGTCACATTTGTTATGTTTTAGCAAGGAGGCTGGCTGCATTGTGCCTCTGTTCTAGGGAATCTGTGGAACTTTGAACTTGAGAATGATAATTTAGAGTATCTAGTGGAAGAAATTTCTAAGAAGCAAAGTGCTCAAGAATGGCCTGGCTGCTTGTAGAACCTATGCTCATATGTGTGAGCAAAGAAATGACCTGAAACTGCTTATATTTAAAAGAGAAGTAGACCATAAAAGTTTGGAAAATTTGCAGTCTGGCAATGCAGTAGAAAATAAAAACCCATTTCTGGGGACCAATTGAAGCCCAATGCAGAAATTTGAATAACTAAAAGGAAGACAAGTGCTGATAGCTTCCAACACAATGGGCAAAAGGGCTTCAATGCACTTCAGAGACCTCTGGGGTAGCCTCTGCCATCACAGGCCTCTCGGCCTTGGAGAGAAGAATGGTTTCATGGGCCAGGACCCTGGGGCCACCAAAGCTAAGAACTCTCACGGAGTCCATTTAACCCCACCACCACCTACACTAGAACAGGCACTTGTATCCAAGGCTGAGAGACCAATAGATGGTTCACATCACAGGAATCTGTGCAGACAACCACCAGTACCAACCCAGAGCCAAGTAGGTTTGCTGGTTGGCTAGACCCAGAAGAGGGACAACAATCACTGGAGTTTGGTTCACAGGAAGTCACATCCATAGGAAAAGGGGGAGAGTAGTACATCAAAGGAATACCCCATGGGATAAAAGAATCTGAACAACAGCCTTCAACCCTAGACCTTCTCTCTGATAGAGTCTACCCAAATGAGAAGGAACTAGAAAACCAACCCTAATAATATAACAAAAGAAGGCTCTTCAGTACCCCCTGAAAACCACACAAGTTCACCAAAAATGGATCCAAACCAAGAAGAAATCCCTAATTTACCTGAGAAAGAATTCAGGAGGTTAATTATTAAGCTAATCAGAAAGGGAGGGACCAGAGAAAGGGGAAGCCCAATGTAAGGAAATCCAAAAAATGATAAAAAAAAGAAGGGAGAAAAAATCAAGGAAATAAATAGCTTAAAGTAAAAACAATAAGAAATTCAGGAAACTTTGGCTACACTTTCAGAAATGTGAAATGCTCTGGAAAGTCTCAGCAATAAAATTGAACAGGTAGAAGAAAGAAATTCAGAGCTTGAAGACAAGGTTTTATATCAACCCGATCCAACAAAGACAAAGAAAAAAGAATAAGAAAATATGAACAAAGCCTCCAAGAAGTCTGGGATAATGTTAAATGAGTGAACCTAACAATAATCAGTGTTCCTGAGGATGAAGATTTTTCTAAAAGCTTGGAAAACATATTTGTGGAAATAATCAAGAAAAACTTCCCCAGCCTTGCTAGAGACCTAGACATCCACATACAAGAAACGCAATGAACACCCAGGAAATTTATCACAAAAAGATCTTCACCTAGGCACATTGTCATCAGGTTATCCAAAGTTAAGATGAAGGAAATAATCTCAAGAGCTATGAGACAAAAACACAAGGTAACTTATAAAAGAAAACCTATCAGGTTAACAGCAGATTTATCAGAAGAAACCCTACAAGCTAAAAGGGACTGGGGTCCTATCTTCAGCCTCCTCATACAAAACAATTATCAACCAAGAATTTTGTATTCAGCAAAACTAAGCATCATATACGAAGGAAAGACATAGTCTTTTTCAGACAAACAAAAGCTGAGAGAATTCGCCACTACAAAGCCACCACTACAAGAACTGTTAAAAGGAGCTCTAAATCTTGAGAAACAAATCCTGGAAACACAAAATAGAACCTCTTTAAAGCATAAATCACACAGGACCTGTAAAACAAAAATACAAGTTAAAAGCAAAAAAAAAAAAAAAAAACAAGAAAACAAAAATACACAGGCAACAAATATCATGGTGAATGCAACAGTACCTCATATTTCAATACTAACGTTGAATATAAATGTCTAAATGATCCACTTAAAAGCTACAGAACCACAGAATTGATAAGAACTCACCAACCAACTATCTGCTGTCTTCAGAATACTCACCTAACACATAAAGCTCGCAAAAACTTAAGTAAAGGGGTGGAAAAAGGCATTTCATGTAAATGGACACCAAAATCAACAGAGGTAGCTATTCTTCTATCAGACATAACAAACTTTAAAGCAACAACAGTTAAAAGAGACAAGCGGGGCTATTATATAATGGTAGAAGGCCTTGTCCAACAGCAAAATATCACAATCCTAAACATATATGCACCCAACACTGGAGCTCCCAAGTTTATAAAACCATTACTAATATACCTAAAAAATGAGATAGGCAGCAGCACAACAATAATGGGGGACTTGAGTACTCCACTGACAGCACTAGACAGGTCATCAAGACAGAAAGTCAACAAAGAATGGAAAAATACAAGCATCCTAGCTTAAATCAAGAAGAATTAGATGCCCTGAATAGACCAATAACAAGCAGCAAGATTGAAATGGTAATTTAAAAATTATTAAGAACAACAAAAAAGTCCAGGACCAGATGGATTCACAGCAGAATTCTATCAGACATTCAAAGAAGAATTGGTACCAATCCTTTTGACACTATTCCACAAGATAGAGTAAGAAGGAACTCTCCCTAATTCATTCCATGAAGCCAGCATCACCCTAATACCAAAACCAGTAAAGGACATAACCAAAAAAGAAAACTATAGACCAATATCCTTGATGAACACAGATGCTAAAATCCTAAACAAAATGCTAGCTAACTGAATCCAACATCATATCAAAAGATCATCCACCATGATCAAGTGGGTTTCATACTAGGGATTCAGGGACGTTTTAACATATTCAAGTCATTAAATGTGATACACAACATAAATAGAATTAAAAACAAAAATCACATGATCGCCTCAATAGATGCCAAAAAAGCATTTGACAAAATCCAACATGCCATTATAATTAAAACTCTCAGCAAAATCTGCATACAAGGTGCATACCTTAAGGCAATAAAAGTCATCTATGACAAACTCATAGCCAACATAATACTGAATGGGGAAATGTTGAAATCATTCCCTCTGAGAACTGGAACAAGACAAGGATGCCCACTCTCGCCACTCCCCAACATAGTACTGAAAGTCCTAGCCAGAGCAATCAGACAAGAGAAAGAAATAAAAGACATCCAAATTGGTAAAAAAAGAAGTCAAACTGTCACTGTTTGCTGATGATATAATCGTTTACCTTGAAAAGATACCTAAGGACTCCACCAGAAAGCTCCTAGAGCTGATAAAATAATTCAGCAGTCTCTGGATACAAGATTAATGTACCCAAATTACTAGATTTAACTACACCAACAGTGATCAAGTGGAGAATCAAATCAAGAACTCAACTCCTTTTACAAAGGCTGCAAATAAATAAATAAATAAATAAATAAATAAATAAATAAATAATAAAATACTTAAGAATATACCTAACTAAGAAGTTGAAAGATCTCTACAAGGAAAACTACAAAACACTGCTGAAAGAAATCATAGATGGCACAAACAAATGGAAACACATTCCATGCTCATGGATGGGTAGAATCAATATTGTGAAAATGACCTTACTGCCAAAAGCAATCTCCAAATTCAATGCAATTCCAATCAAATTACCACCATCATTCTTCACAGAATTAGAAAAAACAATTCTAAAATTTATATGGAACTGAAAAAGAGCCCACATAGCCAAAATAAGAGTAAGCAAAAAGAACAAATCTGGAGGCATCACATTACCTGATTTCATACTATATTATAAGGCCATAGTCACCAAAACTACATGGTACTGGTATAAAAATAGACACATAGACCAATGGAACAGAATAGAGCACCCAGAAATAAACCCAAATACTTACAGCCAACTGATCTTCAACAAAGCAAACAAAAACATAAAGTGGGGAAAGGAAATCTTTTTCAACAAATTGTGTTGGGATAATTGACTAGCCACATGTAGGAGAATGAAACTGGATCCTCATCTCTCATCTTATACAAAAATTGATGCAAAATGGATTAAAGACTTAAACCTAAGCCCTGAAACTATAAAAATTCTAGAAGATAACATTGAAAAAACCCTTGTAGATATTGGCTTAGGCAAAAATTTTATGACCAAGAACATGAAAGCAAATTCAATAAAAACAAAGATAAATAGCTGGGACCTAATTAAACTAAAGTGTTTTGGCGTAGCAAAAGGAACAGTCAGCAGAGTAAACAGGTGACACATAAAGTGGGAGAAAATCTTCACAATCTATACACAAAGGAATAATTTCCAGAATCTACAACAAGTTCAAACAAATCAGTAAGAAAAAAAAAAAAAAAAGCAATCCCATCAAAATGTGGGCTAAGGACATGAATAGACAATTCTCAAAAGAGATATACAAATGGCCAATAAACATATGAAAAAATGCTCAGCATCACTAGTGATCAGGGAAATACATCAAAACCATGCTGTAATACTACCTGACTCCTGCAAGAATGGCCATAAAAAATAATAAATAAACAGTAGATGCTGGCATGGATGCAGTGAACAGGGAACATTTCTACCCTGCTGGTGGGAATGGAAACTAGTACAGTCACTATGCAAAACAACATGGAGATTGCTTAAATAACTGAAAGTAGAACTACCATTTGATCCAGCAATTCCACTACTGTGCATCTACCCAGAGGAAAAGAAATCGTTATTCAGAAAAGATACTTGCATGTGCATGTTTATAGCAGCACAATTCACAATTGCAAATTTGTGGAACCAACCCAAATGCCCATCAATCAACAAGTGGATAAAGAAACTGTTGCATATATATGCAGTAGAATACTACGCAGCCATAAAAAGGAATGGAATAATGGCATTTGCAGTGATCTGGATGAGATTGGAGACTATTATTCCAAGTGAAGTGTCTCAGGAATGGAAAACCAAACATTGTATGTTCTCGATGATTTGTGGAATCTAAGCTATGAGGACACAAAGGCATAAGAATGATACAATGGGAACTTTGGGGGAAGAGTGGGAAGGGTGTGAGGGATAAAAGACTATAAATATGGTGCAGTGTATACTGCTCGGGTGATGGGTGCACCAATATCTCACACGTCAGCACTAAAGAACTTACTCATGTAACCAAATACCACTTGTACCCCAATAACTTTATGAAAAATAAATAAATAAATAAATAACAAAAAAAGATTCAAGGACAACAAATGCCAATAATATCCTTATTTTTGAGAGAGTAGTTTTTTTTATTTCCTTCAAAGAAAAACAATCTTTATAGCCTCTCCATCTCCCTAACTTTAACTCACTATGTGCAAAGACCTTTGGAATGGGTTGGGGTGTTTCTGGATTATGACGACACTGTTGAGAACTTTTATGATGTTTGTAAATCTTCATTCATACATAGCTTTTTTCCCCTCTTTGTCTTTTTTTCTGATGCCTTTCTTTTGTCTTGGTTCCATGAAAGTCAGATTTCATGATGATTTCTTGGTGAACTCCCCTTTTTGAAGAAACTTCAATCCCAAAACATTCTCATGTTAGACAACAGGACAATGTGTGACTATCTTTGAGTTCACTGTAACTAGAGGAATCAAAATTGTTGTGTGGATATGAAATGGGATAACCACATTGAGTATATACATTAATTTTTACATAAGTAAACAGTTGTGCAACAATCATAAAAAAAGAAATTTACATAACTAAAAGGAAGGCAAATGCTAATAGCTTCCAACATAATGGACAAAAGGCCTTCAAGGTATTTCAGAGACCTTTGGGGCAGCCTCTCCCATTATAGGCCCAGAGGCCTTGGAGAGAAGAGTGGTTTCATGGGCCAGGCCCCCAGGGCCCCATTGCCCTGCACAGCCTTGGGACACTGCTCCCTGCATCCCAGCCACTCTTGAGCCAGTTGTGGCTCAAAGGGATCCAGGAACAGCTCAGGTAGCTGCTTCAGAGGGTGCAAGCCATAAGCCTTGGCAGCTTCCATGTGGTGTTAATCTCGCAGGTGCACAGAATGCAAGAATTGAGGTTTAGGTGTCTCTGCCTAGATGTCAGAGGATGTATGAAAGCCTAGATGTCCAGGCAGAAGCCTGCTTCAGGGACAGAGCCCTTATGGAGAAGTTCTACTAGGTCAGTGAGGAGGGGAAATATGGAGTTGGAGCTCCCATACAGAGTTCCCACTGGGTCACTGCCTGGTGCAACTGTGAGAATAGAGCCATCATCCTGTAGACCCTAGAATGGTAGATCCACTTGCAGCTTGCACCCTTGCACCTGAAAGGCCACAGATGCTCAACAGCAGTCCATTAGAGTGGCTGTGGAGGCTGAGTCACAGAAGCAGAGCTGCCCAAAGCTTTGGGAGCCCACCCCTTGCACCAGTGTTCCCTGGATGTGGTACATGGAATAAAAGAAGATTATTTTGGAGCCTTCAGATTTAATGATTGCCCTTCTGGGTTTTGGAGTTGCATGGGGCCTGTAACCACTTTCTTTTATTCAGTTTCTCCCTTTTGACAGAGTTGTGTTTACCAATGTCTATACCCCCATTGTACCCTGTCAATAACTAACTTGTTTTTCATTTTATAGGCTCATAGGCAGGAGGGCCTAGCCTTGTCTCAGATAAGACTTCAGACTGTGGACTTTTGAGTTAATGCTGAAATGAGTCAACACTTTGGGGGAATGTTGGGAAGGCATGATTGTATTTTGCAATGTGAGAGGGACATGAGATTTGGGAGGGACCAGGAGCAAAATGATATGTTTTGGATCTGTGTCCCAAACCAAATCTTATTTTGAAGTGTAATCCTTAATGTTGGAGGTGGGGGAAGTGATTGGATCATGAGGGTAGTTGCTCATGGTTTAACACCGTCCCCCTGTGGTGCTGTTTTCATGAAAGTGAGTTCTTGTGACACCCGGTTGTTTAAAAGTGTACGGTACCTCCCCTCTTTCTCTTACTCATGATCTGGCTGTGTAAGAGGAGCCACTTCCCCTTTGTCTTTTGCCATGATTGTAAGATTCCCCAGCCTTCCTCAGAGGCCAATGGCCAGCATCACGCTTCCTGTACATCTTGTGGAACCATGAGCCAATTAAACCGCTATTCTTTATAAATTACTCAGTCTCAGATATTTCTTTATAGCAATGAAAGAACAGACTAATATAGTGTACATGAAGATTTCAGCATTAGGCTTGGCAGAATTTACATGCTAAATATGTTTGTTGAAAATAAGACAAGAGAGGCACCTACATGATTCTCATATAGTTCTATTTGTCTTTAGGTAGTCAGACACTTTAGGGTAAATTTTATAAACGCAGTGAACCCAAAACAAGAAGCTGAGGATCTATCAAACCTAAAAATAGAACTTATTTAGGTGCATAGGTAAAGAAACCACACACAGCAATAAGGTTAAATAGGGTCTGCTTGGTGATGAGAAGGTTGCTTCACCCATAATACTTGCTCACCCCACAATGGGAAGTAATGGTGACGCTAGCTCATACTTCAGCACCTTCTCTCTTTAAAGCTCCTAGTTTTTAAAAAAATTCTCCCATGTGGACAAAATACAGCATGGGTTTTCATCAGAGACTACTTATGTTGCAAGGCTTACTAGCTGACTGCAGCCACTTGGTCATGATGCCTGTGCACAGTGGACATTATATATTTGCTTGTGTTAAAAGCCCCATTTTCTAGGCCCTTCATCCCAGCTGATGGGACTTCATTGAGCAGATCAATAATGGAACAGACCTGAAACAGTCCTAATTCCTTAGTATTGAACCACCACTAAATTCCACCTTTTTTTTTGTTTTATTTTGTTATGAATTATGAGATACAATTGCCTGCAATGTATTATTTTAATCCCTGGTGACGTAATATGGTTCTCTTTTTCTTATTTAAATAAGCAAATATCACTCACCTGTCTTCTGGTAGTTTGCTTGCATGCTTGATTATTTGGATTAAGCCATTTCAATTATTCAGATAGTTTATTTTAAGGGGAACAATATTTCTGTGGACCTTGTATAAACATAGAGGTTTTTATGAATGTTACAAATACATATATGTGTTCCACAGAATCACGTTTAGCACTTGGATTATATCTTTTGCAGGTAACAAGCAATTTAACAATACCGTTTCCTGAGTATTAGCTCATGTATTTTTATTCACTTAAAACATGTATCTTTTATTCGTCACCTTCGATATCAGAACAGCTTGTAGTATTAAGATTTTGCCAGGAATTCATTTAAAAATAAGTAGGAATAGTAGGACCAAAGAATTCTTTAACAGATGGCATTTAGACCATCTAATTTAGCAAAATATTTATTTTGTTTTTACAGAAAATTACCAGGCTAATGAGGGTGGTATAATTTTCCCAAGTTCACGCGATAGATACCAAAATCCAGAATGTCTGACTCTGTCATGTTTCTTGTATTAAAAGTCCCATTTTGCTTACATTTTTAAAAGAACATAGAAATAGCTAATATTCCTGTTAAAATAAAAATCAAGTTGTTGTCACTGCAATGTTATCTAAAAATATGAGAGCCTAATCTTGCCCAGGGAATGTTTTGTGGTTTCAAGGTTTAACATACGGAGCCATTCCTAAATCACACTTTCTACATTTCTCAATTGTCTCAGAATTCGAATTACTCATGGCTAGTACAATTATTACTAAACATAACTAGGTCCCTCACATTATATTTCCTAGAGTAGTTAAATGAAAGAAGTCTTTCTCAGTGAAACTTAACCAGAATTTGCAAAATAATTACTATGTACAGATAGTTGATGCATATAATATTTACTTGGAATATTTTCCAAATTAATCGTTATCTAGACAAAAAAATGGTTTTAAATACCATTTTGAGGAAGACCTGGGATTTCTACAGTGAAAGATTAAAGATGCAAGGGAAACAAGGGGGTAACCGAATGATATGGCTTGGCTCTGTATCACCACCCACATCTCACCTTGAATTGTAATAATCCCCATGTGTTGTAGGAGGGACCCCATGGGAGGTAACTGAATGATGGGGGCAAGTTTTTCCTGTGATGTTCTCATGATATGGAATAAGTCTCATGATATCTGATGGCTTATAAAGGGGAGATCGCCTGCACATGCTCTCTCTTGTCTGCCACCCTGTAAGACGTGCCTTTCTTCTCTTTCGCCTTTTGCTGTGATTGTGAGGCTTCCTCATTCATGCAGAACTGTGAGTCCATTAAATCTCTTTTTCTTTAAAAATTACCCAGTCTCAAGTATGTCTTTATTAGCAGTGTAAGAAAAGTCTAATACAGTAAATCAGTACTGGGTAGTGGGGTGCTGCTGTAAAGATATCAGAAAATGTGGAAGCAACTGGAACTGGGTAACAGACAGAGGTTGGGACAGTTTGGAGGGCTCAGAAGATAGGAAAATGTGGAAAAGTTTGGAACTTCCTAGAGACTTGGAGGGCTCAAAAGACAGGAAGATGTGGGAAAGTCTGGAACTTCCTAGAGACTTGGAGAACTCAGAAGAGAGAAAGGTGAGGGAAAGTTTGAAACTTCCTAGAGACATATTGAATGGCTTTAACCAAAATGCTGATAGTGATATGGACAGGAAAGTCCAGGCTGAGGTGGTCTCAGTTGGAGATAAGGAACTTGTTGGGAACTGGAGTAAAGATCACTCTTGCTATGTAAATAGACTGGTGGCATTTTGCCCCTGCCTTAGCGATCTGTGAAACTTTGAACTTGAGAGAGATGATTTAGGGTATCTAGGGGAAGAAATTTCTAAGCAGCAAAGTCTTCAAAAGGGAGCAGAACATAAAAGTTTGAAAAATTTGCAGAGTGACAATGTAGTAGAAAGGAAAAGCTGATTTTCTGGGGAGAAATTCAAGTTGGCATCAGAAATTTGCATAAGTAATGAAGAGCCAAATGCTAATCGCCAAGACATGGGGAAAATGTCTCCAGGGCATGTCAGCGACCTTCACAGGAACCGCTCCAATCACAGGCTCAGAGACCTAGGAGGAAAAAAATGGTTTCCTGGGCCAGGTCCAAGGATCTCTACTGTGTGCAGTCTTGGGACTTAGTATCCTGTGTCCCAGCTGCTCCAGCTGTAGCTAAAAGGGGCCAACATACAGCTCAGGCCATTGCTTCTGACAATGCAAGCCCCAAGCCTTGGCAGCTTCCACATGGTATTGGGTGTGCGGATGCACAGAAGTCAAGAATTGAGGTTTGGGAACCTCCACCCAGGTTTCAGAGAATGTATGGAAACACTTGGATGCCCAGGCAGAAGTTTTCTGCGGACGTGGGGCTCTTGTGGAGAACCTCTGCTAGGGTAATGCAGAAGGAATATGTGGGGTCGGAGCTCCCACACAGAGTCACCAGTGGGGCACTGTGTAGTGGAGTTGTGAGAAAAGGGCAACCATCCTCCAGACCCCAGAATGGTAGATCCATTGACAGCTCACACTGTGCACCTGGAAAAACCATAGACACTGAATACCAGCCCATGAAAGCAGCCAGGAGGGAGGCTGAGCCCCACAAAGCCACAGGAGTGGAGTTTCCCAAGGCCATGGGAATGCACCTCTGGTATCAATGTGACCTGGATATGAGACATGACGTCAAAGGAGATTATGCTGGAGCTTTAAGATTTGACTGCCCCGCTGGATTTCAGACTTGCATGAGGCCTGTAGCCCCTTCATTTTGGTCAATTTCTCCCAGTTGAAATGGGCATAGTTATCCAATGCCTGTGCCTCCATTGTATCCAGGAAGTAACTAACTTGCTTTTGATTTTACAGGCTCATAGGTAGAAGGGACTTGCTTTGTCTCAGATTAGACCTGGGACTTGGACTTTTGAATAAATGCAGGAATGAGTTAAGATTTTGGGAGATTATTGGGAAGGCATGATTGGTTTTGAAATGTGAGGACATGAGATTTGGAAGGGGCCAGGAGCAGAATGATATGGTTTGGCTCTGTGTCCCCACCCAAATCTCAGCTTGAATTGTAATAATCCCCATGTGTCATGGGAAGGACACACTGGGAGGTAATTGAATTATTGGGGCAGGTTTTTTCTGTGCTGTTCCCATTATAGTGAATAGGTCTCACAAGATCTGATGGTTTTATAAAAGTGAGTTCCCCTGCACATGCTCTCTCTTGCCTACCTCTGTGTAAGATGTGCATTTCTCCTCTTTTGCCTTCCACAATGATTGTGAGCTCAGCTTCCCTAGCCATGTGAGACCATAAGTCCTTTAACCTCTTTTTCTGTATAAATTACCCAGTCTTGGGTATGTCTTCATTAGCAGCATAAGAACAGACTAATATATCAAGTAAGCAAGTTGCTGAGCTTTCCTCTTTACTCTCAAAAGGCCAATAAAGAGTGGCTTTAAAATCTGTTCATTACTTCTCTGACATTCTTTCCTTTAAGGGATGGAGCTTAATATCTCTCCCCTGGAATGTGCGCTGGACTTAATGAGTCACTTGAAACAAATGGAATATGCCAGAAGTGACCATCTGGGTAATTTTTGAGACTAAGTCACAAAAAACATTGTGGCTTTTGCCTTTCAATCTCTTTGGGATCACTTACCATGGAAAAAGCCAGTTGTTAGGTCATGAGGACATTTAGGCAACCTTGTGGAGAGGTCCATGTGATGAAAAACTGAGACCTCCTGCCAACAGCCATGTGGAAAATGATCCTCCAGCCCTAGTCAAGTCTTCAGTTTTCTACAGCCATAACCTGTATTATTAACCAAAGTAGAACCCTAAGTGTCATAGTTCCATTGACTATTAATAAATATTTCACGATAAAAATGGTTCGGTGGTCAAATAAGTGTGGGAAGGTCTGAATTAAACAAAGTTAAGAAAGCTTATTTCTCCTAAGATTTTAAAAATTCTTTGATATAATGCATACACTGTGGCTCTGGGTATTTTAGATCTAAGAGGAGTTAACAGAAAGTTTACTGCTTTCTTTACCCTAAATCTGTTTATTTGGTAGTATGCTTTTATATTCAATTATAACATTTATGAACCTGTTTTGTAGGAAAGAGTTCTTTATCACAAATTAAGTGGGAGGACATTATCCCAATGCTTAAATGTTAGAACCAGGTGAGTCTTCCAATACAGTATTGGGTTGTACATGTGTGAGTCATAGATATAAATAAAATTGCCATATAGCTCAGTGAAAAATGGACGTCCTAATAATACATATTGAATTTTTCATGCTATACATTCTCCTATGTGCTTCTGAATAATTAAATATGTTTTATGGATTTAAAAAATAGTTTCAGAAGGGTGGTTAAGTGCTCAATACAGAAGACTGTCAAAGTGGCCTAGTGGGGAATCCAGTGTTTTTCCCATTGTATCATTCTGCTTCAAATATGATTCTGGCATATCCAACTCAAATTTATCTGGATTTCTCAACTTCTATACTCATTCTCGTTACTCTTAGCATGGGACATATCCATACCTGTGTCTTATTTCCTGTTCTTCCTTTATCCTTCCTGAATGATTATCATCAATTTCTATCCTCTCAGAATCTTTGGCTAATCAATATTAATTGATCATTCATTATACTTTCATCACCGTCACTACTTAAGAATAAACTAAAAGGTAAATCATTTCTTCAAGATCACACAAAGTTTGAGGTTATTAGGTTTATTAGTACTTAGACCCAATTCTAGTGCTCATGCTCTTCACCACTACGCATATTTCCATGACCTATTTCCCTCCAAGTGTCACTCCTACATATGAATTATGCAGCTTTTATATATTTTATGTACCATTCGCAGATCACCATCATATAACACCATGTTTCATTTGATAATGTTATACATGTGTCAGTTTATAAGTAGGTTAGAGATGAGTTAAAACATAGGAATCATATCTTGGCAATATTAAGTAAGTTAGCTGACGTGATGTGATGGTGGTAGAAAAGTTGTAAGCAAAAAGGACTACAGAACCTGCTTTTGATATTTACTAAACCTGCTTTTGATATTTACTAAAGCTTCCATTAAGTTTGATAGTTATGTTCAGGGAATGTTCAGGAAAATGTGCAATCCTGATTTCTGTCTATAGTGTTCACTAATCTTTACAATGTAGCTTGAATCTCTTTTTCAAACCTCAGCTTTCACTTCCACCATTCACAGGCCTTAGCAATTCTGTATCCACAATTTATATTCTCAAAATCTAACCATTCTCTACATTTCTTTGCCTTTGCCTACATAATTTTTTTTTGCTTCCATGCCAGAAAATCTACTCATTCTTCAAAAGCAAGGTCCATTATTCTCCTCTTAGCTAGAGAGCAATTATTACTTCCTTTCTGATCTCTATTGGAACATTTATAACATTGCTTGGGACTAGATGCAAGTGCCTACATATCTATCTTCAAGGAAATTTCATCACTCAGGGGAGAAGAAAATCTGTAATTATTAAAAATGTGAGCCTTAAGCTTAGGTATATCTGGATTCAAACTCTGACTCTGTCACTTATTAGCTACTCTGTCACTTATTAGTTATTAGGAACTTGGCCAAGATGTTTAACTTTTCAAAGTCTCAATCCCCTTCTGCATAAGTAAGGATATTAATAACCTTACAGAGTTCTTGCAAGGATGACATAATAAAATACACGTAGTTCCAAGCATATAAAAGCATCATGAATTTTGTGATATGATGATAATAATAATTGATAGATCTTTGTGTTTCAATCATTAACACTGACTGAAACCTTTTATACAGTTAAATTTTTGCAGAAGGCTTATAAGAAAATATAAATGCTTGTGCATTTATTTTTTCATTACCCACAAATGACATACACATTATGACCATAATGAACTCTTGCAGATTCAAATTAAAAAGAACAAGCCAAGCAGTATGTTGCCTGCCATTCTGGAAACTGAAGAATATAATTAATAAAATTAGCAAAAATTAAAGACTCAAGTGACTCAGTAAGTATATCTAATTAGTGTCAAAACTTAGGCCTCCTGAATGTCTGGTCCACAGAATGCCTTTCAGGTTAGCAAAATGTCCATGCAGGTATGACTGAAGATGAAGTATGGCAGAATATGGCAGCCATGCTTTATAACAAACTAAGAATGAATAAGATTTTGCCACTGACAATTCATATGGTTACAGATTTTCCTTATTAAGATCTGAAGTTTGTTGCTTCCTCTTCCTTCTCAGCATTTTACTTCCAAAAGTCTTTTTCAACAAAGACACTAAGTCAGAGACAAAAAGCAAATGAACAAACAACAACAACAACAAGAAACCTCTTCTTTTTATTCATCTTCTATTCTAAGATAGAAGAATCTGAGTGGAACAGGGATCTGATGAGGGATCTTGTCTTAATCAAAGGATCATTGGATGGGTCTCTTAGGGCTGGGACACTCTTTTAGGGAGCTGTGTGTGTGTTCTCAATTGATTAGCATAAAGCATTTAGACTGATTTCTAGTTCACAGTATGCACTCAGGAGGCATTGTGGTTTTAATTGGAACTCATAATTACTTCATTGTAAAATAAATTTTATCCCAATTTTGTATTGCTTTTGCTGTTTTCTCTGAGTTTCTAGAGAAGACAGTGAACTGAAAATGCCTTTCTGAAAAAGTGTGTGTTGGGGGGTGAGGGGGGGGGTGTAAATGCCAATATACATACAGTGAATGCGCCCCCTCATGCTTTGGAAACCCTGTATCCACTTTCCTTTAGCGATTAACAGGCAAGTGCAATTTTTAATTTTATAGTTTTGAGCTTTTTCGCTATTCCTATGCCTTTTTTTATCTTCAGGCTTTGTTGAATTAGGATCAAAACTTTAAATGGGAAGTTTGGCACTGAGCAAGCATCGTTGGGAGACTGCTGAATACATGCGAACCTCTGCACTCTGTCAGTATCAGAATTTTTGAAAAGGGAACAGATTGCTTTGTCTTTATTTGCAATAATAAAATTTTAACCTTCAAGTCTTCTTTAATAAAAAAAGTTATTTTTGCCCAATGAAAACAATATGCCTAATTATTTTTTCTACATTGTTTATCTCTCTCTCCAAATAAATGTCTGTTGGATCCAAGCCCTGATACTCAGAAGTGGTACAGAGTAGGTAAATCATCATTATTTATGTATGAGATTATGAGATCCTTGAGAAAATGGGCTATAAGTTGTTCACCTTGTGATTGCTCATGACTAGCACCATGTCTGGGATTGTGTGGCTCACTATTAAAGGGGGGGAAAATATGAGGTCCTAATTATACAGAAAGATGATTTTCATAACCAATAGGTTCCTTAGATATAAAATGAAGTAACAACTGCTACTCATAGGTATAGAACACAACTGTAGGTAGCCCATAGGCACAGAGTTAGAAGCCGAAGTCAGCATCTACTATTTGTCGTGCACTATACTATGTCTAGATACTTTAGATCCTTCTCCTTTAGAGAAAGAGAATAATTAAAAGAGAGTGTAATGAATGCTACTATAGAGGCTTTAAAAATTCTTATGAGGACCCTGTTTACAGTGTTACCCCTCCCTGAAAAATTCATAAAAGACTTCACAGAAGAAATGATATTTTAGCTGGGGCCTGAGATTCATTAGGAGTTTGCCAAATGAAGAAAAGCAGACAGAATTTTAGGTGGAGGGAGGAAAACACAGATAGAGTCTGGATTTAACAACAATTTTCAGTTGAAAATGAAAGTTTGCAAACCTAAAATTTTATCTTAAAGATAAAAATTATCTACTGTTAGATAGTATTGAAAGTAACTTTGTAATAAAATTTTTACCATTTGTATTATTTATAGTCCAAAAGCTGGGTCCATTGGTCCCTTTCCCGCCAAACAGGATATTGTCATTAGGGTGACTTGCATCCTGCTGAAAGCAGTATGTCTGATGTGTAAGGCACAAAGACATTGTTTAAAGAACCTTTATGATTTTGAACAAACTGGCCCAGCAGGGAAGTTTTAACCTGCCTACCCTAACACGCACAACAGCCTGTGTTTGTAAACAGAGCCTTATTGCACTAGTGAGAGCAGACTCACAACAGTGACAGCTCATTAACTGGGTGTCAGCTTCCTGCTGGGAAAAAAGCTTAATGAGCCATCTCATCATAAAGAACTGTGGCTCAAGGGAGGGGCGAATTTCTCAGAGAGAGGGGGAAGGATTTTTCCAGCAATAACGGTGTGTATAGAAAAGCTTGAAGCCCACCTGCTGGGATAAAGAGAGAGCAGCATTTGGGAACGGATGGTTTCTCTGCATTCTGCTATTCAGAGCGAAACCTGAGTTTATGAGTTTATAAATGCAGCAATTACCAGTGTGTATATTCAGATTTATTGGTAGTTTAATAAATTGAAATCATTTAAAACACATTTTTGTATACAATTTATTAAGTTTTTCTTTTTTCTGCCCCCAATATAAATACTATTCTACATTTCCTCATACAATTTCCTGTGACAAAGAACATGTTAATCAATGCTCATATTGAAACTCAAATATATTCTTGACATCAACAGCAAACATTATTAAACACTATCAAATTTATGCTGTGTGTTTTGTAGAAAGTCATAAGACAATATTAAACTAATTAACAAAATACAGCCTTAAACATGAAAAAACCCACCTCTGTGAGTTATTATTTTAAAATCTATCCTAATATTCACATAAGAAAGTATTTTAGGTTTTCATGTAGTGCTCCAGATTTATACCTAATATTCATTATTAGAACACTGTGTTCTTATATCTTGGGCCATTGGTCTTATTAATTTGTAACATCTCAATATTAAATTGGCAGCCCATTGTCACATATTTTCCATAGTTTGTGTTCGTATTTTAACTTTGCTTTCGGTATTTTTGCCATGAGTTTGATAAATGAATTATTGTAAGTATTTTTCCTTATGTCTCTATTTTTCTCAATTCCCAAAGAATCTCAAAATCTCTACTCTTTGCTCACTGACTTCTAAACCTAAGTGGCCTTTCAGACCTTTTGATCCCTCTTATGAAATCGCTAGTTCTTTCTCTCATCCTCATTCCATGTCCCCTCCCCCAAAAATGTTTCAATAGTTAATGCGTAATGTATTTTGCTGAGAAAATTAGGGAGATTTATTTATCACTTCCATAAATCTGAGATTTTCTTCTCCTCTCTAGAATACATTTATTGTTGTCGTTTCTAAAATGTGTTAACTTCAAATGTGTTGACTCTCCTAGTGGGAGTCTCTATTTCTTCCCCTTAAACCTGGATAGGCTTGTGACTGCTTAGACAAATAGGTAGAAGTGACACTATGTAGAGGGTGGCTTGACAAAAGGCACCAAGCTTCTACTTCCTTTGCTAAAATATTCCCTTATGGAGACCTAAGCTGCAATATAAAAAATCCAACTAAACTAAGCCACCATCCTGGAGAGCCATAAGAAGAGGCCACATGGAGAGGCTCTGCATTTACACAGAGGGAGGAAGCTATTTGAGTCATCGCTGCCCATAAACTAGACGTGTGAGTGAAGAAGCCTCTAGAGGTGTCAGGTTTCCAGCTGTTCAAATATTCACAGCTGAGACCTTAGACATTGTGGAACAAAGACAAACCACACTTGCTGAGCCCTGCCCTAATTCCTTACTCACAGAATCTATGAGTATAATCAAATAATTTTTTGGAAGGTGAGTCATTTTGCAGTAATAGATAATTGGAATATCTGTCTACCATTAAGCCTCCTTTCAGTAAGTAGGAAATTTTTTAAACACACTTTCCAGCATTTAATATCTCTTTCTATCCATTACCTTCCTTTTGTCTTCTTTAAATAAGTTTAAGAGTACAATTTAATAGATATCCTTGACTCTTACTTTCTCAGATTTTTCTTCAATTTCATCTTACATCGCCAATTACCTTTTTAAAGTTTTGTCTCTAGGCACTGCATTCACTTTCTTCTTCTGATTCCCCTTCTATCTCCCAGAACCACCTAAACTGAAGTAAGATACCACCCCTTAAACTTTCATTATTCTCAAGAAAACCTTTGTGAACGCATTTGTTACCTTCATTAAATAATTTTGTTCTTCAAAGGCAGAGACCAAGTCTTTCTCAGAGTTGTATTTTCAGTGTCTACTAGTGTGCACTGAAAGTAAGACAGTATTCAAATAATATTTGGATAAGAGAACTCCACCTATTTCTATGGTGTCTACTCTTTTTAAAAGTATTTGTATCAACATACAATAATTACACATATTTAATAGGCCCATGTGATATTTTGATACAGAGTGTGTAATGATCAAGTCAGGGTAATTAAACTATACATCATCTCACTCATTTATCATATATTTATCTTATCTAGCTGCTCTGATTAGGACTTCCAGTACTCTTTTGAATAAAAGGGCTGAAAGTGGGCATCTTTGCCTTCTTTCAGAACTTAGAAGAAAGGCTTTTAATTTTTCCCCATTCGATATGGTGCTAGCTGTGAGTTTTATATATATAGCCTTTGTTATTTTGAGGCATGTTTCTTCCATGTTCAGCTTGTTGATTTTTTCCATCATGAATTGATGTCGAATTTTATCCAATTCTTTTTGACATCTATTGAAATAACCATGTGGTGTTGTCCTTGATTGTATTAATGTAACATATCAAGTTTATTGATTTGCATATGTAATGTGATACTTCCAGCTTTATTCTTTTTGCTCAGGATTGTTTTGACTATTTAGGGTCTTCCGTGGTTCCATATGAATTTTAGGATTGTTTTTTCATATCTGGAAAAATGTTATTTATACAAAGAATTCATTGAATCTATAGATCGCTTTTGGTATTATGCACATTTTAACAGTGTTAATTCTTCCAATCCATGAACATAAGCTACCTTTCATTTTTTGTGTGTCTTCATCAGTTTTCCTCATTGGCATTTTATAGTGTTCATTGAAAAGATTTTAACTTCTTTAGTTACATTAATTCCTAGTTAATTTATTTTTTGTAGCTAACGTAAATGAAATTGGATTTTTAAATTTCTTTTTCAGAATTTTACTGTTGGTATATAGAAATGCTACTGATTTTTGTATGTTGATTTTGTATCCTAAAACTTTACTGAACTCCTTTGTCATTTGTCAGTTCTAACAATTTTTGGTGGAGTCTAGATTTTTCATTTGTGAATAAGGATAACTTGACTTATTATTTTCCAGTTTGAATGTTCTTTATTTATTTGTGTTGGGGACATTCCAGATACTCTATTCTAGCTACTTTGAAATATATAATAAATTATTGTTAACTGTAGTCACCCTAGTGTGTTACAGAACACCAGAATTATTCCTTCTACCTAGGTAAGGAACACCATGCATTCCCCAGGCAACTACTCATTTGCTACTATAGATTAATTTGCATTTTTCTAGAATTGTATATTAATGTAATAATAGAATATATGTTGTTTGTTGGTCTGGCTTTTTTCTTCCATGTTGTCATATGTGCCATTTTTATTGCTAAATGATAGTCTACTGAGTACTATTTCAAATGTATATACTGCAATGTGTTTATAAATTCATCTACTGATAGATAGGGGATGGTTTGTGCATAAGTTTTTATATGGAAATATAGTATAAATGGAACAGCAAAATCATGTAAGTGTATGTTTTAAGAATGTTTAAAAAACCATCAAACTATTTTACAATTGGTTATACCATTTTATATTCCCACAAAAAATATATTATTGTTCCACTTACTAATATCCTTGCTATCATTTAGTCAGTATATACAATTTTAGTTATTTTAGTAGGTGTGTGATGGTATCTCATTGGGGTTTAAATGTTTATTTTCTTACTGACTAATAATGAATACATTTTTATGTGCTCATCTGCCAGCTATATATCCTATGCTAAAGTGTCAATTGAAGTTTATTGCCCACCTTTAATTGTGTGCTTGTTTCCTGAATTTTGAATTTGGAGAATCCTTATATCATTTATGAACTGCAAACATTTTCTTACTGTCTATAGATTTTTTTCCATTTTCTAAACCATATTTTCCTTTCTTTCTAACTTTTATTTTAGTTTCAGGGGGTATATGTGCAGGCTTGTTACATGGGTAAATTGCATGTCATGGAAGCTTTTTGTACAGATTATTTTGTTACTCAGGTAAGGAACATTGTACCTCATAGGTGGTTTTTCAGTCCTCACCTGCTCCTACTCTCTACCCTTAAGTAGTCCCTGGTGTCTATTGTTCTCCTCTTTGTATCCACATGTACTCAATGTTTAGCTCCCACTTATAAGTGAGAATGTGTGGTTGGTTTTCTGTTTTTGGATTAATTTGCTTAGGATAATGGCCTCCAGCTCCATCTCTGTTGCTGAAAGAACATAATTTAATTCTTTTTATAGCTGTGTAGTATTCCATGATGTATATGACCCATATTTTCTTTATCTAGTTCATCATTAAAGGCATCTAGGTTGATTCTATGTCTTTGTCTTTGTAAATACTGCTATAATGAACATACGTGTATATGTGTGCATGTGTCTTCACGTGGAACAATTTATATTTCTTTGGGTATATACCTAGTAATGAGATTGCTGGATAAAAAGGTGGTACTTATTTAAACTCTTTCAGAAATTTCCAAACTGTTTTACACAGTGGCTGAACTAATTTACATTTCCATCAGCAGTGTATAAGCTTTCTCTTTTCTCCACATCTTTACCAGCATCTGTTATTTCTGGACTTTCAAATAACAGCCATTCCACTAGTATGAGATGGTATCTTATTGTGGTTTTGATTTGCATCCCTCTGATGATTAGTAATGTTAACTATTTTTTCATTTGTTTGTTTGCTGCATGTATGTCTTGTTTTGAGAAGTGCCCATTCATGTCTTTTGCCCATTTTTTAATGGGGTTGTTTGGTTTTGCTTGTTATTTTGTTTAAGTTTCTTATAGATACTGGATATTAGACATTTGTCAGAAGCATAGTTTGCAAATATTTCCCCTCATTCTGTATGTTGTCTGTTTATTCTCCTCCTAGTTTCCACTGCTGTGCAGAAGCTTTGTAGTTTAATAAATCCCACTTGTCAATTACTGTTTTTGTTGCAATTGCTTGTGTAGTCTTTGTCATGAAACCTTTGCCAAAGCCTATGTTCAGAATAATATTTCCTAGTTTTTCTTCCAAGGGTTTTATAGGTTTGGGTTTCATATTTAAATCTTTAATCTATCTTAAGTTGATTTTTATATATGGTGAAATGGAGGGGTCCAGTTTCAATCTTCTGCATATGACTAGCCAGCTATCCCAACATCATTTATTGAATAGGAATTCTTTACCCCACTGCTTGTTTTTGTCAACTTTGTCAAAGCTCAGATATTTGCCCTTGTGTGGGTTTATTTCTGGGTTCTCTAATCAGTTTCACTTGTCTGTGTGTCTGTTTTTCTACCAGTACTATGTTGTTTTGGTTAGTGAGGCCTTGTAGTACATAGTTTGAAGTCATGTGGTGTGATGTTTCTGGTTTTGTTCTTTTTGCTTAGGATTGCTTTGGCTATTTGGGCTTTTTTTGTTCAATAGGAATTTTAAAATTGCTTTCTCTAATTCTGTGAAAAATATCTTTGGTAGTTTGGTAGAAATAGCATTGAATCTGTAAATTTCTTTGGACAGTATGGTCATTTTAACAGTACTGAGTCTTCCTATCCATGAGCACGGAATGTTTCTTCATTTGTTTGTGTCTTTTCTGACCTCTTTCAGCAGTGTTTTGTAATTCTCATTGTAGATATTGTTGCCCTCCCTGGTTAGCTGTACTCTTAGGTATTTTATGATTTTATGGCTATTGTGAATTGGATTCCATTTTGGACTTGGCTCTTAGATTGAACAATATTGGTACATAAAAATGTACTAAATTTTGCACATTGATTTTGTATTCTGAAACATTGCTGAAGTTGTTGATGAGATCTAGGAGTCCTTGCGCAGAAACTATATGGCTTTCTAGGTATAAAATCATATTGTTTGTAAAGAGATATAGTTTGAGTTTCTCTCTTCCTATTTGCACATGTTTTATATCTTTCTCTTGCCTGGTTGCTCTGGATAAGACTTTTAGTTCTATGTTGAATAGCAGTGCTAAGAGTGGACATGCTTGTTTTGTTCTGGTTCTCAAGGGGAATGCTTTCTACTTTTTCCCATTTGGCGTGATGTTGACTGTGGGTTTGTCATGGATGTCTCTTATTTTTTTGAGGTACTCCCCTTTGATAAGTAGTTCATTGAGAGATTTTAACATGAAAGGATGTAGAATTTTATCAAAAATCTCTTCATTATCTATTGAAATGATTATGTGGTTTTTGTTTTCAATTTTGTTTACGTGGTAAATTATATTTATTGATTTTCATGTGTTGAACCAGTCTTGTATCCCAGGAATAAAGCTTACTTGATTGCATTGGATCAGCTTTGTGATGTGTTACTGGTATCAGTTTCGTGATACTTTGTTGAAAATTTTTGAATCTGGGTTCATCAGCGATATTGGTCTGATGTTGGTAGGAGTCCTTCCTCCCCAGTTTTTTTTTTTTTTTTTTAATAACTTCAGTAGCATTGGTACCAGCTCTTCTTTATAAGTCTGGTAAAATTTGGCTGTGAATCTGTCTTGTCCAGGACTTTTTCTTGTTGGTAGGTTTTTTATTATTGATTCACCTTTGAAACTCCTTATAGTCTGTTAATGATTTTCATTTCTTCCTGGTTCACTCATAAGAGGTTATATGCTTCCAGGAATTTATCCATCTCTTCTAGGTTTTCTAGTTTGTCTCCAAAGTGGTGATCATTATAGTCTCTGAGGGTTTTTTGTATTTCTGTGGGGTTGGTGACAATGTCACCTTTGTCATTTTCAATTTTGTTTATTTGGATATTCTCACTTTTTAATTTATTAATCTAGCTAGCAGTCTATCAATGTTATTTGTTCTTCAAAGAACCAACTTTGGGTTCATCTATCCTTTTTATACATTTTTGTGTTCAATTTTGTTCAGTTCAGCCTTGATTTTTGGTTATTTATTTTCTTCTGCTATGTTTGGGGTTGGTTTCCTCTTGTTTTTGTAGTTTATCTGGATGCAATATAAATGTTATTTTGAGGTCTAACATCTTCATATAGGCAATTAGTGCTATGAACTTTCCTCTTAACACTGTTTTAGCTGTGTCCCAGGGATTCTATTGTATTGTGTCCTCGTTTTCATTAGTTTCTGAGAATATTTTTTAATTTCTGCATTAATTTCATTCTTTACCCCAAAGTCATTCAGGAATATGTTGTTTAGTTTCCATGTAATTGTATGATTTTGAGAGTTCTTCTTGGTATTGACTTCTCTTTTAATTATGCTGTAGTCTGCGAGTATGCTTGGTATGATTTTGTTTTCTTTAGAATTTGTTGAGAATTGCTTTATTGCTGAGCATGTGTTTGATTTTCGAGTACGTGCCATGTGCAGATGAGAAGAATATATATTCTGCTGTTGTTGCATGGAGTCTTCTACAGATGTCTATTAGGTCCTTTTGGTGAAGTGTTGAAGTTTAGATCCTAGATATGTTTGTTAGTTTTCTAATTCATTGATCCATCTAACACTGTCAGTGTGCTGTTGAAGTCTCCCACTATTACTGTGTAGTTATCTAGGTCTCTTCATGTCTCTATAAGAACTTGTTTTACAAATCTGGGTGCTCCAGCATTGGGTGCATATATATTTAGGACTGTTAATTCTTCTTTTCGAATTGAACTCTTTGTCATTATGTAATGCCCTTCTTGGCTTTTTAAAAATTTTTTGTTGGTTTAAAAGTCTGTTTTTCTGAAATAGGAATAGGAACTCCTGCTCTTTTTGTTTTCGGTTGGCTTGGTAGATTTTTCTCCATCACTTTCCTTTGAGCCTATGAATGTCACTGCATGTGAGATGGGTCTCTCGAAGATAACATAGAGTTGGGTCTTGCTTCTTTATCCAACTTGCCAGTCTGTGCCTTTTAAATGTAATGTTTAGCTCAACATTTAAAGTTAATATTGATATATGCACATTTGATCTTGTCATCATGTTATTACCTGGTTGTTATGTAGACATGTTTGTGTCTTTGCTTTATAATGTTAATGGTGTATGTACTTAAGTGTGTTTTTGTGATGACTGGTAATAGTCTTTCATTTCCATATTTAGCACTAACTTAAGGACTTGTCTTAAAAGAGGTCTCATGGTTTCCTTAACATTTGCTTGACTGAAAAGATTTCATTGCTTCTTTGCTTATAAAACTTAGTTTGGCTGGTTATAAAATACTTGGTTAGAATCTCTTTTCTTTGTGGATACTGAATATAGGCCTTCAGTCTCTTCTTGCTTGTAGGGTTTCTGCTGAAAAGTCTACTTTGAGCCTGATGAAGTTCCCATTGTAGGTAACCTGCCCTTCTCCCTTCTCTCTAGCTATTTTTAATATATTTTCTTTTTCTTTTCTTTTTTCTTTTTGAAACAGAGTCTCACTCTGCTGCCCAGGCTGGAGTGCAGTAGAGCTATCTCAGCTCACTGTAACATCCACCTCCCGGGACTGCAACCTCCGCCTCCTGGGTTCAAGCAATTCTAGTGCCTCAGCCTCCCGAGTAGCTGGGATTATAGGCATGTGCCACCACTCCCAGCTAATTTTTGTATCTTTAGTAGAGTCAGGGTTTCACCATCTTGGCCAGGCTGGTCTCAAACTTTTGACCTCATGTGACACACTTGTCCTTGCCTCCCAAACTGCTGGGATTACAGGTGTGAGCCACTGTGCCCAGCCTTTAATATGTTTTCTTTCACATGGCTTTGGAGAATCTGATGACAATGTGTATTGAGGATGGTCTCCTTGTATGGCATCTTGCAGGGCTTCTCTGGTTTTCCTGAATTTGAATGTTGACTTCTTTAGTGAGCCTGGGAAAATTTTCAAGGACAATGTCCTCAAATATGTTTTCCAAGTTACTTGCTCTCTCTCCCTCTCCTTCAGTGAGTCCAATGAGTCATAGATTTGGCCTCTACCTAATCTTGTATTTCTTAGAGATTTTGTTCAATTTTTAAAATTCTTTTTTTTTTAATTTTTGCATGAATGAGTTGATTAAAAGAACCAGTCTTCAAGCTCTGGAATCCTTTCTTCAGCTTGGTCAATTCTGCTATTAAAATTTCCAATTGTAATATCAGCTTCAACAGATTAGTTTTGTTTGTTGGTTTGTTTTGTTTTCATAAGATAGTTATTTTATCTTTCAGCTCTGGTATCATTTTATTGGCTTTCTTAGGTTCCTTGGATTGGGTTTCACCTTTCTTCTAAATCTCAATGATTCTTGTTGCCACCCAGATTCTGAATTCTATGTCTGTCATTCCAGCCATTTCAGCCTGGTTACGAACCATTGCTGGGTAGCTAGTGTGTTTGTTTGGAGTTGAGAAGACACTCAGGCCTTTTGAGTTGCCAAAGTTCTTGTGCTTGTTCTTTCTCATCTTTGTGGGCTGATGTTCCTTTCATCTGTGAAGTTGCTGTTGATTGAATAGGGCTTTTTCCTTTTATAGTCTTTAATTCCTTTGAGGGATTGGCTGTGGTATAGAACCTGGGGTCAGTTAACTGTCTTCATTTCTGTATGATTTCATGAGACCAAGGCTCTGCTCAGCACTCCTGGCCTGCCTGCTATAATTCTGGGGTTCTGGAGCCAGACCCACAGCTTTGTTCTCTGGTCCCTTGAGGTTAAACACCTGCTGTGCTGGAGGGGCTGAGGTGTTCTCAGGCCACTGGCAACAATGCTCCAGTGGGTGTTCTGACCAAAGTGCTTCATCAGGGTCCAAAGTGCTGGTCCATCAGTGACCAAAGTGACCAAAGTGCTGGTGCCAACAGTTACAGTTACAGGGTGGCAGGATCTGTATGTGTGCATGTGTTGGTGGGGACAGGGCAGTGGTTGTGAGATCTGCAAATGTGCTTGTTGTGGCAGGGTGGCCAGGTCCACACATGTGTGTCTGTGAAATGGTGGGCAGTGGTTGTGAGTGAGTGCAAACTGGTAAAATGCTGTATTTTATTGTATTTATTTAAAGACAGAGTCTCACTTTGTTGCCCAGGCTGAAACACAGTGGCATATGAAGTGACCATCACTCACTTCAACCCCAAACTCCTGGGCTCAAGCAATCCTCCACTCCAGCCTCCTGAGTAGCTAAGACTATAGGCATGCACTGCCACACCTGGCTAATTTTTCAATTTTCCTATAGAGATGGTGTGTCACAGTGTTGCCCGAGCTTATGGTCTCAAAGTGCTAGGATTACAGGCATGAGCTACCAGCTTTGTCAAAAATTTTTGTGATAACATGTTATAAAAGCTGAAGAGGTATTTTTACTTCCCATTTTTGCTATATTTTAATGATTACTGTTAACCTAAACAGCTACTTCCTCATAAAAATTTATTATGGCTTTTTTTCTTTTTTGAAACGGAGTCTTGCTCTGTTGCCCAGGCTGGAGTACAGTGGTGCGATCTCAGCTCACTGCAGTCTCTGCCTCCTGGGTTCAAGCAATTCTCCTTCCTCAGCCTCCCGAGTAGCTGGGACTACAGGTGCACACTGCCACACCTGGTTAACTTTTTATATTTTAGTAGAGACAGGGTTTCACTGTGTTGCCCAGGCTGGTCTGAACTCCTGAGCTCAGGCAATGTGCCCGCCTCGGCCTCCCAAAGTGTTGGGATTACAGGCGTGAGCCACCGTGCCCAGCCAGAATTTATTATGTTAACGCTACATACTTTAAATAATAAAAGCTTTCTAGCATGTGATTTTACATAATCTATTTTCCTTCCTTACATCATGGTTTCCTACATAACTGTGTAAACCTTGGGCTACCACTTTATAAATTTAAGAGCTATTTTATCACGATAAAGATGAGTTGAAACAGATAACTGGTCTTGGCCAAATAAAAATTCTTAATTTTTTATTACTTTACGCAGACTCCACTGTTGAATATTTCTAAATATTCTAAGAGCAAACACTTAAATATTCTATTTTTTCTCCCTGCCTTGTCTCTTGGCAAACAAGAATGTTGTCTAAACTTGGGTTGCCACAAAGGTTTTGTGGCCAATCCTGTAAAGACAAGATGCAGAAAAGACCCAGGTAAGACAGTTTTATGAAGTTAACAAATTGTATGCTCCAGGTCAAGCTGTTAGGGTATTCAGCTCTTTTGCAAACTGCTTTAAGAAAGAGAACCCGACATGGCACATGTATACCTATGTAACAAACCTGCACGTTGTGCACAGAACTTAAAGTATGATAAAATAAATAAATAAATAACCATGCTCAAAAAAAAAGAAAAAGAAAAAAGAAAGAGAACCAGGGCCTGGCGCAGTGGCTCCTGTAATCCCAGCACTTTGGGAGATGGAGGAGGGCAGATTGCCTGAGCTTAGGGGTTCAAGACCAGCCTGGGCAACATAGTGAAATGCCATCTCTAGTAAAAAAAAAAAAAAAAAAAAAAAAAAAAAAAAAAAAAAAATTAGTCGGGGGTGGTGTCATGCACCTCTGATCCCAGCTACTCTGGAGGCTGAGGCAGGGGAATCATGTGAGCCGGGAAGAAGAGGTTGCAGGGAGGCAGAGGCTGCAGTGAGCTGAGATCACTCCATTGCGTGCCAGCCTGGGTGACAGAGCCAGACCCTGTCTAAAAAAAAAAAAAAAGAAAGAAAGAAAAAAAGCACTTGATGTCGGCTGCAGGAGAAATCATCTGGAAAGTGACTCTCCTAAAACTTTGATCTGGGCTTCTGATTTAAAATAGAAAATACTATATTCTTTGACTTCAAGAATTAGTCAATGAACCAAAGTAAAAGGACCTTGAAAGCCAATAGATGATTGGCCAGGTTCAAGTGGTACGTTAATACCAATTGTTAGAAAGTAAATAAAAACTGAATTCTTAATAAGCCCACTCAGAATCGACATGTGGTTGTTTCATTCCAGCGTCTGGGCAATTATGAGGCCAAAGAGTATAATGAAGAGATATAGCCATGCTAGTTTTAGGTGTGCTTTCTCATGATAAGAATAAAAGTGTTTGCTTGGGAGGCAGCATATACAATAGCGTAATATGTGAACATTAGAATCAAACAGTGAAAATCCATGATTTTTCTATTTAACAGTTGTATAGGTACGGGCAAGTGACTTAAACGCCTACTTTTTTAGCTGTAAAATGGAAATAAATATAAGTTCCCTCGTGGGACTATCGTTAAGATTAAGTGAACTAATCCAGGAAAACTATTTAATATTTTGTGTGGTTTAGAGTGACAATCATGTTAGCTATTTTATTCATTACTACAAATATGTGGCTCTAAATACTGAGAGAAAATGCAGCACAAAGGTCAAGAACATAGCTCTGGAGCTAGACTTCCCGAGTCCAAATCCCAGAATTTTTCCAATTTTTCCCATTTATTTGATATAGCTGTTATTAGTAACTATGCCATAAGTTTTGTATGAGGTTTAAAAGACTAAGTATTTCTGAAGCATTCCAGACAGTGTCTGGCACATAGGGATCATCATATAAATATTTACTTGATAAAATAATAAATTGATTGCATATATACTTGTTCATGTTGTTTTGGTATCATAGAATTTTATTTGTAATTGTCCCAAACTGGAAACAATCCTTATTGAGGTATAACTGAACGAAGAAAATTGCACCAGATTATAATGTACAATGTGATTGATTTATAACGTACAATGCAATTGATAAATATATATCTCGTGAAATAATTACTACAATCAAGTTTGTTATACCATCTAAACAACCTACATTTTAATCAGCAATAGAATGAGTACCTAAATTGTGTTTAAAATTATGCAAAATAATTCTACTCGGCAATATAAAAGAACAGTTTATTGATACAAAAACAAGATGCATCATATTGAGTGACAGATCTTTGACAGAAAATGGTATCATTTACATACAATTCAAGAATAAGCAAATCTGGTTTATACTAATAGATTTTAGGGAAATGGTTACCATCTGGAGGAGTACTGACAGGAGTGAATCATGAGGGAATATTCTTTGATTTTGCAAAAGTTCAATATATTAATTTGGGTGCTGACTACAAGGTAATACTGCCATGCACATTTTTATAAAATTATACATTTAAGATTTTTATACTTCATGTATATTATACTTTAATTTTTAAATTTAATATATTTTATATCATCTATTTTACTCCAGTATAACACTTTCATCTGCCAATCCATTGACCCATTCAGTTATTTGTAATATTTAAGAGAACATCTTTGAGATTCAGACTAACTTGAGGTCAAATCCAGGTGCTGCAATGGTATGTCCCTCACTGTTCTGAGTTTCCATCTCCTCACCTGTTGATTGTTATCATTGCTAATTTTCTGGGCTTTTTTGAGGATCAGTTGAAGTAATGTAAATAAACTGTTTAATGCAATACGTGGTACAAAGTAAGTGCTCAAAAAATAACAGAATTATATTTTTTATAAATGTTATGATTTTAAATAAGAATATGTACAAGGTATGCTACCAGCCACTATGGAGTTGACAAGTGTAAATAGGAAAATGTTACTTCCTTCAAAGAGAAGAATTAAATGGCACAAAAACATCCATGAAGGAAACATGAAACACTCTTACCCAAGATCTACAAACCTAAGTCATACAATTGTAGAGAGATTCTAGGGTTGGGGATCAGAAATGGAATGTCGAGATCTGTTTTCAAGCTTTGTATTTTAAGTCATGTCACTAATACAGTATGTTCTCCATCTGCATTCCAAAAGTCATGGTTTTTAGCTTATAAAATATATTTAAGTGTATATATTGTAAGTACTAAATGAAATTATTCATATCACAATATTTTCATAAATAAAGTACAATATAAGTATAGTAGGCTATTTTCACTTACCATAATTAAGTCTACTGGTCAGAGAGGAAAGTAAATATAGGACACCCAGAGTATATTTATTTTCTAATGGTTATAAAATTCCGTAACTCTACTCACTCACGCAAGACCTCCCCAACAACTGAAATTATGTAACAAATTCTCAATACCAAAATTGTGTTATTCTTATAGTCACTGTCCAATAATTTCTTTAAAAAATGTTTTATTTATTTTTTGGATTAAGGGGGTACATGTGCATGTTTTTTACATGGGCATATTGAGTAATGCTGGGGTATGAGCTTCTAGTGAACCCATCACCCAGACAACAAACATAGTAATCAATAAGCAGTTTTTCAAACCTTGTTCCCTTCCCTGCCTCCCCCTTTATGGAGTCCCCAGTGTCTATTGTTTCCATCTTTATGACCATGTGTACAGGTTATTTTGCTCCCACTTATAAACAAGAACATGTGGTATTTGATTTCCCTTTTCTGCATTAATTCACTTGGGATAATGTCCTCCAGCTACAGCTGTGTCGCTGCAAAAGACATGATTTTATTTATTTTAATGACTGTATATTATTCCACGGTGTGTATGTGCCACGTTGTCTTTATCCAATCCATTGTTGATGGAAACTAAGGTTGATTTTATGACTTTGCCACTGTGAATAGTGCTGTAATCAACATGCGAGTGCAGGTGTCTTTGTCTTTCTGGTAAAGCAATTTATTTTCTCTTGGGTAGATAGATATCCAGTAGTAGGATTGATAGATGAAATAGTAATTCTATTTTTAGCTCTTTGAGAAACCTCCATACTGTTTTCCTTAAGGGTTAAACTAATTCACATTCCTACCAACCGTGTCTTCCCTTTTCTCCACATCTTTGCCAACATCTGTTATTTTTTGTTTTTAATAATAGCCATTCTGACTGGTGTGAGATGGTATCTCATTGTAATTTAATTTGCATTTATCTGATGATTTGTGATGTACAGCATTTTAAAATATGTTTGTTGGATACGTGTATGTCTTTTTTTGAGAAGTGTCTGTTTGTTAATATATCATTTGCCCAATTTTTAATGGGTTTTTTTTTTTTACTTGTTGATTTAAGTTCCTCATAGATTCTGGTTATTAGTCCTTTGTTGGATGCACCATTTGCAAATATTTTCTCCCACTCTGTAGGTTGTCTGTTTACTTTGTTGATTGTTTCTTTTGCTGTGCAGGAACTCTTTAGTTTAATTAAGTGCCATTTGTCATTTTTGTTTTTGTTGCAATTACTATTGAGGTCTTAGTCATAAATTCTTTGCACCGACCAATGTCCAGAAGAGTTTTTCCTAGGTTTTCTTCTAGGATTTCTATTTGAGTTCTTACATTTAAGTATAATATTTAATCCATCTTGAGTTAATTTTTACGTATGGTAAGAGATGGGCTCCCATTTCATTCTTTTGCAAAATGTTAGCTAATTTTCCCAGCACCATTTATTGAATAAGAGCATGTGATTTCCCCATTGTTTATTCTTCTCAGCTTTGTTGAAGAACAGTTGGTTGTAGGTGTGGGACTTTATTTCTGGGTTCTCTGTTCTGTTCCATTGATCCATGTGTCTATTTTGGTACCAATACTGTGCTGCTTTGGTTACTATAGGTTTGTAGTATTCAGGATCTTTTTTGGTTCCATATACACTTTAGAGTTGTTAAAAATCTTTTAAAATTGACATATAAAAGTCTATATCTTTATGGTATATAACATGATGTTTCGATATATTTATGCATTACAGGATGGCTAAACAAGCTAATTCCAACATTTTCAACTACTCTATGTTTAGTCTCATACTGCCACATTACTATGAAGCTAATATCAACTTAAGAAAGTACTTTTGCAACTGTGAGAATTTTTAATTGAAAATATTTGAATGTTAGATAATTTTAGGCCAGGCATGGTGGCTCATGCCTGTGGTCCCAGCACTTTGGGAGGCCAAGGTCGGCGGATCACTTGAGGTCAGGAACTCCAGACCAGCCTTGCAAACATGGTGAAACTCCATCTCTAGTAAAAATACAAGAATTAGCTGGGCATGGCACATGTCTGTAGTCCCAGCTACTCGGAAGGAGGCATGAGAAATGCCAGGAGGTGTAGGTTGAAGTGAGCCTGAGATCATACCTCTGCACTCCAGCCTGGGCAACAGAATAAAACCTTGTCTTGGGAAAAAAAAAAGAAAGAAAAGAAAAAAGACATATTATGTAGATAATTTTAGATGGACATGTCATTGTAGGAATAATACAGACAGATCACATGCACTCTTCAGTTTCCCAATGGCTCCTTTATGGAAAATTATAGTACAACTTTGCAACCAAGATATGGACATCGATACAATCTACTGCTCTTACTCAGGTTTTCTATTTTACTTGTACTCATTAATATGTGTTCCTTTTGTTCTATGTAACTTTACCATATGTATAGTTTCATGTACCCAGCACCACAGTCAGGCTACTGAAGAGTTCCTCAACTATAAGGATCCCTTACGTTGCACTTTTATATCAGAGTCTACCTTCTCCTGCCTGTCTACTTCTGATGGAATAGAAACCAATAACCTGTTCTCCATTTCTAAAATTGTGTAATTTAAAAATATAATATAAATGGAATCATATCCTATGTAATCTTTTGGCATTGTTTTTTTATTCAACACAATTCCTTGGAGATTCATTCAATATGTTATGTGTACAAATGATTTGTTTGTTTTCATTGCTGTGTTATTATTTCACAATATATATGCTGCAGTTTGTCCATTAACCTATTGAAGGACATTGGGATTGTTTCTAGTGTTTGCTATTATGAACAAATAGCTCCAAATATTCAGGTATACATTTTAAGTGAGCATAAGTTTCCATTTTTCTGGGATAAATGCCTAAGAATACAATGGCTGGGTCACATGATAATTTTGAATGATTAGTTTTTTTAAGAAATTGTCCATTGATACTTGTCTGTGCTTCACGAAGTTCTCATGCTGTGTTTCTCAGCTCCATCAGGTCATTTATATTCTTCTCTAAACTTGTTATTCTAGTTAGCAATTCTTCTAACCTTTTTTTCAAGGTTTTTAGCTTCCTAGCATTGGGTTAGAACATGCTCCTTTAGCTTGGAGGAGTTTGTTATTGCCCACCATATGAAGCCTACTTCTGTCAATTCGTTAAATTCATTCTTTGTCCAGTTTTGTTCCCTTGCTGGTGAGGAGTTGTGATCTTCTGGAGAAGAGGCGTTCTGGTTTGGGGAATTTTCAGCTGTTTTGTGCTGTTTTTTCCTCATCTTCATGAATTTATCTAACTTTGGTCTTTGATGCTGGTGACCTTTGGATGGGGTTTCTGTGTGGACGTCCTTTTTGTTGATGTTGATGCTATTCCTTTCTGTTTGTTAGTTTTCCTTCTAACAGGCCCCTCTGCTGCAGATCTGCTAGAGTTTGCTGGAGGTCCACTCCAGACACTGTTTGTGTGGGTATCACCGGTGGAGGCTGCAGAACAGCAAAGATTGCTGTCTGTTCCTTCCTCTGGAAGATTTGTCCCAGAGGGGCACTTGCCAGATGCCAGCTGGAACTCTCCCATATGAGGTATCTGTTGACTGCTGCTGGGAGGTGTCTCCCAGTCAGGAGGCACAGGGGTCAGGGACCCACTTGAGGAGGCAGTCTGTCCCTTAGCAGAGCTCAAGCACTGTGCTGGGAGATCCACTGCTCTCTTCAGAGCCGGCAGGCAGGAACATTTAAGTCTGCCGAAGCTGTGCCCACAGCCGCCGCTTCCCCCAGGTGCTCTGTCCCAGGGAGATGGGAGTTTTATCTATAAACCCCTGACTGGGGCTGGTGCCTTTCTTTCAGAGATGCCCTGCCCAGAGAGGAGGAATCTGGAGAGTCAGTCTGGCTACAGCGGCTTTGCAGAGTATCAGTAGGCTCCACCCAGTTCGAACTTCCAGGCAGCTTTGTTTACACTGTAAGGGGAAAACCACCTACTCAAGCCTCAGTACTGGTGCACCCCCTCCCCTCACCAAGCTCGAGCATCCCAGGTTGACTTCAGACTGCTGTGCTGGCGGCAAGTATTTCAAGCCAGTGGATCTTAGCTTGCTGGGCTCTGCGGCGGTGGGATCCGCTGAGCTAGACCACTTGGCTCCCTGGCTTCAGCCCCCTTTCCAGGGGAGTGAAGGGTTCTGTCTCACTGGCATTCCAGGCACCACTGGGGTATGAAAAAAAGAAAACTCTTGCAGCTAGCTCAGTGTCTGGCCAAACGGCTGCCCAGTTTTGTGCTTGAAACTCAGGGCCCTGGTGGCATAGGTACCCAAGGGAATCTCCTGGCCTGCAAGTTGCGAAGACCCTGGGAAAAGCGTAGTGTCTGGGCCAGAGTGTACTGTTCCTCACTGCACAGTCCCTCAAGTATTCCCTTGGTTAGGGGAGGGAGATCCCCAACCCCTTGCACTTCCCAAGTGAGGCGACACCCCACCCTGCTTCAGCTCATCCTCTTGGCCCTCTGATAAGTGTGTGGTAATATATTAATATCATTTGACTTTAATTTGTATTTGCCTGATGACGAATGATGTTGAATGCATTTCATGTGCTTATTTGTGCATATTTCATCTGATATCCAGTTCTTTATATATTTTAGATATTGGTCCTTTGTCAGATAAGTCAGATATGTGGATTGAAATATTTTTTCTCATCCTGTAGCTTCCTTTCCATCCTCTAAATAGGGACTTTCATAAAGCAAATGTTTTTAATTTTGATGAAGTGCAATTTATCAGATTTTCTTCCTATGGATCATGATTTTGGTATCAAGTCTAAGAACTCTACCTACACTGAAGACTTATTTCAAATCTTTTCTAAAAGTTGTATAGTTTTACCTTTTATGTTGAGTGCATGATCCACTTGGTGTTATTTTCTGTATAAAGTGTGAGGCTTAGGTTGTAGTTCTTTTTTTAATTTCCTTATGTATCCAATTTCTCCAGCACTGTTTGTTGAAAGGCTATCTGTGTTGCATTGAGCTACCTTTGGAACCTCTCAAAATTAAGTTGAGCATATGTTTATGTGTCTATTTCTGGGTTCTGTGTTCTAGTCCATCGATCAATGTGTCTATTTCTCTCTAAAAATACCACACAGTCATGATTTGTAGTTTAAGCGAGCTTTAATATTGGGTAGAGTGACATCATCCACTTTATTCTTTGTTGTCGATTGGTTAAGCTATTCTAGGTCCTGTGCCTTTTCACAAAGATATTAGGATTAGTTTGTTTATATCTACAATACATCTTGCTCTGATTTTTATAGGAACTGCATGAAACCTGAACATGAATGTAAGGATAATTGATGTCATTTTTTTTCAGCATACAGATACTGTATATGTTTTATTAAGTGCATACATAAGAATTTTATTTTTGAGGGAATGATTTTAAATGGCATTGTATTATTTGTGTCTATGTGCTCATTTTTATTTTCTTTTATTTCATTTTATTTTAGTTTTTGTAGGCAAAGCTTTACCTCTGTCACCCAGGGTAGGGTGCAGTGACACAACCATAGCTCGCTATAACCTCCAACTACTGGCTAAAGCGATCCTCCAACCTCAGCCACCCAAGTAGCTGGGACTATAGGCACATGCCAATGCCACCATGCCCAGCTTATGTATGTTTATTTTTAGTGTACAGAAAGTACATTGATTTTTTTTGTTGATTTTGTATAATGCTACCCTACCTCATTAAACTCACTTATTGATTATAGAAATTCCCCTTCCCCTAATTTTTTGGACATTTTGTACATACACAATTATGTCATGTGCAAATACAAAAAGTTTTGTTTCGTTCTCTCATCTGCATGCCTGTCTCTTTTTCTTCCTTCCTTTCCTCCCTTCCTATCTCTCTTTCTCCCTTCATTTCCTCCTTTCCCTGTTCTTCCCCACTCCTCCCTTTCCTTCCTTCATTCCTTCTTTCTTTCTCTGTTTATTTCCCTTTTCTTCTGTTGCCTTATTGCAGTGGCTAGAACTTCAGTATTATGTTAAATAAGAATGGGAAGAATAGACATCTTTACCATGTTCTTGATCTTAAGAGGAAAGAATGCCTTCCATTTTCACCATAAAGTATGAAATTATCTGTAGATCCCTGAGGGTTTCTATAATGAATAGGGTTTGGATTTTTGACAAATGCTTCTTTTGTATTAACTTGTATGTTCATAGGATTTTAGTGTTTAGCCTGTTGATGTGAGAAATTACATCGATTGATTTTATAACATTGAACCGGTCTTGCATACTGCTTTGCAGAGTTACATAGTTCTTTCCATGTATTGCTAAGTTGTTTGCCAATATTTTATTGGGGACTTGTGTGTCTGAGTTCATGAGAGACACCAGTCTTTTTTATTTTCTTTTAACTGTTTGTCTTCTTTTGGTGACAGAGAAATATTGGGAGAAAATATATAAAATTGGTATTGGATTTTAAAATGTTTGCTAGAATTATTCAGTAAAACTATCTGGAACTGGGAATTTCTTTTTTGGGTGCTTTTTAATCACACATTTGTTTTGTAGGAGGTGTTCAAATTATCTGTTTCATTTTTAGTGAGATTTGGTAGTTTGTGGTTTTCAAAGAATAGGTCCATTTCTTGTAAGTTATTGAGTTTATGAGCATAAAGTTGCTCAAAGTAATGCCTTATAATTGTTTCAATGACTACAAGGTGATATTCCCTATTTTATTCTTGATATTAGTGATTTGTGTCTGCTCTCTTTTTACTTCCATCAGTCTTACTAGACATTTAGCAATTTTATTGACTCATTTTGAAGAACCAGGGATTTGTTTCATTGATTTTTTTTCTATTTTTATAGTTTCAATTTCATTGATTTTTCTCTTTTCTTAATTATTTTTATTGATAGAGGGCTGTGTTGAAATCCCCACTATAATGATGGAATTGCTTATCTCTGTTCTGTTAGCTTGTGCTTCATGTATTTTGATGTTCTCTAGTTTGGTACATACACATGTAGAATTGTTATGTCTTCCCAGTGAATTGGTCACTTTGCAAATATGTAATGTCCCTACTAGTATCTCTAGTAATGTTTTTTTCTCTGAAATCTACTTTGTCTGATATTAATTCAGCTACTCTGCTTTTTTTAAAAAAATAATGTTTATATGGTATATCTTTTTCAAATTTTTACTTCCAATCTACATATGTTGTTGATTTTAAAGTGAGTTTCTTGCAAATAGAGTATAATTGGATTTTTTGTTTGTTTTGCTCACTTTAGCTGCCAACCTGTCTTTTGGTTAATCTATTTAGACTCTACATTTGGGGTAGTTATTAATATGTTAGAACTTAAGTCTGTAAATTTATTATTTTTCTTTGCTTACTTGCTCTGGCTTTGTTTCTCTTTTTTGACTTCCTGCGGGTTACATGAACACATTGTATGGCTCCATACATACATTGATTTGTGAACATGTATTTGAGTATATCTCTTTCTACAATTTTTGTTTTGGTTGCTCCAGGTGCTATGATGTACATATGTAATTTATCACTGCCTACAGATATCAACATTTTACCACTTTAGGTGAAGTGTGGAAGCCTCACATCTGGCTGCTTTCAACATTTTTTTCTTTGTCTTTAGTTTTCAGAAGATTATGATTAGTGTTAGCATGAATTTCTTTGGATTTATCTTGTTTAGAATTTTACTCCTCTTCATGAATCTGTAGGTTTGTGCGTTTTTGCCAAATTTGGGAAGTTGTCAGCTGTTATTTCTTTGAATAGTCTTTTAGTCCCACTCTATTTTTCCTCTTCTTCGGAAACTTTAATGATACAAAGTTGTATCTTTTAATATTGTCACAAGTTTTCGAGGCTGTTACATTTATTTTTCATTCTATTTCATCTCTTTGTCCAAGTTGGATAAATTCTATTGTTCTATCAAGTTTAGTTATTTTATCCTCTACTGATCTATCAAATTTAGTCATTTTATCAGAGGATAAACTAGCTGTTGGCTCTCTATGGTAATGAACCCATCAAGTGAGTTTTATAATGCTATTACTGTATTCTTCTAGGTCTGTGTTTTCCATTTTTTAAAAATAACTTCTATTTATTTGCTGAAATTTTATACTTTTTGCTTCAAGAGAATATGTAATTCATTGCTTAAACATTTTTTTTTACTATCACTGATTAAAACTTCTTGCCCTAAAATTTCAACGTCTAATTGATTTTGGTGCTGGTGCCAGTGATTGTCTTTTTCTCATCAAGATGTAATATTCTTGGTTCTTGGGCTAACTGGATGATTTTCAATTGTATACTTAATATTTTGTATTTTATATTAGGAGACTTTGGGTCTTCTAAAATCTCTTATTCTAGAAGACAGCCCCTCTGTTTAGGTTTAGCTAGATCCTGGCATACTTTTGTGGATTGCTATTTCTCTGACAGTTTAACTTTCAGATCTTTGCAGTGTTATTTTGGTCTGCTTGATTTACCTGGTACTGCTGGGGCCCCCAAGGGTCCCTGCAGTTCTTGCCTGAAGAAGGCAGAAGAAGTTTCCACAGCCAGTGCTATAAGGTGTTTCTCAATCAGGGAAAGAAGTCTCTAGTCTCTGAGATCAGTTGACTTCCTTGGACAGGAGTTTCATTTTGGTGGAGTTTTCTTTTTGTGGGGGACAGAGAGCACTGTTATGGTGAGATTTCCACCTACCCACCTACTTTTAGAACCTTAGGACCAAAATGCCTTCCTAGGTTTAACTCCTTAACCTAGCAGGGTTCCAGTTGCTGCTGTCCAGCTGACCATGTCATAATTCTCATTGGGAGAGGTGGTCTTATGCCCATAGGGATATAATAATCTTCCCTGTTGTGCTGCTTATTGTGACAGCATCCCTTTTGCTGTTGCTGCCCAGCTGTCCAGTGTCTCTTGGTGGAAAAGGAGTCTCAGGCTTACGTAGAAGAAGAATCTGCTTTCTCTGGCTGCTAATTGCAGTTGGGATTCCCAGGTGATTTACCTTGCTTGTGGTGCCGTGCTCTCCTGGTACTGTTAGTGAACTCTTGTTCAGTCAGGGGTAGGGGGAATGAGCCAACCTGGCCTCCCTTCTGTTGCTTCACTAGGGCTGGGAAACTCTAAGGTCAATGACTTCTGCTGAGTGTGGGGATCATGGGCTTTCTTGCCATTAAGTTTTTCTGCCAGTCCTTGGGTGCCAAATCTTTTGGGCTTTCTTTTATCCCCTTTCAGCACTGTTTTTTTGTTGCCTCTTGCATTATTTCCAGGGCTTATAGCTGTACTTATTGGGGAAGAGTGGGTGCATGCAATCTGCTCCAGACCAGAAGTTGTGGATTATTTTTGAAAACCAAGATTGATTAAAAATAATATATAGTCAACTTCAAATTTTAACCAAAAGTCTCCTGTTACCAATTTAATGCAATGATCATACATAAATTATAATAAATACTGAGCTGAGTAAATTTTCACTGGGATCACTGTCCGTAATAGTAGCCATGCTCTGTCCTTCATAAGTTTTAGCATTTCGTTTTTCCTCTCACTAATTTATTCATTTCTTCTGAGTAACAGGCAAGTGTAATAACTCCTCATGTTATAATAGGAGGAGGACACAAAAGTCTCCTTTCTTCTTAGTTGCTCCCATTCAGTCATTCAATAATTAAATATTTATGTTTTAATTACTACCAATTATAGTAGACAGTGGTATAAAAAGCCAATTAAGATTCACTTCCTATCTTTAAAAAAATTAAAAATAAAGACTAGCATTAAAATAGCAGAATAGTATAATACAGTTTACATTTCACTAATAGCAGAATAGTATAATACATTTTACATTTCACTAATAGAATAGCATAATGCATTTTCATTAGGCAGAATGCATGATTTATCTGAAATCCATTCCTATTTTTTAAAAATACTATGTACTTGGGCAAAAACGTACTTTTAAAGACACACACACGTACAAACATGTAGGCAAGCAAACATCATGCAACACATAATGCAGGCAAAACCATATATAACAAATATAATGCTATTCATGTTTTGATATTATAATATTATTTTTACCAACAAAAATGAACAGCAAACTAACACTAATATTACTTACACAAAGCCTTAATAACCAGCAAATTCAAATTTAAGAAAAAACATGAGAAAAATAAAGACTTTTACAGATCTTATTTCCAGGTGCAAAGTATTCAAGCTGATAAGATATTTTTATAATAGTCCAGAATTTGTATTCATTTTTAAAATTCAGGGGAGTCTAAATGTAAAGGAAATGAGCTGAAGGCAAGATAACTGTTAGAAATAATTAAATTACTTATTCCATTTCTAAATTATCTTCTTCACATAAACCACCAAAATGATAAAGTATTGTCTTAGTTTGTAGAGTATTATTTTATCAACAGGTTGAAAAAGTTATGCCTCTTGCTGAGAAAAAAAACTAACGAAATTAAACATTTTTGATTGCTTATTCATTGCAAAACCAGCTTCAATTATTCTATCTATAAAAATCAATGACAGAGTATTTTTAGGGACAGAAATCAAGATGAATATTGATATATTTCTAAACATCGGGACTTGTTAACATGATGTTGATATACTGATAATTTGCTAATGAAAAATAATTGTTAGTATTTTATTTGGAATGAAGAATCCTTGATATCCTCTGCTGTTGAGTTTCAAAGAGCAATATCTAACAATGGTGTTTTACAATTAACAATGGTGTTTTAGGTTATTCTTTAGTACAATTTACAACGTACTTTCACAAACAGGTATTTTAGAGGGAATTAAGGCACACCAAAGAACTTGCCCAAAGTCACAATGAACCCACGCTAGAAAACTTATAGTCTGTGGTCTTCATTTTACATTTTTTCTGAGAGCATTTACTTTCTATATTTAAAAATAAATATAGGTGCTTAAATAGATTTCAAAAAATATGTCAAAATAATTCACATTTCTTTTAATTCTAGAAATATTTTGAAACCTTAACAATGGATATATTCAGTAATTATTGTAAATAGAAATATGAGTTAGGAATTTAATCATTTGACTTTCTAATTGAGGCGAATGGCAGGGGCTAACAACACAGGAGTAGCACTGAATGCAGTAATTCATTCCCTTCACACAAATAGCTACTGAAAGGCAGATGGAGGTGCCAGTTGTGTGGGGTGCAGGTGATTACTGCCCAGCCTGCACGCCACCAGGTTGTTTTTCTCTCCACCAGAAAACTGTCCATTCACTTTCCTGAGTGCCAAAAGCAAAAGGAGAGGAATTTATGAAGTCCCTAGCCCATATGGCTGGTAGTGAATTAATCTGTGTCTGAGCAGCAGGTAGCACGAGCCAGTCTGTCTGTTGGGGCTGTTAGTAACCCAGGGGCAGATCAGAGAACAGCAGGAGAGAGGATCAACTCAGGCTGCAAATACAGTCAGGAATGTGGCAGGAAATTATTTCTGAAAACACACTTTGCAGCATAAGGGCAGCCATCAGATGCTACACGATAATCTATCTGCACTTTGTACACTCATAATTATATAGAGCTATATAAGTAGGTGTGAATTTAAAATGTAGTTGTATATACATAGCTATCATGAGATTTTCCTTTATATAACATCTTGCATTAAAATAATTATTTCAAGAGTACCTCAAAAATAAAATAAGCAGGCAGAGAGATTTTAAAATTATGACAAAGAGAAATTAGAATATTAGAAAAAGGGTATGGATCTATTCAAAAGTAGAACAGCAAAGATGAGTGCTCTGATACATAAACAAGAGAAAATAGGGGCTGCATAACAGTTCTTTGACGAAATAGAAAAATAGGAAGAAAACAATGGAAAATAATTTAATAATTGCTTGAATACATTAAGACAAAGCTGAGACATGGGACAATTAGGTACAGAACCTTAAATAAGAAATCATGCAAATGGTCGGAGGATGATTGCACAATGGTTATTAATATCTTCCTTCCTTCCTTTTATTATCTCTTCCTCCCTCCTTCTTATTTCCCTTTTTCCTCCTTCCTATCTCTATCTTATCTGTCTATCAATAGTAATGTGAAGTCTAACATTAAGATTTGATATATTCTTGTGTTCACAGGGCTAAAACTAAGACATTTGCAAAACTGAACTAGACCAAGGAATCTGTGTGCATGTAGTCTTTTTGTTTCTTGACCGTAAAAATAAAGCCACTAATTTCCCTAAACGTATATGAAAAAAACCAGAACATTGTTGTCATGTTTTAATATTAAAAAGAAAGCTCAAAGAGTTAAAAAACTCAGAAGGAAAGAGAAAGCTGAATTAAAGTGACCCTACTCCTTTTGAAAAGACCATCTCTCTGAATTAGATGATTAAAAATTCTTTATAGTAACTTCAAATTATCTTTACTAGCATTCCTGTTTTAATGGATGATTAGAATTAGATGATTAGAATTAGATTAATGGATGATAGGAATTAGAGCCAGGTTTAGAAGGTAGAAACAGAAGAGGAATATTTTCTTTTAGAGAAAGAATTAATTGAGTACCTAACACGTAGAACATAATGTTTCCAAGCAAATATTGGAAGAGATACAGAGATATAGCCAATACAATACAAGTCATTGTATAATTCATAGATGAAGTAAGTGTGTCTTCCCGTGAACGGGATGTGGTTATGAAGAAGACATACTTCTGGAAAACCCAAACAGTTATCTTTATATTAATACTTAACCTTTTTCATGCTATAAACATGTATTTAAGTTCAAAGATCTTTAAGAATATATTCCCTAGGGAGGGAAAAATTGATCCGAAAAGGTCAAGCCTATGCCCAAGGTCACAATGCAGGTGAAACTCATTTTCCTCTGGAGACCCGTGGCCTTCAGTCTCAATGCATTGCACATCATCCTCCATTAGATCATAGTTAAAATTTCTAAACCTTAAAGGTTTACTATTTTTATGGGTCTATGATGTGACCTTGGTATTAGGGTTTGACTGTTTCCATAGTGAAACATATTTTGTTTTCTTTCTAGAAGCATGGAAAGCAAAATATTGTTACTCCTGACAGAAGTGGTTGCTCTGAGATATTTATTTACAGACTCAACAAATGAAAGGTTTCTCACCACTCATAAAGGGTCAATACATGGTTGCCCACCTCATAATTATCCCCAAATACCTACGTAATTGGAAGTGTCCTTGGGCATGGGTCTCAGTGGCCAAGTTGTGTTTTCTTTGCTCTGTTCCAAATTGCAAAGCTACGCAAAGGAAATTTCTTAGTGATAAAGGAAGGCATTGTTAGCATAATGGCATCTGAACTGGGCCTCAGAGTCTTGAATAATGAGAAGCATAGGGGAAATAGATATTCCAGGCAGATGTTACATCAGATGCAGATATGTAAAGGAAAAATATTCCACGATGTGCCCAGGGACACAATAGAGAATGATATGATACTAATTTTGTTTATATCATTTCTGAAATTGTAACGCAGAAGTTCCATGGAATATTAAGTTCAAACTAATGGTAATGCTGGTTTGCCTTCTGTGTGTGAGGCAAACTCCTCCATGCAAGCTACCATTCCTTTCCAGTTTCCTTCAATATCTGAAACCACTACTTCATCTGCTTTTTATCTTTTAGAAATGTTGAAATATCTCAAACTGCTGATGGATCTTTCCTTGCACGTTTATGTTGGAAACATATATAATAGGATGTGTGTGTGTGTGTGAGAGAGAGAGAGAGAGATAGATAGCAAGAGAGAGAAACAAGTCTCAGAAAGGGGAATAAATAAATTTATGTTGCTAACTTAACATATCTTCTTGTGAATTTTTAAAAGGAAAAATTTTCAAACAATGACTTCAAAGAATCATATTACCCAGGACCAAGGTGCTGAGGTTCAGGATTCAAAACAGTAGTTTTGATTTTAAAGTATTGGTAACTTCAACACGGAAAGCAATAAAAGTTCAGATGCACTTTGAAAATATGAGTAAATGAAAACAATCTCTAATTTTCTCATGAAGAAGTCTAAACTTAAAACTGATTCCAGATTCCAGGGACTGTGGTAATCTCATTTTGACACAAAAGGAAGAAAGCATAAATGATTAACAGAAATAAAATCATAAAATAAGCTAGTTCAGTAAAACTGATCCTTGTTACATATTTTTATAGGTGATTTGAAGAAAAATCAGATTTTTTGAGTTCCCAGCTACATGGCTAAGTTGACTTAAATGGGTCAATTATTGAAGGCTATTCAGGAAATTTATTAAGAAGTAAAGCAGTTGCTTTTGACATCCCATTCATATTCTTCCATATTTACCACTTCAATGTACACTTTCCCCACTTCTAATTGCCAGAACTTGCTCTCTCTCTCTCTCTCTCTCTCTCTCTCTCTCTCTCTATATATATATATATATATATACACATATATATATGGGCTTGCTCTGATTGCTAAAGCCTTTTTGTTTATGCATGTGACACTCCAGACGTGCCAGGAAACTAATTTCCATGAGCAACACTCAATTGCTGATTGATGGGAATTGGTAAAAACTTCAGTTCCTGTTAAGGACTTAATTGTGCCCCACCCCCACATTCATATGTTGAACCCCTAATGCTCAGTGTATTTGTAAAATACAAATATTTGGAGTATTTTTATTTGGGCCTGCGAGGTGGTGATAAAGGTTAAATGGAGTCAGAAGGGTGGAATTGAAAGTAGTTATCTTAGACTCTCACAATCCAAAAATATCAGGAAAATTCTGACAAAAATATGATCGATTGTTATTTATGAGTCACTTAACAATGTATTCAATTTTTCTTTATATTTCCTCCAAAGAACATATTTGCATTTAATTAAAATACATTGTCAACTACATGGCGCTTAACTCATGAGTTAAAACATAAAGAAAAAAGGAAATTAATAACTAAAAAAAAAAATTATTGTCTGAATGAATAATATGCCTGCTACATTTGTTATTTGACCTTCCCAGAGAAAGGCAGTCTTAGGGTAAAGAAATATACAATTATATTAATATCAGATATATTGAAAATACTGGGGTTTTTTGTATAGACAGAACTTGGAGGCCAGGCACGGTGGCTCACGCCTGTAATTCCAGCACTTTGGAAGGCCGAGGCAGGTGGATCACCGGAGGTCAAGAGTTTGAGACCAACCTGGCCAACATGGTGAAACTCCGTCTCTACTAAAAATACAAAAAAAAAAAAAAAAAAAAAAAGGCCAGGCATGGTGGCACGTGCCAGAAATTCCAGCTACTCGGGAGGCTGAGGCAAGAGAATCACTTGAACCTGGAAGGCGGAGATTGCAGTGAGCAGAGATCGTGCCATTGTACTCTGGCCTGGGCAGCAGAGTGAGACTGTGTCCCAAAACAACAACAAAAAACAGATCCTTAAGTGAATTTATATCAATGAATTGATTGGAGAAATTCTATCAAAAAATAGGTCACTTAGTAAAACCACTGATAGCCCTTCAGTGCATGCATCAATTTATCCCTATGTTGATAAGAAATGGCCCAAGTAGGCAGAGTCACCAATGCACCACGCTTGCCTTTCTAACCAAAATCTCATCCTTATTTCTTGTTCTCTTAAAATCTCTGGTCCTATGTCTTCTAGTCTTCTTCCTAAAAAGAGGCATCCTATCTCCATAATTATCCTCTCTTGCCTTTTCCAATATCTTTTCTTTTATAGTTTATACTTCAGAATCAATACTTGCATTTTTTATATTTGAGAGTTAAATGGAAACTTTCTTCCATGGAATTCCACGTGCTTGCTTTCTTTATTTTTCCATTAAAATTATTCAAGTCTATCATAAGTACACAAGTTACAGGGTTTTATCTGATAAAATACCAGTATTCAAAGGAGCAAATAGAAGGTTGGGTGCTTTGCTAGTTATTGACAGCAAGAGCCTTTTGCCTGTGTTCAAGATTGGGTAATAATCTATTGTTATAGAGTTTATTAATTCCATTAAAGCCTTTAGTATAAGCTCATATTAATTGTATCTTTAAGCTTCATTCCTCAGCTTAGCAGTGCTGAAATTTCCTAATTGAAATCTGGACTGTAATTATAATTTACTTAGCTGGAATTTACAAAGTATATTGCCTATTATAACTCTTAAAGTTGAATCCCAAATCAAAACTTTTGAAAGAGAGGCATGAGGGAGGCTGACCTGTTCTTGGAAAGCTTTGTCACTGTGTAGGCATATCACCTCTGAAAGTATGGGCGCTTATATTCCTGTGATGCTGCCTATGAGGGGAAATGTTCCTTTTCACCTTTTTTCTTTTTTAGAAAAAAAAGCTTATGAATTCAGTAACTAAAAGTTGGAAAGATCCTTAAAAATGTTCAAAATATAAAATCTTTTGAAAGACAGCTTCTTTCACTTATATGACATTTCTTTACAACCTTCTTAGGTGTTAATGTTTTAGATGAGGAAAATACAAGCAGAGACTCAGACTAAAATCTTTTGACCCGAGCTCAGGCTTCTGCTTCAACATCCATCCTGTCAAGAAGCTGAAGTTAATAGCACAAGCTGTTTCTAGAGAATACAATTATCCCCGAAACAGTGATCACAGACACATCAGATACCAAAAATTCAGTGTCACAGATTTGACCCCTATATAAAAGTCTGCTGGCTTCTGCCAAATCTTATTATCCAAAACATAGGCTAGTTAAGGTTAAGAAACTGACATTTTTTTGTGATAAAGATCACATAATTCAAAGTGTAAGCATTTCTGACATTAGTTTAAAAATGTTGTCGTCATCAAAGAAGGGCAGCAAGTTTAATTTAGATTATTCTAAATGGTATTTATTTAATCTCTTAGCTAAGTGGCAAAATACATGTAAATGATACTGTAGAAACATTCAGAACTATACATTGAAAGATAACTAGCAAATTTGAATAGGATTGAGATGTTATTCTGTATGTTTTCTTTGTCTCTCTCTACCCCTCCCTTCCTTCTTCTATCAAAATATGAGATGGGGAGAAGAAGCAAAGCCTGACTACTGCATAAAAATGTATTGACAACTCAAGCTTGGTGTAATTACCTATTACTGTTGCCATTGAAAATAGTAACTACAATTTACTGAGCAAACTGTAGACCAAGCATTAAGCAAACTACGTTATATTATCTAATTCTAATGTTCTCTATTAACAAATTAAGGAAACAACTAAAATTTAGAAAGGCTAGGTAACTTTTTAAAAATTATGTGTTTTTTTCTTGGTTTTTTTTGTTTGTTTGTGTGTTTGTTTTTCTTTTTTTTCTTTTTTTTTTTTTAGATGGAGTTTTGCTCTTGTCGCCCAGGAAGGAGTGCAACGGCGCAATCTCGGCTCACTGCAACCTCCCCACCCTGGATTCAAGCGATTCTACTGCCTCAGTCTCCCGAGTAGCTGGGATTACAGGGATTAAAGACACCTGCAACCACACCATACCCGGTTAATTTTTGTATTTTTAGTAGAGACGGGGTTTCACCATTTTGGCCAGGCTGGTCTTGAACTCCTGACCTCAGATGATTCACCTGCCTTGGGCTCCCAAAGTGCAGGGATTAGAGGCATGAGCCATTGGGCCCAGCCCAAATTCTGAATTTTTTATAGCTTTAATTTTTAATTTATTTAGCTTTTGCTTTAAGTTCAGGGGTACAAGTGCAGGTTTGCTACATAAGAAAACTTGTGTCATGAGAGTTTGTGGTACAGATTATTGCATACCTCAGGTATTAAGCCTAGAATCCACTAGTTATTTTTTCTGATCCGCTCCCTTCTCCCACCCTCCACCCTCCAAAATGTCCCAGTGTGTGTTGTCCCTCTCTATATGTGCATGTGTTCTCATTATTCAGCTCCCAGTCATAAGTGAGAACATGTGGTATTTGGTTTTCTGTTCCTGTGTTAGTTTGCTAAGGATAACTTTTCTAAGTATATACTTTTCTAGATAATGAGGTATTTGGGTTTGAAGGCAGACTTTTTGAATTACAAAGAATGTTGAATACAATTTTCAATTTCATGCTAAAATTGCCACTTTATACGTTTATTATAAGAATCAAATAAAAATAATGTTTGAGGAAGCTTTGTAAATTGGAAACCATGAAACAGCATTATTATTATTATTCTGCTTAAAGAAGACTAAGTGTGCACACTACTAGAAGAGACATGCACACAAATACAGGGTGATGTGCAAATGCCGTCAGAGAACAGAGAATGGGTTGCTGTGACTGCATCCTGAAGACGAAGAAGTCATGTCCAGATAGAATGAAGGAAAGTTGTTGAAGATGCTACTTTCTAAGGCAAATATGGATATTTGAAAATAAAGCTGAGTAAGGGCAGGTTTTGACAATAAAAGGGAAAACACTAAAGGACAGTTTCTATTTTAATAGATCTGGTGTTTTCTTTAGTATAAGAGACATAAAGTAGTTTTAGAATATAGCCCCTAAGCTTACAATGGGGGTTTATCCTTTGAGGAATTGACTTATATTCATGAAATAAGTGGGAAAAAATGCACATGCCAGTTGGATTTCTTGATGGTGACCTCTAATATAAGTTTCTGAAAAGAAATTTACTTTCTAATGAAATTTTAGATGTAATGATTTCTCTCCCAAAATCAAGCAGTATTATTCTACAAATCATTCTAAGCTGTGAGATTAAGTATTTTCTTTTCCTTTAATTAGACCTTATTTTAAACTATGTGTGTGATTTCATGTATCATTTCATGTATCCATTTTGTCATAAGCAATTAGGATAGTTAAGCTCTGAAAATTAATACTTACTCTTGCTAAATTAAAAAAAAAAATGTGAGCCGAAAAGAATTCTGAAAAGGAACATTTTTTAGTGAGGAGAGAACTAAGAGTTTTTCTCAATTTTATCTTCTAGAATTTTTTCTTCATTTGTTGTTCTCACACTTGTAGTTTTGATTCTTGTTTTTACACTATCAGAATATAGGTATTTAATTATAGTTTTCATATGTCTGTTAAATTTTATTTTATAGTAATTTTCCAATATTTATTGATCATTTTTGTTGTGCTGAACACAATGGCTTGTTGCTTTTAGAAATTATCTCATTAGATCCTCACAAAACACTATGAGATATCACATACTCTTATGTACTACCATAATCTCCATTTCTTAATCTGAAGAAAATTTATATTTCAAGAGGTTAAGCAATTTGCTGAAAATCACACAGTGAATAAGTACTCCTTCTGGGATTCAAATCAAGGGAACTCTCTGGGATCTAAATCAAGGGAGCCTCTTGCCTGCCATCGCACATTGATTTACTCAAGTTTATATGTGTTTAACTTTTTTCTCAGACTCTCACTTCCCAAGATAGCATGTGTGCTTTATTCACTGTTGTATCTCTAGGGTCTAGCCTGGTGTTTTGTACATAGCAGACACACAGACACACACACACACACACAAATGTGGAGCCTTGTTTCATCAAGATTAAGAGCATTGAGTAATAACATCATTATTAGAGATGATTTAATGAGAAAAATAACTGGATAAAGGTCATTTTCAAAGGTCATAAACATGAGTAGGACATTCCACTTGCCAAATTCCCACTTCTGACTAAGATGGAGTAAAAGTAAATAGACCCTCATGCCTAAAACACTAAAACGCTAGATAAAATGTAAGAAGAAAATGGTTCCAAAGATATTGAACACTGGGCAATAAAGGACAGAAATCACTAATATGAGAAACAAACGTCATAAGATCTATAATTGCTTTGGCTTGTCTGAAAGTTTCTAGGCATTGATGCAGAATGGAGGATCCAGCTAGAGCCAGGCAGCGTCTCTTCATGGAGAAAATGGGTCTTTGGTTCCAGGGAGGTAAAGGGGACCAGAGTTTACAGAGCTGAGCACAGGAGAAAAGAGAATTGTCCAGACTGAGACTCTGGAGACAGAAAACAATCCATCTTGAGGATTGAGCTGAGTACTGGTTAGTACATTTGTTTGAAGAAACTACCCAAGGTAGCTGAAATAACTACCTGAAAGAATGAGGAGAAACAATCTCTGAAAGTCACACAGGGCAGTTCTGTTCCAAGAAGAGTAGAAAAGTTCATAATTGAAGATTCTTGAGTAGGGTCCTCAGAGGGTTTTTCCTAGTTATTGTGAATAATTACTCCCAGGCTAAATAAGTAAAGGGTCAAATAGATTACAATTTAGCCCCATTACAAAAAAGCTGGAAGAAATTTATAAAAATAAAATCTTTGTACCTGCCTTTTTACTTATTTATTTTAAATATATTTAATTACAGAAAAGATTGTATATATTCAAGGTGTACAATGTGATGGTTTGATATATATATATACATTGTGGAATGATTATTTCAGTCAAATTAATCAACACATCAATCACAACAAATGCTTTACATTAGAACCCCAGAACTTGCATACCTTATAACTGAAAGTTCATACCCTTTGACCAACATGTCCCCATTTTATTCATCTCCATGACCTTGGCAACAACCATTCTATTTTCTGTTTTTATGAGTTTGAATTTTTTAGATTATCCTTGTAAGTAAGACCATACAATATTTGTTTACTTGTGTCAGGCTTATTTCACCTAGCATGATGTACCCCTGGTTCATCCATGTAGTCACAAATGATAGGATTTCCTTGTTTTCATGCCTGAATAATATTCCATTATACACACACACACACACACACACACACACACACCACATTTTCTTTATTCATCTGTCAATGGACATTTTGGTTGATTCCATATCTTGGCTATTATTAATAATGCTACAATTAACATGGGAGTTCAGGTATCTTGGAGATACTGAATCTACATAGTTCAGGGATTAAAGCAGTGATCTTATAAAAATAAAAATTTTAAATACAATCTCAAAAATGTAAAATTCACAATCTCTGACTTGTAATTAAATATTGTCAGTTATGCAAAGAATCAGGAAATGCAATCAATAAAAGGGAGAAAAATAAAATGAAACAGACTCAGAAATAAAACAGATGAGATAATTAGTTGACAAGGGCATAAAAGGACAAGTATTGCAAGTATATTCTATAGTCACAATAATATAGATTAAAAACATACACTTTAAGCAGAAATATGAAAGATAGAAGACACAAATTGAATTTCTAAAGATGAAAACTATAATACCTGAGTAAAAACACACTGGATTGAATAAATGACAGATATCACAGAATAATGTTAGTAATTATGCAGATTTAGTAATTGAAATTATCCAAAATAAAACACAGAGAATAATTTTTTTAAATAAACAGTGAATTGGTGACCTGTGGGAAAATTTCAAGTGGTCTAACATACATATTATTGGACTCCCTAAAAGGTGGGGCAGAAATGAGTATTTGCAAACACAGTGGTAAATAATTGCCAAATTTGATAGAAACTGTAAACCCACAGAACCAAGATGCTCAGTGAACTTTGATCACAGAAAACATTAAGGAAATTACATCAAGACATTTAATAATCAACTCATTTAAAACCAGATAATGATGTTTTAAAAGTAGTTGAACTGCAGGAAAGCACATTGTATAAAGAGTATAAAGAGGAAGACAGGTGAGAATGTCAGCAACATAAAGTTGAAAACAATTTCAGCAAAAGAGAGAGGAAGAACATCTTTAAAATACTGAAAGGAAAATACTGTAAATTAAGAATTCTCTACCTAGCAAAAATACCTTTAAAAAATTAAAGTTACAGAAATTCTTTTTAGACGTAAAAACCCAAAAGAAGATGTCACTGGCAGAAATGCAGTACAAGAAATACAAGGAGACTGCTTCAGGATATAAGGATATATATATATACGGATACACACACACACACACACACACACCAGTTGGGAATACAAAGAATCAAAATCACTCAAAATGGTAACTCTTGGCTAAATGTAATATTTTTTATTTAAAGTACGTTGGGGTGATTGGACCCAACACCAGGTCATGGGGGAGACAAAGTCCGGTGGAGTCAAAGGAATGAGAAAAGACAGTTTGAGAGAGAAAGTGGGTCCAGGGGGCCATCGGTAAGTATGGAGGCTGCGAAGACCCCAAGCTCTGGAAGCCCAGACTATTTATTGGTGATCAAACAAAGAAACAAGTGGTGAGAATGTGGGGGTCGAAAGGGAGTGTTGCATTAAGCACATGATTTACAGCTGTGATGGTTTAGCAAATGCTCTGCTACTTGCGATAATGGAGAGCAGGTTCTTTTAACTCAAGATGCCATCGATCCCAGGAGAGCAAGGAGCAAGGAGCCAGCAAGTCTAGACACATTCCAGAGCCATGAGACCTGGATTCTATCCAAGCCATGAGGGGTTTTATGCCCTGGGCTTAGATATGGTGCGTCAGGGTAGCCTTCCACCCTTCGTCACAGAGCTTGGTGTTCCAAAGGCCACGAGGGGTTTTAGACCCTGGACCCCAGACATGTTCCAAGACTCTTTTACATTATGTCAGACATGCAAGCCCTGCCTCAGCTTCTCTCCCAACACTCAGCTTTTCTCCCAACAAAATATTTTAAAATAATAATTGGCAAAAAAATAAAAAATGGTACAAATGCTTTAATAGGAGACAATGAAATATGCTGTTGTCAAGTGATTATACTATATATGAAGTTATTATCACCTGTTATATAGGCTGTGATAAGTTAAATCTGTTTACTATAAACTCTGAAGAAAAAGTACGACAATAAAGTATAGGTAATAAGCCAACCAGGAAGAAAAAATGGAATAAAAATATACCTAGTTAATTCAAAAAAGACCAAAAATACAGAAAATGTAAAAAAGAAACAAATGAGAGAAATAGAAAATAACAAATAGGAGAGAGGTATATTTAAGCCCAATCATATTAATAATCACAATGAATGTAAGTGTCCTAAACATCACAATTGAAGGAAAGACGTAAGACTGGATAACAAAGTAAAAACAAACCATAAGATGCCTATAATAATGCAACTTTAAATATAAAGACATAAATAGGCTAAGAGCAAACGGAAGGAAGAAGAGATACTGTGACATCAATATAAAGAGAGCTCAGGTAGCTATATTAATATCAGGCAAAGTAAATTTTAGAGCAAATAATATTGCCAGGAATAAAGAGTTTCATTCCATAATTACAAAAAGATTAATCAATCAAATCTTCCATCATAGTGCAGTGAGAATCTCAGCAATGTATCACCTCAAAAAGTAAGGATAAAACATAATAAAATCGTCAAGTCCAATTACTTAAGCTTTCTGGAGAAAATAAAAGGCATATAACATATTAAAAATCAATAATTTGGCCAGGCACAGTGGCTCGGGCCTGTAATCCCAGCGTTTTGGGAGGCCGAGGCAGGCGGATCACAAGGTCAGGAGATTGAGACCATCCTGGCTAAAATGGTGAAACCCCGTCTCTACTAAAAATACAAAAAATTAGCTGAGTGTGGTGGTGGGTGCCGGTAGTCCCAGCTACTTGGGAGGCTGAGGCAGGAGAATGGCATGAACCCGGAAGGCGGGGCTTGCAGTGAGCCAAGATCATGCCACTGCACTCCAGCCGCGGCGACAGAACAAGACTCGGTCTCAAAAAAAAAAATATCAATAATTTATTATTTAAAAAACTATGCCAGAGCTTAATCAACATAGTAGAGGCAAGGATAAAATGAGTCATTACATGAGGAGTAAAAATACTGGAAATAGCTGACTCTTCTGATTATCATTAGAAGTAATAAAAAAAGGAAAATAAAATATCCAAAGTGACAAAAAGAAAAAACAGAATGCCAAGAAAAATTAAGTTCCAGTTAAAAAAAAAAAATCACTCAGAAAAAGATGAAATGAAAACATCCATGGTTAAACAAAGACAAAAAAATTGTTGCTTGCAGATTAACTTTTTTTGAGATGGTCTTTTTTATAATCAGGCGATAGTGCAGTGGCAGGATCATGGGTCAGTGCAGCCTTAACCCCCTGGGCTCAAGTGACCCTACACCTCAGCCTCCTGAGAAGCTGGGACCACAGGAGCAATCCCCCATCTCTGGCTAATTTTTAAAATATTTTGTAGAAAAGTGGTCTCACTAAGTTCCCCAGGCTGGTCTCAAACTCCTAGACTTAAACATCACCCCTGTTTAAACCTTCCAAAGTCCGGGTACAAGCATGAGCCAATGCACCTGGCTGCAGACCAGCTTTAAAGGAAATCTTTAAGCATGTCCTTTGAGCTGAAATAAAATGACATCAAAGAATAGCTTTAAGCCAGACTTCTAGAAAATCGAGAGCATTGAAATAGGTAAATATGCGGGTAAATACAAAAATATATAAACGTATTTTTGGCCATTTCTTGTATGAACTTATTTAAAACATATACAATTTTATAAATTAAATTATAAAATTATATAATCAAATTAATATATAGAGTGTAATATAAACGAGAATAAGTGCACAAAGGAGGTAGACAATAATGGATCTATATTTGAGTAGAGTTTCTACATTTCAACAGAATTTAATGTGAATCTGAAATAGATTGGAGGTAAGTTAAGATTCATACTGTAATGCCTAGAGCAACCACTAAGAAAACAAAAAATGGTAAAAATATCAACAAATACTAAAGAGCTTCTGTACAGCAAAAGAAACTACCATCAGAGTGAACAGGCAACCTACAGAATGGGAGAAAATTTTTGCAATCTACTCATCTGACAAAGGGCTAATATCCAGAATCTACAATGAACTCAGACAAATTTACAAGAAAAAAACAAAGAACACCATCAAAAAGTGGGCAAAGGATATGAACAGACGCTTCTCAAAAGAAGACATTTATGCAGCCAAAAGACACATGAAAAAATGCTCACCATCACTGGCCATCAGAGAAATGCAAATCAAAACCACCATGAGATACCATCTCACACCAGTTAGAATGGCAATCATTAAACAGTCAGGAAACAACAGGTACTGGAGAGGATGTGGAGAAATAGGAACACTTTTACACTGTTGGTGGGACAGTAAACTGGTTCAACCATTGTGGAAGTCAGTGTGGCGATTCCTCAGGGATCTAGAACTAGAATTACCATTTGACCCAGCCATCCCATTACTGGGTATATACCCAAAGGATTCTAAATCATGCTGCTATAAAGACACATGCACACATATGTTTATTGCGGCACTATTCACAATAGCAAAGACTTGGAACCAACCCAAATGTCCAACAATGATAGACTGGATTAAGAAAATGTGGCACATATACACCATGGAATACTATGCAGCCATAAAAAATGATGAGTTCATGTCCTTCGTAGGGACATGGATGAAGCTGGAAACCCACCATTCTCAGCAAACTATCCCAAGGACAAAAACCAAACACCGCATGTTCTCACTCATAGGTGGGAATTGAACAATGAGAACACATGGACACAGGAAGGTGAACATCACACACTGGGGCCTGTTGTGGGGTCAGGAGAGGAGGGAGGGATAGCATTAGGAGATATACCTAATGTTAAATGACCAGTTAATGTGTGCAGTGACACCAACATGGCACATGTATACATATGTAACAAATCTGCACATTGTGCACATGTACCCTAAAACAAAGTATAATAAAATTAAAAAATAAAAAATAAAAAAATAAAAAATTACCTGTCAGGCACTATACTCCTTATGAGGGTGATGAAATAATCTGTATGTCAAACCCCTGTGGTAAACAATTTATCCATGTAACAAACCTGCACGTGTCCCCCGAACCTAAAATAAAAGATGGAAAAAAATTACTTTTATTTTTTGTCCAGAATCTAGAAAATTATTTCACAATTTTTAAGTGAGAAACTGAAACATTCTAGGAAAAATTGATGACTACATACAAAGTTACCTTTAATATAAGTCGTATAATATATAAATAATATGTAACAATATAATGCACTTAGCCATATCATAAACAATCTATATAGTATACTCTCTTGTAAAATGTAAATATTTTTTGATGTGATACAACCAAATAATTGTATGCTAACATTTCAATTATAAAGTATTTTTATATATGTGCTATTTGATCCTTGAAACAAGTATGAGAGGTTTTCAAGGCAGGTGTTTTTATGTCCATGTAAGAGTTGGGAATCTGCTGCTTAGACATGAAAGGTGAGTTGGCAGTCACAAATAAGCAGTAGAAACAGGATTTGAAGTTGTCCAGATTCTAATAATTTTAGAGAAATAATAGAAAAGGCCAAATTATGCAAGAGTCTCTTTTGATGAATCAGAAAAAAAAAGTGTGCCTGTCTCCCTTTACAGAATTGGCATGTCCACGGATATTAGAAAAGGAAGAATAGAGGAGATAATGTCTTAAGCATTCTTAATTAACTTGAATACCCAAATAACCAAATAAATTGAATAATCAAAATATCCTAGAGTTTTTTTCAAAATTAAATGTAATCAATCCAATAAAAGGCATGACTATCGGAACATGGCTTCTAAATTTAGACCATTGTGGGTTCCAAAACCTTATTTTTTCATTTGGTTACTTTGCTCTAGAAATGCATCTTCTCTCAGAAACAGAATAATTATTAAGTCTCATGTTAGCCCTCAACACTTGAATTTGCCCATGTCATCTCCAAATTAACAAAAAATCTAGTTATTATTTATACCAGTGTTTTAGGGGAAACTTAATCTGCTATATATTTCTGGATGCCAGCAACACACTTTTCAATAATGTACATGCTACTTGCACCCATTCTTCCAACTCCAGCTGTGCCTACAGCTTGAGAAAGGCAGAGGAGGGAAAGGAAAAAGGGCTCATTGGTATGTGGGATAAGAGATATACATGAAGGAAAGGGTTTTATTGTGCATGCAGAAGGAGAAAGGTGTATTCAACCCCCATAATCACCTGTACAGGGTATACATGTATCAGGCTTTCCTAAGGTAGAAAATACCTGAGCTTTGCATTCAAAGTAAAGCACTACAGGGTTAAAACTTTTAAAACCATGAAAAAATTTCAGATTATTTATTTAATGTGAGCAATAGTGGGAGTAAGTCATCTTTTCTAAGAATTGTTAACTAGATTCCAAATTCTAGTTCTCTAACCTGTGCATCAATAACTCAAAAATCAACTTCCTATTTAGGTAATAAGAGTCAAATATGGACCAATTTAGAGTAAGAGAAACAATAATTGAACTCAAGAACTGTGCTACTTTCTCTATCAATACTATTCAATCTGAGAATACATTGTGTTTTTTATATTCTTTCATTAACAATATACATATATATATGCAATATATGTGCAGTATATTAAATTCTTATTTTTTTCTGAGATCCTGACAACATATAGAACATGAAAGCTAGGTAGAATGATGGCAAATGAAAAAGACTATATCCTCATTAAAAAAAAAATGGGTGCCTTTTGAGTAGAGTGTGACATTAAGATCCCCTTCCACTTGTGGCACCCAGGTATCCTTGGCAGGATAAAGACACATCTTTCCCACCTGCTTGGGTTCCTAACCTTTTTCCTAGGCTATGCACCAAGGAGAGGGGATTCTAGGATCATGCATCATGTCAATGCAAAACTTTTAAGTAAAGAAAAGAGATGTAAAACAATGTATACATATTATACCCTTTGATGTGGTTTGGCTCTGTGTCCCCACCCAAATCTCACCTTGAACTGTAATAATCTCCAAGTGTCAAGGGTGGGGCCAGGTGGAGATAATTGAATCATGGGAGCAGTTTTCCCATACTGTTCTCTTGGTAGTGAGTAAATCTCACAAAATCTGATGGTTTTATAAATGGGAGTTTCCCTGCATAAACTCTCTTGCCTGCCGCCATGTAAGGCATGACTTTCCTCCTTATTTGCCTTCTGCTATGATTGTGAGGCCTCTCCAGCCATGTGGAACAGTGAGGCCATTAAATGTCTTTCCTTTATAAATTACCCAGTCTCAGGTATGTCTTTATCAGCAGCATGAGAACAGACTAATAAAATAAACTGGTACCAGGGGCAGTGGGGTGCTGCGGTAAAGATACTGAAAAATATGGGCAACTTTGGAACTTGGTAACAGGCAGAGGTTGGAACACTTTGGAGGGCTCAGAAGAAGCCAGGATAATTTGGGAAAGTTTGGAACTTCCTAGGGACTTGGAGGGCTCAGAAGACAGGCAGATGTGGGAAAGTTCGAAACTTCCTAAAGACTTGTTGAATGGCTTTGAGCAAAGAGCTGTTAGTAAAATGTACAACAAAGTCTAGGCTAAGATGGTCTCAGATGGAGATTAGGAACTTGTTAAGAACTGGGGTAAAAGTCACTTTTGCTATGCAAAGAGGCTGGTGGCATTTTGCCCCTGCCCTAGAAATCTGTGGAACTTTGAACTGGAGAGATGATTTAGGGTATCTGGTGGAAGAAATTTCTAAGTGGCAAAGTGTTCAAGAGGGAGTAGAGTGTAAAAGTTTGGAAAATTCGCAGCCTGATGATGCAATAGAAAAGAAAAACCCATTTTCTGGGGAGAAAGTCATGCCTGCTGCAGAAACTTGCATAAGTAATGAGGAGCTGAATGTTAATGACCAAGACAATGGAGAAAATATCTCCATAGCATGTCAGAGACTGCAGCAGCCCCTCCCATTGCAAGTCCAGAGGACTAGGAGGGAAAAATGGTCTTATGGTCCAGGCCCAGGGCTCCCCTCTGCTCTTTGCAGCCTCAGGACATGGTGCCCTGCATCCCACCTGCTTCAGCTCCAGGCGTGGCTAAAAGAGACCAAGGTACAGATTGGGCTGTGGCTTCAGTGGGTGCAAGCCTCAAGCCTTGGCAGCTTTCATCTGGTGTTGAGTCTGCAGGTGCACAGAGGTCAAGATTTGAGGTTTGGGAACCTACACCTGTATATCAGAGGATGTATGGAAATACCTGGATGTCCAGGCAGAGGTCTGCTGTAGGGGCAGAGCGCTCATGAAGAACCTCTGCTAGGGCAGTGCAGAAGGGAAATGTGAAGTGAGAGCCCCCACACAGAGTTCCCACTGGGAAAGTGCCTAGTGGAACTGTGAGAAGAGGGCCACTGTCCTTGAGACCCCAGGATGGTAGATCCACTGACAGCTTGCACCGTGTGCCTGGAAAAGCTGCAGACACTCAACACCAACCCACAAAAGCAGCCAGGAGGAGAGCTGTACCCTGCAAAGCCACAGGGGTGGAGCTTCCCAGGACCTTGGAAACCTATTATTTGTATGAGTATGATCTGGATGTGAGACATGGAGTCAAAGGAGATCATTTTAGAGCTTTAATATTTGACTGTCCTGCTGAATTTCAGACTTGCATGGGGCCTGTAGCCTCTTTGTTTTTGCCAGTGTCTCCCATTTTGAATGGGTGTATTTACCCAATGCCTCTACCCCCTACATTGCATCTAGGAAGTAATTAACTTGCTTTTGATTTTATAGGTTCATAGGCAGAATGGACTCGTCTTGTCTCAGATGAGACTTTGGACTGTGGACTTTTGAGTTAATGCTGAAATGAGTTAAGACTTTGGGGAACTGTTGGGAAGACATGATTGTGTTTTGAAATGTGAAAGAGACATGACATTTGGGAGGGTCCAGGGGTAGAATGATGTAGTTTGGCTCTGTGACCCCACCAAAATCTCACCTTGAATTGTAATGATTCCCATGTGTCAAGGGTGGGGCCAGGTAGAGATAATTGAATCATGGGGGCAATTTTCCCCATATCAATCTCATGGTGATGAATAAGTTTTATGAGACCTGATAATTTTATAACTGAGAATTTCCCTGCACAAGCTCTCTTTCCTGTCGCCATGTAAGACTTGACTTTGCTCCTCATTTGCTTTTCACCATGATTGTGAGATCTCTCCCCAGCCATGTGAAATTGTGAGTCAATTAAACCTCTTTCCTTTATAAATTACCCAGTCTCGGGTATATATTTATCAGCAGCGTGAGAACAGACTAATATACCATTTATATGAACAAGATAAAATTTATGAATGTGTGATGCATATTAAAAAAAGAAATTAGCCAGGTGTGGTGGCTCATGCCTCTAATCCCAGCAATTCGGGAGGCCAAGGTGGGAAGATCATCTGAAGCCAGGAGTTTGAAACCAGACTGGGCAAAAACGTGAGACTCTTATCTATGAAAAAAAAAAAACAAATTGGCCAGGTGCAGTGGCATGCATTTGTACTACTCAGGGGGATGAGGCAGGAGGATTGCTTGGGCCCAAGAGTTGGAGGTTGCTGTGAGCTGCGATCATGTCACTGCACTCTAGCCTGGATGACAAAGCAAAACCCTGTCTCTAAAATAAAATAATAAAAATTTAAAAATAAAGAAAATAAATTAACATTAAGAAAAGATTTTTTATGTTAGTTTCTTATCTCCATCTCTGAAAGGAGGTTATAAATGTCTTATTAATGGATTCCATATTGTTTTCTTTCCAGCGACTATTTCATTGGTTGACCTACCAGTCTGTTGGATTAGGCCAAGTTATGCTACAGTAGCCAATAACTCTCATTTAGAATAGCTTTTGCAGGTTTATATTGTACTTAAATTATGTACCCATGGATCAGGTACAGGTCTGCTTACTGTCACCTCCACCCTAACAAAATCCTGTGGGGCAGCCTCTGCACAGAATATTGCTGATATGTGGTAGAAAAAAGAGGATCCTGTGGGTTGTGCATTAGGATTAATTGTTCCAGCCTAGAAGTGACATGTGGTCATTTCATTTTACAACTCATAAGCCATATTAGGCACATGGCCACTTACCCATAAGATAAATAAGAAAGTACAACCATTCATATTTCCAGAAAGATAAGAGGACCAGAGTATCTGATATGCATTACTAACAATTAACCTGATTAATATGGTGTGGCTATGTCCCCACCCAATCTTATCTTGAGTTGTAACTCCCATAGTTCCCACATGTCATGAGGAACCTGGTGGGAGGTAATTGAATTATGGGGATGGGTCTTTCCCATGCTGCTCCTGTGATAGTGCATAAGTCTCATGAGATCTGATGGTTTTAAAAACAGGAGTTTCCTTGCATAAGCTCTCTTCTTTTGTCTGCCGCCATGTGAGACATGCCTTTCACCTTCTATCATGATTTTGAGGCCTCCCCAGCCACATGGAACTGTGAGGCTATTAAAACCTCCTTTTCTTCACAGTCTTGTGTATGTCTTTTTAAGCAGCATGAAAATTAACTAATACAGTAAATTGGTACCAGTAGAGTCCGGGGTGCTGCTGTAGATACCCCAAAATGCAGAAACAACTTTGGATCTGGATAACAGGCAGGGATTGTAAGAGTTTGGAGAGCTCAGAAGAAGACAGGAAAATGTGGGAAAGTTTGGAACTTCCTAGAGACTTGTTGAATGATTTGGCCCAAGATGTTGATAGCAATATAGACAAAAAAGTCCAAGCTGAGGTGGTCTCAATGGGAACTTGTTGGGAACTGGAGCAAAAATGACTCTTGTTATCTGTTAACAAAGAGACTGGTGTCATTCTGCATCTGCCCTAGAGATTTGTGAAAATTTGAACTTGAGAGAGATGCTTTAGGGTATGTGGTGAAAGAAATTTCTAAGCAGTAAAGCATTCAAAGGTGCCTTGGGTGCTGTTAAAGCCATTCAGTTTTAAAAGGGAAGCAGAGTGTAAAAGTTCAAAAGATTCACAGCCTGACAATGCCATAGAAAAGAAAACCCCATTTTCTTAGGAGAAATTCAAGCTGGCTGCAAAAAGTAATGGGGAGCCAAATGTTAATCCCCAAGACAATGGGGAAAATGTCTCAAGGGAATGTCAGAGGTCTTCATGGCAGCCCCTCCTATCACAGGCTCAGAGCCCTCGGAGGAAAAACTGATTTCATGGCTGGGCCAAAGGTTCCCATAATGTGTGCAGACTAGTGACTTTGTGCCCTGCATCCCAGTTGTTCCAGCTGTGGCTGAAAGGAGCCAATGTAGAGCTTGGGCTGTGGCTTCAGAGTGCAAACCTCAAGTCTTGGCAGCTTCCACGTGGTGTTGGCCCTGCCAGTGCACAGAAGCCAAGAATTCTGGTTTGAGTACCTCTGCCTAGATTTCATGGGATGTATGGCAATGCCTGGATGTCCAGGCAGAAGTTTACTGCAGGGATGGAGCTCTCATGGAGAACCTATGCTAGGGCAGTGTGGAAGGGAAATGTGGGGTCAAAGCCCCCATACAGTGTTCCTACTTGGGCACCACCTAGTGGATCTCTGAGAAGAGGGTCACCATCCTTCACACCCCAGGATTGTAGATCCACTGACAACTTGCACCATGCACCTGTAAAAGCAGCAGACACCTAATGCCAGCCCATGAAAGAAAGCTGCCAGGAGGGAGGCTGTACCCTGCAAAGCCACAGGGGTGGAGCTGCCCAAGACCATGGGAACCCACCTCTTCAATCAGCATGACCTGGATATGAGACATGAAGTCAAGGGAGATCACTTTGGAGCTTTAATTTTTAACTGCCCCACTGGATTTCAGACTTGCATGGGGCCTCTAGCCCCTTTGTTTTGGCCAATGTCTCCCGTTTTGGATGGGTGTATTTACCCAATCCCTGGACCCCCATTGTATCTAGGAAGTAACTAACTTGCTTTTGATTTTACAGGCTCATGGGCAGAAGGGACTTGCCTTGTTTCAAATAAGACTTTGGACTGTGGATTTTTGAGATAATGCTGAAATGAGTTGAGACTTTGGGGAACTGTTAGAAGAGCATGATTGATTTTGAAATGTGAAGACATGAGATTTGTGGGGAGACAGGGGTGGAAATTATATGGTTTGGCTGTGTCCCTACCCAAATCTCATCTTGTATTGTAACCCCCACAATTCTCACATGCCATGGGAGGAAGCTGGTGGGACGTAATTGAATCATGGGGGCAAGTTTTTCCCATGTTATTCTCATGATAGTGAATAAGTATCATGAGATCTGATGTTTTTAAAAATGGGAGTGTCCCTGCACAGAGCTCTCATCTCTTGTATGCCACTATGTGAGATGTGCCTTTCACCTTTCGTCATGATTTTGAGGCCTCCTCAGCCATGTGGAACTGAGAGGCCTTTAAAACCTCTTTTTCTTCCCAGTCTCAGGTATGTCTATATCAGCAGCATGAAAACGGACTGTTACACTGATCCTGTTAAGGTGGTGACCAAAATACCCGTGCTCTGCTTTCTTTGGAAGTATGATTTCTAAGAAGACCCCAAGACCAGAAGTTGTAATTTATTTATAAGTAATTACTTGTATGAAGCATTATGGGCTCTTTTCTAAAGAGGAACTATGAAAAATGAATAGTAACTACCCTAAATGTTGCTTCCTTGCTACTGCTCTCCAGAGGGTACTGCTGAGTGTGTGAAGTAGGAAAGAGCATTGTTTGGATTGAAGATGCCCTCCTGTCACTGAATGTGGTAATTTCACAATCAAGAAAAAAGACTACAGTTCTTTACCAACTTAGGCTGGCATCTCAAGAGGTAGATGGAGGTATAAGGAGTGAGATCAATATTTAGCTGTCTTTTTTTCTTGCTTCAGCAAGCACTCTTATATAATTGTATAAACAAACATTTTACCCAGAACATGATACTAAAATAAGTTAAATTGGAAGATATCTTTAATTTCGTTGTAAAATTGAAATTAAAATTACTTTCATCCATTTCTGGATCAGTTGCTAAGCATCACACAAGTTCTTTACTTTTATTTATTATCACAAAGTTCTTCAGTTTTTATCTAAACTTCTCCATATAATTATCCATTGAATAAATGCAGAATTCATATTCTTTTCAAGTGCACATAAAACATTCACCAAAAAAGACCAAAAGAGAATAAATTTCAAAAATTAAAATCACATAGGATATATTTTCTGACAAAAATGTAATCAAAGTTAAATTAATAAGAAAAAAAATTGAAAAATTATTCTCAAACTTTAAAAATTAGAAAATAAAATATTTAGAACTGAGTGAAAATGAAAACCATCTAGCAGAGGAAAATTGTTAGAAAATCAATGATCTAAGCTTTCATCTTAAACAGTTAGTTGAAAAGCTAATTAAAACCAAAGGTGAATAGAGTAAATGATAAAATAAGAGTATAAATTATTAAAATAGAATCTGAAGAAAATGTAATAAAACAAATGCTGATTCTTAAAAAGTATGTACAATTGATATATTTTTAGAGAGACTGATTAAGAAAAACAGAGAAACTCAAATTACTAATATTAGGTCTGACATACCTAGTATCATAGGGATATTACTATGATTTTCAGACATTGAAAGGACCGCAAGATATTATGAACATTGTGCCAATAGATTTGACGGCTTAAGTGAAATGAATGAATACTTGGAAGAAACAGAAAGGATTACAAAAAACTATACTGTCCAGGATCAATTAAAGAAATTGAGCTCAAACTTGTTCTTTCTTGTTTGTGGCAGCTAAGAAAAACTAAGAAGTAGAATTGTGGTTAGTAGAGGGTGGGAAGGATAGAAGGAGGGGAGGATGGGGAGAGGTCAATTAACAGTTACACCTAGATGAGACGAATAAGTTCTAGTGTTCTGTAGCACTATAGAGCGAATATGATTAACAACAATTTAGTGTATATGTGTTAAGCCATTCTCATGTTGCTATAAAGAAACACCTGAGGCTGTGTCATTTATGAAGAAAAGAGGTTAAACTGGCTGACGGTTCTGCAGGCTGTTTAGGAAGTATGGCACTGGCATATGCTTGGCTTCTGGGGAGGCCTCAGGGAACTTTTGCTCATGGCAGAAGGCAAAGCAGGAATAGGCACATCACATGTCAAGACTGGGACCAAGAGTTGTAGGGGAAGGTGCTGCACACTTTTCAAAACCAGATTTCGTGTGAACTCAGAGTGAGAGCTCACTTATCACCAAGGGAATGACGTCAACCATTCATGAGGGATCTGCCCCTGTGATCTAAATACGTCCCACCAGGCCCCACCTCCAACACTGGAGATCACATTTCAACATGAGATTTGGAGAGGATACATATTCAAACCATACTAATATATTTTCAAAAGCTAGAAGAGAGGATTTTGAATGCTCACAATACGAAGAAATGACAAATGTTCAAGGTGAGGGCTCTGCCAATTACCCTGATTTGATTATTATACATTGTATACATGTATGGAAATATCACTCTATCTCATAAATAGGAATAATTTTTAAGTTTTAACTTAAAAAGGGGAAAAAAGATATTGTACTCATAATAAAAATACATTCAGGGCCCAAATGGCATTATTGATGAATCCTAGTGACCTGCCAAGGTAGAAATGAGTGTCCTTTCAGAAAATAGAGGGGGAGTGGAAATTTCTCATCATTTTGTCATCTCATGCTATCAAAACAAGACAAAGACATCAGTACAAAAGAAAACTACAAACTAATATTTCAAAGGAAATAAATAGGATAATGAGATGATCTACAAAAATGCAAGAGTTAACATTAAAGAAATAAATTAATGTAATTTAACATATTGATGGATTAAAGGGAAAAAACACAGTATTATCTCAGTATATGCAGCTATCATCTCACATATTTCCAGTAGGGATGTAAAATTAACCACTTTGGAAAACAGTTTAGCAATTACTTTACAAAGTTAGAAATACATCTACATAGGACTCAGTGGTTACATTCCTAGATTTTTACCCAAGAAAAATTAAAATATATGTCTCCTCAAAGACTGATATACACATGTGCATAGCAGCTTGATTCATAATAGCCCCAATTAGAAACAATCAAAATGTCCAAAAACAAGGGAACAGCTAAACAAATTATGTTATACATGCCGTCAAATACTACTCAGCAGTAAAAATAAATGAAATACAAATACTCAAAATCACATGAATGAATCTCAAAGCATCCTGCTAAGAAAAATAGCAAGACATAAAGAGTATATCCTGAGCATTTTCATTCACATGTACTGTAGTTCTAGAATAGGTGAAAGTAATCTAGCATCATCGTGGTTGTTTTGTGTTTGGACTATGGATGAAATGACTGTAAGGCAGCATAAAAAAACTTGTCAAAGTGATGGAAATATGGCATATCTCGTTTGTGATAGTGTTTTTACCAAATATGCACATATTTGTCAAAACTCATTAAAATATACCCTTAAAATGGCGTATTTTATTGTATGCAAATTTTATATGAATAAAGTTGATTTCAAAGGACAACAACTGCAAAGTTTTGGGGAATTCTTAGTGACCAAAGTTGCATGGTCAAAGTTATACGTGGCTCCTCCCTTCACATAGTATAGCAAAGCTCTTCTTATTCAGGCACCAAACAGCCAAGCAAGTTCTCCACCCAGGGTGCTGAGCTCTTAATGAAACCAGAAGCCAAAAGGTGAGCCTAAGCTGCCCCACAACTGCTTACTCTGAAAAAAGGCACCAACACCCCTCCAGAGGTAATCTCCTTAAAGACATAAATTCACAGGAAACACTTTTTGTGGGGTTTCTTCCCTGTTCAGACATTCCTGTAGTGTCTGATTTTTTTTTTCCTCATTCTGAGGTTTTGTTTTGTTTTTAATCCTTCTCAGTACGATGATAGATTTATAGGCTGGTAGGGTGGGCAAGTAGCTAGATTAATAAATTAGTTCATTCAGTATGTAACAGACTTAATCAATCCTAGAACACTATGTGAGCAAAGGGTAATAAATGGATAAATGGGGAGCCTAAGAGATTTTATTAGAAATGCAAGTTGAAGGGAGCCCTAGTGTCCTATCTTAATGTCACCATTATTCAACCCTCTTTAAGTTCATTTTCAAAGCATAGTGGCCAGGGAAAGAAAAGCTTTATTTGTGAAACATCAGCACTCAAATGAGACTATTTGCACTAAAAAGTAGCAATCTGAGCAATATCAGAATTGGTGAAGCAGAAAGTCTAGGACATTGTGGTTAGACAAACCTGGGTTTCATGCTCATCTCCACTTTTTACTTGTTTAAAGAATACCAATATTTTGCATGATTGGAAAATAAATGAAGTTGCTTCATGTCTTGTTTTGGAAATCTTATTAAATATAAAAGAAATTTACAAATCAACGTTATTGGAATAGTTAAGTATAAGCAATATACTTTGAATATATTTGCTGCTTAATAATTTTTTATGAAATGAAATTAAAAACAATCCACAAAGAGTCAGAGATAAAGATTGTGGTCCAGATACCTCATAATAATTGAGATTTGTTGAGTAATTGCTCAACTTTCAATACTTTCTAAATGTGAAAAACACTTATCTTTGTTAAACTTGACCAGTTTGGTTCATTTACTTGGTCAAGTTTCTTAACTTCCTTAGAGCTCATTTTTCACATCCGTAAAAAAGGCAAAGATTACCTAAAGTCCAGCAAAGTGCCCGGAACCATTTTAGTTATTTGTATCAAGGTTTTTGAATGGAGATAAAGAAGTAAGAATTTATTCTGTTTCCTCAGCTTGACATTGACTGGAAGCATGTAGTTCTCTACCTAAACAGTTTCTTATAAGCATTAAAAGGCTAGCTCCTGTTATTATATTATCTTGTGCTAGGACCTCGTCATTGTTACTATTAGGAAAGAGTTGGCCCTACAACTTAGATAACTTAATAGCTCAATGAGATGGTGTTTTATTTTCTTTTGCTTATTCTTCCTAGATTTCTTATAAAAAAACAAAAACAACCCAACAAACAACAACAACAACAAAAAACACTGGCTGGCCACCAAAATTTACCAAATTAAGTCAGCGAACTTAAGAGATGATTTGATCCATGCTTGAGATTCAACTAGTTCCAAAGCTAGCAATTGACTGACCAAACTTGCTCAATTAATATCCAAATTGGACACTGGAGCACTGGATAATACAACATAGATAATTAGAAAATTTAACATTGAAATCTGTTTTTTAAAAATATATGTCTGTGTAGCTGTCCTCTTGGTTCAGAATTACCTCTTCTCTGTACTTTTGACTTTCAGAAAACTCATGATTTTTAAAAAGAAAAGAGTTATATTTCTATCTAGGATGTAGAAAATAGAGAGATGGAAGAAATGTTACTTCCACATTACAAAATTGTTTTGTTTAATCACAAACATATGTGTTTATATCTACATATTATATGTATGATACATGTACATATAATATATACCTAAGATATATATATACACATCATATAAACGCTATGTTTATACACATCTCATGTATTTATGTGTAGCCTCACAGATTCACACAAGAATATCTTGTATGAATAGTCTTCTATGAAAGACTCTGAGAGAAAGTGAAAGACTCTATGTGAGAGTTTTGAAAGAGAGCATTCTGAGTACCCAACTCTGTGAGTTTTACATCTCCTCCTATAATACCTCAATAACTTACTGAGCAAGTAAGATGACTTTTAGTTAATTTTTCCTGGAAATAGACAAATAAGAACTGTGTAAAAGAAGTTCATTAAAGATTGCATTTAGGAATGATGCCTGGAAGTAAGGGAAAAGAAAAAGTTGCACTGTGATTAAGTTATTACAGAGGTCTCAGCCAAATCACTGGGCAGCTCTGAAACTGGAATGGCTTTCTGGTGTTTCAAAATGAGGCAAGTTTCCAGAGTCTTCATGTCCCTATTAGGACTAGTTATTGTACCTCTTATGCCCTCAGTGAAGGAGTGTAACTTTTGTGGAAACACAAATCCATTCAGTCTAGGGAAAGCATCAGAGAGGGTAGCAGCTATCAGCCATCAAGCTAAGAATCCTAGACTTTTGAAAGCTAAGAGAATGATGACTGTCCTGAAAGAGAGATTTGGGTGATAAAAGTAATATCTGCTACAAGTCATCCCTTGCATTGCTTCCTATAGTAACTTTACTCCTTCTGTGTACAGCTTCTGTACGATTCTTATTGATATCATTTATTAATAATGTGTAAGAGGAAGGTTGGTGACATGAGCTATAGCCTTTGCTGATCTTGAAACTTTACTGATCCTCATTAGCTTTCTTCTTTACTATCTTCATCTGCGGCTATTACCTCTACTGGTCTAGTTTGCTCACCTGGTGGATACGTCCTTCCTCTGGGAACCCAGATCTGTAGATTCACAGAGCCTAAAGTTTTGAAAAAAAGCAAAAATGTCCTGGGTCACTGATAATAAGGTCCAGCAGAGACATTCCTACTTCAAATCTGGTTCCCATACCCAAGTATTCTACCTACAGGGAAGCTAACATTATGTAATGGTTGTATCAGGGTGTAAGTGCATCCTGGAGGATAGTGCACAATACTTGCAGAATGACACCTAGTGGTACTTTCAAAAGGCTAATTCATCCAACTACAAAACTGGCAGCTTCTGGATGATATGAAGCAGTAGGACCAGTGAATCTCATTGTCCTAAGCCCATAGCAATATCTACACTGCTGTAAAGTCAACTGCAACATCCAAGGCAATGTTTTATAGGATCTCATGTTGTGGGAAAACCCCTTTAAGTTCTCTAAAAAGAAGCTGGCTGCGGTCCTGAAAGTAGGAAAGGAAAATTTATATCCACAATAAATGTCAGTCCTGTTCAAGGTCAAATCATTCTCTCTCAATGGTTAAAGGTGTCTATTGTAATTAACTTTCCCCAATTGGATGGTTGATATCCTTAAGAAATGATGCCATATCAAGGAGCACAGTATTGGTCCCAGTTGCTGTCATGTCAGACATTCAGTGGTGGAAGTAGCTAAATAAACTTTGGTAATTTTGAATCTATGCTACTGGGCTCATTCGTAGCCTTCATATCTGCCACTGTAGATACGCCCTTCAGGCCCTGAGTACAAGCCTTGGAATAGCCACACTGAAAGCCTAGCTGACGTCAACTGTTCAAGTCATTCTCACTTTTGATGGTTTAGTGCCTCCTCCATAGGAGATGCTCTCTGGTGAGAATTACTATACAATTTGCTATGTACCAGTGACTACCAGAGAGTACCAAAACAATTCCTTTGTGCCCCCCTTTCCCCTGCTTTCTGAACAGTAATGTCTACAGTGGTTACACTATACTTCTCTTCCCATGATATCATGGGGAATAGGGAGGTTATATTGCCTGTTGATTTTACAGCTCTAAAACTTAACTCTAGGAGTTGTAAATAAGAAGCTGCCCCCAAGGACCATCATCTGTACCTGGATGTGATTTAGACTTTAAGCAGATGCTGTACAAATATAGGACTTTTGGAGAGTCTTCAAAAACGAGAAGTATATTTTAAATATGATATAAATGCAAAATAAATTGCAGGCAGAGGGCAAATTGTGGAGTTTTAAAAACATATTTATAAGTTTTTTGACATTGCTCCTTTCAAAGAGTAAAGTTTAACTTCCACCTCTTTTGAGTATGAGCTGGATTTAATGACTCTTTCTTCATGAATGTCTTGCAGTAAAAGTGCTGGTGTGTAAGTCAGGTCATAAAAGACAATATGAAGTCAGCTTCTCTCTTGGATCACTCACACTGGGGGAGGTCAGCTATTACTTTGTGAGTACACTTGAACCCCCTTATGGAGCAGATTATGTGACAGAGAACTGAGGCTTCTGGCCAATGCCAGCAAGGACCTGAGACCTGCTGCCAACAGCCACATTAGTAATCATGGAAATGGATCCTGTAGCCCTAGTTAAGTCTCCAGATAATTGCAACGGAGACTGACATCCTGTTAGCAACTTTAGGAGAGCCCTCCAGCCTATAAGCACTCCCAAATTCCTGAGTCACAGAAACTATCAGGTAATAGATATTTGTTGTTTTAAGCCGTTAAGTTTAAGGGTAATTTGTTATGCACTGGTAAAACTACCATCATCACTGATAACTACAAGAGTGATATATTAGTTTAGTAGTATACAAAGTTTGAGGAATTTTATATTCAGCTCTCAGTGTCAAATTTTCAGTGTTAAGTGAAAATGTGTGAGCAAACAGGAGATCATATTTTCCCAGCTAAAGTTATTACTGAATCTTAGTATCCATCTAGAAACTCAAAATTATTTGAACTTCTTAAATATAAGCATAACAAATCAAGGAGTTAAAGTCACATGTAATATATCCAGTTCACAAATTAATAAAAATGCCACAAGGTTTTAAAGAAAATATGTTGTATATAATTTATCTTTAGCACATTCAATGAAATCAAATGGAATATTTAAAATTTTTAATTAGGTTCTTACTATCTATCTCAAATAAGATATTTTTCTATTTTCAGGCTAATTTTTGAAGTTCCACAAATTGAAACAAAATGTTAAAATATTTGACTAACCTTAGATTTTATGTGCCACTAACATCCAAATAAACCTTACTCAATTAAGAATTATGTAATATAAGATGATAGATTGTGAAACAGAAAAACAACATAGAAAAATATAAGAAAAACAATTCCTAAGCCTCCGTAATTGCATTTATATGAGCAATCTTTAAGCTAGTTACTCAGAGCACAAGAAAATAAAAGGAAAGCACTTATATATTATTTGTGTTAGGTGGCAGAAATGTAAGACATTTATCTTCAGAGCTATATTTTTCCTGGGAACAAACACAAACTAGAATGTACCTAAAGATTTTTTGTGCATGTGACAAAGTGAATAATGACTTCTTTGTACTATGTAACGTTGGGATCAAAAGAATCATTCTTGTAAAGATCGTGTGCATAGGCTGAAAGAGCAATGCTACGTGATAAATCAGTGGAGGCATTTTTTCCAGGGATTGAGATAAAGAGGCCTAGGTAGTTCAATTTCAATTTTAATCATCTTATAATATAGGAGTGGAACTTGGTGTCTACTGGAATATTAGCACAGTTTTTGCCTGAAAAATCAGATTTCATGCAAACCTTTGAAAGTGCTGTATTGGTAGTCAACTCACAGAATTATTCTTTCCATGACTGTTATGCTGACATTCTATGTGACTGGCTTAAGTGAATTAGAGAGAAACTAAATTATTACTTTTTTAATAGCCAGCTTCGTATTTTTACACAGATGTAAAATGTTCTCTTGGTTTTCGTTACTCAGTGACACCACAGTGGTTTTTTAAGTAGTTTAGACCACAGATATTATATTTTAAAATATATAGGCATATATTGACCACTGTGTGTGTATGTGCAAACATGTACATGGATGTGTGTCTATATTGCAGATCCAGCTAACATGATCTTCCATCATCTAAAGCTAAAGCTCACAGCATAGCCTTTCCCTTGTGATTATTGAATCCAGAGTATAGACATGGGTAAAAACAAAATCTGTGGAGAAAGAGTAACAAACTAATAAGCAAATCAAAACATGTGGGAAAAAATGCTCACATTCCTTCCTCAGCTCCCGTGGCTTATAGCCCTAGGAAATGAGAAAATATATACAGCTGATCTTTGAACAACATGGATTTAAACTCTGTGTTTCCATTTATATATGGATCTTTTTTGAATAAATATATTAGAAAAAAATTGGAGATTTGTAAACAATTAGAAAAAACAATTAGAAAAAAGTATACAACCTGGAAATACTGAAAAAATTAAGAAAATATATGTCATTAATACATAAAATATACGTGGATACTCATTCACTACCATAAAAAACATACATACATTTATTATAAAAAGTTAAAATTTATCAAAACTTCTGCACACACCTACAGATTGCATATACTACTATTCACAGTTGATAGAAATGTAAACAAGCATAAAGAGGTAGTATTACATTATAACTGTATAAAGTTAACTGTAGCACATACTGTACTACTGTAATAATTTTGTAGCCATCTCTTGTATGAGCTCAAGTGTTGCAAACTGCTTAAAATGCCACTTGACCCCAATCATTTCCATGTAAGCGACTGTTTCTCCAGCAAATTGTGTATCACAGTAAAAAGTGATCTCTCATGGTTCTTGCATATTTGATTAGTGCAATACCATAAAATTTGAATAACATCATGGGACCCATACAAGGTACACTAGTGATGCTGAAAGTGCTCCCAAGAAGCAGAGAAAAGTAACGTTACAAGAAAAAGTTGAATTGCTTGATATGCGTACCATAAATTGAGATCTGCAACTGTGGTTGACCACCACTTCAAGATAAATGAATATAGCATAAGAACTACTTCAAAAAAGAAGAAAAGGTAATTCATGAAGGTGTTACTGCAGCTATGCCAGTGGGTGTGAAAACCTTGCACATATTGTGAAACATCTTTTTATCTCATATTGAAAATGCAGTTTTTGCTTTTTGTGGGTGCAGGGTCTCTATAAGAAAGGTATATGTATACATTTTAATATGATTCAAGATACAGCAAAGTCATTATATGACAACTTAAAAGGGAGGCAAAGAATCTAAACCTGGAGAATTCGATGCCAACAAAGGATGGCTTCATAATTTTAGAAGAGGTTCGGTTTTAAAAATGTCAAGATAACAGGAAAAGCAGCTTCTGCCCACCAAGAAGTAGCTGACCACTTCTCAGATGTCATGAAGGAAATAATCGTGGAGAAGGGACATCTGCCTGAACTGATTTTTAATGCAGATGAAAGTGCCATATTTCAGAACACAAAACAAAACAAAACATGCCACATGGGTCATTCATCAGTGAGGAAGAGAAGTGAGCACCAGGATGTAATTAAGGCAGAAAGGGATAGGCTAACTCTACTATTTTGTGCAAATGCAGTCAGGTTTGTGATCAGGACTGGCCTTATCTATGAAACTTCTGACTCTGAGTCTTCAATGGAAAAGATGAATACCAGTTGCCAGTCTTTTGGTTGTACAAGAAGAAGTCCTGGCCAATGAGAACACTTTTCTGGATTGATTTCCCTGATATTTTGTTCCTGCAGTCAGGAAGTGACTTGCCAGGAAGGGGCTGCTTTTTAAATTTTTTGATATTGGACAATGCCTCTGGCCATCCAGAATGCCAGGAGTTCAACACCAAAGTCACTGAAGTGGTCTACTTGTCCCCAAACACAACATTTCTAATTCAGTCTTTAGATCAGGAGATCATAAGGAACTTTAAGGCTCATTACACACAGTACCCTATGGAAAGATTTCTCAAAGATTTCTCAATGCTTTGAAAGAGAGTACTGATAGATAGAACATCATGTAAGTCTGGAAGTGTTACACCATTGAAGATGTCATCATTATTATAGAAAAACCTGTGAAGACCTTCGGGTCTAAAACAATACCTTCCTGCTGGAGAAACTGCCCTGATGTTGTGCAAAACTTCGTAGGACTTAGGACAGCCCATCAAGAAAATCATGAGAGTTTGTGGATATGGCAAAAAAGGGTGAGGGGTGAAGAGTTTCAAGACATACAATCTTCAAGAAATTCAAGAGCTAATAACAGAGGACTTAATAGGAGACAACTTGATAAAGATGAGTGCTTGCTAACGAGTGCCAGGAGATCAGAAAGAAGTACAAGAAGCAATGCCAGGAAACAAATTGACATTAGACAATCTGGCAGAAGGGCTATGATTATTCAAGACTGTTTTTTATTTCTTATATGATATGGACCCTTCTATAATATAGGCACTGAAACTAAAGCAGATGATGGAAGGATTGGCACTATATAGAAACATTTTAGAGAAATGAAACACAAAAAGTCAGACAGAAATTATGGTATTTCTGCAAAGTTCCAACCAAATGTGCCTGCCTTTCCTGCCTCTCCTTCCGCCTCCTCTACATCTTCTGCCTCTGCCAGCACTGAATTAGCAAGACCAATCCCTCTACTTCCTCTTCCTTCTAACCCTTCTTAAGGTGAAGATAGTGAGAATTAAGATCTTTATGTTAATCTACTTCCAATTAATAAATAGTAAATAGATCTTCTTTCTTATAATTTTCTTAGTAACATTTTCCTAGCTTACTTTATTGTAAGAATACAGTATATAATGCGTATACAAAATATGCATTAATTGTCTGTTATGTTATCAGTAAGGTGTCCAGTCAACAGTAGTCTATTAGTAGTTAAATTTGGGGGCACTCAAAAGCTATATGTGGATTTTCAGCTACGGGGAGGGGTTGATAGCCCTAACCCCATGATCAAGGTTCTACTGTACTCTAGTGATAATTCAGAAAAGATGCCCCCTATTTATCATTTTCTCTACCATCTTTTTTAAAAATATTTTTTCTTCTTATTTTTCTGTGTATCTCTTTACAATGTCTTTCACTTTTCCACCCATGATTCTTTCATGCTCTACTCCTGGTCTTCCCCAAATACTCAACTTCTCTTCTTAACTAGACCCATATAAACAACACATTAATAGACATAATAGTCAATAGCTACCAGTTATTAAGTGCTTTTTATATGCCAGTCATAGTCCTAATAATTTTGCATGAATTTATTTATTTTATTCTTATAATATTTCTATAAGAAAGGTATTATTATTATCTCCATTTTACTGATAAGGAAACAGAAGCATAGGAAGTTTAAGTAGTTTATCCAAGGTCACACAGCTAGTGAGTGACAGAGCCAGGCTTTCTGCCTCTATAACCCCTACTTTTATCCTTGACATCATTTTGCATACTTGTTGTCGTATATGTTGTACCCTCACTGTAATGACATTGTATGTTCTTTGTTTATAATTTTAAAAGTAGATGACTAGAGAAATAGTCACATTAGGCTACTAAAAACTCATGTCCAGTTTCAGTCCATTTTTAAAAAACACACATACATATATAATTTTTATGTCTTATAAATATTTTATGCAAATTCATTATTATTTTTCTATAATTATATTATATATTAAATTAATCCTGGCCCTCAGACTTGAGTTTAATTACAAACATATACTTTTGACCTGTGTTTTAAAGGATCAAATGTTATGGTAGCAAATTAGCACATGAAGTTGGTTGGAAAAGTAAAATATACTCAAATACTTGGCTTTGGGTTTGTGCCTTGGACCCCGTGACTGAATAAATGGATAGTTGTGGGTTGAGAATGGGAAGAGGCTGATCCACACTGATTTTATCACTCTTTATCTTGTACTTGTACCTCTACTTTCTAAGTATTTGTAATACATTTTATATATTATATTGAAAAAGGCAGGTTAATTTACTGCCTTAGTATCACAGAAAGGCACTGTCCTTCACAGTATCACAGTAGGTAAGGTAGCAGGTGCAATGAATAAAACCTGTATCTTTACATTTTTTAAATTTAATTTTTGTGGGTACATAGTAGGTGTATATACTGACACAATTTAGCTCTATGTCTCCACCCAAATCTCACCTTGAATTGTAATAATTCCTATTCTAGGGCTGGACAATGTGGAGATAATTAAACCATGGGGGAAGTTTCCCCAGTGCTGTTCTTGTGATAGTGAGTGCATTCTTGCAAGATTCGATGGTTTTATGAGGGGCCTCCCCCTTTGCTTCGCACCCAACCTCTCTCCTGTTGCCCTGTGAAGAGGTGCCTTCCACCCTGATTGTAAGTTTCCTGAGGCCCCCCCCCAGCCATGCAGAACTGTGAGTCAATTAAAACTTTTTAATATAAATTACCCAATCTCCAGTATTTCTTCACAGTAGCATGAGAATGGACTAATATAGTAAATTGGTACCAGGTAGTAGGGCCCTGCCATAAAGATATCTGAAAATGTGGAAGTGACTTTGGAACAGGCAGAGATTGGAACAGTTTGGAGGCCTCAGAAGGAGACAGGAAGATGTGGAAAACTTTGGAACTATCTAGAGACTTGTTGAATGGCTTTGACCAAAATGCTGCTAGTAATATGGAGAATGAAGTCAACAACAAGGTGGTCTCAGATAGAGATGAGGAAATTCTTAAGAACTAAAGCAACGGTGACTCTTGCTATGCATTAGCAAAGAGACTGGTGGAACTTTGCCTGTGCCCTAGAGATGTGTGGAATTTTGAACTTGCGAGAGATGAGTTAGGATATCTGGTGGAAGAAATTTGTAAGTGTCAAAGTGTTCAACAGGAAGCAGAGGATAAATGTTTGGAAAATTTGCAGCCTGACCATGTGATAGAAAAGAAAAACCTATTTTCTAAAGAGAAATTCAAGCCCTCTGCAGAATTTTGCATAAGTAACAAGAAGCTGAATGTTAATCACCAAGACAATGGGGAAAATGTCTCCAGGACATATCAGAGAACTTCACAGAAGCCTCTCCCATCACAGGTCCAGAGACCTAGGAGGGAAAAAATGGTTTTGTGAGCCTGGCCTAGGGGCCCCCTTACTCTATGCTGCCTCAGGACATAGGGCCCAGCATCCCAGCTGCTTCAGCTCCAGCCATGGCTAAAAGGGATCAATGTACAGCTCAGGCCATTACTTCAGAGGGTGCAAGCCCCCTTGCTTGGCAGCTTCCACGTGGTGCTGTGCCTGTGGGTACACAGAAGACAAGAATTGAGGTTTGGGAACCTCTGCCTAGATTTCAGAGGATGTATAGAAATGCCTGGATATCCAGGCAGAAGTTTGCTGCAGGGACAGAGCCCTCATGAAGAACTCCTGCTGGGGCATTGCAGAAGGGAAATGTGGTGTTGGAGCCCCCACACAGAGTCCCTGCTGGGCCACTGCCTAGTAGAGCTGTGAGGAGAGGGCCACCATCCTCCAGACTCCAGAATGGTAGATCCATCAACAGCTTGCACGGTGTGCCTGGAAAAGTCACAGGCACTCAATGTCAGCGCATGAAAGCAGCTGACATGGGGACTGTACCCTTCAAAGCCACAGGAGTGGAGCTGCCCAAGGTTGTGGGAGCCCACCTCTTGCATCAGTGTGACCTGGGTGTGAGGCAGGGAGTCAAAGGAGATCATTTTGGAACTTTAAGGTTTAATGACTGCCCAGTTAGATTTTTGAACTTGCATGGGGCCTGTAGCCCTTTTGTCTGGGCCAATTTCTCCCATTCAGAATGGGCGTATTTAACCGATGCCTATACCCTCATTGTATCTAGGAAGTAACTAACTTTCTTTTGATTTTACAGGCTCATAGGCAGAAGGAACTTGTCTTGTCTCAGATGAGACTTTGAACTTGGACTTTTGGGCAAATACTGGAATAAGTTAAGACTATGGGGGACTGTTTGGAAGGCATGATTGTCTTTGAAATGTGAGAATATGAGATTTGGAAGGGGCCAAGGGTGGAATGATATGGTTTGGCTCTGTGTGCTTACCCAAATCTCACCTTGAATTGTAGTAATTCGAACATGTCAATGGTGAGACCAGGTGGAGACAATTGAATCATGGGGGTGGTTTCCTTCATGCTGTCCTCCTGATAGTAACTTCCCATGAGATATTATGGTTTTATAAGGGGCTCTCCATCACTTGGCACTCATTCTCTCTCCCACCACCTTGTGAAGAGTTGTCTCGTACTGTGATTGTAAGTTTCCTGAGGCCTCCTCAGCCATGTGGAGCTGTGAGTCAATTAAACCTCTTTTTAAAATAAATTACACAGTCTCAAATATTTCTTCATAGCAGCATGAGAACAGACTAATACATAGACTTATGGAGTACATGAGATATTTTGATACAGGCATGCAATGAATAATTAGCCCATCAGGGTAAATGAGGTATCCATCATCTCAGGCATTTGTTGACTGTAGTCACTCTGTTGTACTGTCAAATACTAGATCCTATTCATTCTATCTGTCTATCCATATTTTCATACCCATTAACTATACCTTTTTCTTCCCTGCGTACTACCCTTTTCAGCCTCTGGTAACCACCCCAAAAGCAAAATACCAATACTAATACTACTACTACTACTACTACTAATAATAATAATAAATTTTATAGGAATGTACAATAAACATTTAATCATTTTTTTTGTGTTGCAAATGTTTGTTTTTTCTTCTTTTGGTACAATTATAAATAGAGTTGTAATAAACATAATCAGTAAATAAATACAAGGGAAAAAACTGCATCTTCATCCCATTAGGCTGGGATTTGTTTATTAATTTTTTTATTTTTAGTGACAGAATCTGTCACTCAGACTAGAGTGCAGCGTTACAACCATAGCTCGTTCTAACCTTGAACTCCTGAGCATAAGTGATCCTCTTCCCTCAGCCTCCTGACTGGCTAGGACTGCAGGTGTGCATCACTGTGCCTGTCTATTTTTTTAAAAATTTTTTGTAGAAACAGTGCCTTGATATGTTGCCCAGGTTGATTTTGAACTCTTGGCCTCAAGCAATCCTCCTGTCTTGGCATCCCAAAGTGCTGGGATGACAGGCACATGCCACCATGTCCAGCCTAGACCTGGAATTAAATTATCACCTTCCCTTTTACAAATCATGCATATTGGACCAAGTCTTATCAATAATTTTGTCTTTGTTTCCACATCCACATGTGAATCAAAACTTCTGATGATATCTTGTATAAATAGCTTTGAAAAGTATAAGTGCTAAATGTGCAATATAAAATTTAGTTTTATCTTCAAACATAGAATAGCAATTTACTTACTGATTTCTCTTTCACAAAATTTGAGGACACTAAATTTAATTTTCTTGAATTTAATTTTTATTCATCATTATATTATTAGGCAACTATCTTGGGTGAAACCATTATTCTCAATAGAAGTAATAGGAAAAACCTCTATAGCTGTCCAAATGCCTCCAATTGCCTTGGTGGTTAAGTTTTTTCTTTGAGCCAGAGGAAATTCTTTACTAAAATATGAAGTCAGCAGATTTCAGTAATATATTGTGAATCCAAAAGAAAAGATTGGATTAGAAGGGTTTAAGACAGTTTTAATTACACAGAGTGGGGACACCTTCATAAACCCAAAGTCAAGGTTATGTTCCCCTTTGGTTTCCTCATTTCCTCTTCATCTGATAGAATCTTAATTTTAAGAAGATAAGATAAGCTCAGAGATACAAAACATCAGAAGCATCACATCTAGGGAGCCCTCTTCAGGATTGCAGAACTTGCAATCTTAGAAATCAATGGAATCCACAGAGCAAAATATTAAAATAAATAATAGAGGACAGTGAGCTTGCTCAAAACAGTATCAACTTACATAAATTAAAAATCTACTGGAAAATGCAATTTTTCAAAGGTGGCATGTAATTAAAAAGAACTTCTCAAATGGTAATAAAATTATAAACTTTTTATGAATAAATATTACTGAAAGATATTCAAGGTGCTTATGGATAAAATCTAATTCAATAGAAATAGATAAAATAATACATCAATGACATATCTACATAATGTTCATGGATGGATAGGAAAACACTCTATATAAATATGTTAATTCTTTTAAAATTAATTTATAAACAATAAATCACAAATCAGAATACTGATGAGATTTATATGGAAAGGGAAAAAGTCAATATGAGCTAAGAAAACTTTGAGTAACGTATATAATGTGGGAGGTTTTACTTATGTAAATATCAATATTTATTGCAAATTTAAGTAATAAAATTGGATGCTCTTCATACAAATATAGAAAATAAACAATGAAAGATAATAGATAATAAAAAACATCTATATATGCTACATATGTGTGTATAACATATATATGTAATGGCATATGACAGGAATGGCATTTAAAATCAAGCAGAAGAGGATATATCAGTTTGGAAATAATTTTAAATAGCTACATGTATGAAAAGAATTAGATGTATAACTTACCCCCATGCCCACACAAAGACACACAATTCCAGATGGATTAAGCAGCCACATATTAGAAACAAAAATTTAAGCATTTAAAAGGAAATAAAAATATACTTCTTAGTTGTTCCAGGAAAGTTTTGTTACCCTAGACTTAAAACCACTAATAACAGTATGATAAAATGTCGATGTTTGAATTAATCAAAATCAATAACTTTATATAACAAAGCACTCCATAGAAAAACTTGGAAAGAAGTTTAGACTGGAAGTTATTTTCATCAGTATCTCCAATAGCTTTTTTTATAATTCCAGGAAATAAACTAGAGAAAGAAAAATAATCCAATGTAAAGTTGAGTGAAGATAAAAGCAAACAGATCTCTGATGTGGCTGTTTAAAAAGCTGTATTTTTGCATAAGAAGTTGTCCCAAAACAAATTGCTTAAAATAATAAGCAATTATTTATTAAGTCAATCTTTTCCTTGGTCTGGAATTTGTAAGTGTCTTAGCTGAGTGGTTCTGGTTCAGTGTCTTTCATGAGGTTTCAGGCAAGACACAACCAGGCCTAGAGTCATCTGAACGTTGACCAGGAATGGAAGATCTGCTTCCAAGATGGCTCATCCATGTGGCTATTGGAAGAAAGCCTCAGTTTCTTGCTAGTTCTTGGCAAGAGGTGTCCATTGGTTGCTGTTTACTGTCAAAAAGTATCAGTTTTTATGCATATAGACTTCACATGCTGCTTGAGTGTACTCAGTATGTGGCAGCTGCTTCTGTCCCCCTCTCCTTGCCACCGGGGGAACCAAGATATCACGCAAGCAGGAAACCACAGTGACAGATAGGGCCTATTCTATGAAGGAGCAGAACTTCCTCTATTTTTCTATTAATAAAGAGTGAGTCACAAAATCTAGCACACCCTCAAGGGGAGAAAAATTATTCTCTATCTTTTAAAAGGTGTGCCAAAAACTTTGTAGACACATTTTAAACCCACTCTGATAAAGATGCCATAAAGCCCAATAGACTTAATGAAATATGCACCACCTTAATAGTAATCAAAAAATAAAAATTAATGACACAAGAAAATACCACTTCATAGGTTAGCAAAAGTTTAAATCTCTGAAAATAGTAATTGATGAGAGGAGTGCAGAATATCTTACTATTGTAGAGACATAAATTTTAGACAACAAGCAACATGCTTTATGACCAAGTGATTGCTGTTCTAGATATACTCCTAAGAAATTCTAGCATAAGCAATCAAAAGTAATAAGTGTAAGAATGCTTATTATGGCATTGTTTATAACAGCAAAAATGAAATAATCTAAATGGCCAATAATAGGAGAACAAATAAAGTAATACTAATATATCTACATATGTTATTATAATACAAGTATAAGAATCAGTGAGTCGGCTTATTTTTATCATTTTTTTTTCTTTTTCAGCTTTTATCTGAGGTTCGGGGGTGCATGTGCAGGTGTGTTACACGGGTAAATTGTGTGTTGCTGGGGTTTGGAGTACAACTGATTTCATTACACAGGTGTTGAGCATAATATCCAGTAGGTATTTTTAACCCTTGCCCTCATTCCACCATCCACCATCAAGTAGGTGCTGTGTCTATTGTTGCCCTGTTTATGTACCTGTGTACTCAATGTATAGCTCCCACTTGTAAGTGAGGACATCTGATATTTGGTTTTCTGTTTCTGCATTAACTCACTTACGATAATTTTCTGCATGTCCATCCATGTTGCTGCAAATGACATGATTTCATTTTTTAAGGCTGCATACTATTCCATAGTGTATATGTAGTACATTTTATTTATCCATTCCACCAATGATGATAATCTAGATTGATACCATGCATTTGCAAATGCAAATAGGGCTACAATGAACATACACATGCATGTGTCTTTTTGGTAGAACATTCTATATACCTTTGGGTATATACCCAGTAATGGGATTGCTGGGTGAAATGGTAGTTATGTTTTAAGTTCTTTGAGTAATCTCCAAACTGCTTTCCACAGTGGTTGAACTAATTTATAATTCTGCCAGCAATGTATAAATGTTCCCTTTTCTCTGCAACCTTGACAACATTTGTTATTTTCTGACTTTTAATACTAACCATTCTGACTTGTGTGAGGTGATATTTTGTTGTGGTTTTGATTTGCATTTCTCTAATGATTAGTGATGGTTGGCTTTTTTTTTCTTTTTTTGAAATGTAGTCTTGCTCTGTCACCCAGGTTGGAGTGCAGTGGCGTGATCTCGGCTCACTGCAACCTCCGCCTCCCGGGTTTAAGCGATTCTCCTGCCTCAGCCTCCCAAGAAGCTGGGACTACAGGCAAGTGCCACCACACCCAGCTAATTTTTGTATTTGTAGTTGACACGGGGCTTCACCATATTGGCCAGCCTTGTCACAAACTCTTGACCTCCTGATCCACCTGCCTCAGCCTCCCAAAGTGCTGGGATTACAGGTGCGAGCCACTGCACCTGGCCCATTTTTTTATATGATGTTGTCCATGTGTATGTCTTTCTTTGAGAAGTGTCTGTTTATGTCCCTTGCCCATTTTTTAATGGGGTGGTTTGTTTTGTTGCTTGTTGATTTAAGTTCCTTATAAATTATGGACGTTAGACCTTGTTGGATGCACAGCTGCAAACATTTTCTCCAATTCTGTAGGTTGTCTGTTTGCTGTTGATAGTTTCTTTTGCTGTGCAGAGCCTTTTAGTTTAATTAGAGCTCAGTTGTCAATTTTTGTTTTTGTTGAAATTGCTTCTGGAGACTTTGTTGCAGGAAGTCAGGGACCCCAAATGGAGGGACCAGCTGAAGCCATGGCAGAAGAACGTGGATTGTGAAGATTTCATGGACATTTATTAGTTCCCCAAATTAATACTTTTATAATTTCTTATGCCTGTCTTTACTGCAATCTCTAAACATAAATTGTAAAGATTTCATGGACACTTGTCACTTCCCCAGTCAATCCCCTTGTGATTTCCTATGCCTGTCTTTACTTTAATCTCTTCATCCTGTCAGCTGAGGAGGATGTATATCACCTCAGGACCCTGTAATAATTGCATTAACTGCACAAATTGTACAGCATGTGTGTTTGAGCAATATGAAATCTGGGCACCTTGAAAAAAGAACAGGATAACAGCAATGTTTAGGAAACTAGAGAGATAACCTTAAACTCTGACCACCGGTGAGCTGTGTGGAACAGAGCCATATTTCTCTTCTTTCAAAAGCAAATGGGAGAAATATCACTGAATTCTTTTTCTCAGCAAGGAACATCCCTGAGAAAGAGAATGCGCACCTGGGTGTGGGTCTCTGAACTGGCCCCCTGGACGTTGTGGCCTCTTATGGTCCAGGCTGCAGGGGTGAAATAGACACCAGTCTCCCATAGCACTTCCAAGCTTATTAGGAGAGGAAATTCCCGCCTAATAAATTTCCGTCAGACCAGTTGATCTCAAAAACTCTGTCTCCTGATAAGATGTTATCAATGACAATGGTGCCTGAAACTTCATTAGCATTTTAATTTCACCTCAGTCCTGTGGTCCCGTGATCTCACCCTGCCTCCACTTGCCTTGTGATATTCTATTACCTTGTAAAGTACTTGATGTCTGTGACCCACACGTATTCGCACACTCCCTCCCCTTTTGAAACTCCGTAGTAAAAACTTGCTGGGTTTTGTGGCTTGTGGGACATCACGGAACCTACCAACATGTGATGTCTCCCCTGGATGCCCAGCTTTAAAATTTCTCTCTTTTGTACTCTGTCCCTTTATTTCTCAAGCTGGCCAACACTTAAGGAAAATAGAAAAGAACCTACATGAATATTGGGACAGGTTCCCCAATAAGACATCATCATGAAATCTTTGCCAAGGCCTATGATATGGTTTGCCTCTGTTCCCCCACCCAAATCTCATGTTGAATTGTAATTCCCAATGTTGGGGGAGGAACCTGGTGGGAGGTAATTGGATCATAGGGGAAGATTCTCCCTTTGCTGTTCTCATGATAGTGAGTGAGTTCTTATGAGATCTGATGGCTTAAAAGTGTGTGGCACTTCCCTCTTCTCTCTCTTTCTCTCCTCCTCCACCATGGTAAGATGTACTTGCTTCCCCTTTGCCCTCCACCATGATTGCAAGTTTCCTGATGCCTCCCAGCCATGCCTCCTGTACAGCCTCCAGAACTGTGAGTAAATTAAACCTTTTTCTCCATAAATTATCCAGTCTCAAGTATGTCTTTATAGCAGTATGAAAATGGACTAATACAGTAAATTGGTACCAGAGAAGTGGGGCATTGTTATAAAGCTACCAAAAAATGTGAAAGCAGTTTTGGAACTGGATAATGGGCAGAGATGGAACAGTTTGGAGGGCTCAGAAAAAGACAGCAATGTAAGAGAAAGTTTGGAACTTCCAAGAGACTTACTGGATGGTTGTGACCAAAATGCTGATAGTGATATGGACAATGAAGGCCAGTCTGAGGGGCTCTCCGATGGAGATGAGGAACTTATTGAGAACTGGAGTAAAGGTCATTTTTGCTGTGCTTTAGAAAAGAGACTGGCAGCATTGTTCCCCTGCTCTAGGGATCTGTGGAACCTTGAACTTGAGAGAGATGATTTAGGATACCTGGAGGAAGAAATTTCTAAGCAGCAAAGCATTCAAGATGTGGCCTGGCTGCTTCTAAATGCCTATGCTCATTTGCATAAACAAATAAATGATCTGAAACTGAAACTTATAATTAAAAGAAAAGCAGACCATAAAAGTTTGAAAAATTTTCAGCCCAACCATGTGGTAGGAAAAACAAACAAACAAACAAACCAAAACAACAACAAAAAAAACATGTTTTTTCTGGGGAAGAATTCAGAAAGCCTGCAGAAATCTGCATGAGTAAATAGGAGTCCAACGTTAATAGCCCAGACAATGGGGAAAATGCCTCTAGGAAATTTCAGAGACCTTCATGGCAGCCCCTCCCATGATAGGCCTGGAGGTCTGGGAGGGAAAAATGGTTTCATCCACTAAGCCCAGGGCCCTGCTTCTCTATGCAGCCTTGGGACATGGCATTCTATATCCTGGTCACTTCAGCTCCAGCTGTGGCTAATGAGGCCAATGTACAGCTCAGAGAATTGCTTCAGAGGATGCAAGCCCCAAGCCTTGGCAGCTTCTACACTGTGTTGGGCCTGCAGGTGCACAGAAGGCAAGAGTTGAGGTTTGGGAACCTCTGCCTAGATTTTAGAGGATATATGGAAATGCCAGGATGTTCAGGCAGAAGTCTGCTACAGGAACAGAGCCCTTATGGAAAACCTCTACTAGGAGAGTGTGGAGGGAAAATATAGGGCTGCAACCCCCACCCCCTACAGAGTTCCTACTGAGGCATTACTTATTGGAGCTGTGAGAAGAGGGTCACCATCCTGCAGACCCCAGAATGGTAGATCCACTGACAGTTTGCATTGTGTGCCTGGAAAAGCCGCAGGCGCTCAAAACAAGCATGTGAAAGCAGCCATCGGGGTGTACTCTACAGAGCCACAGAGGCAGAGCTTCCCAAGGCTTTGGGAGCCCACCCTTTGCATCAGCATGCCCTGGATGTGAGATGTGATACATGGAGCCAAAGGAGATTATTTTGGAGCTTTAAGTATTAATGACTGGCCTGCTAGGTTTTGGACTTGCATGGGCCTGTAGTCCCTTTGCTTTGGCCAGTTTACCTATTTGGAATGAGAGCATTTACTCAATGCCTGTACCACCATTATATCTTGGAAGTAACTAACTTGGTTTTTTTAATAGGCTCATAGGTAGAAGAGACTTGCTTTGTCTTAGATGAGACTTTGGAGTTGGACATTTGAGTTAATGCTGGAATGAGTTAAGACTTTGGGACTGTTAAGAAGGCATGATTGTGTTTTGAAATGTGAGAAGGACATGAGGTTTGGAAGGAGCCAGGGGTGGAATGATATAGTTTGGCTTTGTGTTCCCACCCAAATTCATGTTGAATTATAATTCCCAATGTTGGGGGAGAGACCTGGTGGGGGTAATCGGATCATGAGAGTGGATCTCCCCCTTGCTGTTCTCATGACAGTGAGTGAATTCTCACAAGATCTGATGGTTTAAAAGTGTATGGCACTTCCCCCTTCTTTCTCTTTCCTGCTCTGCCATGATAAGACATGTTTGTTTCCCCTCTGCCTTCCGCCATGATTGTAAGCTTCCTGATGCCTCCCAGCCATGTTTCCTATTAAGCCTGCAGAACCATGAGTCAATTAAACCTCTTCTATCTATAGATTGCCCAGTCTCCAGGTATGTCTTTTTTTTTTTTTTTTACTTTATTTTTTTTTCGTTTATTATTATTATTATTATTATTATTATTATACTTTAGGTTTTATGGTGCATGTGCGCAATGTGCAGGTAAGTTACATATGTATACATGTGCCATGCTGGTGTGCTGCACCCACCAACTCGTCATCTAGCATTAGGTATATCTCCCAATGCTATCCATCCCCCCTCCCCCCACCCCACAACAGTCCCCAGAGTGTGATGTTCCCCTTCCTGTGTCCATGTGTTCTCATTGTTCAATTCCCACCTATAAGTGAGAATATGCAGTGTTTGGTTTTTTGTTCTTGCGATAGTTTACTGAGAATGATGATTTCCAATTTCATCCATGTCCCTACAAAGGACGTGAACTCATCATTTTTTATGGCTGCATAGTATTCCATGGTGTGTATGTGCCACATTTTCTTAATCCAGTCTATCATTGTTGGACATTTGGGTTGGTTCCAAGTCTTTGCTATTGGGAATAATGCTGCAATAAACATACGTGTGCGTGTGTCTTTATAGCAGCATGATTTATAGTCCTTTGGGTATATACCCGTAATGGGATGGCTGGGTCGAATGGAATTTCTAGTTCTAGATCCCTGAGGAATCGCCACACTGACTTCCACAAGGGTTGAACTAGTTTACAGTCCCACCAACAGTGTAAAAGTGTTCCTATTTCTCCACATCCTCTCCAGCACCTGTTGTTTCCTGACTTTTTCATGACTGCCATTCTAACTGGTGTGAGATGGTATCTCATTGTGGTTTTGATTTGCATTTCTCTGATGGCTAGTGATGGTGAGCATTTTTTCATGTGTTTTTTGGCTGCATAAATGTCTTCTTTTGAGAAGTGTCTGTTCATGTCCTTCGCCCACTTTTTGATGGGGTTGTTTGTTTTTTTCTTGTAAATTTGTTGGAGTTCATTGTAGATTCTGGATATTAGCCCTTTGTCAGATGAGTAGGTTGCAAAAATTTTCTCCCATTTTGTAGGTTGCCTGTTCACTCTGATGGTAGTTTCTTTTGCTGTGCAGAAGCTCTTGAGTTTAATTAGATCCCATTTGTCAATTTTGGCTTTTGTTGCCATTGCTTTTGGTGTTTTAGACATGAAGTCCTTGCCCATGCCTATGTCCTGAATGGTAATGCCTAGGTTTTCTTCTAGGGTTTTTATGGTTTTAGGTCTAACGTTTAAGTCTTTAATCCATCTTGAATTGATTTTTGTATAAGGTGTAAGGAAGGGATCCAGTTTCAGCTTTCTACATATGGTTAGCCAGTTTTCCCAGCACCATTTATTAAATAGGGAATCCTTTCCCCATTGCTTGTTTTTGTCAGGTTTGTCAAAGATCAGATACTTGTAGATATGTGGCATTATTTCTGACGGCTCTGTTCTGTTCCATTGATCTATATCTCTGTTTTGGTACCAGTACCATGCTGTTTTGGTTACTGTAGCCTTGTAGTATAGTTTGAAGTCAGGTAGTGTGATGCCTCCAGCTTTGTTCTTTTGGCTTAGGATTGACTTGGCGATGCGGGCTCTTTTTTGGTTCCATATGAACTTTAAAGTAGTTTTTTCCAATTCTGTGAAGAAAGTCATTGGTAGCTTGATGAGGATGGCATTGAATCTGTAAATTACCTTGGGAAGGATGGCCATTTTCATGATATTGATTCTTCCTACCCATGAGCATGGAATGTTCTTCCATTTGTTTGTATCCTCTTTTATTTCCTTGAGCAGTGGTTTGTAGTTCTCCTTGAAGAGGTCTTTCACATCCCTTGTAAGTTGGATTCCTAGGTATTTTATTCTCTTTGAAGCAATTGTGAATGGGAGTTCACTCATGATTTGGCTCTCTGTTTGTCTGTTATTGATGTATAAGAATGCTTGTGATTTTTGCACATTGATTTTGTATCCTGAGACTTTGCTGAAGTTGCTTATCAGCTTAAGGAGATTTTGGGCTGAGACAATGGGGTTTTCTAGATATACTATCATGTCATCTGCAAACAGGGACAATTTGACTTCCTCTTTTCCTAATTGAATACCCTTGATTTCCTTCTCCTGCCTAATTGCCCTGGCCAGAACTTCCAACACTATGTTGAATAGAAGTGGTGAGAGAGGGCATCCCTGTCTTGTGCCAGTTTTCAAAGGGAATGCTTCCAGTTTTTGCCCATTCAGTATGATATTGGCTGTGGGTTTGTCATAAATAGCTCTTATTATTTTGAGATACGTCCCATCAATTCCTAATTTATTGAGAGTTTTTAGCATGAACGGTTGTTGAATTTTGTCAAAGACCTTTTCTGCATCTATTGAGATAATCATGTGGTTTTTGTCTTTGGTTCTGTTTATATGCTGGATTACATTTATTGATTTGTGTATATTGAACCAGCCTTGCATCCCAGGGATGAAGCCCACTTGATCATGGTGGATAAGCTTTTTGATGTGCTGCTGGGTTCTGTTTGCCAGTATTTTATTGAGGATTTTTGCATCAATGTTCATCAAGGATATTGGTCTAAAATTCTACTTTTTGTTGTGTCTCTGCCAGGCTTTGGTATCAGGATGATGCTGGCCTCATAAAATGAGTTAGGGAGGATTCCCTCTTTTTCTATTGATTGGAATAGTTTCAGAAGGAATGGTACCAGCTCATCCTTGTACCTCTGGTAGAATTCGGCTGTGAACCCATCTGGTCCTGGACTTTTTTTGGTTGGTAAGCTATTGATTATTGCCACAATTTCAGCTCCTGTTATTGGTCTATTCAGAGATTCAACTTCTTCCTGGTTTAGTCTTGGGAGGGTGTATGTGTTGAGGAATTTATCCATTTCTTCTAGATTTTCTAGTTTATTTGCATAGAGGTGTTTGTAATATTCTCTGATGGTAGTTTGTATTTCTGTGGGATCGGTGGTGATATCCCCTTTATCATTTTTTATTGCATCTATTTGATTCTTCTCTCTTTTTTTCTTTATTAATCTTGCTAGCGGTCTATCAATTTTGTTGATCCTTTCAAAAAACCAGCTCCTGGATTCATTTATTTTTTGAAGGGTTTTTTGTGTCTCTATTTCCTTCAGTTCTGCTCTGATTTTAGTTATTTCTTGCCTTCTGCTAGCTTTTGAATGTGTTTGCTCTTGCTTTTCTAGTTCTTTTAATTGTGATGTTAGGGTGTCAATTTTGGATCTTTCCTGCTTTCTCTTGTGGGCATTTAGTGCTATGAATTTCCCTCTACACACTGCTTTGAATGCATCCCAGAGATTCTGGTATGTTGTGTCTTGGTTCTCGTTGGTTTCAAAGAACATCTTTATTTCTGCCTTCATTTCGTTATGTACCCAGTAGTCATTCAGGAGCAGGTTGTTCAGTTTCCACGTAGTTGAGCGGTTTTGAGTGAGATTCTTAATCCTGAGTTCTAGCTTGATTGCACTGTGATCTGAGAGACAGTTTGTTACAATTTCTGTTCTTTTACATTTATTGAGGAGAGCTTTACTTCCAAGTATATGGTCAATTTTGGAATAGGTGTGGTGTGGTGCTGAAAAAAATGTATAGTCTGTTGATTTGGGGTGGAGAGTTCTGTAGATGTCTATTAGGTCCACTTGGTGCAGAGCTGAGTTCAATTCCTGGGTATCCTTGTTGACTTTCTGTCTCGTTGATCTGTCTAATGTTGATAGTGGGGTGTTAAAGTCTCCCATTATTAATGTGTGGGAGTCTGAGTCTCTTTGTAGGTCACTCAGGACTTGCTTTATGAATCTGGGTGCTCCTGTATTGGGTGCATATATATTTAGGATAGTTAGCTCTTCTTGTTGAATTAATCCCTTTACCATTATGTAATGGCCTTCTTTGTCTCTTTTGATCTTTGTTGGTTTAAAGTCTGTTTTATCAGAGACTAGGATTGCAACCCCTGCCTTTTTTTGTTTTCCATTTGCTTGGTAGATCTTCCTCCATCCTTTTATTTTGAGCCTATGTGTGTCTCTGCACGTGAGATGGGTTTCCTGAATACAGCACACTGATGGGTCTTGAGTCTTTATCCAGTTTGCCAGTCTGTGTCTTTTAATTGGAGCATTTAGTCCATTTACATTTAAAGTTAATATTGTTATGTGTGAATTTGGTCCTGTCATTATGATGTTAGCTGGATATTTTGCTCGTTAGTTGATGCAGTCTCTTCCTAGTCTCGAAGTTCTTTACATTTCGGTATGATTTTGCAGTGGCTGGTACCGGTTGTGCCTTTCCATGTTTAGCGCTTCCTTCAGGAGCTCTTTTAGGGCAGGCCTGGTGGTGACAAAATCTCTCAGCATTTGCTTGTCTGTAAAGTATTTTATTTCTCCTTCACTTATGAAGCTTAGTTTGGCAGGATATGAAATTCTGGGTTGAAAATTCTTTTCTTTAAGAATGTTGAATATTGGCCCCCACTCTCTTCTGGCTTGTAGGGTTTCTGCCAAGAGATCCGCTGTTAGTCTGATGGGCTTCCCTTTGATGGTAACCCGACCTTTCTCTCTGGCTGCCCTTAACATTTTTTCCTTCATTTCAACTTTGGTGAATCTGACAATTATGTGTCTTGGAGTTGCTCTTCTCGAGGAGTATCTTTGTGGCGTTCTCTGTATTTCCTGAATCTGAATGTTGGCCTGCCTTGCTAGATTGGGGAAGTTCTCCTGGATAATATCCTGCAGAGTGTTTTCCAACTTGTTTCCATTCTCCCTGTCACTTTCAGGTACACCAATCAGACGTAGATTTGGTCTTTTCACATAGTCCCACATTTCTTGGAGGCTTTGCTCGTTTCTTTTTATTCTTTTTTCTCTAAACTTCCCTTCTTGCTTCATTTCATTCATTTCATCTTCCAGGGCTGATACCCTTTCTTCCATTTGATCGCATCGGCTCCTGAGGCTTCTGCATTCTTCATGTAGTTCTCGAGCCTTGGTTTTCAGCTCCATCAGCTCCTTTAAGCACTTCTCTGTATTGGTTATTCTAGTTATACATTCTTCTAAATTTTTTTCAAAGTTTTCAACTTCTTTGCCTTTGGTTTGAATATCCTCCCGTAGCTCGGAGTAATTTGATCGTCTGAGGCCTTCTTCTCTCAGCTCGTCAAAGTCATTCTCTGTCCAGCTTTGTTCCGTTGCTGGTGAGGAACTGCGTTCCTTTGGAGGAGGAGAGGTACTCTGGTTTTTAGAGTTTCCAGTTTTTCTGCTCTGTTTTTTCCCCATCTTTGTGGTTTTATGTACTTTTGGTCTTTGATGATGGTGATGTACAGATGGGTTTTTGGTGTGGATGTCCTTTCTGTTAGTTTTCCTTCTAACAGACAGGACCCTCAGCTGCAGGTCTGTTGGCCTATCAGTCTGCCCCTGCTGTGGGGTGCCTCCCAGTTAGGCTGCTCGGAGGTCAGGGGTCAGGGACCCACTTGAGGAGGCAGTCAGCCCGTTCTCAGATCTCCAGCTGCGTGCTGGGAGAACCACTGCTCTCCTCACAGCTGTCAGACAGGGACATTTAAGTCTGCAGAGGTTACTGCTGTCTTTTTGTTTGTCTGTGTCCTGCCCCCAGAGGTGGAGCCTACAGAGGCAGGCAGGCCTCCTTGAGCTGTGGTGGGCTCCACCCAGTTCAAGCTTCCAGGCTGCTTTGTTTACCTAAGCGAGCCTGGGCAATGGCGGGCGCCCCTCCCCCAGCCTCGCTGCCGACTTGCTGTTTGATCTCAGACTGCTGTGCTAGCAATCAGCGAGACTCCGTGGGCGTAGGACCCTCTGAGCCAGGTGCGGGCTATACTCTCCTGGGGCACCGTTTCCTAAGCCCGTCGGAAAAGCACAGTATTCGGGTGGGAGTGGCCCGATTTTCCAGGTGCCGTCTGTCACCCCTGGAAAGGGAACTCCCTGACCCCTTGCGCTTCCCGAGTGAGGCAATGCCTCGCCCCTGCTTCGGCTGGCGCACGGTGCACTCACCCACTGACCTGCGCCCACTGTCTGGCACTCCCTAGTGAGATGAACACGGTACCTCAGATGGAAATGCAGAAATCACCCGTCTTCTGCGTCGCTCGCGCTGGGAGCTGTAGACCGGAGCTGTTCCTATTCGGCCATCTTGGCTCCTCTCCAGGTATGTCTTTATAGCAGTGTGAGAATGTACTAATATGGCCTATATCCACAATGGCATTCCTTAGGTTTTATTCTAGGGTTTTTGTAGTTTTAGAACTTATATTTAAGTCTTTAATCTATCCTGAGTTAATTTTTGTATTTGGCATTATAAAGGATTCCAGTTTCCATCTTCTGCATATGGCTAGCTGGTTATTGCTAGCCATTTATTGAATGAGGAGTCCATTCCTATTGCTCATGTTTGCCAACTTTGTTGAAGATATTTTAGTTGTAGGTGTGCAGATTTTTTTCACAGGTCTCTATTCTGTCCCGTTGGTCTCTGTGTCTATTTTTGTACCAGTACCATGCTTTTTTGATTACTGTAGGCTTCTAGCATAGTTTGAAGTCAGGTATTGTGGTGCCTCCAGTTTTGAACTTTTTGCTTTGGATCGTTTTGGCTATTTAGGCTCTTTTGTGGGGCCACATGAACATTAGAATAGTTTTTTTTCTAATTCCATGAAGAATGTTGTTGGTGGTTTCATAGAAATAGCATTATATTTCTAAACAGCTTTGTATACTATGGCCATTTTAATAATATTGATTTTTTGCATCCATGAGCATGAAATATTTTTCATTTGTTAGTGTGATCTCTGATTTCTTTCGGCAGTGTTTTCTAATTCTCTTTGAAGAGATATTGCAGCTTCCTGGTTAGTTGTATTCCTAGATATTTTATTCTTTTCAAGGCTATTTTCAGTTGTGTCTCTGCCACTTCTTGGTATCAGAATGATGCTGGCCTCATAGAATGAGTTAGGGCAGAGTCCCTCCTCCTCAATTATTTGGAATAATTTTAGTAACATTGGTATCAGCTCTTCTTTATACATCTGGTAGAAGTTGGCTGTGAGTTCATTTGGTCTAGGGCTTTTCCTTATTGGTAGGTTTTTTATTACTGGTTCAATTTCAGAACTTGTTATGGTCTGTTCAAGGTTTCAATTTCTTCCTGGGTCAATCTTGGGAGATTTTATGTTTGCAGGAATTTATGTATTTCTTCAAGATTTTCTAGTTTCTGTGTGTAAAGGTATTCATAATAGTTTCTAATGATTTTTTGTATGTTTGTGAGGCCAGTGGTAATGCCCTCTTTGTCATTTCTAATTGCATTTATTTGGATCTTCTCTCTTTTTTCTTTATTAATCTAGTTAATGGTACAGCTGGTGTAGAGAGGCAAGCCCAAAAGTATATCTTAGCCCACAAGGTTCTTGGCTTTGCCCAGGAAAGAATTCAAGGGCAAACCAGAGATTGAAGAAAACAGCTTTATTGAATAGGCAGTGTTACACCTTTGGCAGTGTTACAGCTCCTTGACTGCTCCTGCAGAGCAGGACTACTCCATAAGCAGAGAGTAACAGCTTTCAGGGCAGTTTTGCAGGCATATTTACACCCACCTTTAATTGCAAGCATATTAAGGTGTGGTTTATGCAGAAATTTCTAGGGAAGTGGCAGTAATCATTGGGTTATTGCCATGAAAAGGAGGGGTAACTCCCAGGTGTTGCCATGGCAGTGTTAAGTTGACATGATACACTGGTGGGTGTGTCTGATTGAGAGTGGTTTTCACCCCAGTCCATTTTTAGCTAGTCCTAAATCTGGTCTGGTGTCTGAGTCCTGCCTCTAGAGTCAAGTACTGTTTTCTACCCCATTTCCCCCTCAGAGATTAGATACTCTTCATTAATTGTATGGGGCGCTTCAGAAGGGCAGAGATCCATCTTCTGTAACTGTTTTCTGTTGAGTTTATGGGGATATACCCTGCCTAGCACTGGGGGAGTCAAAATCTCTGAATACCTGATCAAAGAGACTCAGAGACAGGATGCTTTGATCCTCCTTGTCAACAGGCAGGATGGGTTGGAAGCCTTGTGCTAGCGTTGTTTTTATGGGGAACTATTGTAACCTGGAAGACACAAACTTTACTAGGAGGTTAAACAAGCAAGTGCAAAGAATATTAGTATGACAAGGTAGCTATCAAAGGTCCTCCAAGAGGTAAAAACCAGGTGCAGGAAGAAGATAAAAATTGAAGGTTCTATTCCCACCCAGAGCATCACGTTACCACTTCTGGCTGAGTGATGATTCTTTTAAATAAGTAGTGGAGGTCCTTCAAAGGCTCACAGATGTAGGTTATGGTGTCCTCCTTTTGTGCCTGCAACTCATACAAAACAGGTTTAATATTGGACAGGTGTACACAACTAGTTAATCCCTGAAGTTTAACAGTAGTGGGGTTACTCAATAACACCTGACAGGGGCCCTTCCATTTTGGTTGTAATTGATCTTCAGGGTATTCTTCTTTCCAAGATTTTAGCAAGATTAAATCTCCTCGTTGAATACAGGGTTACTTCTTTCCCTTGTGTAAGGGGGCAATATTTTGTTTCCATATGCATGGAGGGCCTTTTGAACCTGGTCTAAGTTGATAATATGGGTGAGCATTCTCTGTGTCTCTTCATCAAGCAGGAGGTCTGAAGTTAAATAGGGCCTCCCATAAATCATCTCAAATGGACTAAGTTTTAGAGTTACCTTTGGGGCAATCCTTATGCATAAAAGGGGTACAAGTAGGAGAGAAACCCAGGCCACTGAAATCTCCTGACAGAATTTTCCTAATGTCCTTTTGAAAACATCATTAGCTTTTTCTACCTTACCTGAAGATTGAGGTATCCAGGAGAAGTGAAGTTGATAGGTGATGACTTAGGCTTAAAAAACCTGCTGGGTCACTTTAGCTGTGAAGGAGGTCTGTTATCTGCTGACATTTAGGTAATCCAAACTTTGGGATGATCTCTTGAGTAAAAATTTGGACACTTGTAATGCTTTCTCTGACCTTGTGGGGAAAGCCTCAATCCACCCAGTGAAAGTATCTATAAATACTAGCAAATATTTTAGTCCCCTGTAAGGTGGCATCTGAGTAAAATCTATTTGCTAATTTTTCCCAAGGTATGTCTCCTGATGTTGTACAGGTTACAGTAGAAGTGGGGTATGGGGTGGCTTCCTGGATTATTATGGGCACAAAGTTCACATGCCCTGGTTATCCTCTTTACAGTCTGGAATAGACTCTTTCCTAAAAATATTTGAGAAATCGATTTGAATAGGGAGTCCCATCCCAAATGTGAGGAGTAATGGAAATACATAACTATATTCCATCACTCAGGCTTGGGAAGAAAACGTTTATTGCTTCCTCATAACCATCCCGAGGGATTCTTTTGTAAGCCTTTCTATTCTGCTCATTTAATTTCCTGAGGGGTATAGCATGGTACTGCTAACGTGGTTGGAGTGCCTGGCATTAATGCAGTGGCCTGTAATACTGGTGTTGCTTTAGCTGTGGCCTTATCTGCTCTGTCTGCCAGAGCATTTCCATGGACATATTAGGTGTCTCACTTTTGATGTCCCTTGCAGTGAATAACTGCTACCTCCTTTGGGAGCTGGACAACATCTACAATTTTCAAGATCTCAGAGTGATGTTTTATGGGGAATCCCTTAGTTGTTAGTAGTCCCCTTTCTCTCCATAGAGCAGCATGAGCATTGAGCATGAGGAACCCATGCTGAGAGTCAGCATATATATTGACTCTTAAGTCTTTTACCAATTGGAGGGCCCTGATTAAAGCAATTAGTTCCACCTCTTGAGTGGAATTCTGAGACGGCAAAGCTTTTGCCTTAATGATCGCTTGCAGGCTAACTACTACATACTCTGCCTTTCTTAGTCTCTTATTCACAAAGCTACTCCCATCTGTAAACCACTCTGCATTTACAGGGGCTAGGCAGGGGATCATCTTTGGGGTCAGGCTTACTAGAGTAGTTCTGTTCTATGGTTTTCACACAGGAGTGAGTAAGTTGAGAATCTGCTTCCTAGGACATAAACTCTGGCAACAGGTTAGCAGGGTTTAAAACTCAGCATACTTTAAAAGTTACCTCTTGGGTGTCAAGGAGAAGGGCCTGATGTTTAAGGAAGTGACCTCCAGTTAGCCATTAGTGTTCTTTTAGTTCTAAGATTCCCTGTACTTCGTGGATGCTCATGACATTGAATTGTTGTCCCAAAGTAAACTTACTGGCTTCTTCTACCAATACAGCAGTGGCTGCCATAGCTTGCAAGCCTCCTGGCCACCCAGCTGCCACTGGTCTAGCTGTTTAGAAAATTAAGCCACTGATCTGGGGCTATGTTTTTCAGTCATTTAGAGGGTAAAAAGCTTTTTTTAAGGTAGGGAGTCACAAAGCAGGGGCTGTTCCCAGCTTTTCTTTCAGGGTCAAGAATGCCTGTTGGTAGGCTCCGTCCCAATTCAAAGGCTCATGATCACTCCCATTTAAAGCTTCACAGAGTGACTTTGCTATGAGACTAAATCTAGGTATCCAGATCCAGGAAAATCCAGCCATTCCCCAAAAATGCTCTTAACTATCTCTTAGCCTGAGGGGGTTGGAGTGACAAGGTGGTCTCTTTTCATTCTTGGGCAAAAGTACTTTTCCCAGGAGTGAGAATATACCCCAAATATTTAACCTTCTGCTCAAAGACCTGGGCCTTATGTGAAGATACCCAATACCATTGCTTTCTGAGAAAATTAAGGAGCTGGATTGTGTTTCTGCCAGTCTTCCCTAGCAGGACTAGAAACTAATAAGTATTGCAAGAGGGACTCATTAGTTAACTGTAGTTCCCTTAACGTTTTGGCCAACGCATTTCCATAGAGATGGGGAAAACCTTGAAGAAGGACTGTCCAGGTAAGCTGAGATGCACCATAAGTGTCTGGATCAGTCCATTCAAAAGCAAAGATATACTAGGAGTTTGAGTGTAAAGGTTTAAAAAACAAAGCATCCTTTAAGTTTAACACTGTGAATTAATGATTATCTTCTGAGACTGTGGTCAATATTGTATAAGGATTAGAAACTATAAAGTGAACTGGGACTGCTCCCTCACTAACTTCCCTTAGATCCTGAACAAATCTGTATTCTCCATTTGCCTTATTTATATGAAAAATGGAGATATTACATGGAGACTGAGTTTTATAGATATCACTAGTTACTATCCTGATTTCCTATCCACGGACATTTACCTGTTGGAAAGAACTGCTCACAAAACTTTTAATTTCCACTCTGTAAATCTCCATCTTTTTAAGTAAGAATATTAGAATTCATTTTCCTCTGGAATCTATTTTCCTTTTTTGAAAGTCTTGCTTATTCGTTAAAGAACATACTCTATGGGTGTCACCAAGAAAGTCCATGGTGGTCTTTGGCATTCCTAGACTCACAGGATAGTACAGAGTTGTGAGGTTGCTTAGATACCCCAAAACCTGAAGAGCATTCCAGAACAGGCATAAACAAGCCAAGTCCATTCTTTTGGAAATAGTGAACTGCACACAATTTTTGTTTTTGTCATGTCCAGCAGGAAATTGATTCTGTCTTACAAATATACACAAACTTACACATGTGCACACAAACCTTTAGGAGACATTTATTGGTACAGCACCTAACATGAAACATTTTCCTAAAAGCCTCCAAAATATGTAAGAACATCTGCCTCACAATAAAGTTGGCATTACATATTATGATATAGAAGATTATTAGCATTGTGTTTTGCCCTCACTCCTACCACCACTATCAAATTGCACACCCATGCCAGAATTAAGAAATAAACCTTTTACTGAACCAAATGCTACCTAGTGATTATGACTTTAGCTGTATAAATACCAAGATGAAGATTTCAAAATGCCACTTATAAGAGCTTAAGTTTTTAGACAAGACATTCATTCTCCCCAGCTTCTGTGGGGGTGGTGGAGACAGGAATGTCTGGAGAGGAAAATTCATTTTCTTCAGATTGGGAAGGGTGAAGGGTGAAGTATGTTCTTCAGTTATTTGCTTTTATTGTTGTTGTTGTCACGGCTACTATTTATTATAACATCAGTGTACTTTCCATTTGGCTTTATGAAAGGAATATTTACCATAAATTCTTATGTAAACGTTTATATTTAGGTGAATACTTTATCCTTATGTTTTTGCTCCTTTATTTTAGATCTTTCATAATTCAAGTTAATTGAAAAATATATACACATATACCTAGAGATCTGTATATGGTGGTAACTGACTGGGATTCAAGAGGTTTACATTCTAATTACTTGGCTTGGTAGTCAAAGAAGCCAAAAAGAGATTATTATCATGCATTTAGAGAGCAAATATAGTTGACAAACACACACGAGAGAGAGAAAGAGGCAGAGAGAGACAGAGACAGAGACAGAGATAGAGAATTAAATGTGAAGATTTGATGGAAAACAAAGAAACATTCGTTCTTAATCAAGCCAAGATCTGGTGTCAGTTTTAAAGCGAATTGCTATCATCAAAGAAAATTTGTTCACCAAAAGGCAAACCAATGAAAATCAAATGGATTAGATCAGATGAATGTCATCTTCATTTAGACACTTCAAGTAAGATTATTCAGCCTTTTGCATTTCAGGTACAATACTAAAATATTTTGGATTGATGAGCAACAGCTCTAAAATTAGATTCTGCTTCTAGAAACCTTGGCAACTAGGCATTCCCTCTTTTAAAAAAGTAAAGTTTTCTCCTACATAAAATGTGTATTTTTGCAATTTTTAAAACAGTCATTCCTTTAAATTAAATGATTGTTTACCAGGAGAAAGTTAATTGAAAAACATGTTTTTCTAACTAAATGGAAGCCTGCATCATGCAGGCAATAAACATTCTTGCTTGAAAGGAATTCTTGCTCCTTCTTTTAAGACTGCCATGGGAATAAAATAGAAAAAGAAAAAAGAAAAAAAAAAGTCCCACAGAGTTGTGAAGTTGTGTCTGGCTTAGGAGCCAAATAGGATTTTGAAGCCTGCAATTTTCTATTCACTTCTAAATTTAGCACTCACAAATTTCCCGTTTGGCAAATCATGTTCCTCAAACCAAAGTGTAAGCCATTTTTTAGGAATGTTAGTATGTGATTCCATTGGTTAACAACCCTGGCTAATCTGCTGCACTGGACATTTGGCAAAAGTTTATTTTATAGTTCCTGGATGCCCATACAGTGAAAGATGAAAGTGAAAGAAACCAGTTGGTCTATAATACCAGCTCATGAAATGTGGAAGGGAGATATTTTCAAACACAAACCATCTATGGGTCTAGACTCAGGAGCAGGTAGACTTTACAACATAGGCCTACCCCTAAATAGGACACTGTTTTTGGATTCTTTGCTTCTTTTCTTTTTGATAGGGACATGTAAATGGAATTACGCACACCCTCCTACATGCTTTCACAGCATTTTTCTTGAACTCTTCTTGCAATAAATTATCAAGCCCTGGCTCATAAGATTCATTGGTTTTTATGTCTGGCTATCCACTTTTCAATGAACCCTTGGTTTTATTCATTCCTAAAATCCACACAAAGTCTAGCATAGGGTCTTTCCTATAGTATATGTTCTGATCATATTTGAAAAGGAATGAAAATGACTGCTTCCCCCTTCCTTTCATTTATCAATCACTTACAACCTCCAAAGATTTGGTGTTTATAGTAGAGAAAGTGGTTTACAAGTAATACCATTCACAAATTTATATGCAGTGCAATCTTTGCACTTGGAGTGAAACATAACAGAGAGAAAGGTGAACGAATTCACTTTTATTAACGTCTCCTTTGTGCCAGGCACTTTATCTCACTTAATCTTCCCCAAATCTTATAAATATATAATATCACCTCCATTGTTTTAAATAAAGGAAATAAATTTCAAAAATACAAAATCACTTGCCTTAAACATGCAACTATTTTATGCTAGAGACAGGACTCAAACCTGGATTCCAAAGCATGCGATTTATTTGCTAAACATGCAATGGAAATAGAAAAAGACATACATCATTGACATAAAGACAAGGCTCAAAATTAGTCTATTCTAAGAGAAAAACATATGGAAATAAATTTCTACTGGGTGAAAGTCTTCCCTTAATCCTTCCTGTATCAGTGAAACATGTTATTTTATTTGAATACAGAAACTGCATTAGGGTGGGGGTCAAATTTTGCACATTTAATTGCTTAAAGTTTAATTGAGTAAAATCTGCTATACTTCTTTTAATGAAGCAATTCTTTTTAACATTTACTTAACACAATAACTACCTGATAATACCTGATTAAATAAGATGCATTGATTAAAAGAGATATTTTTGAACATGACAAAAATAATCAAATTAGAGGTTTTTAAAAAACCTTACTGTATAAGGACACTCCCTAATAATTTCTTTTTTTCTTCTTAATTGAATGACATTTCATTTTTTGTTGTTGTTGTTATACTTTAAGTTCTAGGGTACATGTGTACAACATGCAGGTTTGTTACATATGTATACATGTGCCATGTTGGTGTGCTACACCCATTAACTCGTCATTTACATTAGGTATATCTCCTAATGCTTTCCCTTTCCCCTCCCCCCATCCCACAACAGGCCCCGGTGTGTGATGTTCCCCTTCCTGTGTCCAAGCATTCTCATTGTTCGATTCCCACCTATGAGTGAGAACATGTGGTGTTTGGTTTTTTGTTCTTGCGATAGTTTGCTGAGAATGATGATTTCCAGCTTCATCCATGTCCCTACAAAGGACATGAACTCATCATTTTTTATGGCTGCATAGTATTTCATGGTGTATATGTGCCACATTTTCTTAATCTAGTCTATCATTGATGGACATTTGGGTTGGTTCCAAGTCTTTGCTATTATGAACAGTGCTGCAATAAACATATGTGTGCATGTGCCTTTATAGCAGCATGATTTAGAATCCTTTGGGTATATGCCCAGTAATGGGATGGCTGGGTCAAAAGGTATTTCTAGTTCTAGATCCTTGAGGAATCATCACACTGTCTTCCACAATGGTTGACCTAGTTTACAGTACCACCAACCGTGTAAAAGTGTTCCTATTTCTCCACATCCTCTCCAGCACCTGTTGTTTCTTGACTTTTTAATGATCGCCATTCTAACTGGTGTGAGATGGTATCTCATGGTGGTTTTGATTTGCATTTCTCTGATGTCCAGTGATGATGAGCATTTTTTCATTTGTCTGTTGGCTGCATAAATGTCTTCTTTTGAGAAGTGTCTGTTCATATCCTTCGCCCAATTTTTGATGGGGTTGTTTGTTTTTTTCTTGTAAATTTGTTTGAGTTCATTGTAGATTCTGGATATTATCCCTTTGTCAGTTGAGTAGATTGCACAAATTTTCTCCCATTCTGTAGGTTGCCTGTTCACTCTGATGGTAGTTCCTTTTGCTGTGCAGAAGCTCTTTAGTTTACAGAGAATACTATAAACACCTCTGCACAAATAAACTAGAACATCTAGAAGAAATGGATAAATTCCTGGACACATACACCCTCCCAAGACTAAACCAGGAAGAAGTTGAATCCCTGAATAGGCCAATAACAGGCTCTGAAACTGAGGCAATACTTAATAGCCTACCAACTAAAAAAAGTCCAGGACCAGACGGATTCACAGCCGAATTCTACCAGAGGTATAAGAAGGAGCTGGTACAATTCCTTCTGAAACTATTCCAATGAATAGAAAAAGAGGGAATCCTCCCTAACTTATTTTATGAGGCCAGCATCATCCTGATACCAAAGTCTGGCAGAGACACAACAAAAAAAGAGAATTTTAGACCAAAATCCCTGATTAACATCGATGCAAAAATCCTCAATACAATACTGGCAAACAATATCTTTACTCACATAAAATTGAAAAGGAGCTCTTTTCTTATCAGTTCTAGATCTTCTACACAAAGAGATTATGCTTCTCAGGGGTTTAATTATATACACATATACAGTCCCTCTATAAAAGACTGTTAGGGAACTTTCAGACTATTCAGAGAAAGTCATAAACAAAATGCCAGAGGCATAGAGCATCCAAGATGGTAGCCAAAACTTCTATTCATTTCAACAAAGTCTTCTTTGAAGTTTGATCTGTATAATAACTATTTTTAAAACACCTGTAGACGTCATAATATCTATAATATTCCTATGAATTAGTAAGTTTCATTTTTCATAAACTTGATGACTAAAGTTCATAGAAGTTTAGTGATTTCTTTTCTTTTGGAAAAAAGAAGTAGATGTATACATAGATGGAAGGATAGCCTGGTAGTAGATAATAAATACATACATATAGACACATATGATTGAAATAGAGAGTGAAGGGAGGGAGGAAGGGAGGAAGGGAGGAAGGAAGGAAGGAAGGAAGGAAAGAAGGAAGGAAGGAAGGGAGGAAGGGAGGAAGGAAGGAAGGAAGGAAGGAAAGAAGGAAGGAAGGAAGGGAGGGAGGGAGGGAAAGAAATACAAAAATGGTGGAAAGAAAAGAGATTAGGCATTCTCAACTAGGCAATATTACTCCCGGGGAGTCAAAATTGATTCTTCAGGGGGTAAATAAAATCTTATTCTTTAATGTGTAAACTCAGAAACATCATATGAACAGATGTAGAGTGTATCTGTGGTATTAAAATTTAATGGTAGGAGGATTAGAAAAAAATATTTAGAAGTCTTCTTAAAGAGGAAATAGATTTTTTAAAGTTTGAGAAACACTGAGAGGTTGGGGCAGGATGTGACATACACATTCAGCTATGTTACTATTTATATTTAATTATTTATCTATTCTTCCGTTCTTTGGGATGCAAGAAGTTTTTCTCAGCCCCTAAAGAAAAGCTGAGAATTAAACCAACCTTTTGCTTGAAAATAAGAAAATGAGTTTCCAGTTGCTGTGTATTCATGCTCTCATCCTACCGTACAACCCAGTCTATTGTGAGAGAGAAAGAGAGTATTGGGTTTGAGAAGAGAGGTACTTCCAAGGGAAGTAGGGAGGCAAAAGGAGGTCAGTGGATGAAATGGAGAATTAAATGAAAGGCATTACTGAAAGGGAGCCTCAGAAACTCAAGAAATGAACCGAGAACTTCTGCTAAAAATGGGAGCTTTATAGTCCATTAAGAGCCAAATAAGTGTGTCTAGTAAAGGAACACCATAAGAGATGACATTCAGAAGGTCAGGAGCCAAATAAAATTGCTTTTCCTATTCAAAACTCATTATGTTTTATTTGCTTGACATTCTGTTCCTCCCTTCTTTAGCTGGTGAACACTTCAACAAGTATCTCAAATGTTCCTCTGTGAAACATCCCAGATTCCCACAATGGACTTTAGTCTCTGACTAATCTGCGAGCACCTTGTAATTTTTACTTAAGATCACATTTATCACATCAGTTATCATTGTTTATGCCCATAGAGAGTAACTTTCTTAATTTGTGAACTGGATGATTTTTATATCAGATTGTTGACAACTATAGAACTTGCACATAATAATAAAGACAACATTCCCCACTTAGTACCTGAGCAAGCAAAGGTTATTTTGGACAGGGATAATTTTGCCCAGGCTTCCCGAACCTACCCATATTCATCAGTAGAATTGAGAACTCATAGCTCCAAAGTTTTAAAAAAAGGGAAAAAAAGCCTATATTTTTATGGGTGGTGCAGAAAGTGCAGCAAATAAGGGCCACCTACCCCTTCAGGCAGGAACTTTCACTATCTGAGAATTCCCTTGCAGAATGAATGTAGCTGGTGATGGATGCAGTATCGAGGTTTTCTCCTAGTCTGTGTGCTACTGGGCCCCTATTTTCAGAAGCATATTAAAATGGAGATGTTGGGAATTGAATTTGATTCCAAAGCATCCTTCTTATGGCAGTGTCCTATATATTGGAATTAGAGTTTGTCTTTTTCTTGCTCCTCTTATCATAGCTGATGGGACATGATTTCACTGAAATATTTCTTCAAAATCATTTGATCAGAAGTGGTGGACTATTTAGTACTGGCTTGTTTACTTAAAATATCATTTCTTGTGATATGTTGTCCTGTATATTCATTGAATAACTCATTTGCTTAAATGAGCTTGGTGAAGCAAAATTTAGGACCACATTCTTATGGTCAGTGATTCTTAGTAATATAATATTGTTAATTGTTTTCTTTTCATAAACATGATATTTGTTCTATTTTTGTTTTCTTTTCACAAACTTTATACTTGTTCTGTTTTCTTTCCCCAAGAATGAAAATCAAAATGGATTTTTTTAGAGTTTTTTTCGTATACAACAATATATAGCACAAATGTAAAATTAAGCAGGAAAAGATAAAGAAGGAATTCAAGTGAATGGCCATGGCTGAGGAAGAAAAGGGAATATAATCAATGTTGGGTACAGAGATGCTCACAAATATATTTGTAATTTTCTTTCTTTAATAAACATCTGAGCCCAAGTTAATACTTAAAACTGAGCAATTCAGTACACAGGTGTTCACTATATTCCTATCAGCTCTTGTGCATGTAAGTGAAATATGTAACCATAAAAATATAACATTTTCTATAAAAGATATAAGCAGTACATTATGGCTGATACTGATACTTGCCTTTGCAATGGCTATTGCCCACCTTTTTTCTAGCTAACAGATGCCTACTTTTGTTTGTTTGTTTGTTTGTTGTTTTTGAGACAGGGCTTTACTCTGTCATCCAGGATGAAGTGCAGTGGCACAATCTTGGCTCACTGCAGCCTCAACCTCCCAGGCTCAAGCAGTCCTCCCACTTCAGCCACCTGAGTAGCTGGGACTACAGCCATGCATCACCACAGCCTGCTAATTTTTGTTTTGTTTGTTTGGTTGGTTGGTTGGTTTATTGTTCACTCGTTTTTGTAGGGATGAGGTCTTTCCATGTTGCTCAGGCTGGTCTCAAACTCCTGAGTTCAAGTGATCCTCCTGCCTCAGCCTCCCAAAGTGCAGGGATTACAGGCATGAAGAAAATGTTTGCTTTCTTGCTTCTGGACATTGCTGTGTGCATGTGATTTATAGAACTGCTACAGTCGTTCTGATACTTGGGGAGCCCAGCCTTGAGTGATAAATGAATACACAAAAAAAGGAACAGCAAAAAAGGGGGGAACAAGCTAATTATTGAATTAACTAGCCATGTAACTGTTGTCTTTACACTTCCTACTATGTACAATGACAAATCATTAATCAATTTTTAAAATGACAGCTAAATGCTTTCTAATTGACAGACACTTGTTTGTTAACTTATCATATTGTACTATTTATTTAGAATAAATTCCCAGTAGCAGAGTTATTACTCTTGCTTGTTCTTTTTTGTTTGTTTGTTTTTTGTTTTTGTTTGAGACAGAGTCTTGCTCTGGCATCAAGACTGTAGTGCAATGGTGTGATCATAATTCACTGCAACCCTGAACTTCTGGGCACAAGTGATCCTCCCATCTCAGCCTCTCAAACAGCTGGAATCACAAGCATGTGCAACCACACCCTTCTTTTTAAAAAATTTTTAATTTTTAAAGAGCTGGAGTCTCTTTATGTTCTTTTTTTATTCTTATGCTGTAAGTACTGGGGTACCTGTGCAGAACATGCAGTTTTTTTACGTAGGTATACACGTGCCATGGTGGTTTGCTGCACCCATCAACCTGTCACGTACATTAGGTATTTCTCCTAATGCTATCCCTCCCCTAGCCTCCCACCCCCCAATAGGCCCTGGTGTGTGATGTTCTCGTCCCTGTGTCCATGTGTTCTCATTATTCAACTCCCACTTACGATCGAGAACATGCGGTGTTTGGTTTTCTGCATCATTCTTTATGTTCTTTAGGCTGATTTCAAACTCCTGACCTCAAGCAGTCTGCCCACCCCAGCCTCCTGAGTTGCTGGGATTATAGGCAAAAGCCATTATGCCCAGCCCAGCTTTTGAAATATGTTTTAAAATTACTCTCCAATGTAATAACCTTAAAATTCAACCACCTGGTAAAATGCAAAGACTGAATAATAACAAAAACCATGACAATAATATTTTTATGGATAACAAGCCATGTTAAAATCTGTTAAAAGCTATTGATCTCTAATCCAGAAAAAGTATCAAAGATGGGCCCAAACTCACAAAATTGCCTGAACTTCAGGAGTATATATGCCTTCAAGATCCCATTCATTGTCTAGTTCAGAAATCCTTGCTACATAGCTGTATATAATATAGAATACTTCCACATCAGTTAATTTTTCTAATGGCTGGTTATGCTGATCTTTTAACAATTCCATGATAACTTTTATTTATAAATATCTTTTCTCTCCCAGCCACAGGTTGGAGGCTTTTGAATTTAATGTGTTATTACCTCTCACCCAGAATTAAGGCCATTTTATCCTTCTGCACTACTTTTCTTTTAAACTTCTTTGACGGCCCAGTCAAAATTGTTTATGTGAATACTATTCTTAGACTTCTCCCTACTCTTATCTTTTTTGTGTTGAAGAAGGTGGCTTTGGAATCTTTGGCAAACACCAGGCATTTTTAATTACCATTAGCAAATTGTTGCAAACAGAGAATATAAAGGAGCCTCTGGTTGTCAGAGCCATTAATGCTGATTAAAACAGGCTGTGTGGGCCCGTGGTTTAAGTTTGTTTGTTTTGAAGCATTCACTCTAAGGAATCCAGGCCAGCCTTCCCTATTACCACGGCAATGTGCAGGTTTTCGTGTGCATATGATGGGTAGAGTCTCTAACAACTGAAACCTGGTCCAAAATTGTACTTGCATAAACAAAAGGGGGAAAAATTAAAAGGTTTTTGTATTTGTGGAAATTTAATAGTCTTTCTGCACACATTAAAACAAACATCCCTCCCTCCACATATTTATTTACATGCACTAATACTGATAAAATGTTCAGTGTGTGTGTGAACAATCTCTTTAGTCTTAGTCAATGAATGGTGAAGCCACTTTATGTTTTTCGTTGAATAATTTTATTATTAATGGATGCGTTATTAATTAATAGACAACCAAAAGACGGAGAACTAAGCTGTTGGTATCAAAAAGTAGTTGAATATTGACCACATGTATGGTGCACTGCTAAGTCCTTTATGTATGTGATATCATTTGATTTAATCATTTAAAGAACCCTCTGAGATAGGAATTATTATGTTTATTTTATTTAGAAAAAGATTGTAACTTAGGGATACTAATTAAATACTTCAAGTTCAATAAAACCAAGATTCAAATCCATATCCATAATATACTGAAATATTATTTTGATATTTAAAATGCATATTATATGTGTATTCTGCATCTTATGCCTATTAAATGTATATGTACAGTTGTTTGTATGTATATTTCTCTCACACCCTCTCTTTTTCACCTCATTTTTTACATAAAAACCTATTTTTATTGATCTAACTGAACCTTTAACTTTAATATGTACATCTGTGGTTAACTCAGTCTCTAACTTCATAGAATGGTTTATCTCATAGACTATAAAGATATAAAGAAAAAATTGTTCTTACAAGCCGTTGATAATGTAAACCAAAGTCTACTGAAGTTTAAAGAGACTAATTTTTCCTTTTAATTTAGAATCTAACAGCCATAACACACATAAACATAGTGTTTTAAAACTAATACTGAAATTTTAGCATACTAAGTTCACTATACCGTATAAATATCTAAAATTGCCCTTTTCTGTGTTTTTTTTTTTTTCCATTGGGGTTAAAATGAATGTGTTTGCCTTTCTCTGTCATCACCTCATTACAGCACGATGAGAAACGGGTTTCTTCTCAACAAATAAATATTGTCTTTCAACGTTCTGTTCTACTTCAAAAATTCTAATTATAGAAGGGGATTCTTTAACAGATTGCTTTGATTCAGGTTATTGAAAGAGAGTCAGGTTCGAATAAAATATCAAAATTCTGACACTAACTGATCCAAAGTGCCAGCAGCTTCCACTAGCTGCTTGAATGAGCGAGGACTGCAAATATGCAACAGGGGTGGATCCCCTGCTTGAGGATTTTCTTGCTTTTCACCATCTCTTCTGCACAATGTAGGGTGGATGTTTGACATAGCAACTTATATACTAAGTGAATATATATATATTCACACACACACATATATCTTTCCACTTTTCATTAATTTGGTATTTTTGAAAATGTCTTCAACAAATTTACCTTCCTTTAGGGAAAAGAAAAAGCCCCCAGTACCTCTCCTTCACTTCCCTGCACATTTCTTATCTCTTTCATATATTCAGGTTACAGAGGAGGAATTGTCATCTCTTTTCTCTAATTTGCACTACACAAAGCCAGAAATAATGATGTTTTCTGCTTGAATGCAAACCAATCATTTATCTGGACGCCTCTGAAAAGACTTAATTTGCTCAACTAGTTAGTATTATGCTTCTGTTAAAGGATCCCAGACGCACACTTGGACTTCTCTTTTAACTCACGTTTTTCCCCTGTTCACCCCCACATACCACCTCCTCAAGCTTTCCCAAATAAGAACTGGCTGCCAACCCCTCGACTTCACTCCCCTTCACCTCTTTTAGCCTATTATTCTGTGTTCTAGTTACCACCAGCGCTATATCTCAAACCCAAGGACTCGCACTTGCCTAAAATAAATAATAAGCAGAAGAAACAGACAACCAGCCTGTTTTTGCCACCTTTTCTGAGAGCATGAGGTAATGCTGGCCTATTCAGCAAGTGCTGCAAATGGCTGACAGACATTTCGAGAATCTCAGTGGTGAGAGATGAGGAATGTCCCAGCTCAGTCTGGCAGCAGAGTCCAACCTCACACACAAGAGGCTTTTAAAAGGCACAGGGGAAGAATTTTTAATGTTTCCATTCAGAGGGGGATTTAACTGCTCTTTGACAAACCACCTAGACATTTTGTTATGCTTGGAGCAGGAATGTTTCTTTTCTTTTCTTGGATCCTTAAACTATTCTGCAAAATTCTGAACAGGATCAATACTATTAAACCTCAGCATGTTCTATTGGCATTTCTTATTTTCAAGCCTGATGAGAGACAGAGAGGGAGAAAGAGAATGAGAATTAAGAAATTGAAGGAATACATTTAAATTAGTATTTTGCTAACAAGAATGATTTGCAAATGCTATCTATTAATAGTTCGGGAGTCTTTATATAATTACTTTGTAAAATTCTTCTCCAAATTTATTCAATATATTTGGTAAGTAAAGAATATTGTATATTTAGAACCAAAGGAGATAAGAAAAATCTCAAGAAAGTGACCAACTGAGAGAGTGTATTATATACGTGTATGTTATGTGTATATAAATATGTATTAGTGTATATGTATAGATGTAACTCAAACATGTATGTATGTTAAGTGAACATATTTAATAACATATACAACATAAAATTACATGTTATTCCCATTTATCTCATTCTCCATGTCTCAGAATCCCTTAAACTGTTAAATAAGATTGTCTACCTATCAGTCTTCCAAGTTTCTTTCTGCCTTTAACTATAATGAATCAGTAAGCTTTAAAAAAATTAAATTTCACAGATATTGAAAGAAGCTATTATGAGATGGGATGGTTATAAAAAATAGGCATGGAGGAAGAACTTAAGCAGTGTATTGAAGGGTAAATAGAATATGCTGGAAACTACATAATAGGTGATATCTGATAGTGACAAATATTCTAAAGTATAAACATAAAAATGCGAAGGATCAAAGTAACTAAAAAATACTGATTTGAAGCAAAATTGAAGGAGCAACAGACTGAAAACAACACATCTATACATATATAAATACTTGGTGTGTGAATTACTGTAAAACAAGAGATATGGGCTTTTCACATGGTGCTGGTTTAATTGAATATCCATATTTTTAAAGATATGAAATGGAACTCCACCTCACACCATACCCAAAATTCAACATCAGAAGAATTGCAGATCTAAAAGAAAACAGTATAACAATAAGAAGAAAAAAACCTTCTAGAATAACAGAAGAAAATCTCATGTTCTTGTATATTCAAAGATTTCTTAAGCAGATTTCTTAAACATTAACCATATAATATTTAATACAACAAGCTTTATTAAAATTGAAAATTGTGATTAATTAAAAGACATTAAAGGGGAGAAAAATTTATTGAAATGTTGGGAAAATATCTGCAATACACATGTCCTATTTCTACTGAAACACATAAAAAACTCTTATGAATGAATAATAAAAGGATATAAAACCCACTTATCCCAGCAATTTGGGAGGCCAAGGCAGGTGGATCACCTGAGGTCAGGAGTTCGAAACCAGCCTGGCCAACATGGTGAATCCCTGTCTCTAATAAAAATACAAAAATTAGTTAGGCGTGGTGGTGAGCGCCTGTAATCCCAGCGACTAGGGAGGCTGAGACAGGAGAATCGCTGGAACCCAGGAGGTGGAGTTTGCAGTGAGCCGAGATCACTCCATTGCAGTCCAGCCTGGGCAACAAGAGCAAAACTTCATGAAAGAAAGAAAGAAAGAAAGAAAGAAAGAAAGAGAGAGAGAGAGAGAGAGGGAAGGAAGGAAGGAAGGAAAGAAGGGAGGGAAGGAAGGAAGGAAGGAAGGAAGGAAGGAAGGAAGGAAGGAAGGAAGGGGCAAAATAATAAACAGTCACTTCCAAAAATAGGATATACAAATGCCCAATCAGGCTGTCAAAATGTCTTAAGTCTTTAGTTATCAGGAAAGTGGAAGTTAAAACCACAATAAGCCACCACTACCCTCCCACTAGAATGTTTAAGATTAAAAAAAAAAATCATATCAAGTGTTATGGTGGATGTGGAGTAACTAGAACTCTCATATACTTCCAGTGAAACTTTGAATAGATACAACAACCTTGATAAAGATTTAGCAATATTTGCTAACCTGGATATATAATACTATATGACTTGTTCATTCTATTTGTATGTATAAACTCAATAGAAATGAGTGACATATGCACTAAAGGTATGAGAATATGGATAGCAGCTTCATTCATGGTACCCAAACTTGGAGACCAAACTGTGGCAAATTCATACAATGGAATACTATTCATAAATGTAAAATACAGATTAGCTGCCATTCGACAGCAGCCATAACATTGAATGAATTAATGCAGACACATGAGAGTGCACCTTGTACAGATATACATATGATTCTTTGTCTACAAAGTTCAAGTACCATCCAATCTAATCTACGATGATAGAGGTCAGAAGAGTGCTTATTTTAGGGGGTGGTGTTAACAGTAATTAATAAGAATTGTCCATTTTATTATATGCATGTTATACTTCAATGTAAGAAAACTAAGAAATAGATTTCATTTCAAAACATAAGAAAATTGGGTCCATTTTTATATAGAAAGGTAGGAAAATAACCAGGTGGAGTTTGTTTTTCAGTACAAGGTTGGTTTAATTTTCAAAAATCAATGTTATTTAACACATTAACAGAAAAAAGCAGAAAATATTATCTCAGTATGTATAGAATAATGATTTGATAAAATTCAATCCCACCCATGACTTAAAAAGAAAAGAGACATATGAAGCTAGGACTACGTGATAACTTCCCTAACTGCTTAACTAACCAAGTATTCATTTAAAAAAAAGGTTACATAAAAAAACCATACTTAATCATAAAACATTGAAAGTTTTTTCCCTGAATTAAAAAAAAGGCAAAGATGCTTGCTATCAGTACATCTGTTTAACAGTGTATAGAATATTATAGCCAATTAAAAAAACACACACAAGAAAAAATACAAATATGTTTGGAAGGAAAAAATAAAACTGGACAGTATTATTAGACAACAGACTGTACACATTAAAAATTCAAAAGGATCTACAGAAAAAATTAGAATCAGTAATTTTAACATTTTAATGGATAGAAATTGACATATAAAATCAATGATATTTTTTCTATAGCAGCAACCAGAAGAAAAAAAAACTTTAAAATACCACCTGAAATAGAAAAAACCCTCAAATGCCTATGAATAATTATTTTTAAAAATATGTAAAAGTTCTTCACAAGAAAAACTACAAAAAATATTGCAAGAAGTTTTTCAAAAAGTTAATAAAGGAAGAGTCCACATTCAGAACTACAAAGACATCATTTCTCCCAAAATGTTTTACAGGTTCATTTCTAACCCAGTCAATATTCTAGCAGAGGATTTTTTTTAAGTTGGCAAACTGAGTCAAAATTTATACAAAGGCTGGGCTTGGTGGCTTATATCTGTTGTCCCAGCATTTTGGGAGGCCGAGGCGGGCAAATCACTAGGACAGGAGTTCGAGACCAGCCTGGCCAATATGGTGAAACCCCGTCTCTTCTAAAAATACCAAAATTAGCCTGGCGTGGTGGTGCATGCCTGTAGTCCCAGCTACTCGGGGGAGGCTGAGGCAGGAGAATCACTTGAACCCATGAGGCAGAGGTTGCAGTGAGCCAAAATTGTGCCACTGCACTCCAGCCTGGGCAACAGGGCAAGAATCTGTATCAAAAAAAAAAAAATTATATAACAATTTCAAGGGGAAAGATGATCTCCAAGAAGAACAAAGGTGAACTGTTTACATTCCCATACATCAAAGCTTATTGCAAAACTAATAATAATTTAGACTATGTAGTATTTATGGAAGAATAGACAAAAATGTGATGGAACAAGAGTTCCGAAAGAGGCCCACTCATGGAGACTTGATTTATAATGTTAGAAAATGACACTGAAGAGCAATGAGATGAAGGTAACCTTTTTCATATATGATGCTGTCAATTGTATACCCACATAAAGACAAAAATAAATCTAATCCTGCTTTATATCTTATCCTTAAATGCATTCACACTAGACTGTAGATCTAAAATAAATGAGAGAATATATTTATGCCCTTACAACAGATAGATTTCTTAAATTGGACACAAAAAAACACTAAGCATAATGGAAAACAATGATAATTCAGACATGTCAAAATAAAGACAGTTAATTCATCAAAAGACACTCTTTTTTTATTTTTTTATTCTACTTTAAGTTCTAGGGTACATGTGCACAACGTGCAGGTTTGTTACATATGTATACATATGCCATGTTGGTGTGCTGCACCCATTAACTCATCATTTACATTAGGTATATCTCCTAATGCTATCCCTCCCCCCTCCCCTAACCCCACGAAAGGCCCCAGTGTGTGATGTTTGCCACCCTGGGTCCAATGATTCTCATTGTTGAATTCCCACCTATGAATGAGAACATGCGGTGTTTGGTTTTCTGTCCTTGCGATAGTTTGCTCAGAATGATGGCTTCTAGCTTCGTCCATGTCTCTACAAAGGACATGAACTCATCCTTTTTTATGGCTGCATAGTATTCCATGGTGTATATGTGCCACATTTTCTTAATCTAGTCTATCATTGATGGACATTTGGGTTGGTTCCAAGCCTTTGCTATTGTGAATAGTGCCACAATAAACATACCTGTGCATGTGCCTTTATAGCAGCATGATTTAGAATCCTTTGGGTATATGCCCAGTAATGGGATGGCTGGGTCAAAAGGTATTTCTAGTTCTAGATCCTTGAGGAATCCCCACACTGTCTTCAATAATGGTTGAACTAGTTTACAGTCCCACCAACAGTGTAAAAGCGTTCCTATTTCTCCGCATCCTCTCCAGCACCCATTGTTTCCTGACTTTTTAATGATTGCCATTCTAACTGGTGTAAGATGGTATCTCATTGTGGTTTTGATTTGCATTTCTCTGATGGCCAGTGATGATGAGCATTTTTTCATGTCTGTTGGCTGCATAAATGTCTTCTTTTGGGAAGTGTCTGTTCATATCCTTTGCCCTCTTTTTGATGGGATTGTTTGATTTTTTTGTGTAAATTTGCTTAAGTTCTTTGTAGATTATGGATATTAGCCCCTTGTCAGATGGGTAGATTGCAAAAATTTTCTCCCATTCTGTAGGTGGCCTGTTCACACTGATGGTAGTTTCTTTTGCATGGCAGAAGCTCTTTAGTTTAATTAGATCCCATTTGTCAATTTTGGCTTTTGTTGCCATTGCTTTTGGTGTTTTAGTCATGAAGTCTTTGCCCATGCCTGTGTCCTGAATGGTATTTCCTAGGTTTTCTTCTAGGGTTTTTATGGTTTTAGGTCTAACATTTAATTAAGTCTTTAATCCATCTTGAATTAATTTTTGTATAAGGTGTAAGGAAGGGATCCAGTTTCAGCTTTCTACATATGGCTAGCCAGTTTTCCCAGCACCATTTATTAAATAGGGAATCCTTTCCCCATTGCTTGTTTTAGTCAGGTTTCTCAAAGATCAGATGGTTGTAGATGTGTGGTATTATTTCCGAGGACTCTATTCTGTTCCATTGTTCTATATCTCTGTTTTGGTACCAGTACCATGCTGTTTTGGTTACTGAGACTTGTAGTATATTTTGAAGTCAGGTAGTGTGATCCCTCCAGCTTTGTTCTTTTGGCTTAGGATTGTCTTGGCAATGCAGGCTCTTTTTTGGTTCCATATGAACTTTAAGGTAGTTTTTTCCAATTCTGTGAAGAAAGTCATTGGTAGCTTGATGGGGATGGCATTGAATCTATAAATTACCTTGGGCAGTATGGCCATTTTTACAATATTGATTCTTCCTACCCATGAGCATGGAATGTTCTTCCATATGTTTGTGTCCTCTTTTATTTCGTTGAGCAGTGGTTTGTAGTTCTCCTTGAAAAGATTCTTCACACCCCTTGTAAATTGGATTCCTAGGTATTTTATTCTCTTTGAAGCAATTGTGAATGGGAGTTCACTCATGATTTTGCTCTCTGTCTGTTATTGGTGTATAGGAATGCTTGTGATTTTTGCACATTGATTTTGTATCCTGAGACTTTGCTGAAGTTGCTTATCAGCTTAAGGAGATTTTGGGCTGAGACAATGGGGTTTTCTAGATATACAACCATGTCATCTGCAAACAGGGACAATTTGACTTCCTCTTTTCCTATTGAATACCCTTTATTTCCTTCTCCTGCCTAATTGCCCTGGCCAGAACTTCCAACACTGTGTTGAATAGGAGTGGTGAGAGAGGGCATCCCTGTCTTGTGCCAGTTTTCAAAGGGAATGCTTCCAATTTTTGCCCATTCAGTATGATACTGGCTGTGGGTTTGTCATAAATAGCTCTTATGATTTTGAGATACGTCCCATCAATACCTAATTTATTGAGAGTTTTTGGCATGAAGCATTGTTGAATTTTGTCAAAGGCCTTTTCTGCATCTATTGAGATAATCATGCAGTTTTTGTCTTTGGTTCTGTTTGTATGATGGATTACGCTTACTGATTTGCATATGTTGAACCAGCCTTGTAACCCAGGGATGAAGCCAACTTGATTGTGGTGGATATTTTCTGATGTGCTGCTGGATTTGGTTTGCCAGTATTTTACTGAGGATTTTTGCATCAATGTTCATCAGGGATATCGGTCTAAAATTCTTTTTTTTTCTTGTATCTCTGCTAGGCTTTGGTATCAGGATGATGTTGGCCTCATAAAATGAATCAAGGAGGATTCCCTCTTTTTCTATTGATTGAAATAGTTTCAGAAGGAATGGTACCAGCTCCTCTTTGTATCTCTGGTAGAATTCGGCTGTGAATCCACCTGGTCCTGGACTTTTTTTGGTTGGTAGGCTATTAATTATTGCCTCAATTTCAGAACCTGTTATTGCTCTATTCAAGGATTCAACTTCTTCCTGGTTTAGTCTTGGGAGGGTGTATGTGTCCAGGAATTTATCCATTTATTCTAGATTTTCTAATTTATTTGTGTAGAGGTGTTTATAGTATTCTCTGATTGTAGTTTATATTTCTGTGGGATCGGTGGTGATATCCGCTTTATCTTTTTTTATTGCATCTATTTGATTCTTCTCTCTTTTCTTCTTTATTAGTCTTGCTAGTGGTCTATCAATTTTGTTCATCTTTTCAAAAAACCAGCTCCTGGATTCATTGATTTTTTGAATGGTTTTTTATGTCTCTATCTCCTTCAGTTCTGCTCTGATCTTAGTTATTTCTTGCCTTCTGCTAGCTTTTGAAAATGTTTTTTCTTTCTTCTCTAGTTCTTTTAATTGTGATGTTAGGGTGTCAATTTTAGATCTTTCCTGCTTTCTCTTGTGGGCATTTAGTGCTATAAATTTCCATCTACACACTGCTTTAAATGTGTTCCAGAGATTCTGGTATGTTGTGTCTTTGTTCTCATTGGTTTCAAAGAACATCTTTATTTCTGCCTTCATTTCGTTATGTACCCAGTGGTCATTCAGGGGCAGGTTGTTCAGTTTCCATGTAGTTGAGCAGTTTTGAGTGAGTTTCTTAATCCTGAGTTCTAGTTTGATTGCACTGTTGTCTGAGAGACAGTTTGTTATAATTTCTGTTCTTTTACATTTGCTGAGGTGTGCTTTATTTCCAACTATGTGGTCAATTTTGGAATAAGTGTGATGTGGTGCTGAGAAGAATGTACATTCTGTTGATTTGGGGTGGAGAGTTCTGTAGATGTCTATTAGGTCCGCTTGGTGCAGAGATAAGTCCAATTCCTGGATATCCTTGTTAACTTTCTGTCTTGTTGATCTGTCTAATGTTGACAGTGGGGTGTTAAAGTCTCCCATTATTATTGTGTGGGAGTCCAAGTCTCTTTGTAGGTCTCTAAGGACTTGCTTTATGTTGGGTGCATATATATTTAGGATAGTTATCTCTTTTTGTTGAATTGATCCCTTTACCATTATGTAATGGCCATCTTTGTCTCTTTTGATCTTTTTTGGTTTAAAGTCTGTTTTATCAGAGACTAGGATTGCAACCCCTGCTTTTTTTTGTTTTCCATTTGCTTGGTAGATCTTCCTCCATTCGTTTATTTTGCGCCTATGTGTGTCTCTGCATGTGAGATGGGTCTCCTGAATACAGCACACTGATGGGTCTTGAGTCTTTATCCAATTTGCCAGTCTGTGTCTTTTAGTTGGAGCATTTGGCCCACTTACATTTAAGGTTAATATTGGTATGTGTGAATTTGATCCTGTCATTATGATGTTAGCTGGTTATTTTGCTCGTTAGTCAGTGCAGTTTCTTCCTAGCGTTGATGGTCTTTACAATTTGGCATGTTTTTGCAGTGGCTGGTACCGGTTGTTCCTTTCCATGTTTAGTGCTTCTTTCAGGAGCTCTTGTAAGGCAGGCATGGTGGTGACAAAATCTCTCAGCATTTGCTTGTCTGTAAAGGATTTTATTTCTTCTTCACTTTTGAAGCTTAGTTTGTCTGGATATGAAATTCTTGGTTGAAAATTCTTTTCTTTAAGAATGTTGAATATTGGCCCCCACTCTCTTCTGACTTGTAGAGTTTCTGCCGAGAGATCTGCTGTTAGTCTGATGGGCTTCCCTTTTTGGATAACCTGACCCTTCTCTCTGGCTGCCCTTACCATTTTTTCCTTCATTTCAACTTTGGTGAATCTGACAATTATGTGTCTTGGAGTTGCTCTTCTCGAGGAGTATCTTTGTGACATTCTCTGTATTTCCTAAATTTGAATGTTGGCCTGCCTCACTAGGTTGGGGAAGTTCTGGATGATATGCTGAAGAGTGTTTTCCAACTTGGTTCCATTCTCCCCGTCGCTTTCAGGTACACCAATCAGACGTAGATTTGGTCTTTTCACATAGTCCCATATTTCTCAGAGGCTTTGTTCATTTCTTTTTACTCTTTTTTCTCTAAACTCTTCTCACTTCATTTCATTCAGCTCCATCAGGTCATTTAAGGACTTCTCTACACTGTTTATTCTAGTTAGCCACTCGTCTAATCTTTTTTCAAGGTTTTAACTTCTTTGCAATGGGTTCGAACATCCTCCTTTAGCTTGGAGAAGTTTGTTATTACTGATCATCTGAAGCCGTCTTCTCTCAACTCGTCAAATTCATTCTCCATCCAGCTTTGTTCCGCTGCTGGTGAGGAGCTGCGTTCCTTTGGAGGAGAAGAGGCACTCTGATTTTTATAATTTTCAGCTTTTCTGCTCTGGTTTCTCCCCATCTTTATGGTTTTATCTACCTTTGGTCTTTGATGATGGTGACATATAGATGGGGTTTTGGTGTGGATGTCCTTTCTGTTTGTTAGTTTTCCTTCTAACAATCAGGACCCTCAGCTGCAGGTCTGTTGGAGTTTGCTGGAGGTCCACTCCAGACCCTGTTTTCCTGGGTATCACCAGCGGAGGCTGCAGAACAGCAAATATTGCAGAATGGCAGAAGTTGCTGCCTGATCCTTCTTCTGGAAGCTTCATCTCAGAGGGGCACCCAGCTGTATGAGGTGTCAGTTGGCCTCTACTGGGAGGTGTCTCCCAGTTAGGCTACTCGGAGGTCATGGACCCACTTCAGGAGGCAGTCTATCCATTCTCAGATCCCAAACTCTGTGCTGGGAGAACCACTATTCTCTTCAAAGCTGTCAGACAGGGACGTTTAAGTCTGCAGAAGTTTCTGCTGCCTTTTGTTCAGCTATACCCTGCCCCCAGAGGTGGAGTCTACAGAGGCAGGCAGGCCTCCTTGAGCTGCGGTGGGAACCACCCAGTACGAGGTTCCAGGCCCCCCAAACAGATCAAAAGACACCCTTAAGGTAAAATAAGAGATTATAATACAAACAAGCACCAAAGACTCCCCTATATACTATGTAAATATCTTCATCAAATCAGTATAAAAATGTGGACAACGCAATAGAAAAATGAAAAAAAGATTTTAAAGATACTTCGTAAAAGAGAATACCCAAATGCCCAATAAATATATAAGATTTTAAACATTATAAATGATTGAGAAAATGTAAATTAAAACAAAATGTGACACACACACACACAAACACAGACACACACTCACTCTCTCTCTCTCACCAAAAATGTTAAAATTAAAAAGACAGATGATACTGTTTTTGCCCAAAATGTATTTAAATGGTAATTTCCAGACACTGATGGTAAGAGTCTTAATTGTTACACTTTGCAAAACTATTTTGTAGTATTTATAATCCTTTGGATTCAGTTTCCCATTGCTTCACAGGTGGCTCAGGTGTGCTAACTCGCTCTTAATTCCAGGTCTGTAGACACGCAGTGGCAGAGCTTCAGGGTGCTCAGGAGGTGACAGCTGAGAATCACTGGGGCAAAAATGGGGAAAAAACAAATTAACTCAAGCTATTATATCCATCAGCTCACTTACTTATTTTTTATGGTGACAACTTGAAATTTACCCTTAGCTATTTTGAAATACACAATGCATTATTGTTGACTCTAATCACCCTGGTGTGCAATAAATCTCAAAAATATATTTCTCTTAACTGAAATTTTGTACCCTTTCATCAACAATGCCCCATTCCCTTCTCCTCTGCACCTTCTCAACCCCTATCTCTGGTAACTACCTTTCTACTCTGTACTTCTTTAGTTCAACTTTTTTTAGATGCCACATATAAATAAAATCATGTGATACATGTCTTTCTGTTCTTGGCTTATTTCACTTAGAATACTATCTTCCAGGTTCATCCATGTCATTGCAAATGACAGAATTCCCTTTTATTATGGCTGAAGAGTATCCCATATTCATTCTTTCCAGAACATCCTGCCAAGCCACTGCCAAATATCATTGCATATTTTTACCTCAGGCCTCTTCCCACTTAAATGTAAATAATCAAGTTCATAACTCACAACTTTGTCTACTGAGTTTTAATTTTGTTTTTCTTCAAGGGCCCATGGTATAAAAGCAATCAATCTATAAAACCGGCAGAAATATTTTCTGTCCATGAGTCTGATATAGGGAATATTCAATGGGGCCACAGAGGTAAGTTGAGGGAGTGGCATCAGGCAGCAGAAGTAAGTGACTTGGGAATCTGGGCTCTCCGTACATACTCAGGCCTAATTTCCCTGCATTATTTCCCTTCTACAACAGGTTGTTGATGCACTCACCTGACCTTATAACACGATGCATCTTAAAGTAGATTACTAATGATTAGCAATTCTGTTTCCAAAATCTGTGGCTTAGTTTGGAAGGGGCTTGGCAACATGTCGAAAGAGAGTCCTCAAATGACAACTAGTTCTCTGCTTTAGAAGGTATGGCTTGTTTCAGAAACTCAGAGTTTGTACTACAATTTCCTATAGAGCCTTTTTAGAGCTTCAATGTATATCTTTAAAAACAATTTTTATTTCAATAGTTTTTGGGGAACAGGTGGTTTTTGGTTACATGGATAAGTTCTTTAGTGGTGACCTCTGAAATTTTTGTGCACCCGTCACACCAGCAGTATACACTGTACCCGATATGTAGTCTTTTATCACTCACCCCCAACCCATCCTTGCCCCCAAGTCCTCAGGGTCCATTCTGTCATTCTTATGCCTTTGCATTCTCATAGCTAGCTCCCACTTATAAGCAAGAACATATATTTGGTTTTCCATTCCTGAGTTATTTCACTTAGAATAATGGCCTCTAACTCTATCCAAGTTGCTGCAAAGGCCATTATTTCATTCTGTTTTATGGATGAGTAGTATTCCATGGTGTAAATATACCACATTTTTTTAATCCCCTGATTGGTTGATGGTCATTTAGGTTGGTTCTATAATTTTGCAATTGTGAATTCTGCTCCTATAAACATGTGTGTGCATGTGTCTTTGTCATATAATGACTTCTTTATTTAGGATGATGGGGTATGCTGAGGCATATGGCCCAATTGAAGGAGCAGTTTGAATTATGGCCCGGTACCTTCTAATACCATCACCTTGGAGATAAGGATTTCAACACACGAATTTGGGGTGGACATAAACATTCATACTATAGCATGCTGCCTCCAGAATCCAAATAAATTTGTCCCAAATGGATATTCCAGCTGACTCCAGGCCACTGGACCCCTAAATACTTCCTGATGTAGTTGGCCTTTGAATATTTATACAGTTATCTCTTACCTCTTACCATATGTGTATATCATATATATATATATATATATATATATATATATATATATATATATATATATATATATCTCATATATGGACTACTGTGAAATGAATTTGAGTCTCAAAAGCTGAGGTAGGCAGAGGCAGTCATTGCCAGTGGCTGTGTAGGGGTATATATATCATATATATACCATATTAAGGCATCTAGGATATTTGCCAAAAGTTTGATTAAGCTATCAACTATCATTAATGTAGTGATACAGCATATATTCTGTAGAAAGTCAAGATAACGAAAGTCTTGCAGACTATAGCATGACAAAGAGCAGGAATTAATTTAGACATTGGAGGAAACAATGAAGGTATAATCTTTTCTTCCCACATAAACATGATCTGATGGGCCTTGATAAAAATGCATCCTCCAGATTATTAGTCACATATAAATTGCCAGATATTTTGTTGATCTATTTCAGTAAACACACTGTATTTACCAGAGGAGCTGCATTTGAGGCTGCCAGTTGTTTGAGTTTTTGTTAGTCTACAATGACTTGCCAAATGCAACCGTTTTTTGTAGAAGCCAAACAAAAGCAACTGAAATGGGTATATGATGAGGACTCTCACATCTGTATCTTTTAGGTTTTTGTTGGTGGCACTAATCTCTTCAGTTATTCCCGGGATACGATATTGTTCCTGTTTCACTGTCTTGGCTTGGGATATATGGGGTTGGGGGAACAAGTTTTAGAGACTTTCTCTTGACCATTTTTACTATAATGGTTCTTACTACACAGATCAAGGAACATGAAGGAAGCAAGGGAGTAGGCTATGCAGAATCTCTTAGTGTATTTTATTTCTAGATTCTAATCATCATTCTACACCCCCACCTTCTTTCCCTCCCATTTGTGCATTGCTCCCAGGGCTTGGAGGCACTCCAAGCACAATGAAATCATGAAGAGACCACTACCACCCATCCCAGTTTAACTCTCTTATTCACCACCATGCCTGCCATCTCCTTCTCTTCCTGCCTCCCTTCTTCCCACTATTCAAATTTAGTTCTAACACAAAATAAACTTTGGCATTGGTCATCGGCAACCTTTCTTCCTCATCCCTGCCTTCCCCATTTTACCAGTGCTTCTCCTTCACGCCAACCTCTCCCAGCGCTTAGAGGCTTGTGAGAGGAGATTAAACTAATCCCATCCACCGACAAGCTCACTAAGCAGTTCCTGAGTAAAGTCCAAAATTCCTGCCAAGCAATAGAGCTGGGGGTGGGAAGAGAATTAATGTAACAATCAGCACATTATAGCAATAACTTTTCCATGAAAATTCTTTCCCTTTCAATAATCCCAAAGTCAGGAGAAAGTATGAAGCGTGGAGTGTGTGCGGGGAATGGGAATATAAAGACAACTTGTTTTACTTTTCTTTTTCTTATTAAACATAAATTAAACAACTAAGTATGTTGGCACCACCACACTGTTTTTTGAAAAGTAATTTAACATACCCCCTTTCTTCATAAAAAGGGAATGAGTATGTAAATAGCCAAAATTTAAGTGGTTTTGGATTAGTTCATTTGCTAAGTAATACTTAAGAAAGTAGCATTAGAACTACTGGACAGGCATAAAGCAATCTGGGAGCATTTTGCCAGCAGCATATTGATGCCCATGTCTGTAGCTCCAGTTCCGAGACAAGTCATCACTCCATCTGCGGAGAGTATAACAGCAGGTTTCTCACTGTTCTTACTCCACTACCTTGGTTCATTCATCCAGTGTACATGAGTCTCTCCAGAATAGAAGCTGAGAAAAATAATCTGATAGGTAACATTTAAATCAGTATCTTGAATCCCTTCAGCTTTCCCCACATTAGGACTCTATTTTTATTTTTATATTTTTTCAAGGAACTACTGTGAAATGAATTTGAGTCTCAAAAGCTGAGGTAGGCAGAAGCACTCACTGCCAGTGGCTGTGTAGGGGGTAAGAAATTTCTATTCAAATAATGGTGAATGCAACTGACAGTGTTAAAAAAAAAATGTGAGGGGTTCAGAGCAAAGTTTAGCCTCAAGGGTAAAATCCATGGTTCTTGGCATTCATTATGCCAAAGAATTCCATGTTAAAACAAAATGGAGGAGTTAAAAATAAACAAACAAAAAGAGCTCCAAAGACACAACTGAAAGGCTGAAGCCATATTGAGGGTAAAACCAATAGAAGTATAAGATGGTACTTTCTAGAACAAGTAAGAGAAGGTCTTAACCCACTCTGCTAGCCTTTATGAAAAAGTCCTTCTAACAGTCCCGCTCTCTCCACCCCTGAAAAACAGAGAATTGTATTAGAAAGGCATTAAGACCACAGTTGTGCAATGTCAGACTGCCCAAAGCTGGCAGTGAATCGTTTCCAAATACTCTCATGGTTTCCTGAGAAACTTTAGAAAGAAAATATCCAAACACTTCATTGGATTTTCACTTTATTATATATATGTTTCTGGTCAGCCAGCCTTGAGAAAAGCCAGGCCCTGGTGAATCCTTGTTGTATCTTGGTTACGCATAGGAAAAAAAAATAAAAACCATTACAATTTTGACAAATGTTTACTGGACACCTGTCTTTGGGAAATCACTATCTTTGGGAAAAGATCTCTGAGCACAGGAAGTACAGCTATGCAAATACTCTTGTATTATAAGTGTTTTTATAGTTAAAATTTTTTTTTTCTTTTTTTCTTTTTCTTTCTTTCTTTTTTTTTTGGTCTTTTTTTTTCTTTTATTATTATTATTATTATTATTATTATACTTTAGGTTTTATGGTACATGTGCGCAATGTGCAGGTAAGTTACATATGTATACATGTGCCATGCTGGTGCGCTGCACCAACTAACTCGTCATCTAGCATTAGGTATATCTCCCAATGCTATCCCTCCCCCCTCCCCCCACCCCACAACAGTCCCCGAAGTGTGATATTCCCCTTCCTGTGTCCATGTGTTCTCATTGTTCAATTCCCACCTATGAATGAGAATATGCAGTGTTTGGTTTTTTGTTCTTGCGATAGTTTACTGAGAATGATGATTTCCAATTTCATCCATGTCCCTACAAAGGACATGAACTCATCATTTTTTATGGCTGCATAGTATTCCATGGTGTATATGTGCCACATTTTCTTAATCCAGTCTATCATTGTTGGACATTTGGGTTGGTTCCAAGTCTTTGCTATTGTGAATAATGCGGCAATAAACATACGTGTGCATGTGTCTTTATAGCAGCATGATTTATAGTCCTTTGGGTATATACCCAGTAATGGGATGGCTGGGTCGAATGGAATTTCTAGTTCTAGATCCCTGAGGAATTGCCACACTGACTTCCACAAGGGTTGAACTAGTTTACAATCCCACCAACAGTGTAAAAGTGTTCCTATTTCTCCACATCCTCTCCAGCACCTGTTGTTTCCTGACTTTTTAATGATTGCCATTCTAACTGGTGTGAGATGGTATCTCATTGTGGTTTTGATTTGCATTTCTCTGATGGCCAGTGATGGTGAGCATTTTTTCATGTGTTTTTTGGCTGCATAAATGTCTTCTTTTGAGAAGTATAATTAAATTTTTAAACATCAAATGTATACACATTATTCTACTTTGAATAGAGGTAGTATGAGGATAAATGATATACTATATGGATTATTTCAGGCATATTTCATATAATCAGTGGGAGGAATAATCTGATATTTTTGCACAATATTCTTATATTTCAGTTGTGAAATTCTAAGTATTATAAGCCACACAAATTTGCCTGGAACAATGCAATTCGTGATGTATTTTGATATGTACTGTCTTTATTGATTTTTACAATTTCTGGAATACAAAGAACATGAAATAACTATTGATGAGAACACCAGTGACTATAACAGAGCATTTTTTCTAGGTCCTGTGATCTGATTACAACCTACTGAGTGACAACTAAGTGAGGACTCATTAGCTGGGTCTAATCCAACTGATATGTGCCTCCTAGCAGACAGCATCTTCAGCTTAACTTTGGGTGTTCTGCAGGGAGAATAAAGAAGCCTCAGGGAAATACATTCCTTAGGTATATTCTTTACTTCAAATAATGCTGCTAGCTTAATCATCTCTCTAAGTCTCTCTCTCCCTTGTTACCTTCCTTTCTTGCAGAAATATTTATTTTTAACTCATGTGATGAATCAGCCTGAGGATATAGCATTGAACACAACAAAGTTCCTACCTGATAGAATGTATAAACTCATACAATAAGCCAATAAAGTGATAAAAGCATAACGTAATAGGTAGTGACAAATATTGTGGAGACAAGTAAATTAATATAAGGGAGCAAGGAAGGGATAGGATTATAACATTTTAGAGTGGTCAGGAGAGGCTCCTCTAATGAGGTGACATTTGAGCAGAAACCCAGTAGAAGCGAGGGAAGAAATTATGCTGATGCCTAAAAAAGAAATTTCAGACAGATGGAGCAGGTGCATGCCAAGAAGTAAAAGCATGTTTCCTGTTTTTGAGGAACAGGAGGGAGCCACTGTGGCTGGAGGGTAGCAGGTCAGGGGCATGGGGACATGTGGGTGTAAAGGCACAAGTGCAAAGAGCTTGGGTCACAGAAGGCCTTGTATGGCTTTGTAAAGACTTTGGCTTTCACTCTGAATGAGATGGTGAACCACTGGAAGATTTTGCACAAAGGAGAGATGTGATCTTATTTATTCTTTTCAAGGATCTCTAGGCCTGCTGGTTGAAAACAATCTGTAGGGGGCAAGAATGGAAGCACCCCGCCAAGTGGCTACTGTAACTCCAGATGGGAGATCATGGTGATTTCAACAAGGAGAGTAGTGGTAGAGATGGTTAGAAAGTGTTTAGATTTTGGATGTATATTAAGTTGAACCATTTGAAATGAATGTTTTTATAGGTTAAAGATGGTGAAAGATTGGCAATTTCGTATGGTTCCACATAATACTTGAAGGTTATGCCAAAATGCCAAAAATATCTTGTGATGGATTGGACTTACTGTGTGAGAAACAGAAACACATCAAAGTTAACTGCAAGGTTTTTGAACTGAGCTCAAATGGAAGAATCTCTAAGATGAAAAGGGATGGTGGAGAATGGGTTTATAAAGGATAATCAGCAAGTTATCTTTAACATATCACGTGAAAATATCAAGTGGGCAGCGAGATAAATGATTCTAGAGCTTGGAGATCTGTCCGAGTTGGGTATATAAATTTAAGAGTATACTATATAGTCGTTTCAAAGCCATGAGATAGCTCAGCAGAGATATAGCATGAGATTACTTATCTCATGAGTGTACATAAAGAATATTATCAGACTAATCTCTAAGATTCTGGTTTCAAATCCATCTATGCCACTTACTATTTATGCTTAAGAAGCTCCTTAAATGTTTGTGTAGCTTAGTTTCCACATCTGTAAAATAGGTATAAGGATATTAGCCCTCACATCATAGGGTCAGTATAAGAATTAAATGAGTTAATGTGTTTAAAGTACTGCTATTGTTTGAATGTGTGTGTCCTTCTAAAATTCATATGTTGAAATTTAAACTCAATGTGAAAGTATTAAGAAGTGGGGGCCTTTAAGAGGTGATTAAATCTTGAGGGCAGAATCTTCATGAATGGGATTATCAATTTTATAAAATGAAGCAGGCTAGCCCCTTTTGCCCTTATTCTTTTTTTCCTTTGTGCCATGCGAGGACATGGTATTCATCCCTTCTGTCATGAGAGGATGCAGCAAGAAGACTCACAAGACATCAAATTCCCCTACACGTTGATCTTGGACTTCCAGCCTTTAGAATTATTAAAATAAATTTCTCTTCTTTGCAAATTACCCAGTCTCAGGTATTTTGTTATGGCAGCAAGAATGGACTAAGGCAATTATTTAGAATAGTGCCTGATGTATAAGTGCTATGTAGTTATTAATTTTTACATATCCTTAGCATCTAAGAGATGGACAAAACTATGTCAGGTGATTCAAAACTAATGCTATATTAAAATAAAAAACTCTAAGGCACTTCACCTTTAGCCATAACATATTAGAATTTTTATAAGGGGTAAATCACAATTCTCGATTCATTTCCATAGTTCTTGCAGTTAGAAGAATCAGTGGCAATATGATGGTTTTCCATCCAAGCTTTGAGGGCTGTGAGTCTCTGTCTGTTTCTATGCCTCCATGGTGTTATTTTGCAGTAAAGCCAGCAGAGAATCTATCATATCATACTCACCAGATGCCAATATAAACTGAAAACTTATGTGATATTGTGAAGATCAGAAAATTATCATTTATTAAGCTTCTGCTCTCTGTAGGAAACTGTGATAAATAGGTAGTATTAAGAAGATAAACATCAGTCCCAGTGTAGTATGGGAAATATTGAGAAAATACTTTACAGTCAAACAGAACTGTAATTGAGTCCTGGCTTCATCAGTGACTCCTTGCCATGGGGAAATAGGCTTAACATGCCTAAGCCTCAGATTTCTCATCTGTAAAACAGCAATAATAATTTTAGTTCATAATGCAGTTGTCATATTACATTAAATAATGCATGTGAAACTTTTGATAGGGTGGCTAGCACATTAAAGTTACTCAGTACAAGTTTGCTTTAACAGGATAAAAAAGAAAGTGCCACAAAAGCAAAATACTGTTCAGGCTTTGTTACAAGTTAAGTAATTAATGAAAAAAATATATATATATAAATATATATATATATATATACACACACACACACACACACACACACACACACACCTCAGAAGTATAGGAGACAAAGACATGTTTTTTCCCGGGAGTTTTCAAAGAGAAAGTGGGCTCCAAATAAAGATAGAACTATGTAGTTTATTGTAACAGAGATAGCATCAGCAAGAAGAAATAATTCTCAGGGTGTTTAATGGTGAAATATATACATTTTGGCCAAAGTGAAAAATGTTTGAGGGTGAGAATATAGTGAGAGATAACACTGGAACATGATTGATTAGAAACAAATGTAATGGGTATTGTTAGTTCTAATAAAGATTTTGGACTTTATACCTGTATTAGGGTTTGCCAAAGAAACAAACAATAAGATGTACATATTTAGAGATTTATTATAAGGAATTGGCTTAATCAAATATGAATACTGACAACTCCCAAGATCTGCAATGAGTCAGCAAACTAAGTAGTCAGAACTGATGATGTATTCTAGTTCAAGTCTGAAGGCCTGCGAATCAGGAGACCCTATAATGTAGTTATAGTTCAAATGCCAGCATGATTAACACCCGGGAAAAATCAATGTATTGGTTAGAGTCCAAAGGCAGGAAAAACCCAATGTCCCAGTTCAAAGGCACTCAAGCAAGGGGAATTTTCTCTTACTTAGTGAAGGGTCAGTCTATTTGTTCTATTCAGGGCTCCAACTGACTGGATGAGGCCTATTCATATTAGGGAGGGCAATCTGCTTTAATTAGTCTATTGATTTAAATGTAAAGCTCATCCAAAATCACCCTCAGAGAAACACTCAGAATGATGGTTGACAAAATATCTGGGCATGCCATGGCCTGGACAAATTGATGCATAACCTTAACCATCACAGTATCTTTGTCATTTGAAAGTCATTGAGGGCTTGCAAGCAGGGGAGTGTATCATGGAACAAAATGCATTAGGAAGGAAACTATAGAAGTGGATTTCTGTGTAGGGAGCTAGAGGGAGAAAAGGCTATTGTAGAAGTCTAAAATGAGGTTATGATAAAATCAATCCACATGGAAAAGGTCAAAGATGAGAAAGAATGTGGAAAGAAAACATAAGCACTGTCATTTGCATTTGTCATGTATTTGTCATTCAATGAGTCTTTAGGTCTCTATTCTTTGCCAGGTGATCCAATAGATTCGTAAAAGGCAGGAGGACACAAATTCGAGATAGCAGGCATGGAATCCCTTACAGAATATAGTTTCCATAGTTAGTTTCAGCTGACTATCCAACAGTCATTTTCTCTGCTATTTCTTGTTGAAATAATTTGTGCATTTATGAAATATTTTTGAGTGACTCTATGGACAAGAAATGTTGTCATATCCAGAGTACAGATCAAGACCTACATGGAAATTAAACCCCTCTCCAGCCCCACAGGGATGATTTTAACAAGTCTAAGTCAGTTCTGGTGATTTCATTCCCTTAGCCATTTAATGGTTTAAAAATGGACACAAAATACAATTTTTGCCAATGAGATCCATTTAACCTGCAATTAGGTAGCTGACTAAATACCACAGGGAATGGTGTTATATCAGGAACTCAGTGTTCTCTGTTGCTGGCAGTTTGCCTACTCAGCAGTGGCTGTAGCCACTGCAAATACATGTTTTAGGGTGAGTGCAAATACATGTTTTAGGATGAGTGCAAATACATGTTTTAGGGTGAGTGGAAATACATGTTTTAAGGTGAATGCAACTACTTGTTTTAGGGTCCATGCATAACTTTCATCTCTTCAGCCATGGACATGTTGTTTATGAGCTGATTGGGGAATTACAAGAGTGGCTAAGGAAAGAGCCTATCTAGTATTCACAGAACTAATCCCCCTATTCGCTTGATTCAGATCTTCCTCTTCTGAGGTCACTCTTTGGTGAGCATTCCCATGAAATGCAAATATTATCATTATTTTCACCTAATAACACACCCAATCCCCAGATCTGTTTGTCATCAATTTTCTTCCAACTCCCTAACAGGTCAAATCATCGGCCACAGCCCATGGATCAGTATACAATCACACATCTGGCTGTTTCTCCTTCCAAGCAAGATAACCAGATGCTCTGAGTTCCGCCTACTTTGAGGATTTTCCTTCACCATTGTCCTTCAGAGATATCCCTGAAAAGGGCTATAGTGCTATAGCTGTTCACTTCTGGGTGGTGCTGATATATCACTCAGAGCTACCTGTATACCAGGCCCAGGTTTTCTCTTCTTTTATCAACTGATAAAGGAAATGCCCCATGAGGCCATAGATACAGGCCAGAAGAAAAAAGGTAATAAAGCAGGAGTAGGGATAATGTTTATTGGTTCATTCTCATACTGCTGTAAAGACATACCTGAGACTGGGTAACTTACAAAGAAAAGAGTTTTAATCAGCTCATCATTCTGCAGATTGTGCACATAGTATGACTGGGAGGCCTCAGGAAACTTACAATCATGGCAGAAGGTGAAGGGGAAGCAGGCACGTCCTACAACCAGATCTCATAAGAACTCACTCACTATCACAAGAACAGCAAGAGGAAAATCCACCCCCATGATCCAATCACCTTTCACTAATTCACTCTCCCAACATTGAGGATTACAATTCAACATGAGATTTGGTTGGGAACACAGAGCCAAACCATATCAGTTACTTAGGCCACTTTTTAATGTAATTTACTTGTGCCTTCGAGGCTTGTTTGAGCCCAGTTTCACATACACCACTTCCATTACATCATGGATTGCTGCCATGCATGCCCAACTTTATGGCTTGTTGTGTCAGACAACATTCAGTTCAAATAGGCAGCTCAGGTCACACAGTAACTCTGTGGTTAAGTGTTTAGCATCTACTAAGGCCTAGTAGCAGGCCAAAAGCAGTTTCTTAAAAGGAGAGTAAGTATCCACAGATTAGTAGGGCTTTGGTGTAAAATGTTTAGAGTCTACACTGTGATTCACATCTAGGGACATGCCTAAGGCTCTGAAGTGGCCCTGTCTGCTACTGCCACTTCAGGCACTATTAGATCTGCTGGATGGATCATATGATCCAAGTGACAGAGTGGCTTGCAAGGAAGTCTGGACCTATTGCAGAGCCTTTTCTTGTTCTGGGTTGCATTAAAAACAAGCACCTTTTTAGATCACTTGGTAAATGGGCCAAGGTAGCATATCTACGTATGTTGCCTCCAAAATTCAAAGAATTCCACTGGACATTGTACTTCCTTTTAGCTTGTAAGAGAGGCTTAATGCAACAATTTATCCTTCACCTTAGAAAAGACATTTTGACAGATGCCACACCACTGGACTCAGGGATTTTACTGAGGTAAAAGTTCCCTGAATTTATGTCAGATTTATTTATCAGCATGTGACATATAACTGTCTTACCAATAAGTCTAGAGTAGTTGCTACTTCTTACTTGCTGGGGCCAATCAGCATAATATAATCATTGTTATAAACCAGTGCAATATCTTGTGGAAGGGTAAGACAGAAAAGATCCCTACAAATTAAACTATGACATAGGGCTGGAGAGTTGATATACCTCTGAGGCAGGACAGGGAGGGGGTATTGCTGACCTTGCCAATGGAAATACACTATTTCTGATGTCTTTTTGCTAACAGGTAGGGAAAAAAACGCATTTGCCTTATGAATAGCTGCAAACCAGGTACCAGAACATGTGTTAATTTGCTCAGCAGTGCAACAGCAATTTTAGTTGGATTCACTACCTGGTTAAGTTTATGAAAACCCACTATCATTCTCCAAAATACATATTTTTGCATAAACCCAACAGGTCAGTTGAATGGGATGTGCTGGGAATCAGCATCTCTACATCCTTAAAATCTGATGGTGGCACTAATCTTTGTAATTCCTTCTGGAATGCTGTATTGTTTTGGGGTAATTATTTTTTAGAGGTAGAGGTTGTTCTAGGGGCTTCCACTTGGTCTTCCCACCATAATAGTTGCCATTCCATGGGTCAAGGAACCAATGTGGAAGTTCTGCCAGTGGCTGGATATGTCTATTCCACTTATGAATTCCAACATTGAGGAAATAACCACAGAACCATTTTGGGAACCCACTGAATCCTTTGTGAGATACATCTAGGCTAAAACTCCATTGATCATCTAACCTTCATAAGCCACTACTCTGACTTGTAGGTCACTGTAACATTTTTGAATCTCCTTAATTTGGTGTCAGTTTGGAGCCATTGTCTGGTAGTCTCAGAAAAATTTAAGATTTCCTTTACCCCAATGTTCAGTTACCCTTGTCAAAAGCCATAGGCACCTTTTGGGAAGACTGAGGTAAAGGTCAATGATACAAATTTTGGGCAGTACAGCAAAGTTCGTCCTCTGGGGATCTGGTCTCCCCTTTATTCAAAGCGTCCTGGGTCTGTAAAATGACTTAAGTTTGGCAATTTATTGGCCATGGATCTGTTTTATGATTATGTTAGACTTTAGTTCAGTTGATCTAGAACTTTTCTGCTATATAGACCTAGGAACAATTCAATAGATTATTCCTCTACTTCACTTCTTGGAATACAATGATCAACTAATCTGTGCCATAAGTGTTTAGGAGTCAGCCTCTTCCGATTGCTGCTTTGACTCTACTGTAACCACATCTTTGGTGACCAAGTGCTGCTACTAGGCCTCTGCTACTCTGGGATAAGATTATCTCTATTGCATTTCTATTTCCCAACTTAGTGGCAGCAGTTCTCAATTTAATTTCTGACTTACAGAAAAGCTCTTCAAGGATGCTGGTGCTCCTCTCACAAATTTATTTCTCAGCCGTGGTGAAAGATGTGAAATCAGGACACTCCAGGAGGAAGTGAGCAGGCCTTGCGTGATCAATCCTCTCTAACTTTCCAATCTCCCTAAGCCTGTGGATTCATTCACTGTACACTAAGCTAGCACTGGCATTTCAGTTTCATTTAGTGTAGGCCACCTTTTGATACACGTTTCAGCCAGCCAATCACACAAAATGTTAGAGATGTGTCTAATCATCCAAGCTACAACATTATATCCAGAATATTTGGTTAGTATACCCATATCAATAAATTTACCTGATCAAACTTTATGTTCCTTTCTCCACTGTCCCACACCTTCAATATTCATTCCCACAAATATTCCCTGGATATCTATCTACATAAATTAGAGAAGCCCTTTCAGGGCCTGCTGGGACGTGAGTCTAGTTATAGGCCTAAAAAGGAAGGAGGGATATTAGGGATGGGTCTTGAGGAGACTCAGCAGTGTTTTGCAAGGCAACTGCCTAAAAGGAAACCATATACATTTCTCAGGAAGGCCAGAGTTAATCTCCTGAGACAGGGATAGAATGGCAGCTTCTACTGACACATAATCCTAAATGAATTAATAACAGGAACAGAAAACCAAATACTGCATGTTCTCACTTATAAGTGGGAGCTAAACACTGGGTACTCGTAGACATAAAGATGGCAACAACAGACACTGGGGACTACTTGAGGTGGGAAGGAGGGTGGAGGCAAGGGTTGGAAAAACTAACTGTTGAGTACTATGCTCACTACCTGGGTGATGGAATCAATCATAAACCAAACCTCAGCATCATGCGATATACCCGTGTAACAAACCTGCACATGTACCCCCTGAATCTAAAATAAAAGTTGAAATTATTTAAAAAGCCAGTAACAAGAAAAAAAAAAGCACATCCAAATTTAGAAGTTTAATGTCTCTGGTTTTATCAGAAACTTCACATCTGTCCCTATTCCCATTTTCAGGACCCCATCCTAACCCAATCAAATACCCTTGCTTTAATAGCAAAAACCCGAGATGTTGAGAATCCAATTTGTGTTATAATTCAGCCACTTGCAGAATGAGGCTATGGGTTTGTTTTTCAACAATCTTAGCTCTGCTGCTATAGGATGTATGGATTTCTTTCAGGGAGGAAGTAAAAATTTTCAGGTCATTTATGTAAGTGCTTGAGCTAGGAATTTTCTTTCTGTTTTCTTTCTTCACTTTGTCTAGCACACTGTTTTGTTTCTTCACTTTGTCTAGCACAATTAGGAGTAACTTTTCAATCTCATTATACTTACTAGTTCGACAAAAATGTTCTGTTATCAAATACTCTGTGTTTATACATTTCTGTGCACACACATACACACTCCCCCTTTCTTTCTGTTATATATGTTATGAAATTTCAAAAAAATGTTTCCAGTTCGTTTTCTAAGGACATAATGTCATCCCTTTTAGCTCTTGTGAGTTGTGTGATAAGTAGATTTTTTTTATTTTTTATTTTTTGAGACAGAGTTTCACTCTTGTCGCCCAGGCTGGAGTGCAATAGCATGATCTCGGCTCACTGCAACCTCCCGGGTTCAAGCAATTCTCCTGTCTCAGCCTCCTGAGTAGCTGGGATTACAGGTGCCCGCCACCATGCCTAGCTAATTTTTGTATTTTTAGATAAAGACGGGGTTTCACCATGTTGGCTAGGCTGGTCCTGAACGCCTGACATCAGGTAATCTACCCGCCTCGGCCTCCCAAAGTGCTGGGATTACAGGTGTGAGCAAATGTGCCCAGCCAAGATGATATTTTTTTTAACTTCTGCAGCCATCTTGTAACTAAGACGGGATGAGACTTTACAATTAGAAAGAACCTGAGCCCCTGATGATTTCATTGATTTACTGACTCAACCAATCATCACCCACCCTAATACTGAATTTTCTGTTATAGGAAATGCCAAAACCCTATTGTTTAAGCTAGTTTGAGTTTTCTGTTACTTGCATTAGATTATTTTTAACTGTTACAAATATTTTAGAGAGTTGGCAAGAAATATTTGAGTCAATACATTTTAGCATAGGAAAAAACCTTTGACATCATGTACTGTCAGATGACATGTTGTTGTGGAGCAAGCTTGTGACAGTGCCAGTGCTAAAATCCAGATAATTCTCATTCCAATATCATTGTTCTTTCCTCTGCATTAGGCAGTGCATAATTTTTCTTATATCCTTTTTTTGTTCTAATATAAAGGGTTTATTATCCATATTTGCTTGCCTTCAGTCCTTACCTGAAAGATTACCTGAAATCATTTGAGAAATATTTTTTCTGATTAGTAACTAGTGAGTTATATATATAATATCCCCTTATTGTACCAAAGAGGTTAATTCTTTTTCCCTATGTTCTGACATTATACAAAATAAAAGCTCTCTTAGTGAACTCACACTGTTTCTCAGCTATCCATCTCACAAATGGGTTGTCCAAAACTCTCATCTGTTTCACATAGAACACATCTATCTTGTTCTTTGAAAGTTGCCAAAAATAACCCAAGCTGAACTGAAATGAGTTCTTTGTCACAGGTTTCAAACCTGTCAAATGAGGAGGATGAAAGATGATTGGCAAATAGTGTGGCTTGTCAACTCCTCAATCATGCACAATAAAATCTAAAATGATAGATGTTGTGATGGCCAACATTTTTATATACTGTATTTCACTTATAAAAAACACAGGAACGTTTACAAGGTCATAAACATTCAGCATAGTTATGCTACTTTTCTTAGAAATAATTTGTCACTGTCTGTTCTGTTAGTTTTAGGATCACACACACACACACACACACACACACACACACACAAAGGAGTTAAAAAATATTAGACACGACTTCAGTGTTAGAGATCACTGGGTCTAAGCCCAGCCTTTGAAAATGGAAGAAACTGAGATCTGACAAGGTAAATTCGTTCTTCACAGTCACAGGTCTGGTCAGATGTAGAATCATAATTCGACTCAGTTTTTGAAGAAACAGCAGGTAAATATAGAGATACTATTTAATTTTCCCAAGTTCTTTCAGCCAAAACATAGGGAATCCAGAACTGAAATGCAGTTCTGTCTCACTCACAAGTTGCCATTACCAGCCATAATGTTTTCCAACATAAAACTGAAGTGTTATCATTTGTGCTGCAGCAATTAGTTCATTTAGGAAATAACTGAGTCCAGTTTACATTACAAATATTTGACTAAACACTGGATATATAATGGTGAATAAACAATCGTAGTCTCTAGCTAATTTAAATTTACAAAGTATGAAGATAGCGGGAAAAACATGGAAACAGAAAACAACAGAGTTGTCTGAAAAGACCAAAGTAAACTGAGGTTTTCTGACACCAGACAGGGGAATAAGCAAGGACAGTCTTGTTCTGGACAGGAGGAAGGATGAAAGGAGAAACAATAGTAGAAAGCAGCATGTCAGAAATAATTAATGGTATGTATGAAATGCTGTGAGTTAAGAAAAAGTTATATGTGTTGATAGAACTGTAGCTGATGCCATAGTGAGCAATGGAAGAAGTGGCACAGAATGAAGTTGGACAGATAAGAAAGGAAAACATGATGTGTAAACTCATAGCCAGAGTCTTTAGCTAACAAAGATTTTAGAGAGCTAATATGAAAGATTTGAGAAAGAGGAGAAGTGTAGTCATCTTGGGGAGTCAGTAAATACAGTAAAATTTTTAGGCGATGTTGAGAACCTACTCGAATTTTGAGATTATGAATTTAAAGTGAAACTATTTGTGGTAGGCTGCAAATGGTGTCTTAAAGGCATCAGGGTATAATCCCTGGAAACTGAATGTTAACTCACATGCTAAATTTTCTGCAGATGTGATCACATTAGGAATCTTTTTTTTTTTTTTTTTTTGCCCTCGATGTGTCAGGCATGGTGTTTAATACTGGAGATTGAAAGAAAAAATGCCACTAGATGGAGCTTCTTCTTTTTTTTTTTTTATTATACTTTAAGTTTTAGGGTACATGTGCACAACAAGCAGGTTTGTTACGTATGTATGCATGTGCCATGTTGGTGTGCTGCACCCATTAACTCGTCGCTTACATTAGGTATATCTCCTAATTCTATCCCTCCCCCCTCCCCCCTTCCCCCACCCTACAACAGGCCCCGGTGTGTGATGTTCCCCTTAATGTGTCCATGTGTTCTCATTGTTCAATTCCCACCTATGAGTGAGAACATGTGGTGTTTGTTTTTTTGTCCTTGCGATAGTTTGCTGAGAATAATGGTTTCCAGCTTCATCCATGTCCCTACAAAGGACATGAACTCATCATTGGAATCTTAAAATGAGATTATCCTGGGTTTATCCAGGTGCTTTAATTGTCATCACAAGTATCTTTATGATAGCATCAGAGTGATGCAAAGATTGTTTAGACACACAAAACAGCAGGAGGCAATGTGACCCCAGAAGCAAAAATCGGAGTGATCTGGTCACCTGATAAGAAATGCCAGCAGTCACCAGAAGCTGGAAGAGTCGGCAACCTCTTCTATCCAAGAGCCTCTGGAGGGAGAATGGCTCTGACAACAACTAGATTGCAGTCTAATGATAACGATTTCAGGTTTCAGACCTCTAGGTCTATGAGAGGGTAATTTTCTGTTGTATTGAGCCACCAAATTTATGGTAATTGTTACTTAGTCTTAGGAACCGAATACACTATTCTATCCAGCTGTATAATGTTTTCCAGGTGTAGGCACAGAGATGATAGATAGTTGAGTTCTTTTTGAAATGATGATGGAGAGAGAAAAAGGAATGGAATGCTGTGCGTCTTCAAATAAATGACTACAATAGTAAACTATGGAATCTAAGCTGGCCAAGAGGGAAAATGAAGATAAAATGGGGCTGATGGATAATGAAAATATACAATTATCAAAGTTTAGAAGCCATGACTTGCTTGAAGAAACATTATGAATGCACAATACCTGTAAGAAGTCATTAAATGTTGAATGAAATTAAATAACAAGGTCAGGGTTCATTTGTATAGACAACCTCAAAATTTAGTGGGGAATAATAATCCAGAGAGATTTAAAAATTGGAGGTGTTGTAAACTGGAGACGTAATGAAGGAAAGCACTTCCCAGATGTATATCAGGAACTTCACCCTATACAGTGAAAACTGAACTATTAAATTACCAGCATATATATTTATAAAACACTGGGTTCAATTACTCATTGAGATACTACCAGAAGAATGAAACACTTCAACGAATATTTTGATTCTGTCAGTACTCCTTTTCCTTGACATAAGGAAAGTCCTTTAAATTTTAATGTTCCCTATTTTAAGTATGAATTAATATATGCCTCTGGGATTCACTTCATATACAATTTCTAGATAATATTTTCATAAAGATGTTAGAGATCATCAAATTACTTTTGGTTATAAGCATGTATTCTAAGCACATTCTATGACACGAGTCATTTTTTGTGTAAAGTACTGGACATAGGCTTTAATTCTATACCAGATAGATTGATTTGATTCAATTTGATACAAAATCTACATGCAATATTTACTGAGCACCTGTTATGCTAAGGCTTATCCTGGACTTACACAGCAGCTCCTCCTTATCTGCAGAGGATACATTCTAAGACCCCCAATGTATGCCTGAAACCACGAATAGTACCAAATCCCATATACACTGTGTTTTTTCTCATATATATGCACCTATAACATTGAATTTAATTAATATGAAGCTAATCTGGCACATGTTGCCACCAATGATGATTTCTCTTTGTGTCTCATCCACAGATTTAATGTCTTTCCCATTGGACGTATGCACTTACCACACACTGCGGCCATAACTTTTGCAGTTTAAGGCACAGCAGCAAAATAGCATGAATTTCTTTTTTCTTCTTCGCAATTTCACAAATAGAAGATTAACTTTTATGTAGATGATAGCCACCTCAGCATACAACATTTTTTTCTTTCCTTATTAAGTCAAAAACTTTCACCTTTTTCCCTAAAGAAGGCAGTTTCCTGCTTCTGAGCAGCATCTCTGACTCGCCAGCAAAACTACTCTTGTGTTTGGGGCTATTACTACATAAAATAAGGGTTCTTTGAACAAAAGTATTATAATATTGTGACAGTTCATCTAATAACTGAGGGGCCACTAGTTGACAAAAAAGTGGTTCGTGTTTAGTGTGGATATGCTGGACAAATGAATGATTCACTACTTGGGTGGGACAAAGCAGGATGGTATGAGATTTCATCCTGCTACTCAGAATGGCATGGAATTTAAAACTTAAGAGTTGCTTGCTTCTGAAATTTTCTTTTTTATTATTATTATTATTATACTTTAGGCTCTATGGTACATGTGCGCAACATGCAGGTAAGTTACATATGTATACATGTGCCATGCTGGTGCGCTGCACCCACCAACTCGTCATCTAGCATTAGATATATCTCCCAATGCTATCCCTCCCACCACTGCTCAAGGAAATAAAAGAGGATACAAACAAATGGAAGAACATTCCATGCTCATGGGTAGGAAGAATCAATATCATGAAAATGGCCATCCTTCCCAAGGTAATTTATAGATTCAATGCCATCCCCATCAAGTTACCAATGACTTTCTTCACAGAATTGGAAAAAACTACTTTAAAGTTCATATGGAACCAAAAAAGAGCCCGCATCACCAAGTCAATCCTAAGCCAAAAGAACAAAGCTGGAGGCATCACATTACCTGACTTCAAACTATACTACAAGGCTACAGTAACCAAAACAGCATGGTACTGGTACCAAAACAGAGATATAGATCAATGGAACAGAACAGAGCCATCAGAAATAATGCCACATATCTACAACTATCTGATCTTTGACAAACCTGACAAAAACAAGAAATGGGGAAAGGATTCCCTATTTAATAAATGGTGCTGGGAAAACTGGCTAGCCATATGCAGAAAGCTGAAACTGGATCCCTTCCTTACACCTTATACAAAAATCAATTCAAGATGGATTAAAGACTTAAATGTTAGACCTAAAGCCATAAAAACCCTAGAAGAAAACCTAGGCATTACCATTCAGGACATAGGCATGGGCAAGGACTTCATGTCTAAAACACCAAAAGCAATGGCAACAAAAGCCAAAATTGACAAATGGGATCTAATTAAACTCAAGAGCTTCTGCACAGCAAAGGAAACTACCATCAGAGTGAACAGGCAACCTACAAAATGGGAGAAAATTTTCACAACCTACTCATCTGACAAAGGGCTAATATCCAGAATCTACAATGAACTCCAACAGATTTACAAGAAAAAAACAAACAACCCCATCAAAAAGTGGGCGAAGGAGATGAACAGACACTTCTCAAAAGAAGACATTTATGCAGCCAAAAAACATGAAAAAATGCTCACCATCACTGGCCATCAGAGAAATGCAAATCAAAACCACAATGAGATACCATCTCACACCAGTTAGAATGGCAATCATTAAAAAGTCAGGAAACAACAGGTGCTGGAGAGGATGTGGAGAAATAGGAACACTTTTACACTGTTGGTGGGACTGTAAACTAGTTCAACCCTTGTGGAAGTCAGTGTGGCGATTCCTCAGGGATCTAGAACTAGAAATTCCATTTGACCCAGCCATCCCGTTACTGGGTATATACCCAAAGGACTATAAATCATGCTGCTATAAAGACACATGCACACGTATGTTTATTGCAGCATTATTCACAATAGCAAAGACTTGGAACCAACCCAAATGTCCAACAATGATAGACTGGATTAAGAAAATGTGGCACATATACACCATGGAATACTATGCAGCCATAAAAAATGATGAGTTCATGTCGTTTGTAGGGACATGGATGAAATTGGAAATCATCATTCTCAGTAAACTATCGCAAGAACAAAAAACCAAACACCACATATTCTCACTCATAGATGGGAATTGAACAATGAAATTTTCAATTTAATATTTTCTCCGCAGTTGACTGTGGGTAACTGACACTGAAGGAAGCAAAACCATGAATAAGGGAATAATGGGCAACTACTGTGTACAATTCTCAAGTATGGTTGACCCCCTGCCTATAATCATCTTCTACTTAAGTGAAGGTGAAGCTTAAAGGAATATGATGTAAACCGGACAACCGATATCATAAATGTGTTTTTCATTTGGGCCAGCTATTTTTACTCTCTCTGTTTCTTCACAGGGTCAGAAAAAATGATATTACTCTGTGGCGTATATAGTGGCTAATATCCTTCAGAGTAATGAAGAGTAGTCCTCACCAAATGTGTTAAGAAGTGCTCATTCCAAAAGAAAGAGGTGGATGGCTTAGGCTGGAGTTTGGAGTCAGAGTGCTATGCCAGATCTATATCTGAATGGTTTGTCTTATTCTCTGAATGTTTTCTGTCATTCAGAGATACATATATACAATGATACAGTCATTGTATCATTCAAAGTTCATATCTATAAAGAGCCAACTCTTGCCACTTTGTCATTGAATAGAGTGCCTTGAAATCTAAAATTTCTCCCTGCAGCTAGTGATGGCCTGATAGATATTTAACAATTTATTCTGTGATGCTGACCTGAGCCCCTGTTAGTAATAGTAGCCAATTTCCATGGCTTAAATACAATCACTATTTCAATTTGTCAAACCAGAGTCACTGAATGCAAAGTTGTAGAGATATGCAGTAGTTCACTGTTACATAGTATGAATTATTTCTAACAGAATGATACATTATCAATCAATAATGTATCATATTGATTGATTTGCATATGTTGAACCACCCTTCCATCCCAGGGATAAATCCCACTTGGTCATGATGAATGATCTTTCAAATATATTGTTGAGTTCAATTTGCTAGTATTTAATTCAGGATTTTTGCATCAATTCTCAACAGAAATATTGGCCCTGTAGTTTTCTTTTTGTGGTGTCTTTGTTTAATTTTGGTATCAGGGAAATACTGACTTGTAGAATGAGTGTGAAACTATTCTCTCCGCTGTTTTTTGAAGTAGTGTGAGTTGGGTTGGTATTAGCTCTTTTTTAAATGTTCGGTAGAACTCAGCAGTGAAGCCATCAGGTCCTGGACTTTTCTTTACTGGGAGACTTTTTATTACAGCTTCTATCTCCTTGCTTGTTATTGGTTCCTTCAAGTTTTGGATTTCTTCCTGGCTTAATCTTGACAGGTTGTATGTGTCTAGGAATTTGTACAATTCCTCTACATTTTCCAACTTATTGGCATAGAGTTGCTTATAGTAGTCACTAACAATCCTTTGAATTTCTGCAGTATCAGTTGTAATGTCTCTTTTTTCTTATTTCTGATTTTATTTACTTGAATCTTCCCTTTTCTTCTCAATTAGTCTGGCTAAAGGTTTGCCAATTTTGTTTAACTTTTCAAAAAAACAACCTTTTGTTTAACTGATCTTTTGTATTGTTTTCTTCCTTTCAACTTTATTTGTTTCTGCTGTGACCTTTGTTACTTCTTTTCTTCTACTAACTTGGGGTCTGATTTGCTGTTGTATTTCTGCTTCTTTAAGATGCATCATTAGATTGTCTTTTGGAATCTTTTCCTCAATTTTTATGTAGGCACTTGTAGCTTAATCATTTCTGCTGTTACAGGACTCTGATGCTTTCTTTGGTACGCCAATTTCATCTTTCAGCTCCAGAATTTCTGCTTGATTCTTTTTAATTGTTTCAGTCTCTTTGTTAATTTATCTGATAGAATTCTGAATTTCTTCTGTGTTATCCTGAACTCCTTTGAGTTTTCTCAACATAGTTATTGTGAATTCTCTGTTTCAAAAGGCACACATCTCTGTTTCTCCAGGATTGGTTCCTAGTGGCTTATTTAGTTCAATTGGTGAGGTCATCTTTTCCTGGATGGCATTGATGCTAGATGTTCTTTGCTGCCTGAGCATTGAAGACTTAGTTATTTTTTGTAAACTTCACTGTCTGGGCTTGTTTGTAGTCATCCATCTTGGGAAGGCTTTCCAGATATTTGAAAGGGCTTGGTGCTGTGATCTAAGCTGTATCTTTTCAGCTGTAATAGGACAGCACTGAGTTCAATGCCTCACAATTGCTGTGTTCTCCCTCTCGAGAACCCAGCAATGCTTTCCGTACCAAGCCACTGCTGCTGGAGGGTGTAGGAGGGGTGGTGTCAGCAATTCATGACTTTTTAAAAAAACTTCTTCAGTGACTCTTTCAGTAATATAAAGATAAAACCAGGTACTACGAGTGCTAACCTGATTTTTGATTCTTACAAAAGTGTTTTCCTGTGTTGATAGTTGTTAAATTGGTGTCCCTGCTGGGGGAACAATCTGTGGAGCCTTTCATTCTGCCATCATGCTCCATCTCTCTCCCTAAATGTGTGTGTTCTCACTACTCCACCGACCAACCATTCCCCTGTCTCTCTCTGCCTCTCTTTAGTAGTCCTCCCTATTCTCTGAGACACAATTATGTTGAAATTAGGCCAATTACAGTAATAAACCTACACTGGCCTCTCAGTGTTCATGTGAAACAAAGAGTAACACACTTTTACTTTAAATCAAAAGCTAGAAATGATTTAGCTCAGTGAGGAATGCATGTCAAAAGCTAAGATAGGCTGCAACCTAGGCTTTTTGCACCAAACAGCCAACTTGTGAAAGCAAAAGAAAAGTTCTTGAAGGAAAACTGTTACTCCAGGAAACATAATGATAAGAAGTAAAAAGTAAAAAACGTAATTGCTGATATGGAGAAAGTTTTAGTGTCTGGATGGAAGATCAAACAACAACATTCCATTAAGCCAAAACCTAATTCAGAGTAAAGCTCTTCAATTCCAAGGCTGAGAGAGTTGAGAACACTACAAAAGAAAGGTTTCAAGCTGGCAAAGGTTGGTTCATGATGTATAAGAAACAAAACATTCCCATAACATAAGAGTGCAAGGTAAAGCAACAACTACTGGTGTAGAAGCTACAGCAAGTTATTCAGAAAATCTGGCTAAGATAACTAATGAAGGTGGCTACATTCAAAAGAGAATTTCAATGTGGATGAAACAGCCTTCTACTGGAAGAAGATGCTACCTTGAACTTTCATAGCTAGAGTGGAAAAATCAATACCCGGCTTCAAAGCTTCAAAGGACAGACTGACTATCTTGTTAGAGGCTAATGCAGCTGGTGACTTTAAGTTGAAGCCAATGCTCATTTACCATTCTGAAAATCCTAGGGCCCTTAAGAATTATGCTCAGTCTACTCAGCCAGTGCTCTATAAATGGAATGGCAAAGCCCAAATGACAGTACATCTGTTTACAGTAAACTTGGTTTACTGAACATTTTAAGCCTGCTGTTGAGACCCACTTCTCAGAAAAAAAAGATTCCTTTCAAAATATTATTTCTCATTGACAATACACCTGGTCATCCAAGAGCTCCAGTAGAGATGTACAAAGAGATAAATGTTATTTTCATGCCTGCTAACACAACGTCCATTCTGGAGCCTTTAGATAAAGGAGTAATTTTGACTTTCAAGTCTTATTATTTAAGAAATGTATTTCATGAGGCTATAGCTGCCATAGATAGTTATTTATCTGATGGATATGGGAAAAATAAACTAAAACTCTTCTAGAAAGGATTCACTATTCTAGATTCTATTAAGAATATTCATGATTCATCAGAGGAGGTCAAAATGCAAACATTAACAAGTGTTTGGAAGAAGTTGATTCCAATGTTCATGGATGACTTTGTGAGGTTTGAAACTTTAGTGAAAAAGTAACTGCACATATGATGGAAATAACAAGACAATTAGAATTAGAAGTGGAGCCTGAATATGTGACTGAATTGCTGAAATCTCATGAGAAAACTTGAATGAATGAGGAGTTGCTTCTGTTGGATGAACAAAGAAAGTAATTTCTTCAGATGGAATCTACTCCTGGTGAATATTGTTGGAAGAAAGTGATTTCTTGAGATGGAATCTACTCCTACTATGAATATTGTTGAAATGACAACAAGTGATTTAGAATATGACATAAGTTTAGCATATAAGGAGCAGCAGAATTTGAAAGGACTGACTCCAGTTTTGAAAGAAGTTCCACCTTGGGTAAAATGCTGTAAGACAGTATTGCATTCTATAAAGAAATATTTCCTGAGAGGAAGCATTCATTGATGCAGCAAACTTCATCGTTGTCTTGTTTTTAAAAATTGCCACAGCCACCCCGATCTTCAGCACCCACCCTTCTTATCAATCCGCATCTATCAACGTGCAGGCAAGGCTCTCCATTAGAAAAAGATTACAACTAGCTTAACGCTCAGATGATTATTAGCATTTTCAGCAATAAAGTATTTTTAAATTACAGTATGTAGACATAATGTTGTTGCACACTTAATAGACTGCAGTACAGTTAAACATAACTTTTATATGCAAGCAACAAGAAAAGTTGTGTGACTCTTATTTTATTGTTATTCACTTTATTGCAGTGGTCTGAAATTGAATTCACAATATGTCTGTGGTATGCTTGCATAATATATAGCCTAGCCAAGACCTAGATAGCAGCTACTAGACACCCTTAGCTAAGGACTCAACTAAACTATGCCTGGTGCTGTAATTTGATTGTGATTTTTCCCCAACAAAACTCAATTTGAGACTTGGTCCCCAGTGTAACAGTGTTGAGAGCTGGTGGGACTTTTAAGAGGCATTTGGGTCATAAGGGATCCACCTACATGAAAGGATGAAAGCCATATCATAGAAATGAGTGAGTTATGTTTCTTGCCGGACCCGAACTGCTATTGAGAGAGTAGATTGTTATAAAAAAAAAATTATGTTGGCCTTTTCAGCTCTCTCTTGCTACCCCTCTTGCCCTGTAATGTTTTCTGGTGTTACAACAGACACATCATAGAGGTCATCACAGAAGCCGACCAGATTCAGCCCTATTATAGTAGTATTATAGTAGAAGCCACTATTCTACTTTGTGTCTTGGTATGTTTACTACTTCTGGATGTTTTATATATATGGGGTTATACATATGGGATTATATATAAGGGATTACACAATATGGTGTTCTGTGACTGAGTTTATTTAGCATAATCTTTTTAAGGTTCATCTGTGTTGTAGCAAGTATATACACTTAATTTATTTTCACTGCCAAATATTCTGTTATGGCTATCTAACATCTTATTGATCCATTAACCAGTTGATAAACATTTAGATTGTTTTACATTTTTATCTATTATAGATAATACAGCTATGAACGTTTGTGTATAGTTTTTGTGTGAACATATGTTTTCAATTATCTTAGGTATGCATACATAGGGATGGGATTACTGGGTCATTTAGTAAATCCATATTTAATCTTTTAAAGAACAGGAAGATTGCTTTCTAAAGAGCTCAAACTTTCTATATTCCCCCAAGCAGTGTAAGATGATTCCAATTTCTCCACATCCGCACCTTGTTTCTGTGTCTTTTTCATGGTGGGCATCATAGTTGGTGTGACGTGATTTGCCATTGTGGTTTTGATTTGCATTTTCCTGATGATTAATGATGTTGAGCATCTTTTAATTTACATAGTAACCATTTGTATATCTCCTTTGGAGAAATGTCTATTCATCCTTTACCCGATTTTAGTTATTTCATTTTTATTATTAAATTATAAGAGTTTTTTAACTATATATTTTAGGAAAAATTCATTATAAACGTTTATGATGTGGAAATGTTTTCTCCCATTTGGCATGTTGTCTTTTCACTATTTGATGATCTTTTGGGACACAAAATTTTTTATATATTGAAGATGCCCAATGTATTTTGTTGTTGTTCTTTATGCTCTCGTTATCATGTATAATAAACCATTGCATAATTCAAGGTCAAACATATTTATGCCTACGTTTTCTTCTAAGGGTTTTATAGTATTAGCTTTGAAATTTACATCTTTGGTTCATTTTGGGTTAATTTTATGGTATAAGCCAGGGGTCTAAATTAATTCTTTTGCACACAGCTATTTAATTGTTACAGCTTCATTTGTTGAAAAGAGTATTCTTTCCTCATTGAATTGTCTTACTACTCTTGTCAAAAGTCAGTTGACAATAGCAAAGACATGAAATCAACCCAAATACCCATCAACGATAGACTGGATAAAGAAAATGTGGTACATAAACATTACGGAATACTCTGCAGCCATAAAAAGGAATGAGATCATGTCCTTTGCAGGGACATGGATGGAGCTGGAAGCCATTATCCTCAGCAAACTAACACAGGAATGGAAAATCTAACACCACATTTCTCACTCATAAGTGTGAGCTGAACAATGAGAATACATGGACACAGGGAAGGGAACAACACACACTGGGGCCTGTCGGGGGGCAGGGTGAGGGAGAGCATCAGGATACATAGCTAACGCATGCAGGGCTTAATACCTAGGGAGTGGGTTGAAAGGTAAAGCAAACCACCATGGCACACGTTTACCGAAGTAACAAACCTGCCCATCCTGCACATATATCCCAGACCTTAAAATAAAATTAATTTTTTAAAAAAAAAAGTCAGTTGACTATAAACATAAGAGTTTGTTTCTGAATAATCAATTCTACTCCATTGATCTATATGTCTATCCTTATTCCAGTAACACAATATCATGTCGCATCACTAAAATCAGATATATAGATCAATGGAGTACAACTGGGAATCCAGAAACAAACCCTAACATTATGGTCAATTGACTTTTAAAGAGCGTGCTATGATAATACAATGGGAGAGGCTTCTGGGTCTATGCTTTTCTTATGGGCTGTTTAATGTTACTAATTTAATAGCTTTATTTATTATAGACCTGTTCAGAATTTTGTTCTTTTTGAGCGGTTTTAACAATTTGTGTCTTTTTAGAAATTTGTCCATCTCATGTAATTTGTTGGCATCCACTTTTTTATACCATTTCATTTTGTGTTATTGTTATACATGATGCATCTACATTTGTAACAGGCTCAATAACACATTGCTATAATTGCTAATTTATATAGTTTTATGTCTATTAGAGAAGCCGATGAGAAGAAGTAAATATATATTTATAGTGTCTGCTATATTCGCTTTTATTATTATTCCTTTGAATTTCATTTGCCGTCTGGTGTCATTTTCTTGTTCCAATACTACTTTGTCCCCAAATACCTCCTTTGTGTTGTTTTTGCCAAATGTATTATATTTTTATATATGTTATAGGTTCAACATTGCATTATATGCTTCTCATTTTATACAATTGTTTTTTGAAATCAGTTAAGAAATAAAGGAGAAGAAATATGCTATTTAAATATTTATGATATTTTTGCCAATACATGATAACCTATACTATTACTCTATTTTTTCATGTGACTTTGAATTAATGTGTGGAGTCACCTTCTTTCAGCCTGAAGAACTTCTTTTAGTATTTCTAGTTGGTTCTTTAATCAAAGAATTCTGTCAATTTTTGTTTTTCTGGGAATGTCTTTATTCACCTCTATTTTTGAAACATGGTTTTCCTAGATATAAGATTCTTGGTAGACGTTTTTATTTCAGTACTTTTCGAATGTTACCTCACTGCTTTCTAGCTTCCACTGTTTGTAATGAAAAGCCAGCTAATTCTTCTATTAGGGTTTCCTTGTACATGGTGAGTCATTTTTCTCTTGCTGCTTTAAGAATTCCCTCTTAGTCTGTGGCATTTAGAACTTTTATTATGATGTGTGCATAAGTGCATTTATCCTACTTGGTATTTGCTGACTTTCTTTACTGTGTAGATTAATGTTTTTCATCAGATTTGGAAATTTTCAGCTAATACCTTTTCTAATATTATTTTCTGTTGCCTCCTTCCTCTGCTCTCCTTCCGATACACTCGTTGTGCTTATGTGAGTGTGATTATGGTGCTCTACATTTCTCTGAACCTGTTTGTTTTTATCATTTATTCTCACTGTTCTTCAGATAGCATAATCCATATCAATCCACTTAATACTTCACTGATTTTTTCTTCTTCCAGTTTAAATCTACGCTAGTAAATATTTCACTTTTGTTATTAAACTTTTCAATTTTGAAATTTCCAATAGATTATGTTTTATAATTTCTGTCTCTTTATTAGATTCACTATTTGATGAGATATTTTTATCTTAGCTTTCCTTACTTTTAAAAATTATTTCTTTGAGTTAATTCGATATATTTTAATGCCTACTTTGAAGTCTTCAGTCTTTGTAAAAGCCTACATCTAGGTCCTTTCATGGGCAATTTAACTTGCCTTCTTTTTTTCTACCATGTGTGGGTCATCCATTCCTGTTTATTTATATGTCTCATAATTCTTTGTTGAAAATATGATATTTTAAGTACTATACTGTTCTAATTCTGGATGTTGATTCTCCTCACTCTCTTCTGGGGTTGCTTTGCTATTGTTTGTTAATTGGTGAATTGGCTGGATTATTTTAGGAAAGTCTATTTCTCCGTCAGTGTATACCTTCTAATATTGCACCTCCCAGGGTACAGCCTGGGGCGTATGCACAGTCGCCCAGAGATGACAGTAGTTTTTTCGTTTTTTTTTTGGGGGGGGGGGAGGGGGGGACGAAGTCTCGCTCGCGATCATAGTACTTTTAGCAGGATTCCCTTTGACTTTCTCTAATCTTTTTGTTAAACTGTCTTCTTTGATATTACACTCATCTGTTAGGCTTCTCTAATTGCTGGCTGATTGCTCTCTTTTTTTCAATAGAGCACCAGGCCTAAAAAGGATGCAATTAATCCTGGTCCAATTAAATCTAGGTAGAAGTAGTTTTTGAGACTAATCTTTGGTGTTTGCCCTGACCCCACAATTAAATCTAGGTAGAAGTAGTTTTTGAGACTAATCTTTGGTGTTTGCCCTGACCCCACAAGGGCTCTTCTTAGCTTTCTCTTTCAACGGTTCTCTTTGGTAAGCTAGCTGGCCTGTACTTTGGCTTTTTACCTGCTGTTCCTTAAAAAAAAAAAAAAATGTTGGACCAGGAGTGGTGGCTGATGCCTGTAATCCCAACACTTTGGGAGGCTGAGGCAGGTGGATCACCTGAGGTCGAGTTTGAGACCAGCCTGGCTAACATGGTGAAACTCTGTCTCTACTAAAAATACAAAAATTAGCAGGGTGTTGTGACGGAAGCCTGTAATCCTAGCTACTTGGGAGGCTGAGGCAGGAGAATCGCTTGAACCCAGGAGGCAGAGGTTGCAGTGAGCCTAGATCGTGCCATTGCACTTCAGTCTGGGCAACAGAGACTCGGTCTCAAAAAAATAAAATAAAATAAAGAAAAAAAAAGTTGCAGGTCTCAGCTCCAGATGACCCATTCATATTCTTTTGTAAAACATTTAAAGAGGAAGATGAATTTATTTAAATCATGCCAACTTTCACAGGCACATGAACACATATTCACAAAAACTTTCTCATCAGCCTCAAATTCTCCTTAAAATGAAATTTGTTGAGTTGGCAAACCCCTGAAAATGTTAATGGGGTTTCACTGACAAGATGGATATTCTCACATAATACTTGTGAAGCATTGAGAAAATGGCATTTTTACATGGTTGGGTTAAAAAAATGGATTTTGAACCATTATTACTAGATTGATGTAGCAGGATTTTGGCATGTTTATCTTAGTGTTTGGAATGAAAAGAAGTTTGCATTAAAATTGTGAGAGTTTGGGAAATGAAAAAATTAAAAGAGATTTTTTTAAAAGTATGACAAGGGGCTTAGAACAGACTTTTGAGAAAACCTTCAAAGAAAATCTTCAAAATTGAGTCTATGACAGCTATGCTCTGTTCTCTGTCCTAGGGCTGTCTTTATGTTTCTTTTCATTAGTGTGACAAGGATATTTTATAGGAGAAAAATCGTCCCACTATCTATCCCAGTTCAAGATCTATCTGTCTAGGGAAGTTTCAGAAAAATGGCCTGTCAGGTTTCTTAACTGTGAGGAAAAAAAAATAGCTTAAATTCAGTTACATAAAGATGTACATAGAAAGTGGTGTTTTAATTGTTGGTCACATATCATCCTGTAACCTAGGGCATGATGCAGAGGATGAGGCTGGTGGCCATAGCTGGAGCCTTGAGTATTTATGAGATCGTATATGCATGTGTGTATATAAGAGGAAGGGTATGTGTGTATTGAAAACAGGAATAGAATGAGTGCAGAGAATCTAGAGGCATTAGACAACAACCGGAATGTCAACTCTGAAATGGTGTGGAGTAGAGATGGTGAAATTTCACTAGTTCCCTTTCCCCTGTTATTGAATGGGAAAGCCAGACTAAATGGATCATCCACTGTTAGTAGACTTCATTAACCATCCTCCCCCTAGCTTTATAACCAAATCTCACTTACAAAACGCTATGTCCTACCTCTCTTAATCCCCAGTTCTTTTATTTACCTTCATCTGAAGTAAATGCGTAAATCTGGAGAAGCACAAGTTATTATTGTTTCTCCTTCAGAGACATTTGCAGCCCACACGTCAGCACTTTTAGACATCAGGTAGCATCTCTATCTTGGTTCAGTTGTCCTGTGGATGCTTTTGTCATTCCCAAAGCTGCTGAGTGACCAAAAGCATGCTTTAGTGTGGTGCCTAACAGCCACCAAGCAAATGTCCTTTGGATTAGGACAATCCACACACAACACCAATATAGGAAAAAGCTGCGTATGTGCTGCATTTCCATCTTTTATCCACAGTTCGAGTCCTGTATCCAATTTACTTTCCATATAGGTTTCTAAGTAAGAGATAAGCCAGATAAATTATCTAAATATTTTATTTCATACTCTGGATTTAAATCGCTGTCTCAGAAGAAAGACACAGTGGCTTTTATGGTCTTCTCTTTAGCTCCACTTTTCAAATAACTGTTAAATGGCTCCACCATGTGGTTGAAAAAATATTTTATTTACAGAAACCTAACACTGCAACAATAAAATTAATCAAATTAGTGTCATTTATTTATTCATCCAACAAATGTTAACCTAGCCTATTATGTGTCAGGCCATGTTCTCTGCACTGAGAACACTGTCAACAAAACTAATACAATCCCCAGCTCCTTGGATCTCATGATCACTGTTTATCTTTTCCATGGCTGAGTAGCAGACTATATCTAACATTAAAATAATTATAAAAGCACATCTTTTAAGTTGTCCTTATTAGACATTATAAAAAGGATAAAATAGGCTTTAGTTATGGCTCTGTAATTAACTGTAAAAATACCTACTTTTCCTCTATGGGACTCTGTTTATTATAGGTTGTCCTAGATGGCTCCTAACCCTGATAATATGATAAAACAATGATGTATTATTTCTCACAGAAAAAAAAAAAAAGCACATTCCAAAGTTTGTCTACAAGGTTGGGGTGGGGGTGTTATAATCTCCTGAAATATTACTTATGCTTTGTATGTGTTCACATACAGGTGAAGTATATTATATGTACCTATTGGAATAGATACTCTATATGTCCCTTCTAGCTATAACAATCTTTGCTTCCCATGATCGGGAATAATTGATAAAATAATCAATTCCAGAAAAGAACTAGAGCTTATATTAAAGGCTCCTGTCTTCCAAACCTTCCCAACACATCAGCTGAGTACTGTAATTGCTGCACTATAGCAGTTTCACCTTATTTCTTCCTGCTACTCTTACTCAGGAAAAAAGTACCGCATGAGTGGGGTGATCATAAAATGTATAGTGCAAACCAGGACAGTTTTGAGAGTGAAGTGGAAACTTGCACAAGTACCTATTTATCCTATAATTTTATTATAGAAAGTAAATTCGTTAAGGTATTAAATGAGCACAGAATAGTGGTTGGCATATAATAAGCACCCTACACATGTCAGTCTTTTATCACTGACAACTAGCTATAGATCTCTCTACTTGTTTTCCCACTATTCCCTCTCTCAAACTCACTCTCCACTCTGCTTCCAAAGGTATTTTTGTAAAGTGCAAATATTCAGGTCCTTTCCTCCTGAGAAGCCTGTCAATGGATTTTCCACTGCAAATGGAACACACGAATTCTCTTCTATTTGTTTCTCACTATATTCTCCCAACACTCCCCCTTTGATTCAGCCATAGCTCTTGCAAGCCCAGCCTCCTCCCTTCTACCTGCATGTATTTGAATCCAGCCTTTGCTATTCTTCCTCCTAAATTTTACCTATCAAAATTCTTCTCATATTTTAAGTCTGTTTGTTCAGGCTCTTCTAGGTAATGTCAGACAGAAATTCATCTTTCTCTATTTTAATAATTATATTAATTTTAGCTATCATTTATTAAACTTTTTTGTCAGGCACTGTTCTAACTAAGCTCTTCACATACCATTACCTTTTTTTGTTGGAAAGAGAGATCTAGACACATTTAACCATTGTTCAGTGCAGAGTAGTAAGACTTACGACGGAAGTTAGAACTCTGTTCAATGCAAGGCAGAACACTATGGAAGTTGAGCCTGTAGGCTCTGAAATAAGACTGCCAGGTTTCTAATTCTGACTCTATAATTTACTAGTTGTATGACTTTGGGCATGTCTTTTTTTTTTGTTTAATTGAAACTGAGTAAACTCAGTTTCTTTATATGTACAGTTTATAGTGACAGTTGACTCAGGCCTGTAATCCCAGCACTTTGGGAGGCTGAGGTGGGCAAATCACCTGAGGTCAGGAGTTCGAGACCAGCCTGACTAACATGGTGAAACCCCGTCTCTACTAAAAATACAAAAATTAGCCAGGCGTGGTGGCAGGCGCCTGTAATCCCAGCTACTCGGGAGGCTGAGGCAGGAGAATTCGGTTGAATTCAGGAGGTGGAGGTTGCAGTGAGCTGAGATTGCACCACTGCACACCAGCCTGGGCGACAAAGCGAGACTCCGTCTCTAAATAAATAAATAAATTAATAGGATTGCTCTGGCACTTAAATTGTGAAAATCTGAAACAAAAGATTGGAATTATTTTTTGTTATGTTTGCCACAATGTATTCTCACAGTCAATATATTGCCTACTCAAGAGAGGCACTTTTCAACTGTCATACAAATATTTCAAATATCACCATGGGGTTACATTGAATACTCACGAAAGGATTCATGGATGTTTCCTGGGTAGGAACATGAAAATAGCTAAAAATAAAATTCTGTCTTCAAAACGAAAACTTCTGAATTTAGATGCAGTCAGATATGGAACGCAGAGTTATGCTGACTTGATTGCCCCAAGTTGTGATTTCTCTAGATGACTCTTTGTCTTGCTTACAGTGTGTCCAATGTAACAACTGCATCCATTAAAAAAAAGAAAAAAATATATATAAAACAAGACTCTGAATTGATTTTCAAAGGTTACTAAGTCTTTCACAAATTCATTAAGAAGATGCTGAACAAACAGAAATGCAGTTGCTTAACAAATGTTTACAAAACTGCCTCACGGAAACAGTGTACTATGAAATGTCTTGCTATTTAGGCTGCAATAGGGCTTAAATGTGGCAGGGCAGTTGGAGGAGGAGGGCGTGGGTAGAAATCATCTCTACTATGGAGGGTAAGTCTTATGGTATAAAAATAAAGAGAGTTCCGTGATCTTTTTTTCTCCTGATTTTTCCAAATGTTGGCACTTTCCTGACTCCATGCATATATACAGGTGGCAACATCAGGAATAATTCCCAGTATGTTGTGCAGGATGAAAGCAGCACCTTCCAAGTGCTTTACATCCACCTTTCTATAAACTGTCTTTTCTACAATGCCAGGGTAAACTTTTGCATAAAACCCTTGATCATGTTACACAACTCCTCAAAAATGCCAGTGCCTTTGAGTTAGGATAAAACTCTTCAGCCTGGCTCTCAAGGCTTTTCTCAGAATGACTGCAGCATTTCTCCTACATTCCTTCTCAGTACGTTCCCTAATCACCTCTCCATATTTTTCTCCTCCAACTTTAAGCCTTTGATTTTGCTCTTTTTAAAATCTGAAGTATACTTGTTGCTGTTTCCCAACTTTTCCTGTGCTGGGTGGGTCGACTTCAGTAATAAAAAACGAAAATCTAAATATCAATTTGAGAACCAAATATGGTGGTTCATGCCTGTAATCCCAACAATTTGGGAGGCCAAGGTGAGAGGATCGCTTGAGGCCAGGAGTTTGAGACTAGCCTGGGCAATAGTGAGGCTCTGTCTCTACAATAAATAAATCAATAAATATCAAGTTGAACTTTGTGAAATCACAATATTATAAACAACAATTCAAATATTGGCAATTTATTGAGTTTCAGCATATTATTTTATAGCTCACAAAGCATTTCCAGAAACATTATTTCATCTGATTTTCATGATGACCCAGAAAAATGGGTAAAATTCAGTAATATTCATGTGCATATTCAGTATCATTCAGATGGGAAGGAAAATTTGAAATCTTCTCTCCTGAAACCATATATTCCCATTTCAAAACTATGTGCTTTCCATAAAGAAACACTGTTACCTCTTCTGGGAAAACTTTTTCAATTTTTATAATTTGTATAATTTATTCTTTATATTTCTCCTTTATAGGTAATATCTACATCATATCCTTAAAATATATAAATGAAGAAACTCAGCTAAATATTAATAAATAATAGATTCCCACCACCTTAAATAATTAAATGCACCTTTATTTTCAAATTTTAATTTTGCCTAAATATTTCAGATAGTGCAATATATTTTGCATAGATAAATATTTCACCTACTCCTAAGGAAATTCAACTAGATAATATAATTAGGTAGCACATTTAGATCATGGAAGTAAATTAAAAAGATACCAGCAGAAGGCATCACCATCTATACTCTCTATAATAGAGATTTTCTCAAGTCACACACTTCCCCTTTGCTCTACAAACAGCAGTCTACAACACCAATGGCAAGTTGCATTGAAAAATACTCACTGTGACTATATTTTCCACTTCTCAGAATCCTAGAAGACTTTTACTGAAAGTGAAGATCTAAAACAGGCTCACAGATTTTTTTTTTCTGGGATTGATTTTTATAATTTTAAATTAGTTTATTGGGGTATAATTTTTACTTACAATAAAATTCAACAATTTTAAATGTTCAACTCAATAAGTTTTCATAAATGTTTGCACTCTTGTAACCATCAACAAAATAATTGTATAGCATCTATCCCTTCAAAAGATTCTTTGTAATTTTTTCAACCAATACATCTGGCTTCTGGCAGCCACTGATACATGCTTTCAGTCACTAGAGTTTTTAGTGTTCTGGAATTTCATATAAATGGAATCACACAGTATGTAATATTTTGTATCTGGGGTCTTTCACTTAGCATAATGCTTTTAAAATTCACTTTTTTTTTTGAGACAGAGTCTCGCTCTGTCGCCCAGGCTGGAGTGCAGTGGCGTGATCTCGGCTCACTGCAAGCTCCGCCTCCCTGGGTCACGCCATTCTCCTGCCTCAGCCTCCCGAGTAGCTGGGACTACAGGCACCCGCTAATTTTTTGCATTTTGTATTCTGTTCTTGTTCAAACTCTTTCTGCCTATTCTACAAAAAAATCTGAGATTTTGATAGGAATTCAGTTGAATATATAGATCAAGCAGGAAGAATTGATATCATAACTGTATCAAGTGTTCTGATCCATGAACTTTTATATATCTACATTTATTTTGTCTTTAAATTCTCTCAGCAATGTTTTTTAGCTTTAAGTGTACAGACCTTTAACATAATTTCTCAAATTCATCGTAAGTATTCATATTTCTTGATGCTACTGTGCATTTTTCATTGCAGTTTCCAATTATTTCTTTCTAGCACAATTGATTTTTGTGTATCCATCTATACTATACCCTGCCACCAGCTAAATTCACTTATTAGTTCTGGTAGCTATTTTGTAGCTTTCTTAGGCTACGCCTATTAGGTAACAAGGTTGTCTTTGATAAAAGATGGTTTAAATTTAACTTTGCTCTCTGAATGTTTTTTAGTTCTTTTACTTTTCATACTGCACTGTATCTGACCTCCACTGTAATAATAAATACAAGTGATGAGTAGGCATCCTTTGCTTGTTCCTGATCTTATGGGAAAATCAATCTTTCTATTACTATTAAGTATGATGTTAAAAGTAGGTTTGTCATGGATATTCTTTATGAGATTGAAGAAACTCCCTCTCTTCTCAGTCTTGAACTGACATTAAACTTAGTCCAATATTGTTATGTGTCTCTTGAGATGATTGTGTTTTTGCTTTCTTTAGTCAGTATAAATGGCAATCTACATTGATTTTTTTAAGTTAAAAAACCTTCTTAATTCCTAAAATGAGTTAAACTTGATCATAATCCTTTTCATAAATTGTCAAATTTGATTTGCTAAAATTTTCTTAAGGATTCCTTCATCTATATGCATCTGGAATAGTGGTCTCTAGGTTTCCTTTAATGTCTTTCTCTTTTCAGTATTAGATTTATCTTGGCCTGTTAAAAGTTCACTGAAGCTTTTTTTTTTTGTGCTATTCTCTGGAAGAGTTTGGGCTGACTGATACTGCTTCTTAAGTATTTGAAAGAAACTGAAGTCATTTCAAACTGAAGTAAAAAGGCTCAGAAAGTTTTTAACTATGAATTTTATTTTGATTTTTTAACTGTAAACTCAAAATGTTTCCAGATAAAAATTCAATTTTAATAGAGATAAGATATTCGTGTTATGTATTTTTATTGAGTGAGTCTTGGTAGTTTGTGTCTTTAACAAAATTTGTTCATTTAATCTCAATCTTTGAATTCATTGTCACAAATTTGTTCATGAAACTCCTTTATTTTCTTTCTAATGTCCATAGTATTGCTAGTGATATTAAATCCTTTATTCCTGATATCTGTGTTTTCTTCTCTTCATCTCTTGTTGGCTAAAAGTGTATTGATTTTATTGCTATTTGTATCAGCTCTTGTTTTCATACATTATATTAGTATTTTTGTTTTCCAGTTAATAGATTTCTTCTTTGATGATTATTATATTCTTTATTTTGCTTACTTCATACATAATTTTAATCTTTCTAGTTTCTTGTGGTGGAAGCTTGTGCCATTTATTTTGGAACTTTTTCTTTACTAACGCAAGTATTTTAATGCTGTAAGTTTTCCTCTCCTTACTGCTTTGTTTTACAAATTTTTATGTTGTGTTTTTATTCTAATCCCATTTAGTATCATTTTAAATGATATCTGTGATTTCTTCCTTGATTCATGAGTTATATATAAAGGTATTGTTTGACTTCCAAATATTTAAGAACATTTCAGATATCTTCCAAAAGAGATTTCTACTTTCATTTCATTATGGCCAGAGAATATATTTTGTATGACTTAAAGACTTAAGTTTATTGAAGTTTGTTTTATGGCCAAAAATAGGTCATAGTGAATGTTCCATGTGCACATGAAAAGCTTGGTATTCTTTATTGTGGGACAGAGTGTCCTATAAAGGAGATTTTGGTCAAGTTGGTAAAGTTGTTCAATGTCTCACAATATTAAAATTTTCTGTTTCCATGCCATGTTCGTTAGTTACAGAAAAGTCTGTAAACTTCAACTATCATTTTGGATTTACTTCTCAGATTCTCTTGCCAGCAGAATTCATCAAGCAGAAGAAAGAATGAATGAGCTTGAAGACAGGCTATTCGAAAATACGCAGAGGAGACAAAAGACAAAAGAAAAAGAAAGAATAAAGCATACCTACAAGATCTGGAAAATATCTTCAAAGGGGCAAATCTAAGAATCAATGGCCTTAAAGAGAAGGCAGAAAGAGAGATAGGGGTAGAACATTTATTCAAAGTAACAGAACACTTCCCAACCTAGAGAAAGTTATCAATATTCAAGTAAAAGAAGGTTCTAGAACACCACATATATTTAACCCAAAGAAGATTACCTCAAGATAGTTAAAAATCAAACCCCCCATAGTCAATGATTTTTTAAAAGGACCCTAAAGGCAGCAAGAAAAAAAATACAAAGGAGTTCCAATACATCTGGAAGAAAACTTCAGTGGAATGCTTACAGGCCTGGAGAGAGGAGAGAGTAGCATGACATATTTAAAGTGCTAAGTTTTTTTTTTTAAAAAAAAAAAACCTTTTACCCTAGAATAGTATATATAGCAAAAATATCCTTCAACTATGAAGCTGAAATAAAGACTTTCCCAGACAAACAAAAGCTAAGTGATTTCAAGAACAGCAGAACTGTCCTACAAGAAATGATGAAGAGAGTTCTTCAATCTGAAAGAAAAGAGTTAATGAGCAATAACAAATCATCTAAAGGTGCAACACTCATGGGTAATACTAAGTATACAGACAAACAGAGAATATCATAACACTATAATTCTGGTGTGTAAACTACACATACCTTTAATAGAAAGACAAAAAGAACCGATCAAAAATAATAACCACAACAACTATTCAAAACACAGGCAATACAATAAGGTAGAAATATAAACAACAAAAAGTGTAAAAGCAGGAGGACAAAATAAAAGCTAGAGTTTTAGTAGTTTTTTCTTCTTAGTTTGTTTATGGTATTTGTGCTAAGTTGTCATCAATTTTAAATAATGGATGATAAGATAGTATTTCCAAGACTCATGGGAACATCAAATTGAAAAACTTACCGTGGATACACAAAACATAAAAAGCAATAAATTAAATTATACCACCAAAGAAAATTACCATCTTAAAAGGAAGACAGGAAGGAAGAAAGGAAGAAAGAGAAGACCAGAAAAGAAACAGAAAACAAATAGCAAAATGGCAGAAGTCAGTCCGTACTTATCAATAGTAATACTGAATGTAAACAAATAAAACCTTCCAATTAAAATAAATAATGTGGCTGAATGGGTAAAAAACAAGACACAATGATCTGTTGCCCACAGGCAGCACACTTCACCTATAAAGACACATGCAGACTGATAATAAAGGGATGGAAAAAGATATTCCATGCCAATGAAAACCAAAAAAAAAGCAGGAGTTGCCATACTTATATCAGACCAAATAGATCTCAAGACAAAAATTATAAGAAGAAACAAAACTTTCTTATGTAATGATAAAGGGGGTCAATTCAGCATGAGGACATAACAGTTATAACTATATATGCACCCAACACTGGATCATCCGAATACATAAAACAAATATTATAGATAGGGACATAGATTCCAATGCAATAATAGCTGGATACTTCAACACTCCACTTTCAATATTGGATATATCTTCCAGACAGAAAAATCAATAAACATCAGTTTTAATCTGCAGTATATAACAAATGGACCTAATAGATATTTATGAAACATTTCATCCAATGGCTACAGAATATAGATTCTTCTCCACAGCACATCAATCATTTTCAAGGACAGAACCTATGTTAGGCCACAAAGTAAGGCTTTAAAAATCCAAAAAATTAGATTATATGAAGTATCTTCTCCGACCACAATGGAGTAAAAACAGAATTCAATAGCACAAGGAATCCTGGAAACTATAAAAACACATGGAAATTAAACAATATGCTCCTGAATGATCAGTGGGTCAATTAAAAGGGAAATTGAAAATTTTCTTGAAACAAATAATAATGGAAACACCACATACCAAAAGCTATGGGATACAGCAAAAGCAGTACTAAGAGTTGATGTCTTTAAGCACTTACATCAAAAAGTAGAAAAACTTCATTAAACAACAAGTAATGCATCTTAAATAACTAGAAAAGCAGTAGCAAACCAAACACAAAATTGGCAGAAGAAAAGAAATAATAATCAGAGCAGAAATAAACAAAATTGAAATGAAAACAATATGAAAGATGAATGAAACAAAGTGTTGATGTTTTGAAATGATGAAAAAAATTGACAAAACTTTAGCCAGAATAACTAATAAATAAGAATGGAAGCCTTAAGTAAATAAAATCAGAGATGAAAAAGAAGACATTACAACTGATACCACAGAAACTCAAAGGATCATTAGTGGCTACTATAACCAACTGTATGCCAATAAATTGGAAAAGTTAGAAGAAATGGATAAATTCCTAGACACATAAAGCCTACCAAGATTGGCCCAGGAAAAAATCCTAAATCTGAACAGACCAATAATAAGTAATAAGATCAAAGCTGTAATAAAAAAATCTCCCAGGAAAGCCCAGGACCCAACAGCTCCACTGCTGAATTTTATCGAACATCTGAAGAAGAACTAATTACAATCCTACTCAAACTATTCCAAAAAAACAGAGGAGGAGGCACTACTTCCAAACTCCTTGTGTGAGGCCAGCATTATCATGACACCAAAACCAGACAAAGACACATCAAAAAGAGAAAACTACAACTCAATATCCCCGATTAACATTGATGCAAAAAAAATTCTCAACAAAATACCAGCAAACCAAATTCAACAACATATTAAAAAGATTACTAATGATGACCAAGTGAAATTTATCCCTGGGATGCAAAGGTGTTTCAACATGTACAAATCGATCAATATGATACATCATATCAACAGAATAAAGGACAAAGAGCATATGATTACTTCAATTAATGCTGAAAAACATTTGATAAAATTCAATATTTCTTCTTAGTAAAAACCTTCAAAAACTAGGTATAAAAGGAACATACATCAACACAATAAAAGCTGTATACAAAGGACCCACAGCTAATATCATACTGAATGGGGAAAAACTGAAAACCTTTTCTCTTTGGTCTGAAACATAAAGATGCCCACCTTCACCATTATTCAACATAGTACTGGAAGTCATAGCTACAGCAATTAGACAAGAGAAAGTAATAAAGGGTCATCCAAATTGAAAAGGAAGAAGTAAAATTATCCTTGTTTGCAGAAGATATAATCTTGTATTTGGGAAAACCTACAGACTCCACCAAAAAATCTATTAGAATTAATAATAAACAAGTTCAGCAAAATTTTAGGATACAAAATCAGCATACAAAAATCTGTAGCATTTCTATGTAGAGATGAACAATCTGAAAAATACATCAAGAATGTAATCCCATTTACATTAGATAGAAACAAACTAAGATAACTAGAAATTAACTAAAGAAGTAAAAGATTACTGTAATGAAAACTATTAATGAAAGAAATTGAAGAAGACATCAAGAAATGGACAGATATTCAATGTTCACGGATTGGAAGAATCAATATTGTTAGCATGTTCATACTACCTAAAGCAATCTACAGATTCAATGCAATCCCTATCAAAATACTCATGACATTCTTCACAGAAATAGAAAAAAAAATCCTAAAAATTATATGAAAGCTCAAAAGACCCAAAATAGCCAAAGCTATTCTTAGCAGAAAGAACAAAATTGGAAGAATCACATTACCTGACTTCAGATTACACTGCAAAGCTATAGGAACCAAAAGGATGTGGTAGTGGCATAAAAACAGACAGATAGAAATATGGAACAGAATAGAGAACACAGGAGTAAATTTATACATGCACAGTTAACTCTTTTTCAACAAAGTTACCAAGAATAAACACTGGAGAAAGAACAGTCTCTTCAATAAATGGTGTCAGGAAAATTGGATATTCATACACAGAAGAATGAAAGTAGACTTCTATCTCATGTCATATAAAAAATCAAATTAAAAGAAGACATTTATGCAGCCAAAAAACACATGAAAAAATGCTCACCATCACTGGCCATCAGAGAAATGCAAATCAAAACCACAATGAGATACCATCTCACACCAGTTACAATGGCAATCATTAAAAAGTCAGGAAACAACAGGTGCTGGAGAGGATGTGGAGAAATAGGAACACTTTTACACTGTTGGTGGGACTGTAAACTAGTTCAACCCTTGTGGAAGTCAGTGTGGCGATTCCACAGGGATCTAGAACTAGAAATTCCATTTGACCCAGCCATCCCATTACTGGGTATATACCCAAAGGACTATAAATCATGCTGCTATAAAGACACATGCACACGTATGTTTATTGCAGCATTATTCACAATAGCAAAGACTTGGAACCAACCCAAATGTCCAACAATGATAGACTGGATTAAGAAAATGTGGCACATATACACCATGGAATACTATGCAGCCATAAAAAATGATGAGTTCATGTCATTTGTAGGGACATGGATGAAATTGGAAATCATCATTCTCAGTAAACTATCGCAAGAACAAAAAACCAAACACCGCATATTCTCACTCATAGGTGGGAATTGAACAATGAGAACACATGGACACAGGAAGGGGAACATCACACTTTGTGGACTGTTGTGGGGTGGGGGGAGGGGGGAGGGATAGCATTGGGAGATATACCTAATGCTAGATGACAAGTTATTTGGTGCAGCGCACCAGCATGGCACATGTATACACATGTAACTTACCTGCACGTTGCGCACATGTACCATAAAACCTAAAGTATAATAATAATAATAATAATTTTAAAAAAAGACTTTAAGACCTCATACTATGAAACTACTAAAAGGAAACATTGGAGAAACTCTCCAGGACATGGAATGGGGCAAAGATTTCTTGAGTAATATCCCATAAACATAGGCAACCAAAGCAAAAATGCACAAATAGAATTATATCAAGTTAAAAAGCTTCTTCACAGTGAATGAAAAAATCAACAAAGTAAAGATAACCCACAGAGTGGGAGAAAATATTTGCAAACTACCTGTCAAGGGATTAATAACCATAATATATAAGGAGCTCAAACAACTCTAGAGGAAAAAGTCTAATAATTTAACTTACAAATGCATAAAATCTATGAATAGATATTTCTCAAAGAAGACATACAAATGGCAAACAGGTATATGAAGAGGTGCTCAACATAATTCATCATCAGAGGAAGGCAAATGAAAACTAGAATGAGACAGCATCTCACCCCAGTTACAATGGCTTATATCCCAAAGACAGGCAATCACAAATGGTGGTGAGGATGTGAAGGAAAGGGAAACATCATACACTGTTGGTGGTGACGTCATTTATTATAGCCACTATGAAGGACATTTTGGAGGTTCCTCAAAAAACTAAAAATAGAGCTACCATGTGATCTAGCAATCCCATTGCTGGGTATACGCCCAAAAAGAATGGAAATCAGTATATCAAAGAGATATCTGGAGTCCCATGTTTATGACAGCAGTATCTACAATAGCCAATATTTGGAAGCAACATAAGTGTCCATTAACAGATGAGTGCACAGAAAAAATGTGGTCTACAAAATAATGAGATCCTGTCATTTGTAATAACATGGTTTGACCTGGAGGTCACTATGTTAAGTGAAATAAGCCAGGCACAGAAAGTCATATTTCATATGTTCTCATTTATTTGTGAGAGCTGTTTTTTTTAAATGGAACTCCTGGAGATAGGGAGTAGAACAATATTTACCAGAGGCTGGGAAGGTTTGTTGGGGGAAGGAGGAGAGTTAATGGGCACAAAAATGTAGTTAGAATAAATATGATCTAGTATTTGCTGGCACAACAGGGTGACTATAGTCAACAATAATTTATTGAACATTTTAAAATAACGAAAATAGTACATTGGCTGGTTTGTAACACAAAGAAAGGATAAATGCATGAAGTGATGGATACCCCATTTACTCTGACGTGATTATTATGCATTCTATGCGCATATCAAAATATCTCATATACCCCATAAATATATATACCTACTATGTACCCACAAAAATTAAATACTAAAAAAAGTTATATGTATATTCTGGTTGATAAAGGTTGCTAAGATTTTCCAGGGTGAGAGATTTTGCTTTTTCTTTTAAAAAAAAATTTGACCAGATATTTTCTTTGTGAGAAGACTATTACTTAAACATCACACATATATTATTCTATTGTATATAATAACCTTGTTATTTTCTGCAATTACCTTAAAATAATAAGTATGCCTTTTATTGCAAATAAGAGAGAATACAATGAAAATAAGTTTCGTGGCAAATCTGTGAGATTTTCCCTACTTAATCTCCACTTTCATGCTTTATAATCTGCACAGAATCCTAAGAACAATGATAGCTACATGCTTATTCTTCTTCCATTTTTCTTCTTTATTCCTCTACTTAGAACTTTTAAATATACAAAATGACTTTTATAATCCTGTAGAGAGGATGGTTCACTATTTATAGCAATCTCAGTTATCACAAGGAACATACTATATGCTTTGCCCTGCAAATGTGCATAACAAATTTCCTATAATGTTAATATCACGGTCTTTGAGTGAAAAATTCATTCTTGCTTAGGGTTTATATTTTTCCACATCAGGAGGCACTCTTTCCTCTGCCAAGGCAAAATGTGGCATGGAACGAATTCAAAGAAAATAACCTTTCCTAAAGCATTAATATTTTTGAATAAAAGGGATGAATAAAATGTAAAAATAGATATGGCTCAAAAATAAGAATATGAAAAATAGTCATTTATTTCTATTCTCCAATTTGACTTTTCAAGCACTAGAATTACCCTTTTTAAAGTTTTACTAACACTTTCAAACCATGAATTCAACAATTTATTTACTTAAGACGAGGAATCATAAATATAGAAGTCAAAATTTTGATCATAAACATTTAAATTTATATATTATCCTCTCTTCCATTTATTCACTTGTTAACTTTTTATTTTATGTTTACTATCTGCAGGCATATGCTAGGTGTTTGCAACACATTGTTGAACAAAAGCCTTGTAGTACCTGCCTGCTTTGAACTTCTATTTGCTCATAGGTTTTAAATCTTCATGAGGTCACAGATCTTTGGCCTATGCATTTTAGTTCCTCTCATGTCCAGCACAGGACTATCAATTTATCTTATTTCTTTCTTTCTTCACTCTTTTTTCAAAGAAATTTTCTTCTTTTTTTGAGGAGATTGTTATCTACCTTGAGGACGGAAACTTGTGTGTTTTGTGTGCCTCTGCAAAGTCAGTATTAGAATATTGTCAAGGACAATCCAGACATATATTGGGCATTCAATAAATGCTTATTAAATAAATAGATGGATAAATGTAGTTCTTATTTTAAAAATATTATTGCTCACGCCTGTAATCCCTGAACTTTGGGAGGCCAAGGCGGGTGGATCATGAGGCCAAGAGATCAAGACCATCCAGGTCAACATGGTGAAACCTTGTCTCTATTAAAAATACAAAAATTAGCTGTGCGTGGTGGCACGCGTCTGTTGTCCCAGCTACTCAAGAGGCTGAGGCAGGAGAATTGCTTTTACCCAGAAGGCAGAGGTTGCAGTGAGCTGAGATAGCGCCACTGTACTCCAGCCTGGTGACACAGCAAGAACAGTCAAAAAAAAAAAAAAAAAAACCTCAGAAGTGTTTGGTATCAAAATGCAAAATATGATACCCCCATTCAAAATAGAAATAATTGTAAATAATCTGCAACATGGATTAGATTGTTTTGAGTGTGTATTAGTGGAAATTCTAAGAAAAAGACTCGTAGCAAAAATAAACCCAAAAAATCTTTTTGCCATCAGTTATTTTATAAATTTTAAAATGAAAGGAATAAAAACATTTTTTCAACCTAATCAGAGTCAGTGATTTTTAAAGTCCCGTATGATCTTCATACCATATCCTTAATGTTATGAAACTTTTTACTTTTGATTCATATTTATTAAGCACTTATGGTGTACAGGCAATTAATATATTCCATCATTAATGTAATAATCCCATTGTAACCTGTATCTCTATAAAGTCTATAGCTCACTCTGCTTTGAATTGGAATTATGTGTCTATATCCCTCATTAAATTTTAATGACTTTTAAAGATTGCACCATGTATTTTTCTTAAATGAGCCTACTTAAATATTTAAGAAACTTTAGAAAAAATTTTGGTCAACTCTTTTTCTTTTGTATATCTAGAAAACTGAAAAAGAAATGTAGCATCAAAAGTGGCAGACACTGCCTACAAAGATGCCATTTGACATTTCAGAACTCTGACTACCCCCACCCTACTTACTGAACAACAATATGCTCAGGAATGATGAGTCCTCTACTGCCTCAAGAGGGTGATTTAAGTCTAAACCAATCAGTGTAACTCCATGTCTTTTGCTGGTGATTAATTTAGGCATATGCAAAAGTCATAGTCCTGGACAAATATATGAAACTGTTCTTTCTCAGATATGAAACCGTTCTTTCTCTCTCTCCTTCCCTCTCTTGCTATCCCTCTCCTGCTCTCTGGCCTCACTAAGCTACTAAATTAAAACAGCTTTATCTCTATGTGTATTGTTACATAAGAATATAAATTCATTTGTCTCATGCCAATGGAGTTGAGTTCTTTGTCATTCACAGACAAAAGCATCCTGACTGAAATAGAATTTAGCTGATAGAGCAGAAGTGTATCGTTTGTTGCATAAGATATAGCTGCATTGTGATAGTTAGGGAAATAATTTTACTGTTTCCGAAGAAGGTTATATGTTGAATTTGAACAATAAAGAAGATGTCTAGAGTAGACTATTTTCTACCCCAAATCACATCTTCTTTTCTATATCTAGGGAATCTTCCCCCTTATAAAGGGAAGCAAAAAAAAAAAAATCCAAATACTGATTTCCTTGTCCTCCTTTCTTAAACGGATGAAAGTATAGGCACATAAACTTGTATATTGTTTCAAGTGTGGATTCAGGAACTAGGTATGTAGAAGAGAGAAGTAAATCATGCTTGCAAGGGAGGCTTTCAGGTAACAGTAAACCCAGTGTCCAGTATGGATGGCATTAATGGTACAATCCTAGTATTATCATGAGACTCATTCTGTGACATGGTTTCAGGCTTGTTTTGGCTTCATAGGCTCTAACATTAGATCTTGAATCTTCTTGGAGATATAGAATATCCTTGTTTTCATATCCTTCCTCAGATTAAATTAGTCATATTTAATTTCGTTGCTTGCAAAGAAAAGCTTTCACTAAAGTATTAAATTAATTTCTGAGCGCCTCATTGGAAATTATTCACAGAACTCAGATGCTCAGATGAGAACCTGGTTTCTGCTTTAATTTAATTGAATGTAGAGATCAAACAAAAAGCAAAAAAGGAACAATGCAAGCATCGAAAAAACTGACTTTGTAAAAGAAAGGCAAATCATGCACACTAGCACCCCACCAAAGCAAGGCAGTATTGTAAGTATGTAAGTGTGGGCAGTGTCAGGCCAAGGTTCTGACTAGAAATCACATCTCTGAGACTATTTGAGATGGTTTTCTGACTGAATTGAAATGTTTCTTGGAACACTTTTTAAGATGTCTGATTTCACAGGTTTTAGTATGGTTAAGATAACCATTATGAAGTAATCAATTAAATCCAAGCAAAGGTAGATTTATAGTGGCTAGACTGAGAGACCAGAGTACTTTATAACCCCAAATTGTGAAAATAATAATTTTGCCTATCTTTTTAGGTTATCCCATCTCCAGCTCATACCTACAACTCCTGGAATACCAGGAGTTTAAACCTTGGACTTATTCACTAAAACGAATCATTATAGCGTTTACAAGACACAGTGACTAATAAACTCGGCACAGTTTTCCTGTTAGTCATTTAAAACTTTCTTCACAAGATGTCCTTTGAGGTACCTGTGTTAAAACATTGTAACGCCTGGGAAACCATGCACTCTCCCATGAAAGGGAACTCAAAACCAGAACATCACAGTCAAATTTTACATCTTAAAATGAACCCTGCCATAGGCTGATAGTTTAGAATCGTAAAATTTAAGAGTTGGAAAGTAATTTGATTTTCTGGTCTGTTGGTTCTCATGACTTGCTATATATCTAAATCACTTTTGCAGCTTGAAAAAGTCTAGACCTCAACCCAGATTAATGTCGCCAGATTTAGGAAGCACTAACTCACCTAGATAGCTCCAACTACATAGCCTTCAGAATTACCAAGACACATTGTGGATAAAAAACCAATTTGTTGATTATCTTAAAATATATGGGGGAATCATTTTTAATAGTTACCTCTTCCCTATTTTGATGAGTTTATAAGAAATGACCCGAACAGAGGAAGGAAGGCAACCAGCTATAAAGTTGGAAAAACATAGAACATCCGAGTGTTCTTTTGTTTTCAACAAAATAATAAGAACGGCCAACTCTAGCAGTTAAATATTTCTCACATGCAAAATACATTTAAGATCCTGAGAAAATAAACTGTGAAAATTGAGAATAAGACATCTAAACTACCTTCTGCTGCTCCGGAACAAATAATGTCACATTACTGTATTGGGCAGAATTTGTTGTGAAAAACAACATGAGACTCCACTTGAATTACAAAATTTTTCTCAGCAAAAGCAAAATTAGTCAAGATCGAAGGGAAAGAGTATGGCAAAAATGCCAGTCACACCTTTGCTCTCTATATGAAGAGCCTTCTCTCTATTGTTATTATTATTAATTTAATTTGCTGTTTCATTTGTTAAATTGTATTCAGGCATTTTATATGGCACTGATTTCCAAGCCTTCATGTTAGATACCTGTCCAACTACTAGGGTAGAGCAGCACCTGATATACTCCTTAAATTTCAATGCATTTGTTTTCAGAAGGGAATTAGTGGCCAAATCCTAACCTGGTTTTTGCCCTACATATTCATTATTCAGATTGAATTTCCCAAATATAAAATTGGGAGTAGGATGGTAAAAGATAAAATTATCCAAAGGCTCCCTAAAGTTTTTAAGTCCATTTATTATTCTAAATTCATTAATGTGAATGGATAGAAAAAATGATTCCTTTTGAACATACGTATACAATAGCTACTGAGTCTTCTGGGTGAACAAAACTAAGATGCCTTTACAAGATAGAGGCTTTTCATAAAGACACAGAAAACATTATCAAGCAGTGTTCTCAGAAATTGTCTTTGCTGTCTGACCAACTCTGCTGCATCAATTCCAGTTCAGAAGAATGAGTTTTATCAGTTTTAAATGGAATTGAAAATCATAGATGACATACAAATAGAATGGAACAACTATTGGTTGAGTCCTGCAATGTACCCAGAATACCCAGAGGCTCCTAGGAATTAGCTAGTAGGATACAGGCCAACATTTTTAACATGGCCTGTGTAATCAGTCCCTGCCTGCCTGTCCTTTAGACATTATCTTGGATCCTACCCCCTTGTTCTCTCAACTTGAGCAACAGTGGCATGTTTATCCTTTCTCAAAGTCCTCTCAGCATAGACCCCTGCACATTATTATCTGTGTAGTATGGTCTTCTCCACTACTTCATGTCACCAGTTAATTTCTAATTTTCCATAAGATATCATCAGCTCAGGTTTTTTTCTTTTTATAACCAGGTTGGATTTATCTATTAGATGCTTTTATCTTGCTTTGGCCTTTGCTTCACTTACCACGGTTGTAATTTTGCACGTCCTTTTGGCAATTATTTCAGTAATATTTGTCTCCTTCATTAGATTCTAATCTTTGTGAGGGCAAGTCCATGTCTGCTTTGCTCCCCATTTTATCTCAAATATTAAGCACAGAATCTGACGAAAGGCGACATGAGTTAAATATTTGTTATTGCCTGGATTAACCACATTAATAACTCACCATATAATAGTATTCCTTTGAATAGATTAAGAAACCAACAATTAGAGAAAACTAGTATTTTGCCAGAATGATCAGAGCTATAAAAACTAGACGAATGATGTCCAGCCAAATTATCAGAATCTAATTTCAGTGGTTTTTCTCTCCTGCAAAAGTCCAGTCCTTTTAAGGGATCATATCAGTTAAGCTTTTAGCATCAGTGAGTGTAAGCAAACTGTCTATTATCAATGTTTTCAGCCAGAAAAACACCAGGAACATATCTATATTGAACAAACTAGTTTTATTACTCATTGCAATGGGAAATCCTGACGTGTCTCATGGGGAATCATGGTGTGTCTCCATGAGACAGTGATAGAAAGAACTTAATATAGGGTTTAGACTTTTTTTGAAAGAGAGTTTAGGAGAAGGTGAAAGGAAGTGGGAATTTCAGAAAGCAGGGTAATTTTGTGATTGTGCATCTTAACAAGTCTTATATATAGAGAGAGAAGATCAGAATGATGATAAAATTATACTTGGTAAAAAATAGAGGTTATTCCTTTAGGACAAGAAAGGAGGAGTTGAGTTTTTGATAGATATTACAGTGAGCTTGTTTTTGTCTGTGCTTAGACAAAATGATGAAGTAAGTATCGTTGCTTTTTCTCATCTTATCATGGCCTCAATGTACCCTTTCTCTGGTATTAGTATGTTATAAAATTGTTTATGTTTAATAGGAGAATTATATCGTTAGCTGAGAGTTCCAAGTCAGCATTTCAATGTCAGGGGTTGTTTTTTCTTTGTCGTTGTTGGTGGTGGTGGTGGTGGTGGTGGTGTTTTCTCTCTCTCCGCCAGTGTAATAAGATTCAGTGTGGTTAAATATGTGGGAAAGTATTTAAAGATGGAAATTTGAGATTGATCAGCACATAGAATTTTCAGATGATTCCACCTCCCTCCTGAAGAAGAAAAAGAAGAATGGATTTCATGCAATTATTAGATGACATACACATTTAAGGGAAGAAAAAGGAGATGAAGAAAGTAGGCAGTGAACTGTCAGAGCATCATTAGAATTGCTATTATAATATTTTCATTTGCCTTTAAACAAATTTATAGGAAAAGAATGTAATTATTTACTGAAGTACCTAAGGCAATGAGGTAGATGCAGTAATTCACAGCTCATATCTCCCTTCAAGATAATTAACTTACTTCAGCTCCTGGAAATACTGTCAGAAGAAATTTTCCAGCTTCCAGCACATTTAAAAAGTTACCTAGGCTGAAGAGAGTTACCTCATACAAGGTCATGCGACTTTCTTCCTACAGCCTGTTTCCAATAACTAATTCCTACAGCCTGTTTCCAATAACTAATTGATACGGCAGTATAAAGATTCCAATAACTAATTGATACGGCATTATAAAGATTCTTTCTGTCCTATCACCCCCATCTGAGGACATCTATGAACTATTGTCTCCATTTTAGAACTTCATGTAGTTTGGTTGAGGCCTCCGTTGTAACTATATCAGAATTTCAATTTCTTTCTCTGCATAATCCTGATTTCTTACTTTCCTTCTACAGGGTTGACCACAAGAACATTCCTTAATAAATTTCCTTCACACTAATCTCTGAGTCAGAGTATGCTTCACAGTAAACTCAAGCTGCAACAGTTGGACCAGAAGTGATTGGAGAGAGCAGACATAGATATGGGATCATCATGCTGGATGATTCAGCCTCCAACAACTAATAATGACCCCATCACTGGTGGCAGGTAGAGCACAGAGAGCTCTGGCATAAAGTAGCAGTGTGATGGTTAAGTTGTTAAATTTAGATTGTTAAAACCATCCCCAGTGGTGAACTGGCATACTAAGTCAGTAGAAGAGTTTGTATTAGAGCAAGGTTTCTCAATTTCAGCTCTGTTGGTATTTTCTGCCAGATAATTATTTGTTGTGAGAAGCTATGTTGTGAATTACAGGATGTTTAGCAGCATCCCTGGCCCCTACCCACTAGATATCAGTCACTCAATCCCCCAAACCACCCCCCACTCATAAGCTTTGACAATGAAAATTATTTCTAGACTTTGCCAAATGTCCTTTCTACCTCTCATCTCCCTGACTCTGCTTATTTAGCCTTCAACCAAATGTGTCCTCTTCATTTCTGCCTGTCAATTTCCTGCCCTTTCTCTGGACCTTTGGCTCAATGCCAAATCCACTTAAATTCTTCTTAGATATCAAAGTCATAAGACTTTTCCTTGCCATTTCACATTTACCCTTCATTCTATTTAACCTGAATGAATCATGCTTCACTAGTACTAATAAGCATCCACTTGTATTAATGTCCATTTTATAACTGTGAGCTTCCACATGCTTTACTTGTAATTTCAGTATTCAGTAGATTTCTCCCTGGTGTTTGTTTCAGGAAACTCAATGTTGATTCCATCAGTCTTAGTCATCTTTCACTGTTAATGCTACCAGTTAATAAATTAGGAACTCGCTTCTGATGATGATCATCAGTTCATCAGTTCAACACAGATCATTTAGTATCCATTCATAATTCCAACAGCTCTAAGTATGCAATGCTTCTCATGCCGGCTTATGGTATTTGCTTTCACAGTGCAAATACTCACCAGTTTGCTGAAGTTAAAGTTGGTCTAGTGACAGGAGGAGAATATTTTACCACTTTTTCTATCTGAATGTCTCCCAGCAAAACCCAAGCAAGTGGGCACTAATGTGTTACATCTCTCAATGGTATAGGTCTTTCCAATTAAATACACACCTATTATTCCTCAGGAAACACACATGCTGCAGGTGTGTCTGAGTCAGGAATTATTTCTGTGTTTGCACTCCCCTAAACTCAAAACCAACACTCCTTCTTAACCTTTATGTCTAGGGCTACCTCCTGTTCTGCCATTTCGCTTTGTATTTGTACTTTTTCAGGGATGTGCTTGTATATCAGTGTGTCTGATTATTCTTGAAACTCAGTGGTGCTAGGTAAACCACAGAAAGTATTTAATATATAGATTTAGTCTGAGTATTCAGATTGTCAGTATTTGGGCTGTTTTTCTTCTCAGGAAATGCTTTTTTTTTCTTTCCACCAAACAGATGGTGATGCAGATGAGTTTGTACAGGGAGGATTCCTCCTAATTCTTCTTGCCAGAAATATATGACCCTCAGTTTAAATTGAATAATGGATATTTTTCATGATTTAACTTTTTATGACATTCTCTTACCCACTGAAGAAGTAAAAATATTATCTCTGTGTAAAACTTTCCCAATACTAAGCATGTTGACTTGTATTTGCTTGTTATAAACATTAAATTATATTGATTTAGTGTATTGGCCTATTAACATGGATATAATAACCTATAAGTTAGTTTATAGATGTAGAACTCAATGCATCTTTAAAATAATCTTATAGAACTTTTTTATAGGTTATAAACTACTACTGACCTCCCAGAGTTGGAGAGTTACTTGCCCAAGACTTACTTCTTGACAGATATGGAGTGCAATCCAAGTTTTCTGACTCTTAGCCCAGGACTCTTGTCTCTGCACTGGGTATTGTCCTTTTTTAGTGTGGCCAAGTTTAAAGTTTAAGTCTAGTTTCTAACTTCTCCTATACTATTTACTATTAGAAAAGTTAATGGTCAAAATATGATTTTGTCATTCAAATGATAAAACTTCTATTCAGATTTGGACTAACTAAGTGGCTAATCCTAAAATTATCAGACTTGAAATGTAATGAACAATATGGAAAATATCTTTCTACATATGATTTCACACTATAATCGGTAAACAGCTGCAGACTGTATCCATCTCTCCCTTGGGTTCTCATGGCATTCTGTTATTTCACTCCTGTAAGGTTTATTTTCCTTTTCCATACTATGTAGGCCTTTTGAGGTCAAGGGCAATGAATATTTATTAAAGGGAAATAATATGGATACTATATAATTATTTTTGAATGACATTAAATGAAATTAATTTACAGAGAGTAATTGGTAGAGCTTGCTTCAATTCGTCTAATTTAGTTACTACGGTACCGTCATATGTGCTTTTCAATAGTTCTTCACAATATCACATTTCTAAGTCAGTGTCCCGTAGAAACTTAGACCTGAAAAAGACTAATCGAATTGCGGCATTTTGCAATTTGGGAATTCATTTCAATCGGGGTATATGTATAATTGACTGTCCAAGATACAATTCAGTCATCCCTTTGACTTGAACCCAGATATTTGTATGGCCAGGAACATTTCTTACAATGGAGAGAATGTATGGCTGCCTCATTTTATTGGTATAGAAAACGCCACATGTTTAAAGTACTTGTTGATGACTACATAATTTATCAGCATTGGAGCCAGGCACAGGATGCTGTCTTCCTGTTACTTTTAAAGTAACAGTAAAGTTTGTTTGCTTTAGTAATTGACCTCCTCACATGACCTTTAAGGTTGCTTGAACCTACTCAAGGTACAATGTATCCCCTGCTCTAGACCTAAAGGAGTTAAATGGTTATAAAAAGCAATGCTAAGAAACAACATTTGCTGTCAGAGCTTCTGCTCTGAATAAAGGGATACAGGCTCTTTTTTTTTTCCTGTGGCACGGTCTCGGCTAGCTGCAAGTCTGCCTCTCGGGTTCAAGCCGTTCTCCTACCTCAGCCTTCCTAGTAGCTGGGATTACAGGTGCACGTCACCAAGCCAGGCTAATTTTTGCATTTTCAGGAGAGACGGGGTTTTGCTATGTTGGTCTCGAACTCCTGACCTCAGGTGGTCTGCCCGCCTTGGCCTCCCAAAGTGATGGGATTACAGGCATGAGCCACTGCACCCAACCAGGCTCTTCCTTAAAAATGCCCCTTTCCATAGTTAAGTAGCCTATTTAGTGGGTATAAAAAAGCATGCTTATGTCCTCTCTCTGAACTTCTGCCATTCTTCACCAAAGCACTTTGCAAATGAAGTCATTTGTCAAGTTTGATTAGCTTCATTCGATGGATAGACAGCCCCCAAGCGGGGAAGGGATGTATTTGATTCTTCTGTGATGAATTTGACTCTGAACCTAAGTCCGATTATTACTCTTATCATCTCCCTCTTTCTTCTTCCCCCGCTACCATTGACGCTATTTAGAAGTAGCAAAATTATTTCAATACCCTCTAATGAGATTTTAAATGAACATGTTATTTATTATATAATTATGTTTGCGCTCTTTAGGAGAGGGACTGTATATTTCAGGCTGCCACTATTTTTGTAATCTATGCCAGTTTGTGGGGATAGATAGGCTATGTGTCAGGGTGGTGATGGCAAGTCATTCATCTTGGAAACCGCTGGGTTCTCTGCAGCAGTTTGGGGCAGTGGAAAGCATAGTAGAATCAGAGAAAGGAAATGTAGATTCTCTGCCACATAGGGAAACATCATTTAACCTCAGTGAAACAGGAATGATCATCTTTCTTGTCTTTCTCATAGTGCTATTATGAGCGGAATTTAAGATAATAAGCGTAAAACTGATTTGTAAACTTATGACACTTTCTAAATGAACTATAAACAGTATTATTATTTTCAAGGGTGTCACAGATTAAATTAAGACAAGCCAAGGATGATATTTAAGCAACAAGCCCTATATCAACCCCGCGTACAAGATAAACTGTTCCTTCTACTCGCTCGGTTTTTTTTTTCTTCTTCAAGATATCCCTTCTTCCTGGAAAGCCTTATTCGAATATATTCCATGGTCTATCCAGTGCACAAGAAATATGTTTAAGGTAGAAAATACTACTTTTTTAATTTTTAATTTTTCATCTTTATGGGTACATAAAGTGAAAAGTGATTGGCAGGATAAAATGAGGTAATCAGCGATCTGTGTGAGCATACTTGGGTTTCATGGATGTTCGTGGGATGCATGTTCAGAAAATGGCAGTGTTAGCATGATCTGAGTGAGGAGCTTTTGGCCCTATGATGTCATAAGGTCACCCTGTGGGCGTTTGCACAGGCTACCTGAAGGGTAAGTGGTCTCCACTGGTTTTCTGCTCGACAAGAACTGCCCCAAGTTCTTCAAAAACAACGTAAGCAATTGTTACTATAATGACATAGATGCCAGAGATGTTATCTGTAAGGATGCTAGTGAAGGCTAAGTGACAGCGTTTAGCAGCCTGGCTTTTAGCGACATGAGTTTTTTTTAAAAATCAACAAGAGGCAAGCAACTAAAAAAATTAGGCTTCAGTTTCAAGTGTATGGAATTGATCAGATTATTATTTCTCTTTCCAAAGCTCACATTTCCTCAACTAGGATAGAAACTCTAACCTCAAGATTTTTACACCATATTTTTTAAAGGTAACTTTATAGTCTTTCTTTCTATTCAGGCAAAAGAAATGGATCTAACTGACAGACTGAATCCTGGGTGAAACTTCCTTCCATCCTAATCTTTAAACACTAAAAGCCTATTTTGGGACTTTTGCTATTACATGTTGTGATTTCTTATGGGTTTACCACATTTGCTTCATCTACACTTAATTTTTTATCCCAAATTATTTTAAAACAAATCACAGATTTTATTTTGCCTTTATATCCATCAGTATACACACACACACACACACACACAAACAACTTAATTGAAAGTGAACACTGAAAATTAATTATATTTCTTTGAAGTTTTACTGAAATAGATGACTTATAATTTCTTTATACTTTGTTTGGAAGTCACAGTTATCCTAAAAATATCCTCTAGTTACAGATGAATTTGACTTGTAAGACCTGGGAGTTGTTGAGTTTAATCCTGGAAATCAGAAATGCAGACATTTTTGTACTCTTAAGACATTCTGAGTACTTCATTTAACTCATTTCAGATGAAGTAATTTTTTCATATCTTTTGTTAATACACATAGAACACATGCCAAATGCTCCTAACTAGTTAGACAGAAAACACATACTTCCAGCCTGTCTTATTCTATCTCAGGTCCTTTTTCTCAACAGTGACAAGAATACCTGTATTTTCAATTTTCTTCTCTTTCTCTCTCCCTCTCTTGCTCAAGATGTGCTTTATTTTATTTCACAAATTACCAAAACTAAAACAAGAATAATCAGAACATGTGAGTAGAAATATATACGTTAAATAAATTTATAGTTATAAAATTTCTCACCTAGAAAATTCTAGGCCCAGATGGCTTCAATGATGAATTCTATGAAATATTTAAAGAAGAAAAATATTCCACAGTGGGCCAATAGGGCCAATTAAAAGCAACTATGGTCTGTGGCTCTCATAGAGAGGAATAAAGGGGGAAAATGAATACTGCACCTTCAACTGAAATATCCAGGTAGTCCCATTGGAATTGATCAGGAAAACAAATTAACCCACAGAGAATGAAGAAAAGCAGGATGGGAAGATGGCCCAGCTGGGAACAACATGGAGCCAAGGGAATCCCAACCCCAGCCAAGGGAAGCAATGAGTGAATATGCAACCCTGGGAAACCACCCTTTTCCCATAGATCTTTGCAACCCTCAGATCGGGAGAGGCCCTCATGAGCCCAAGTCACCAGCGTCTTGGGTCCGACACACAGAGCTGTGTGGAGTCTCAGTGGCTCAGCTGCACAAGGATGTACTGAGACCCAGGAGCTTTACATACTCTGGCCCTAGGATGCCTGGCAAGGTAAGAGGTCCATATATACCCCTAGAAAGGGGGCTGCATCCAGAGGGATGAGCAGGATTGGTCTGAGGGCCCCACTTTCACACTACCTCAAAAGATAAGACCCACTGGCTTGGAATTCCAGCCAGCCACTGGCAACAGGGTAGAGCCTGACTGAGACAGGACTAAGCCTCCAGGAGGAGAAGCGGGCTGACACCTTTGCTATTTGGTCAACTCAGCCATTCCAGACTGTGGAATTTGGAGAGTCAAAATGACTCAGATGATGAAGGATTCCCCCAGAGCAGCACAGCTGCTTTGCCAGAAAGTGGCCAGACTGCTGCTTTAAGTGGGACCCCAATCCATTCCTCATCACTGGGTGCAACCTCCTAGTGGGGGCCTCCAGCCACCCCACTGGCTTGCATTTTATAAATGAAACTCTGATCTCTCCCTGGGACAGAGTGCCTGAGGGGAGGAGTGGGCTGCCACCTTGATTGTTTGGATGAATCAGCCGTTCCAGCCTGTGGGCTTTGGAGAGTCCAAGCCCACCAGAGCAGAGGTGATTCCCCAGCATGGCATGGCTGTTTTGTGGAGGCATGGTCAGACTGCTTCTTTAAACAGACCCAGATTCATTCCTCCTCACTGATGGGGACCTCCCAGCTAGGGCTTCCAGCCACCCCCACCTGTCTGTATTCTATGGACAGAGCTCTGATCTCTCCTGGGATGGAGTGCCTGGAGATGGGAGGGCTGCCACCTTGGCTATTTGGATGACTCAGCTGGTCCAGACTGTGGGCTTTGAAGAGTCCAAGCCAATGGGGGCAGAGGCAGTTCCCTAACATAGCACAGCTGTTTTGTCAATGTGTGACCAGAGTGTTTATTTAAATGAGACCTTGATCCATCCCTCCTCACTGGGTGAACCCTCCCAGTTGGGGCTCCAGCCACCCCCATCTGTATTCTATAGCCAGCAGTCTTCTAATTTCTCTCTGGGACAGAGTGCCCCAGGGGAAGGGCAAGCCACCACCTGAGTTGTTTGGGTATATCTCAGCAGGTTCAGTCTACAGACCTTGGAGACCCCAAAACAACTGGGGACTGAAGGGATCCTCAACACAGCACAGCTGCTCTACCAAATGCATCCAGACTGCTCCTTTAAGTGGGTCCCTGATCCCATTCCTCCTGACTGGGTGAGATCTCCCAACCAGGGTCTCCAGCCACCTCCTACAGATGCATTCAGGCTGGCAACAGGTCAGTATCCCCCTGGGATGGAGCTTCCAGAAGTGGCAGGCTGCCATCTTTGCTGTTTTGCAGCCTTTACTGGTGATACCACCAGGTCCTGGAAAAACTGAAGGGACTAGACTCTGCAGTGAACCCCCAGCAAATGGCAGCAGCCCTTTGGAAGAGTGGCCAGACTGCTAAAAGAAAAATAAACAAACAACAATGAAAACAACAACAAAACAGAAAAAAAACCCATCCAAAGGTTGGCAATCACAAAGATTGGAGGTAGATAAGCCCACAAAGATGATTAAAAAAAATCAACAAAAAATGCTGAAAACTCAAAAAGGCAGAGTGCCCCCTTTCCTCCAAATGACCACAACACCTCTCAGGCAAGGGTTCAGAGCTGGTCTGAGGCTGAGATGGTTGAAATGATAGAAGTAGGCTTCAGAGTGTGAGTAAAAACAAACTTCACTGAGCTAAAGAAGCACATTGTAATCCAGTGCAAAGAGGATAAGAAACATGATAAAACAATGCAGGAACTTACAGCCAAAATAGCCATTATAGAGAGAAACAAAACCAACGTAATAGAGCTGAAAAACACACTACAAGAACTTCAAAATGCAATCATAAGTATTAATAGCAGAATAGACCAGGAAAAGGAAAGAAGCTCAGAGCTTGAAGACTGTTTTTCTGAAATAAGACAGGCAGACAAGAATAGAGAAAAAATAATGGAAAGGAATGAACAAAACCTCCGAGAAATGTGGAGTTACCTAAAAAAATCAAATATATGACTAATCAAGGTACCCAAAAAGGATGAGGAGAATGGAATCAATTTGGAAAACATATTTCAGTATATCATCCAGGAGAACTTCCCTAACCAAGCAAGAGAGGCCAACATTCAAATTCAAGAAATCCAGAGAACCCCAATAAGATACTCTATGAGGAGATCAACTCCAAGACACATACTTATCAGATTCTCCAAGGTTGAAATGAAGGAAAATAAAATGTTAGAGGCAGTCAGAGAGAAAGGCCAGTTCACCTACAAAGGGAAGCCCATCAGACTAACAGCCAACCTTTCAGCAAAAACCCTACAAGGCAGAAGACATTGGGGACCAATATACCACATTCTTAAAGAAAAGAATTTCCAACCCAGAATTTCATATCTGGCCAAATGCAGCTTCACAAGCGAAGGAAAAATAAAATCTTTCTCAGACAAGCAAATGTTGAGGGATTCCAACACCACCAGGCCTGCCTTGCGAGAACTCCTGAAGGAAGCACTAAACATAGAAAACAAAACCATTACCAGCCACTACAAAAACACACTGAAGTACAGAGACCTGTGAAACTATGAAGCGACTACATTAACAAGTCTGCAAAATTAGCCAGCCTGCATCATGATGACAGGATCAAATTCACACATAACAATACTAACCTTAAATGTAAATACACTAAATGCCTCAACTAAAAGACAGAATGGCAAGCTGGATATGAACAAAGACCCATTGGTATGCTGTCTTCAAGAGACCCATCTCACATGCAAAGACACATGTAGGTTCAAAATAAAGGGATGGAGGAAAATTTACAAAGCAAATGGAAAACAGAAAAAAAGCAGGGGTTGCAATCCTAGTTTCTGACAAAACAGACTTTAAACCAACAAAGATCAAAAAAATCAAGGGCATTACATAATGGTAAAGGGTTCAATTCAACAGCAAGAACTAAGCATCCTAAATATATACACACCCAACAAAGGAGTACCCAGATTCATAAAGCAAGTTCTTAGAGAAATTCAAGGAGACTTAGGTACTCCCACAATAGTAGTGGGAGACTTTAAAACTCCACCGACTATATGAGACAGATCAGTGAGACAGAAAATTAACAAAGATATTCAGGACCTAAACTCAGCCCTAGATCAAGTGGACCTGACAGATTTCTACAGAACTCGTCACCCAAAAATAACAGAATATGCGTTCTTCTGATTGCCACATGGTACTTACTCTGAAAATGATCACATAATTGAAAGTAAAACATTCCTCATAAAATGCCAAAACACTGAAATTATAACAGTCTCTCAGACGACAGTATAATCAAATTAGAGATAAAGTCTAAGAAATTCACTCAAAACCACACAACTGCATGTAAATTGAACAACCTGCTCCTGAATGACTTTTGGGTAAATAATGAAATTAAGGCAGAAATCAAGAAGTTCCTTGAAACTAATGAAAATGAAGATACAACATACCAGAATCTCTGGGACATAACTAACACAGTGTCAAGAGGAAAATTTATAACATTAAATGCCCACATCAAAAGGCTAGAAAGCTGTCAAGTTAGCAACTCGATATTATAACTAAAAGAACTAGAGAACTAAGTGCAAAGAAACCTCAGAACTAGCAAAAGACAAAAAATAACCAAAATCAGAGCTGAACTGAAGGAGAATGAGACAAAACAAACAAACAAACAAACAACAACAACAACCACCTTCAAAAAATCAATGAATCCAGGAACTGGCTTTTTGAAAAAAATTAATAAATTAGATAGACCACTAGCAAGACTAATGAAGAAGAAAAGAGACATGATTCAAATAAACACAATCAGATATGATAAGGGTGATATTACTGCAAATGCTTAGAAATACAAACACCTATTAGAGATTACTATAAACACCTCTGTGCACATAAGCTAGAAAATCTAGAAGAAATGGATAAATTCCTGGACACACACGTTCTATTAAGATCAAACCAGGAAGAAATTGGATACCTGAATAGACCAATAATGAGATCGAAATTGAGGCACTAGCAAATAGCCTACCAACCAAAAAAAGCACAGGACCAGATGGATTCAGAGCAGAATTCTACCAGAGGTACAAAAAAAGTTGGTACCATTCCTACTGAAACTATTCCAAAAAACTGAGGAGGAGGGACTCCTCCCTAACTCATTCTATGAGGTTAGCACCATTCTGATACTGAACCCTGACAGAGATACCCCCCCAAAAAAACACAAACAAACAAACAATCAAACAAAAAACTTCAGACCAACATTATTGACGAACAGCAGTGCAAAAATCCTGAAGAAACTACTGGCAAAACGAATCCAGCAGCACATCAAAAAGCTTATCCACCATGATCAACTAGGCTTCAATCCTTAGGATGCAAGACTGATTCAACATATGCAAATCAGTACACATGATTCATCACATAAACAGAAGTAAAGACAAAAATCACATGATTATCTCAATAGATGTAGAAAAGACCTTTGATAAAATTTAACATTCCTTCATGTTAAAACTCTATAAACTAGGTATTGAAGGAACACAACTCAAAATAATAAGAGTCATGTATGACAAAGCCACAGCCAATATCATACTGAATGGGCAGATGCTGGAAGCACTCCGTTTGAAAAGCAACACAAGACAAGTTTGTCCTCTCTCTCCACTCCTATTCAACATAGCATTGAAAGTTCTGACCAGGGCAATCAGGCAAAAGAAAATATAAAATGTATTCAGATAGGAAGAAAAGAAGTCAAATTATCTTTGTTTGCAGATGACATGATCCTATATCCAGGAAACCCCATGGTCTCAGCCCAAAAACTTCTTATACTGATAAGCAAGTTCATCAAAGTCTTAGGATACAAAATCAATGTGCAAAAATTATTGGCATTCCTGTACACCAAAAACAGGCAAGCCAAGAGCTAAATCATGAACGAACTCTCATTTACAATTGCCACAAAAGGAATAAAATACCTAGAAATATGGCTAACAAGGAAAGTGAAGGACCTCTTCAAGATGAACTAAAAACCACTGCTCCAAAAAGTTAGAGATGACACAAACAAACGGGAAAACATTCCATGCTCGTGGATAGGAAGAATCGATATTGCAAAAATGGCCATAGTACCCCCCCAAAAATTTATAGATTCAATTCTATTTTCATTAAACTATCACTGACATTCTTCACATAACTAGAAAAAACTATTTTAAAATTCATATGGAACCAAAAAAGAACCTGAATAGTCAAGGCAATCCTAAGCAAAAAGAACAAAGCTTGAAGCATCATGCTACTCAACTTCAAACTATACTATAGGGGTACAGTAACCAAAACAGCATGGTTCTGGTGCAAAAACAGACACATAGACCAATCAAACAGAAGAGAGAACCCAGAAATAAGACAACACACCCCACAACCATCTCATCTTTGGTAAACCTGACAAAAACAAGCAATGAGGAAAGGATTCCCTGTTTAATAAATGGTGCTGGGAAAACTGGCTAGCCATATGCAGAAAATTGAAACTGGACACCTTCCTTACAACATATACAAAAATCAAATCAAAATTGATTAAAGACTTAAATGTAAAACCCAAAACTCTAAAACCTCCAACAGAAAACATAGGCAATACCATTCAAGACACAGGCATGAGAAAAGATTTTATGACAAAGACATCAAAAGCAATTGTAACAAAAGCAAAAATTGAAAAATTGAATATAATCAAACTAAAGAGCTTCTCTACAGCAAAAGAAACTATCAACAGAGTAAACAGACAACTTAGAGAATGGAAGAAAAATTTTTCAAACTATGCTTCAGACAAGGGTCTAATATCCAGCATCTATAAGGAACTTAAATGTACAAAAGGAAAAGGAAACAACCTCATTAAAAAGTGGTCAAAGGACATAAACAGACACTTTTCAAAATAAGACATGCATGCGACCAATGAAAAGAAAACTCAGCATCACTGATCATTAGAGAAATGCAAACCAAAACTACAATGAGATACCATCTCACACCAGTCAGAATGGCTAATATTAAGAAGTGAAAAAACAACAGATGCTAGTGAGGTTGCGGAGAGAAAGCAACAGTTTTACACTGTTGGTGGGAGTGTAAATGAGTTTAACTATTGTGGAAGACAGTGTGGCAATTCCTCAAGGATCTAGAACCAGAAATACCATTTGACCTACTAAACCCATTACTGAGTATGTAAAAGGAACATAAATCATTCCATTATAGTGACACATGCATGTGTATGCTCACTGC